>NW_026087742.1:47636011-48956183 GCF_022539395.1 Myiozetetes cayanensis | reverse complement strand
CTTGCAGGAAACTCAGGATTTACCCATAAATTTTGGATATAACTAAATTCAAAAGTCAATATGGGTTTATCCACTGTGTCTAAGTTTTCAAGCTATATGCACAAGATCTTAAAGTAATTTTCTCCATTTTTACTAGTGCTAGTTTCTCTCTCACATCTTCCATCTGACACCAATTATCCTGTCCCAGTTAGACTTTTTGTTTTATCTTTTACAATTTTGAGAGTAACTCTGGTCTAGCCTATTTCTGAGATTTGGGTAGAGTAAAGAATATTTTTCTGGAGCCACTGTCTAAATTTCATATGAATTCACATTTTCTACACCTTGTCATCTACACCTTTAAAAAGTAATCCTAAGTGCATGCATGTTCATCCATTTTTTAGACTAGGTATGAAATTGATATTATGTTCAATGTGATAAAATCTCTTCAGTATTTTTGAAAATAAAACATGCAGTTACTGCTCTGGTATTTATAAATTTATATATTAGTTTAGGTGTAAACATGCAGTAACTGAGCACTTACGCAGAAAAGAGAATCACAGTGACTGCTTGCACAAAGCAATAGAGAAGAAATTTACATCAGAGGTATTCTCAAATTTTGGAACTATGTTTTTTATATATATTTTTAAGTATTGTCTCCCACGTCACTTAAATAATTGAAATGAGATGTAAGAACAATAACATGAATTTCACTTCAGAAATACAGAAAGCATGAACACATAGTATGAACTATTTGCAGAAAGTTCAGAATATGTCTCATCTCAGAAGCTATTGTAGAATCTACAAGAAGTGTCAATTACTGAAAAAAAATCATAGTTATCTTGTGAGTACATGAATACCATGACTATATTAATTATTTGAAGAAATTTATCAGTGCTATCAATGCTCATACATTTGTCAGCTTTATTTTCTAAGATCAAACTGATATTTTATAGTAAATATTCTTGATTTTGTTGAGAAAGCAATTCGATAAGAGATGCATTAACTAAGCTCTTAGAATTGTACCTAGACCCTTCTGCTTTTCTTTACTTGACACTGATACGAGAGGACAGTGATTTGCTGTAAGACGACAGTGGTTAAATTCTTCTTCCATTTGTTGATCCAGAATTATTCCTCTACTGGCCTGCAAAGGCTAAGGTAAATGAAACCACATGATCCCATTTAATAACCTAAGCCCTTCATACATGCTGGTAGGACTTCAGTGGAGCGCTATCTGTGTAACTGGTACAAGACACTGGCTTGCAGTGCTTTTCTTCTGTCTGCCATTTTGGATGAGTGAACATGCACAAATGTCAAAATAAATAAAATTGTGATCACCTTTAACAGTGATTATTTTGTCTCATGCCCTTTACATTGCACAGCTTAAAGTATCTCTCATTACTTATCTTCCTCAGAAGAAAATTTTTCACATTTAATATTTGCATTTAAAGTGCACACGGCCCCTTGACGCAGTCCTCTGTTGCCAGTGTGTCATGTCTGTGACTGAAGTTCACATATTCCACAGTTACTCTTGATACCAGTAAAAAACCCACCTGATCAGTAAAAGACAAGATAAAATCCTATAGCCTATGAGCTACAGCCCATATATATGAGCTATATAAGCCATGAGCTATACAAGCCGTGAGCTATACCAGAGAACAACAGTGACTCTTGCTTCCTGTGTCAGGTGTCTGTGCCACCCTGCTGTGGGGTGGGGTGGGGGGACTTACTAGAGCAAGTCTGGGGGTAAGGTACTAGTAAGTCTGGGGACTTACTAGAGCAAGCTGGTAAATCCTGACTAAAAACACCAAGCTCTCATATTTGGTTAGAAGCTTACTTGCCCCTGATATCTGTTTGGACATCTTACATGTCACAGTTCCTTATGAAAAGTAAACCAGCTGTTATTGATGTGGGGAAGCCTCTCATCCTGGCAGAGTTTAGTGTCAACAGCCTCCATCTCTGTCCCTGTTGCCAGATCTCCATCTTAGGACCTCCCATCCCAGAAGCATCCAACACTGATGTGGGAACTGCTGAACCTAGATGTCATTCTGTAGTTCAGTTGCAAGACGTGATATATTTCTCTATGAACAGGCATGACTGAAGCACTAGTATATACATGCAGGTTAAAGCCCGATGTAATTTAGTTAGACTCTCTAGCCTATAAGAACACAAATGATGATTCAAAGTGCCAATGGATACCAGGTTGTGTTCATTAATTATTTTAAAGTTGCTGCTTATGTAATACAATGCTGATTAGTTTACATCGTAGTGAATCCTGTACTGTTAGAAGAATTAAGCTGTGTAAGTACGAGAATGGTTATATCATGGCTATTTTGAAGAGACCTCCATTAAACTTTAATGCTCTTGATAGCCTAATAAACGTATTATTAACTGTCATAGTTATTGTTGGGAGATTTTTAGCATTTAATTTCATCTGAGATGGAGGTCACTGGTTTATATCCTGTTGGCTCTTTGGTTCATGCCAATAACTGGTTTAGTTTGTTCATCTACTAAAGGATCAAGTTACTGATCCAGTTTTCACTGAAATAATTGGAAATATTTTCATCAACCTCAGTAGGAGATAAACAAGATCAGAAATGAAGACCAGTAATAAACAAGGAAAACATTCTATTCTTAAATTCATATTCTTTTGTTAGATGTGCTATTACTGTACACCTTTCTTCTCACCTGTAGACTACTACTTTTTATTACAAGATCTAGGGTCTGATGTATAGTTTAACAAATTAGTTGTTGTTTGAAGGAATTTGAAGATTTTGCTTTTGAGACACAGTTTGATCTTTTATTTTTCAGTATTGATATTCTAATTACAGTAAGAGAGCATCATGGCATTTTTATAGTTCATATCACTAGTATAACCCTAAAAATATTAAAAATATTAAGAATACAGTATGTAAACTTAATGATCTATTAAGATGTCTGCTATTAAAAAAGGATGGCTTTTAAAAAGGGAATAGTTGTTTTTTTTTTTCAAATTTTGCCATCTCATTTCCTTAAGTTGTTTACTGTAGAATAACTAGTGTGTTTCTAGTTCTTAAAACATTTTGCTGTACTGAAACATTGGCTCAGCTGTGCTGTACAAGTCAACAAACTGTAAGTGTGCATAATGTCTGTGTTGATATCAATTATCACAGTTTTACTATGAAAGTACATGAACCTTAGTTTTAATGAATTACAGGGATTTCTGTGAACAAAAACTTCATAATCTTGGTTCTAAAATACAGTTTTCTGACTAGATCAATATCACATCCTTGTGGAAATTAACCATGTGCAGAATGTATCCTTTAAAGGAGAAATATAATCCTTTTATATCCGCTGGAAAATACACTCTGTGGGACAGGATTTGGAGTCTGGCCAAGCTGCAAAGGTGCAGGGGAAATTGTTTGCTAGGGATGATAAAACACTCTTCTTAGAGCTTCTTAATACATACATACAAGGCAGAGTTTAGAATACCTGGTTATCTTAATGCAAATCTGTTAATTCAAATGTCCATCTTAAAAAATAATTGCTTACAAATAAAGATTTTTTTTCCTAAACCACAAAAATATATCTGTAATCTTCTGTCCTTTTTTTTTTTTTGCTTTGAAATGCACATCTACATATTTGCTTAACCTTGACTTTAGCCTGCAGCTTTAAAAAGTTTATTTTTCCATCAGCAACATACTGAGTTTGAAAAGGTCCATAGGGTAATAGAAAATGTATAGTGGTGATAAGCAGTAATTTCACAGTTAACTGATCATGATGTTACAAGATGCAGTGCACCCTCCTAATCTTTCCTTACTCTTACTCTTTCTCCTTTTTTTTTTTTTTCATGGTAGCCTAATTAGTATTGCTTGGTAGTTTTATACAAACTAATGAACCGAAGAAATAAAAAACGTGGCAGTGAAAGTGCCTGGCCCAGATTTCCAGCTGTGGTCGGGTACTCAGTGTACTCAGAAAGATAAGAGGATGTGTCCTTCTGAACTGAATCTAACAGATCTCCAGTACCTTACATGTCAGGTCTTGAGATGCAGGGTTGTCACCTTATATACTCTAAGGGAAGCTTAAAGTAAAAATATTTTACTTTACTGTGGTCATTGCCAAGGTCTATGTATGCTGACAGATTCCACAGCAGAGCTGATGAGAGGTTACTTGTTACACTGTTGTAACATTACCCTTTGTATTCATCTATATATATCTCAAATCTCAGAACAAGCTGAACTGAATCTTCATATGTCTGGATTTCTTGCAAGAAGAAAAAAGAAAGTGCAGGGTTTTTTAGAGCAAGTTGATCAGAACTAGGTGAAATTTCTGAATGTGTTGGGTTTTTTTTTGAACCTCAGGCCAGCAAGATGGCATCTTTGAAAGTAAAACTTGTGGAAGGATTCCTCAGGAAAAACCTAGTAAAAAATTGACTGTAAATGACTAAAATGGGTATGAGTATCTCAAATTAATTTATTAAGCTTTAGATCATGCCCTGATTCAAAAGGCTGGGGATATATTACATGACTTTTCTTAAAATGAGGGAAAATATGATCAAGAAAGCATAGAGCAGGTCAAAACCTATTGACCTTCCTTTCTAGTCTATGTATAGCTACACTTTATAACTACTGTCTATCACTTCCTTGACTTTTAAAATGAGCTTTGCACAGACCTTAATAGGAAATTCAATGCAAAATGCAAACCCAAGCCTCTATCTGAGTAGTTTTATAGCATCAGGATTTCCTTGATAGAGCTGATTCTTGATACTTTGACTAAAATGATCAGTATTTTTTCTTCTGGTAGGTTTTTGGTTAGTTTTGCTGTTTTTAATCTCAAAAGTGTACCATTCTTTTCAGTATCTGCTTTAGGGAGGCAAGCCGTTTATAAAGATCCCTTTGTGAAAAGCACCTTGCATTTTAACACAAAAACGACCTGATCTTAACTACACACTTCCAGTAATATTTTCTTTGTGCCTCTAAAATGGTGAATGAAATGGAACTAATTCATTATAGTAAAGTGGATGGGGCTCAAAGCTTCAGAAGAAATAAGTCAGAGACACCAGGACTGCCTCATTTGAATTTTGCTTTATCTGTAGTGGTTTTGGAATGGAAAGCCCCTTCTCTGGCTCAGAGCACAACTTGGATTGCCACCTAATCCTCTCAGTGAGGTGTCTACCAAAATGCTCATACCCTCCACATATTAAACAAAGAAGAGTATCTGCTTTCCATACCCAAAGTGATTTTTGAAACAATTTTATTCCGTAGATTATTGAAACAATTTTATTTGGTAGATTATTGAAAGTCGTTTGATTTCATACCCATTCAGTAAGAAGTTGGACAGTTCTGTAAATAACTCTCTATATTGCATTGTGCAAGTTGCATTAGTCAGGAATTAAAACACCTTTGGAGACTTAAAATGTTCTCACTGACTATATTTCTATTTGAACCAGTGCATGTAACAGCAGAATCTGCCTAGAACTTTCAGGATAAGATGCACTGTCCAGTTCTAACAGTCAGGTAATCCAGATGTTATTTTTCCTGTTGCATTACACACAAACAAGGTTTAAACTTGATTAGGAATGGTACTGACTTAAGATTTGAAGAATGGGATTCATTTGTCCTAAGACATTTAGAAGTTATACAGAAGGCTTGACTTGTCTGCCTTAGGTTCCATTTCCACTCAGTGGAAAGAAGCAGAGACCCACTTTGAGAGGCTCATTTTCCCTTGGATATGTGCCTAGAGCAAATTGACTGTTTGGCCTGTTGGGGTTGTTAATCTGCCTCTACTTGTTATGATGGGTAACTGTCTCAGACAACCAACTTGGACATGTAGTAAGCAGTCATGATAACTGAACATACATGTCTCATGACGTTTTAGGTGCCGTAGGATAACCAAGGTTTTCAGGTAGATATGACAGATATGGCATAACATTTTTGCATATTGACCCTTTTTAAGTTCCTTTCTTCTAAAAAGTATACTTTTATGTTGTAGTGAGTTTTTAAGAGGGTCTGTAACAAGGTAAGAAGTCAGACTGATATGCAGATTGGAGATTTGTTCAAACTTAACAACCTAATATGCTGGATATGAGGAATCAGCTTGGCTAAACTTGGCTTAGAGAAGTAAGCAGACATCATGACTGTAGAGCCACCACTCATACCCTCTTGTCCTCAATTGCTATCTTCTGTGCAAGTACAGAAAAGATTCTTCTTACTGGTATTTATAGAGGAGGGAGATGGAGAATGCATTAGGACAGAGAAAGTTTTGGCATAGTTGATGCTGATGAACCAGTGAGAGGGAAAATTACATGAAATATGATTTCTTCTGAAGTTAAAAACTTTTCGAATCAAAAAAAAAAAAAGTAGAACTTGGAGGCTGATAAAATACCTTTAAGAGACCAGGAGTAATATGAACTGCTCTTAGTTATATTTCTGAGAAATTTTGGTTTTCCCGTTCTTACATTTTTAGTCATTGCACAGCTTCATGGTACTTTTCCCAGAATTCATGTGGAATAGAAAAGCTGTATTTCCTGGAAACTAATCCTGGCTATCACAAATCAATCTAGTAAAGTAGATGTTGTTATTCAGGGGCAACTGAAAGTGTAGTGAGGCTTAATGACCAGTGGCTTGAGCCTTTGTCTCCTGTGTTTATCAGACTAAAATTAATGCAAAAGATCATGAAATAAGAATTAAATTGAACATTCATACTGAACAGTTATTAATGCAAACAGAAGGTAAAGAATACCACTATTTAGTAAACACGAACTGGGACTAAATCTAGAAGAAGACTGAGTTGCACACAGTTTACACATTGCAATGCTTTACAATGGTAGGGCTTGCTCCTGTAGCAGTTACGTCTGTGCTAAGTGTCTATTTGCCACATAGGGAGAATTTTGTACTTTAAAGTGGGAAACCAAAATGAACTCTCACTGTATTCTGGCATACAGTAAGGCCTGGGTATCAAGGATCAGTATAGTGCATTTCTGACATTTAAAAAGTGCTCTGTAAGTTGAATTTTTCTATTCAGCCTCATACTTATTGCACATGGCCGAAATACCTATGACACATGAGCTATAAACCCAATGCCTCCAAAAAAAACATTGGATCTGATGTGTTGCTCACCATCCCAGAGCACTCCAATATTTTCTGCTGTTACACAGGTCCAGCAGTCTCCACTGAGCACATGTGCTGTTGTTGCTGGAGGGCTGTACTGTTCCTGGAGATCAGGAGCAGCACACTGCTGGACATCTGGAACAAGCCTCAGTTTCTTGAACCACTCAAGGATGAGATTTCTGGGTTGCAGAAGAAGCCATATCTGAGAAAATACTAATACATATTTTAGCCTTCTCCTAGAGTTATTTAGGGAGTACTGAGCTGTTAAGGGTTCATTTCAGAAATTCAAGGCTCAGAAAGAAAAGGCAGAAGAAAACTCTTGATTCCACAACTAGAAATCGGGATGTTCACCTAGGCAGGAAGTGTATGAGACAGGTACAAGCTGTTTCAAGGCATTGCAAATAGGCGGGGGTTTTTTTACTCTGCAAAAAGAGCTCACAGTTCCAAGGCCGATAACTATCCTTTTTCATCTGACTCTATTTGTTCTCTCTGTTTCTGATTATAGAAATATTGATTTATTTTTCCCCAGGCAATGTTGGAACTTCAAGAGGAGGGAAAGAAGATTCCTGCACTTAATCTAAGCTATAAGTGTCTTCTTAGGGCAGTGGTAGTGAGAGATCAAGATCTAAACTCCTCAAGTTGACAAGGGAGCAGAAACAGATTCCCACCCCCTGCCAATCAAGAATTCAGGAGAGGCTGGAAGAAACAGGTGGCACTTGAACATACCTTAAAATAAGTGAGCAATGTTAACTGCACAATCAGTAGAGAGGATCTCTTGGAGGAAGTCCCAAGGGCAGGCATGCTGTCCTCATTGGGAATCCCTCACTGTGAGGACCAGAGAGCTGAAGAGGAGGTGGCTAGGCCAAGGTAGTTGTGGGTTGTCTTCCACATCTGAGCCCATTTTTATGCTTCCTCCCAGTGTGATCTTATGATCACAAGACAGAGAGTGAACATTTTACTCTCTCCTGTGTCCTGTCTCTGGCCTCCTTGACCATTATCCTATTCAATCACACACCTTCTTACTCCCAAACTCATGTCCTTTCCTAGTGGATAGTTAAATGTGTCTCCTTACTGAATTGATGTCTCTTAAGCTTGCATCTCTCAGCCTTTGATACCAGGTTGGTGTCCAGATACTTGAAAGTTAGTCATCAGAGCACCTAATTAGCAAGTGGTCAGACAGTTTCATGGCATCTCTTTATAGGTATCTCTTGGTAATGAATGATGCACCCGATGTTTCAGATGGAAGTAATTCTGCAGAGTAATACCTGCAGAGCAAGCTGTTGGAAATCAAACACAAAATACGTCCACAGTTGGGTGGAGGTTTAAAGATTGCAAAGTAAGATTACGTGGTACCAAAATCCTAGTTTAAATGCTTCAGTTTTTCTACGCTTATAGTCCACATTGAAGCACTCACCAGTCTTACGGGACACACCCACTGTAGGTTAAGTGACAATAATGTAAATGTTAATGATTGCATGTAAGGTGATTCTTACACATAACAGCTGGTTAATTTTGTATATATGGGCAATTCAGGTACTTTAAAACACTTAGGATCATTTGGTTAAAACTTAGTAGAGCTAGAGACAAAACTTAATAGTCTTACTCTATAAAAAAGCCTTTCAGATCTTTTATACCTTAGAGTTTGATAAGGCATCTAAGAGAAAACAAAAAAATCTGACTTATTGACAGTGGTTTGTCTTTAGAACAGACAACTCTCCTCTGCTTAGTAGTTGACTTGTTTTCTTTCAAATGACTGCATTTATCTCACAGATAAAATTTCTCTAGTATTCCCTATAATTCCTTTAAACTCAGTGGAGAGACACAGATGCCCCAAAGAGTGATTCATTCATCCCTAAAATAATTTTCCAAGATTTTTGAAATTAATATCTCTTAGATATTAAGAGTTGTCACTTTCTCTTCATGACTATGGAGAAAATCCAAGCAATTTACACAGCCTACATATCTAGCTTTTATATGACCCAACTTAGGTGAAACTAAATTTGCCCTATGCCTTTATTCGCTCTTCCCTTTTTTTGATCCTTTCCTTTTCAATTTTACATCCAATGTTCTTCCTGGGTCTATTCTGCCTTCATCTTATAGCTCATTAGATATAGGAGTATCCCATATACTTTAAACCTATTTTAAATCAATAAGAACTAATGGCATTCAGCAAAGTTAGCTTGAAGTCAATGAAATCGACTGTATGAGTCAATCTGAGCACAAGCAACAATGCTTGTCAGAGAAGGTACCTTATTTATTTGTCCAGCTCAAACAAGCTAGCAACTGCAGATCAGCATCTTTTCAGGATTGATTTTATGCCTCAAACTGGTAATATTTACATGTCTCAATTCTCTGATGAAAATGCCTTCTTGTACCAGAAGATTCTCTTTCACTGTTCCTTGAATGTAAAATAAAAACGTGCAAGTAATCAGAAAATCAAAACTATTAAAAAAGCCCTATGAGTTGCTGAGTTCAGATCAAGTGTGTTATCTGACAGCCAATACACTTCTTATGATAATCAGCCTTTTTCTGCTTCTTCGGCAGAAGAGAAGACACAGGGCAGAAACAGTGTCTTATATTTAGCCCATTTGTATATGTAGAAAAGGTTGTTTTCCTCTCGGTCTTCTTGGTGTTGGAAAGAGGTTGCTGTGATGCTAAACAGTGAAGTCTGCACATCTTAGAAAAACCTTTTTGCTGTTGGCTTTGTTTAGCACAGTCACTAGGTTCCCTGCCATGGTCAGTTCATTCCAGACTGCACCGTCTTCACCTCTACTCACAATATCACAGTCAGTCACTGAAGTTGTATATGTGCCATCACAACTTACGAGTTACCCACCAGGGCTTTACTTTTTGCAGCTGATAAAGATTTTTTTTTTGTTCTGTCATACGCTTGTGGCTCATCATTTGCTAGTATGTGATGTAAGGGAGTACCCATGGATCTCAGCCTCAACATTAAACAAACTGACAGAAAATTGACAGCAGTACCTGTGGGATGTCCTGGGGTGGCTGGCTAGCAAGGATATGCTATGATTTTACGTGTTAATTTTACTGACAAGAGTCTGCCATTTTTCATGTTCACACTAAATAGTATGTCAGCCTTCAAGGCCTGGATGGTGTCAGACATTGAGCAAAGAACATCTGTCTTGGATGTAATCAGGAAATGCTCCGTAGTGCCCCACCTTTAAAGAGGAAATTAATACCTTTCCATTACCATTAGAATGCTAGCTATTCAATAGTCACTAAAACTACTCTGGCCTAGAGTAGAGAAACAAGCAGAAAACTTCTTTGCCTTTTCCCCAGTCAGAAAATGAAGGGTTATACTGTCAGGTAGTCAAGGAACTCAGCCATTTATGAGTAACTTACCCTCATTGTAATAGAATTCAGACTGACCATGGATATAGGAGAAACTTCAGGTGGTGTTGAGGGAAACAGAATATTTACTAACACAAATGTGACAGGAAAAGCATTTTTTCAATATTGACCCCTAGTTAAACACCAAACTAACACTCACTTTTTGCATTTCAAAACCTTTGAGAGGATCAGGCTTGATGATCTCAGATGATGTTTTACCATGAGCTCAATTCTTGAAGAGTAGGGCACAGTATGGAAAGAACCCAATAACAGAGGTTTGATAAAAAGCTTCCCAGATGATTCAAAAAGTCTTTTAAATTCTGTAATAAATAGGCATATAAACTTCACAGATGAAGTTATGCTGAAAAAATTTTAAACCTGACTTTTTTTGCAGTATTCTTTTCCAGACAAGCAGGTTAATCAAAAGCAAAAATAAATCTCTTTTTTAGTAGTCGTTCATGCTACATTATATAGATCAAAATGGAGTTTGGCCTTACTTGTCAAAACAATCAAGGCAGAAAGTGAAAAGCTTAAGCAAAATTCGGGGTAACTTCACAAATCTGCAAACGGAGTAACATGAAAAGCGAAAAAGAGACACTGCCATAACAGCTGTCATGGGGAAACAGTGATTGGTGTTTTGTGTAATGGAACACAAACCTCATACTAAGTAATAAGTACTCAGTCATCATCCCACTAATTACTCAAACCTCATTTTAAAGAAAACAGGGACCACAATTAAATATTGTATATTACCCCTCATTCTAATTACATAGCCCTTTTAGTTGCACTGTAAAAGCAATACATTATTTAATTATTTTCATTTAGTGCATTTTAAAACAATATTTAAAGCCTCATTCAACACCGTAGGGATTTCTACTAACCATTAAAATCCCTACTCATGTGTACAGTAGCAGTTCTGTAGCCACATAAAGCTGGCATCTATTTCAACTTCATTTATAAAAATCAAACTTTGAAACCCACTGGCTTAAAAGGTCCTGACTCTGGCTGTCAGAGCTTTAATGGGGTTTCACAGATGTAAGCCAACCTCAATTTTATCCCCAAAGTGTAAAAATATATCAAGAGCAAATCCTGGCCTCTTCTCCCAAGGGTTTTCAGAGAAAGCATCTTCTTTGAAGAGTTGCACTGGGACATCTCATAGATGCCGTACTGGTTGCTAAGACTTTCTCTGTGGAAGGTGCAGACCCTGGGTTTGACAGGCCTATTTGCTTATTCATCTAAAGTGCTCAGAAACACAGCAGTGTTTGTGGTGCCTGAGAACACACCAGAGGATTCCCAGGCTGTTGTTCCCACCAAGATGAGTGGGTTCATAAAGGAGACCATAGAATCAGAGGTATGCTCTATGGATTGAGGGGTCCAAGTGTCTAAGATTATAAGACAAAAAAAAAAATAAAGTCCTATCAGCTTTCTCTTTCTTTCTCATGAAGTTGGAGATTCAGGAAAAGGTCCTAATATGAATGTGCCTCATCTGAGTGAAAAGACACAGTAGAACTTTAATTTTGGAGAGTTTTAGGAAATTTCAGTGGAGTTTTAACTTGACAGCCAATATTTTTTCACCTATCCCAAACACTGTTGTCTATAGAAAATACAAAAACATTATCTGTCTTGACATTTAGTGATGGTAAGTATAGTCTAAACAAAGTAGACTGTGTATTTAATCAGAAAAGGTTATTTAATGGTGTCATCTTTTTTAGACTACTTGCTTTCATTAGATATGACCATATGGAGCTCACAGATGGCAAATAAAACAGTGACGTTGTGTTCAATTAAGAAGGAGGTAAGAACAATAAAGAAATTACTTGTGAAATCAGGATGAATAATACACGTGATATATATGTCATAGAGTACCCAAAATGTCATGTAACACTTGAGACTGGAATGATTTTTAGTCTGAACATCAGGAGCTGTTAGATTGACATGGGAGAATAACCTTAGAGATTCATCTTAGGGAAGGGAGAATAACTATTTAGATCCTTGAAAATGTGAGAATGAAGGCTACTTTCCACTCATCAGCTCTATTTCGACTTTGATTCCTCCATGTTGGGTTTTGTCTATTCTTCCTTCCCTGAGAGTACTGGCAGGGTCACTTTCTCTAACTCTTTCTCTTTCATCTTTTGTAGAGAAGAATTTTTCTCTGCATTTAGTATTGCATCTATCTTGACAAGGAGACTCTCTGTGAGCAGCATGACCCATTGTTTCTGTCTACACCCAGAGGTACAGTGAAGAATTGGCTGTACACTATCTGTTGCACCAATCTTCCATGACTTAGTCAGAGGGGGCACAGTCTGAGGACCATGAAGCCAAAGTACATTCCTTGCTCAGTAAACTTGGATAGCTATTTACTGTTGTCTCCAAAGCTTTACCAAAACCATCATTAAATACCATAACAACCATTACTTAATACCATTATTAAGTTATACATTAAGTTGCTGAACATAGTTGTGGCAGAGCAACATAACAAGTTAGGATGCTCTGGTGATGGGCTGAAGTGCCATAGGCAGAACAGATTCAGCACACAACTTCCACCAGATGAAAGTGTTTCTCCTGTTCACCATCTCCACACTGAGACCACTGATCTTTGTTTCTTCTAATGCAATGTTATGCAGGGGAGTTTAAGGCATAATTACTTATAGGTACGGATTGTCCCAACTCACTTCTTTAGTTTGGACAGGAGTAGAGCATAAGTGACTCGACAGCACAAGTACCAGTTCTGCTGGGTAGGTGGTAGCAAACAGCACTTATTCTCCAAGAATCCAGCTCCTAATGCCTTGTGCCTAAAACATGTACCTGGATATCCAAAGCCAGCTGATAGTCAGAAGGCTCACTATACAAGCCTCTGAGATGAAAAAACAAACATTTCCTAAGTTAGGTAAACCTCTGACTGCTTGAGGGTGATGCTTTATTCAGAAGAAGAGTTTACACACAGATCTTTTAGAAAGAACATGGAGGTAGCGTATGTCTTATGAGGAATGGCTGAGGGAGCTGAGATTTTTTAGCCTGGAATAAAGGAGGCTCAGGGTACACCTTATTGCTCTCTACAACCACCTGAAAGAAGATTGCAGTGAAATGGGGTTTGGCTTCTCCTATCCAGAAACAAGTGCTAAGACAAGGGGTAATACCCTCAAGTTGCACCAGGGAAGGTTCAGGTTGGATATTAGGAAAAATTTCTTCACTGAAAGAGTACTTAGTGATAGGGTTTAGTGGGTATGGTGATATTCTGTCAGGTTGGATTTGCTGATCTTGAAGGTGTTTTCCAACCTTAATGATTGTGTGATTTTAGTCCAGGATTCTGTGACTGAGGTGTTGATTCAGACCCCGTGAAGAGATGATAGATGTTTTGGAAAGCTAACAGAGATAATGTTATTCTTACTCAAAGAAACCCAGTTTCATCTGTGTTCCTCTTTTGACTCAGACATCTCCAGCTTAGCCTAACACGAAGCAAACTAGGCAGACCTAGACATAAGTGTATTGTTTGTTCTTTCAATTTAATACAAAATGTTTAAACACTGAAAAAATAGAATTTAAGAATGCTGTTTATTTCAATTTTCCAAGTGTATGGCAGTAATACTTGGTCACCGCTTGGCTGCTTTTTTTCTGGGGTCAGAATGGTAAACTGAAAACCTTCACTGCAGGCAGGTAAGGAAACTGAGTTCTAACATTTTAAACTATGCACTCCAAAAGACAGAAGAAAGACTAGGGAACAATTCTGCATCTTCAGAAATATGAAAGAAAAGTTACTAACTGTTTTTGTGCTGACTTGTTTGTATTAATCTATTTTAGGATTTGTTATTTTCCTGTTTTACCTAGGTACATGTATTTTTGAAACAGGGATTGTATTCTTGTTTTCTCTTTGTGCAGCACTGTGCACTCCAAAAATGCTGGGCTGCTATGTCCATAGGCATTCTAGTAATATATGTAATAACAGGAATGATACTTTTAAGTTTAGGGTCCATTCTGATAGGAATATTGGGTGGCCAAAATTAGTAAAATAAAAATGAAAATTATAGGGACAGAGATGTGCTATATTTAACAAAAGGTTTTTAGTAATTTCTGCAGATTTTGTCAAAGAAGTGGAAGATTTACATTTTTCTAAGAAATTATTAAAAGCAAAGAGGGCTTAGCCAAGGGGATCAGAACTGTGAGATGCCAAGAATGTTTCTTTTCACCATAGCCCACTAATTCTCTTGAAGCTGGCATTATGCAAGACTTCCTTGGCATTCTTTAAAATATTCAGTGTTCAAATTAATTCTCCATTCAAAAGCATGAGCATGCACAATGGTGGGATACATTAACACTGTGCCATTTGATACTCACTCCAAAACTGGATATGGTTTGAATTACGAAAGATCAGCTAGAGAAAGAACATACGCAGAGAGATGTGGTACTTAGCAATTACAGGCCAAATCCAGAGAAGGATTTAGGTGGACTTTATATCCAAAGTCCAAAACTGAAACCTCAAATCCTCTCACTCTTTAGCTACTTTACACCAAAGGTCTCTAAATACCAGCAATTCTTCACTGCAAATCTGAAAATTTCCTGAGGTGTCCCTTCTTCGTGTAGGTACACATCTACCTGGTCCTAACAGATTCTTCATTCCTTGTAATCCCTTTTGTGATCTAGAAACTTGTCACATAGTGTAGCTGTAGCAGTGGATGTACTGACAGCCTGTATAGCATTCTGACAAAAATATAATAATCATTCAATAATTTAAGTTGGAAAAAGATCTTAAAGATCATCAAACACTATTGTTAACCCAACACTGCCAAGTCCACCACTAAACCATGTCCCTAAACATCACATTTAGATACCTTTTAAATGCCTCACCAAGGCATATAAAGATTTCACCACCTCCCTGGGCAGCCTGTTCTAGTGTTTGACAA
The DNA here is from genome assembly GCF_022539395.1 of Myiozetetes cayanensis. NCBI lineage: Eukaryota > Metazoa > Chordata > Aves > Passeriformes > Tyrannidae > Myiozetetes > Myiozetetes cayanensis. The sequence goes on along the minus strand of NW_026087742.1, from coordinate 48,940,870 downwards.
CTCTTTCATTGAAGAAATTTTTCCTAATAGAGAATCTAACCCACTGCTGGAGCAACATGAAGCCATTTCCTCTTTTACTATCACTTGTTGCCTAGGAAAAGCTTATTCCCTGTAGCTGTATGAGTTTTCTAGTACCCTAGCTACTTTAGTTCTTAAATGCTAAAGTTTGTCCTCTGACTGCTTTAGAATTTAAATACCCCTTTAAAAAATAAAAGGCAACTTTTAAAAATTGAAAGACTTGCATATTGTTGAAGAGAATGAATCTACACACCAAAATTAAACCAACTAGGTATAAAGGCTAAGCTCCATTAAATGGTATAAGTTTAAATTAACTATTTTCAAATATTCTTAGAGGAGTTAACAAGGTTTTTGTGGAAATTTATTGTGATAGTTCTCTAGTAGTACTTCATTTCACCGGTGCTCATAGAAAAAAACCCAAAACCAAACCCAAATCAAAACAAACCCAAAAATCCCAAAGAACCAAACAAAACTTTACCAGCCCACATAATTTGTTTATTTAAATACACTCTCAAAAATAAATAATGGCCAACCTCCTGATTATTCTGTGGATGCTTATGTGTACACCTGTGGTTCACAGTTAAGTACAGACTTAAATAAAGTGGATCTTACGCAGAAATTATTAAAAATATCTCCTAATCTCTGTCTCTTTGCAAATATCCTTCTTCAGAAATCTCTCAGACGATGTCTTGTCTCAGAGTCCTCCTTCTCCTATTTGAACTATTAATTTACATCAAGGAAAACACAGTGATCTTTGAAAACTTTCATATATGAAAGAACATCCTCTCTGTAGGCTTCATCAACAACCATCGAAGTTGGTGGAGAAAGTTCCCTTTGATTTAAGTGGGAATTGGTTTGAAACCTTTAATTGGGTATATATCTTAATCAGAACAAAAAGCTGTACTGTGAGGTCTCTTGATTGAACAGATATTATTACCCATAAATGAATAACCCTTGACTAGTTTGCTCAAATACTGCTTCTTTTTCCTAGATTAATCACACCACAAAGAAATAGAAATCAATCTTGATGAAGAGAGTTCAGTAATGTCTGTGTTTTAATGAGACCCTTTTGGTGTCAAAAGGCCACTGCATCTTCTCTAACAAGGCAAGAAAACCAGCTTCTAACAGTCCTCAGAAAAGTCTCTTTATACTGAGAGTAGTTTTAGAAACATTTATGCCTCTTACTTTTTCATCAATCCTACATGACTGCTTCCAATGTACTAATCAGAAATTAGGTTAATAAAGACAATAGGGTGAAATTCAACTTCTGGAAAATATTTGAAGTCACTGACACGTGTGAGGACTAGACAGAAATCAGAGAACTAAAGAAAAATCAGTAATTGAGTAGAAACATTGACAAATAATAATAGTAGTAATAATAACAATAATACTCATGTTCAGAAGTTAATCCATTACTATAAACACTACATGTCTATCTATATAAACACAGTGGGCAGTTGCCAAGTGTGAAAGGGAAAATGGATTTAATGCTGTGGGTATCAGCGCTATGCTGCATTTCCCATTGGGTTTGTTGGGGCAGCAGGAGCGAAGGTGATAGGGAATGTTCAGTAGTTTCTTTCAGCTGGAGGTTCTGTGGCCTTATCATGTTGGAAAACTCCAGTAAAACAAGAGCATGTTTCTTGCTGAAGGCCAGACCCTGGCTTTGCCTGGAGCCATTGCTTAGATGTGGAAGGTGTTATAGTATATGAGTTAATAGGGGAGAAAAAAGGCAAATTAATAATGAAGGAGACTGAACTTTAACTGCACTTCTGCTCTGTTCCTCTCTCAAAGGATTAAAAAGATGGTACTGACATGGTTTGTTAAACAAATCTGTTCAGCTTCTGACCTTCACCACTGCTGAACAATTTTCTTCTGTTATAACCTTCTCTCTCACTTACAGAGAGAGCAATTAAAAAATGTATGCAGTTTATAAAAGAGGGTGTATTGTTTGAATGAGACACGTGCTCTTTGTGACATGGGTGACCTTGAAGCATACAACACAGGACAAATGTCGCTGCAGGGAAGCTCACAGCTAGTCCTGCCTTAGTCACTGTCAACACAAGAAATGTTGGAATACCTTCCAAGGCCCTCTTTCAGTTGAAATAGCTTCACATTTTAGAGTCACTTTGAATTTTTGTTTTTTCATTTTAGGCTTTGGGTGATATTGCAAAATGTAGTACTGTATTAAAAGAATGTTTCTGCCTGCTTTCTTCCTTGCTCTCTTCCCCCTCCCCTCTCCACCAGCTAATCTATTTTCCTCTTCCATTCCCAGCTCTGGGTTTTTACAGTACTAGTATATACGCTTTAAAAAGCTGCAAGCTGGCTCCTAGCTCTGATCTTTTCCATTATTGGAATGTTTAAAGTCACTGTCAACTACAACAGAAGGATAGGGAAGGAGGTTATCTTATGGCCCTTTTGTGCAGCCTAAGATAATAGATTCAAAACCTGTAGATAGTAGCTCCCCTACAGGATTACACAAATAATAAAAAAGCCTTAGAATTCTAAATGAATAGTCAGACAGGACAAAACATGAACGTGAAGGAAAATATCTGATGAAACCCCAGCCTTGGCCACATTTCCTTTCTCTAGGAATAACAATTTTTTCTGAATTGACTTTAAAGCCAATTCACTATAAACATTGAGAGTAAATACAATATTTTCAGGAAACCCAAATCAAAATGCCTTTAGTATAAATTTTACAATCATTTCCAGATCACAATAACCAGAAAAATTGTTTTATCTGATATACAAAACGATGTATATATCCCTGAACCTCCATTAAAACCACCTTGTAGTTTGTGTGTCTGTATTTGCAGCTACAGAGGTCAGAAATACCCAAGTCCCCATCTTGGGATGATTATCTCCTCCAAACTCCTTCTGTTACAATGAATTCATGTGTATCCTAGACAATAGTAATTCATTAACAGTTATAAACCCACCTATATACAGTTTTCCTAAATTCAAAATATTGAATCTTCATAGCTTTCCCACAGCTTGTTTCCATCACCCTTCAAAATATCCTTGTTGCTCGCTAGTGAAATATAGATGTCCTGGTCCTGCAAAACTGATGGTTATATGCTTAAATTCACATCTGGACCTCTCTTCAAATGGGAAGTCTCAGATATGTGTGGTTATGGCACAGGGACCTTCAGGGATGTCTACTCAGTATCAGAGAGCATTTCAGAACAAAAAGATCCCCAAGGTATATGTGTACAGAACATCTCTCTTCTATTATAGAATGACCTTTATTTGGGATGTCCTCAGTGCTAGCCTGTACTTTATGCAGGTGTAAAAAACCTGGGTTTATTCCCAGCATCAGACTGTGTTTCAGCGGTTACTGAGACTTTAAAGAGTAAATTCAATTTTAGAGTAAGAAATACCAGGTCTGAGATACTACCTTCACAAGATGTAAAGAACTGACCTGGTACAAGTTCATTCCACCAGTTGAAACTCCTATAAAATTTCTGAAGGGGTAACTTGGTCCCGTCATACATTCTGCTGGATCAGGTACCTGTCTTCACACAGCTGACACAGAGCCAGCGGAGCACTGCACAGTGTGTTCTGGCTAATCAAAAGGAAATGCAGTTGTGTTCTCACACATGGCTGTCATATTTGTATGGTGAGTTGTCTAGAGCAAGCTGATCTGTTGTTAACAGTCAAGAAACCAAGGATGTAGTTAGAAGTGAAATTAAAAAATGGGACATTTTTCCCAGAAGCCTGGAAAAATTTTCTCAGAAGATTCAGACCCATCAAAAGGTGCATCTGTTTTCGAAGCTGAGGAAGAAACCTCTTTTCCCATCCTGAGGATTGAGTGCCATACATTCATATTTCAGCACTCCTGCTGGAGTTCCCAGCCATTCCCCCAGTCTGCTGCTGAAGCCACAGCTCTGGGAGCATGGCAATAGAATGGGGAGCCCAAAAAGTGGGATACCAAAAGCTTTCTAGTGAATAAAATAAAAGGACAACTGGATAAAAATAAGATGATATTTTCATAATTAAAAACCGTACTAAAAACAATTACAAGGACACTGTTAAACTCCAGTTGGTCTTCAAAGAGTTAAATATTTTAGTCTAGACATAAATAGCATAGCAAATCTTCTCAAAGTGAATACTTTTACCACTTCTGTAGATATTTTGAAATTAGTTCTTTTGCTATCTCTCTAAGCACCTTTCAAGCAAATACATCCTACTACATCCAACTAACTTTGATGATCTTCTCTATTATCTAAATAAAATGAACATCTAATTGAACCCCAAAGTGGTAACAATGAAGGATCTTCCATTTAGTTCACAGAGATGTATGTACTTGTCCCTTGCTGTGGGAACAGTCCAGAGAGGATGCCAGTGGACGAGGATGTTTATATTGATACAAATTTGAGCAATTGTGTTGGTAACTAAAGGTTGAATTCAAGCAGTCTCAAAGGGAATCAAATGTACCAGAATAAATCAGTGAAATCCTGATGTCTAAGGCACCTTTGAAATGGAGGTGGATTTATTCACTGAAGCATTAGCACATGGTTTATTTTACTGAATGTACAGGTGATTTATATATACATCCTGATTTGGACTTGATGATCCTTATGGCTCCCTTCCAAAGCGAGATATTTTATCATTCTATGAAATGCATTTTCCCTTATATACTGGCCAGTGTTCAGTGAAACAAGGTGCTCTATTGTGTTATTGACTGGTATGATTTTCTAGAGTTTTAGCTGAAATTTGTTTTGTACTTTAATAGTAACCTGATTTATTAAGATTTTGCAGTGAGTTTAGTTTATATTAGTCAATTAACAGTGTTAGGGAGCACCAATAATAGGATTTAAGTTTGATTTGCATAAGTGTGTTTAAATGGTTTTGCAAAAGGCTTGGAACTATTTGAATTACATTAATGACATTTCAGATATTGCAGTTTAAATGGACTTGCACTTTACTGAATTTTTTTATAAAGTCCGAGAATGCTTTTGTTTATTCACTTTTTTTTTTCCACTGAAAAATCCATAAAACTTTAAATTGGTGGGAGATGTGATAATAACAGTCATGTGTCACCATGTCTTTTTTTCGCACTGCGTCTGACTGTCCTTTCAAGAGTGGAACATAATTTCTCCCTGTCTTTTGCCTCCTTCTGCCTACCCCAGAGTTCTTTAACTTACAAATTTCAAATCCTTCACTTTTGACTTGGGGAGAAAAATACCTCCTTACAGGAAACCTTTCCCTCTTCCTGTCCTGAGTTTTTCTTCACTTACTTTATACATTGGCTTCTGTTACAAAGAAATTAGTAAATATATATGTGTCAAAGAAGAAAAAGGAGCTAACCCTGATCAACATAAGTCAAAATTCTTAAATGTGTTCTGTGACATCATGCAATATTCAAAGTGTGAATAGAGAGATACGTCTCCTTTAGAAACAGCTTCAGCATCAATGAAATCCCATCATCTTGCTTTGGCTTAGGTCTAGTCTTGTAGTGTCAGAATGATATCCCATTTTTTCAATGAAAAAGAAATGTGATATATCTTTGAGTCTTATTATAAAGGCCTCTGAAGATTGGAAGAACACCTTTAACTTCCATGGACTGTGAACTGTCTTAGTGTTCAGCTTTTCTTACACAATACCAGCAGGAATGTCAGTGAAAGTTTGTCACACATTTGCCAGTGGCCTTGATTTACATAAAAGTGTCAAATAAGAGAACCTGAAATTAAGAATTGGAATGCATTGATGTACTAACAGTAAAAAGTATCTGAATCACACTTTCTCTAGAGAGCTTCGATGCTGAAATATTATTTGGGTTTTCTGCGAGACAACTTCTAGGTGGACACCCATTTTTTAAAAGTAGAACTTAAAGCAAAAATATTAGGGAACAACTATCTCAAGATGCAGCAATATTCACAAAAACTAAATCTTATGAAGAAAAACTATTCTTGATTGTTACTAAAAGCAAATTTTTTATTGCCAGTTGCACATTAAAGACACTATATGGAAAGTCCATACTAGCCAGCTATTTCCAAACTGAATTCTGAAGTAAGGACTCTGGAACATTTTCTAAGGTCTCTAACTTTCTTTTTTAGATAATAGCCTCAGTTTATCTGGGCTGAAAAAAAAGAGTGGCTAATTACCAAAGGTCAAGCTAAAGGTTACTGGGAAAAACGATGTCTTTAAGCCCATAATAATGTTAGGTTTTAGAAGAAACACATACGCCATGGCTTACAATACAATCCTTTCATCTCAGACTTTTCTGTGACATGAGGTTGTTAGGATCAGGCAATTTGTTTCCTCTAAGTCTTTTAGTGTAGGTTAAGAAACCCCCAAACAATTCAAACCCAAAAAATCCAAACTTAGTTGTCTTTCAAGATCTTTAAAGGAATTTTGAAGTAAAAAAAAATAAGATAGTCTGACTGAGAAAAGACCTATTTCATATGGCATTTATTTGTTTCCCACAAATAAAGTTCTGCAAGCCACATGTTAAATATTTCATGGCAGCTATTCAACTAGTTTTATCCTCTGTAATCCAAGGGAGAAAAGGTCCCCTCTGTGTGTTCACCTAGGGCAGTGGCAGAAAATGCATTTGTTCTAATGCTTACAGAGCTCCCATATCTTGCATTACAATCTAATGAATGAAATTTCTGTGTGTTTTGTCATAAAAATTCAAATTCATTCAGCTGCAGCACCATGGACTTCAAAAAAAAAAAGGCAAGAAACAGCACCTAATTTGAGATCTTCTCATGCATTTGGAAGTCCTTGGGTAACATCTGTTTCTACTGAAGCCAGTAACTATTAATTGTGAAACAGGGCACAGTTTTACTTTTGGTGTCTTCACCTCTGTATAATAGCAAGACTCACCTGTAAGTTAAAGAAGAAAAATATATCAAAATCAGACAAAGTGAAGAAGCTTGGTCCTCTCTCTCCTGCTGACAATGCCTTACTGCTATCTCTTCTCTTAACTGAATATAGACTTTCACTCTATAGCAGCTTCTATTTATTGACATACATACGAACATTTTTAGCACTTAACCCTTCATTTTCCACTTTTTAATTTGATAAACTAGGCCACTGTCATGCTGTCACTGCCTTCATTCCAGATACTGAAACTGATCTCCTTCATTTTTGACTAGAGTCTAAATCCTTTCCTCTCATCTTTAGGGTATCTGGAACAACCACTGTTGTCTTTATCACTTACTACCCATGGCTCCCTCATAGAGTCATTCCTGTAGGTAGTGGAAGGGAGAGGGATTATTTCCCATAATGACTGTACTCTGCTCCAATCATCATCATATATATAAGGTAACATATATCCTCTTACAAGGTATAGTACATGTCTGGCAGGTGGATGATGGGATTGTTACTCCATTAAGGACTTCTGACAGTGAGATACAAAGTTCTAGTGACATAAGGTAATTGGAATATTTCACTTAGCTTGAGCTGTTATATATTTTTCACTGACTTCCAGAAGCTTAACAGCATTATTTTGAGAGCTATCTATAGTCCAAAAAGTGTAAAAGAGAGTATTTTATTGTATATTTTGATATAATTTTCTCATTAAGTACCCTCTGAAATTACTTTTCTGTTATGACATACCGAAAACTAATAAGCATGTAAGTAGCATTATTATACTACATTTTTCTGTTGATTTTGGTGTAACTAATTTGTGATGACATAAATATTTGATTAATAATAATAAGGATATGATGCTTCACAGTGTTGTTCTGCATATAAAAAGATCCTATACTGTCCCATTTTAAAATAATTCAGGATCTCTGGCCTCTGTTATCAAGTAATTCTCCAGAATTTATCAGATAACATCGCAGTTTTACCTTAAACCTTTCCCATTCTCTGCTTTCACCATTTCTGTATAATTTAAAAATTATATATTTAAGACTATTATTTCACATTAATAGTTATTTTATATTGATATTTTATGTTGATAGTTTCTTTCTACATTTTTAATAGTATGTCCTGCCTCAATCTTCTCCTTTCCACTTTACACAGTCCTAGTCTATCATGTTTTACATCAGTACCAGACATGTGGTCATCTAATTTTCCTTTACTTAAAATTTACACATATCTGTTTCAAACAGCAATTATCAGTGACTCCAAATCATTAGAGTAACTGATGATAACTAGCACCTAGTTAGTCTAAAGATGTTTGAATAAAGCTACTTTTCTTCTGTGCTTGTTACTTTGCACTAATGCTGTGGAAGTCAGGACACCTGTGTGGCAGGACAGCAGCTGTGAGTCTGGGTAGCAGCTCCAGACTTTACAGAGTCTGGGTTTCCATAGCAGAGGTAAAGATTCAGGAACTGGAAGATCAGAAACACAGAAGACCACATTTCTTTAGGCATTGCATATGTCCCAGGCAGTGCCTAATATCCACTGTGTGGCTCTGGATTGGAGTTCCTCTCAAAGTAAAAAGATAAAGTGGGCTGCACTCTCCACAGAGAACATACTAATTAAGAAGAAGTTAAGGAGAATTAAAAAACAAAAACCTGAAACCCCACAAAATTAATAAACCCAAACCCAAAAATGGTGAGTCAGGTACTAGGCAGAGATATGACTGGGTTTAGAGGTCCTACAGAGTGGATGCAAGAGGGCCATACCTGTTATTTTTCACAGAGAGAAATCCAAACAGATTAGGCATAATAAATCACACTTTAATTATGCTAGTCACTGAATTCTTCTGGCAACATACCTGTAGATGACAACTCATAGGGCTTTGGAGCATTAATTAACCCTCCTGTGTTACATCTATGTGGTCATGTGTGTATCCGTGACAGTCATGTAAGTGTGCTTCTAACCTAGACTTGTTGAGGAATGCATGCATCCTTCCAGCACCTATTCAAAGAAATGGTGTTCCAGCTGGACTGTGTTTCATGCTTCAGAGTATTGAAAAGCTTCAAGATAAGCGTATTCTGGGCTGCTGGTCAGGTAAAAGACTGAGAACTGTTGCCATCAGTAAAATGCTGAGCTGAAAGAAGAAGGGGTTAAATTCTCAGTCAGGTGCCCTACTTACCCTTCTCCTTTATCCACCATGCTTTCCAATCTTTGCTTCCACTGCATTTCATGGTTAGAAAAAAGAGCCATAGGAATACCAAAGTCCTGAGCTGCTGATAGACAGCAACATACTTTACATAGGCATGAGGGAAGACAGTGAGTAAGCTGCAGGGTGGATGTTACAGGGCTGGTATAAAGCTGCTATTTGGGCTGCAGTGTGAACACAGCTGGGTGTGCTGATGCACAGTGAATACAACTTGTAACATCTTGGTACTCACATACTAAAACAATGGTAATGAAGATAAAGGGACATTTGTGGGAGCTCAATCAGAACCACGTGTTCTGAAAGTGTAAAGCAAAGCTTTTAAAAATAGTAACAGATAATGTTTTAAGAGTATAAATAAGTAATGGAGTCACTCAGTTAATAGAAATGCTATCATTATAAATGGTAGGAGAACAAATTAAAACACTTAGTTTTGCTCCAAATTAAACCATGGCTTTGCTGATGTGCATAAAATTAAATGTGTGCATAAACTGTAGCTGAAAGACTGGACACTGACACAAACATATTCACACGTTGTATTTTCAGATGCAATTCAGTACAACTGAACCACTGCTCAGGATTTCATGGGCTTCATTAGCCTGCCAGCAAGGTATCCGAGAGTCATCTGTGTAAATTGCTGTAAGTCAGTGGTAGTGGCAGTCAGGCCTCAAGAATGTAACTGAGATTTAAATACTATCTGCGATAATAATGTCCATGGTTTTGTGTAGGCTGTCTGGAGGGGAGGAGAGGTCCAAGATAATAAGTATGGTTTTTTTGTTTATCTTTGCCTGAACAACATAATTATTCTTCAAGCCTCATGCTTATTGAAATGCAGGTCAAAATGAAGCAAATAGTTAAAAGTACAAAATATGACTTGCTGGGTTTAGAAGGCAATAGAGGCTTTCTTTATTAAACCCCTCTGAAAAATAAAAGCAACAACTCAGAACATCATTAGACAATGACTGAGATAATGTTATATAGCATCCTTTCAGCTCTTGCCTTTTGTGCAAGTCTGCTGTGTGCTTCAGCTTTCATTCACCCCTCCTACACTGTGTGGGACTGGAAAACGACAGCCCTTGAAAGTAATCATTATTATGACATAACAAATGAGTTTTTTGGGGAAAAAAAGGAAAGCAGCCATTAAAGATTTATTCAAGTTGATATTTCTGCTGTTTTCATTTAAGTGTTACCTTCTCTATGGCAAATATAAAAATTATTGAAATAAGAAATTATTTAAAGTGCAACTTTCAGACCAAGCAATTTTTTTTTGACTGCATTCTTTCCCTACATGCTGAAAAACTAAAATCAAGTGGTATAAACATCTAGGGTGGAAAAGCACAGCTTGTACCAATTCTACAACTCTGATTATCAAACACCCACATATAACAAATATATCCTTTATTTAATGGCAGGCTGGATTTTTAAAAAAATTATTTCAAGTTTAATTTTAATTCAGGCAATAGAAACTGTCTTATTTTATTAGAATGAAAGGGAAGATTTTTTTGCTTAAAAGAAATTTTTCAACAACCAGTTTTTGTTAGATATCTAAAAGTTTTCTGGATTTTTCATGCAACTGAGGGATGACAACTAGATCTAAGATCCCTTGTAACATGTATTTATTATCTTATTATATTCAAAATTGCTTTAAACTTAAGGTTTTGGGTCTTACAAAATGTTTCCTGGAAAATCCTGGCTTGGCATACAGGTATGTTAGGTCATTTGGACCAATTTTTCATACTCACTTGGGTAGAATTAATTGCTATTCAACATGAAAAGAGGGTAAGAATATGTCCCCCATATTCTGGAGATCCGTCTACACATATCCTGCTTTACAGTTGGACTTTCCAAGGTTTTTACCATAACTAAAGCCTCTATTTCGCAATTCTTATTCAGGAAAGCTCCTGACCATGTACTAGGTGTTAAATGTTTGCTTAACAGCTGCTAACAGTGGAACTTAAATCTATGTGCAAATACTTTCCCGGAGACGATTGTGCTTTGTTACTTGTTTTGAAACTTTGTGGAACAAAGATGCAAACCACATTAACTGGTAGAAATTTTGCTTATACCTTCCTCAGCAGCTTAAACTGGTTACAGTTATTTTATCTCACTTCAAGCATACATAGGTATATGCTGATAATAAAATATTAGAGTACATTCAATATGGAGAATGATGATATAGCTCTCGAATTCCCATGACCCTGAGAATATGTCCCTGATTTGGATCACTTTAAATCACCTGAATTGTGGGCAAAGTGTCTTTGTTCCCACGCAAGTCCTTCTGAGTCAGGTGTAGGACTCTGTAGGTGCCTTTTATTATACTCAACTCTGTCTAGTGCAGTTCTGCAGGTCCATTTTTCTTGAAGACTGTTTCAGGGCAATGCTCATCATGCCTCCAGAAGGAGGTCAGTGCATCACATACACTGTGTCCTCTCCATCTGCGTAACAGTTTGCAGCGGCTCCATCACCCCCTTGAGAGGTGCCCCGCTGCACACCAGAAGGGGCTACTCAGAGCCTCCACTACTTAAAGTCCTTCATCTCTGGCGTCTCTCATTTAGATCAACAGTGGTAAAAGTAGCTCAAGCAAATTAGTAAACTTCAGCGTTCCTCTGAGTTTAATCTTTCTCCAAGTTTCCTTTCCATGTGTGTGAGATTTTGGCTTATATATGGCTGTACTGGATCAATACAGCTAAGCTGGAACTCTAGGCAGCTTCTAAAACTGATAATTTTCTGGATGGTTTTCTGAGGAAAATGACAGTCCACAGGAAATATAATAAAATTTGTGATCTTTGTATATTAGCACGATTTGCTAACCTAACATTCTTGTACTTACGTTTCACTACTTAAGAAAAATTGTCATAAGGGTCAGATTTTTGGTTTCTATGTAGAGGGTCTCACCTTTAAAATGAAAAAAGACATTTAGATTCACTTTCCTTTTTACCTGCACTGTAAATACTGGATTAACTTTTAAACATGGTTATCTTCCTCTTACTTTACCATGAAAGTATTCCAATTTACCTATAGTTCTATCTTATGATTAAATTCAGCTTTACTGAAAAATGATTTCCTCTATCAAAAGCAAAAATTTTTAGCAAAATTGTGCATCCTCCACCTGTTGTGGAGGCGGATAGAGATTTAATTCTCTGAGGGTGAAGAGGGAGTTCTGTAATTTAGTATTATGCTTAATTTACATGACAATAGTGTAGGACCTCAGATTCCCATCTGTTTGACAGAGACAGAACAAAAAGAGTCTCTTCTGCTTCAAAGACCTTATAGTTTAAAGCTAAGAATGTCATCTCCTGTCCTGCCCAACAGATGATCAGAGATTGGGACAGGACTTTAATTTTCTGTCCTAAGAGAAGAGTACTTGTAGTAAAGAGTTTTGAAACAATTTAAAGCAAGGATTAAAACCAAGGCGAAGATTTGGATAGGAAATTCAACCCTCCAGCCTGCTGAATACTCCTACTTAAAAAGACTCTAAAATTTCTATTTATAGAATATAATGGAACTTCACACAAAAAGGCATCCCCATAACAGCACTTACATTCCCGAGAAACCCTTAGGTGTCCTGCTAGTAGTACACAAACTATATCTCTGTGTTAACTTTGTCAAAAACTTCCACTGATTTGTTTATTCATTAATTAATTTTTCCTCTGTTTTCCTTTAAGAGGTTTCCTGTGTGACAAGTAGTGACACTCTGAGAGGCAGAAAGACTGGAGTCTTCCCTTTTCCCTTATAAGAGGCATGATACAATGAACAGATGAGTTTTCACCGTTGAGCCTTTGCGCTTCATGTCAGATCTAGGAAGTTAAGTACTCAAGGTCAGAGGGTCTGTTTCCATGTAGGCAGATGTAATTCCATTGATACCATATCATCAGCTACACTTGTTGGTTCTAAGAATACCCGTGGTAACTGATTAGATGAGATGTCAAATGAGATGTGGACAGACATCTTCAGGAAGCTGACTCAAGGTAATTCATTTTATGAAGGCAATTGAACTCAAATAGGGATTTCCAGGCATTTTGAAATAAGCTGCTGCATTTGAATTAGCAAGTGGGAAATCAAAGACAGGTTGAAAATCACTGCCAAAGACACTGCCTGACAGGGAAAGATGAGGTTCCATCACTGCAGAAAAAGAGGAGCTGGGAACTGAGATTCTCAGCAAGGCAGGCAGAGCCAGTACTGCCACCATCCAGGACTGTCCCACTGTCCCTGAGCAGGCCCTGTGAAAGCAACCAGCATCGAGACATAGAAAAATATTCACCCAGTAAATCCATGGTGATGAGACAAGTCCAAGCTAAAGCCAGAAAGTCAGTGCAGAAGCTCAGAATCAGAGTAAGGGTCAGGAAGGCACAAAATGGAGCACAGTTAAAGCTACAAAATAGTTGAAGTGCAGCTCAGGTGGGCACCACACATAAGTGCTTTGGCTCCAAAGCAACTCCTAAGAGAAGGAGTGAGAGCCTCCCCTAAGGCTCCTCCAGCTCTTACTACACAGCACCACTCATCGGTGACCTGGCCTCGGGCATGACCATCTAAATTCCTGGAAGGGGAAAACTGTTCTCAGACCTTTAGCACGCACATCATTGGTCCAGTGGTCCATATGCTCTTTTGTTTCTGAGTGTGGATGTTGCCAGAGGAGAGACAATGAGGTGTTCTAATATCTTATCCCTCTCCATCTTCCCAGGTTCTCTCCAGCTGTTCTGGATTTCTGCTCACCTCCTAGTGTGGACTTCTGCCTTCAAAAGGCTTGCACTGTTTAGCCATGTGCACGCATTTGGCTGTCACTCAGAAAAATGCCTATGAAGGCAGATGACCATTTCATTCATTTTACAGGTCCTTTAGGGAATGCAATTTCTTGCATTCTCTTACTAAATCTGAATGAGATCACTCCTAGCTAAGGACAGCTTTGGCAGGTTGGCTTTCAGACACAATGAAACACTGGACACTCCAGTGGGAGCTGGGAGAGGTAAGCAGGTTTGTTGACATCAGAAATAAACCACCCAGATACCTTCACATTCTACTAGTTTCTCTTGTTTTGCTCTAGTCCCTCTATCTCCTTTTAATATTTCAAACACTCAAGAATGAATAATTCTACTGTAAATTTAATACCTATAAGTTTTTGGGTTTTAGTTTGGTGCGGGGATTTTTTCCATGGTTTGGTTTGGCAGTCAAATCAAAAATGTATTTATTCTTATACCCTTAATCCTTATGGCTTTTTTTCTCAAATAGAAAGGTAGATTAGCAAGTAGTCATGAGACAAAAAAAACTAATAGTGTAAATTATTCGATATGTTTTACATGCACTGTTCTTTTGGAAGCAAATTTTGCCAGGACAGTGGATAAAACTTAGTACAATTTAGTAAACTTGGCTGTCCTTTTATAATGACATTCCCAGGTCAAAGGGAAGCAGAAAAAAAATTCAAAACACTCATTCTGAAATGCAACACTGTAGAACTAAAACATTTTGTAGAATATACCCTTAAGACTAGAAGGCCAGAAGAAATCATTAAAATTTCATATTCTTACCCTTCATCTAGTTTGAGCAAAATTTTCCCTTCTTGTATTACTATGCATTTGAGTGAGGAACACAAAAAGGTCTCTTTTATTAAAACAAACAAACAAACAAAAAGCCAAACCCCAAAATAATAAAAAGCCAGTTTTAACATTTTAAGCTATTCAAAATTCAGCATAGGCCTTAGGAGTTAAAAATTTGTAGTTTGTCTGTGAATTAGAGTTTTTCATTGGTTTTCTTCCATATATAGATTCTCATAAACTGATTTATTCATCCTTGAACTTTCTCTCTGATAAGGACAATAGAGTGCGTTTCAAAGTAGAGCTTTCAACCCTTCAATCTTTGTCATGGCTCCTCCCTGAACTCTAATTTTTCAGCAACATTCAGGACACCTAGAACCTAAAGAGGAAGTACATTCTTGCCACATATGCAAACATATTTTTGTCTCCTCATACTGGAAATTTCCTTCGTTTTTGTGTCCCAGGATCCTTTTAGCCCTTTGGACAGTGTTGACCTATGTTTTTGTGATCCTCAGACTCTTTTTGGACTGCTGTCTAGGTTACAGTCCCCTCACCTGTATGTGTAAGCTGCATTTTCTATTCTTGATTATGAGTTTATATTTATCTGTCTTGCTTTGCATTTAGCCTAAGCACTGCTTAGCACCATTCTCTTTATCAGTGACAGAGCCTGTTTACTGTTCCCCATCCTTAACACTGTGATCTACAAATCTTATCCGCAATGATGTAGTGTTTCTTTACAGGTCACTGAGAACAGTGTTACACACTTCAGAATGAAACCCCAGTCCCTGGAGGGATCTCAAGAAGCAACACTTGAAGATTATTCATTTACAGTTATCTTTTGAGATCTATCAGCTCACTAGGTTTTAATCCATTTACCATGTGAAGTTTTAAGTCAAATACTTTCTTCTCTGCTGATGTTCAATCAGCACTGTTATCTTTATTGACCAACCTTCTCTACTATAAAGAGATACTAATTTAGCTGAACAATCTCTATTTTCATTATTTCAATGGGAAGGCATTGATAAAATTAAACTCCCTTGGAGGTGCGATGAGGACACTCCATAGCAGGAGCTGCCCCATGTCAGTAGGATCAGACTCCCAGATCCTTGAATCCCTGTTTTCCAATGGGCAATAGATCTCGTGATAGATAGTAAATCTACCAGCCCTATCACAACTTTTCTGACTTAATCCTGCCTTTGCTGCCTTTAAAGTAGGTGACAGAGTGGGAGTCTCTGAAATATAAGCTAGTGAACTAAGGTAAAGGTGCAAGCCCTGTGCCTGAGCACCTCAGGTTTCTCCTGTTCTGCCTTACTCACTAAAAGCACGCGGATCCTGCTACATCTGACAATGGCAGCAAAACTGCTCCTTTGTCCGTGATATACAGCATCAGCCTAAAGGCACGAGGTGCAGAGATTGGCTAACAAGTAAAGGAAGAGGATTAAGATATTATCAAGAGCCCAGAATCTGATATGTAGAATCAATCCATATGCTCCAACAGATAGACCAAAGGACATTTTGCCTGGGTAGAGGCTATGAGATAATCATAATTTAAATATGCAACCCAGGTGCCTTAAGCAGCTTGAGTCACAGACTGTGAATGAACAGAACTTACTTTGACCTTGAGGACTGCAGAATTCGATTCTGGACTGTTAATAAATTTTTGTTAAAGGCTCTTTATCTTGTAGTGCATGCTAGTTCAAAACCTGAAGTGTTTAAAGGCCAGTTTAAATGTAAGCACAAGAGTAGTGCCAGTGCTGTCCATGGGACTTTGTCTGTCATCCTCGCATGAGTAGTCTGCTAGAGCAGAGGGAAAATGTTCAGCTTCTTGTAAGATCAGGTGTTATGACAGTGTGTGGCTCCCAGTGAGTTGTAAGTTTAATCGCTCTGCAAAATATTTCTCTTCTGATACCAGTTTCAGGATAGCTATTGATTTCACATTTTCAAAAGCTCTTTCTACTGTAATTATGACTGTACTTTCTTGTTCCTCTGAACATAACATGAAATAGATATTGTCAGGGCGAGCATAAGCAGATATAAGATATCCTCATTACTTCATTAATTAATTGCCATGCATTATTTTGTGGAACATGTATTCTATTATAAATATCTTATAATGTGATGACTTGCTAGTATCTGATTAACCACATACTATTTTTTGGTTAAAAATTGATTGTACATGCAGGCAGGCTGCACACTGTCTGTTACATGCCTACAAGTGATTGTTCCTCAGGAAGTGAACATACTGTACTCATTTTTTTTGTCTCAGTAATCTCTTCCTTTTGAGATTTCCAGCACCATAATCCATTCCTTTATACATTCTATGGGTTAAGTCTTCTTTTTCAGCGTGACAGACTTCAAATACCTTAATGAATATATTATAAATTGCCTGTATTATAAATTGCCTATATTATAAATAACAATACTTATACTCTGTGAACACTGAGAATGTAAATTAACATTACTCTTGTTGTTTGTAATGTTAGAAAAAATCCACAATTGAATTACAGCCTTATGTTCAACCACAGACCATGAAATTAGTGGGTAATAGAAACATACTAAAACTTCTACCCTTTAAAAAGGATCAGGACTAGAAATGGTCAGAAATGTGGTTTTATAATCCATGTGCAGCCCCAGTCATTGTTGCACCACATAGAAGAGGAACAGGTGAAAAGTAGAATTTACATTTTATGTTGACTGATGATTGGATAGTGTAAAGATTCTACATTTGGTCTTTACACAGTAAATAAAAACATAAAAATCTCTTATTATACTTTTTCCATTTTTATGATAACTTTTATGTGTATGTTATTGACTGTTACTGCTATGTCATTTTGATAGAAGGTACTTGCAGGGAGGGGTGAGAACTAAATCAGGTTCGTTTAACGTGTGTGAGTCTCAGACAACACATGACCTCCAGGACAGTGCTCCAGATGCATATAAGGACAACCCCATGCAGGAATGTTCTCCTTATTGTGTCTTGCACCATTCTGATCCCTCTCAGGGTCAGCCTCAACCCCGTTTCACTGAACAACAGCCCAGCTGCCAGCACAGAGCATAAGGTGTCCACCGATGCAAATGTACTGGTCAGCAGAAAGCCATGGGAACACTGAACAAGTTGTTTGTATCTACTAAGGCATTTGCTGAATTGTGTAGTTCAGACAAGTAAGCATAAGTGAACAATCACAAATTATTCTGCCTAGGGGTGTATAAGCAGATGCTAAAATAAAGGTCTTCGTCTCCACTTGTACCACCGGCACAGAGTCCGTGCCCTCATTTGCCACACATAAGATGTCCACCCATGCAAAAGCCATAAGTCCAGAGAGATGGGAAGCTGGGACCAATCTGCCGCCAAGCAAGGCTGTCAGGGAGTCAGGTGTGAGGCATATGCAGCCTATGGGCCAGCACTGACTCCTGAAGCACAGTGTGCATTTTATATTTCACTCCCATGTGTTAAAGCAGAAGATTCTGAGATCCTCGTCTGAGAGAAGTGGGACTTCTGTTCTCTCCTCCACTCTGTGATTTCAGCAGGGCAGCACCATACTAATGGAGGGAACCCTTCACTGATGATGATGAAGAGTCCAAATGGCTCCTAGCTGGGGTTAAGCACCTACCTCTTATATACCAGGTTGAGTGTCCATGCTGAGGCCACTCCAGCTTCAGCTCCATTCTTGCCTTCTTCCTAGAAGTATTCCCTGGTAATGCCCTATTAGTCATATGAGTAAGAAGAAACCAGCTGGAATCTATATGTCTTTGATTAGCACATCCCACTAGAATCCAGCATGGTCTTTCTTACTCTTTCTCATCCTTTTGAACTTGGTTCATTTTCTTAATTTTACAGTGGCTTAATTTATAGTACCTGAGGCCATTGTCATCCTTTCTGTGCATATAGTAGGCACTATCTAGTAGGTTGCTATGAAATCCTTTCCTTTCTTTATCTCTGGAACCTCTTCTAGTTATTTATAACTTTAAACAAGCACTATTCATCTCTAGAACAGCTATGATCTCTCTCTGGTTTTTTATTTTGTATGCCACTGTTATTCCAAAGACTAACTTCGTAGCTTTTATTTTTCATACAACCATATCTATAGGGGATATAGTCAGGGCTTTACTTTAAGCTGATAACATGAACAAATCAAACATCAGTCCTAAACATAAATGGGAATAAAATACTTAATTTTTTTTTAAGTACCTGCAAAGCCTTCTGTTTGCGTGGTTTCACCAAAGCGAGATACACATAAAATGTAAAATGAAAGGACTAGAGAAGGAGGACTAAATTTGATAACACCATAAGATTCAGCGTGCATAAATCTAAGCTAAATTCCAGAACACAACTAGAGAGGACAGAATTGAAATACAAATGTTAAGAATAATACTATGGTATTTGATACTTCCATTGCTCTTTTTGTCTGTGGCTCTGAAAGCACTTTCTGAATAGTGATGTCTTGAAGGAGAAATTCTCCTCCTATATTAAGCCCAAGTAAACTGAGCCACTGAGAAGTGACTTGTCCAAGTTCAAACATGGACTGACAGATAGTAAAAACAAGAACTCTACAACTTGAAACTCTCCACTGAGAGAGGTGTAGGACCTGGGAGGAGGGACAGGCAGGACAGCTTACCTATACTCAGAAAAATGATATTCCATACCATAAGATGATCTACTCCTCAGTAAAAGCTGAGGGAAAGGAGAAGGGTTAGGGACATCCATGGTTATGATATTTGTCTTCCCAAGGAGCTGTTATAGGTAATGAAGCCCTGCTTTTGTGGAAGTGACTGGACATCCGCCTGCTGATAGGGAAGAGTGAACAAATCCTTTTTTTGCTTTGCTTTTGTGAGTAGCTTGTGTTTCCCTACTGGGTTTTCATCACAACATAAGAATCTTCTCACCTTTATTTATCTCCTCATCTCACAGGAGAGGGGAGTGAGTGAGTAGCTGTGTGGGTGTTTGGCTGTTGGCCAGTAAAAATCCACCACTGCTGTGTGCATTCAGTGCTAGTCTTCTGCTCTCAGAGAAGAACTTTAGCATAAGAAAATGTTCTCTGGATCACCGTTTAGAGAATACCATATAGGTATGATTCATGCACTTGGAATAAAGCAGTATTTTCCCTGTTCCTTAAAGTACAGATAAATAACAAGAAAAACTCTATAATGATGCAGTGTTACTGGTCTAGTTTTTACCTGAAAACACACAATAACACTGAAGTAAAAAACCAAAGTGAGCAGTCAGCACTACTACTTTTTCAAGAGAAAGGCAGAGTAACTGTGTTTGACATTAACTGCTCTCTTAAAAGTCATCTCATTCTTCCAAGATAGGAGAGAATGTGCATAATTCAGTTTTAGATTAGACTGTTAAAGGGACATTTCCAGTCTTATAAAAGCAAACATGACAAAATGTTCCTCTTCAAAAGTGTTTCAATTTTATCATTATGATACATCGTAATTGAAAAAGACTCAACATATAATATTCAGATTATTTTCTTGAAGTTATTAAGAGTATGTTTGGTTTAATTATTTTTCCCTATGTGAATATATCTTTCTAAACCCAGTGTAGAGTTAATAGGTGGAACAAAGAAAATCAATCATTTTCCTTTTCCCCATGAAATTTTATTGGAAAAATAAAATCCATAACTATGGCAGGAGGACTCTCAGGTAAAGGTAAAATTCCATTTTAACTATTTTTTGTTCACTATGTTTCAGGCTGACAGTACTTGAACGTGATTATTATTCTTAGATAGAAATACTTCTCATTTTAAGACAAATTATATAAAAACCACTCTATTTTTAAATACTGCACCACCTTTTAAACAATTGAACTCATTATAAAGCATTGCATCACCTTTTATATTAAGCTTCAATATATAAAATGGCTAATAAATTACAAAGGTAATAAAAGGTAACTCTAAAGATAATTTTAAAGTTAACCTATGCCATTTAGGAACAGAACATCAGAATCATCAAGTGGTATTTGGAGATCAGTTAGGAGTTTGTATCAATATCTGAATACTTATACACATATACACATAATTACAGAAAAATTTACAAGGCAAAAAAAATAAAGCAAGATAAATAAGTGTTCCCTTACTTTGTATAACCTTTGACTTAGTGAAACATTTGGATTTTCCACAGATTTTCAGAAGCACCTTTGATACTCACTTATCTTTCTCTTCCACTGTGTCTGATACACATTTTGTCACAGTGACGCAAAAATGGTTTGGACAAAGGTTTCTGCTGCACTTTTTATGCTATGATTTTTGTCCTCATCAAAGCAGAATACTGTTCCTAATTCCCAGTGCCATCTTTGGGAATTCAGAAGACTTTCCAAATCCTGGTAACCACTGTGGCTGCACTCAGAAATGATAGAGAAGTGGCAGGTCCACTGTATAATGCATAGAGAAGAGTTTATGCTAGAGGAAGACTATAAAGACTTAGACGTAGAAGCACAAGAAATACAGAAAGGAGAGCTGTGAGTTAAGCTCTTGACAGAGTTAGTCAGGTACCTGATGGTGCAACTCTGGAAAGATCTCCCCTTTGCTGGGGACTTATAGCTATGAAGCCTTGTTCAACACACGGATGAGTCTGATTCCCCTGGGAGAAGGACTTTAAGCATGGGGTTTTCAAAAAAAAGTAAAGTTTGAATTTGAAGACCTAAGTCCTTTTGTAATTGTTGAATAGAGAGGAGGCCAACCTACTTGGAATAAGAAATTACAGCTGACCATAATAAATCAGTAAGTCATTCTGCAATGGAGTCTTTGGAAGCAGAACCATTGTTAACAGACCTAAGGATGTACTTCTCATTTCTAGTGCAAGAATAACAAGGGGTGGCACTTCTGTAGTCATGGGATAATGAAAGAAATGACAATTGGCAAGGTGGAACAACCCATGTAGTATCCAATGGACTTTCTCAGGTGACTGCATCATGTGCCTGGGCAGTTCGGATTTCTTTGGAGACATATAGTAAGGCAAGCATGATTCTTCACCCATTTTTGCAAGTTTACTGTTAATGAAGCTCCGATGTCTTTGACTGAAGAAAATGAGAGGATAATTGAGTTCAGGGTCCCTGCTTTGAAGACTTAACAATCTAATTTTGGACCAGGACAAAAAACCAAAACAAAACCCAATTAGGGAGGAAAAGAAGACAAAGTCCCTCAGGTTATGCTCATGCCTTTACTGGATCTGCTACGTGTCTTTAAATAGAAGCTCTAAATCACCAGTTTATGAACATCATGAAAAATAGGAAGAAAGAGTTTTGCTTTTACTGTATGCCACTAGAGCACAAATATCTAATTTTTGCATCAATAGCATAGCTGATTTTCTGTTCACGTGTGATAAAATTACTAATCTGACATTATTGGAGACATCTGCAAAAACATCTGTGACTCATGCTCTTTTTTTACCAAACTAAAGATTATTATTTTATTTGTATTTTGTAGATGACTGTGCACCACCTTCTCTCAGAATCCAGATAACTCCTTCCTGCCCTCAGTGGAAGTACATGTGAGATCTTATGTACCTTATGTCTTAACAGCTACCGCTGATGATTTTTTCTCTAATGGTACTGTGGCTTACCATTATTTGTACTGCTCTACTGAGATGCACTTGGGAAATTGATATTAAGGTAAAACCTCTTTATTAATATGTATCTTCCCTTTAATCTCGCATTACGTACTAAGGTAAAACCTTGTGCATTGCACAGGCAGTACAGATGTTACAAGGAGAAAATGAATTTGTTTGCTTGTAATCAAATAAAAAGACAAAATTTTTCCTTATAAGATTCAGTTCTCACACTTTAGCTCAAAGCCTTTACAATTTCATTCCTGGGTTTGATACTAAAGTTTAATCTTTGAGGATGTTGAAACGTATTTCCTTCAAAATGTTATGGGCATAACTCAGGAAACATGTCCTGAAACAATAGACAGATGCTGGAATTGTGAGATTTTAGTTGTGTTTGGCTTTAATGTCAATAGAGTAAGCTTGCTTTGCTTTGCTTTGTTTTGTTTCCTTTTCTTCTGTTCTTCAGTAACAACATTCCAGCACTTCAAAGTCAATATATTTTGGGCTGTAAACCTTACCAAGTATCAGGTTCATCTTCTGGAAGACAAGCAACAGAGGGTCAAAGGTAACAGCTGTTGTAGCAACAGACATTTCGCTTCATCCTGTGTATTCATGCACATGAATGCTTCTTTCCCAGCTGAAGCTGTTGACGTACTTTATCCAGAGCTTTGTGTACTCCACAATATTTCTTATAGTAATGAAAAAGGAATCTGCTGAACCAAAGGAAAAAAAAAATCCTATCAAAAGGTTGGCATTTCGCTAGCAGATTTTTCAGTCAGCGTAATGCTAGTGCTCTGATGCATAGACATTGAAAGTAATTTCTATTTGTATCTGGTATTTTTCTCCATTGGATATCTTTCACAGGATTCATTTTTTCTTCTCTCTCTGTCTCTGTCTCTGTCTCTGTCTCTCTCCAAATCAGGGGCTTCAAATTGCTAATAGAGCTTGGGCAAGGGGGTAAAAGAGGGAGGGAAATAGGTTTAACTTTGATTTGAATGTTTTTTGTTTAAACCTAGGGTTTAGTATTTGAATATACTTAAAGCCAAAATATTCCAATGTTCCATAATTTATCCATGAGATTAGGACAGCTCTGAATTTGTTCTACGTACTTTTTATAGTATGATGCTGTCAAGTTCCAGAGATAGGAATTTATTTATCCCAGGACACACAGAGACTTCAGAATGTCTTTCCATTAATATTGGATAAGACCTAGATTCTTTCCTAGCTCAAATGGGGCACTTTTTTTTCCCTTTCTTTTTTTTTTTTTTTTTTTTTTTGTCAACCCTGTAAAATGCAGATCGAAAGAGAGAAAAACCTGTGAAAAGCAGTTCTACCTATGTTAGATCCGAGTTGTTCTTTTAAGAGTCATCACTATCACAATACACTACTGATCTTATAAAGCACCTCATATAAGCCCAGAGCCCAAGACATTTTTTCTGCATAACATATACATCAAGTAAAACTATAGTAGCAGTCCAACTGATAGGTGCTTTGAACTGTTTCACACAATGGGTCTTTTAGATTTACTCAGAAGGTGAAACAAGTCATAGATATTCCTATAAAGATAGACATTTCACTCTCAGTTGTAGCTGTGGAAGACAAAGAAGATAACTAAACCTGGATGATCACTTGTAGAAGATATGCCAAACATGTATGGCAGTGACAATGAATGTTTAACATCCCCGACCCCTGAAAGGTTGTGAATGACATGTGCACTTAAGGGCTCCAGGGAAAAGATTACAGATTTGTGAATGGAAATAAACTGATCAGGAAGGCTAAGGTTTTTAAGAGCCTCAAGGTGCGTTTCTGCATATGGGATCAGCTGTGACTTGACCATTCTCCTAAACACACAGATATACTGCTGTGAAACAGACTAGGAACCAGGCCATCTCCATAAGTTTTGCTCGTTATATCTCTCTCCTGCAGTTGTACAACTGAATAAAGTGAGAGGACAAGATCCAGATAATCCTCAGGTGCTGGAAATGAAAAATACCTTAACAGGAGGCACTTACATTCTAAAGATCGGTTCAAAAATACCTACCTAGCCCCATTAGGCACCTAATACGCTATTAATACTGAAACCTTCCTTCAAACAAAAAATGGTATTTATAAGACCAAATGTTGATCTATGCCTTTGTTGTTAATAGGATGAACAAACACTTTTCAAAAGTGTTTCTTTTCATGCTTACCTACATTTCTAACATAGGTGAGATGAGTCACCTGTCTTAGAAAGGTTTATGTAATTGATTAAAAAGACAGTATAGGATGGCCAACAATCAATATATCAATATATTGATTTACCTTATAGACATCCAAAATGTAAGTCAA
Organism: Myiozetetes cayanensis; assembly: GCF_022539395.1. Taxonomy (NCBI): domain Eukaryota; kingdom Metazoa; phylum Chordata; class Aves; order Passeriformes; family Tyrannidae; genus Myiozetetes; species Myiozetetes cayanensis. The sequence continues at coordinate 48,916,426 of NW_026087742.1, read as the reverse complement.
GTTGAACCCTGCCTAATGTGTCTGGAACCCAGTCAAGAACATGTCTAGCACAATCACTATCTTTCTAGAGTGATTGACCCATGTATGCATTTCCCATTGACACCAATGCCAGATTCCCTTCCCTTCCCTTCCCTTCCCTTCCCTTCCCTTCCCTTCCCTTCCTTCCCTTCCCTTCCCTTCCCTTCCCTTCCCTTCCCTTCCCTTCCCTTCCCTTCCCTTCCTTCCCTTCCCCTTCCTTCCCTTCCCCTCCCCCTCCCTCCCCTCCCCTCCCCACCCTCCCCTCCTTATGTGGGGTCCCGGAATTTGGCAAGCTTGTATGAAAGTCTTTCAAATTTCATGACTTGCTGTCAGCCCAAACTTTCCATGCAGACAGCCCCACCAATGGTGATATGATTTGACCACTTCTTTGTGCATTTAATACCCTGCAGTATCAAACCTATAAAAGGTCTCAAGTACTTCATATAGGTATAGCACATGCCATGAAAAATGTTACTGTTGTTCAGTTGCATAAGCGACTGCATATAATTGGATGAAGAACTATTCAAAAGACATTTAAAATGTAAGTAAAACACTGCATCGGGGTCTTTATTTCAATGCATTTAAATCATCAAAAAAATATAAGACCAAAGTGAAAAGCAGGAATGACAGATGTTATTCTGATTTATACCATTCACGGATTTGAGCTCATTAAAATCGATCTACCAGAATTTTGGATGAACTGATGAGATTTGAAATACTCCTGGGTTTCTAAAGTGAAATATCATCAGAAAATTGCAATAATGATATATAAGTATTCCTCTATATCTGGAAACCCTGAATGAAAGCACTTTACTGATGATAATCTAAAAGACACAGAATCCTTTTGCCTCTGCTTCAGATTTTTAAAGCTGGATACTAATTAATAAAATTAAATACTAGATAAAGAAAGTGTTTCAAATTGAAGACTAACAGCACTTTTCAAATTTCTCTTGGAGAACATTGCTGTAATGGTTACTTCTGTTTTTTAAAGAGCGCTGTACATTTTTAGGGTCTCTGATGCTCAAGGTGATCTGAAACAGGAAATAGTGATTGCTCAGAAGGATCTGAGCATGCATTGCACGCAGTTCTAGTGCCCCCAACATAAGAAGGACATGGAACTGTTAGAACGAATCCAGAGGAGAGCCATGAGGTTGATAAGAGGACTGGAGCACCTCCACTATGAAGACAGGCTGAGGAATTTGGGGCTGTTCAGCTTGGAGAAGAGAAGGTTGCATGGAGACCTCACAGCAGTATCTGAAAGGGGCCTACAGGAAGGCTGGAGAGGGACTCTTCATCAGAAACCGTAGAGATAGGACAGGGAGTAATGGCTAGAAACTGAAAGAGGGGAAATTTAGGCTAGTGATGAGTGTGGTGAGATACTGGAACAGGTTGTCCAGGGAGATTATGGATGCCCCAACCCTGTCAGTGTTCAAGGACAGTTTGGACAAGGCTTGTTCCTGTCCATGGCAGGGGTGTTGGGATTAGAGGATCTGTGAAGTCCCTTCCAATTCTTAATATTCTACTCCTAAAGTGGTATATGTATCATCTAGATTTTTTTACAGCTATAAATTTCATAAAAGTCCAATTACCTCCCTAGCAGAAGACTGAACTATCTCATGTATTAAAGCAGACCAACAAGTCCAGCAAAAGCTGATGACCCAGAAATATATGAAAGTTGGCATCAGACTCTTCACACCTGGGCTACCTTTTGCTGCAGTCAGTAACGCCTGTACCCTCAGCTACCTGCAGGTCCAAGCTGTCCTAGTTTTGACCCAGAGCAGTGGGAGAGGATGTGGCCAAGATCCTACTTTTATTTGATACCACCTCAAGTCACTGCCGGGGAGGGGGAAAGGGACTCTCTCACTCTCTCTCTTGCATTTCTTCCAGTAGAACAAAGCAAGCCAGTTTCATTGTCTCAAGCTTGGTGAGAATTTTGCATGTAAATCACCTTCTCTTTTGTACACTTTTTTCATTAGTATTGTTACTGGTAATGTCTGTTTTCTTATTTCATCACAGTTTCCAGTCAATTGTTTTATCTTTACCTTTTTTGCTTTTAATCGGAAGGGGGAGAGGGAGTGAGCAGTGGTGCAGTTTCAGTGAAAGCACTAAACTGGGGAGTACCATTCCTAAACCACAACATAAGACCAAAATCAACTTCAGACTCACCTACGGCACACTTGATGTGCTACTCTAGACAGATCAACTGCAGCCAAATACAGCTCACAACTTGTCAGGGTTCAGTGTGATCACAGGCTGTGATGAATACACTATGGTCCAGTAGTCTGGAAGATATCCATAGCTTCGCTTTTTTTGGACAGCATTTGTCCATTCTATAACAAACGCTTCCTTAGAGAGGTTTGAAGCTGAGGCAGTCAGAAGTCCAGCACCGTGTATCCACAGCGTCTTTTCTAGTAACCTGAATTCGATCCCATTTGGATTCTGCCTACAACCCCCACTGCTCTGCAGATGGCTGTGCCTGTGCCCTTCCAGGACACAACATGAGTCTTGTTTGCCTGACATTGTCATTGCAGATGGGCAGGAGGGCTGGATGGAGGTTACAGGGAGCTGGACACAGCAAATTGGCTCAGAATTCAGCCACAGAGCTCACGTGAAATTGTCTCCAGAAATGCCAGTTGGACAATGCTACAACCTGAGTTAAAAACCCTCTGAGAGATGAGCAGTGTCAATGCACATCTAAGGTGGCTTTGAGCCCACATTCAATGGGCTATGGAGCTGAAAACATGGGGCACGGCGTGCTTAATCCTACTCTAAGAGTTTGTTATGCTGCAAGAACAGTGTAGTCTGCTTCAAGGTCACTTGAAAAGAAGCACAGTGACGTTTGTGAGGACCTGAAAACTGTTTCTAATGTGAAAGCCTTTATATATCACATGATTATTCCTGCCTCCACTCAGTTCACTAAAACCTTCTTGGCTTCAACAATGCTGAAGTTAACCCTTTGCCGGCTGTTAATACCAATGTGCTGTTCAGAGTGATTTCTGAATATTATGGTGCCTGACCTTCTGAAGTGTAATTATGACATATGACCTGCTCTGCAGCTGCAATGGTCAGCACTTGGCAGTTCCTTCAGTAAGCCTGGGCTGATCACTCTTCCCCAGCACCAAAGAGTGTCTCAGTCAGAATGCTGGGCTAATAATGTACTGTGTGGACTTACTGCAAACATCTCCAGCAGCTCAGGGAGCTGTATGCTGTCCTTCATTGGGTAGTAGAGGCATGCTTCAGTACAATGGTGATTCCTAATAAATCTACCACCTTCTGCTACATGACCAAAACCTCCAGTCCACTGTTCTGAGATCGAGTTATATCTTTTTCAGAGCTCAGAACGGAAAATCTGTCTTGTAGTGGATGGTTGCAATCTTTTTGTTTGGCTTGTTTTCTTGCCACAGAAGGCTTCTCTGTTGTTATCCCTGTGCTACTGTCCACCTTCAGTGCAGAATTTTAATCAAGATGGAGGTCAGAAGACAGCAGGGGAGCAAAAGCCAGCCCTGCAAGCAAAACAGAGTTTTCAGCTGGAGGCAGACATATTGAGAATGTCCCTGGCTTCAAACATCATTCACAGGGTCTAAGTGGACACCCCCAGCTTCCTTTCTGGTGCGATGCTGCGGCTCCCCACACTAAAGTGATCACTTGGGTCAGTAAGGAGGTGCTGGCCAGAGATGAAACGTGGCCACAGCACCCAGCAGTTGGGAGAATGTTTCATTATTTAAAATCTGTGCTGAATTTTAATGCTTTGGTTTAATGAGCTTTAGCTGTTCAGTTAAATCTGTGATTGCACCCTATAAACAGCTGAACAGATCTTTGTGCCTCCTGTTTCTCTTGTAAGCATCTCTTCTGTTTGTTGATTTCCTTGTCCTAATTAAGGGAGATTTGTCAAAGTGGTAACTTCCTAGTCTATCTTCTCCTTAACCAGTGCCACAAAACATCAGAGCACCTAAGAGTTCCCTGCTGAACAGTAAATTACTGCTAGTCTTCTCTTTCAGCAATTATAGGCGTTTTTTTGAAAAAAGCATGAAAGTTGGTCATAGCTGCTGTGGGGGATTCCTTCATTGTTTGCAGAGGGTCATTAAACCTTTCCACCTTTAATCACCTCTGGCTCCTGGGACAGGCAGCCCACACCTCTGCATTTACATGCCTCAAATTCTTGTTCTGTGTGTCAAAAACACTTCATAGGCCCTGAACTGCATTTTTAGAGCATGCTTTGTGTCAAATTCACACACATTTCACGTTGAGAAAAGCACTTGTACTAGGCTTATTTGAAACATAGGTTCTGCTTGGGGAGACAAGCTGTCAGTGTACCTTGCATGTTAGGCACAGCAACATACATGCACACACACAGTCGACTGTACCACTACCTTTGGTGGGAACATGTAAGAGGTGGCCCAGTGATCTTCATGCCTCCCATCTGCCTTTGCATTGGTTTTATCTGGCTGGTAGTGAGTGAGTGACCATGAGTTATTTCATAGTAAGGCCCTCAAACATCTGCTACAATGGGAGATGTGGCAAACAGGCATCACACAGTTTTAGTTCACATTACTTAAAAGTGTAGCATTGCTGCAGATAAATAAATCTTGGGAAAATGCAGAGGGATCCAGGTCACTCCAAGCAGTATGGTCTAATTAGCATCATAAATATAAATTATAACATAGATGTAACCAAGACCTCAGGAAGGAGCAATGGGAGAAGAGCTCTCTGTGGAAGTATCTGCTAGAAGCAAATAAACACAAACTCCTCTTGCTGCTGCCCCACGGGCAGGCTGCAAAGGCCAGGATTACACTTTCCCCTTCCTCACCCCATCCACCATGGAACAGGCAGTGGATTCCATATGGGAAAGGACTGACATGTATGGAGGAATGAATGCCAGGAGTAGTGATGAGGGATATCAGTGGTAGAGGTTGCCAACTGCAGGCATTACAGCTCTGGCTTTGACTGTTCTCCCCACTTGTACATAACCAAAATCTCTTGCATATAGCTAGTATTTCACTTCTGAAATTGTTATGCTCTACTGGAAATTACATCATTTTTCTTATATCCATATTTACTTTCATATTTTCTCGTAGTTCTGTACCTATTTCTTCAAACAGGTTCCTGCTAGCAGCTATTGCTACAACATTATCTGTATAGTAAACAGGTGGATTTAACTCTAGAGTCCTTTGTTTCAGTAACTGAATGCTGGTATCTGGGCTTTATTAGTGGAACTGAAGTGGGCTCCAAAGTCTTTGCTTTCTAAGAATTTTATGCTTCTCTGTTCAGTTTTGAAATAGGCTGTCTCCCAGCAGAGTAGAGAGTAGTGCAGGTTCAGATAGCTCCTGGAGAATTTTGTGTTTAAAACTGAACTTTCAGAAAGGTAATTTCAAAACAATCATCAAGAGAGGAAAGATCCTTTTCTTTTTTGTAAAAACTTGTAAATGAAACCAAATCACAACTAGACTGCCCAGATGGAGTCCAATAAGCAGACTCTTCTGGAAACTATGTCAAGTCCCTGTTAACTGCTTACAAAAGGTTTATGTTGTTTCTGTGTTTGTCTCTACAAAAAAAAAGAAAAACAAAAAACCCCAACTTGATAAGCAGAAAATATTTAAAATAGATTAAAGGTAATACCAGTGACATTATAAATATTATAAACCCCTTGAACTTTCCCCACATGAGAACGTCTAGTCATAATGACATATTCACTCGTAGGAGATACACAGATTTAACAGGATCAGTCAATAACATTTTGACAACAAATGAGCTATATATCTGTCTCAACAGTAAGGACCTCTGGCAACATGAATATCATGCAAAAAGAATGTAAATTCAGACCTGTCAATGCAGCACTTGGCTACAGAAGAGAGAGAAATGAGAAAGGTGCCTTGAGTAGGTAACAGTGAGTGGATCTGAGGGACTCAGCTTGTTAATGCATTTCAACATTTCCTGTTATTTTTCTGTTATTAACTGGCATTTTGTTAATTATCGGTCCAAAGGATTCCATGCTGGCTGGTCATATCAGCCTGAGTTCTGCAGACAATTTCATTTAAAGCCCCCAAATGAAATCATGGTAGTTGTTTTGGCACCCTGTACTTTGAAGCCACAACTAGGCTGGATAGATGGGCCAAGACCAATGGCATGAGCTTCAGAATGACCAAGTGCCAGGTCCTACACTTTTACCACAATAACCCCATACACTACAGGCTGGGAGCGGAGTGGCTGGAAAAGGGCAAAGTGGAAAAGGATCTGGTGGTGCTGTTTGACAGCTGGCTGAACATAAGCCAGCAGTGTGCCCGTTGTAGTTTAGATCTTCTTGCTGAATTTTTCCACACCACTGTGAGGTTTTGGGTGGGGACAGTGTATGGAGATGGCTGCCCATGGTGCCAGGCAGCAGCACCCCTGCAGTGGCCCCAAGCCTGAGCAGCCACCCAGGGATGGCAAGTCTGTGCTGCACCTCACACCGAGAGTGGCACACCACAACAGCCGTCACTTGGATGCTGGTCATGGAGTGGGGTGGGTGGCAGGGAGATGGGACCCCTGAAGCAAAAACACCACAGGAACTGAGATGAGATCCCTTGAAATGAAGGTTCTGTGAGAACTGAGGAGAATAAAAGAAGCCAGCATTTTTCGCTTTTGCTCTCTTTATCCCAGTACCGCAGCCATTGCCACACTCTCTCTCCTGCCATGGAATGAACCCTCTTGGTCCTAGGACTGCAGTTGAGAGGGAGTCACCAGCAGCTGCAGGGGACCTGAGGCTGTGCCACACCAGCCCCTGCAGCGCCAGCTCCTGCAGCACCCCCCATGCCAGATTCCCACTATGGCCACGGCTTTCTGCTGCTTTTCATCGCTTTTCATTGGTGCCACCTCGCCGCCACCTCACTGCCACCTCGACGCCACCTCGCCACCACTGCAGCCGCACTAGGGAGACTCAGGAGCCCCCTTTGTGAACTTCTTCACATGTCACCCACCCAGAATGGCAGCAGCTCCGTCCTGGCTCCACTGTGATCAAGTGACTGCACTAGGACTGCGGTGTCGCCTCAGCGATGCAGAGATGAAAGAGAGATTTTTGGATACGTTTACTCCGTTCTTGTTTGGTTATTGTTTGGTTCTGGTTTGTTCTCTGTTTTAGTAAAAACTGTTATTTGTTCCTACACTTTGCTCGGAAGTCTCATAATTTCAAATTTACAGTAATTTGGAGGAATGTGTTTCTATTCCATTGGAGGTCCTGCCTCCTGGCATACATTGTCTTTAAACCAAGACAGTCCCCAGGTGGCTAAGAAAACCAATGGCACCCTGGCCTGTATCAAGAATAGTGTGACCAGCAGGACCATGGAAGCGATTCATCACCTGTACTAAACACTGGTGTGACCACACCTCAAGTACTGTGTCCAGTACTGGTCCCTCATATCAGGAAGGATATTGAGGTGCTGGAATGGATCTAGAGAAGGACAACGAAGCTGCTGAAGTGTCTAGAGCACAAGTCCTCTGAGGAGTGGCTGAGGGTGCTGGGTTTGTTTAGCCTGGAGAAGAGGAGACCTCTCTCAGGGGAGACCTCATCATGGTCTGCAACTAGCCGAAAGGGGAGGTTCGGTCTCTTCTCCCAGGCAACTATTAATAAGACATGAGGACATAGTCTTAAGCTACACCTGGGGAGGTTTAGGTTACACATTAGAAAGATGTTCTTCACAGAAGAGATGATCGGATATTGGAGTGGCGTGACCAGGGAGGTGGTGAAGTCACCATCCCTGGAGATGTTTAAGGAAAGACTGGATGTGGCGCTTCATGCTACCATGTCTATTTGACATGGTAGTGTTTGGTCATAGGTTTGACTCGGTGATCTCAGAGGTCTTTCCAACCTAATTAGTTCTGTAGTTATATGACTTGAAACAGGTCCTCAGAATATGTGATGTCTTTGCCACCCTGGTGCCATCAACTTACTATTGCTAGATGTCACTCCACAAGTACAAGGGGACACTGCCCCCTATGAAAAGTTGTATTTGTGCACTCCTTAGTGAAAGGTGTGGACTGTTGGCTGCTGGAGTCACAAAACTGGAAATTCATATGTTTATGAATCTAGATCCTAGATTAGGGCCAGGAGCAGGTGGTGGCAAGAGTAACAACATGATTTTACAAAATTCTTAAGTGTCAGACCACAACAAGTTAGATTTTTTCCCTTCTCCTTTTCTTCAAAACGTAGAATTTCAGAAACAAACTCACCACTGGTGATGAATAGAGGCCTGGTTCTTCCTAACTCTTCCATTACCTTCCCAGTTACATGCAAACATAACATCTTTGGCTCAACAAAGCTGTCAGCTACAGGCTTCAGAATATTTGATCAATATCACAACGTTTGCCCTATTTGGGTGCAATAACCTCTGCTATTCCTCACTGTTGGAGAGTGGATACTAGATGAGATCCTAGGCTGAGCTTGTTTAGCCCTACTAGCACCATTAAACTTTTTTTTTTTTTTTTTTATTGAAATGGTTCATTCATTCATTTTTCAGGTTTTAAAGGAGATAAATAAAATGGATGATTGAAGCACCTTAAGAAAAATAAGACACAGGGACAGAAGAAAAACACATTGGCCAAGACGGTACTGCAGTTTTATTTTTCTACCTGAAGCACTAGTTAAAAGGCAAGGGAACTACCATATGTTTAGCATTATAATTGGAACTATAGCTCTTGAAAGCACTAATTATGCCATGTTTCTGTAGTGCTGAACCCTTGGTTAGGTGGAAAGCTAGCAGAATCATTCCCTGTAGCAGTACTCTCTTTGCAGTATTATCTTTCAGGAAATAGAGTTTCTGCCTTAATTTTACTGTATTAATAGATACGGATTAATTTTTGGGAAATTTAGTCAGAGATAATGAATTAAAAACCAAAATCTCACCTCATTTTGGAGATAGTAATGAACTTGATGTAAATCATTGTGTTATCATCAGCAGCTTTTTTCTAATCAGTGGTTTTACCCAGCTGAGTACTTGAAGACCAAGACTGAACTCAAGCTCTCCACTTTATTTTTTCTTCTGATGAACCTACATGTCCTCATACTCCTGGCTATATGCCCAGCTTAAACAGAAAGGAGGAGAGTATCCCAATGTATTAATTACATTTTTCTCCCAGGAGAAAACAACTCTGGATTTAGTGTTCCCTGCTCCGAATGAAACAGGTCTAAAAGTCATGTCTTATTTCTTGAGCATGTTTATTACTCACTAAGCTCTAATGTAGGGGAAATCTGAACAAGGTAAGAATGAGACAGAGTTTATGGTATCCCACATGGCATCAGGTGGCATGGGATCATGCTCACACTGTTTTAAGACAGCGATAAGGTAAAAGCCCAGGGACCCTTCTGCCAAATCTATTCCTGTTTGTGTATGATATGACCACAAAGTAGTTGCACTCTGACTCATGAAATAGAAACGTTGAGATCAGGAGGGAGTTTTAAACTGTAAATCACAGTATGTAATTAATTTGTCAAAACACAATACCTACACCTGAATTTCTCTATTCAATTGCCTTTTTAAAGTGATGAGGGAAACAGACACTAAGGCATGACCTTTCTTAAAGGTAGATGCCTAAAGGAAATCAAAGTATTTCTGCCTGGAATTTCTGGTTTTTCTCTACTTGATGTAAAAAAATGGGGTTGACAAACTCAGGCTAAGATGGGATGAATCGAACCTGGTATCACAGAGGCACTGGTTCATCTTCCTTGAGGTTGGTGTCACAGGAAAGAAGAAAGCATTACCAATGTACACTTTTCCTGGAATTTTCTACTGACTGCTTGAGATATCGTAATCCTTATGTATCCATTAAAAAAAAAAAAAAAAAAAAAAAAAGAAAAAAAGAAAAAAAAAAAAAAAAAAAACCAAACAACCAAGAAAACTTCCACTCACGTATTGAGTACGGATTATGAGAATAGTCAACCTCATGAAAATTATCACAATGATCTCCTTTTTCAGGTATTTAGAGAAGGCTGTGTAAATCTTAGCACTCTCTGGGGTCTGACAACAGCTCCATGTGCAGTGCAATTGCTTTCAGATAACCTAGCTCATCACCTGGGAGTGCAGTGTAATTTAAATGATGTATGTCTTTTACTCTCATGATGAGTTACGCATATTGATCTTTCCAAAGGGGACACTTTAGGGGGTATGTATCATGAGCTGTGATGTCACTGATAACTTTTCTAATTGTACAGCCTGAAATAGGTTGATAAAATACCAGATTTATAGATATTGCTGCTTTGTTCCCAGTTCTCACATCTATAATTTCCATCTGGTGTGCAGAAAGGAAATTTGTTTTCCTCTAAATATGTCAGGCTGTTAAACGTATGTTGCTTATGATCTTGAACATAAAAGGCACATTTAACATCAGTAAAATGAACAATGTACCATCAATTCTTTTGTGTGAGAGCAGACTAACCAAAAGCTTTTGTTGTACTGAAATTAATCTGGGTTCTTTAGGGAGACAGACTTTTGTATTTAGCTGACCTAGGTTGCCCTGGTTTGCCTAGTATATTTGCAGTGTCATATTGAGCATGGCTATCACCACATGAAAAGCACCAGGTTTAAGTGTTGCAGGATGTTAATTTTGTGAACTATTATAGTTTATGAGGTCACTGGTGAAACTGGTTGGTTAGGGCCAGAACTATAGGCAGGGCTTTGCATTTGGTCCTTTATTGAGATAACACAAGTGGGAGTAGAAGCTGGATTATAACACTGCTCTGGGATGGTTCACAGGCCTTCCTCTAGGAGTCTGGTCTTCAAATGGAGGAAAAGTGCTTTGAAGACTGTCCCTACCATGCAAATCTCATTTTCCATAGCAATCAGGAAACAGTAATGTCAGAAACTCCCAACAAACATGCCTTGCAGTTATTATTTTTTCACTTACGTCTTGAAACCACAAAAAGGAGCACTCCTGAATGCTTAATGCTGTATTTCATGTTCCTTGAGCTACAATAGAGTATCTCTGATACCGGAAAAACTGTTAAGGACATATTAGCTACAATTAGATATTAGAATTCACAGCATAGGTAGGAAACAGAATTGGGCCACACAGAAAGCAAGGAAAAGTAGGGAAGAATCAGTTATATTCTTCATTATCAGGGTAGTTCAAAAGTCCTGGAGCTATAGTAGGGGCATCTTTCTTCCTCACTCTGGAGAGCTGGGATGAAAAGAAAGAAGGGCAATGCTCTGCTCTTACTCCTTCAGGACAGACTTGGATCAGACAACACATCCCAGCCTGCCTGAACCTGAACGAAAGAGGGCATTTCCTAGCACTTAGTTTGTTCTTCAGCAGCTCTTCTTTGAAAAACTGACTCCTGGGTCAGGGTTGCTTCTTGCTTAGAGTGTACCTTTTTGCTGTATCAAATATATGTATTTGGTAAGGCATGCCAGAGTTAGTTTTCATCCCTTTCATATCTCTATCTTCTTTTAATGATGCAGTTAGAACTGCTGCTCTATCTTGTAGCTGGATTACCTGAGCTGAATCATGTCATGGTACAGACATAGAGTAGCTAGAGATTCAGGGAAAATAGCAGAATTGTGCTATGAACATCTGATGTTATAAGTGCCAACCAAATGGCACCTCTAGGGACCTTCCCCTCCCTGAAATAAGTTGCTAAAGCTACAGGTTAACTCCAGCAAGATATGAGCTAAAACTCTAAGTTTGCACTTAGGAATATGAGTAAAACATGACTGTGAACATATTCCTGGGCCACTGAATCCAGCCTTCTGTTGTCACAGTAATTCAGGTGCATTAGTTGACTATATCCTTTGGGTGGTTGGAATTCATTTGAAGTTATATGCTTCCCATTCTTCCTTATTAGCCTTGCTGGAAGGCTCTTCCAGGACTTCTCTGGGTCAGCAATAGAACCTTTTTTCAAATATCCCATTTTAATGTGTTCCTTGGGCAGTCTATGTCTTTTTTGGCTTCTAAGAGCATTTTCTTCAGATTAAATAAATCTCTTTCTAATGTCTTTTTAAAAATCAATTGCATCACCTCTCTGTCACCTTTGTTTTGTTAAACTATCTGAGCATTATATTTTCACAAAAAAATACACTCTCTACTCCTATGATTGATAAAACTACTCTTCTCTGCACTTGCTTCAGGCTGAATTCCTCTTTCTTGAACCAGTCTACAAGGATTTCAAAGGTTAGATCTACAAAGGGAATTGGGAACTTTCAGGTTCTTTATTGCAGGAAAGGAATATATAGTGCTGAATTTGGCATTAAAACTATTTTTGTGCTGGATGTGAAAGGTTGAGCACCTAAAAATGAGCACAGAAATAGTGGAATATATTAGTGAACCAAAACAAAGTGTCAGAAAGGGAAAATGATGGTATTTCATCCATAGTTTAAAGCTAAGATACCTACTTGTACTCTGAGTTTGCACATTTTTTTCTGTCTCTTTCCTGGTCTAATAAGTATTTATGTTAGTCTTACATTAAAAGAATTTGAGGAACAAGTTTGCTTTTGCTTTTACATCCCAGACCACTGATCGAAAGCTTTGAAGCAACGGCCTGTTCGTGAAGAACTTTGCTAACTGTAGGTGTCATTTGATTTTACAGTTTTACCAAACATCTGGGTTGATTTGATAGGCATCAGTGGAAAAGAAAAAAAAGCAAGCACTTTTTTGGCATGCCTCATTTTCAATAGATGACAAAAGGGTCTGTTTGTCTTTATTAACTGCAGGAGACTAAGACAAACATCTACATTTCAGCAGTCAAAGCTCCCTAAATGCTTTTTTCTGTATTGTCTTCACTATGGAACCTTTGTCCTTGTCTTTCTCTCAGGTACCATCAGGTACACAAGTGTGAGCTGTGATGCAAAGCTCTCTAGTTTGTTGAGCTGTGAACCTGAAAACCTTAGCTTGGCTCAGTCTGCACTTCAGTTCCCGTTTTCCAGCTGAGGCAATGGAGAAACATACTGACATCATCTTGATAGAACAAGGGATAATGGTTTTAAAGAGAAACAGGGTACATATAGATTGGACATAAGAGATAAATTATTTTTTATGAGCTTGGGGAGACACTAGAACAGGTAGTCCAAAAAAGGTGTGGATGCCCCAGCACTGGAAGTGTTCAAGGCTAGCTTGTGTGGGGCTTTGAGCAATCTAATCTAGTGAAAGATGTCCCTGCACATGTCAGTGGCTTTGGATTAGATCTTCAAAGCTTCCTTGAGACATTCTATGAACATTTTTTTTTAAAATTCCCATCTTCCATTCAAACAGAGTCATTGCATGCATAAACTCCTTTCACAATGATGATACCAGGTTTCACAAAATATTTGAACTTTTTACTGAAAAGCCTTAGGAAAACAGTAGGAACTCATAATTCACTTTAATTCTTATCACAAAGTTATTGCCATTTTATATTTCCACTTATAATTTTTATTTTCCCAAGGTTCATCACAAATGTGGCTCCATGTTCTTCTTGTGGAAAAATATTTCTGTATAGTCTATACCAGATGAGACCTCATTAAGTGTCATGCAGTGAGACTTAATGCAGGACATCCCTCTGGGTTGGTTTTTAGACCTGACGGAAATTCAACTGAATTTACAGATTTCATTGAAGTATGAAGGACTACCCACAAAAAGTATCTTAGAGAACCCATCTGTGTTCAACTGCCTCTCTAAAATGCACAAAAAGCTCAATATTCCAAATAAAGATAGTATAAGAAACTGATAAATGTTTTCTCTCTATTTTTCTGAGATAGCAAGCCACGTCATTATTTGCAGCACTCCAGTAGGTTCAACTATCAGCCAGGACTGCCAAGTTATAACCAACATTTCATTTCATCTTGGAGAAACAAGAGCACAGGGTTGCTTCAGGGAAGAGAAAACAAAATCTCCCACCTCTCCTCTCCAGCACAGGCTGCTCAGTTTCATCTTCACATCCAACATAGACCAAAACTCATAGTTTATTGCTTGTCACACAGGAACAAATGCATAAGCAGGGTGTATCTGGAATAACCCTTTCAAGGCTTTCTCACAAATCAATCAAAGTTAGATGAGGCCAACAAGAAGCAAAACAAATCTTAAAAAAACATCTTCCCCCTAAACCTCACTCCTTCCCGGCCTCTACATCTTCCCCTGCAGCATTGCAGAGAGACAAGGAGTGGGGATTACAGTCAGTTTTATCACATTTCAGTCCTTCTCAGGGAGAGTAGTCTTTCCCCTGCTCAAGCATGGAGGCCCTCCCACAGGAGACAGTCATCCAAGAACTTCTCCAGAGTGAGTTCTTCATAAGTTCTTCAGTTCCAGCTGAAGTTCTTCATGAGTAACTCCAGCATGGATCCCTTCATAGGATGTGCAATTCCTCAGAAACAGAGTGCTCCAGTGTGAATCCCCCATGGGATCACAAGTCTTACCAGCAAACCTGCACTAGCATGGGGCTCTTCTTTCCATGAGTCCACAGGTCCCTGCCAGGAGCCAGCTCCAGCGTGGGCTTCCCCCAGCATCACAGCCTTCTTTTGGGCATGCACCTGCTCCGTCATGGAACTCCTTCATGAGCAGCAGGTGGATGTCTGCTGCTGGGAGGGGGAGGTGTTTTCAAGATTTGGTTTATTTCTCATTATTCTGCTCTGGTTTTAATTGGTAATAAGTTCAATTAATTTCCCCAAGTTGAGTCTGTTTTGAATATGACAGTAATTGCTGAGTGATCTCCCCCTGCCCTTATCACAACTCATGAGCCTTTTGTTACATTTTCTCTTCCCCGCCCAGTTGCAGAGGGGAGTTAGAGAGTGACTTTGGTGGGTGCCTGGTGCCCAGCCAGGGTCAATTCACCACATAGGATAAGGGAAGAACTGTCATGCTAAGAGATCCAGGGCTTTCTTGTTAATCTACCTGTAGAAATGTAAGAAGTACAGTGTAACTAAAACTATTATTATAACTATTCATCTCAACTGTTTTTTAAGGAATGTGTAGTCTAGTATTTTCATTGAGAACCAAACTCTCAGTTCATGTGCAAGTGATGTTCTGCCATAACACCTGATTTTTATTTTTTGTTAGTTTGTTTTAAATTGCTAACAGCAGTCTGACTCATGAATTAGACGTTCTGTTTCTCTTTCAGAGTGAGGCTGAATGCATTTAGACATAACGTGCAAGTAGAGGACAGTCAGCAAACATGCTTCCACTGGAGACCACTGATGGCAGAAATGCATGCTCAGACCATGATTTGTTTTAGGGAACAGAAAGGGCTATTATTCTACAGAAGTGTCAATTTATCTCTTTTACAACAAGTTATTCATTTTAGAAATAATTTTAGGAGCTCACAGTTCATGAAAATCCTGGAGGAAGAAATTTAATAAAAAAACCACGATACCAACACTGTGAAGTGGTAAAAGGGGGTGACAACAATTTCCTAACAACATAACGTTTTAAAGTATATTCATAGAACACATGAAACAAGAATATTCAGTGCAAAAGAAGACTCTTTGTTCTTAAGAAGTGGATCTGTATGCCTTTCCTGATGCAATATCGCTTCTGTTAGTGGTGTAGCTGTGTATAGGGCTGTACATAACAGTTGCGGGAACTCTAAAGCAAAGCAGCATTTCTGGAAAAGAAAGCAGCTTCAGAACATTATTTCTGACAAAGTCATAAATTACTATACTTGTAGAATCATTCTTTAATATTTCCTCCAACTAACTCCTGCAGAGCAAATTGCTGAACTCCTTTTGAAGTGATGGTATTCTGCAATGGCAGAATGGAACTAAAGCAAGACAGTTTGTTGCAAAAGGAAAAAGCTGATATAAGACCAATAGACATCACTGGGAAAAAAACATCCAAAACTACAGACAGGCCACACAGTCTTTCTTCAAGTCTGAAATCTGAAAGAATTTCGGCTCTTCAAGTTTGTCTTTCCTAGTGTATTGTAGAAAGAAATAAAGTAGATTAAAACACATGGGAAAAGAGAAAACGTGGGTCCCACCACATCACCTTGAGACTGTGATAAAAACACTATGTACCATTGTATGTAACACTGATCATTTTTTAAAGGCTGTGGTGACTGTCAGAGTTTACAGAGGACTGAAAGAAAGTAATCGCCACTATGGTCTTTGAGAAGGGCAAGGAGGACACCTGGGGAACTGCAGCCTGGACACCTCACTTCAGTCTCTGGGAAGATAATGGAGCAAATAATTCTGAAAGCCAGCGACCTCCCAGACTGCGTTAGGAATAGAATTGCCTGCAAGCCAAAGGAGGTGATTTCTCCCCTCTACTCAGCACTGTCAAAGGCACATCTACAGTGCTGAGTCCAGTTCTATGGTCCACAGAAGAAGAGAGAGATGGATGTACTAGATGAAATCCAGTGAAGGGCCATTAAGATGACTGAGGCAGTGGAGCATCTGACAAACAAGAGAGGTTGAAAGTATTGGCATAATTCACCCTGGAGAAAAGAATGTAAAAGGGGATTTTATCAATGTGTACAAGTGCCTGAAGGGAGGGAATTAAGAAGATGCAGCTTGACTCTCTCCAGTGATGCTAGTAAAGGGACTCGAGGGGATAGGTGAAGTTGAAATATAGAAAATTTCAGTTTAAACATAAGAAAAAACAAGTCACTGTGGGAGTGAATGAACACTAGAAGAGGTTTTCCAGACAGGTTGTTGAGTGTCCATGCAGGGAGATATTCAAAAGCCAACTGACCACAGACCTGGTCAGTCTGGAGTAGCTCACCTAGCTCTGAGCAGCAGGATTGGACTGGATGATATCCAGTGGTCTGTGCCAACTCTGATGCTGTGAAATACAAGTATATATAGCTGTGGTCAATAGTTAAACATTTATATCTTTTGTAGCTGGAATTAAGTATTTTGAAATATACAAAATCTTGACCTCAGTCATGGTAATGATGTATCAATTTACTCTGCTCCTAGTAAAGAGCAAAATAATTGCACAAAAGCAGCTTTTCATGAAAAAATTTAATACTTTACATTTATAGTTCAAGCTTTGTTTGCAGAGGAGCTAAGATATGTTTTGGCTGCAATAATTGCTATTAAGTGTAAGGAAAAGAGATTATGAAAGAGTATAGATATTTTCTGCTTCTTCCTCCCCAGTTCTGGGTAAAGGGAACATTTCATTTTAGGTATGACTTTTTTTTCAAGTTTTCAATTAATGTGCCCAGTTATGAGTGAGGATTTAATTTTTCCCTGCAAATGTCACCTGTGTCCAGATTCCACTTGATATCCTCAAGAAAAGAAAAATTCCAATGAAGTGTGTAATACTAGTTGTTTCTATCATGAAATGCTATGTAGTCCTTGTTGAATCAAGAAAATTTAGGCTTTTCAACTTCCATAAATATCATTGTCACAGACCATGATATAGAAATCCGTAAATCTATCTGTCTCTCACTGAAGACGTGCATAGTAACCTGACCTTCAGTTGTCTTATTCACATGCTCAGGAGAGGCACATGTCTACATACACACTGAATCAAGTCTTCTGGTGGCAACAGCTTGGGTAGAACAGCTTTTTGAACCCATCAGCTACAACCATACAGATGACAATATTAACTGTGCTGTGCTTCCATCTCCCTTCCCACCTCATCTAGAGTCATGCCATGCAGTCTACCCAATGCTTCTGCCCCTTCTTTGTTTTTCCTTTGCTTCATGTTGTAATTATTTGCCTGCTATCATTCTGTAATACCATTAGCATTATGCAGTATAATGCAGTTGCAGAATATTGATGGTGCTCTGAGTTGACCCAGCAATTACTGTGGAAAGGCCCAGAAAGCTACTGTACATTATAAAAGCATTAAAGTGTGAGCACTATGCGATAATGATGGAATTATCCTTATTTACTTCCTGCCGCTTTCTGAATGTCACACACAAATTGAATACTAGATAATCATATTCCTACCTGGTCATTTTCCACCTCTAATCTCTATATCATGTCATAAACAACAGCATCCTTTTATGGCAGCATTTGCGTGGGCTTCACTAACAAAAGCTTGCATAAAGAATTTAACATGTTAATATGGCTGCATACTTTTCCTGTTTTCTTTTTTTTTCCTCACTTTTTTATGAGCTACATTTTTATTCAAGCTCTAGTTCATGAATTGGAAGAGAATTCAGATAACAACCCAACGTGATCATTGTCAGACTCTTTTTTTTCTTTTTTGTATAATTTGTAATAAAGTAGTTGAAGTCAACAGAATATGAATTGCCTAGCTCATAGCTGTATTCACATCAGACTGAAGACAGAAACACAAGAACAGAATAAATGCCTGTCTGGATCAGACCAGGGGTCTATTCATCTCCCTGTTCTGTCTCTACATTGACAACAGGAGATGTTGTTTCAGCAGTGCACACAATTTTGCTGTTGTCCCTTCTCCCTGTACTCCTCACAACCCCAGCTGGTGTGTCAGGGATGTTAAAACGTAGTGTCTTTCTTCTCCCTTTAGTATTTCTTTATGGACCTATTGTACATGAGTTTTCTAATACTTTTCTGAACCTGCTGATATCATCTGCATCAACAAACTCTTATGGCTGTAAATTGCAGAAGTTCAGTACCCTCTGGAGAGAGTTACTTTCTTTCAAATGTTTTAAATTAAGCTCCTACTGGTTTAAAAACCTATCTGTAATTCAAAGTGTGGACAGTTCAGTGAATAACAGCTCTACATTATCTTATCCTCTGTTTTCATGGCTTTACAAGCTTAAGTCATACTCCATCCAAGTTGCTCATCTCCAAAGACTAAGAGACCAAGTATCTACTCCTGGCCTTTTTAGTCTCTTCTTGGTCTCATAAGGCACCTGCTCTACCCTCTTGACATTTTAGTTGCTGCTACTGAATTTTTTTAGAGTGGAACACTAGAAGTCTCAAGACATGGCTGCACCAGTTTATTCATACCAGTGAAATGTTGTCTTCTATTTTGTTATCGATGCTCCTCTTGGTGAAGACCAATACTTTCTTGAACTCTTCTTGAACTCTGCCAGGCTTGGTACTGTGGCCACTTCCTTGGGGAGCCTGTTCCAATGCCCAGCCACCCTCTCACTGAAGAACCTTTTTCTAATATTCAACGTAAAAATCCCCTGACAAAACTTTAGACCATTCCCTCGGATACTGTTACTTGTCACACAGACAAGAGATCAGTGCCTGCCCTTCCTCTTCCCCTAACGAGGAAGTTGTAGACTGTAATGATGTTTCCCCTCAGTTTCTCCAGGCTAAACAGACCAAGTGACTTCAGTCGCTCCTCATACGGTTTCACCTCAAGGCCCTTCATCCTCTTCATTGCCCTCCTTTGGACACTCTTTTACAGTTTAATATCTCCTTACATTGTGGTGCCCAAAACTGCACACAATATTCAAGGTGAGGCCCCACCAATGCAAAGTAGAGAGGGACAATCCCCTCCCTTGACTGACTGATGATGCTTTTCCTGATTTTCCCCAGGTCATGGTTGTCCCTCCTGGTTTCCAGGTCACTGCTGATTCATTCAACTTGCCATCGATCAGCGCCCCTAGGTCCCTTTCTGTGGCACTGCTTTCCAGCATCTCATTTCCGAGTCTGTACATATATCCAGGGTTGCCCCATCCCAAGTGAAGAATTTGGTACTTTCCCTTGTTGAACTTCGCATGGTTGGAGATTGCCCAGTCCTCTAATATGACAAGGTCTTTACCAAGCACTAAAGTGAGACTGGTAGACCTGTAGTTTCTGGGGTCCTTCTTCTTGGTCTTCTCGAAAAGCAGGCAACAGCTTCCAGTCATCTGGGACCTCTTTGGATACCCCAAGACTGCTGCTTCTGCATGCTGAGCTACTGTTTGGATGCAAGCTGGTGCTGAGACCCATTTCCAGGAGAAAGACTTGGGCCTCTTTTACTCTTCAGCATCATACCACCTACCTCCAGTGCAGATGAACCAGTCAAACAATGTCCTTTATATTCACCACATGGTCCCATCAGCACTTACAGTGTCTTCATACAGATGATACTGGATATATGTAATTTGTAGGAGCTTTCTGAGATGGACTCCACCACAGACTGCTGAAAAGGTAACCCAGATTTCTAAATTTGTTTTGCCCAGTTTGGCTTTGCATGTAACAGATGTGAATGCAAAACCATATTCAGGTCATGGAGACAGCTCAGGGAGTGCACTGAGGCTTAGCTCAAACCTCAGTGGCTGGTTCAGCTTTGTAAGTTACAGACCAGAAGAAACCCTTCTTGCAGTGCAGAGACCTGTCAGCTTGAAGTGCAGGTACAGAGCTATTAAGAAGAAAAAAGTGACTTTGAGATATTACCTTGAAAGCAGTGTACGTAATGCACTCCCCTCTCAGATCAAAGCTGAATACAGCTGGATGGAATAGGTCAACTGACCTCAAGAGCACAGCACAGATAAGAGAGGTATCAGGTAGCTATACATCCTCAATTGCTGAAAATCAAAAATGTGTTGACCATCTTTTGATTTTGTGCCAGTGTCACTGCAAGAACTTTTGAAACCAGAGCAATCCTTCTGTCCATCTCTACTTTTCGAAAAGGAGAACAGTTAGGTTAATATGTGCATGGACTGTTATTACCTTGTACCACAAGAGCTGAGCATCAATTGCTTCATTTGGTGTGTTTATCAATTGCTAGTATTTACTGCCTTTGCTTGTGTTTGAATAGGCTGTCTGAGTATTTTGGCAGTGATTTATCATTTCAGGCAGCTGCTTCTTTTGTGTTGAGGTTTCTAGGGATGTTTTTCTGCCTGGTTGTGGTACTGTGGATTGGATACAGACCTGCCAACCTTGTACCGCTCCCACTAAGAGAAGAATAACTGCTGGCTTGAGGGGTAAATTGAGGTAATTTCAATAGACCTCAAGCACATTATTATTTCTGCATTTTATAGTTGCTACAGTTTCCCTTAGTCCACTTGTTATTCCAGGTGCTGATTCTATTCTACCTTTTTATTTTTATTTGTAAAGTTCTGCCAGTTTTCAAGGATAACAGCGTCATAGTTCTTTATAATTTTTCACTCTTTAATTATTAATTAATTAGTTCTCTGTGATTCCTTTACAATGTTCTTTACAGACCTTCCTGATCTGTAAATAGGATAATTTGAGTTGCCCTCTCTACAGCTTACTGGGATATGTGTTTTCTGATATGTGTTGATGAAAATGGGCACAATATAACTACTTTTACATCTCATTCCTCTGCATCTGGTGTGATGGGAGTCCTGAAGAGGTCATGATACACTAAATGTTACTAGAATTAGCTGATTATTACTAGTTATTGCTGGTATGCACCCTGCTAAAACACAGAAAACTGAGAACTAATGAGAAAAGACTTAGTCTCAACAATGCTGTTCATATGAGGGCTGGCAAGTTCTGTTCTTCTTGTCTGGTAGAAACCTTTTGATTATAATTGGTTCCAAGAACTAAGTAGCGAAAAGGATGTAGTTTAAAAAAACAAACAGAACAAAGATATAACTCTTGGATTTAACAGATATTTGCTGCCAAAGTATCCCTTGTGACCTTGCATCAATTAGAAAGTGAAGACCTAAGTGACAGATGTAGAAAGTGTTCATTTCTGTAGTAAATCAGTAAAAAGAGTAAGCTAAATCAGTCTTAGACAGGAAGTTCTAATAAGAGAATCCCTTCGTATTTAAAAAATAAAAATTACTACACAGGTGGCTGCTGGCTCACTATTTCATATCCAGTATTGGCAGGGTAAGGGACCTTAATGATTCCCTGAGATCACTTTCTACCTTATTTTCTATGACTTGCAAAACAGAGTCTTTCACTTTAATGTTTAGAGAACACAACTAAACATTCTGTAAAACATTTCTACCTCAAATTAAATGTCCTCAGGTTTTCCAACAGAACCTAGTCTTTTGTTCACAAAAACCTGAACAATCAAAGACCATCTAAGCATGTGGATGGGATCCATTCTTTCTCTGGAAGAAGAAATTATTATTAGTGGGTTTTTTCACATGAAATTGTAAAAAACCTTGAGATTGTTCAACTCACTTGAGTTTTGAAGGTGCAGAAAATGTTTGTTTTGTCATTCAGAAATGACGGTAATGTTCAGGTGATGGTGAGTGAGTTCTTGTAACACAAATCTAATCATGAGCCTGAAGGGACTGGTTCATTTGCAAACATTTCAAATCAAACTACAGCATTCAGTCTGCATAAAAATCCCCATGGAATTTATATGATTTCTAAAGCCATTGTTTTGAGCAAGTGAAACAAAACCAGAGTGTACAGGCTGGATAAAGTCCATGGGAATTATGGTTATCCATGCAATCTGTAATCTGCATGCTTAGATGTGCCTGAATCAGTTCTGCAGTTCCACATAACAAGGGCTCAAGGCAATAGTAGTTAGACTATAGATATCCTCAGGACTAATAAATCCCACTCTCTTAAACTTATATTTGCTCTTGCATCATATAATATCAGGCCTTTTTAAAAAAGGGCCCAAGATTAATTTGTCCACCAGAAGGTAGCTGTGTGGAACAACCACAAGAGCAGATACTTGTTTATAGTTGAGTCAGACCTGGTGTGTCCAGCTATGGAAAGAAACACGTGAATTGATAGTCGTCACAGGTTAATGCAGATTTCATTCATATTCTGTAAGTGTAACATGATTTAGGGCTCAACAGTATTCTTGCATCCTCATCTTTCTGTAAAGTATAGATGCATCAAGTATTGCATCTTCTTTGTTTGGCAGAACTAGGTGATGAATGGAAGGACCTATTTTATGCTATCAAATCTTTAATGGTTTCTAAGTCTATTATCATCAACTGTAGCTGTCAAATCAGTCATTCAAACTCTCATGGTGTCACAAGCATAATAAATATTAACTGGTTTTTCAGAGCAATTTTATTATGTTGCACTCTTCAGCAGAGGAACGTTTCTTGATATAGTGAGTAATGCATGGGCATTATGGATAGAAATGTTGTGGCACTTGATAAGGATTAATGTGTTTGTTTATTATGTTGGAAATTATCTTCTCCTGAGCCCTTTTAACATTCTTGTCCTGAAAAATCACTTTTCAAGGCTCATCTGTAATGATGTAAAAGTTAGATCTCTGAATCTGAGCATGTCACTCTATATTGCCCCTGTACAAAGGCACTCAAAAGGGTGATCCTTAAGACACACCTTTTAGAGCAGCTTTGCACTGCCTCTATTACTACCCTAGGGAGACAACCCTGAACCAGGTGTTGCCTGATGTCTATTGCTGCTGTCACCTTTCCATGAAAACTGCCCACATAAGTTTTGGCCAGGCCTTCTCTACATCTTCCATGGTGTCCCATAACATAATGCTCTGAGGGGTGGGATTCAGCTCAAAGTAGCTAAAATAGGGGGATTATTTTGCCATGTAAATGTCTTGTGTGCCACCAGTGGGGTGCAGGGTGGCTGTGCCACATCAAGGTGTGAGGTCTGTCAGGGTGTGGGTCTGGGAGGACCTCAGGTTCAGCACAACATACTGCTTGTCCAGGTAGGATCATCCAGCTGAAAGCACACTGTTTACCACTGAGGGAGATGGTTGGCCCTCAAAGGCAGGTATATAAAATAGATGGTGTTCATTTCATGATCTAGGAATGAAATGGGAATTGACAGTGCAGATACCAATCCTGGGATGAGTTGTGTCACCTTCAGAGACATCTACTTCTCCACCAACTATAAAGACAGACTAGTAAAACTACAAGGACTTTGACTTGTGATTTCCTAAGCTAAAGTAGATTAATTTCTTCACAGACACTGTTTGGCTTGTGTCCCCTTAGGGTCATTGTGCAGTGGTGCTAAACAGGAGGGGTCCAGACAGAGATGCAATAATATGGACTGTCTCATGTCCACGCTGCTGAGGAGGAACCGTGTTACACTAGACCTCTCACAGAGAGAGGTGGCTGAAGTAGTTCAAATCAGCAACAGGAACTGAGGCATGGGTGGTCACTGTCTGAGCTCACCCTTTCACATAACTCTCCTTTTAGCAGTGTAAGCCTAATCCAGGCAAAATTTGGAGCATGCAACATTATCATCTTTACAAACACAGTGGTGGAAAGGGCTTTCTTTGGAAACCATTGCTAAGGAGGAGGTTTCTTTCCAGAAGGGCCAGTTGGTAGAGTCCTCTCACATACAGTGGAGGAAACTTCTACTTCTGAAAGGTATCTAAATTCATGTTTGCCAGAGTGTACCCTAAACACCAGCTTGGTCAGAGACTGGTCACAGGGGAATTTTGCACAGAGGACTTTTCAACCTGCTCTTGCAGGCTAGGTCTTTCCTGAGGCAAGATAGTCAAATTAACTCCGTCTCTCACATAATGTCAAGCTATTTTATAAAAATGTTCTATTTGGCTGTTGTCTGCTGTGAATTGTAGGCATTGTAATCTTGGTAGCAGCTTATCAGCTGTTTGAAAACTCCACCACTAACCCTGTTTTGTAAAACATAGCTGTAGGTCCATTTTGGTAGCAAACTCAGCCTGGTTTTCTGTTATCAAGGCATAGTCCAAACAAAAATACTTTGTCTCGCAAAGTATTAGCACACATATGACCATGACAAAGCTTTGCCACATCTCCATGTCCAAAACCTGTAATGTTACTGACTCTCTGTTACACACTGGTCAGAAGAATATTTCAGACTAGTCCTGCCTTGCAATCTGATTGTTCGTGTTTCACCTTGATTCACCCTTTGTTCAGTGAATACACTTTTTTTGCAGGACTGTGCATATTGTTCCGCCCTTCCAACTGAGTTAGCACAATCTTGAATAGACAATGTGTCTATCAATCACAGCTGTCTCCGAGGACTGCTTTGAGTGGTGTTTCAGTGGAGCTGTTAGATGAGTATACATGGTGATCCATCCTCCAGCAAGGCCTGCCCATTATCTCCTCTACCTGAACAGGGATCTATATTTCATTTTAGGAGAAAGAAAAAGCAGGGATATGTGTTTGCAGGAAAGACTGCTGGTTGTTAACCCCCCATGGAATAAAATATGTTCTCAGGTTGCTGAGTGAGATCCATGCTTTTGTCTCTGTCCCCCTCATCATGATCTTAAGCAATTTAGTGTGATTGATTCTGGAAGTCTCAGCCTGAGTCACTAATCCTTTTCTGTCATTCTAAGAGGAATCCATTTACCATTAAAGTAGGGTATTAAACTTCACAGTTGAAACCAGGTGCTTAAAAGTTAGGTCTTACAGTGCCCTAACTGCAATACTAAAATTGTTTTGCTATCCAAAAAATGAGATTCATTACCCAGTTTGCAACAAACCAATAATTACACACTTGAGAGAGACATTGACTATTTATTTCAGAGTTGTTGCAAGCCTGGGTACTCAGTGGTAGTCCTCAAGTCAAACCCACCAACTATCAAAATTTTTTATTGTTTATACATTTTAGCAAACAAAGGAATTAATATTCATTGGCTAGAAGTTCTCTTATTAGTTAGCATTCTGTCTTCTATTGGTTAATTATTCTCTCTCTTCTCATGCTAATTAGTCCACATGCTTAGTCTTTCTCTACTTTTGAGTCAGTTGGATTGGTGGCCCGTGAGTCGGTTGTTGTGATCTCCCCCTGCTGGAATTACCTTTTACCCAGTCAGAGGTGGTTCAACACAGTTGCTGAGTTGGCTATATTATTTTCTTCCTTCTCTTGGGACTTCTGCCAATTTTCCTTGTGGCCTGCTAATTCTACATTCTTTGTGTCCACTATCAGCGGTGCATCCTACTTCCCAAGCTTTGTTAACATCCCCCTGGGTTGGAGATCACCTATGCATGTCAAGCCCTAAACCTTAACAGAGCAATTCTACCAACAAGTAATTTATTTTTCTAACACTAGGACCTAACTTAGAGGTTGCTAGCTGCTATTGGTTTCATGGATTAAAACTCCCTTTTTGCTGATTAGGTTTGAAATGATACCAAGATCAAACATCAAAGAATGTCCTTTCTCAGGAAAATGTTACATATTCCACATTTTACAACTGTCCTTTTGTTCAGGGCTTCAGTCACATATTTTCTTAGTAATTTCATTCATATTGTGACCAATTTTGAATCCACCAGTGTCAAAAATTAGAAAGTTTCTGTAGAATCTGCATGTGATACAACCAATTATGGAATACCTTTGCTGATTGTTAACCCTCTTACATATGGTAACTTGGAGTCCTGGCTCTTCAGTACCCAAATAATTTGCCTAGTTTGCTCCAGTTCTTGTTATATCTGGAGAAGTGCACAGAATACTGTGCATCAGTTTCATCTTACTATGAAGATGGAAGGGTGCACATGCAGGTTAGGGAACTGGGAAGCACCTCTGCTGATACTAGGGTAGGTAAACTGGCATTTGAAGTTCCCCTCAAATGCTTCAAGTGAACATACAGTTACCGTAAATTCATCATCTCTGTGGTCTTTAACTGCAGTGTCTTGAGGAGTGGAGAATATAGTATAATATAGTTGGAATAAATAAGAACTTTCCTGAAAATGTAGTGATTTGCAAGTTTAGAAATAGACAAATACAGTATATTCTAACTTAAAGAATTCTAATAAGAAAGCTGGAGGAAGACAGAAGTGCCATCAAAGGATAATTTGGGAAATAGTTAACACAGTCCACAGTACCTACACATTTTTGGGCACAACTTTTAAACAACTGATTTAGTACCAGATCCTCTCTGTACTGATGGATATCTTCAAACAGTATATTCTTTTTATGTATATATATATGTAACCATATCAAATCCCTTTAAATAATGTCACGTTATACTCCTTGTTTAGACTTGGATTTCATAAGCAGGACTCAGAATTAACTAGGAATTACTTCCTCTTGCTGAGGCAAGTAAATTTTATGGAACCACACAAAGTTGATTTCAAATGAAGGCAGAAATACTTATATGGTTGCCCTGGTCTACTTCTCTGGTCCCTTTTGTCAACTTACTGAAGTTGATAATGATTTAAATAAAAACTATTTGGTATAAATAATGAAAGATATACTTTTCTTCACATACAAGTTATTATTGGTGAATAGTGAGTGGTATTATATCCAGCGTTTATCACTTCCCTCTACCAGGTTAAATGAGTCAAGTGACAGAGCAGGACCTGCCCAGTCTATACATACCACATCAGTGGCTTATGGTCTCAGCTACATGAATAAAACCAGATCCTACTGTTGGTTATCCTGATGCACTTTTGGAATTTCTCCATTGCCAGCATTGTGCTCTGGGTGAACAGTAAGGATTCCATAAAGGCTGAATTTCTCATAGTTTGTTTTTTTTTTTTGTTTTCAAAGTTATAGCTCAGTTTGTGCTTAACTGTGTAATTAATATTCTGAAGACTTTATGATTGTAATCAAGATTACACTATATTACAGTCCTAGAAAGAGGTAAGTAGGCATTCCAAAGGTCAATTATTGGCCAATACAGGTTTCCAGATATAATACATTCCTAGGTAGCTTTATTGTCTCTCAGATGAAGAGAATTACCTGGTAACCTCTAGATGGCTGACTTTTTAAAGCAAACCGCACTGGTCTGTCACAAAAGTACTTACAGGAAAGACTGGAATATTTTCTGCACAGAAGGTCCTGACAAAATTGATTGCTCTCTTCTTTTCACAGAAAATGTTCAGTCTCTGTGGGTTTTCTAAACAGGTTAACAAATCTGTGACTTTATAGTTGCAGATATTGGTGATGTACGAATCACAACATTTTCACTCTATTTACTTCAAAAGGGGCTTTATATATAGGAAGGGGAAGGAAAAGAAATGAAAAGATTTATTCACTCTAGGCTGGATAGAACAGCTCCTATAATCCTCGTGTACAGGATACATCTGTAGAAGAAAAAAAGAAACCTAAACAAACAAACAAACAAACAACTCAGGAAAAGAGAAAAGGAAGGAAAATAATTTTTAAAAAATCGTGCTTTTGTGCATCCCAGACAAAAAGAATCCTACAGGACCATCTCTGAGCATAAATTAAAATATCTTTTATGTTTTTCTCTAATGCTGGGACAATGAGAGCTTTTAAGACTCTGCCAGTACTATGCTGCACAAAGACACAGAACAATCACATTCCTCTCCTGTCCTGGTTGGAGCCAAGTCCTGCTCTAACACATATAAAGTTCAAATCTTTTATGACTCTTTTCCAGAGGCTGTGCTTCCAATGAAGCTGTATCTGATGCCATTTTTCCCTAGGTAAGTTACATATCTTACAACTAGGATGTTGTAATTTTCAGCTTTATTTTCAAATCTGGAATCTCTGGGTCTTACATCACTATCCTCACTGGTACACAACTGAAGTAACTCCTTTGAACCTGAGATCAATGGTAAAAAGAAATGCTGTATATATTTATGATCTCCTGTGATGTACAGGAATCATATAACATGCAAAAAAAAAGGGAAAAACTCAAAGAAGATCTTAGAAGAATTTATTTCCTCCTCTCGTGCATAGTGTGTTTCTTTTTTAACCTGTGGAGATTGTCATTGTGGAGTAATTTTTAAGGTATCCTCCTGTCACACAAAGTGCTTTATTCTACTGTATTACCAAAACTTTCATGTTTTGAATCAGAAATAGCATCCCCAAATGGCAATCTGTCAGGTGCTGTCCTTAATAGCTGACTGATTAAAATAACAGGGTCTCCTTCCAGTGTGTATTCATATATGGGCAGTCTAAGTACCATTCAGTGGACAAGAGCATTTCCCCAGGGAACTTCAAGCCTCTGTGTGTGTATGTGAGCATGGCTACACACAGCTCACAAGTGAGCTTCAAGCTAGACCAGGAGCAAGAAGAATAAGAGGTCTTGGGGCAAGGTACCAAACAGACACAGGCCTGGGGTTTGGATACTCGAGAGCCCAGAGGTCTGAAGACCAACTACTAGGAAGACATTTGGTATGGACCAGCCTATATGTGGGAGTAAGCAGAGGTCTGAGTACCAGCAAAGGAAGTGAGATAACAAACCTTGGTATTTGGCATGGCTAGGGGCTAGCACTGGCTGGGGAAACCAGGGATCAGAAGTCCACCAGATGAGCATAAGAGGAGGAATGGGATGAGGCTGTCTATGCAGGTACTGTCTGTTTCCTCTTAGTGTTGATCGGTGTGGCCAGTAATACATAAATGTGTTTGTGTAGGTATGCTTGTGTGCCTAATGGGGTACATGTCCAGCTTCACTACCAGATGGATGGACCTGAGGACGTGAGTAGATCACATTGGTGTACTAGATTTGGCAATTCCAAACAAAATGCTGACACTCTCTTCAGATAGAAACTATCTTGACCATCTCCATTGTCACAGTAATCAAACTTTCCATATCAGCTGGATCCTGGCAACTCCACTGTGTAGTGTTTCCATTACTACAGATCTATGAAAACCATAACCTTGGGCCACTTTAGTAGCCTAGAGATCTGTCCAATTTTAAAGTGCAATTATCCAAGTACTGATGTGGGTGTGGTTCTCCCACTGCAAAACAGCATTCAGTACCAACACAAAAAATACTGTAAATAGTTTTTAAATTTAGAGAGGAATAAAGCTGGTTTATTTCTTTTAAGTAATACTTTAGTTATATTTTCATTTAAATTCATGGTTTAAAACCACTGTTAAAACCCAAACCCAGGAAAGGTGGCAGATGCCAATGTTCTTTCCATCACAGCAAGACATGATGTAATATTCTTTCTAGATTTACCTGCCCTTCCATTTACCATTCAGTGCTCCTGTTGCCATGGAACTCAAGGGAAGGTTTGCCATCTAATTCATCTGTGACATTTGGAAACTGTCCTACAACGAACTGCCTAGAAAACTGTTTCATACTAGGAAGTCATCACTTGTTCTTTCTTTCCTGTCTGAGAACTGTTTTTGTTGCTTTTCTCTCAAGATGGATGAGACAAGGTACCAGGATTTATGAGGAAGGAAATTATGCCTTTCTTTGAATAACTCTTCTAAGAAGTGTTTATCTCTAATAAGAGGGGGTTCACATCCAATCTGAACCATTTCAGTGTCATCCTGTAATTAATAGTTGAAATGCTGTTTCCTGTCTTCTTAGGTTTCAGTGTTTTCATTTTATTCAGTGCTGGCCCCTCTTTCTCGCCATCTCCCAATGGGTCTGTTCTTGAGATGAGCATAATAAGTAAAAGTGCTCCTTGAGTTCTGTGTTGGGATCTGCTGTAATTACTGTGTAGAAAGTGACCCTGTATCTTACAAAGCACAGCCATATCAGTGTTTTTTTTCAGAAAGGAAAGATGAAAAGAATAAGACAGGCATTGGCTGGAGTTTTGTTTTAGGTAATTCAGAAGCATGGAGAGACAAATTCCTCTGTACTGTGAAGTGAAAGAGGGTCAGAAAATGAACTTGAGTACTGAAGCCCATCAACATCAAAGTTGCTTAATTATTACCATGGTCCTTGCTCTCTTTTGGACTGTTCAGATGACCTCTCACCAATTCTAGTGTCACTGAGACAATCAGGCTTACTTTCCTTCCACCTGTACTGGTACAAATGAAACTCATTCCATCATTGCAAAAGTACAGCAAATCCAACTACATACCTTTTTTTAGGTATCCAGATTGAGAAGATCTTGGTTCTCCGGATATGAGTTAGCTGAAATGAGAAAACTAACAGAATTCTTTAGTTTTGGTAACAAAGTCTTGATTTCTCTTAAACTGATCTCATCCTTACTTTTAAGAAAGTTCTACCCTCAGGTTTTTTTTCTGTTTTGTTTTTTTGGGGGGTTTTTTAATTGTTTTGTTGTTGTTGTTGTTTTGGTGTTTGTGGTTTTTTGTGGGGTTTTTTGTGGGTTTTTTTGTTGGGGTTTTTTTTTTTTTTTTTTTGGTATATTATGAGGTAAATGTATTCATGCATTGACTTGCTCCATGTTCTATGCAGTATAGACTGACGTGTAGCAGGAAGCTTTCCTGCTCCTGCTTTCTGGTCATAATTGGATGAAAATTAGTCCTTAGAAGAATAAATTGTTCTCCTTAAAATATTTCCTGATGTTTACACATTACACTCTTTGTAATCATCTATATTCATCTGGAACGATTAAGTTCAGGATGTTCTTTTAAAGTCATTGTGAGAATTTTATTTGCCAAAATGTCCATCAGTAATACTTCTTTAAAATTCTGATTAAAGAATAGCATTGCCTGTAACAAGGAGATGGCTTTGAAATATTTCTACTAAATTTTACAGTATTTTGATGAATTTATACATTTGTAACAACCTAATTACGTATTTACTTCAAATTTTCAGATTGCATTTAGGGTGATTAATCTAAATCAGTAGTACAGAATAATAGAGCTTTGTCTCTACAAATATAGAGGTATTAAAAATATTTCTTTCCTTTTATCTTTATTCAGTTAGTTTGACTTGATTAGAATTGCCTATAGTAATGTGGAGCTTTTCATGTTCATTTAGTGCTGAAACCATTACTGATAAGAAAGGAAGCCTAACCTAGTGAAGCTTACTTTCTGTGCTGAGTCTGTAAGAACATGTGGGATGGACACGTGAATGTAAACTGCCTTCGAGCAAGCATGGGGTCATTTATGGTAATGAAAGTGAATTGAAGTCTTAGAGAAGGAGGATGTACACTGATGTAAGGAGGAAAATATTTGTACTCTTGCCTACTAAATATCGTTCACTATATTTAACATAAGCACCAGGAGTGATGTTCACATGACTACCTAAGTTACATAGGCATCCAATGAGGATAATGGGAGCTTTTATGGCATCATTCATTTGATATTTATCTGACATTCACATCGAGTCTAAAATGGCTTTTGTCCCTAAACACAACAGAACACACAGGAACAGTGACAGGCAGAGGAGCCCCAATAATCTAATCAGAGAAAATGAAGCACCCTGACCTGGCTCATGCCAGAGCTGTAACAGAGCATTAGCCCGCTCATCCATGGACAACACCAATCCATGAGTCAATTGGAGACATTGTCTTGATCACCTTTACGGACTGAGGGGGGGTACTACCTACAAGGGTCTGGGGCACATTATGAGGTGCAAGATTTTGTATGGGGAATGTTCAGGGAAGGACAAAGGTGAGGAAATAAAGGTATCAAAGTGATTTGGGGAGGTAGCAGAGTGGGCAAACAGAACAGTCTGAAGGTATCCCACAGTGTGCAAGCACACCTCTCCCCAGATCAGTAGCCCAGCTCCTTTGGTAGGCAGTGGCTGGGGAGAGATCACTGCATCAGTTATCCACAGCCTGGCCACAGAGGTTGTGTAATGTGCTATTCTCAACTCCAATGAATAGTACTTTTGAATTAAAGAAAAGTGAAGGCTTACAAAGGCTTCCAGGGTAAAGTGTCATTTCTATGTGCACAAACAGTTCTCACCCAGTGAGATGTATGTGTACTTCTGTATGCAAAAAGCAGTGAAAAATTAACAAGGGCATTCCCTGGGATCCCTTCCAGCATGTATGCTTTATTATTTCCATAAGCCAAAACATATTACCTTTCTGATGTATGCCTTACTGATTTTGCTGTAGGCTGTTAACTCTCAAATCCCCTAAATATCAGAAAATTCTGGATATTATATCACACAAATGGAACCCGTTTATTTTCGAAACCTTGAGGCTGGATGCTGAGGTACACCACAGTGAATCTGTGATACTCCTCTAAAGTGAGAGGGCTGAGTCTGGTTTAAATTATTGCAAATGGAAATAGAAACTATTTTATAGGTCCCAGTTTACAAAATGTTATTTTTCACACCAGTTTTCTATTAATTCCTTTTTTTGCAGGCACACAATGAACCAATAATTAGAAAATGATTATGAAAAGATTACTGATTGTCAGCTGATCACATAGAGACACTCTCATTACAGTCATCAAAAAAAATATTCTACTATGTAACTCATAAAAAATACCATTTTTTGCAGGGGAAGGGAAAGTATTTTGAAATGGGATTTTTAGGAGAATTCTTGAAAAAATGCTCTATATTGCAAGTAAACAATTTATAACATTTTATTTCTTGAGCACTAAGTATCTGTCATATAATGGAAAACCTTGTTACAAAATTAACTTATATCCTGACCTTTCACTTTTATTTTTTTCTCTCATACTTGACCTACTCACAGCCTCAAGGATCACTGTATGAATATATCTTAAAATCCCTTAGCATTACAAGTCTGTTATCTAAATAATATTTGTTTACATTGATAATGGGGGCTTGTCTAACCCTTTACCTTGCAACCAAAAAAATCAATTAAAACATCCACTATCTATCTATATATATATATAAAAAAAAAACCACAAAAAAACCCACACCAAACTAGTTAACAAGTTACAGAATAGTTAACAGAATAGGTAAGGGAGAAGAAATAAAGTTTTTCAGATGCAAATTTTGACAAACCTGTGCAGAAAAAGGCAAATTAATAAAAAGAGCATGTTATTATAGCACTCTACTGCATGAATTTGAAGCTGTGGATATACAACAAGTATGTTTTTAGACACTAGATCTACCTTGGATCTTTATATTGTCCTGGTTGATCATTTGCTTTAGCCATGGCACAACCATCTCCTTGTATTACTCAGAAGAATACCTCCTTCATGCTAGGGGGATATTCTTCAAGATATCAGGAAATGTTATATACATGAAGAACAGCCTGTGTTCAACTGTTTATATGTTTCTGGAAATTATTTGCTAACATACTATATTTGCTTACATAGAAACTGTACCTTTCCCTCTACTTAATTCCTTCCCTCCACCCTGTTCTTTGTCTTACTGTCAAACGCAATGGTCATACCAAAAGGATATTGTTCAATTGTTAATAATTTGGTTTTCTCTGCTGGCAGAGGACTTGACCATTTTTTTTTTCATAAATCAATATATGGTACAAATATTACATGTGGTGCTCTGAGTTCCTTCTACAATTGTTCAAGACAGCAGGACATGAAGTCCACTTTCTGTTTTTTCTGACATTCTCTGAGTGATACGATGTGACCAATAATGCAGAGAAGCAAAGCAACAGAAAGAAGTCCTATAATTTGAATATGCAGAAAGCTAATGATGCTGCAAATCATATATTGTCCAGATATTTTGACACCTAGGAAGTCTAACTTTTGCCTAACTTTTTTTGAACACAAGCAGGCAATTTATGAGAGCTAATTGGTATACAAATACATGTTATTCATAAGATTTCATTAGGCTTGTCACAAGTAAATTGAGATAGAAAATACCTGTTTAGGCAAATACATTTCAATTTAAACCTTATTTGCTGATGCCTATGGGAATCATGAAAGTGAAGGGCTACAAAGGCATAATGAAATGCAGGAAGTAATTGGTGGCATCAAAACAAAACCTTCTGGAACCTTCAAATTGGTTTCAAATGCATGTCCAGCTCTGAAAGTGTTTTAAAACTCATTCTCAAGAGAGAATGTCAAGCTTTTGGACTCACAGATAATGACATGACAGCCCATAACTTCTGCTTCTGAAATATTCTGCCCCTTCATTAAAAGGAAACTACTGAAGGTGGAACAGAGTACAGGAAGAGAGATAAATGGGATGTGAAGAAAGGCATCATATGGAGGAGGATCAAATTTCTTTATTTAAGTTTAGGATATGTCACACTCCATATTTCTGATCATTCACTGTTCAAACAGCTCAGTGTCATTTTGTACTGCTGGAAACATTTTTCTTTTAATAATAAAATTAAAAGCAGAAGAAAGCAAAAGAGTATATATGATAATTTGGGTAGATGTCATTATTTTCATGACCTCACTTTTTTCTTACTCTTCTTTCTAGTTCACTAAAGTTCAAGAACTACAGAAAAAAGAAGTTGGTCAGTAAGTATTATTCACTTATTTTCTTTCTTGAGTAAGGTGAGATTGAGAGTTAAATTACAGAGTTTTCTGTTCCCATCTGCTCCCCAATTGGAACCTCATCTAAGAAGAAATAGAAGAAGGACAAGCATCATGCCAGTAATAGTTCAGATGGATATCAACAGAATGTTTGTAACCCACTATGGTTTCACATTATTTAATACTCTGACTTTAATATCTATCTATAACAGACTTCCCAAGACATGAGTGTTTCTTTTTCTGAATGTCCAATACATCACAACTCTTATGAGACATCTGCATCTCTGGAAGTGCAGGGACACATGTGAATATGTTTGAACACACTGGACAGTAAGACATGATCAATAGTAAGAAAAAAATTAGAATATTAGGAAGGTTGTTGGTTAAGTCTACATTTAGCTGTAAAGATCTTAAGACCCCTTCTGTATCCCAGAGAAAGATTTCTCCCAGCGACAATTCAGAGTGGGAGCCCAACTCATTATTCTGTAAGCAGTGTTCTGGAGAAGCCCTGGGAAGTCACTAAGGAACAAGTCAGAGAAGATGGGCATCCTGTGGATGATTTTCCTTGTGGGACTCAGCTCGTTCATGTATGGGCATGTTCCCATCCCTCTGCTACATTGAAAGGGACTATCAAAGAGCAAAAATGATGCATAAGTTTTTCTCTGTCAGTACAACTGAAATCTATTTATCACTTCTTCAAATATAACATAATTTGTTAACTTAAAGTACAGTCTTTAAAGATGATTGCATGTTAATTTTAGCATATAATCCACAAAATTTAGAAAATTAAAGGTACTTTCAAATCTTCCCTTATCCCCTGTTTTGAATGATGATTATGACTTAATTCCAATTCCTTTTCAAGGACTAGTCTCCTCATGTTTTGAATTATCAGTACCCACAAACCTTGTTTATACTTACATGAAAACTAAGTTCAAATTAATACAGCTTTCTTTCCTTTTCCATGTAGGACATGAAATTCTCAAATTTCTTTCTTTATTAATTTTCAAACTGTTCAGATTTTGGTTTATTTTCTTCCAGTACTATAATACATCAGAAGGTAGACTGAATTCAACCAGAATACAGACTGCTGTGATGGCAGTGCTGACAGTGACAAATTATGAGTTGCATTTTGGCTTCATGTCTTAACTTGACAAAGTTATGCCTGTTGAACTGTGAACCTCACAGCTGCCTTGGCCTGGAGAGGTGAGAAACCCCAACTTGGTAATAAGGCACTTCAGATTTTATTAGTTCTGCAATGTTAATTCTTATTATGATAGTGATTTATCAGTTAGATAATAGTGATTATGCCCATTTCTAGCTGACCGATCTAAAGAAATCACCATTTCTCTTGGTCTGCAACTGTCTCATCTGTTTGTTGGTAGCTCCTGCTTTGTTAGTTGGTCCTCATGTGCACAATAATGTGTCACCAGATCCGAGTGAACAGGACTCCAGAGAAAAGGTAGTGGTGCTAATTTCTTCAACCAGCAAAGAGGAAATGTGATTCTTGTCTCATTCTATGGTTGTGTACAAGCAAGCCCACGCATGTACCTGTAAGAGCCATAGGAGAAGATCACACTTAAGAAAGAGTGTTTCATTTTTCAGGTTGACAGTGTTCTATCTTTAGAGAATCCTAGGCAAAGGGCTGGAGTTTCGCAGTATGCCCTCAGGTCTAGATCTAAACCACATATTTAAACCAAAATGGCTTGAAAAGACAGGTTTTATAGCTGTGTCCACTTGCAGCAGTAACAAGGCATGAGTTGCATGTTTCTTGTAAGCTGGCTAGAACATCAAACACATTTAATAGTGCTATTACTTGGCTTAAGTTGAAGTGGTTTTTTGTAAGTTTGTCTTTAAAAGAATAAGCCAAATAGCTCTCTTGACCTGTAGAAATCTGGCTGACATTTCTAAGCTTCAAGCAAGTTGGACTCACTTAATCTCATTACCAGACTCTCCTTAATTTATGGAGTGTTATTTGGAGCATATTTAGGCTTGTGGGTCAATTTATGTCAGACATGGAAGAATATGTAAAAAGTGCTACTAAAGAGACCTTATTTTCTGGTTGGCCATTTTCCCTGACTAAAGGATATCCAACCAACAACCTCCCCTAATCTCTATACCCCGAAAATCCCATTTGAGTCATAGTCTGGAATAACATATTGAATTAATTTCATAATTTTAATTTGATGGAATAAACCTGCAGAGTGTTTTTATGGTTATTACTACAAAAGATGAATAAGCAAATGTACATTGAAAACAGGACACTTCTAAACTAAGATTTGGTGTAAAATTATGCTTAATTCTTAGCTTATCTTTAAGCACAACTTAGCCAAGCAAATTAAGAGAGAGAAAGTTAAGAAAAACTGATACTGAATCAGTTAGTAAAAATTTCATATTTTAAATGGCCATGTCCATAAAAATTATTGCAGTACTGACAAACTGAAAAATGAATTGGTAACTGCAATAGGTACATTTACTATTGGCATGATCTTGTGAAAAAACCATGAAGAACCAGCTTCTTTTCATTCTGTCCACAGTGAATGTTCTAGGTAGCACAAGGAAGCAATGGCCTAAATGTCAGACATTCTGATAGTCTCCACATAGACATTTAGCACTTATGGGATGATGAAATACTGCTTGAGCAATCAACAGAGAAGCTGCCTGATTCTGAAGGCTTTTTTGTATCATTTAAAGGGCTTTTCATGTAAATATTTTCTTGGGAGTCTCTGAGGTAGTGTGGGGATAAACATTAATGGCAAGGACCCTTGTAGATATTGCATATACCTGAGGCAAGACTTTAAATAGCTGTGTTTGAATTACTGCTCAGCCTTTACCTCACCTCTGCAGAGAGCTGAAGTGCTTGATCGGTTCCTGTAAGGTCCAGGGAGCCTCCTGCTCAGCTTTTGGCTATGAGCATTTGTACATGGGCATGACAGGCAGGCACATGACATTGACCAAAGCCCCATTAAGATCCAGAAACACAGGTGGGTGCTGCCATGCTCCGTGAGAAACAGGTGCTGTGGGTGCTCTGAGCAGAACACATAGCAGAATTTGCAGCCTCCACTTCTAGGATTATTGCTGGGTTTTATCAGATACAAATTGCAAAAAAAAACGTGGGAGAAGAGAAACTAACCTGGGAATTTACATGTCGTCAGTGCCATAACAAGCTGTTTAGAGTCACAGCTGGCCTGGTCTGTCCCCTTCTGGTTCATAAGCACCATGGGTTTGGCTGTTCAATCAGCCATACCAGGAAGACCAAGCATATCTCTACAGAGTTTGTCTTCAGCTGGAGGTGACATTAATCTAAGAGGAGAAGTAGGGTCAGATTATAAATCTGCATCTAGATCTTGCACTTTTTAAGAATGTATACTAACCAGAAGGGTGTGATGCAAAGGGTATCAGCCCAGGCATATTGCTTTATTATTTCTTTTTATCAAAAAAGCTATGAAAATTAGATTCCAGTTGTTACAGTTCTGAAGAAACTTATTCATGACTCATTCAAACCACACACGACTGTGCAAGCTGATTGAAAGCAAGAATAATTCCATGAGATTTGGACTTCTCCATTCAGCTTAACAAGGTTTTACTCAGCTGCCTCTTGGTCATTTAAATTTTGGTGTGAACAACTGTTCCGCTCCTCGAGGCTCATAAACAAATAATAAAAAGCAGAAGGCAGCAGATACAGGGGCAGAGGGAGAGCTACAATTCCTTCCCAGTTGAATTGGATTCCTGTGCTTCTAAGTTGGAACACCCACTTGCAAAAAGACAGTATTAAGTCCAAGATCTGAAGAAGTATTCTGCTCTGTAACATCATTGCCTTAGTAAATTCGCATCACTCATTTAATTGCTAATGTTCACATTTTCCTGGACTTGCTGCATGCTCTGATCTTACCCAGTAGAAAGTTCAGTATTGATCCTTGATCCTGCCATGACCTTCCAGTTCCAGACTGGACAACCCTCTGATTTTCTCTGTGATTCAATTCCCTTTATGAAAAATTCTCCCTATGAAAAATGAAGATAATATAATTTCCATGATTTCCAAACTGTGTTGAGGCTAAAAGAAAAAGTGGTAGCACATATAGTAATAAAATATGAAAGAAATTGCTTAGTTTAAGGATACTGAGACTAATATTGCTTTTTGATTAAGGGAGAACTTACAGCAAAAATACATAATGCAATTTTACCTCTAAGAATGTATGAATTTCTGGTTTCAAACAAGACTTAATGGATTTCTGTGAGATAAAACATCACTAATCCCAATTAAATCTTCACAATTGCCACTGATTCTAGCTAAGCACTGTAAAATCTTAGTTGTATGAATTACATTTCTCTCAAAAGCCATTATTTCATGAGAAACATCTCAAAGCTCTGGTTTTTTTCTAGCAGAAAAATGCATTACTAAAATCTCATTTTGAGTGAACCACATGCCTAACACATTAGAAGAGCGGTAATGCCAGTGTGTGAAGTGCTTTGTGACAAAAAAAGCCTCTAGTACATCTCAATTATAACCAGTCTGCCACTTTTGAATGTCTTATTTTGAATTGCCAGGGGGGAGTGTACGTGTGTATGTGTGTGTGTCTGATAAATACACATCGCACAAGCAGATATAATGAACGTCAAAATGTACACTTAGCCCAGAAACATAGTGGCGAGGGGTTTTTTAGTTAGATCATTCTAGAAGTGGATTCAAGTAACTCTTAGTGACTATTAGTCAGTCAGCAGCTATGTTTAGGTAAGATCAAGAGTCATATTGTCCAGAATGATCATGTTTGTACACTAACATGTACTAACAGGAATAGAGCAATGGAATACCAAATCATATCATCTTTTCTTCTCATATTATGTCTCTAGCAGTTACTAGGATTTTATAATAAAATTTAACCAACAATTAATACTATAGTCTGCTCCCAAAAAAGTTTGTCAGTTCTTAACTAGTGAGCATTCACTGTATTTGTTGTCCTCTCTCAAGTATATAGCATACAGTTTTATATCTGTATATGAAGCAAGAGTGCTTTGTTTCAACTATCATTATTCTTTCAGCCTATATTCACTTCTAATTTTTTCTTATTTCAGTCTTACTAAATATCTAACATGGTTATACTATGGAAATAAGTTTCTTGTGGACACTTCCACCACCAGCAGTACTGTTGTCTACCTCTATTGCCTGAGGTAGAGGTCTGAATCTTCCCTGCCTGCACTGACAAGCCTTTGGAAGCCATCCCTGCAGACCAGACAATTATTGCTCAGCATCTCTTTAACAGCGTTTCAGTGTCTATTCAGATTGTTGACACACCAGTTTGGATGCTTAGAAGATGCCATGTTGTCTCATTATGCTCCTCTAGTTGTAGTTGCCATTCTACAGATCTGGGGATGTCTGCTATAAGTTCACTTTTTTTTTTTTTTTTTTTTTGAGAGATAGACCCCACAAGCTTCAGCCTTCCCTTCAGCCTGACGGTTGCTACTTGTGCTGAGACCATATCCTGCTCCCGCCTAGGTTGTGTCTGGGCATCTGGCAGTGACACAGTCAAGAAACGGTGTCTTTATTTGTTCTGCAGATTTGATGGTCTCCCACTCACAAGAATGGATCCAGTAGTAAATAACCCTTTGCTAAGAGACAACCAGCAAAATCACTGAAACAGAGACCAGAACACTGTACACCCCTCTTAAAAAGGGCAATTTACCCCCTTTAATTCACTGTTGTTCTCCATCTCTTCCTTGCTTGCCCACTGTCCTCTGTATGTCATGTCAGGTCATGTCATGTCATGTCCTGTCCTTTTCTCACACTGTTCCCACATCTCTTCGGGTTTTTTTCACATGCATCTCCCTCTATATGCTTCTTTTAAACAGTGTAATCTTACTTGGCAGCCCTCAGACAATTTAGTTCTAGCTAGAGCTCCACATGCTCCAACTAGCCTAACCTGGGTTTCATGTACCATCTGAGGAAAGTACAAACAATTTCCTTCCCTTTGCCTCAGTATTGAGATTCACATTATTATTTTTATATTTCATGGGTGAATAGTCTCCTTAGTACCACTGCTCCATTGTGTAAAACATGGCACAAATATAATCAGGAAGTATATATTTCTCTATACCATATAGGTCTCTATACTGAGTTGTTTTAACTGTGTAAGAAAGGGAGTTCTACTCATTTCATTTTACATATGAAGGGGGGCTAAGAATGGAAATATCCAGACAGCTACAGAAAGAAAGCTTTGTGGCCTATCAAAAGGGACTCACATGAAATTTGGAAATATCTGTTTTCTGAACACCACCTACTTCTCTGCTGAAAGAGTTATCTCATTATACCTCTTATATACCTCTTGCTCCACTTCTCTTAAGGTCAAGAAGCTATTTTCTTTTCCTTTAGTCTTTGCCAGTAGAAAATGTTAATACTGCTATCATAACCAGCTGTAAATATTAACGGATATACAAATACGTCCTCTGGAATGTTAACATTTCCCTTAAGATGGCTTTTATTTTTCTGTGTCAACATGCAACAAGTAGATATCATTTGCAGGAACTGACAACACAGGAAAGCAATAGCATGACTATAGTAGTATTACAGCTTGTCCATCTAAAAATCTAAACTTTGTCAGAAATCTGAATGACAGAATTACCATTCTTTTGGAGCTGAACGCAGAGCTGTGACATAATTTTCCTTAACTTGCTCACGAGTAGACCAAACCAAAATATGATTTCAGCCTTTGAAAAGAGTAGCTATGAGCCAGGTAGCCTAAACTTGTTTAGCTACTAGAAAAAATTCTTAAACTTTAGATAATAAACACTTGAAGGATAATACAATAATTAAAGCAGATCAATATGGATCTGTTAAGATCAGTCACATCACCCTAGTTCCCTCTTTCAATAAGGTAACACAGCC
This sequence comes from Myiozetetes cayanensis, assembly GCF_022539395.1. Taxonomy (NCBI): domain Eukaryota; kingdom Metazoa; phylum Chordata; class Aves; order Passeriformes; family Tyrannidae; genus Myiozetetes; species Myiozetetes cayanensis. The sequence goes on along the minus strand of NW_026087742.1, from coordinate 48,874,879 downwards.
TAGTGGATAGAGTAGAAATAGGGTGTATGTACATCTTCTCTTTAGTAAAGCTTGTAGCACAGTCCTTACAACATTTTCATATGCAATTTTGGAAAATATTGTTGAAGTGGTTTTGTCAAGGATTTGCTTTCATAAAATGAAGGTCCTGACAAATTATGAGGTCCTGCAAAAGTCTCTTCTCATTAATAACCAATATAAACCTTGAATATTGTGGTGACGAAATAGGGGGGATAGTCCCATGAAATCTGCAGATGACAGTAAGTTAAAAAGTACAACATGCACTTCAGTGGTCAGAAGTAGAATTGAGAATGAACTTGATAAATTAGAGCAGTAGTCTGAAATCAATATAATGAAATTTAATAAGGCCAAGCTAAAAGTTCTCTGGGAAGTTCACAAATGCAAAATGAGGAAAAAAACAGAGTAACTGCTTAGCTGGCAACAATGAAAGCAAAGCTCAGGGGGGTTCGCATGAAATGACTCAGTATTTGAGAGGCTGTCACAAAAGAGACAGGTTTTGTTCTGAAATGCCACTGCATACAAGATTTATTGACAGTTAAATACTAACCCTCAAATAATTACTTATATACCCCAAAATAATTACTAATATACCATATAGTTATTATGCTCCTTGGAACAAATGTTAGACATTCAATGACAACACTATGTCATTTCAATATTTTGAAAGGCATCATTAAAAATCTTGCAGATAAACTCCAAGTGATGAAAAGAAGTGATAAATAATCTAAAAAATTTGCAGGAAAAGCTGAAGAAAATGTTCAGTCCAGAAAATAGAAGACTGAGACAGGGCAGTATAATCATGTTAAGAGATGTGAAACTGTTAGAACAGTAATCTACTGGTCTCAATAGCAGTGATCAAAAAGCAAGAGGAAATAGGTCTAATTTATAACAAGAGATATTTAAATTAGATATTGCAAAAACTTCTTTGATGTCAAGATATTTGAACAGTTTATTTAATTTGATTCTTTAATTTAATTAACTCTGAGGATTATGGAATTCCTGGAATTGGAGATTTTGAAGAATAGGTACAGTTAGAGAAGTATCTGTAAAGAGTAGCCCACAAACTGTGTTAGACTTTGTTTTCGAGCTAGGGAATGAAGTCAATGACTTTCTGAGGTCTTCTTCTAGCTTTTGGTTTCAGTGGAGTCCGTGATTTCTCTTAGGACTTAAAGAAACCTGAAAGTACTACCATACTGTAAGGACTTAAAGAGCACAGTTGCCTGTCTCAAACACTGTCAAGACCACAGAAGGAACATGCCATAATATAAGCCACCACAGTGGGAACTTGAGATAAGCAAAGAAGGGAGGAATTTTTAACAAGAAGGCATTAATTCCAGACCTGGCAGAGGTAACATCTGGTTAGCATATTCTGGTTAATGCATCTGGACAAAAATTCCTACTTTGGGAAAGGAAGCAACTGTTCATACACATCATCCCAAATTATGGGAACAACATCTGCAAGCACCCAGACCTTGGACTGCATAAAAGTGGTACCCCCAGAAGAACGACTCTGGGACTCCATCACCAAGAAGCCCAGAGTGAAGAAGGACCAATGGGATGCTACTGGATCCACAGGTGGTGACTCTCTTCTGCTTGATCTCTCTCTTTCTCCCCCCACCCCATTCTATTTCTTTCTGTCTCTCTGCCTCATATTCATTGTTAAATAAAGTCTGTGCTATTGACTTTGGCATACATTTGCACCTTAATTTGAGCAGAGGCATCTCTCACTAATCAGATCTTAACACACTGTATTGAGTCTGGATGACATGGAGTTCATTTTCCCATAGCAGCCCTCACAGTTCTGTGCTCTGCACTGGTAGGTGCAAAGGTGTTGATAACACACCTGTGTTTTGGCTGTTGCTGAGCAGCATTGGCACAGCATCAGCTCTGTCCCTCAACATTGTCCCCGCATCAAGGGACGGGGGTGAGCAAGATCCTGGGAGGGGACACAACTAGGCCAGCTGACCCAAATTAACCAGAGGAATATTCCATACCATAGGACATCAGTTCAGATATAAAAGCTAAGGGTAGGAGGAGCAAAGAGGGCCATTTGTTGTTTGCAATGTTTTCCTTTTGGTGCAACTGCTACACGTGCTGAAAAGCTGCTCCTGGGAAGTGGCTGAACATCACTCGCTCATGGGAAGGGGAGAATAAAGCTTTTTTTTTTGGTCTTGGCTTGTGTGCATGCAAACTTTTGCTTTTGCTTTAGTAAACTGCCTTATCTCAATGTAATAGCTGTTTTTCATCTTATTTTCTCTCCCCATCCACCCAGGAAGGGGAGTGATAGAGTACTTTGGTGGGTGCCTGGTGTCCAGCCAAGGTCAACCCACCACACACACATATGTAGCTGTCCTTTCATCAGTCAAGCAAAAATTTAAGAAAGACCAGACACAGACAGGAGAAATGTACATTGCACAGTTGCCAGTATCTATGCTCTGTGGCACTAATGTGACTGGGTTTTATTTTGGATCAGTTTGCAGCATTTCCAACTGCACATCCTGATTCCAGGTCCTTGATGCATAGTCACCAGCATCTTTCAAGGGCCACTGGTTCATTGATTTAAGTCAACTCCCATCTGTTCATGTTTAACTGGTTACTCCCTTGAGTGGTTTGCCCAGTCACAGTAGTACAATTTATTCAGATATAATTTTAAGTAGATATAGAAACCATAAAATATATATTTTAATCCAATACCGTAGTATAAACATTTATCACTTATTCTCTGTTCCTCTAGTGAAAAATGAACTTAATAACATTTGAACTCATGTTGAACTCCTGAACTCTCAATTTTCAGGTAAGCTGATATACAGCTGACTACAGAGGACTGAACAATACTTTGTCATTCAACGCTGACAATTTTTCTGTTCCTCAGGACCATGTTTCTGGGTATTTCGAATAATAATGATTCCTGAATCATTATTTCCTGAAGCTACTCACTTAAGTAGTGGTGCAGCTATGGCAGAAATGAAAAGTCTATTCAAATCTTCTCATTTGGAAAAAAAAAAAATTCCTAAAGAGGAAAGAATGGCAAAAAGATCAGTGATGGGAGAATTGAGTGCTCTCACTTGTAAAAGGTGCCCTCATTAAGTTGACACAGAGTGAGCACTGAGGATATGTCCTTAGGAAATGGAGCATTAAAGAGAGCTCAACAGAAAAATCAGGGTACAGTCTGTTGATATGAATAAATGTCTTTCTGATTATGGAGATTATAACAAATATACTGTAGCATAGGTGGAAGGTAATAATATAGGTTTGAAAGATCATTCTGAGCAAATTTGGATTCATAGGCTGTTGAAATCTTCCTTCACATTTCCTTAAAAGAACATTTTTAAGAGAAATCTATTGTGCCCCTAAGCTCTTTATTTCAGAACACCATAGAAAAATCACACAGATCAAGGAATATATGAACTTTTACTGATGTATCAGGAGAGTTATCCCCTAACCAATGTTACTGAACATTTCTATCCCATTCCTATCTTCAGGGAGTAAAGAACATGCCCAATGCACTAAGGGCACTGCAGTTCATCCCAGGATGAAGCTCCCCCAAAACGCAGTTTTGCTTTTCTCATTTAATTTTTAACTATAGGGATGAGATGTGCATACTTACATATTGCAGAGGTATCATTTTGCTACACCTTTTTGTGCGAGACATCATTGGTGTTGTCTTGCATCCTTCAGTTAATGACTGTTTGTTAAAACTTTAAGAATTCCTACTTTAAAGAGGATTTATGTGGCTTGGCTAGCAAAAGCTGGGCCAGCTCGTAGTTGCTATACATCATATCGGATGGGGACACAAATCTATAATGATGTGCGGTGTGGTGTGTGATTTATGTTTCCCTGCATGTATTTACTGTGGCATAAATCCTAGTTTATATATCTATGAAAAATATAAAGGACTCATTGAGTAAGAAGGTTGACCAGATGATTTTGCTGCTGTGCAAGTACATGTTCACAGATCTAGACAGCTCCTTTGTATTGTGAGGAATCAAATCAAAACAGAAAATCATAATTTATTTTTTACAAGTAAGTAATCGTCGCATAGTTCAGCACAATACTTAAGCACTGGTTTAACTTCAGTTGAAAATTAGATTATTTTCATTTGGAAAAGGGTAGAGAAACTCACTTACTTACAGACCCAATATATTAAGTCTATAAATATCAAACAGAAAACTGTTTCTTATCACAGGTGTTTATGTATAGACAAATGCCTTTCATTTTAGCCAAACAAGTTTCAAAATGTGGTCTGATTTAATGTGAAACTAACTGGGAAATTTGAGTGTGAATATAGAAATCTTAATACTATAAAAATACCATAATCCCTGCAATAGAAATGTAAACCAGCAACTATTAAATTGTATCTCTAACTGAGAGCTAAGATCTTTCAGACTTCTTTCTAAGCTCCTGGATGAGATAGATTCCAATATTTATCTGCTATATAAATACTTTCAAATCTCTTCCTTAATGTCAACAGGAGTGAAAATATTTAAAACAACACCAAAGTAAATAGCAAAAGTCAGGTACGTTAGGTTTTTCTAGATGAACGGTAGGACTGGTTATCCAAGGTGGGAGAACAAACTAAGGCAAGCAACATTGAAGACAGCAAGAAATGTTGAGAATTAACTGGAAGTGTTGTTCTGTTCAAATATCAATGTCTGCTCAATTTCGCTATCAGTAAGAGTCTCATTATTTTAGTTGTGTTTTCTGGATAACGATTGGAAAGAAATTACATTTGGGATAATAGTTATCAATAACCTCCAGATTCGAACTGTGACAGCAGTTTAACAAAAATGCCTCAAAATCTTTTATGTCTGAAAACTGAGTTCTTTGCTGTTGTATATTGCCTACCTGTAGCCTTTTTGAGGAACCTTCTGTCTTTGGGTTTTCAACACATTTTAGTAAAAACAGAATTAAAAAAAAATAACCCTACAAAACCCCTCTGCAGCTCTAGGGGGAAAAAAAGCATGGAGGTAATTCTGAGAGCCACAAACTCTCTAAATGTCTACACATTATATATCATTTTATCTACCCACATCTGCCTGTGATATTTACACAAATACATGCTATCCCTAGCAAAGGCTGTACATCTAGTGGAAAGTGACCAGTTCACATAAAGGGGGTTGGAACTTGATGATCTTTATGGTCTCTTCCAACCCAAACCATTCCATAAGTCAATAATCTCCTTGGGTGCTCACTACTGTTTGTGCAATGTCTATACAATAAGATACCACCTGATAGATGGTACCATCTAAAGGTACCAAGTGTAGAAAGGATGCCCACTGTGGCTAAAATAACCATTTAAGTCAAGATTTGGCAGAGTTTATCTTGAGATTTGAGGTTACCATTGCATAGATATATAGCTATAAATCTTACCAGGCATCTTCCCTAAAAGGGAAGAGGAGAAAGGATCTTGGTTTTTTTTGAGAGCCTAAGAACTGCTAAATTATCTTCTTATTTTCCCAGCTTTCTTTATGTGCAGAGAAGGTATGAAACTACAGACTTGTCTGAATGTGAGAGTAGCTACCCACGATTACCTACAGGCTAAAAACAAAGCTCTAAGCTACTGCTCCAGGAAAAGCTGTGGTGGCAGTGTCCCTGGTGAGAGTGGACATTCTTGTCCATAACACAGCACCCAAGGATGCTTTGGTTACTGCAGCACCGCATGAAATGTGTCCAGCCATTATGTCCTCCTTCACCTCTTCCAAAAGAAATGGAATATTTTTTAGGGAGCATGAACATGTCCATAATTGCTGCAATCTGAGAACCCTGGTCACTTTAACTCCCCCAGACATGGAATGAGACAAGCCCAGCTGTTTTCTTGATCCTGGCTGGGAACCATCATCTCTGCTGGGAGGAAGCTGTGGCCATGGGTACTTGGCATCCACCAGGTGAGCTGTGGAACCACTGCACTGTCCAGACAGGGAATCCTGGATCTTCACCATGGATTTCAGTGCATCAAACGGAAAGCTATAGAATTACAATATTTGGGGTAATATCCTGTCAAGACCGTGGCTGTTGAGCTTTTGCTGGTATCTTTAAATATTCCTAATCCAGGTCAGTTGGCCTTTGTTCATAAACTACTGAATGCTAAATTGGGATTCTTGTTTTGGCAACTGAAAACAAAACCCCTTAGTAGTATACAATACACGAAGAACAAAGATCTGACTTCAAAAAGCATTAATAATGTTAACTGCCCAATGTGATTAACTTGTAAATTATGAAGAAATCAGATGCAGAGAACTTTCCTTGGTATTCAGTAGGCATTTGATAAAATAAATCACAGCATACCAGATTTCCTTATTCTGTTTAACTGGAGTCATAACCTCAGCTAACTGGATTTTCTCTACTTTCCAAGCCTGACTGTGGAAAAAAATGTGTGAAAATCAATTAGATTAGAAAAACTTGCATGAAATAAATAATTGACAGAAATAAACTGAGTAAGAAAGGTAACAGACAGTTTCTCTGTTGGGTAGAAAAAAATGAGAAACATTTGAAATAATTTCATAAAAGGAATTATTTATATAAACAAATAAATTATTATTTTCTGAAGAGTAAGTGGGTACATTACAAACACATAAGAAACTGTGAAATCCATACCTAAAATAGAGCTGTTTTAGGAAAATCAGAGATTCTTTAAAAATGTAATTCATAGTTGGCAAAAAGTACTTGCTCCTTTGTAATTGTAAATAATGTAATGACACATTTAATAATTTATTAATGATAATTAGTGATGATATTTATTTCCACACAAATATAATGTATCTTTTTCTTATAGAAGTGGAAAGGCCAATTCAGTCTAAGGATTTTACCTAAGGAAAAATATTGTCTTGTTAAAATAGAAGAATCTGATTGGCCAAATAGGAATTAAAACAGACATGTAGGAACAGATTTACAAAGCTGTTGAGGAATCAAGCACCTACTAAAATACGATTAAGTGAAGCTGCATATAAAATTGAAACTGTATAGGTCACTTTGTGGAAGTTAACAAAAAGCCTAAGTTATGCTAACAACCCAGCTGAAGTGATAAAAAAATCAAGCAATCAAATTTTAAAAAGATGTAAACAATAACTCATTCAAGTCCTGTCAGTGCTGACTCACTTATTTGGAAAACCTCCCAGACACTAACAGAAACTGTATCCATTCCTAGCATAGGTGCTGCAGCAAAATGACATTTGGGAGCTGCCAAACAAGAAAATCACTATTCCTGTACGAGACCTTGTGTATACAGAGGCTTTTATTATCCAGTGGGAAAACAGTGCCACTGCTTAACTAAGCAGTTGATATTAACATTCTTGTTTTACAAAGATAATAGTTATAAGGAATTACAGCCTTCAATATAAATTGCATTAAGAAGGTAAGTTGGCTATTTGACTGGTATGTGTATAAAAAGATTGGTGTCTTCTAATAGAATTCTAACTCAAAGTCTGCACTTTTTACCTGTTTGACAGGAAGAATACTTATTTTCCTAGATTTTTTTACAGATAAAGTTGCTTTTTTTTACCGTTGTGGAATAGATGCATCTCTTTTGAAATTTTAGCAGAGTGAAATATTAATTTTCTAGGTTCTCTTACAGAAGCACCCCACATCTTGTACTGAAATGTGAGACCTGAGTCAGTGTACTAGTGCTGTCTACATGTGTAATGCTTCTCTAAAAAAGTAGGAAGCCCTGCAGCACTCCTGCATGGGTGTAGTTCAGATACTCCTGCTGATGCAGGCTTACATCCATCATGAACATCCATCCATACATCTTGAACATTGTTAGAAGGATTTCTTGGAAGATGTTCTTGGAAAACTGCTACCCCAGTTTTCCTGTTTTTCCTGCTGCACTCCCAGGGGTCCGAGTTCTCTCAGGAATATTCTTGAGGGGAGTTACAAGACAATCCTGAGAAACTTACACCTTCTGATGGTTGCACCACTCATATTATAGTGTGATTGCAACTTCTTTGTCCTGCTCACTGTTGTATGTACTTACCAAAAGAAATTGCTAGGAAGGTTAGAGATGCATAACTTAGCTTTACACTGCCAAAAAAACCTTGCAGAGATTTGTAAGACTCTCTTGGACTCACAGAAAAACTACTGGTAATATTGACACTCAGGCAGGTTAGCCAACAGGTTTATTGTAAAATAGGAGGCTTCCATTCCATATGAAGGTCTGAGACAAGGTCTGTGACCATACAGAAGGAGTACCAGGTATATTGGGCAAGGTGTACAGAGAAAACAGTTTTATTTTAGAGTGGTGTCTTGGACCATTTCTACAAGAGGGCTAAAAATGATTCCTGAGTCTCAAGAATTCTTTCTGTATTTTATTTTCATGACTTTTAATGTCAAATGCAGATATATTTTTGACATCACAGGTGAGAATCAAGCCTCAGCCCAGTAGTCCAACTAGTATATATGACAGGTATTGTGTCACATTCCTAGCCAGTAAAATCATGTTTTCAGTCACACTGTTGAAGTGATAAAACATGCACATCTGGAGGCTTCAATCTGAAAATGGAGTTAAGTTCACTTCCTAGATGAGAGGTCTCCAAACTATTACATAAAATTTCAGGAGGGAGGAAAAGCAATGCCTCTTTCTCATGCCAGTTTTAAAAGAAAATGGTATAGAAACTGGTAGGGGAGTAGGCAGCCTTTTTAAAACCTGTCACAAGCTGTAGAACTGATGATGTCAGAAATTGCTACAGAAATCATAGCACAGAGATTAGGACAAGGAATCTGAGGGGGCAATACATGACTAGAAGGCAAGGCAGGGAAAGAGACTGACAAAAATAAAGATTGAGAAGGGTCATGGGGTTATAGAATCATAGAATCATAGAATAGATTGGGTTGGAAAAGACCTCCGAGATCATCAAGTCCAACCCCTGATCCAACTCTAATTACTATATCATGGCACTAAGGGCCATGTCCAATCTCTTTTTAAAAACTTCCAGGGATGGTGAATCCACCACCTCTCTGGGCAGGCCGTTCCAATGCCTGATCACCCTCTCTGTAAAGAATTTCTTCCTAACATCTAACCTAAACTTCCCCTGGCAGAGCTTGAGCCCATGTCCCCTTGTCCTGTTGTTGGTTGCCTGGGAGAAGAGACCAAGCCCCACCTGGCTATAACTTCCCTTCAGGTAGTTGAAGAGAGTGATGAGGTCACCTCTAAGCCTTCTCTTCTCTAGACTAAACAATCCCAGCTCCCTCAGCCTCTCCTCATAGGACTTGTGCTCAAGTCCCTTCACCAGCCTGGTTGCTCTTCTCTGGACCCGCTCCAGCACCTCAATGTCTTTCCTGAACTGAGGGGCCCAGAGCTGAACACAATACTCAAGGTGCGGCCTCACCAGCGCTGAGTACAGGGGAAGGATCACTTCCCTGCTCCTGCTGGCCACACTGTTCCTGATCCAGGCCAGAATGCCATTGGTCCTCTTGGCCACCTGGGCACACTGCTGGCTCATGTTCAGCTTCCTGTCAATCAGCACCCCCAGGTCCCTTTCCACCTGACTGCTCTCCAGCCACTCTGTCCCCAGCCTGTAGCGCTGCATGGGATTGTTGTGGCCAAAGTGCAGGACCCGGCACTTGGCCTTGTTGAACTTCATCCCATTGGAATCAGCCCAACTCTCCAGTCTATCCAGGTCCCTCTGCAGAGCCCTCCTGCCTTCTGGTAGGTTGACACTCCCTCCCAACTTGGTGTCATCAGCAAATTTGCTGATGATGGATTCAATCCCCTCATCTAGGTCATCGATAAAGATATTAAACAGGACTGGGCCCAGCACTGATCCCTGGGGGACACCACTGATGACCGGCCGCCAGCTGGATGCAGCCCCGTTCACCAGCACTCTCTGGGCCCGGCCCTCCAGCCAGTTCCTAACCCAGCACAGAGTGCCCCTGTCCAAGTCATGGGCTGCCAGCTTTTCCAGGAGTATATTATGGGAGACAGTGTCAAAGGCTTTGCTGAAGTCCAGATAGACACATCCACAGCCTTCCCCTCATCCACCAGGTGAGTCACCTGGTCATAAAAGGAGATCAGGTTGGTCAAACAGGATCTGCCCCTCCTAAACCCGTGCTGGCTGGGTCTGATCACTTGTCCATCCTGTAGGTGCTGTGTGATTGCACACAGGATGAGTTATGGGTGAGTACACTGAAGGAAAGAAACTAAAGGACTAAAAATAACCAGGCAGAAAGTCTACTTTTAGAGTGTGAAGCCCAAGCAAATAGATGTTATGAACACAGAGACCGAGGCTGGGGTGGGATATGCAGAAGGCAGGACTGAGATGTATCTGAACAGAAATGATCACAAAGGTGTGAGAAAGGCAGATACAGTTCTGCACACTCCTCCCCAGAGCTGGGAGTGGAGCCCAAGACTCCTGGCATTGGCCACTCCTTCAGCACTATCTGGACTCTCAGTGGGAAACTCTGCAATCCAATATTCTGCTTATACCCATAGAAATGACCCCCTGCTATTACCATCAGCTGCTTTCTGAGCTTGAGTGGTGTAGCTCTCTGCAATGATTCTAAATCTTTATCCTGCAGGATGTTTGTTCTCTGAAAAACATTATTCTGGGCTTTGAAAGTAAAACACAAGCAGCGGTCATGCTGTTGTTGTTTGTGTGTTGAACTCAACCGTGGAATTTTCGTTTCTTTTTTTTTTCTTTTGGTGTGCAATAAATATTATATGGATGTAATTACTGTCTATGGAGTTAATAATTGCCTTGCATATCCAAGAAAGTCAATTTGCTCAAGAAAAGGTCAGAAAAGAAACTGTAGTATTATTTCTTCTCTCTTCTTACTTTGAATAGAAAACACTGTAAGATTTCTGTAGATCTCATTAAGCTTCTAAATTCAAACCTACATTTTTAAAAAAGATAGATTTTCACAGGCAAGGCTATGAAATTTTTAATTAACCTGCACACATATATAGAGAAGAGGATGGCAATGTTTACCAAAATCAGTGTGATAACAGTCCAATGCATATTTCTATTATAAAACTGTTTTCCTACTCCAGACACAAATAAACCTCTATTGACCAATTTTCTCATCTTAATATCACAGTAGGAAAAGTAATTTTTTCTCCTAACTGTAGACCAGAACTGTTTTAAGAGAGCTCCAACAAGTCAAGTGGCAAGTGAAGATAATCCTTATTAACTCATACTGGGTGTTTTCTTTCTGCCAATAAGTAGTAATAATAATGTGAAGGAAAATAAATAAAGAAACAAAATCCCCCCCAAAATCCAAGATAGAGTGCTACTTTAATAACTTTACAGGGTGAAAGCTGTGTGGAGAGAGTACTCTGGGACTTGATGATACTAAGTATTTCATAGGACTACAAGACTAAACAAGTTTGGGGAAAATGCATTTTGACACATGAGAAATGCTTTGTTTCTACATGGGCATACTGTTTTGCTTACTTTGTTTAACAATTAAAGATGAGAGGTCTCATCTCAGCCTTTGTTTTGACATGGGGATACTGCTTTATTCCTACCTCCTTCCCAGCTCCTGCTTTGCTATGCCTTGTATTTCCCTAACTCTCAGTGCTCACAGCCACCAGCTGAGCTGTCAGGCTGCCCATGCACTTTCAAGTGCTGTGGGGAACCACCTGGCCAGGAGCAAAATGCCAAGGAGAGTGGAAGACAAAGCAGCAGCCTAGGTGAGGAAAATGGTGAAGTCAGCTGATTGATGAGGGTCCTCTGCTCACAGTCCTCAATTAAAACCCCATAACTTCAGTCACACATAGGATCATTTGCTTTGACAGCTCAAGCACTGGCAGCCAAAGCACATAAGGTACTTTTCCAGTGGTCATTGTGATGATATTGCACTGTTCCTCTGCTACTAAGTAGGACAGAATCACAGAATCATGTAGGTTAGAAAAGACCTCCAAGGTCATCGAGTCTGCCCTTTGGCTGATCTCCGTCTTGTTGACTAGACAGTGGCACTAAATGCCATGTCCAGTCACGTCTTGAACACCTCCAGGGATGGTGACTCCACCACCTCCCTGGGCAGCCTGTTCCAATGTTTGATCCATGAAGAAATTCTTCTGTTTGTCAACTTCATATTCATACAAAAGCTTGGTTAAGCTTGGAGAATAGCAGCTGGGAGGGCAAAACAAGCAAGAACAAGTGGACATAGTCAGAGCATGAAGCTTTGGGATGACATCTTTCCCTTGTTCCTCAAATCCCTGGGATGTCACTAGGGGGGAGTAGGATATGACCAGCCCAGTGGCAGCAGTTTGGTCCCAGCTGTGGGACTACTATCAGCACAAACTTGGCATCACTAATATGTACTGGTTGACATACACATATCTGCTTCCCCCTGCCACAACCCCCATGGATGTCATCCTCTTCCCTGTCAACAGCAGTCATGGGGAAGGCTTTACCACTCTTCCCTGCCACTGGGTAAGCACAATCCATGTTCCAAGCTCATGCCATGGGAAATGGGACTAAAATGGGACAAGAGAGGAAGGCTGCAAAACCTTAGGTATTTTCTTCTCAGTAGAAAATTTACATTTTCTCAATAACTTCACTTCTGTGAACCTTCTGGGCCTCAGACTGACCTTGGTCTCTGAACTATTAGTCAGCAGCAAAACAGCTTTCCTGCTTTAGTCAGCTTTACAGACATTGGAGGAGAGAAATTTAGTCACCTTCAGGAAGAGCAGAAACTCAGCTGCAGACTTGGAAATGCCAGCATTAGCCTTAGGCGCCTAAATAGCTATGGGGATATGATCCTCAATCGCTGTAATTTCCTCATAACAATAAGTGCTGCTGTATCTTCACCCTATGGTCACATGGAATGGCTGTCATCACTGCAATGAACACACTCACAAGCTCCAAGGGAGCTGTGGGTTTTACCAGAGACTTTATGAAGGCATTTCTAATAACTATATCCCAGTTTTAAAGATCCAAAGTTAGAGGGAAGAAAATATCAATTTCATGGTAGCATATGGTTGTTCATGAAGTTATATTTCTCCTGTTTGCTTTGGGATCTTTGTCACAGAAAGCATAACATGCACTTTTCTTGCTCTAATGACATACCATGAAATTCAGTTTAGGTTCTTGTAGAGGATTAGGTTAAAGACCTACTATCTGTGAAATTTAAGTTATATTATTATTATGATGTTAAACTTGATAACAAGGTAGATATAAAATTAAATAAGAGGGTTTGCAATAGAAAACAAATCAAGTTGAATTAACTCACAATACCTTAGTGTAAGAACAGCAAAATAATGACGTGTTTACAGTCTGGTCAAGGGAATTCACATTTCATGTTAAAACAGCAGCTTTATCTCTTCTTATATCTTGGTTCTTCAGAGTTGGAATGACATTGCTAATGAATTTGAATCTATCTTTGGAGCTTCAATGCATATTTTAAATAAATAAGCTATGTGTTAGTGAAGAAATTGCTGTGGAATACTATACAGTACCATCAAAAGGTTCTATTTCTTCCTGGAAATGTAACATGGCATGGAAATGGCAATACACTTCAAAATAGATTCCAAGTAGTTTAGAAAATCATAGCATGTGAGTTCATTTTTGCATATCAACTGAATATTGATGAATTTAAGTGTCCACTCTGATTCCTTCATGATTGTTTCAGCACTATATATTCTTCATCAAGACCTAGTTGTAAAATCAACTGTGAATTTATAATTTATCAGAGTACTGAGTGAACTAGATTTCCCCATCCCAGGAAATGCAAAGTGCCTTCACTCCAATGCCTCAGTGGGAGTTGTGAGAGTTCAGTACATCACTGTTTCTTATTCTCAATGCGATCTATTTGAGTTTGTGTTGTTTACTTTACAAGAATAAGATAAGGTTCTAAATTCTTGTTCAAACGCTGAAGAATGATAATTTTTACTAATATCCCCCCTAACAGGGGTACTGAAATAGCATAAACTAATGTGAAATCAGACAGTCACACTTTCATAAATCATTCATGTAGTAAGCAGCTGGTGGTGCAAAAGTAATAGCACCCTCACTGCTACCCAGCAGACAAAATTGTTTTGTCTTCAATGTTGAATTTCACTCTGCCTCTCATATAGTCAGGTAAGATATCTATCTACAGCAAAAAAAAGGCAAAGAGAAATAGAAGAGCCCTAAAGAATAGGGTTAAAAAGTCAATAATTAATTTATTCTTATTCCCTGGTATCTTTTACTGTAATACAAAGCCTGAGTTGTTGCATTAGGTGAAAATACAAAGTAGGAGACAAGGGTGGGGGTGGAATGGCTGAGCCAGGAGACGTTCTTACAGTCCCTGATGTTCATGCAAGCACAACAGCTCTCAGGTGACAGGTACTCGTTGGCTCCTCTGTTGCCCTGGATAGTCTGCACCATCAAGGCCTTATGAGCATTACACAAGCAACACACATACATTTCTAGAGTCCATGTAAGACCCAATGGACTCCAAAGTCAGTAACAAGAATTTAAACACAGATTTCTGTGCTGCTGTGGAACAGCCCGGTGCTGCTGTGGAACACGAAAAACGTGTTCAGTGTCTGTGCAGAAAAGTGGAGTTAGGAGGGGATGGTCCTCACCTCTCCTTTGTGTACTTTCTTCCTGTTGGCAGAGCCCTGGAAAACTGCATGTTTGCAAAGACAGGGGAGAGGGGAAGACCCAGGGAATATAACAGCCAGAAAATGAAACAGATAAGTGTGTGTAAGTACCAGAAATGAAAAACGGCAAATGGCACAAGATAGCAGCAAATCTTTGCCCTTCTACTTTGTTGTACATCTCCAAAAAGCACTAACAAGACACTGTGACAATCTTTTTTCCCTTGTTTGTTTGAAATGGTCCTTAGTTTTGGTTAAACATAAATATTTGTCCAGAAAAATATGCTACTCTCAGGATATGAGAGCCCTAGATATAAAGATTGGCCAGTAGGAACTGTATAAGGAAACTTCTGGGGGTTATTGAAGCAAATATTGCTGATTCAGATGTCTTTCACAGTTCCGCAGGGACCTGACCCTTTTATGAAAATTAAAAGGTTTTTTCTGTGTGAAAAACACTGACATGCAGAAAGGAGTGAGTAGATGACCTAAAGCTGTAGTCACCATCTGCAGCAGTGAATCAAATGCAAGGAAAATACACACAAACTGATAGTGTTATGGTCAACGAAAAAATCACTGTAAAGCAGCAGGCATCAGTAAGAACTGTCCCTTTTCTCCTTCCCAGGTTGTGTATGCATTCTGCATGTGGTTTTGCTTTCAGAACCTGCTGATTAACAAAGCCCCCCAAAAATCCTGACCCAAATGAAGAGGAGGAGGACAGGAAGGAAAAAGAACAGATGATATTTATGATTAAGAATCTCAATTGCTCTAGCATAAATTATGGACTTAAGATCATTGGCAATAGAAATAGTTGACTTAACAGATGGTAGGCAGCTCCTATCAGAAGAAACCATTTTGAGCATGAGTTTAATTGAACAGTTCAGATCTGTATAAATTAACATGTTTTAAATCTCTGCATATTCTCAGCTCAATTTTCAGAATAATCTTTTAGAGTTTTTAAGATCATTTTAAGGGAAAAACTTATTGTCAGGGGTTGAGTCTTGATTTTCAGATGCTATTTGGTAAAAATAATGTATTATTATCTATCTTTAAAAAGCAAATGCTTGGTAATGCAAGCTATTCTCTGTTCCTGGATGTTCATGATTCTAAGTGTGTTTCCTATAGAAATTCTCTCTTTTAAGTAGGTCTTAGAGGTAAATATCTGCCTATAAGAAATTTTATTAGATAAATAATTTGAATATACAGTAATTGCTCTGCTTGATGATCTTGTAGTAAAATAATAATAATTTTAAAAATAGCAACAAAATTTCTCTACAATAACCCTTTTCTTTAAATTGTCAGTGTATTGCTGTGCATATGGTTCAGGACATCAGTTCAATCAAAGAAATTGTTATGAACTCCCAAATAAAACTCTTAGCACCAGAATGTACCTCAGTACAATTCCTCGTGAGAGCTGTTAACAGATGCTGCGCATTACACTGACATTTGCAACACAAGTGTGAACACTGAGTTTCCACATATTGTGGTGCAAATAGTGTGCTATTCCAGCTATATAAAAAAGAGAATTCAATACAGGTAGAACAGCAGAAAGGGGATTTCTTGCTTAGAAAAGTAAAGAATAGTGTGTGTCTACTTAATTCATCAAATTTATAAGAAGTTGAGAGGGTAGGTTGGTACAATAGTGATGCCTATTCTTCACTGCTCTGTACTGTGCACAAATAATCCCCAGACTGAACAATTCCATGGAAATAAACATTCAGTGCAAAAGTAGAGTCAAAATACCTACAAAAATCCCTCATGCCAAAGAGTTGTTTCACTTCAGTGCATTAGTATCTCATTTCAGACCAAGTAGATCAGCAAAATATATCTTTAGTAAGTTTGTGCACTGACCTGGCCCTCTGCACATCTGTGAATCTTTTAATGAAGTACATTTCCAACTGCTCTGATGTCCATTTCTGTCACTAATACCTCACAAATACTTATTTTTCTTTTTTTTTTGTCAAGGTCAAAAGGCTTGAGCTAGGTATGACAGAGTAGAAAATCTGGTCTTCTGCCTGTATTTTGACATCAAGTAAAGAACCTTTTTGATTATGAAAGGTTATTCATATGAATTGCAGGTGATGGTCCGAATTCCCTCCTGGCTTAAGGCATTCCAGTTCCATCAGCTTCACGTCACTTGTGTGCACATCTATCAGTCATGCATTTCTGAAGAAGCTATTGTGAGTTAAGTGAGAGTATTGATTTACGGCATAGGTGCTACTCTGCGGTAACTGCCTCTGCATTTTATTCAGTGCTGTAGCCACCTTATTTCAATGGCACTATGTTTACTTTGAAATATAACTTTGTATTTGTAAAATCTAATTGTAAACAAATTTCTCAAACAAATTGTAAATTCATGTAATGACTCCAGGCCCCTCTCAGAGGACTAAATACTTATTTCATGTGGGTCTTCACTAAACCTGAATCAGATATGGTTTCCAGTTGCACCAGGGATCCACACAGCCCAATGTAAATAGCTTGAGAGGAAAATAGAGGGTTGTGGCAGGACTTTATATGAGCCAAATATGAAATTACCTTGCTTTTTCTTTAGAGCATGTACAATGAAAAGCATTTAAAAATCACAGTGGTTCAAAAACTAGACTTTTCATAGTGAAAAAAATAAATAAGAACAAAATATCTCTTTTAATGGCATACACTCAGCAGATTAACATAGGTTAAATTAAAAGGCTGGAAGATAGATACTGCTCACCACCATTCCCTTTCCAAGGGGTTTCTTTCAATTTTGTTTTCTAGTCCAGTAATTTTCAGCGTATTTCTGGGCTACTGTAAATCTCCAGGAAAGCCAGAGGCATTACATTTGGTCTGAATCCTGCTCTACAAACCAGTCCTGAATTCCTCTTGGGAGACCATGGGTTGTCCCACTGCAGCCATCCCTTGCTGACAGTGTCTCTAGCTCTTCTATTGCCCCAGGCAGCACTCTGGGAGCTGCTCCTAGCCAAGCCCACATATCTATTCTCGGGAAAGGCTAGACCAGTCTCCTCCGCCTGATACTGAACCCTCTGTCTTGTAGTCAAGACAGTGTAAGCAGTCATCCTACCTCCCTATTGCCTAGTTACACCTCGTAGCAAATCATAATAGATGGAATATTTACAGTAAACTGTGCCCAAAAAGAGTTGTGCCATCTGTCACAGTAGTGAATAATGAGTTCTTCATACTTCCACAGAGTTATGCATTCAAAGATCTCCCCATAATTGCAGATAATAACAGGTGTGGACACCTGGCATCCCACTGATGCCTGTATTAGTCCCAGTTAACTGATGGGTAAAACAGGTTGTGTAATTATTAAAGGTAGATTTTTACCTCACTTAATGACAGCTATCTAAATATAAGGCATCTTGTCTACTCTACTTAGATAGGTTCTGTATTTAGCTTATAGAAAGAGACAGGTACCTCCAGAGGGCCTTATTTATCACACATGCTCTGGATTCCAATCTTTGAAAATAACTGTCCTCTGAAAACACCTGTCTGTATGCATTGACTACACAAGGAGACTTGATAACCCAACCTTGCATGAAACAGCTCCCTTTTAGATGTCTAAAATTAGGTGAGATGTTTTCATACCAGAGTTACCATTATGGAACTGAGCACTGAGCTGAACCCACTCCACAGTTCTGGGCTCAAAGAGCAAGAAGGATGGCTGCCCCACCTCATCTGGAGGGAACATGGGAAAAGGGTAGGTCTCAGCCACCAACACCTCGAGCAACACAGAAGGGATGAAACAACATGTACTGTGAGGAGTTTTCACTTTTGGTATGGCTGCTGACAGCAGATTGTGAAATCTAATCTTTGGAAATTGGTAACTTTTTGGTGGAGGGTGGGAATAAAACTGAAGGGAACAAATTAAAGAAATGAAGTTAAAAGGAACTGGAGAGGACCAAAAAAGCACAACAAAGGTTTCAAAGAATACCAAATGAACAATCATTGAAGGTCACTGAAAGCTTTTTATTTCAGTATCAAATTGGTTTTGTAGATAAGACAGGTGGCAAGTAGAGCTGTTCAGGTCAGTCCTTACACCTGCCTACTTGGAGAGAGGCACAGTCTCGCTGAGCTGTGCCAGGCTAAAACTTGGAAGATTTGGTCTGGCTTTGTCAATGATCTGAAACACAATTGCCACAAGAAGATCCTTTTCCCTTTTCGTGCTTCACTTCCCAATTTATTGAATGAGAGTAATTATTCTGTAAGATTCCTTTATAAAATATTTCCAATTAACTAAATGGGAAATCTCACTTCCTAAGCTATAGGTAATTATTTATATTCTGTCCGCTGAACTCACATGAAAAAAAAATTTATATTTTTAGAAATGGTGGAAACCTATAAATGTAGAGAAGATGAATGACTAAATACATACACCTATTCAAATTGTATGTACAGTCAGATCTTACTACTACAGGGAAACTTCATTACACAGGAATGCAGAGTGCAGGCACTGTCCAGGTGAATTGAGCAGCAAATTCCCACCTGTGTATTTAGCGTCAGAATTGAGCCAATTGTGAGCTGTGTGGTTTTCTTTCAGCAGTGATCAGTGCCAAGGATAACAATATTTTGCATTGTGATTTTTGGTAGAATTAGAGAAATTTGCTGGCTAGGTAACAAGAAAATATACTGCATTTAGCCCTGACCCGACTTCTCCTACATTCCCCTCCAACAATGTGCAAATGTCCCTTGGCTGTTCTGTGCACAGATTTATCATGTAGAGATTGAATGGCTGGAGCATGTCACTGAGGCAGTTATATTCATGTAGTGGGTGTGTTTAGGCAGTTGCTATGGCTCTTAATTTGTTTACCAAGTATATATTTCTCATCCTTCCAAAGAGCCTGTTTCAATACAAACTTGCTAGCAACAGCTTCATTTAGGCACTATAGTGTCTAAGAACATGGCTCCCTGGAACAAAATCCTTTCCTCTGAGATCAGTGGAAAGTTTACTGTCAAGGGAAAAATCTTTACTTTTTGTCTTTGATGCTGATTTCATCTAGTTCCATATTTGCCCACAGTATTTTCAGACCAGTTTGCAAACCTAAGACAAGGGAGAAACTTATTTTTGTGGAGTCCTGAGTTAAGTCTTGAAATTGTACTATGATACTATTTATGGCCTTAAGATGATGTAAGGTAGGTGTAGATTAGATAGTAGGAAGAAGCTCTTTACCATAAGAGTGTTGAGGCACTGGAACAAGTTGCCCAGAGGGGCTATGGATTCCCATCCCTGAAGGTGTTCAAGACCAGACTGAATGGGACTGTGGACAACCTGGTCTATTGGAAGGTTCCTTGCCCATGGTAGGTGGGTTGCAATTAGATGACCTTTAAGGTCCCTTCCGACCCAAACCCTTCTAAGATTCCAATTCTATCAGTTTCTGTAAGGCAGAGTAAAATACAGATGAGTGGCAGATTTGCACCTCCCAATTTTCAGATTATTTTCCAAGCTATGTTGCTGGAGGTTATGGCAAGGAATTTGAAGAAGACATGTGCCCTCTGGAACTGCAGATGAAGAAAAGCTGCTGTGTCTCAGAGCAGCACAAATCACCTTTATTGATGATTTAGATGAGGGGATCGAGTCCACCATTAGTAAATTTGCAGATGACACCAAGTTGGGAGGGAGTGTCGACCTGCTGGAAGGCAGGAGGGCTCTTCAGAGGGACCTGAGTAGGCTGGAGAGTTGGCCTTATTCCAATGGGACGAAGTTCAACAAAGCCAAGTGCCGGGTCCTGCACTTTGGCCACAACAACCCCTGCAGCGCTACAGGCTGGGCACAGAGTGGCTGGAGAGCAGCCACACAGAAAGGGACCTGGGAGTGCTGATCGACAGGAAGCTGAACATGAGCCAGCAGTGTGCCCAGGGGGCCAAGAAGGCCAATGGCATCCTGGCCTGCATCAAGAACAGTGTGGCAGCAGGAGCAGGGAAGTGATCCTTCCCCTGTACTCAGCACTGGTGAGGCCACACCTGGAGTGCTGTGTCCAGTTCTGGGCCCCTCAGTTCAGGAGATACATTGAAGTGCTGGAACGGGTCCAGAGAAGAGCAATCAGGCTGGTGAAGGGACTTGAGTACAAGTCCTATGAGGAGAGGCTGAGGGAGCTGGAATTGTTTAATCTGGAGAAGAGGAGGCTCAGGGGTGACCTCATCACTCTCTACAACTCCCTGAAAGGAGGTTGTAGCCAGGTGGGGGTCGGTCTCTTCTCCCAGGCAATCAACAGTAGGACAAGAGGGCTTAAGCTCTACCAGGGGAGGTTTAGGTTGGATATTAGAAAGAAGTTCTTTACAGAGAGAGTGATCAGGCATTGGAATGGCCTGCCCAGAGAGGTGGTGGGTTCACCCTCCCTGGAGGTATTTAAGATGAGGTTGGATGTGGCACTGAGTGCCATGATCTAGTAATCACAGTGGGGTTGGATCAAGGGTTGGACTTGATGATCTCGGAGGTCTCTTCCAACCCAGTTAATTCTATGATTCTATAAAAATACAAATAGCAACAGAACTGTGTGAATGGTCACTGAACCACACCCTAAGGTTAGGAGTCTGGAGATGAATCCTACCCTTAGTGGGTGGCATTTTTATGGGACAATATCACAGAATCACAACTTGATCACCATAAAATTATCAGAGTCAAGTCTTCTCCTCAAAATATCAGGAAGAATGCCATACTTTCCTTATAAGTTAAACAAAAGTACAAATTGCACAGTCAATCATTGGAGTTTTAAAAAATCCTGATAATCTTCCAAGAACCCACCAGGAGATGGAGAAAATTGGAGAAAATTTATGTCAGAAGCATACTTATTTCTAACTTCATCTAAAAATGGTAAAATTGTCTTCATGTTTCAAAAAATATTTAATCAAAGTGTTTTACTGCAGTATATATCATACAAATCCATCGTTGTGATGGAGCAGATAGTTATCTTGTTTGCTTGAGTAAACCAAAAGGCTGACATTTTTGGTACTAAGCAGTATATAACTTTGTTTAATAAGGAATCTTTGAAGTTTTTTAACTTTAGGCAAGTGAGAGTATCACTATAAAATATAAGATTAAGCTTCAATTGCCATTAATATATTTGGAATCTTTAAAATTCATGGTGAAGTTACCTTTGAAGCCATGGCATTCAGAGGTTGAAAGCCTGGCAGTGGTAAAGAATTTAGTATGCTATGAGATATTAAATTGAAACTAAAATTTGGTCTGAAATAAAATTAATTTGGTCTGAGTTGCCATCAGGACAATTATTGTCCATTAACTACTGTACAGAAGTCCCAGGAAAACATGGTGGGATCCACTTAACTGCTAATCTCTCTCAGTCCCTCTACACCTGGAAGAGACAGCTCTGCAGGTAATGGGCAAATGAATATAAGGGAAAAAATGTGCAAGATGGTTGACTTTGAGTGTTTGAATTTTTAGGAGACATACACAAAACTTGAGGGTTTAGCCACTTACCCCTGCTTTCCAAAGGATGGCCCACACAACCCACTTTAGCTGGCTAGATCATCTAGAAGTTTTGTAGAGAGATACTGCCCATAAAGACTGGCACTGAATACCACATAGGTGTGGTCAGAAAATCTGCAGAGATCATAAGCCTTCCCACCCTCTCTGAAACTTTGATTCCTGTTCTGTGATTAACATATTTTACCTTTCCACACAGATGCCCAGGTGGGCTGAACTCCTTTCTTTTTAAGGCTGTCAGATGGCTGTGCTTATACCATTTTTTTTATGATAGACCAATGATAGACAATGCTTCAAGAAGGGGGTAACCTGGTTTCCAGCCTCCTTCAGATGAAGAGGGATCAGACCTCTATTCCCAGGGTTACCCCAAAGAGCACATTACAGACCCTACCTGTAGAGCACTGTGGGAGGGAAAGAAGATACCTGGTGTCCTGGTTCCAGCCTAGATCAACAAAGACTTTGTGCTATTCAATACCACATTGTGTCATTGCCAGGGACCAGGAAAAGGGACTCTTGCTCTTGCTGCTGGGAAGGAGGAGCATCCCTTTTCTGGACAAGGTAGCAATCCTGGTGGATATAGGGTCTGTCTGCCATTGTTCATTGTTTAGACTTGGTGAGCATTTTGCATGTAAATCACCATCTCTTTTGTACACTGTTGTTATTAGCACTGTTGCTGTTACTGTTCATATTCTTACCTTATTGCTGTTTCCAGGAAATCGTTTTTATCTCAACCCATTGTCTCTGCCTTTTTTTGTCTCCCACTGGAGGGGGATGGGAGAAGCTTGTGGTTTTCTTTTTAGTGGAAATACCATTCCTAAATGAGGACATCTGACCAGACCTCAGCTTGGCATGCAAGATCCACGCAGTTAAAAGAAAAGCGAGCAAAAAAAAATAGCATAACTGCAAGGTTTCTGTTCAAATAACAAGTTTCTGGTCCCTCTCTTCTGGATGATCCCCCCAGCTGCAAGACTGTTGTGCATAAGTCATGCACTGATACTGGCTTCTCTGAGGTTTCAAGTTAGCGTATACAGTGTGTAACTTCAGTGCCTGGGAAGTTTTTAGGTTAGCTGTAAGGTGCCTATTGATTTTGAGCTGACAAGCATTACTCAGTGCTGCATGCTGTCAAGGCAGAGATGCTGAAGTTGCATATAAATGCAATTGTAGCCAGGATTGTAAAAGTGTGTATCTAATTCTTTGTAATTAAAACGTTGTGTCATAGAAATCTTTTAGCACCGGCATTTATTTTATTAGAAAAAATAAGCAATTGCAAAACAGACCTTGCTCTAGTGCAGGTAAACCAACAGAAACAGAAACAGAGTCCTGTAGCTTACTGCCTGGCAGGAAGAGAGCGTGCTGCAAACACTGTTTGCAAATACCGAACAAAGTGAAGTACAAAGGAGCATATTAATGAAGTCAAAGCAGCATCACTGAACACTGTATTAATTAATCACTCCCAGTATTAATTACTCTTACTGGAAAAAAAAAAAAATCAAACTTATAAGGAGTTCTCTAAGGAAACAACCACCATGGCAGATACAGCAGTGCCACAGCAGCATTATATACATTAGATAAGATGATTCAGATATTATCAGTCTCACACAGATGCCACAGTCACACTGATCTACTGATCACAGCATGAGGAAAGGCTGACTGACTGGGATCCAAGTTCAGACAGTCTCTGTCACTTAAGCCAGTTATCAAAATGCAAATCTGTCACCAAGTTCGTTTAAAATACATGGTAAGAATGCTACCAGTCTATTAAAAACTTGGCAATAGGAGTCTAGTTTTTCAACAAAGCATCAGCAAACCCCACAATGTACAGAAAGTATCTATTAGATCCCTCAGGAAAAAAACCTGCTGTTCCACAGTGCATAGCAGATGCCTTTCTCCAATGTTACTACATTTATCATTGGCTCCATTTCTTTCCCTGTTGTCAGCAGCAACTACATCTGTCTTAGCAACTCAGAATATTATTAGGCAAAATATGAACACCCTCAGAGGCTGTAGGCTCTAAGGGCATCAATATATCTGTCACTTTTCAAAATCATCAATCACATGTACAGAACTGACTCTTCTCAGAGTCACAACAGGGAACTTGACAGCAGCTGTTCGGTGCTGGCAGCACTGTTCCCACTGCGCAAGTCACTCCAGGTCACCTTAAGAGCATGGCAAGGCAACTCACCTTTCCCAGCCACCAGTGCTGCTACTGCAAGAGTTCTCCCTAACTCTTGCTCCCATTAACCCCAATGAGAGGGTGATGTCACCAGGGTCTCATATTTACTCTGAGGGGTAAAATACAATGGAGCAACTGGTGCCATAAAAGTGCAGGCTGGCAGGGCTGTGGGTCCACCACAGGTCAGAAGCTGTCGAGTGTGGGCACAGGTACCCTCAGCATGAAGCTCTTTACTACTCACTCCCAAACAGCAACCCCACAACAACAGCCTCAGATATTTGCCACAGTGCCTTCAGCACCAAAAGAAATTAAAGGGACAATTTGCAATCCATCCCTAGGGCTCCTAGGGATGCTAAGTCCTCCTCATCCTGCCCAGTCTTTCTGCTGGGGTTGCTGTGGGCTGCCTGCAGCTCCCTACAGCTTTGCAGCCCAGCAACTCCATAACCAGTCTCCAGCTCCATAGCCAGGCTCCAGCTCCTGGGAAAGGAAATGGGTCCTGGCTATGGAAGTGACCATTGTGATGACTGTGCTGAGCAAACCACTGCTAATACCTCACTGCAGGGCTGCTGTAGATATAGGACTGAAGGTGACATGGCAGCAGAGCTGCCTTCCTTTGGAGAGTCTGCCACTGTAGAAGTAGTTTTGTAAGAAGTAATTTGTCTGCAAGGACTGGCTTATCTGCTTGCTGTCAGAAGGTTGTTGGGGTCTCTCTGGAGGCGTATGCACAATGATAGTACAAACAGCACACATATCCCCCTTCTAGGTAGTTTTCTTACCAGTGAAGACCACTACAGAGAGCATTTACTGCTCTTAATAAACCCAGTACATTTCATCAATTATAAGTTTAAATTTTCAAAGGAGCACTGGAATCCTAAATGGTTTCTGTAAATACATGTCATGCAACTGGGGAAGGAAAGGAGTTTACAGTGTCTTCAAAACTTGGAGAAGGCTTCAAGTACCCATATACTTAATAAGAAAGTCTTTGTCTTCTTGTCAGTTAGGCTGACTCCATAATGCTTATAGGATACTACATTGAGGCATTATGGGAGAATAAGATGCAGCTTTAATGACTTGATTGTTTTTGTATGTATACATTCTTTCAAAACCTATTCTGACTTCTCACAGTTGACTAGTAGGCATAGTGTTGCCCAAGATGTTATTATATTTATTGTTGAATGTGATGATATTAAAGAAATATTAAGGACAAAAAGTGTATGTAGGGAGGCAAATGAAGGCCTGGCATTACCTCACCAATTCCTTCATATTCACAGCAAAATTTGCAGTCATATGCAAACACTGGTAATGAGATGAAAGCTTCAGTGGTTCTCTGCTGTGTAGTAAAGAGGATATCATGGACAAGATGAGTTTCTTTAAATGACTGGAATGTCTGTTACGGTGGCCCCAAAACTGAAATTCAGTCTCCCATGTTTTTTATTTTGTCACCATACCTTATTCTATTCTCAGCCATGTTGGTATAAACCTGCGTTATTGGAGCTGTTTCAGCATAAAATTAGCACAAATAAAAATATTTAGGCCTCTTACTTGCAAAAAGTATATATT
The DNA here is from genome assembly GCF_022539395.1 of Myiozetetes cayanensis. Taxonomy (NCBI): domain Eukaryota; kingdom Metazoa; phylum Chordata; class Aves; order Passeriformes; family Tyrannidae; genus Myiozetetes; species Myiozetetes cayanensis. The sequence continues at coordinate 48,849,178 of NW_026087742.1, read as the reverse complement.
ATCAATATATATTTATTAAGGAAAACAATAGATATAAAAAAATAAATTTGAAAGTCAGTTACCTATTTAAATATTATAGACTACATTCTGCATAAAATGTTGAAAATATCATTAGGCTTCTTGAACCACACTAAGACCAAAAGATATTTCATCTTTCCATGACAACCAGGACACAGAACCCACTTATAAAAATAACCTTATTATTTTATACCTTTTGCATGGCAAGACATTTATATTGTTGAAACACATAGAGCAAGCACACATTCATTAGTCTGTTCATTGTTATTAATACTGATAGACTGGTTGCTGAGCTAGATTAGAGCTCATTCTTATCAGCAGGAACTGCTCTAAAAAAATTATAAAATAGAAACAGTAAACTAGCATCTGATCTAATCCTGGATAGGGTGCTTGAAATCAGAGACTTCACAGAAATGTCTGTTTATCAGGGTCAACCTTGTGCAAAGTCCTTCAAATTCTTTACTTTGTTAATCTATAGTTCTGGAATCAACCCATATGTAGTCCAGTAAAATGTTGTGGGTTCAAATTATTTATTTTTTTATTTATGGTCAATTTTTAAATGAGAACTTAGTGAGTTTAACTTTTTTAAATTCGAGGAATCCCTTACATTTTTAGGCATGTTCTTCCCAGGGTTTTCCCCATAAATTAGTTCAAAGACTTTGCAAAATCCTCTTCCAACAGCTAGCATGGGTACAGATGAAGTAAAACTTTGGTTAGATCAACACTGTTATGCAACTGTGAACTGTGTCAGCAAAATGTTCTCCCTGGGTGGACACATGTACACATTGTCTTAACTGTTTTCCCTCATGGTATTGTGGGATTTATATTTTCTTTTGGGTAGTAATAAGATATTTCACAGGAATAATAGCATCTTTGTCTTGACTTCCAGAGCCAGACATACAAAATATGCTGAAGGTGAGAAGCCAGACTTCAGTGAATTGTTTCATATGGGCACTTGTTCAAATTCAGAGCTGATTGAAACTGCTCAAAATCTTCTCTACTCTAGTCTTTTGGATTTATATGGTCAAGTATACCCCAGACTGAAATGCTATGTGTTTGACCATACTGAAGATTACATCCACCAAAAAATATATCCAAGTAACATGGTCCTGAAATTATCTGATCTGGATAGAACTGTGCTCATTACTTCTACAGGCCAATGTTTGTCTAAAATCTACCAAGTGAAGAGTGGTATGTAAATATAACCTTTCTCAATCTCTTGAACTAAAGTCAACTTAAATGTTGTGATGTCTTTAGAAAAAGGAGTATTATAACCATATTTACATTCCTTCCCTGAGATGGTACACCACCAGGGAGTATGTTATCATTTGAAACTTCCCTGTTTTCAGTGACTGCTTACAAATACCATGAAGGAGTGCTAGTATAATCATGCATTCAGAGGGGTGTACAACTGCAATACATAGAAATTTAAAAAAAATCTTCCTCATGTCAACACATTTTACAGGTGTCCAAAGATGTTACTGTTTTTAATTGTTTTATGTCTGACAGTAAGATCAGTTTTCATAGTCAGTTTGGTTAATTTGATTAATGATGATTTGGAGTGTTCTCTGCTCCTCTGCAAAGCATCATAGAGTACCTTACTCTTTTGCACTTATTGTAATGACTTCCCTGCTGGCCTCAGCTCTTCTTTAAATGTTACCTAGACTTACTGACATTGCCTATACAGGTAAATAAAAGAGGACTGGGAGATGATTGAGCTCTCACACTATGATCATGTGGGACTGCCTGCAACGTTCAGTGTAAGAAAACCCTACAGTGAATATGTCTTGGACAGAGAGAGTTGATGTGAGCAAAAACTGAGCTGGGAAGAGAGCTAACAAATTTAGTTGTCAGGGTAGCCCTTCTTCATTTGTCAATACAGACTTAAAAATCAATGACATTCACAGTCCTCCACAGAGTATTATGCTACTTTTGCATTGATATACTATAATTTAAAATCTACCTAAAAAGGTTGTTATGGTGTCTAATCAGTGGGCTACATATATGTTAATCTTAATTCTTATGCTGGGAATGGGTGAATTTTAAAGTGACTCGTACTGACACATATTAAACATGTCTGGTCTGTATCAAAAAAGAGCTAGACACTGTTACAGAGAATGAGAGAGATGTCTGTATTGGATTTCAATGGCAGTTTTACCTGTCTCAGTTTATGTGCTTGATACTTTTTTTTTGTTTGAGTGCATGAATTAAAATCTGGAGCACCTGTTAGGAAGAGCATTTCCTTTAGTCAAATAGAAGTTATTGAACTTACTACAAGGATAAATGGGTGAAATTAAAGGGCCTCTGATATTTATAAGACGAGAATAGTGCTTCTAATGGTCCCTTCTGGGCTTAAACTTTATGAATCTATGTTTCATTTCCTGCTTGCTCAGTGATAGAGATAAGATATCTCCAGGGCAAATACCAAGAGTCCTTCAGAGAACAACGGGCAGGCTATTAATCTGAAAGTGCCTACCTGCCTGGTTCAGGCTAAGGTTAACAAGCTTATTGTCCCACTTCTATGGCTTGAGACCAGAGGACACTTATCTGTTTTAAAATCTTTCTAGAGAGGAGAAGTGGTGAGCAAAGAAACATGGGGGAAGGTAATGTGGGGGACAAAGAAACCAGGGGAAGGCAACATGGGGGGACAATGAGGCAGTAACTGTAGGAGATCATTCAAAACATCATAAAGTGCCTAACCAAACAAGAAGTAATAAAGCCTACAGAAGCTCAGGTGTGGGTAAACTCAGTGTTACTTTAATTGTGTTCCCCACTTAGTAGTTATACTAGTAGGAAAAAAAAAGTACTAAATTGTGCTTTTAGAAGGTTGTTTGGGATCACTGTTAGCAGATGCTGCTGACAGCTTTGACAGGAAAATCTCCTCCTAAGATCAAGCCCACTTGAATCAGTCAGAAACCAGAAGCCAGCACTACTAAAAGAGAGTTTGAAACCCAGTCAGTGCTGGAGTGATTGAACTGCAGAGTTTCAGTGAATTTCTATAGAGCCAGTGTGACCCAAGGCTTGTCAATCTGTAATTGAGACACTCCAAGGCTGTAAAGAACATATAGACAGGTGTTTTAGCAATACCTTCCCAAGTCACAATGAATGGCTGATCAACATATTCAGAGCCTTCCTAATACATTTCCTGTCACCATAACTTACAATGCTTTGCAGCTCACTCTGTCCCATATCAAGTGGTATGCTTAGCAACATACCTTCTCCTACTTCTAACTGTTGTGTCCATTTGAAATTACTGATAGTTGCCACCACAGCTAAGGCCTAAACATGGAAATCAAGAGGCAAGGTTCAGTCTGCATCTTTGCCAAAGGAGTGTCCGTAATGTTTGCTGCCAAGACCCAGGCTCCTAATAAATAGAAACATATTTGTAATTTGTAATTTGTAAAAAGTTATTAAATATCTATAGGATGTCCAAGCTATGTAGACTAAGTACCTAGCTGGTGTACATATTGAGAATACTTCACTGCAGTAACATGGCAATCAGTATAGATTTTAAATCTTGCCCTGGACTCTGCCTTGTTGCAATTGCTGATTAAATCCTCTGGTCATAGGATGTGTTAATTTCCATCTAACTCACGTATACCTGATTAGCTACCATCAACTTTAACTTATAGCACAAACATACTCAAATAGAAACTATCCCTTATTGCTCTTTTGATGCTCTTTCATTCGTGGATCTCCTAGTCCCCTGGGTGATTTTTTCAGGTAATATCATCTCTTCTGTATTTATCTTACTTCTTATGAGTTTGTGTCTCTTCCAATGAAGAACTGCACAGGACCCACACTATCTTCTTTAACAACATCATTGACCAGTTCTGCTATTGGTTTGGTGTCTCACCATTTCTCAATCAATTTATTTTACCTGGAGCCATTCCATGTCCCCTCCCCTTCTCTTGTTCCTCAGGAAAGAACAATAAGATGTAGCCTCAAAAGCACAATTTCAACACCCTCACATGCTCATAGAAGTTTCTTTCCTCATGGTGTACATAAGTCCTGATCCCTTAGGAGAGTACAAGGTAGGGAACAGCTGCATTTTTTCAGCAATAAACATTTAATAGTATTTGCAGGGATGCTTGCCAAGCTGGCTTATACTGATATGTCAGAAGCCCTGTTATGATAGCAGGCTGTGTATATTTCAGTTCAAAGGTCTCGATATCCTGGGGGGGAAAAAAAAAAAAAAGACAGATAAACTTACATTACATATTGAGTGTACTAGGACAATCTGCCTGTAAAAGAGAATGGAGGCAGGGAATACACTATATAAGTACTGTCAAATTATATGATCTTTGATCTAACCCTTGGCAGCACTGTGGAAGAGGGAGAGATTGCCTGGAGGAGGTAATGAAGCCAACTTGGGCAGCTCCTTGTCCCCTTGCTTCTGTTCAGCTTTGTGTCATTGCTTCAACAGTCTCATTTTAAGCTTGATGCTAATAAACTGCTTAAAGGACAACACTAAAAAAAAGGCATAGCAGATGCTTATTCTTTGTCATACCCCAGATTAAGTACTCCCTTGTTGTTACTAGGACATACTGATGGTCTGAAGAGCAGCAGTGGGAAATTTAGAAACGTCATCACTAATATTAGATCTGCCAAACCTTCCAGACTCAAAGAAGAAGTATCAAGTTTTGATGCTTTTTTGCCGGTACACCAAATATTCCCACAGGTGATTCATTTGTATGAATAATGTGAGCCAAAATTAAGTTCAAACTCTGCACTTATACCAATAAAGGGTGTAGGAGGTTGTGGATTTTTTAGGATCCTGACTAAGTGATGTCTTATGTAGTTTGAAAAGGATGCATTTATAAATGTTTAAAGTAGCTCTTATTTCTCTTAGCTACAGCCTATTCCTAAATCACCATGCTCCCCTGCAGTGTTCAGCCCTACACCAGCTTCTTCAAGTCGAAATGTCAACCAGTACACTGAGATAGTGAGGGAAATGAGACAGAACCATGTTACTTGTATAATCAGTTGTCACTTAAAGACATTGAATGTTTTGTTTTACACCTCTCAATATATCTATAATCCTACATATGTAGGATGACTGAAAAAAATGTGACTCATTTTGAATAATTACAGTACAGAGAGGAAATTTTCATGAGCTTGCAAGTAAATAATTAGGAAAAGGTTGATTTAAGCCATTAAAATATTCACTTCAACTTGTCAGCTCAGTTCTAAATGTGAGTATCTTCCAAGCCGCCAAGTGACAAAGAAAATTGTGCTGTTGGTGGAGGATTAGTCACTGTTTTGGGATGTCTTTCTGTACATGCCTTATGGATAGATTTCTGCGGGTTGAGACAAACTGCATGTTTCTGACATACTCTTCAGCATGAATATATGTGAAATGAATGAATATATTTGGGTCTTCTTGTGTCTTTACCCAAAGGGCTTGGGACTAATTTCTAAAACTGTTTTTGTCATGGTGTAATGATATTATCTACACTGGAACGCCTTAATGTGTGAGCCTTAATTTACTTATGCCTGTTTTGGCTCATAGCCAATGGCTTTCATATATTGGGACACCTTACTGAAAGGTTGTCTCTTTGGATGTAGCTCTGAAATTCACAATCTCAGCCATATTTTTGCCTTTACCTGAGGGACCTGTTTTCTTTATATTACCTGATGACTCCAAAGAATTAATACAAGAATTATCTTTCTGTATGAAAGGAGCATGGCATAAGATTGGCCAGGCTATCCTTTATCACAGTAAAATCTGTCACGGTTATTTTGTCAGCTTTTGTGTATCTCATTCTTTCAGGACAAAGCATGTCTCTATTTATAATGGAGAAGAGGATTCACTGCACTTTAAAGTTCTCCAGCACCTATACCCCAGCAAGACCTCCCCACCTTGACTCATGTGCAGGAATTGTGTAGTGTGTCAGTCTTCCAGACAAGATGCTTTCACTGCCAAATATGACCACTCTGCTCTTGAATGCAGCCCTGTTCCTCCACTGTGGCTTTTGTGCAATGCTCAGTACATCTTTCCTACAGGAGCTCAGCAACAGTATCGCTTGACTAGAGATAACTTTGAGTGTCTGTTGCACCCTTTTTTCTGTGGACATCAAAGCACTTAATAGCGCCCACACAGCTCAGCTCACGCACCATTGCAACACAGGTTTACTCTGAATTCTAATCCCATAGCAAGAGTTCTATATTTTCTCAATGTCTTTCAATACAAATATGATAGATGAGACCATCAGCTTTGTTTTCCCCAAATGTTACCCTTGCAAGTTCAGTCCAGGGTCCCACAGTGAATTTTACTTTTTCTATTTTGTGCAACAGAAAGAGTAGTACAAATATTTTAGGATAGTACTGAGTTATCCTGCCATATTTAGTGTCTTCACCTAGAGTGTCAGGGGCTCCTCTTTTGTTTTTGCAGCAATGATGGGTCCCTAGAAATGCAGCTTGTGACCTGCACTAAAACTTCATAAGCAAGAATGGACTCTGGATTAAATCCATTTAACTGTGTTGCCTCAGAGAAGTTAACACCAGAAATGTGTTTTTCTCTCTAGCCCAAGCAGGTATAATTGGGAATACATATAAGAAACTGAAACGCTGAGTAAGACTGGGCTGGTTTTACTTTCAGGGTTGACTAATCCACTAGGTGACTTACTCAAAGTCACATGTAGCCTCTGAAAGAGAATTCCCAATTTCCAGGATGTCAATATGGCATTTTTATCACATGATGCTTCCATTAGGTTAAAAAGAGACTGTCCTTTTTTTGTCTGAAATGGAAGGAGCAAACTTTCTGGAGAGTATTGATATTGATAAAGCAGATAGTAGTCCTTAATTAAAGTGCTTTAAGGCACATTACACACAAAAGTGTACTATAGTGTACAATACAGTATTGGGCTTTCACAATTTTATAGCTCTAATTAATTATCCTATCTAATGATGTGTCCAACCCAAAAATTATCTGCTTCACCATTCTCATGTCACACACGTCGCGTCCCTTCTTTGGAGCTTCTCCAAGGTCTCCGGGCCTTCTAGACTGCTTTGTCTGCAATGATATCTTTCTAGGTACATGTTCCAAACAAGACGCACTCACTAAAGGCTTTTCCTTGAAGAGAATATTAAACAAAACTGGAAGAATTCTGGGAACTTGATATGAAGTGTGAGAAAGGAGTTTCAGTTCACTGCCTTTCCCAAGTGTTAGAAACTATACAGTTATATTAAAAATTTATATGCTGCAAATCTTAATAATTCTAAGGCATCACCTTGTCATGTTACTGTTACTGGTTATCAACTAAACTGTCTTGACATCTCAGTTACATTTGAAATGCCAGTATAATACTGAGATGAAAAAAATCAGTTTGAGCAAATTAATATAGGGCTGAAGACTAGATTGATGTGATCAGCCTATTAATTTGGAAATGAAACCATAACTCAAAAAATAATTTCTACTTAATTATCACATTTTGTACTCGAAAAATATTTTTTATTTAATTATCACATTCTGTAATTTTTAATCCAAAAACCATAATCTTTACTTTTTTTCTGCTCCTGAAAAAGAAATGCAGGTTTTGTTATTACAGCTTTCACTTTTTCAGTGCCTTAAGAGTAAAATTATTTTTATTTCATATTTATTTAATATCTAATGTTTATTGATTAAATGGATTTAATATGAAAACCCTGACACATAGTTTCTCAAGTACTTTCCAAAATTATCTTGGTAGGAACCCTCCAGTGTTACATCCATCACAAGGCAGTTAAATATGGACTACGAATTGTAGGCATTGATCTCTGAGGCTAAGACAGATAATTGAGCTGAAGGGATCTTATGTTATTTGTGCTGGAGTTGATAATTTCACCTAAAGTTCTGAATGAAACTGATGATCTTTACACAGTCTTGTAGGGCTTTAGCCTATCATTATGTCATTACAAAGCACTACATTCTGTCTCTGTGGAGTCCACAGCTCCTGTTCTTCAGATAAGAAATCATAGTACACGAGAATACAATGCAGTGTTGTCACAAGTGCTATTTCAAAGCCCTGAGGGTGTTGTAACATGGATTTCTTTTTCACTGGACCTGCTAATGCTGTTCTTTCTGCACTCCTTTAGTTTGCATACCATCAGCCTACCCCCAAGCTGTTGGCAGTGAACTCTAGCATTCCTGCTGGGATGAATATTAGAGGCTACTGATATCAAAGGCAGTGCACAGCACTGACTCAGGCCCTCCCTGGGAGTTTTATAAAGTGAGCTTGCAAGTTTGCAAATGAAAGTCTGGAGGCTTCAGCATGGAGAACAATCTATGAAAAGTTTCTTATGTAGTGTGTATATAACGTTTTATTCTTTTTCAACTGTAAAGTGTCCTTGAGCTTTATGTCACACACAGACTGCATAGAGACAGTCCAGCTTATGTACACCCTAGTCATGTATCTTTGAGGCTGATAAATGTGAGCAAGTATGGTGCTACTGCACTTAAAGGGCAAAGATTTCTCTTTATTTTTGCTATTGCTCTTGCAAATAAGATCAAAGCAATACAGCTAACTCAAGGACAACTAATGAGATAAAAGTTAGTTGTTTGCTAGTGTGCTCATTATTTGTTCTGTGCAATGTGCCTTGATTTACCTACTATTCCTCCAGTCCTGCCCTGGGTACTGTTCTCCAGCATATTTCTGGTATTGTCAGATTATTTTAAATCTTCACTTGATATGAAAAGCCATTCTTTAATACATCCAGTCTATCTTTTCAAGTAGATCACAATTGGCCTGAACACTGAAGAAATATGCAGGCAAGAGGCAGACAGGCTGAAAATGCTGAAGGGGAAGAGAAAGGTCCTGAGAGAATGTGTTTAAAACAGTCTGTTAACCCAGATATTGCTTCCCTCAGACTCTCTAGTGGTTGGCTCACATAGAAATTTCATTTTCTATCATAGTTCAGCTGAAAAGAACTTCTTAATAGAAAATGAAAGTTTTACATTTGCAAGCTGCTGAATAATTACACAATTAAAAATAACCTGAAACAGTCTAGATGAGAAAAAGCCAAAAAATACCACTGAATGGGCTCAGAATTTTTATGAAAAAGAAGACAACTTTAGCCTCCAGAAATGCTGCTATCTATTATCCTAAATCCTTGAGTGTTTGGTACATGTTTTTCTCTACCAATTTTCCTACCTTTCTGTAGTTTTTCTAATATATTTTCCTCCTTCCACATCAGTAAATTATGTTCAAAATAACAATCTTAACCATTCCCAAAAACAAAACAAGTGTTTCACTGAATAAGCCAGTTGTAATACAGGAAAGATTAATTGTGTGAGCGCTGGGTTTAGCAGTTGATGTGAGCATATCATTCATGTCAGCAGTGAGGCAGATTTAGAGCTCCAAATAGGAGTAAGAGCTCCTTGCTTTAGGCAAAGAGTTGCTCTCAACCTCCTTTATGAATTCAATAGCAATAGAGAAGGACATCAAAAGATGGTCCTGAGTCCCTGCTTGCAAACTTCATTATGGTCACACCTTGTGGCAATGGATTTACCATCTGTAGGATGGAAAAAGTCCTGTCAAAGATGGACTGGTGAAGAAAAAGAAGAAAACAGCCCAAATGTTATAGAAACAGAAGTTTTTAATGTTGTTTAAACATATCTTAAAACGGTGTTTTGCATTTCTGCAAATCACTGCTCCTTCTTCCCGACACCCTCTGCAAAGAACTCTTATCTCCCATGCAGGAATGTCCTGGGAAGATATCCTGAGGTCTTCTCATTGGCCTTTGTTAACCCTTTCCTATTGGCTATTAACTCTTTACCTGATTGGTTTTTCTGTAAGACCCTGAGCCTGTAATTGCTTCTTTTTAACCCCTCTAAAAGCCTTATAAACCCCCATCCTCACAATAAACGTCGTTTTTCGCCTGTCCCTCTTCGGTGGTCTCTGTGAGCTCCTTAAGGGTTCACAGGACCATGTGCTGGGGGGCAGGGGGGAAGAGCATTCACCTCCAGGGAATGGCCTAACACACAGGGCCTGAAGGTTCCCCCTCCAACCCATCTGTCGTAACACCTATTCTGTTAAATGCATTCACTCAGGTGAATGGTTCATCAGTCTGTGGAGAAGTGGTGGAGAGGAGAGGTCCTCTACACCATTTGAGGCTAATCTGACCTCAACCAGGTCAGCCACATTGATGCTGCATACCAATAGATCCTCAGATAAGAGTTTTATCACAGTAATTGGAATGTAACATTGTCATGAGTGTCACAGAAGCTGGTCCAGGATCTGGGATATAATTATTACCGTGTGTATTTTTTTCCTCAGTTCTTGGTTCAGAAATAATGTAAGTGCCATGTTGCAACCCCTGTCAATAAGAAATTAAGGCCTTTGTTACCTCTACTGAGGTGGAAATATATGCATGTTTGTGAGAATGAAGAGCCTTCTGGGATCCCTAGGACTGTGCAGGATGGAGTGAACCAGACCTCATACAGGCTCATCAATTTGGTTTCTGGAACTGGTCCTTGCACTGAAGAACTTGACAACTTGTACCTGAGTGTTGATTTTTAGACAGAAAGAAAAACATGAAGCAAAAGAGCAATTTTCAGGTATGGACAATTTGGCCAGTGCCATCATTATTTGTTTGAGTAACTGTATCAACATGGCCCCCTTGTAGAACTGTACTAGGGTGCTCCATTACATTGACTTACATCCCCCAAGAAGCAAGATGATTTAAGAAAGAAGTGATAGTCATCATGGTTTGTCCAGCTTCCTCCTCATTTTGATGTAAAAATGTGAAATAATTTGTTCCTTTTCAGCACTAGAAAAGATGGCTCCCTTGTATAAAGTGGCTGCCCTTCCAGAGACAGTGCAAACCTGTATCATCTTAGGATGACATGAACAGAGGAGCAGGCAGCAACAGTCTGATAAGTTTATTGGGAAATCTTCTGTAGAACTAGACTTATCATGAATATAAAAGAGCACAGTGACTGTTTCTTCATCCAAAAAGCTCTTGAATGAGAGCTAACCAATAAGATTAAAAGAGTAAAAAATCGGTCTAAGACATCTTCTTCTTCAAAGGGTAGATGAGACAAATAAGTACCTCCTGATGAAGATGAAGGAATATGCAGCAAGTGAGGAAGTAGAAGGAAAGATCAGGTTAACGTAAGGTTTTCAATTAATTGCACAGGTCGTGGCTTGTTTTATTGATAAGGGCAGACTCTCAGGTTCAAGTTAGGATGAGAATTATGGCATATGACACATTCACTACAATCCACAGTTAAGCATATATAACAACATCTTATTTTTATTGTAGCAAACATTTTTTAATCCACTAAAAAAAAAAAAGTAAAAAATAATATAAGAATGACACTTAAGAGCTTTTCTTATTTTCCATTGATTTTACCTTTCTGGCAGTGGTAAGTTTCATGGTGGGGAAACACCAATACATCTTGACCATTCTTGACCATTCTTAACCTTTCTAAGGCACAGATCATAAAATTTGTTTACCTGGTCTCTGCTTGGAGGATCTTGGAAAGTATTTTCCTAATCTTTCACAAGAAAGAAAATGAACACAAACATCCTGTATGAACTGTGTTAGGACTGTGTGCTCACCCAGGCAGGTGTGCCTAAGGGTGCTAAACCTGGAATTCTACTACACTGGGAAACTGAAGGAATGGCTTCTTTTCCTGGAGAAATCCACCCTGTGGATTCTCAGCAGGTTTTAGTATCATCCCACAGAACTTTCAGAATTTCAAATCTTTCCTCTTATTTTCACCCCGTTTTAGTACATTTATGGCATTTGTCTCCAAGACAACTTGTAAATTTTGTTAGGTTCTGTACAGCAGTAACTATCTAATCAATCATAATTACCTCTATATGCTTTTGTTCTAGGCATGCAAAGATTTGTTTCTGGCAATAAATGTCCCTTCTGGACAGCAATATGCTAATATTTAGCCCTTCCTAAAATATACTTAATATACTTACATACATTGGCATGAAAGGAAATAAAGACACTTCATCCTGTAATCTGTTATGAAGACATCCAAGCTGTTTTCATTTTCTATTTTCACAGTGCACTTATTTTAGACCTTGGACATCTGCTGCCACACAAAGTAAAAGACTTAGGAAAAGCCAATCAGATTTTTTATGGTATGTGTTACATTACAGGACTATGCACAGTGCACATGGGTGCAACTAGAATTGCTAGTAATGGACACACAATGGGGTGAATGGCAACTATCCATGACCTCATAGGTCCTTCTCACACTGCCAAAGGAGGGCATGCAGCAAAGCTATTCTTCACAGTAAGAGTCATCATGGCAGTTCTTGCAAGCAAATTGTTTGCATTACAGAATAATCCCTCTGAATGTACACTGCCTGAAGAACCTTTTTAAAGCCACTTGTTCTTGCCAGAGATGACTGTTGTTGTCATTCTCCCATGTATCCTTCTTCCTGCAAAGTGACACTGCCAGCAAAGACACAGTTGTGAAGCCTATACTAAAGTACATGACAAAAACATTTGGCATTGTCATTGACATTATCTCTTCTGACAACAACCAAATTATGCTAGTATGTATATGTCAATAGCATAGAGCCTTTGGTATCATCTCTCTCTATGTATAGTTAGCTGCTAGAGCAACTCACCACTTGAACAATAATTTTTTCATATGTGCCAACTAATTATGCCATGTCATCAGCTCAAATGGCAGAAACCTGTGCTTCTGGTTCTCCAGGGAGGGTTCCCTACTCCAGAGCAAACTGTGTTGGGAAGAAGAGCTGCTAATAATGGCCTCAGAGCCAAAGTACTTCTGATGTGGATGTCCTGGACTAAGCAATTAAAACCCTTCCATCATATCCTACTACTCCCATCATAATTTCACATTTTTTCTTCTGTTCCTCACTGTGAATTAGTCAACCTGTGGCAGAAAATTGAAGCTGGCATTGGATTTCAGCAAGAATGGAAAACAAAAAGTTTTGAAGTCTTGAAATCTGATTGTTTTCTGATACTGAATGAAACTAAGCCAATAAAATTCATAGACAAAAACAACCAAACAAAAGAATTATGTAAAAATAGAAGAGATATTCAAGAATAATAAGTAGTCTGGAGTCACAGCACTCACCTGAAGTGGGAAGGATTCCTTTCTAATATCGTGTCTTAGAACAGTCGTGGAGCTAGTGATGCTAGGGGTGTTGATTAGAGGCCTTTGACTGTGTTGGGAGTAGATGCTTCGGTATATTCTGATGCATTTGTCTGCATGAATTACTGTATAGCCCCTAAGCAGGAAGTGAGCAGCACAATCAAAGTAATTTTCTTGCACTCATCTTCCATGTTCCTCTTTTTCTTAATTTAATTTTCTTTGCCCTCCATTACTAAATCATTCTGCACTGAGCAATGCTGCTTTCAGCCTTATGGGACACAAGAGAGTTTTTCAGAGCTATCTCCTGAAAGTCTTGTTGTTGGACAAAGGCTCTTTTTCAATTTTTAAGCTTCACCAAGACATTTTACTTCAAAAACTTTTGTTCCTTGAAGTCCCATTTGTAATCAAATTTCTTCTTTAACACACCTACATTTGCAACTTTTTGTGTGCAAATCCCACCCACGGTTCTTCTTTGACTTGTGATCTAATTCCTCACTTACTAACAGCTGCATAAAAACTGCAATCCTGCACTGAAAGTCACTGATACACTCATAATCTTGCTATAGGCAGAAAGATACACAACTTTTAAAAAAAGCAGATGATTTATTTTTTTGTGTAATGAAAATCTTAACTATCTAATCAGAGAATTATTATTCATCTTGATCTTGTAATGATTACATTAAAAAATTAGAGAATAGTATATATATAAGGTAGATTTCAATAATGACACAGTTTAAGTTGTTTTAAACCCCCTTCCTAGTGACTGCTGCTTTTTCCACTGCTGTGCTCCTCCTTCTACTCTTTTCCTGCATGAAAGTGTTCTGTGTTTCAGTGTCACAGGTCATCAGCATCCCAGGCCCCATGCCAAGCAGATTATGATGCTGATGGTGGGAGTTTCTTTCTCTTTATCATACGGGGCTATTGTTATCCATCTTCTATCACACTACTACTTTTCTTTTTTCCATTGGAAATGTGAGATTTCATATACATGAGATTTTATGTTTTCTGTGTACTTCTTCCATGTTAACCCTAAAACCAGTGTACTCAGTTCTCAAGACTGCATTTCTTTCACTAGCAGTGGTTAACCACTGATGATCTGTTTACAGTAGGTTACTTCCATGCCTGTATTTCTCCACACAGCATTCCCTGACTATCTCAGCAAAGGCTTCTGCTATAGTACTGTTTCTTTATGCCACATAATTTTGCTACGGTCAGAAATATTTAGTTCTACATAAAAACAACAGCTTGTTAAACGCTATCTGTATAAAAATTATGGTTATGCTGGATGATTATATAAAGCAAAGCAAAAGTAAAACAAATTAGACAATGGCCAACTGCCCACCACGAAACTGCTGATAGCAGCTAAAACAAGCTGTAGCAAAGCTGTAGGCAGCCCAGGACAAAGCCAGTCAAAGCCTGACAAGTCCAGAGGTCTCATGAAGTTAAAGTGAAGCTTCTGATATGTTGTACCAGCAATGACAATTTGCTGAGTCATGGGGCTACTCTTAGCTGCTCAGGACACTGATTTTTGGTCATCATAAAGACTGACAACTCTTACAGATTTCACCAGGGTGCATAAAACAGATTTGAAACTTACAGTAGTGTTTAAGATCAGGAGAGACTTGTGATTAGCAACTCAGAAGTCACCCTAACTCAGGTTCCCATTGGCTTTTCCATGTAGCGAGGAGGGTGCTGCACTCAGCCTACCACAGGACCTGCACTCAGGAAAAGTCCACTCTTTCCCTGCTAAGGCACAACGATGAGCCAGACACCACGAGTTTCATGGGTTGCTCACATCCACGTACTAGGTTTCTGCTTGACACCTTACTTAACTTTCATATTCCTTCTCACTGGGATCATCCACAGACCCTCAGCAGCACCATTAGAGGGGTTTACTAGCAAGCTGCCTAACTTAGGATGTTGCTGTCTACTTGATTAAAGCCAGCAGGTATCTGCAAACTTTGTCCTAGAGAATTGCTTGATAGATGATAGTCCTGTCTCAATTCTGCAGTAATTCCTTCAAAAGCCTACAGGATCTAACTGCAAATTTCTTATGAGGACAATTCAAAGAGTAGTCTCAGTGATATTGTTCAGCGTTAGCACCAATTTTTGGCTTATTTTTGCAGCAACTGTGGATGGAAGAGGGATTAAATAGATTTTGCCTTCAAACAGTAATCTGATTTGCTACTATATATGAAAAATTTCTTTTTTGCTCTAGGAGCACAGTTTTATTTTTTTGCAGGACTACCTGCAATGGGCATATAATTTTTGATATAGAAGTCAGATGGTTTTTATTTGTCTTACCTTTTTCAATGAGAAAATACAAAATCAAATTGAAACAGCAGGGAAAATAGTGTATATATGCACAAAGCAACATGCAGTCATGCCTCCTCCAGGCTGGAGCTGTCGTCAGTTACAACAAAGCCAACAGACAGCCTGTGCAAAATGTGCCAATAACCCATCTTTCTCTTCAGTTCATACAGAGCCTCACATGAGGTGTGATCCAAGGGAAGTACTGCTTTTGGGAGAGAGCCAATATCTGGGAATATTTTCCTCTCCATCTGATGTGAGAGTGCCTCAGTATGGTGCTACAAACTCTAAAGGTTCTGGCTGACAGCTAGTCCAGATGTCTGAGGTCACACATACCACCACACCACCAACTGTATCTCAAAGAGACACGTGAAAGCCAGTGCTTCACACATATCAGAAGTCTGTAAATTTGAAAAAATATTCTCTGTGTGGCACAAGGTGGTTTGGTGCCAAGTAGTTTAGAAGCCTTCCCAAACGTATGCATTTATTTTGCTCTGAGGGACCAAGTCCACTTCGATCACCACAGAAATCAGAGCTATAAAGGCAACTGGTTTGAAGGGATGGAAAAAATTTTTTTATCTTATGTCTCTGAAATGGCTAGTTGTCATCTGGCAGATTATTTTACTTCATGGAAGCTTGAGGAGCTGCTAAGACAAACAATGGTGCAGAGAAGTATTTTAGAGCAGGAAGCTGTGAGTAGTGGAGAAGTTGGACAATGGCAGAGCCGCTGCTCTGATGATTTCTCCCCAGATTGTCCCACTTACATATGCTGGTTGGTGATCTGTCATGCCCTTAGAGCTGTGGAAAGGCAAGTTCTTAATCAAAAGCTTTTTTTTTTTTTTTTTTCAAATAGAACATGTTCATCATAATGCATTTTCAGCATTTATATGGAAAAAAGCCTAAACATAGAAGATATCGTTTGTGAGTTTTATGAGCAATTGCAGACAAGATTCCTGTTTACCTTAGTGAAATTCTGTTTTTATTGATTTCAAAGCAGACTTCTGTCCATCAAAAGCATCACTTTTTGTAGTACCAGTCAGACTTTTCAAACCCCTGTGCAATTTAGCACTGATACCTTTTTGTCCTGCCATAGTGATTTGGGGAGCATAGGAACACAGGAAAATCCATCATGGGTTTGGGAATTAGGATGAGGAGACACAGAGAGTGTGAAGGCTGCTCCAGAGGCAGCAGTATGCTGGTGTTGGGGCCTTTCTTCCCACTGCAGGGGAGGATTTATGAGACTGGGCTGGAGGAGGAATGAAGAAGAACTAGAGTTTTCCACTTGGCCATGTAGATCAATGCAGCTCCTCGAACATCCCCAGAGAGCAGAATTAGCTGGGGACTGCCTTATAGGTTTTTTGAGAAATACACATAGTTTCATCACCAGGCTGAGCCCTCCTCAGCACCTACATGACTGCCCTTCAGAAACATCATGCCTCTATGCCACTGTGCATTGGACACTCCTCCACTGCCCTGACACCATAGCCCTCTGTGACTCCTCCAGCATTGCTCAGCTCATATTAGTGTTGGGATCTGGTAGGAAACAATGCCCTGGAACTCCTGGACAAGAATTCCAGGGAGCAGGTTTGTATCTTTTGGTGTGTGTGGAGGTCCTTCTCTGTTTATCCATTTTGTTTCTGTAGAAAAACTCTATGATACTTTAGATCTCTCAGTGACTAAGCCTGCTTCTTGTCTCTCACCCACTCATTTCACATTTGGCATCATTAGTTACACTGGTGCTAATCATACTGAGGCTCTGGAGGGGCTGGACAGCTGTGGGTGCTTGCATAATGCATGATATGCCTCCAGCAGTGCCTTACTCCTTTGCTCTCTCACAACAACAGTAAGGATGTCTGGGTTTAATTTTTTCCACCTTTCCTTCTCTTCACCTGGTGTTATTAACCTGTCTGGGGGTCACCATTACTTGGCATGACTCCCTTAAAGCACACAGCCACACAAACATCACCCATTGCTATTTACTGTACTGCCAGTGCCTGAGGCTATCCTGAGGATTTTTTCTCTAACAGTGTCTAATGCAATTCTATGTATTTCCTTCTCATTTGAAACAATAAAACTTGCTGTCTGCTTCCTTTTTCCAGATGTATCACGACCTCTTTTTGCTATTTTCGTGTTAAACCAACCCATCTAAGAGACTGACTTTTAAGCAAGAACTTTAACAAGGAATGCTTTAATTTATTTTTTTTTAACACCTGTGGAACTGCTGCTGCCTGTGTCCACCTCTGGGGCTGCCCTCTCTCCAAGCTCAGGACCTGAGGCTGTTGGCTGCCATGGTCAGTGGGGCTTTCTTTAGCTTCCAAAAAGACTACTGTTGATGTTCTGTGGCACCGCCAGTGACACTTTTCTCTGCAGTTACAACTGTTCAGCATTTCAAAAGTTGTTTTTTAGAATTATAACCTTTTCACACTTAATCTCACCAGGTCTCCCAGGTACTTAAATGACTATTGGGAATAATTAGATCTACGAAAGTTTACAGTGAACCATCTTTATCTTTCAGCTTCATTTTTCAACTACATTATCTTGCATATACACATATCACATCTATGAAAACACTTCCATCCATGGGAAGGTGTTGATGGGGCAAGAAGTATGTCCTTAAACATCTGAAAACCTATTACTTTATTGTATTAAAGCAACCACTGGAGCCTTAACTCCTGTCAAACCAAGAAAAATAATGAAAACAAGGAAATTAAATGAGGTTAAAATGAGTTAATGACAAAACTCAAGCTGATCTCACAACAAGATAGCTCTACTAGCTTCAGACACTCTCAGATTTATATTTCTATAAATTCAGAACAGATGAAAAGAGAATTAAATGATTAATCAAAATTTATTCCAACTTGTGCCCTTGGGAGACATTCTAAAACCTCCTTTGTTGTTCAAAGAGGGAGGCTCTGGTTCTCATTGGTACAGTGGAAGACTTCATTGCTATCTGACACTGTATTTACATTTAAGAAGGGCATAACTTTCCAAAACAGGTACTCACAATGGGTTTTTTGCAGCACAAATAGCTCTCTGAATGCTATTGAAAGCTTGAAGCCCTCAACAAATATTGTGCAAGCTCTGCCAGATGACTGTGTGCATACAGTTTTGAAATAATTACTCCAAATGTCAATAATAATCTATTGTTATATACTGTATTTTTAATGCCATAGGTATCCATTTCATGTTGTAGCATTTCTATGTAAATTCCTCTGACACCCAGCATTAAGCACACTTCTGACCTTGTAGTTTTACAGACTTGTACAATATGTTAGTTGAGGCTACAAGAATGTCCGTAGAATATTAATTTTATTTTTTTATTATTATTATTGTATTCCTATGCTTTTTTAAAATTTGTTTCTGTAGGCTGGAGCTGATGAAGAACTTCATCCCTATTGCCACTAACTACTTCTGTTATTCATTTCACATTTCTGCAGAACATATTTGTGTAACATAAACAGAACAATGAAAAAATAAGGAGACTGGAGACATAAATGAACACAAATAAATAAAATTGTGTTCATTCTGCTCTGTCATAATGCTGCTAATTCACAAATACTTAGGAATTCACCTTGTTTTATGAAAATGTTTGTAAAGTCTCAGAAATTCAGGAATCCAATATAAAATGCTGTTGTCAATTTGTATATTTGCTGTCTCCCTCTTAATAAGTTTTCTTTGTTCAGCCTGCAAACAGAAAGAGTATTCAGTGAAAGGCAATCAAATCCATCATAAAGTTAAGAATCCAAATGTGCAATATCTCTCTGTTGCTGCTGCATACAAATGTTGATGATAAATAATTCTGAAATAAAGTATAGTTTTACTGCTTGAAAACATATTCCCACTGTAAGGATTCTGCATTCCCACATCCTCCCTTTTATGCACACCAGCAATCACAGAGTGCTCAGTTATGAGATACAGTGATAGACCCATGAGGTAGAGGGTAATTTTTTTGTAGGATTGGCTGTGAACAGGATCAAGGAACAGAGCAGAACTGGCAGCATTGACAGCTGGTAGCATGATGTGGGGCAGGTATGATTAAGTACAGGGATGGAAGAAAGCAGAATCCTCTTTCAGTAGCAGCATAAGCTTGAGTAGTTTTGCATAAGCTAACCATAAAACCTCACCCTAAATAATAAGAAATTAGGCCCATATTACAATCTGAGCAACACTCTAATCCATTTCTAAGAAACCATTTGGGCACTGGGTGAGGTTAAAGTGTTTTTTACACTGTCTTGTCCTTTCTTTATAAGTCAAGTCTACCCACATCTCTTCTAATAGAGTTTTCTACTATGCCCATTACACAGAGTTTATAAGACTGCCAGCGTCACCCAGCTTTGCCCCTGCTCTTCTATGTGACAGCAAAACTGCACATGAGTCTGTTTGGTATCACTGACTCTTCACAAATTCCTGTGATCCTTCCTTTAAAACCTTTTGTCTCATTTAGATATTCCAGTTCAAGGATCATGCAGATATTTTATCAAAATGCATTATTTCTCTAGCGTGTTTTGTTGACAGGAAGTTTAAGCTTCACCATCTCCTCTTACCAAGATTTTGCTAAGCTTTGAAATTGTTATTCAGTGAAGTGAAGTGGTAAATCTGTCCTCATCCATGCTGTTCAGACCACTGACTGGAACGTTTCTGACTGACATTATTAAAAAGAAATATAACCCAAATCTCTTTTATTTTCAGCTTTTCAGTGTCTTCAGCGATGTATGAAATTTCTTTTAGGTCATTACAAATCTTTATGAATTTTTTTCTTCACTTGTCATAGTAATGCAGACTGTGCATTATGATTTTCACTAGTGAAAAAACATGACTTGAAGTTCAAATGGGTAGAAACGTTTGCCTGGATTTGGAAGCAATATGTATTATGTGCAGTGGGACTTTACTTACTTGGTCACACCAAAGTTAACAGGGTGGGTTACAGTGGGGATTTGCTTTGGGAATCTTCAGGATGGCATGCCAGCTACCGTATTCTGATTTTTACGGAATTATGTTTATCAGAACTTTTTCCATGTTTTCTGAACACATGGCTTCTATTTCTTTTTAAGATAAAGTAGGATGTTAACCTGAGAAAAATCCCAAATCAGCTGTTCTTAACTGGGCAAGAGGAATGACTCTAACTTGGGAAGAGCTCTGAGAAATAGAAAAAATGGAACAGGGATTTCTAACTGCTTTTGGGAAAGGAAACAGAGGCTTGGTATTAGCAGTTCTTAGAATCAGTGCTTTCAGCATACATTCCTCTTTTTCTGTGTTACCCAGCCACTTATAGCAGGATCTGCATGACTGATATTGGCCATGGAAAACAGAGTTTCTCCTGAGTTCAAACACTGCATGTGGCATGGCAGCTAACTAGTGGTCCAGAAGATTACCAAATCCTGTGATTACCACCTAATTAGGCTGGTGTGAAAGGCAAATGTGGTTCATTGCATAAATTTAATAAAAGTGAGGGTGTAGTCAAAGGATGCTTTTCTTTCTGCGAATACAATGTAGGAATGAATACTATTATTCATGACTGAATTATATAAACACTCTTTGATGGAGTATTTAACTAGTCATTTTTATTTCCTTTTTTATTTACAGTAGACAAATATACATTAATTAAATGTGTGCTGCTGAAAGTCACTTTACAATGTAACTAGGTTCTTTTTCTTCTCCATTCACTTTATTATTCCATGCCTGTCAAGTTTTTTAAGCTTCTTATTTTTTTCTAGGTATGACTTTGTATGTTAACTTAAAGATTTAATGAAGACAAAATATGTATACTCAAGTTACCACTTTTGAGAAGAACTCTGCACACTGGGTTCAGCAGACATTATGAAAAATAGACCACAATACCTGTCAGAGGGTCTAGAAAAGTTAACATGATGGGAATAAAAAGCATTACAGCTATATTTCCCAGGAGGAGCAGTGACAGTGAATGTGGTTGAACTATGAACTACACAAAAAAAAAAAAAAAACAACAACAAAAAAACCCCAACCCAAACCAAACCAAACCAAACCAAACCAAAAAAAACCAAAACCACCCAACCCCCCCCAACTTTCTAGTAATTTTTACTGATGTATTTTTCAAATTCTGTATTATTTTATACAGTTTATTTCATAAAGATTTTCAAGTTATAATTCCTAACAAGAAAAGATGTTAAACCATCAGTATTTCACAGGCATAAATATTTTAGATTTCACTCAATTTTTCCCTGCATAATTGAGGTCCTTAATTAGTGGCTGTAATCAACTAAGACTATTTAAGCATGGCTTATGAAACTAGCTTGACATATATAAGACATTCTTTAAAATACTGGGTACATTGTAGCTTATTTGATTTAGTTGCTTACACTGAAGTATCCACTGATATTTTTGATGCCCTAGGGTGTCTCGAAAACATCCATCACAACATAGGACCCATGAGAGACTGGTGATCATCTGTGAAAACTGAGACATCTTCCTGGGACTTGCAGACTTGACAAATGCCCTGTGGGACATCCGTGTTCCTCCGTGGGAACTAGAGGCTGCGCAGGTTGCTTTAGAGCAAACAAAATGGTTAAAGCAGCTATGTCAGGCAGCCGAATCCCACCTCTTGTGTAGCAGATGAAAGACGATATGGTTTGATTCTGTATATGGAAGCTGCAAAACAATTCAAGATGTCTCCAGCGAACTCAGGAGGCCTCCAGCTGCTGACCCTGAAGGCATAATTTTCCTATAAGTTGTCACAAATTAGTGGTTTAGGTTGCTCAAGAAATCACAGGCCAAGGCACAGGCAAAAGCAGGTTTAATATTACAGTGAAAGTGTGAACGGTTTGTTGGCAAGGTTCCCTCTACTACTTACTAGTTGGTTAAGTAACACAGAGAGAAATTGGACCAAAATCTAAAGTCAATCAATCTTAAACTAAAATTAACCTAAAATTATCTATATGGAGTCTGGGGATTGAAAAAGGATAAGGATAGGAAAGGTAAAAATAAAAAGGAATAAGGGAGATCTTCACGTTGTGTCACAAGGTTCTGTGTGGACCCTGTTGCTAAACTTAGCCCCAGACTCAATCAACTGTTTAGGTGTAAAAGTTTTAAGAGCAGTTTAACTTCATAGCTCTTATTCAATAGTTTAATTTAAACAATTTAAGAAAATATTCCATAGAATTTACTGTGAGCACAACAGTCCTTATATAAGCTCACTCATAGGCCTAACTTACAAATCTAACGTACTGAAGAATTTAAGAGAGGAAATTCACAGTACATTTGCTATAACATATTCACACTCACATGCACACAGACTTAAAGGAGTATGTACAAAGTATACCTGTGAAAAATTACCCTCAAATTCACTGAAGTACTCATGTGGCATCTTCTCATTGGGCAAAGGGTTGAACCCAAAGAAGAGGGGGTATCAGCCCAAGATCCATCATCATCATTCAGCAATCCTCCAAGTATGGCAAACTTGAGGATTTTCTAGCTCTGAGGGGCATCCTATTCAAAGGCAGGTTGCTGGTCACAGCCCATTGTGCCCCAGAAGAACTCAAAGGACCTCACTTAGGACTACTGTTTCTAGGGTGGCAAGAGAGTTGGCTTTAGTCCTAGTAATTTTCCATCCTGACCATGCTTTGGATCATAAACTTTCTTTGAAACTTCAAGAAAAAAAATGTTGTTCCATGGGAGTTGTTATTCAGACAAGAAACACAAATTTCCAAGGCTGTTCATAAAAAACAGGAGCTCCTTAAACAGCATAAGTTCCTTGGAGAAGATTGTTTCTGATAAGCTCAAGACGAGGTTAACCCAGGTGTTGTTCAGCCCAACAAGCATTTCTGAGATCATAGTGCCGCCCAAGGCAGGGAGGAATGCACCATTGCATAAGTCAAGTATCAGATCTACCTGTACTTTTTAGCTGTCCTGGCTGATTACGCCATTTCAAACCACATCTATGTAAGGGCAATCATACCAAGTCCTTAGGCTCTGAGGATGGAATTTTGTTGTCTTTACATAGGTGCTTAGCAACACAACAGGTTAACTACATCACACTGAATAATTGGTTGAACCTAACTGGCTTGTTTGTGCGGTTATGTGAAAGCTATAAGGAATGCAAACTTGGGCTAGAGTTATATTAACTGGGGAGCCTTATGACATTCCCTCCTTCTTTTAACTTCTTTCCTCTTTTGATATTGTGGTAGTTTGGACCTGGCCCCCAGCTAAGTGGTCAAACCCACAGATGCAGCCTCCCCTCTCCCCCTATACGAACATGGCGAAGGAAAAAAACCCAAAAGACTGAAATAACAGAATTGAAGCTATATATATATATATATATATTTACACCTATGTACAGTTACAATACTATATACATATTAAAAAAAGAGAGAATCTGTTGTGGTTTTGCTCTGGGTCAATTTGCTTTCACACCACCCATACAATTACTATTAGTTGAGAGAAGGTTTATGCAAACAAAAGAGATTGGATTTGGGGAAAATAATATGAACATTTATTACTAGCAAAATAAAAACTACTAAAGAACTACATTTATAACAATTCTACTTAAGTAAAAGTGCTATGTATTTACATAAAATACTTCCCCCCCACTTTATATCAGACCAAGGAGGAGAAGAAATCTTTTTCTCTATTCTCAGAGTTCCAGGTCTCTTCAATAACTCTGCAGCACTCTCGTCACAGCTGGAACTCCTTCATCTCTCTCTTGCTTTGTGTCGGCCTCCAGGGCTGGGCCTACCCCCCTCCTGGGCTAAGACTGGAGGCTGGGGGTTACCCAGACCCTGAAGGTTTTGCTTCCATGGTCTTGCAAGGGGACACTTGCCTACCATGGATCTTCTTCCACGGGATTACAGGGGATAATGGCTTATGAGTCCATCCCTGTTTTCTGTGGAGGTCCCTCCCCATGGGAGAACAGTCCTTGATAGACCTCTCCGACATGGGTCTAGCATGGATCCCTTACTCAGATCCCAGCGTCCCTACCCGAGCCGTTATTTGCTCCAGCATAGGTTCTCTCAGGGTCACAAATCTCCAGCACCAGCAGCATGGATCTCTCACTGAGATCCCAAGCTTACCCAAGCCGTCTGCTCCAGCGTAAGCCTCATCCCTTCAGGGTCATAAATCTTCAACATGACTCTGCCTTATCTCAGTCCTTTTCATGAAGTCTTGGCTTCCTCATGCAACTTATTCTAGTGTAGGCTTTTCCATGAGCAACATGGGGTCTCCTCACCCCAACAAGCTCCTACAGGTGGTAGGGATTATTTTTTAATCTTTTCCCTACTGAAGGGAGAGAGTGAAAGGGGCGAGAAACAAGCCCCACTTTACACTTTTCTTCTCTCTCCTGCAGCTGCCAGTTTCGACCTTGGAGGTCCCTTGTCTCTCTGCCGGAACTCTTTTGCAGTGATTTCTGTCCAAGTAGTCAGTCCTCTAAAGTTTTTTTTTTCTTCACTCTCTTACAAGAGAGAAGGGGGGGCTTCAGTGCTACACCTGCCCACGGCCCAAGCCAGGGGAGGAGGGGGCTTGGCCCTTCTTAGGGCCCGCCGCCTCTCCTACATGGCTGCTACTCTTATTTCAACTGCGCAACAAACCTTCTCTTCCATTTTTCTTAAATATATAATTAGCAAAGGTGGCACTAAGAGTTTTGATTGACCTTTTTGTCCAGAAATCCACCTGGACAAAATCATCCTCAGCCCCAGGGTCTGGCCGGCTGGGCAAAACCACAACAGAATCCCAATACCCCAAAATAGATAAAGAACAGATATACTCAAGTCAATGAAGAATTAGCAAATAAAAGCCAAATACTTTCCATGAAAAGATGAAAGTCATTCCACCAGATTTCTCCACCCGGATCAGGAAAACAACAGGCCACAGCAGGTCTCACTCCCAGATAAGCGAGACTGACTGCAGTGACCTGTTGTCTTCAAGTCCAATGGAAGAGAGAGAGAGAGACCCTTCTCTCTCCTTCTTATTTATACTCTTGTTTATGAAAAAACCAGGAGGGAATACTAGGAATGGCCACTTCCCTAGTTTCGACCTGATTACCAAAGAAGACCTCTCACAGATATGTAACAGAGAAGGAAAAATATTTTGCTTGTCCTTCACTTTGTACTGAGGTTATGGGTCAGACACACAAAATTAGGACATAATAAACCAGGAAAAATAATGAATGAAAAAAAAAGGAGCAAGGAGATGGGGCATAATTAAGGCTTAAACTTCAGTACTTATGGAACAAGTCATATGATAAAATTGAAGTCTTCCATATTTCGTGAATCTATTTCCTCCCTAACTGGATGATTCTGATTGTCACTCAAAAAAAAACCCCAAAAACAAAAAAGGTGTTTAAATTGGACACAAAATATCTCCAAGTGAGAATTCATGATGTAATTAGCCTTGGTGGCATGTGTGACACTCAGTTTGTACAGACTCAAATATGAATGCCAAATTTAATGTCTAGAAGTCCTGAAGGCTTTCTGTCTCACAACCATGCCCAGAAAGCTTCAATATGTACCATTGATGTTTTGAGAGGTGTCATTATGACATACAGTCAATATGACAAATCAGTCCATTTTGTCCACTGCTTAAATACTACTCAAGGTGTAAAACAGTGTATCATAAAGTATTCCAGGTCTGTAGCCCTGGTGCATTCGAATTAACCTACAGACATTGCAGAAAAATTAGAACTACACAGAATCTCATATTTAATTATCCTAACTACCAGCAGCATGTCCTGAAACGTTCTATCTCTTGACTAATAAATGACCTCAGGACATATTATTTATTTACATGGTTTTGCAAAAAAAAATGTTCTGAAAGTTTGTGTGGGATAATTCCGAATATAAGGAAATACATCTATAAACTTATAATTAGAGCATTGATATTTTCCTCTTGGGGTGACAGAAATCTATCCACTGGTATTTTATAACACACAGTTGTATCATTAAGATCCCATATGAGAATGGGAAAATGGATAATTAAATGGAAGAGAAAACAAGCTAGAAACACTTTTTCCTCCTTTTTTTTTCTCTGCCAGTGGGAAAATGCCATATTGCATTACAGCATGGAGTTCTGGGGGGAAAAAAAAAAAAAAAAAGATGGTTGGAGAGGCAGATCCAGTCCAGCAAATTCTACCTGTTACCCTAATACCAGCACACAAGAGATCAGGATCATATGTTTGTACACTTTATCTTGTCTTGAAAATAAGGAGTCTACAATATGCAGAACATGAAAATATGTAAAGTACAACAGCCAGTACAAGATTATAATGAGCAAAAAGTTTTTAGAGAATACCCTTAGTAGCAAATGAGTATTTAGACAAAACATATTTGGTGGCTGCCCATTGAGCATAGTCAATACAGGTTTTAAAAATATTGCTAAGAAGTCCCAAATACTAAAAGTTTCTTGTTTCTGATATGCTACTAACCCACCATGAGAAGATGCATACGGTAGGAGATATAGCCACTAGTTTATCACAAGTGGAGTGTGTGAAAATGATTGTGAATGGGTTAAATAAGTACAAAGGCAAAAACAATGGTTTGACTAGTGCAAACCTTAGTCTAAAGTAGATTGTGCTGAAATAATTTCCATATTAGAAACTATCTCCCACCACCACCCACAGTCAATATATTGCAATGATCAGACAAAACTCTGCCAAATATTTTCTTGTTACCTAACATATATTGATTTTAACATTAGGCTGAAGACTTTGGACAGTATTACTGTACTTTATGATTATGATGTAGGGAGTGACTTTGTCACTTTTTCAATAATGTGCTGCTTTATTCTCAGAATGCTCATGAGGCAAAAGACCAAGCTGTCATCAAGAGTACAGTGCAAGCTTTAGAAGGTCTGCTCTTTCTTTTGTCCTCCTGACTTTCTTCAAGTATAGAGGGGGGATTTAGATTAGATATTTAGAAGAAATTCTGTACTGTGATGGAAGTGAGGAACAGGTTGCCCAGAGAAGTTGCATATGCCCCATCCTGAGAAGTATTAAAGGTCGGGTTGGATGGGGCTTTGAGCAACACAGTCCAACAAAACATTATGGCTGAGTGTTTGGAACTATGTGATCTTTAAGGTCCCTTCCAACCCAAACCATTCTATGACTCTGTGATTCTAGAAGAAGGCACATTCTTTCATCTTGCCAATTTTTAAAGTAGACCTGTAGATATAATTCATTACTTAAATTTTATTTTCCTAATAATTTTCAAGATGATAATCCTGAAGTCTCACATCATACTGTCCTTCATCCCCACAAAATGTTGCTGAAGAACTAAAGATTAGCATGAATATTAATGAGGGTTTAATAGTTTCTCACCCATTCTTGAAGATATACAATATATCATGTCTTTCTCAGATTGGAGAGGTAGAGTTAATTACTGTTCTCTGCTTCCTCTTTCAGCTGTTATCTCTGTTGTTGACAGACAGTTCCTTCTGGTGGGACTTATGACTCGGTTGTTGCTGTGACTCCTTCAGGATAAAGACCTTTGGAGTCCTGACTGTATTGTGTTCCACTCAAGTAGCCTTTTGAAACAAATGCTTCACCTCAGACACTGAGTAGAGTCAGAATCTTTCCCCATCTCTGTCTTTCATTACCCTCCAACGCTTCCTTGACTGTTTTTGCAGCCTTCACTGCACCACTTTGAACATGCCTGTGGTTCCAAAGCTCAAGGCAATGTTTGTACAAACCACTTCCTACCTTCGTGAGTCAGTGGGGGCTTGAGAGTTGTTCAGATGCCCAAATGTAGGTTTCTAGTCACAGTGTCAAGACTACTGAATATAGTGGTTATATTTTAATTCACTATAATGGGAGCTTAGATAAACAGCTTACACGTAGACATCTACATTTCATTGAATCTGGGGCTAAACATCACTCTTTGTACAGCGTCTCTTAATGTATAAGCCAAAACCTCACAGGTCGATTGGTACTGTACTGTGTAGCAAGACAGAGTCTCATTTGCTACGTGAAGAAGGCATGAGGAAGATCTCAGCTAAATATGGTTCAGTCACCAACACACACATACGAAGTATGTCTTTCAGTATAGCAGTGTAACTTGCCAGTCCTCTCTCTGCCATGCTGTGTCTATAAGACTACTGTCAAGTGGGTATCTTGCACATGCTAGGGCATGTTGCGTGGCAGTAGGTACCTGTTCATGGTAACTGCCCTTCTGAACATTCTACAGACCTTATCTTTTTGAAGGTCTCAAGGAGGAGTAGCATTCATTTTACCTTGCTTCAGTATAGGGCTTGATTCAGTTCTAATAATAAAAAACGGAGGTGATCAATATAATTTGCGATGTTGTAGGCTAAATATGAGATATATCACTAACACTTGAAGATATGATCTAACACATATATGTGTTCCTTCCCTACAGCACCTGAAAACCAGGACAGATTCTCTGAATCATCTGAAGCATCTCAAATAGCCCTAACCATCTATGTGCCATCCTTCTCCTCACTGGCTACCAGTGCTTCCAAGGAATAACACGGAAATTACTGGGAGATTTAGAATCACAGAATCATAGAACCACAGAATGGCTGAGTTTGGAAGGCACCTCTGGAGGTCACCTGGTCCAGTTCCACTGCTCAATCATGGCCACCTAAAGCTGTTTACCCAGACCAGTGGCGAGATGGTTTTTGAATACCTCCAAAGATGGATAATCCACAACTTCCTTGGGCAACCTGTGCAAATGTTCAGTCACAGTCATAGTGAAACTGTTTCCTGACATCTAAAGGGAACCTCCTGTGTTTTATTTTGCACCTGCTACCTCTGTTCTTGTCACTGGGCACCACTGAAGAAAGCCTGATTCTGCTGTCTTTGAACCCTCTCTTCAACTATTTATATACACTGATAAGATCCTCTCTGAGACATCCCTTCTCCAGGCTGAACAATCCCAGCTATCTCAGACCTGAATAGAATAGACTAGACTAGACTAGACTAGACTAGAATAGAATAGAATAGAATAGAATAGAATAGAATAGTTGAATTGGACAAAACCTATGATGATCAACACCATCAGCCTGACCACCTCAGGGCTAACCACAAGTTAAAGCATTTTGTTAAAGGCACTGTCCAAACGCCTCCTAAACACTAACAGACTTGAGGCATTAAGCACCTCTCTAGGAAATCAGTACCAGTGTCTGACTGCCCTCTTGGGAAAATAAATGTTTCCTAATGCCAAGTCTGAATCTTCCCTGATGCAGCTTTGAACCATTCCCATGCGTCCTGTCACTGGATACCAGGGAGAAGAGCTCAGCACCTCCTTCTTCACTTTCCCTCCTCAGGAAGCCGTAGAGAACAATGAGGTTGCCCCTCAGCTTCCTTTTCTCCAAAATAGGCAAACCCAGAGTCCTCAGCTGCTCCTGATGGGACATGCTTTCAAGTGCTCTCACCAGCTTTGTTGCCCCGTTCTGGACAACATGATATCCAATCCCTTCATAATCTTGGTGCCCTTTCCAGTATGTCCCTGTCTTTCTTGTACTGGGGAGCTTAGCTTTGGACGCACCACTCTAGATGGAGAAGGATCAGTTGACTTCCTGTCACTACCTTACCTAATGCAGCTCAGGATGATAACATTCACCTTTTCTGCAAGAGCACATTGCTTGCTCATGTTTAACTTGGTGCCCACAAGAACACCCAGACCCTTTTCTGAAAAGCTGCTTTCCAGCCAGGTGACCCGCAGTGTATACTGGCACTTCGGAATTTTTTTCCTCAGGTGCAGAACTTTGCACTTCACCTTGTTGAACTGCATATTGTTCCCATCGATCTATTTCTCCAGCTTGCCAAAGACCAATCTGGATACGAGCATGACCATCTGGAGTATCAGCCAATCCTCCTGGTTTTTTTGTCATCAGCAAAAATCATTAGGGTCTACACTGTGCCTCATCACCCAGGTCATGAATGAAGATTTTAAACAGAACTAGGATGGGTATTGATCCCTGGGGTACACTGCTAGTTACCGACCTCCAAACAGACTCTCTACCACTGACTATTCCACTGAGAGCAGATGTCCCCTGAGGTGGTCAGCCTCTATCCACAGACCATGGAAGAAGGACAGAGTGACACAAAAAAGCCCCACTTCGGGTAAATAGCTACAACATGGCTCAGGATAGATGAGCAACTTCCATGTCTGTGTGTCCACAAGGATGTTGCCATGTGAGCGCACATGTCTTCAAGACCATCAGCGATTAAATGAATTCACTAGTTTAGTACAATGGTCAACATATTGTTGGAGGCCAGATAATATATAGATAAGTCATGCCTCACCTTATTTTACCACTATTATTTTTCAGTTTTATCTCAGATTGAAATTTCTTCCTCAGGTACTTTCCACCATTTTTCTGAAGCGGATTGTATGTTACTATATTGTGCTTGCTCTGAACTCTACAAGAAATTATTTTTCCTTTCGCACAAGTGTGATGAAGCTCTTATAAAGTATCATCTGGTAGTTTCATTAGTCCTGTTTATTTTCTCTTCCAAATCTTACTTTGCCATATAATTAGCCCTCAAGATACTGTTCTACTTAACATTCCTTTTTCAAATAGTATTTAGTTAGCTTTCTCTCTACATGATAGCACAATCACATGGATTGTGAGTCCTGAGAGTGTGAATACATTTAGAAAGAATAAAGTTTAATGAAATGCAGTAAGAAGCGTTCATGACTCAGAGATCCACATATCTACTGCTTTTTCATTTTTATGTTTTTCAGTTTGTTCAAAAAAACAAGCCTGCCTGGTAGATATGCTTATAAACATTCCTGCACTGCTGCATGCTTTGAGGGCCTCATTCACCTCCATGTTAGTACAAACTGAAGCAACATAATGGGAAATCAGGACTGCTAGTCCTAGTAGAGTCTCTGTAATTTCTTGGATTGTTTCTATTTCAAAATATGAATTTGGCATTTGTGAAAATGAGAATCTGACACTCCAGAATCAGGCAATAGTTGTGAAGATTGCAGATAGCCTGTAATATCCCTGGCTGGTGTAAACTGATCTTGCCTCAAGACAGCCTATGAAGCTGAAGTGATTTGTTTCAGATGAAGTTTGGCCTATAAAATATATTTCTGATCTGATAATGAACAGCAACAGTATCCAAGAGCACACAACATTAGGCCTCTCTCTCCTGTAGATATATCAGGTTTGCAATAAGCAGTTTCCACGAAAAACACATTGCTAGCCATATGTTGATTTACAGTCCCAGCAATAGGATTATTGTCATGAAGATGGCAAACTGGATTTTTCTTTATGGGTATTTACTGGTAATTCTATCTTGAACATCCTTAGCTACCTTTACGACTGCCACACATCAACTGTGCTCAGCTTTTCTGCTTCTGATTTTCTGCAAAAGTTGCTTGTTAGATGTTAATTTTATTCTTAACTCCAACTTGTAAATTCTCCTATGGGGAAAAAATTTTAAGAGATAGGAAGTCTTGAGGGTGACAGAACACTGGAACAGGCTGCCCAGAGAGGTTATTGGAGTCTCCTTCTCTGGAGTTTTCCAGATGCAATCCTGTGCAACCTGCTTTAGATGAACCTGTTTTAGTAGGGCGTTGGATTAGGTAATCTCCAGAAGTCCCTTCCAACCCCAACTAATCTACGATTCTGTGTTCTATGAAGTTAGTTGGAAAATTAGGAAGCCAGAGGACTATATGAAGCCACAAGAGGTGGCATACAAATTGAAATCTTTCTTGAAAATACCCTAGGCTCAGGATAAAGCAAGACAATGGATGGGGAGAGGGGTATAGTAGTACAACCCCAAACATCCACACATGGACATGTACTTACTGCATAGCACACATTCACAGTAAATTCATGGCTTGTACCCTTCTGACTCATGGAAAAATGTCCTTCATCAAACACATGCAAATCATTATTTCTTAATACTTCTGGGTATTACAGGCTCTCTGGATGGTACAGCCCTGCCCTGATAAAGGGAGGATAATATGTCAGTGTCTGGGATTTTTTTAGTAAGAGATGCTGGTTATCACATGCTAAAAGAGGGAAGGATTTTTATTATTCAGGGAACTGAGTAAAACAAGTGCAATGAAACCTGAGCTGGGCAAACCAAATAAAAAAATTAGCCCAGAAGCATGCCTAGGAGACAGCCAGTGCTGGGCAGCTCCATAAGAGAGACTAGATAAATAGCATGCAATGACCTCCAGCTTGGCTGGTAGCTTTAGCAGAGGTTGGGGTGCCCCAGGCTTATGTCTCCTGCACTGGACAGTACTGAATCTCATCTTTTCAAGTCTGTGGTTTGGTTATCTGTTCTGCCTGGACAACTTACAGTGGGCAATAAAAAGTTGTTGAGATGAAAGGTTTATGGTCCCAAAGACCACCATCACGATGAAACTGGTTTCCCATCCTCATTCCCTTTGCACGGATTGTGGCCCCTTCTTTTCCTCAAGTGAAATACAGTTCTAATCAGCACAATGTTTTAAACTGCAGCTCTATCCTGAAGAGTAACTATGCAAAAATTTCACCTTCTAACTCATCAGATTTGTCACTTTAATGTGTTCAGAAGCAGATGTCTTCACTTTAATGACAAAAGGAAATTTTTACTACTTTTTGTCTGTGTTAACTCTATGGAGCCACTACAGCTGAAACATTGGAGCAGATTTTATTTCTTCGCAGCTGTGCAAGAACTGTTTGTCAACATTCAGTCATGGACCCAATTGCCAATTCTAATTTGCAATTTCTAATTACAATCTCAGATTCACAAAGTCACTAGAGGTAGTGGATGAACAAATTTCAGGCTAAGATTTATTTACATACAATGATGTTCTCAATGAAGTAATGATTTGAACAAGTAGGATGATAAAGTAGTAAAAAAGGAGACTAGCTCTCCAGAATTAGATTGGATGTACAAGGCTGATAACTTTAACAAGGCTCATAATTTTTTATCATTAAAACATGGGGAACACGTTAAGCTATAGGATGCAGCACGAACATTGCACTTCACACTTTTAGTGATTTGCTTTTCAGAAGAATTGAAACAGCATTGTATTTTAAGTGACATGGTATTGAGAAACTTCTGTCCTTCCCACAAAGATGAAAAGAAAAACCTCTCTGGGAAGGCCAGGATTGTGAGCAGTAAACAAATGGTCTAATTGACAAGTCCACTAGTGCTCTCCTAATGCTGACATGGTTGTATTTTGTTGTAAAAGAGAAGTCTGGGCAGAACTGTATTTACATCGGGGAACAATCCTTCTTTTTACATGCAATATAGATTTCTTTTATCCATTCAACATTTTTCTTGGCACTAAGCTGTGATTGTCCTTTGAGTCATATCAGCAGACAAAGATATTTCAAAGTAACTCAATTTTATTTAAAAAAAAAGTCATAGGGTCCAAAAGTCCCCTTTTTTTCATTTTACATTTTAATATCTAATATTATTTAAATGCCACTTTTATTAAAATGTCAACCAAGTGATGTTGTAATCAAGTGATTGCCAGGTTCTTTTTTATGATGTTTTCTTTTTGTTTGTCATTTTAACAGTAAGAAAATTATTCTCTATAAAAATGCTACATATGGAAAGCTATTTTGTAAAGGGAGTTCTTTTCCCATGCTTAGAAGTGTGACGTTGTTCTGAGGCTTTGGAGCTCCAAGAAACCCCAAAGAGGTTATTTTACCCCAATGTCACAATTACAACTATCTTACGAACTTGTAGAATATAAAAGTGATTTGATTTTTAAGCCTTTTCACTTTGATGAAACCTCTTGAAAGTGCTGTTCAGTATGAATTGGAAATCAGGTAGTTAAAGGAAGAGACAGAGAATGTGGGAGACTGGACTAACACAAAGAAAAGAAGAAAGGGCATAGTAGTCTCATACTGAATGAGAAAGGGCCTTTTGCTGAATTTGAATCTTGACACGACTTATGGTGAGGTATCTGCTTAGTCTTGCAGTGGAATGGCTTGAAGCCCAGCAGACCATGGATATCTTTCCATTTAATCTTGATGATGATGGACTGTATTCTTATCCAGCATACATTATGATTTATTAGGGTGACAGAATTTTTACAACCTGAGATTTACACATTCATTGCTTGAACTACATGAGCAAGGAAAATAATGCTGTTCTGTTTATACGTATTCCAAAGTAGAAATGGGTAAACCTTGATAAAATGTCTCATATCTCTCTCCTTGTCCACACAAAGCAAGTTTCTTCTAAGTTTCTAGACAGGACTCTCCTTTTGATGTATTATCGAAGGTGTATTATCAAGACTGGGAAGACTTTCCAGAACATACAGATTAAACCCTTCATTCCTAAAATGTTTTTTGCTAAGTATGTGATTTTGCTGTTAATGGATTATCTGAGCTATAATGTAGCAACAAATTTTAAAGCCAATCAGGGAAATGCTTTTATAAAAAAACAAAACAAAACAAAACAAAACAAACAACAACAACAAAAACAAAACAAAAACAAAACCAAACCAAAACAAAAAAAAAAAAGTACCAAAAAACCCCCACCAAATTTAATGCAATTGTTCCCAAATGTTGAGAATGTCAGTAACCATGGAATTCAGTCTTTTCCTTTTAGTCTCTGGGCACCCTCATGACCAGGCTATAAAGTTAATTTTCTTTTCTTCTGACCCAGAGTTCTTGCAACTTGTGACTGAAAATGGCTCAGCTTTTCTGGTGAAAAGGGTAAGTGCTTAATTCTATGCTGTCCTGGAAATTGTGGATTTCTATGAGGTGCCTAACTTTAACAAGTTGTGAGGGCTTTGTACGAGTTATCTTTTTAGATAGTTACTTTTCTAGAATTCTCCCATGCCTTTGCAACATGAAATGTTCAAAAGGGACAATAAGCAATGGCAGCAAAAGAGAAAAGTTCAAATTCTTTCACTGTTTCCAATCCCTGTCCCCTTGACAGTACTGTCATTTCATGCAGGATTTTTGATACTGGTCTAAGGACTGTGAGAGTGTTTATGGAGACACAAGGGAGCCAGTCTTCAAAACGACTCAACAAAAGACCAGTTAAATTTCTTGACAACTGTTAAACCATCTCAAAACAATCTTGAATACACTTCTCATTCATTTGGGAATATATTGATATAATGATGGAGGAAATGCAGCAATGCATTTATTTTCCAAGCCATGTTTTTAACTGCAAATGGCAAAGCCAGGCAACGGTGTTCCTGTTGAATGAATTGTTGAGAGCTAGCTGTTTATTGCAAGTAGCAAAGCAGAAAAAGTACAAGCTTCATTTCCCACAGACTTGGCTGGGCCTGTAGCTAAATATCAAATTGTTTTCATTCAATCAATATCCAGCAGCAATCAGAAATTGAATTCCACAATAGATTTCTTTGAGGTCCATAAGATTTAGGCATGCTCAAGTGCCACATTTAGAAAGCAACCACAAGAAGAAACTCTTCCAGAAAAACAAGATTAGGCAAGTCATTTCCTTAGACTGGACATGTTTATATTTAGTGGCTTAATGGCATACATCTTTATTACAGTAAATTACATGTAAAATCATGGACAAATTCTATCAATTCTAATGGAATTTTTGCTCTTTCTAAACAAAATATTACATAATGTTACACGTGTCCCTTAGGCTACATGTCTCCATATTTTGGCTAAGTTTGTCTGTAGTACTTCCTTAGCCAGCTATCTCTTTATTAGCACCAGACCATATAAACAGTTTTTAAGGTCACAACCAAAGGTTGTAGGGTGACAGACAGTTGGATTGGGTAGGTGAGTGCATCATTTTCATGGAGGTGAGAAGACCAAACATTCCTATTTCTAGCACTGAGCACATCATGAAATGTTTGGCTGCATCATTCATTCTGATGTCCCAGTAACTTCTCCAGTATTTTATCTAGAAGAAAAGGAAGAAATATATTGTTATAACTCCCTTTATCGTACTTTTTTTTTCCCTGCTCATAATACCCTCCACCACTTCCTCCACCTGAGGCTGGAAGGGCAGCTGAGACTTCATCAGCAGATGGGCTATGCAAAGATCTGTCTTCACTTCCTAATCCAGAAGGTAGGTATATCCCTGCAGTTTCAGAACAGAAAGGATGCCAAAGTCTAAAATTAATCCAACAACCTGTCCCCTACTCAATGACCTTACGCAAAACAGCAGCCAACAGAAGGGGGAAGATGTGAGAACTAGTGGGACTGTGGAAGTGCCACCTTCTGTGATGGCAACGAGGTGAACTAAGGTGTTGGGATTCAGTTCTCCATTCTGTTTTTTGTTTGGAAAAGCTCTTGTGCAAGAAAACAGTCTGAGAATACACTAGATAAAGCAGACTTTGTGATGAACTGAACTTCAGAAAGCAGTTTGATTACAAGGTGAACTTTATGTGGCCTTTTTCAATGTGAGTTTTTGGAGACAGTAAAATTTAAAGCAATGGAAACTATACTTCTCTTGGTATTTTATAGGTAAGATGTGTATACATACATACATACACACATATATATATTACATATATATATATAAAAATACAGGCCATGAGTATTTTCCAGTGATGCCTCCATCTTATTCTAGTACTCCATTTCTGTCTCTGACAAAGCTCTTGAGGATTCCTATGCATTTGGATATTTGCCTCTCTACTGTGATTATCAATAAAGATACAAATTAGTGTCAACGGTGATGATGGTTTTTCACAGTATAGGCACCTGCCTGTTAGAAACCAGACTGAAACCAGCAGATAGTACCCATGTTATCTCCAACCACTTCAGTGCTGGGCAGCATGCAAGTCAGTGACACAAAAGAAAAGCTCAGCCACACATTAAGAATCACCCAAAACATACAGTCCCCCCGAATATATATAATTCTTCAACACTGATTAAAATAGCTTAATTAAAAAACATATTCAAGGGCCCTGGATTTTTAGCCTCTGATGCTTTCTATGTCGGTCAAAGAGTACTTGTTCTACAGGATAGAAGGAGGATTAATCACAAATTGGCTGCAACTTCCTTCAGAAAGAGAATGCTGATTTTTTAACTACTGTATTTTAATGGTATCTTTGAGCCTGAGACTTGATTTTGTGGCATTCAGCATGTGACTCATGTTCTCTTATAACTTTGAATTATGCATTTTATCTTGTCTTCTGATTTTAGATTTCACTAACAAGGTTCTCAGTCACTGCTAAATAAAACCAACCAGCCTGCTTCTAAGGCTCTTTTTGTTGTTTTGATTTCTTATTACTCATCAGGACTCAGAGATCCAAGTCCAGCCCCAGACTGAGTACTTGTGCCTGCTTGAGCACCTCTCATAGCCTTGCCAATGGCCCTGACAAGTCAGCTATCTTAAAGTGTCTCTTTTTCTTTCCAGCTTTTCCTTCACTTTTGAGGCTTTGGAAGCCTTACTTTGCTTACAGGGTGGAACAGTTCTATTTTTTGAGTGCTTATCCACCAGGAAATCTATCTGCTAATCCCCTACACTGCCTCTTTGTGCTGCCACACTGGGGCATTAAGAGCAGTTGTGAACCAGTTTGGGAGAGATCTTTCTGCATGTAGATCTCTGGTAGAAAAATTGTTCTCATATTTTGTTTATATGATTTACTCCTCTTTCTTGTTATTTTTAGGAAAACAGGATAGCTCAGTTTGCAAGGAATTTCATATTTCTAATGTAACCTGCAGCTCCATGCAGGGTTGGCTTCAAGTTCAGCATCCTCCCACCACACACCACTTAGAAGAGTCTGCCTCCACCCTCACTGTAGGTGCCTGGACACTCCTGTTCAGTGCCTTTGAAGCTGTGTCCTCACCAGGATGAACAAGTCCATGTCCCTCCTCAGCTTCTCTTCATAGGACAAGTGCTCTTCCCTCTCCCATCGTAGAGGGAAGACTCTAAGATAAACTTCCTTCAGTTTATCAATGTTTGTCTTGAACTGGGGAGCCCAGAAATGGATCCAGTAGCCTAAACTTAGTGTAAAAAATGCTGAACTGAGGAAGAAATCACTTCCCTTGCTCTACTTGCTCTGTTTCTAATCAGCCCAGGATACTGTTTCTGCCAGACCCACTGTTGGCTTAGGCCCATCTACCAAACCCAAAAGGCACCTACAGAAAAGTTGCCTCACAGCAGAGCCAATCCATCTACAGTCTGTGTTACTGCCATGGTTCTCCCGGCCTAGTGGCAGTGACGGACGCTGAAGTGGATAGGAACAGGGATCCCCAGAACAGGAGGCTTCCTTTTACCCCCTGCTCCGAGGGGAAGAGGTGCTCCCCACCCTGGTCCCCCTACCCCGCGGCGCCTCATGGCCCCACAGAGGGACCACAGGGCCAGTCAGTCAGGCAGCAGGGAAGCAGGCAGAGAGAGAGCTTTATTGATCTGACAACAGCTTAAGTACCTTTTGGAGGGATCACAAGGTGACCAGTGAGAGCACAGGACGTCTTACAAACAACCAATGATGACAAAGGGTTAACAACCAATAGATGACCTTTCAGTTATCTCTCAGACATTCCACAGGTACAGTGAGGTATTTTGGGAAGAAGAAAGGTTACACAAAGGTTTAGAATCACCATCTTGGACATATGGTCAATTTAACAATATTACAAGCTCCTGCACTCTTTTATATGTAGCAGAGTTACCCCAACATGGTAGGACTTTTTGTTTTTCCTTATAAAATTTATAAGGAGATTGGTGTCGGCTGTTCCTCCAGGCTACCCAGGTCCCTCCAAAGGCAGCCTTGCCCTTAAGCATGTTGACTGCACACACCCCCAGGTGTTAGCTGAAAAACTTCCTATAGTTCCTCTAGGCAGTCTCTTCTATCCTTTCACCATGTCCTTTTCCCTATTTGTTTTTATCTTATCTGCTTACTAAACACAAGGTAAACTTCAGCCTACTCTCCTAATAGACCTGGCAAGAAGTTTCCCTGTTTTAATCCAGATCACACTTCTTAAACAAACCTTTTTCATTCACAACATCCAACCACATGGGACTGGAGAAAGTAAATTTCTCCACTGCTGCAACCAGGCATGTTTCTAACAGCAATGTAAAATCTTAATCAAAGCTTACAGGAGCAGGGAATGCCACAGTGTACTTTTGCAATGCAACGGTAAGACCAAATGCCAGCTTTTTCCGTGACAGCTGATTAGTCTAATCTCAAGCATACCAGATAGTAAACTGTGCTAGAAGAGTATTTCCAAACTGGATTCCATTCTCTGATATGCAAATAGTTCTTGAAGACATAATGAGTAGATATTTTTTTTCTAGTCATACACAGGCTTTTGCAATCTTAATTAATAGACATTTTAAACACTGATAGTTCTCAGATCAGTGGGGTTCACAGGTTCTGACAGTTTTAAAGGAAGAGTTGGTAACTCTATATTTATTTTAGTTTTCTGGTTTATTGTACTAATTAAGGGATCATTAATTTCAAACACATTAATGTATGCAAAGCTCCCTGCAAATACAAAACTCTAAGCTCAATCACTGTTCCACATTTTGCTCTTCCTCTGTGGAGAAAATAGGGTAGGGGTCACTTTGTTCTAAAAATATACAGAGAATGTATATTGCAGCTCAAATATATGTCAGCAAGTATTTATGGATCAAAATAGGGTAACACCAACTGGATGATACTTAAAATGTCAGTGAGAACATTAAAATGGAAATACACCTCCTAATTGTTTGTCAGCCAAATAACAAACCTGGACTGACGCTTTTCCTTTGCCAGTCTTTTCTGGTTTTGTTTGTGGTTTTTTTCAAGCCTGTGATTAGCATTAAAGAGAAAATCATGTGTTCTGCCTGCCTATAAATATTCACATACTCCATCTCCCTCAGCTGTGCTTTTGTCCCCTGACTGAGATATATGGATGTTCACCTGAAAAGCAAATGCCTGACCATCAATACTCATGTCTGAATGCCACCTCCAGAGCAAGGAGAAGCCAAGGCTCTTGAAATAAACAGCAGTCAGGGGAAGTTTCAACAAGCATCCAGAAACTGTACATCTGGCAGTGGGTTCTTGATAACAAGGCTGTTCCCTTCAAGCACTAACTGAAGAGGTCAATCAGTGTAAGGCTAAAGGTTTGTCTCTGACTTTTTCCAGACATCACTTGTTAGTTTTATTGGCATTTTCCAAAACTAAACAAATAATAATATCAACCAAAAGATACAAAGGACAGCAGTGAAAGCAATATAGAGAAATACCATTCCTATTTATTTGTCAGTCCCATCCAGAGCCAGCTCTACTGCCATTTTTTTCCAAGCATCACTGAACATCATACATGCTTGGAGATCACTGGGGTAATCAGTTTGTTGGATGCCCTCTCCCCATGATCCCCAGAGAATAAGGAATTGCAGGCTGACCATTTTTGTAGCTAATTACATCTTACTTGAGCATATGTAGCTTCTCAAGCCTTCAATTGCTACCTCAGGTTGGAATAATTTAAGATTATTTACCCTAGGTGTCTACAGGACTCCCAGACAGATACATCACCTAGAGACAAGTCAGCAGCTATCATCTTTCTCTTTGTACTTTGCCTTCACCACAGTTATGCAGTGCTGCATGATGGCTTTGCCACTTGCCTAGCAGATGTCTTTGATGGTGATAATCCTCTGTGCTTTACTTTTTTTCAGATGAAATGTTGAAATCTGTCAAACAGCTTTATTTCAAAATGCAAGAGTCTGTCTCATTTGTGCATTGCTAAAGCAGATATCTGGAGTGGTAAAAACACAGATTGCGCTGAAAGCTAACATATCTAAAATAAAGTGAGGGTCCTCAGATGCTGTCCTGATTGATATTACAGCAATATAAAGGACATAGATGTAAATATTTAAGTTAACTTTTGTACAGAAACAATTCTACAGAAAGAATGAAGAGACCCCAAGCTCCTAACAGGTTAGAACAGATATTTGATATACCCACTGCATTTTCTTGCTGTGAGTAGTTAGTTCACCATAGAGCAAAAGTGTGATTAGCATGAGAAAACTTACTTTGAATGGCAAAAGGACTACCTGTAAGATCTGAGACAATCCCATGACGCACAGAAAATGCACCCAAGAACCCTGATTTAATCTCTCTGGTTTTTTCATGTAGAAAATCCACCACATTTATAAGATCCCTTTCCATTTGCAGCATGAATTGTTGCCCTCAACTTATAGTATTCTGTAAATCTTTAATTTTTCAAAAGCAATTTTCTCTGAACTCTCTTTTTCTCAAGAGAAAAAGAAAGAGAAGACGGAGAGAAAAGGATAGGCTGAGGAAGCCACATTGCAATAGGACATTCTGTTGTCACACTGTTTGGAACACGCAGTGAGGGCAGTAATGGCTTTTGCAATCATCATGCCCTGTGTTGCCTTGTAGTTTGGCCTCTCTCTAACAAAGTCATTTGGTATCCTGTGAGTTTTTTAACCCCTGTAGAAAAACAGCCCAAAGACATGTTTTTTTCAGTACCTCACAGAAAAACTGTCAGGTGTTTGTCAGACTCTTAAAGACATTTACAAGAACATGCTTGAGGAATTACTGTCACTGAATGATCAAAATCGTATTTTCAGTATATGGTAATATGAGATGTGAAAACACTTTCAATTACGTAATTACTAATCACA
Source organism: Myiozetetes cayanensis (assembly GCF_022539395.1). Taxonomy (NCBI): domain Eukaryota; kingdom Metazoa; phylum Chordata; class Aves; order Passeriformes; family Tyrannidae; genus Myiozetetes; species Myiozetetes cayanensis. The sequence continues at coordinate 48,807,329 of NW_026087742.1, read as the reverse complement.
GTTTTTAGGATCTTTGACAGTCTTCTGTCTCCAATACCAAAGAACATGATCACAAACAATATTTATTGAAGTTAACTGCAAAATATTTCTGGGAAGCAGACTAGATGTTTTATTTCAGTTTTATAAATGGGAGTTTGTCTTGCAGACAAACAGACATAATTCTTACTGAGGCTCATTGAGTGGGAGAAGCCCAAGCAGGGAATGGAAATTTAGGATGGAAATCATCTCAGCACTTCAGACATTAAACATCCCGTCTAAAATAAGCTCTGAGAAACCAAGAGAAGTCTGACAATAATAGTACACCCCACACTAAGATAGATGGCTGGGGCACACTGCCCACTGAAGATGTCTCTCCCCACTGGTCCTGTCAGGAGCTCAGCCAGCATGATCAGACAACATTTTAACAGCTGAAGCCTGAAGTCTTCCCTTTAGAACTGCCGCTTTCAAGGTGACCATGGGAATGCCTACACATTGGGTACTCTCCTTGTACAGCCTATTTCTCCAGGCTGCTTATTTCCAAAAAAATGAAACAGTAACCATGTCACAGCAGGCCATTGTATTTCATTAAACAAACAAACAAACAAACAATTTTGTTAATCAGGATACCACATACAATTTCACAGAAGAAACAAATGTTCTTGAACATAATCAGCATAATTTTATCTATCATCTAGCAATTTAAACCAATCTGCTATGTAATCTCCTCTGGGCAGACCTACAGAGTTCATTCTGCATTTATTTTTAGGGGACAGGCTATGCCACAAGACCAGCAGTGAAATTACAAACCACATAGATCACAGATGTCTGTTCCCACACAAACAGGTCTCTTCAGTAAAGTCAAAATACTGCTGATTCAGTGGTATCAGCCTTTCTCTATCTCATGCCATTAGTCCTGAAGGGAGACAAGAAGTCATGCTGTTCTGCTTACTCATACAGAGGAAACTAAAATCTCTTTTGAAATAATAAACTCAGTATGAAAGACCTAATGCCAGCCTAATCACTCCACAGATCTTGATCGTGAGGGCAAAAATGCCTGTGCTGCTCAGTGACAAAATCCCACTGATGCCAAGTGGGAATGAGAAATAGAAACGCTTCATTACGCCTTGTTTTCCCTTCTGTGCCAAAGCCTTGGTTCCAAAAACTGGTTCATATATGCATTAGTAAGAAGTGACATGTAATAAGAATGAATCTGCAGAATGGGACAGCTGGTGTTAAAGATTTTCAGGACACACTATCGCTATTTCATGGAGCACCACCTCAGATAGGTCTAGTCTCATCCCATGGATTGAATGTTCACAGCTGGCCAGAACACACTAAAGGCTTTCCCGAAGCCCATAATTTTGTTTAGTTCAACCATGAGCAGTCCAGCTTGCTCAGAGACTGCACCAGGACCCAGAGCAAGATACAGAGGGATAAATGACCTACACTAAAGCACTGATCTAGATTCACCAGGCACTGTTTTCAAGAATTTGCTGACAAACGAAAATGGCACAACTGGGAAGTTGACTCTCTGGAGCTTAGTCTATACTACTGAAATTAGATTGTCAAAGCTACCTGACAAGTAGGCTTTTGCTCATGGTAAAAAAAGAAACTAGTTTATAGGCAGCACTACACCATATTTCTGAACACCACCCTTTATATTGGCATCTTCTACCAGAATAAACTACCTACAAAATTGCATTTCCACATGGCATGCTAATATAGCTACTTTAGCAAGAATTTTTCATTTAGACATTTTATGAACTCCATGAAGTTTACACCATTCTGAACCAAGAAAAAAAATCCAGGAAGGATTCAAGGTGCCTAAACTTTCCCCTGGTGAACCAGAATGCTTTTCATAAGCACATTTCCTTCCAGTAAAACATATTTGACCTCACACACTGAACGCCTGCTCCATGCCAGTCTTATCTGCACTAATCGGATATTTGTGTGAGCTAGAATCTGCTTCGTGTAATGCTTAAATAATCATGGAAAGAATGTAGCCCAACTGTGAGAAACCTTTAATTCCGTCTTCCCCTTCCCCAAATGCAGGTGCACACAATATGGTGCAAAACTTTTAACATGTCTTTCCTTTGCCTTTTGGGCTCTTTAGCTCTTCTTGGTATATAACCAGTTCCCTATATCACAGTATTCATGAATTACCTTCATGTTCTTCATAGAATTAGGTTACCTGAGAAGTAAACAAGTCTCTTTTGGTATCTGAGGTCTGGATCCAATAAAAGATATGTGTATTTGAAAATAAAGCTCTGCAAAGCCTCTACCAGAGCTCCTGGCTGTTGGGGTGAAACCCAGAGCTTCAAAATGACAGTTATAAACAGACGTCATACCTTCAGCAGTAGACAGACATCTAAGTCTTGTCATTAAGAGACACTGAGTACAATGGAAGATCTCAAACCCTCTCCCTCAACGGAGTTTAACTGAGGCAAGACTTAAGGAATATACCTTCATATATGTTTTCATATCCATACATGCCTACATACACACAAATACATATATATATGCATGCATACAGTCTTGATTCACAGCACAATGTCCTGCTCACTAGACAGAAAGCTACAGTTGGTTTTTGCAAAGATAGAGACAGTCTCTTCTTTGCAGTAAACAGAGTTGGAAGTACCAAGGTGGTGATGCAGAAAGTAGGAAACCAAGGCTACGCCCTTCTTTAGTTTTTATGGTTGCAAACACCACCTTCTAGCACCTTCTCCTGTGTCTACATGCAAGAAAGTTAATCTGGATGTGATCAGTGTTCATGCCTCTTCTTGATGTGGTCACACTACATAGCAAAGCTCTTTAGACTCTGGGCAAAATCAAAGAATATGGGCATTTCAGAAAATGTGGTAGTCAAGGCACTTGACTGCAAAACAGAAGTCTCAGGCTGTGATATTAGTATCCAGGATCCTTTCTGGAGTCCCATCTGCCCTGACCTCCAGAAAGTACCATCATCAAGGAGGAAAACTGATCCCTGTTCCTGTCCTCCTGGCTCATCATTTTTGCCCCTACAGGTCCTGGTACATTGTCCTTGCCCACGACTTGCAGACCCATACTGTGCTCTGCTTGAGGTAAGGTAAAGCCAGACTTGCTGAATGGGAGCACTGGTGGCCCTGGTCTCCTGAGAGTTTGCATCAACCATCACTGTGCAGAGGAGGACCTCCTCCATCAGCTGTATTTTTAAATGTTGATTGTCAAGTTTTCTGGGAGAAATAAACAGATGGATGCTCAGTTCAGACTAAGTGGTAACATTTAGCCTTTCACTGGAGCATAACTTTAGGCACTTGAGAACATTTTATCACTAAAACTCAGGTCTTTCAGCTGCTTCAGCAAGCTAGGCACCATGGGAAGGGAAAGAAGTACTCTCTTGTACCAAATTATATGTAGCCTGCATCTAAAGTTCTTAAATACTGTTTTGTTCCCAAAGTCCTTGAAAGTGAAACTGGATAGAGAGTAAGTATCATGAGACCATTACAAACAGTATTCAGGAGCTTCTCTAACTGTGCCTTGATCTTGTTTTACACTATGATGTCCTGTTCAAGACCCAGCCTAAATTCTGACGAGTCAAATTCCCATCAGGAATGCCAGAAAAAAAATAATCGCAGGTTTTGATCATCAGCCATCATCTTCTGGAATATATGGATGCAGCTCACACAGGATCTTGGTGTTTCCAATGTAGTGACACATAAGCACATCAGGATATGGGAACAACAGCTCTCTAGCTGCTGCATGAAATCTGGCTGACTGATTTCTTGGACAGAATAAAAGTGTGATTTTGGCAATGCAATAAAATGCTTTACATCTGAGGCTGTGTGTAGTGCAATAAAGATGATTCTTTGCTTCCTGCCCTACCTTTACCACACTTCTGTTTTCTTCAAACAGCTCTACTTTTGGCACTGAGTCCATTTCTTCTTCTGGCTGTCACTGCCACAGTTGAACTACACTCAGGAGGTCAGGTTGGACTGCCAGACTGCCTGGCAGTGATGCACCTTGGAGAGCTGAATCTGGCCCTTCCTGTGCTGGAGAGAATAGGACGCTCTTCAAAATGCTGTATTTTTAGAGAGGGAATCTCGGCAGGGCTTATGAATAGTTACACTTAATAATACACCACACAGCAACTCAATGACAAACTTAATAATTTCTCAGGGACCAGAACTCCAGTGATACTGAGCACATATAAAATTTTACTTGAAATCTTGCATCTTTGTACAAGGAAGATGAACACATGAACAGTTACCCAAATTCGTCACCCCATTATCTCAGAGCTATATTTGAGTCTGGAAGAGATTTCATTTGCAATTGCTTCACTTAGGGTTTTTTCAGTAGTCTATTACTGATTGACCAGTTTGGAGAACTGGCATTCATAACTGGAAGGGTCAAGGCCTCAACACTTGACTTCATCTCCAGTCACTGCTTAATACCTGTTTTATGAGAAAAAGTACACCTTGCATTTTGTTCCAGTCCTTTTAAAAGAGGATAGGAAAAAAGAGGGTGCTTCAGACCATGGCACTATGCTTTTTCTTCCCTTGAAACCATGGGCATTTTGAAGCATGGTGGAAATTACTATTTATTCTGCAGGAGCATAAGCATAATTTCTGGGCCATCAGTGATAATCGGGCAGCAGAGGCCACTTACACTTGGTAATTTTCATAGTCATCCATAGGCAAGGAACTAGACCATTACAGTTGTCTTCTGCAAAGTCTTTTGCAAAAAACTGTGTGAGTGAGACAGATTATTATGAAGGTATCCTTAAAATACCCTCCAATATGGCCAATGAGTGACAGCCTGATCTATGTATCTCATACAGACACATTCTTTAAAAAGGTGAGTGAAATGCATTTAAGCATGTAGGTGGAGTAAACTAGTTTTGAAGCACCTGATATTGTTCATTCTACCAATTTTTTACGCAAAGTAAAATTAATTTTAAATTAATTTTTCTTGAAAGAATAAAGTTATAAATAAAGCTTACAACCAAATGGTGAGTTATAACAATTCATTGAACAAAGAAATCTGTTCAGTGCAGTTCATTAATTAAACAGTAAAGTGGTCTTCATGAAAATATTAAAGTTCCTGAAGTAGTTTCCTCCTGTACTGAGAGAGCAAACAGACAGAAGAGGTGCAAATAAAAGCAGCTTTCTCTCACTACATCTTCTGTTTGCTGGAGAGGATAACATGTTACCTAGATTTCCCTAAATGTAACACTGGTCATTAACATACCAAGAAACTTTTAACTGAAAATGACAGCGTCTTTTTTTATATGGCTTTTCTCAGAAACACACCTGCCCATCTTGGACATAGAAAGAATTTGCATTACTGGAGGACATGAACTGAACACTAATATCAGTCTGTGTCTCTGGGAAGACAAACTGATCTCTCCTAACTTCAGATATTCAAGCAACAAACACCAGTGTCTCACCTAGCAGAGGGCCCCTTTGGTAAGGAGGGCAATAGATACATTTAGAGCATGACTTGGCAGCTACTTCAGGATGAGATGAAGAGCACCTTAGAAGGTCTTGTTTCTTTTCATTGATCACAAAGAAGCTCTGGATGGTAAACTCAAACATACCTGTCCACACTGCAGATGTCCACAGATAGTCACTGATGTCCACAGTAGGGGAATTGGACCATGAATTCCTGGGGAAAGCTGAAAAAATAAATAAATTACTTTGTATAATTTTATGAGCCTAGAAATGGATAAACAACAGTTACTAGGCCTCTCCTTCTGCCATTTCCAGCTTTGTACTTCAAGATCCATACCTTGTGAACATAAGCATAGGTGGCTGATTGTCAGACTTTTCTGTAGTCCACTGATTATAAAGTTAAAAGTACATGTATACATATTTTAGTTTGATTAAGGCCTATGTTCAAGTTATTTCAAAATTCTTATGGCACTTGAATTACAGGCAATGAACACTGAATCTGCAGTTTCTGTTGAAAGGCTAAAATAAGGGTTAGGAAACAAGATATAGTTTACATACTGTAAAGGGTTTTTCTCTAGTCTCTGTTAATCTTTTCCTGTGTAATTTCTGTCATCTTTCTTAGTAAAATTAATCTAAATAGCTGTAAAACCAGATTAAACCTCTTATAAGACAATCGGTCTGGCTGAACAGGGAGATTTTGAAGGAAATTAGGTTAAAAAAGAGAGCCTACCAGTTATGGAAAAAAGGGCTGGCTACTCAGGAAGATTTTAGGAATATAGTTAGGTCGTTTGGAAAGAAAATCAGAGAGATGAAGGTAAAATTTGAACTCAATCTTGTGACTTCTGTTAAGGATAACAAAAAGTCTTTCTATAGATACATCAGTAGCAAAAAGGAGGGACAAGGAAAACCTCCATTCTTTATTGGACATGGGTGGGAACATAGGTATCAAAGATGAGGACAAGGCTGAGGCATTTAACACCTTCTTTACCTCAGTCTTCAACAGTAAGGTTGTCCTGAGGACAGCTGGCTTCCGGAGCTTGTAGACAGAGACAAGAAGCTGGATAGCCCCCCTGTAATCAAAGAGGAAATAGTGACCTGCTGAGCCACTTGGATCCTCACAAGTCTATGGGGCCAGATGGGATCCACTCAAGGGTGATGAAGGAAAAGCTTACCAAGCTGCTCTCCATCATTTACCAACAGTCCTGGCTCTCTGGGGAAGTCCCAGATGATTGGAAGTTGGCGAATGTCACACCAAACCACAGAAAGGGCCAGAAGGAGGACCCAGGCCTGTCAGCCTGACCTCAGTGCCTGGCAAGGTTATGGAGCAGATCATCCTGAGTGCAATCACACAGCACCTACAGGATGGACAAGGGATCAGAGCCAGCCAGCACGGGTTTAGAAGGGGTAGGTCCTGTCTGACCAACCTGATCTCCTTATATGACCAGGTGACCCGCCTGGTGGATGAGGGGAAGGCTGTGGATGTGTCTATCTGGACTTCAGCAAAGCCTTTGACACTGTTTCCCATAACATATTCCTGGAAAAGCTGGCAGCCCATGGCTTGGACAGGGGCACTCTGTGCTGGGTTAGGAACTGGCTGGAGGGCCGAGCCCAGAGAGTGCTGGTGAACGGGGCTGCATCCAGCTGGCGGCCGGTCACCAGTGGTGTCCCCCAGGGATCAGTGCTGAGCCCAGTCCTGTTTAATATCTTTATTGATTGTTTAGATGAGGGGATTGAGTCCACCATTAGCAAATTTGCAGATGACACCAAGTTGGGGGGGAATGTTGATCAGTTGGAATGCAGGAGGGCTCTTCAGAGGAAGTTGGACAAGATGGAGAGATGGTCTGATTCCAACAGGATGAGGTTCAACAGAGCCAAGTGCTGGGTCCTGCACTTTGGCCACAACAACCCCTGCAGCGCTACAGGCTGGGCACAGAGTGGCTGGAGAGCAGCCAGGTGGAAAGGGACCTGGGAGTTTGGATTGACAGGAAGCTGAACATGAGCCAGCAGTGTGCCCAGGGGGCCAAGAAGGCCAATGGCATCCTGGCCTGCATCAGGAAGTGTGGCCAGCAGGAGCAGGGAAGTGATCCTTCCCCTGTACTCAGCGCTGGTGAGGCCACACCTGGAATATTGTGTTCAGTTGTGGGCCCCTCAGTTTAGGAAGGATATTGAGGGGCTGGAGCAGGTCCAGAGAAGAGCAACGAGGCTGGTGAAGGGACTTGAACACAAGTCCTATGAGGAGAGGCTGAGGGAGCTGGGATTGTTTAGCCTAGAGAAGAGAAAGCTCAGGGGAGACCTCATCACTCTCTACAACTACCTGAGAGAAGTTTGTAGCCAGGTGGGGGTCGGTCTCTTCTCCCAGGTAATCAGCAGTAAGACAAGGGCACAAGCTTAAGCTCTGCTAGGAGAGGTTTAGGTTAGATATTAGGAAGAAATTCTTTACAGAGAGGGTAATCAGGCATTGGAATGGGCTGCCCAGGGAAGTGGTGGGTTCTCCATCCCTGGAGGTTTTTAAGGTGAGACTGGATGTGGCACTGAGTGCCATAGTCTGGTAACTGTGGTCATAATGGATCAAGGGTTGGACTTGATGATCTCCGAGGTCCTTTCCAACCTGTCTGATTCTATGATTCTATGATATGGACACTGTTATTCTGGAAGAAACAAGGCTAAATTTAATTTAAGTTACTTCTAAAGTCCAAAGGAAAGCAAATTATAGTGACTGAAAGTAACTTTCATTTTGCATAATAGTTTCCACTGGCACGGGGATTAATGTACCTTCAATAATCAGTTTCAAAATCACTATATTTAATTCTGATCATTTTCCCTCAGCATCAAATGTAGATAGGCTCTAAATGGTAGTTATTTGCTATAGGGCATAAGCCCTAAAGAATGAATTAAGAATACTCCTTAAAAAAAAAAAAATGAGTCAACTTCAGTTACCAGAGAACCACAAGATGAAGTCTAGCAGTTCTCAATCAGCCATTAATGAGGGCCAGTATCATCAGGCATCCCATGTTTCATCAGCAATCTGCTGACACAATGCACTGTCAATCAATAACATAGTGGAGGAAAACATAATTTTTAAAGCAGCATGATCACAGTGAATTTGAATGACCTGATTTTGCAGGGCTTGAAAGGCCAGTTTTCTGAGTTCCACTCCAGACACATCTTATCTTGTAAGTCACAGATTAGGCTCTGATACAAGCTTAGGTTTTAGAACAGCTTTCTTGTTCTGAAATTGTTGTCACAGACATGGGATTGAACTGTTACTTTGGCAGGATATCATTCTTTTCAACAGCACTGTGACATATGGGGGTGGAGGAGGAGGAGAGATGGGAGGGAAAGGTGGTTGTTTTGCATCCCTACTCAGCTCTCTCTCACTTTTTTCACACAGTCATCCGTTGCAATCCCTCACTGAATAAGCTTGGCAAGCTCAGGGTCCAGATGTCAAAGACTGGCTTTGACTGTAACTCTTCAACACTGGCGTTTGGCTGTGCCATTGCCTTATTCGTGGGCAGTCCATTACTTATAAAATAGTAAAGCTGTTGAGATAACATCATTATCTATCTGCATTAAAATCAATAATTTACAAATTCCAAGAAATCGCCAAGAATCTGTAGCTCTTCCTTTTTTTATATATATACTAATACAGGCCAAACATTATGTAGTTAACTGATTTCTTCCTTAGTAATCTAAAACCACTAATCCTGTTACTGAATCAAAATACCTCAGTCTGTAAGGAAACTGGAGAGCTCACCCTGGGCAGCTTTTGTGTTTGTAAATGCTATTGTGGATGCCTGTAAACAGTAAGGAAATGTCACATTGACTTCTGCATGAATTCAGTCCTGTTTAATATCTTTATTGATTGTTTAGATGAGGGGATTGAGTCCACCATTAGCAAATTTGCAGATGACACCAAGTTGGGGGGGAATGTTGATCAGTTGGAATGCAGGAGGGCTCTTCAGAGGAAGTTGGACAAGATGGAGAGATGGTCTGATTCCAACAGGAGGAGGTTCAACAGAGCCAAGTGCTGGGTCCTGCACTTTGGCCACAACAACCCCTGCAGCGCTACAGGCTGGGCACAGAGTGGCTGGAGAGCAGCCAGGTGGAAAGGGACCTGGGAGTTTGGATTGACAGGAAGCTGAACATGAGCCAGCAGTGTGCCCAGGGGGCCAAGAAGGCCAATGGCATCCTGGCCTGCATCAGGAAGTGTGGCCAGCAGGAGCAGGGAAGTGATCCTTCCCCTGTACTCAGCACTGGTGAGGCCACACCTGGAATATTGTGTTCAGTTGTAGGCCCCTCAGTTTAGGAAAGACATTGAGGTGCTGGAGCAGGTCCAGAGAAGAGCAACGAGGCTGGTGAAGGGACTTGAACACAAGTCCTATGAGGAGAGGCTGAGGGAGCTGGGATTGTTTAGCCTAGAGAAGAGAAAGCTCAGGGGAGACCTCATCACTCTCTTCAACTCCCTGAAAGGAGTTTGTAGCCAGGTGGGGGTCGGTCTCTTCTCCCAGATAATCAGCAGTAAGACAAGGGCACAAGCTTAAGCTCTGCTAGGAGAGGTTTAGGTTAGATATTAGGAAGAAATTCTTTACAGAGAGGGTAATCAGGCATTGGAATGGGCTGCCCAGGGAAGTGGTGGGTTCTCCATCCCTGGAGGTTTTTAAGGTGAGACTGGATGTGGCACTGAGTGCCATAGTCTGGTAACTGTGGTCATAATGGATCAAGGGTTGGACTTGATGATCTCCGAGGTCCTTTCCAACCTGTCTGATTCTATGATTCTATGATATGGACACTGTTATTCTGGAAGAAACAAGGCTAAATTTAATTTAAGTTACTTCTAAAGTCCAAAGGAAAGCAAATTATAGTGACTGAAAGTAACTTTCATTTTGCATAATAGTTTCCACTGGCACGGGGGATTAATGTACCTTCAATAATCAGTTTCAAAATCACTATATTTAATTCTGATCATTTTCCCTCAGCATCAAATGTAGATAGGCTCTAAATGGTAGTTATTTGCTATAGGGCATAAGCCCTAAAGAATGAATTAAGAATACTCCTTAAAAAAAAAAAAATGAGTCAACTTCAGTTACCAGAGAACCACAAGATGAAGTCTAGCAGTTCTCAATCAGCCATTAATGAGGGCCAGTATCATCAGGCATCCCATGTTTCATCAGCAATCTGCTGACACAATGCACTGTCAATCAATAACATAGTGGAGGAAAACATAATTTTTAAAGCAGCATGATCACAGTGAATTTGAATGACCTGATTTTGCAGGGCTTGAAAAGGCCAGTTTTCTGAGTTCCACTCCAGACACATCTTATCTTGTAAGTCACAGATTAGGCTCTGATACAAGCTTAGGTTTTAGAACAGCTTTCTTGTTCTGAAATTGTTGTCACAGACATTGGATTGAACTGTTACTTTGGCAGGATATCATTCTTTTCACCAGCACTGTGACATATGAGGGTGGAGGAGGAGGAGAGATGGGAGGGAAAGGTGGTTGTTTTGCATCCCTACTCAGCTCTCTCTCACTTTTTTCACACAGTCATCCGTTGCAATCCCTCACTGAATAAGCTTGGCAAGCTCAGGGTCCAGATGTCAAAGACTGGCTTTGACTGTAACTCTTCAACACTGGCGTTTGGCTGTGCCATTGCCTTATTCGTGGGCAGTCCATTACTTATAAAATAGTAAAGCTGTTGAGATAACATCATTATCTATCTGCATTAAAATCAATAATTTACAAATTCCAAGAAATCGCCAAGAATCTGTAGCTCTTCCTTTTTTTATATATATACTAATACAGGCCAAACATTATGTAGTTAACTGATTTCTTCTTAGTAATCTAAAACCACTAATCCTGTTACTGAATCAAAATACCTCAGTCTGTAAGGAAACTGGAGAGCTTTTGTGTTTGTAAATGCTATTGTGGATGCCTGTAAACAGTAAGGAAATGTCACATTGACTTCTGCATGAATAGGGTCAGGTTCAGAGACGGCTACACATCAAAGCTAATTATAAAACAAAACCTTAGAGGATCTGAAAGCATTTCTCTGAAGTGCTGCTCTGTTTGACAGCTGCAGACATGCACCATCAATTGCCACCTTCTGTAGCGAGTCTCAGTTTTCTTATACAAACGCTTCAGCATGAAGAGGGGCAGCTGAGCTTGGCCCATAAAAATAAAAGGATTTGAAGTTAGATTCCTTTTGTGGAAAGAGCAATCTATGCATTTGAGATGTATCTATGGAGCTATATATTGTTGCCCAGTGATGGGGGAGGGATGTGTGAGATGTGTCATCATTTCAGCTCTTAGGAAAGAAAAATGAAAGGTATTAGTTGGCGAAAAAAAAGCCATTATTGTCGAGAAGAATGAAGGTTGTAAGGGAAAAAAAGGCAACTGAAAGAAAATGCATTACAGCATTGTTTTTAAATATTAATTTCTATGAACTAAAGCTACTGTTCTTTTTTATTGACTAAGGAGCTCCACATTAATATTGGAAACCTCTATATGGAATTTTCTACATTTTAATTATTTCTTGCTCTGCCTGGTATATTAATGTTGTGGTTATCTTTGAAATAGTATTACCACTGGTGATTTATGCAAAATTCAACCAGTTCTATGACTCTATCAGTTTGAATTAAAACAAGCAATGAAGGAAGTATGCTGCTATCATGACACTGTAGATCATCATTATTTTCAGTAGTTGGTGTGATCAGTGTACTTGAAACATTACCTTCGGTCAGTGTTCTGGAACCCTTCCTTTCCTCCAGCAGCAAATCACTAAGGGAGAAATTCTTGGAGAGTTGGCTCATGGACTTAGATTTAGGACTATAATAATCCCATAAAGTAATGTGTTTCATCTGCTGCATTTTGTTTAGATTCAGCATTCAGGCCAATGCTTTTATAGTTTGTTAATGGCTGAGCTGGCCAGGGATTGTGTTTAATAGATACAATTTTCTGATTGTGTTAAGCTCTGTATGATTCATCTCCTGGCACTCTGTCCTGCTGGATTTAATCATAAAGTATTATGACCCACTGAAACTGCATGTACTGGGTTTGCATGGCAAGTTTTTTCTACTGGGGTGGCTTCTGTGCGTATATGCCGGAAACTTCCCCCTTGTCCAACAGAGCCAATGCCAGCTGGCTCCAAGACAAACCCACAACTGACCAAGGCCAAGCCCGTCACTGATAGCAGTAGAGTAATCTGGGGTAACAGATTTTAGAAGCGGGGGAAAAAACACTGCACAACATCAGCTGCAGCTGGAGAGAGGAGTGAGAGTATGTAAGAGGAACAACCCTGCAGACACCAAGGTCAGTGAAGAAGGAGGAGGAGCAGGAGGTTCTCCAGGCTGTAGAGCAAAGATTATCCTGCAGCCCATGTGTTAGGATCAGGTTCTTTAAATTATTAGAAAGATGCCTCTGCCCTAATTAAGGTGCAAACAAGACCCTATGCTGAAATCAATACGACGGATTTTTATTTAATGATAAATAGGAGGTAGAGAAAGATAGAAATAAATAGGAAAAAGAGAAGGGGTAGAAAAGAGAGTGACAGAGAAGCAGAGTCATCTTCTTGGTGGTTAGAGTCCCTTCACACTTGTGGATTCATTCTTCTCCAGGGAAAATTGGACAATAGTACCACCTTATATCAGGTTCCTATCAGTCCAAATTAGTAGGCATATTCAGAGAGGGGTGGGCTTTGGTGAGCAGTTGTTTCTTTTCAGTTTTCTACAGTGGAGAAAAGTCCTTCAATGATTTTAACAATGTTTAAGCATAAACCATTTCAGTGTCTCACATCATGGTGCAGACCAGGTGAAGCAGTCGGTCCCTCTGCAGCCATGGAGGCCCACGGTGGAGCAGATATCCACCTACAGACCCTGGAGGACCCTACACCAGAGCAGGAGGCTTGAAGGAACTGGGACCCCAAGGGAAGCTGGAGCAAGCACCTGGCAGGACCTGTGGCCCTGCAGAGGAGGAGCCCGCTCTGGAGTAGGTTAGTTGGTCGTACTTGTGACCCTATGGGGACCTATGATGGAGCAATCTGTTCCTAAAAGACTACACCCTTTGGAAGGGACCCACACTGGAGCACTTTGTGAAGTACTGCACCCTGTGGGAAGGACTCATGTTGTAGACATTCATGGAGGACTGTCTCCTGTGGGAGATACCCCAATGAAGCAGGAAAGAGTGTGAGGAGTCCTACCCCTGTGGAGGAAGGAGCAGCAGAGACACCAGCTGCAGACTTCCTTCCCAGTCCTCCTGTGTTGCTGAGGGAGGAGAAGGCAGAGAATTCAGGAGTGAAGTTAAGCCCAGGAAGAAGGGAAGAGTTGGGGGAAGGTGCTTTTAAGATTTGCTTTATTTCTCATTATCCTACTCTGAATTGATTGGTAATAAGTAATCTCACCAAGCTGTGCCTGCTTTGCCCATGACAGTAATTGGTGAGTGATCTCTTCCTGCCCTTGTCTCGACCCATGAGCTTTTTGTTTTATTTTTCTCTCCCCTGCCCAGCTAAGAAGGGAGTGGCAGAGTGACTTTGGTGGGCACCTGATGTCTAGTCAGGATCAACTCACCAGAAGAAGTTACTGAAGCTGTTTAATAGACTAGTTTGTCTCAAAGATTTAAGATATCCCCAGGTCAGAGGGTCTCACAGTGAATCCCAAGGATATTGTTTCTCTAATAACTAATTTGGCTACGGCTCTTTCAAATCTCCTCTAGAGCTGGCAGCTCTTTCCTAAACCTATTCCAGAACCAATCAGATCTTGCTTTCCTGGTCAACAAGGGGCCATTCTTCTTTCCAAGACAACAAGAGAACAGACCATGATGCCTGATCATACAGGCAGCTTTGCTGTAGTCTATCCAAAATATCAGCTACTTCACTGTATTAAGCTGGAATCAAGGAATATTTGCTCTGATCTAACTTGTCAGGGAGCCTATGGCTACCACACAATATTTTCCATTTGGTGCCCAGAACTGGAACATTTCTGGGAGAGAGGCAGAAGCTGCAGAGGCAGCAGCTGGAGGAAAAAAAAAAAAAAAAAAAAAAGACATGTTGACAGCATTGAGCAGATGTTTTTCATTTGTAAAAAAAAACATCTCTCTCCTCTTCCTTGCTGTGGTCAGTACCAATGGAAGCCACATGAAAGCTATAGGATAAAGACAACATCAGAGCCATGATGCCAAGGGACAAAGTGAGGAATTTTCTTTTATTTTTTTTCTTTCTCTCCCAGTGTGAATAAATGAGAGACATACTGAAATACCCTACAGCAAATCTCATTCTAGGTTTCCTCCACAGGAAATGTATATCCTTTTCTTAGAAAAGGATAATGAGACTACATTTGCCATCAGTGATGACCCACCCCATGGGAAATATGCCTTCTCCTCAGTCTTGTTTTTGCTCCACACTACAGTTACCGATGTATCCGCCTGTGCAAATGCTGATTACAAATATGAGTTAAAAATCCAGGTTTCCGTATGATATCTAGGAAATCTAATCAGCTTAGAAAAGGAGTCACAGAAGTCAGCACGCTGTGTGAAGTACATCTAGTTCAACCAGAAGGAAATAAACAGTGCCTGAAATCTTGTCTTAGAGGTATGTACTTGCATTTTTAACTTACTCACTTAGTTAAGAATTGTTTTTACAATCTAAAGTCATAACAAAAACAGTTAAAATAAGACTACTGAGTTACATAAGACATGTGACTGCCTTGACATGTAAGACAAGGCAGCAGCATTGTTCATTTTTTGTACAGAATTGAATGAAATACAGACTGCTTAGCAAGAGAACGGCCCAGGTCCTCTGCATCCTGGGAATGTTCAAACTCATCATTCCAGGAAGGAACCCATCCCCTGGGATAACACCACTTTCTACATCAAGTTCTGAAACCAGGGAAATAACAAGGAGAAACAAGACATATATAATACATATAATATAATACATATTTGCAGCCTCAGGCAGCGTGAAGACTCTCTAGTGTCAGAGGGGATATAACAGAGTTCCCTCAAGGCAAAAAATGGCTTGGGCCCAGGTCTCTGGCTCCATAGGTGGGTATCAGAATCTAAACTGTAGTATAAAAGGAATTGAGTTATCCACTTGAGCTTTTGTTATCCACTTGAATGAGTTTTGGTTCTTCAGAATACTTAGAGTATCATATGTTCAGGAATATATTTTGAAGCCGAAGAGAATAAAGGTGCTTCCCTGCAGCATTTACTTTAGTTTCTGGCATCTGGAGATGGAAAAGTGTTTTGACTACTGCATTCTTAGTGTTTCTAACTCTAAGCACTGCCCTGTTCAGTGTGAGGTTTTGAGTCCTCAAACACCATTGGGGGTATGCACAGAATATGTTACATAGGCCTTTCAGCTTCCATTCTAGGACAAGAACATTGTACCTCTTCTCTCCTACACCTTCTCTTCTCACTAGAGGATAAGTCAAATGCTTTCTTATATTACATATTGTTTACAAAAACATTTCCTCATTTTCTGTACAGGGAAATTTGATGAGATAACCTAGGAAAAAAAATATCTGAAGACATAGAACAAAAAATATAGAATATGAGGAAAATATGTAAAGAGACCACAAAAAGCTACTAGTTCAATCACTGTTATCATTAGTGAAGTATGGTGTTGGTGAATCACTGAAGAAGCCACCTCAGTTATCTGGAGTTAAAATTACAGTCTTTCATGAAAACCCCCACAGGTATGTACACCAGGAACATATTTGCTGATAGCTACTGAACAGAAGTTTTAGGTGTCTGAAATCTTCTGGAGGTACTCCATTCAAACAAGTATGTGAAGTCAGCTGAAACATTGTGCTTCTCTGCTTAATCATCATTACAGAGTTTTATGACATGATTTCCTTGACAGAGCTGTAAATACCACCCCATAGCACTGTGACCAACCCTAGAGAGTGTGCTTACACCAGTTGGGAGCGTGTAGGTTGGCAATCTCTCCTTACGTGGAAAGAAACACCAAGCATTTTTTCCAACTACACTGTGCATGATAGTACCTACTTCTGCTGGCTGAGATCACACAATATTGACCATTGAAAAGTTGAATAATGGCTTCAGCACTAATTATTTAATGAAGGAACACATGTACTTCTGTCATCAAGATAGGTACCTTCAGTGCTGATGCTGAGAGCATCCCAAGTGCTATCAGAATATCTGCACTATTCTCAGGTTCTGGACACTTTTTTTTGGCACAGCAAGAGAGGAGCCTCTGGATCATTCTCCTCCAGTCTGGTACCACTGTGGCCTGTAAGGCACACTGACAGTGGGGAAATGTTCTCAGTGCAGCACAAGGTTTACCACATAAAAGGCAAGATTCAATGCACTCTGTAAGGCAAGTGCTCAGTCCTTTAATCCTTGCCCATGATACTGGCTCTGTTTTAGTTCCATACAGCTCATGGTTGGACACCTCTGCCAACCTGGCCCATCAGGGTGCCCATGCCAGGCTACTGCTTTGGGCTTTAAGTACAGCTGACCTGTTCTGGTCCCCATGAAAAAAGGGTAAAGAATGAGTGAGAGAATGTACAGAAGTTAAAAGCTTCCACAGTTTTGCATTTGATTTCTGTGAAGCTTTTGTTTATAATGAAAAAGGCCTTACAAAAAGACAAAGTAGTAAACAGCAAAATGTTATATTTGAGGTTTCAGTAAAGTCCCCTCCAAAGCAATCACCCAGAGAACCTACTGATGCCTCTCCTTGCACAGCTCTTATCATGGGTTTTTGCTAGATGTGAACCAGTAGCAAAGCGTGTCCTCCTGGACCTGGGCCAGAAGTTGAGGTTGAGGCTGCTGGAGCCACTGTGTATACAACACATGTCTTCTAATGTTCTCTAGACTTTAGCCTGGTCACTTACCACTTTAAGGTCCAGGACTAGGGGAAATCTGAAAGCAGAGGCTTCTGATGGCTTTTCAAACAGAAACAGCCTTTAATTGTAATGGTTACAATGTGTCTATGAAGATAGAAGAAGATGTAAGGCTGGAAAGAGGATGAGGATGTAAGGGCTGGAAAGATCACAAGGGTACCTTTGGAGACTCTGTGTGGCCAGGGAGTACTGGGTTGAAACCAGACACACACTTCAGATCAGCTCAAACTACTGAGCAGCAAGTGTGTTTCAGATGACAACTTCCAAATATGCAACATCTTGCTAGCAGATTAATTATGTTTATCTATGGACCTTGATGACTAAGAACTAAATAGACAGAATAAAGTAAATAGAACCTCTCTGCTGGCTCAGCGAAGTCTTCTTTCCTGTTGTTCTAGGTTTCCCACTTGTATCTTCCCCAGTCAGAAATCTATTTTCTGGAATATATGTATCTTAGTGTTCCTATTCACATCTCCTAAGAACCCTTCATATTTCACAAAGACTTAAGACTCCAGTCAAATTGCTGAGATAAATCTTTGCTGCAGGTGCTTGCATAAGCAAGAAGTCAAACAAAATACATTTTGATTCATCACTGATCAGAGAATGTTTTCCAAGGGTCAAGACATGTTAAAATCCTTGTTCAACTACAATCTTCAAAACAGGCAAGTGGTCTACTTGCCTAATTGGACTTTCTTGACTAGATCTCTTGAGAAGAGGTACAGTCACTTTCCACACATACAATTTTCTAAAACTAAAAAAAAAATTAGGAATACGTTCCTAGTTCTTCAATTTTATGTGAGGATTGAATCTCAGCCATTCTCAGTCAGAGTTATTTCCCCATTTCTTCCACATTTTTGCTAGCTCAGTATTTTCTGGCAGAGACCCCTTCCCTAGGCTCAGTCTGTCAGAAACTTGCTCCCTCCAGCAATGACCACCAGGTCACCTAAACCAAATGGAAACCTGAACCCTTTTATCAGCTTGGATACAAATAACCAAGAACACCATGGGGATAACAACAAAGGGCAAACCCACTCCCTGAAAAAGCAAATTAAATCTTGGAGAGATTCTAGGAATATGTGTCCAACACCTGAAATATAAAATGCTCCAAAATCCTCTTGCCAGGGCACTTCATTTTTCAAAATTAGCTGCACTTTGACAGCTTGAACCTGTAACTCAAAGATTGTTAACCTACTTCCTCTACATTTCTGCCGGAAATTAATAGAAAGATGTCTTCCAGTATCTTACATATGTATGACCTTCTAGTGGCCTAAAAAGATTTACTCTACAGCACCTACTAAAATAAGGTTTCACTCCTCAGCTGAGACTCTTCTTACCAGATTATAGCTCAGACTGACATTTTTTTATGGTTCAAGACGTAGACATCTCTGAAAAATATGGGTTTAGTGCCAACAATAGATTGACTTTTAATGAGAATAGCATTTACCAAAATCCCAGTAATTCACTTATCACATACTGCCATTAATGTACCAATAATTGTAAATTGCTTCTGCCTACAGAAGCTCTTCTCACAGAGTCCTGTGAAGTCAGCATCTTTGCCTTTATGTAGACTGTAGCATCTTGCTTGGCTAGTGAATGTAATGTGTCATTTATTTTTACTACCTCATTTGTACATTGTTCTCATTTCTTTCAGAAGCTATATTCTGCTTTCCATGACCAAGCTATCCATCTTTATAAAGGAATGAGAATCATTTTAAAGGACGAGTGCCAAATTCTGTACTTTATTGAGGCCGAAATACAAGCTGCACATTGTATTCTAAAAAGCAAACAAAAGAACAAATTGAAGAGCAGAAAGATTTCAAAAGAGCTGTTCGACAGATAAAACAACTCACTACATCAGAACCACTGGGATTAGTAAAGGTGCGTATAGCTTCACTCTCTCATGCACAGTTTCTCCTTTTCTGAACTCTATAGAGTGCAACACTCAAGAGCTCTCCAAATTTTCATGAAAGTGCTTAAGTGTGACAATAATCAAATAAAAGCAGAAAGAGAAAAATTATCACTACATAGTTCATGAAAAAGACTGTGCAAACAACAATTTCATTTTTTGAAGTATGTCAGGAAAAAGAAGAATGTGAAGTCTTCTGAACAGCCACAGATAAATATGCTTTCCATGTCTGTGTTGCATCAATGAGGAATGAAGACAGATTTTTTTAGAACTGAGGCTCAAAGACAAAGCCTTGGGAAGAGGAGGAAAACATATTATTCTGCACTTTCCACTGAACTTTCTGTGCCTGTTAGATTTTTTTAACATCTTCCTTGTAAAATTAATTTTATTAACTAAATAGCAACAATAGTAATGCAGAGATGACCAATCACAAGACAAAAATTCTATAAATATGCCAGTTATAATTGCATAAAACTCTCAGCAAACAACCAATCACCTCTATGCTTTTTCCTCAAAGAGGAATAATAAAAAATTTAAATAATGAAAGTGTGTTTTGCCCTATCACATATTCTCATAGAAGCATAGCATCCACAGCAAACATTGTATCCACAGCCTCGAAGCAAGTAGTAGGTAGAGTTAAATACCATTTATTTTAGATAACCTTACTCGGCCTCAATCTAGGTTTGTAGGGAAAAAAGTGGAGGGGAAAACACAACCATTACAGAGGAATTATAGTAATTTGCAAACAGAAATGTGGGTCAAATAAGCTGCATAAATTATTCATAATGAATTGTTCATTCAGATTATATTGGATAGATTTGAAAACACTGAAATTGAGATCAGAATTTCTGTAAAGGTAAAATTACTTTAGTGTGTTACTGAGAGCAGTTATAGTGTTTTACTTTACAAAACATCACATTGACTTTTATTTGTTCATTAGGGTTACCTGCATTACAGAACAATCCATCCATCCAGAAAACTCTAAGCATAAAATGACACAAAGAGAATGTGCATTGCATTAATAGCTAGCATTTAAGAAGAGCTAACATCAGAGAAATCCTCACTAAAAATATCCACTAGTACTAGAAAATCACAGTAGAGGCTTGAGCTTCCCCAGTGATAAAGCGCAGGGCAGTTTGGCAGACGCAGAAGCTGAATGCAAGATGCATCTGTCTTTAAGGCTGATTCATCCTTTATGTTGGCACAATCTGTTTTCCCCAGCATGCAAACATTTAATCCAGCCCCCTGGGGATATTTATGTTGATAAATAAAATGGGCTCTATTTTGACCTCACTAACTATGAGGAGAGGCTGAGGGAGCTGGGGTTGTTTAGTCTGGAGAAGAGGAGGCTCAGGGGTGACCTCATCACTCTCTACAACTACCTGAGAGGAGGTTGTAGCCAGGTGGGGGTCGGTCTCTTCTCCCAGGCAATCAGCAGTAGGACAAGAGGGTACGGACTTAAGCTCTGCCAGGGGAGGTTTAGGTTGGATATTAGAAAGAAGTTCTTTACAGAGAGAGTGATCAGGCATTGGAATGGCCTGCCCAGAGAGGTGGTGGATTCACTGCCCTGGAGGTTTTTAAGATGAGGCTGGATGTGGCACTGAGTGCCATGGTCTAGTAATCACAGTGGGGTTGGATCAAGGGTTGGACTTGATGATCTCAGAGGTCTCTTCCAACCCAGCTGATTCTATAATTCTATGATTCTATGATTATCATCCACTCTCAGTGGTACTAGGCCTAGGCATGATGGACAAAAGTTTGTTGGGTCTATCAGGCCTAGATGTGTGCTCCTGCTTTATTTAGAGGTATAGCTGTGGAAGAGGTTTTCACTGATTTTCTCTCTGCACCTGACTGCCCCATCCCACAATGGGAGACTTGTAGGGGAGGAAATCCAGGCCAAACATTTTGCATACCTGATCACAGTAGTGCCTACAGCACAAGAACTTGGGCTAGGACTGGGTACAAGAGCCCTTCAGTAACACCCTGCCAGAAGAACTCATTCTGCCATGGGAACTCATCCTTCAACAGCATCTTTTTGGATCCCAGAAAGGAAGCATTAATTTGGATAAGATGTGTTTTTTATTGGAGAGCTGCTTTATTTTTCTGAATTTATTTTTGGCTACTGCTTTGGTTTGACAGGCATGTTGTGGGAAATTCTCTTTCTCTTGAGACAAAATTGTTCTTGACAGAACTTCACTGATTGGAGCAGGTATATCATGGATGAATCTGGCCAATTATCTTTTCAATTTGGGTAAACATCACTTGGCTGCTTGAGCTTCATTTGCTCAGATAATCAATACACACAGCAGACATACAGAAATGAAGGCAAATCCATTGCATAGCTCCACTGGAAACAGCTGAGGAGATTGTTATGACATAGGCAAGACTACAGAAGTGCTACAACTTGGAGATGTGTGTCTGCCTCAGCAAAGGGCTGTTCCTGGCTTTGATCATGTATATGCCCATCAGAACCCTTTCTAAATGATCATGTCTCCCACTTTTGTTTTTTCAGTGCTATTGGTTCAAAAGATAAGTACCTTTAATACTTAATAGTGTGCAGGATTACACAGCATTAGAAAGATGACCTTTTTACTCTTCTCCACAAGTTACATGAAGTGCTTGTAAAACATGCTGAGCATTGCTCTCTGGGCTGCTGAGTGGCAGAGAAATTATAGCAGCTGAAAGGAAAAGGTGCAGGCTAGGTAACTATTTTAAGAGAACTTTTTTTCAGTCTTTTCTAGCAGTAGCTGACATTTTATTTACTGTACATTTGGAAAAAGTGATATATCGAATCTTCCTCACTTCATGCATCAGTTGAGGGGAGGGAGAGATTCTGTTTCAGTAACATGCTTTGCTTTGTAAATATTAAAAACTTGCATAACATTTTTGCATATTCTCACTATGTACTGCAGCTACCATCCAGACTGAACTCTAGAAATGTAACCTGCTTTTATATCCCTTGGCCGTACATCGCTTGGGTCTGAGTGATTGCCTTCCCTGGCCTTGGATGATGTCTGTGACTCTCCAAAAGAGAGTCCAACACCTGGCTGCCCTGGGATCAGTGCTGAATACCTTTATCTCTCTCTCACTATAGTAACCAGGTCAACTTCTTTTCTTTTTTTTTCTTTCTTTTTTTTTTTTTTTTTTTTTAATAAATAAAAAAATAACCCACTCTGTTAGAGCTGACACCTGCAGACACACATGAGGGTAGGTGCAAATTATCCACTGATGTGTCTGGAAGGTCCAAACCCATGTCATGCATAGCTAGACTGCAAGAGACAGACAAACCTGTGGCTAAAAGATTTGAAGTCAGCACAGAGAGGCCCTACCTATATTACCTTCTACCATCTTCCAGAACTTCCTCATGAGGACCCAGGACATATGGGATCTCCAGATCTTCATCTGGAGCTGAGTGGCTTTGTTATTTCTCTCCTACCACATTAGCTGGAGTTCAACCCATAAAACAGTTTTTTGATTGATTTGGTGACTTCATTTCCCAAGTTATTATCAAGAACAAGTCACTGGCTGCTAATAGCTGTTCTTTGCCTAGCTTTGAAGCCTTGGTCCAGGACAGATGTTAAAAAAAACAAAAATGGAGATGTCACAGGCAGACTTACAAACAGCTAAATGTTCTTTTACTTATGGGAATAGTCAGGGAACAGTTGTTTGATGTGGATGTAGGTAGACATGCACTGAATAGTCACAACTAAGTTACCCTGTCAGCAGAAAGAAAATAGCCATATCAGCACCTTACCTTCCTCAGGTTCTCAGTCTGAACAATATTCCAGACAATCACTTCTGCCTGCTAAAGCTACTCTGGCCATGTGAGGCTCCCAAGCATTTTAACTGAATTCCAGTATTATGTCATCAAAGGGGATGCAAGTGTTGCATTGAACCTGGTTCTCCTCTCACCTCACAGGCTGTCTTCATCCTTGTGGATAAAGAATAAGGGAGAGGGAAAGTAGCAGTACATCTTCCTGGGAGTTTTGCCTCCCTACCACCTCCTTTCAATCTTAAAATCTCACACAAATTGTCCCAAAATAACTGCACTTCTCAAGGAATATAGTCCTGGGATAAAGAATCAATTACTCTTGTTAGAGTCAATGTGGGCTGAAATAACCCTCCGACTTCTTGTCAGAAAATGAAGATCCTCACACTCTGACCCTCTAGCAACCTTTAGGAATTCCCTCTTCTCCCTGTCATCAATGCCTTTTCATTATTTTTTCTCCTTTATGAATATCTCTTTGTAGAGAGCTGCTTGTTCAGGACCTCAGAGAAGATACTATACCAACAATTTTGACAGAAAGGTAAAAGGAAAAGGGGGTCAGTGACAGGGCTTTGTGGAGAGTCAGGTTTGACAGATTGCTGCAGCAAGGTGGTCCACACTATTATCTGAGTACTGTATCTGCTTGTGCAGAGTATCCTTTGGGCACACGTAACTGGGGCAACTAGTGCATGGGACTGGTGCAGGATACAGCTTTCCATGATCCTTCCAACTCTAGTACTAGTACCATAATCACACAGGATGTGATCCTACACACTGTGTGTCCTATTCTTACACTTGGAAAGTTTCTTCCAAGCGCTGTCATGACCCAGTGTCCCAATTGCCACAGCTTTCAGAGAGTGTACTTCAAGGACCAACAGTCTCAATTTAGTGCACAGTTCATATCATCTCCTGTCACCACAAGAAAACATTAGAAACCACAAATGGAATACACAGTCTTTGTTCAGCTGCTGCAAGTTTGCTGCAGTATACCTGCAGTACCACAGAAGTAACAGCCAGAAGAGCTGAGCAGGAGACTGCTGTCTGTATTAGTCCTATCCAGTCCAGAAGTTTGTGAGGGAATGGCTTTTTATTCCATCGCTCAATAGAATGTGTAAAATGCGAGAAAAAAAATAATTCCCAGTTGGCCTTTCAGACACATCACACAAAATTGACTAAGGATGCTATTTTATTATTGTCAAATTTAGTTGTCACCATAATTTTATTTGCATTTGATTCACAGGCACAATAAAGAGGAAAATTTAGCAGTAGACAGAGACAAGTGTTATGTGACAAGAGTATTAATCCCACCTGCATCAAGTGACTGGGGCAAGAAATAACTGTCTTTTAGTAGCACTTTGGTGTCACACACTTATCACATCATTCCACAAAGAGCTGTTGAAATACTTATTTGAACTATAAAATTATTTAATATTTTCAAGATAAATACTTTTTAAGTTGATGTCAAAGGTTACTTCCTAATATTTCTCTTTCTGTGTTGGATCCATATTCGTAACATAAATCTCTCTCAGTCAGATACAGTATCTCATGTCTTAATAAATTTGATTATTACCATTGAATGCACACTAATTATCTATGAGCTGTATTTGAAACTCAGATGTTGTTCTTATCCCAGTTGCAATCTGTTGGTCACACAAATGTGTGCAAATGTGGTCTAATTCGATTTGCTAACTGATGAAGAACCCACAATTTCATTAAGAAACAGCTGAGGAAGGGAAGCTATCTTCATTAATAAAAACAATTAGTGAGTTGCCCAGCTGTGTTACAAAGCAGTCAACTACTTTTAGGCTGGCACCCTGGCAGACTAATAATCCAGTGATAATTGGATACACTAGGCAAGATGTTCAGCTTTTGATTCTTATTTATACTGATCTCCATTCACAACGAGATTTATTTCAAACTTTTTCTTTAAAATAAAATAAAAACTTTATTTAATCTGAAACATCAACCAGTCAAACCCTTGTTATGGTAATGTTTCTGAGGATTCGGAGGAAGATTTGCCAAGGAAGAGTGCAGCCCTGTGCTGCCAGTGGGGTTGTCACAAAAAACACCACAGGGGAAGGAGACTGTAATTCCTACTCCTGAATCCTGCCTCTCAGAACAAACTTGGTGATAAAATAAAGGCATTTCTTAAGGCAGGGAACAGTAAGTCAGGCTCACTGATTTGGCCCTGTGGTAGCTGTGAAGTAACTGCTCACAGGCTCTTCAGTGAAGCATTAGGACTTGCTAAGGACCTCTGCCTCTTTTCTCCCACCTTGGAGATGGATGAAACTATGAAGACTTAGATTACTGGAAGTTCTTAGGTGATTGATGGAACAGATGATTTCTGGCGGGGTGTTCAGAAATGTATCCATTCTGGATTTACTTCCTGCCTATAGCAGCATTTATATCCTTCTGTGATGCTCCAGCCCAACAAACAAAATCACATAGCATGTCAGGAAAAGCGGTGCTTGCAGGTCAGAATGTTTCCTTGCAGCAGTACAGACATAATACAACTTACACTAAATCAGTTAACTTAAACTGACTGTAAAAGAGTAAAAAGAAGCCTTTAAGTTAACTCTGGTGTAATTTTACAACTCTAACTGGTAAAATATTGGGCATACTCCATCAGACAGCATCCATCCTTTTATGTGAGGAAAGGCATTCTTTCGACTGGTAAATGAACCAACCTGAGGCAAAAAAAATTATTCCCTGTTTAGGGAAATCATGTTTGCCAAGTCACACAAATGAGTAAACATCCCAAAGGAAAATGATTTGTCATAACCGAATGTATCAAAATGTAAATACTATATAAAGAATGTAAATATCCCTTGAAGGTGCCCCATAAATAAAATGATAACAAAATTAGTT
Source organism: Myiozetetes cayanensis (assembly GCF_022539395.1). NCBI lineage: Eukaryota > Metazoa > Chordata > Aves > Passeriformes > Tyrannidae > Myiozetetes > Myiozetetes cayanensis. Next base: position 48,781,528 of record NW_026087742.1, on the reverse strand, counting down.
TATTTGCTGAGGTACTACATGTGTAGTATGGTATCATCAATCTGTACAGGTGAATTGCAAGTAGAAAGCAACATAATCAATCATATTTGAAGCTTTCCTGCAAATGGAAGGAAAATTGCCTTTTAGATAATATACAGTACAGCTGGACTGCATGACCATTGATTTTTTTATCAGCTTGGACATAGGCAAAACCCACCAATCATGAAGAATTTTCCTGTTAATGGTGGGAATTTTTTTAAGATTTGTTGTTTTGCATATGTCTGACCACAGTGTTTCAGTGCATGGTTTCTTTCTGAGATCTATTTTGCTTAATGGCTATAGTTTCACACAATCTGCCTACACAGCTGTGTAACTAAACTCAACACTTATGAATTGCTACCAAGGTCAAACTTAACCAGAAAAAAATTTTTCATTCATTGTCTTTTTTCTTTTATAGGATAAAGTATGTTATACCACAGCTGGTGAAATATATGGTTTGAAATGGAAACTCCAAAGGGCTATCTCTGACTTTCATAGATTTAGATCAGATCTAGCTATGAAAGTTAGCAACTTCATCCAAGAAAAAATTCAGATCTGTCAAAGACTGAACTAAAGGTATCAAGGCTTTTATTTCACAATCTTTATATTGGATTACATTTGCAGAAGCATACCTTTGAAAGGCAAATATGGTGGGGAAAAACAGATGTTCTCTGGTGCGGTGAAGAAGCTTTTATGAGATAGCTCCACTATAATACAGTTTCCTCAACTTAATTTCCCAGGCACAACCTTTGCATATAATGAAAGATGGTCCTTTTCCTATTTGTCAGTGTTATAAATGCTGCAAACCATTACTGATCCACCCAAATAGCCCTGTTGAATACATGACCTATTGGTTTGTACTGGAAGATACAGTGAATTCTGTCTGGGGCTACAGCTGATAAAGCCTAATTCCTTCTCCCTCTCGAAGGACAGGTATGAAGGAGGTACTTGGCACAGTACTTCCTCTGCAACTACTCTTTGAGCTCAGTTACCATGTCCAGGGATATGTCCCTTGCTCCTCACAGATTCCTGGCCTTTGTCATTACTCACTGCACATGTCAAATAGTACTATTTGATGGTCCATTTTGTCTTCACTTCAGTGTGTCAGGGCCATGGACAATACCTCCAGCTGTGCCAGGCAAAGGCTTCTCAGAAGGGCTTTTATGACATGTTGATGTGAAACTATACTCACTGCATAATAGAGGAAGCCTTACCTGATGCTGACAGCAGCAACTCGTCTTACCCTGTGGCTCTGCTCTGATCTCCTGGTGCACAGGGCTGTGCTAAAAGAGACCCAGTCTCATTCAGAGGAATTTGTTATTAAAAGCACAGCCAAACCTCGAACTGTCCATAAATCTCACCTGCTTGAAATAAAGGAGGTGCAATAGTACAGCTGAGGATGTGGCCCCTGCCCTGTACCCTGTGTCCTTCTCTATGACAGCTTAGGCTGCTCAGCACAGGAAAGAGGGATGCAGTATCCCTATGCTTTCACGGTCACAGGATGCTGGGAGCTGAGTGGTGGACCAACTGACCATCAGTCTGGAAAGTGCCTGCTCTGACTCACCAGTGACTCCTTCCAGGGCTAGCTGATAGTGGAGGTGTAGCATGCCCCTGTAGTGCTGAATTTTCTGCCCACTCTGCCCAAACATTAGGTAAAAATTGTTTTTTTACGGCATGGTTATACATTGCCTAGATTAATGGAACCTTGATCTCAGCTAGGGGTTCCAAACTCAGCCACAGTTCAAATATAATAAATAACTTGACAACAGGTTTTGTGGGCTTCTGACAGCTTCTTCTTTGGAAAACAAGCCTGGGAAATACCAGAGAGTGACTGGAGGTTTTAATTCTCTTAATAAGTAAAAGAAAAAGAAACCCTGTTGCACTATTCCATTGTTTCTGTAATGTGTAAAGAGCTAGTGCATAGGATAGCATAATAACATACCAGAAAAATTAAAGGATGGATCACAGCTGGAAAAAGCAGGCATTTTTCACATTCAGGAGGCACTTTCTATAGCACTGGAAAAATGGCAGTTTTACATAACAGGTTAACCAATGTATTTCAGTAAGTTCAATAGTAAAAGATAAGAATCATGAGTCTCTACTTATTTTGTAGCTGAAGGCCATCAATCATATATAATTTTGATTTTTTTTTTCTTTCAAATGAATTGGAGCTCAAACCACTGCAATAAGAAGCTGGCATCTTTTCACTGAGACAGTGTTACAATTTTGTAATATGGCAATGTGTGATACAAAATGAAACGTAAAAATTACACAGACCAGTAGATAAAGCATTTACTGAAAATCTATCTGGCAAAGAGGGCGTGAGTTGTTTAAAACACTGCCTGAACAGATGTAATAAACACAAAATAATGTATCATCTGCCCACCTTAAATGCTTTCCTTCAGTTTAATTAATTTTCCTCACCTCCTCATAGAAAACTTAGTGTCTGTGAAAATACTGGTAGCCTTAGAAAATTAAATTGTCTACCTGCTGCAGTACAGTGGATTGAAGAAATCAGATCTTCATTGTCTCTATTCTGCCCTAGCGCCGCGATTCAGAGAATGGCAGAGTCTCATTCACAGTACTTTTGGATGGGAGGAGTACCTCAAGAACGACAGAATAGCATAACACAGCACAGATAGCACAGGGTAGCATAGTGTAGCATAAATACATAGCATAGAATGGGGCAGGTCAGGAAGCAGGCAAACATGACAATCATTTTTCTACCATGCTGTTACCACAACTGGGGCAACCAGAGACCTCTCTTATCTATAAATACCGGCTTTACTTTCACTAGTACAGCTGAGACCAGCCCAGGCTTGTAGGCATCCACAACTCAATACTGAGTTATACTGTCAAAAGTGAAGACACCAAGTCTTGGCTTTAGGTTGCCAGTGGTAGCAATGTATTTCCCTGGGCTGATGTTGGGGTGGACATCCCACTACCAGGGCAAGTCCAACCTCAGATATGACTTAGGAAGAAAAAAGGATCTTGCTATACTTTATTCCTTCCTTGAATAATTTGAAAATCCTAGAATCTGACAGGCATAAGCAGCAATGCCTGATGAAGAAGAAGCAATATGCCAACTGCTGAATTCCCTTTTTTCTTTGTTCTGACTTAGCAGTGCCAGATCCAACACTTGCAAAGGTCTTTCTGCAGAGAGTTTGAGTCAAAATGAGATCTATTCCACTCAAAGCTACCTCAAGACTTCTCTGAACAGCTGACATTCTCACAAGAGATAGATCAAGCCAGGTTTACCACCACTTGTTACAATAACGTCTATTAGCAGTACTCTTACTGCTTTGCAATAGGCACTACGTGACCTACTATCTCTCTTCCCCAAACTCTCAAGTTTCACAAATAAGTCTTGCCCTTACGCAGCAGGTGGGAAAACACAGCAGCTCTCTGAGGAAGAGGCCCAAATCACAGCCTGAGCAACTTCATATTTTTACAAAGATCTTCATTGGAAAAGTGCACAACATTTATCTTACTTATCTTAGAGGTCTGCCAACTTCTTCACTGCCGCACACTGCTGAATTTATCAGGGCTGTGGCAGGATACAATTGAGATGCAGTGCTCCCACACATGCTAACAGCCTGACTTTTACAGGAAACAAGGAATAGATAAGAGAGGACTCTTCATCTTCTCATGAGTTCAAATCTAGATCTGCAAAAGAGAGGAGTCTGGGAACACATGCTAGATAACAGGCAGAAGGTCTGACAGGTGCACAGCTTCTGAAATGGCAAACAGAGGCAGTACGGAGAAAAATATCAATTAATTTAGGAAATTGCACACAAAGGGTCCATGAAAAATATGTGCTTTTAAAAATCCCTCCAGCCAAAGAACACCTCAGGCTGCCTGCAGAGTCATGGTTTTCTCAGCACAGGCATGCTTTTTTTCCCTCTTACATACTGTAATACTTTTCTTCTCTGCCATGTAGAGGAATACCCATACCTGGTTTAAGTAAGCCCCATTTTGACAGATCTCTGAAGAAGTACCCTGCACACAGGTCCTGCTTTTACACTCCCCTCTGGACAGATGATATTAGCTACTTCTGAACACAAGATGCTGGGCTACACAAACCTTTCACTGGCTGTCCTGATCTCTGGCTGAATTTCAGCTCACTGCAAACCCAGGTAGTCAGGAGATTTCCATTATTCCACTCGGTCTCCAGAGTGGTAGTCCTCCTTTAAAATTCTCTTTGCAGATGTTCAGCATCTGCTGCTCAAGTGACATCCACTTGTACGTGACTAACACGGCCACCTGGGCCAACCCTTGGCCCTGGGAGGCACTTTCAGCTCAGGCTCAGCCATGGGACCTGGTTGGAGCTACAATCCCTGCCACTTTGCAACCCTGTCTGTGACAGCCAAGAGGTCCCCGAGCAGCACCTTTCCTTAATCCTATTGAGACTTTTGCTGAAGCATGATCAAAAGTACTTACTCCATTACTATTTAATGATCTCTTTCCTCCTTTTATATTAAGATAAAATTGATGAAATGTAAATATAAACCACTGCCTCCCAATACTTTATTATACCTCAAGGAATTTAGTAATTTTCAGGAATTTCACTGCTACAATGTATGGTCAACAGTCAAAAAAAAAAAAAAAAAAAAAAAGCCCAGGTGCCTCTCTCATGCACATTTAGGAGAGTTTCCCAGAGGACATGAGAATATTTTTCTCTAAACCTCCATCTTCATAAAGGTTTTTGTTCCTCTGTTGCTAGTTTTTTGTAAAATGTTGTCTTCCATGTTTCTATTAGCAATAAAAGGAGGGAAGGGATAAAATCAGAATCATTAGAGACAAACCTGGAGGTAGCACACCTCTGACGGATGGTGTGCTAGTGAAGTTCTTCAGTCTTTCGTCTCAGTGGAGGTAGGGGATGGAGATCCATGTGACAGCAAGAATGCAAGGGCTATTGATGTATTAGAAGCCACAGAAGCACCTGAGAATGGCCATGAAAGAATTAGAGTCCTCCCCCTAAAGAGGTAGTGGGGTCAATTGTCCAACTGAGATGTATCTACACCAATGGCCACAGCAAGGGCAGCAAGCAGGAAGAACTGCAAGCCATGGTTCAGCAAGAAAACTAGGACATAGTTGTCATCAAGGAGACATGGTGGGATGACTCACACGACTGGAGAGGTACAGTAAGCTCTTCAGAAAAGATAGGTAAGGAAGGAGAGGCAGCAGGGGGGCCCTGCAGGTCAGGGAGTGTTTTGATTGTCTGGAGCTTGATGATGCTGACAATTGGGCTGAGTGTACAGGGGAAGGCCAACAAGGCAGATATCCTGTTACAGAACACCCAAGCAGAATGAAAAAGCAAACAAAATGAGGCTCAGGAGAAATGTTATTGCCCTCTCTATACAGTTACCTGAAAGGAGGTTGTAGTGAGGTGGGGTTTGGTCTCTTCTCCCAGGTGACAAGTGACAGGATGTGAGGGAGTGGCCTCAAGCTGCATCAGAGGAGGTTTAGATTGGATATTAGCAAAAATTCTTCACTGAAATAATGGTGGAATCACCATCCCTGGAAATATTTAAAAGACATGCAGATGTGTCACTGAGGGACACGGTTTAGTGGAGGACTTGGCAGTGCTGAGTTAATGATTGGAACTACTGGTCTTAGAGGTCTTTTCCAAACTTGATGAATCTATGATTCTGTAATATTTAACAAATGTATAGAGCTACACCATATAAGAACTGTCAAGCTGGTCGCACATAAACACATTTTTTGATCATATGCTTTATAGAACATTAGGGATTCAGCTTACGTTCTATATAACTGCTAATTAAGAATGAACCACAGATGTGCTTCCAGATATTAATTTCTCTGACATAGGAATGATGAAATCTAATATGCAAGGTCTGGTCTTCCCTAACAAAAACATGTTAAGCCAAAATTAGTTGTGTTAAAAAAACTAAGACTTTAGATCTAAATCTAGCTTTGTTGTTATTCACTATCCTCCTATTTTATTCTGCTAATTGTTAGGCATGTACGCGGTAACACAACTGTGCAACAGTATGTAAATTTTGTCCGTGTGCTCTTGCCTTTTTATTCTGTATATATATCCCTTGCAGGAGTTATCACAGATAAAGGGAAGGGACCTGCATTCCATTAGGTTAATTAGGGCTTGTTGGCTCTATAACCCGAACCACAAATTTTTGAAACGCTGCTTCTCTTCAGAGGTGTACAAGCCACTGAGTTAAAATATGACTGATACTCTTTGTGTTTCCAGGGTGAGATAAAGAGATTTTTTTTTGTAAATAACAGAAACTGAGAGACATGTCCAACCTGCAGGCAGGTTTTTTTGAGGGGTACAACTTACACCACAGTTTAATCCTCATTATTGCCAATTAATTTGGTGACTTGCGGTGAGATCTGTGTCACTAGGAAAACCTGTCCAGGCCCACTTCTGAACAGGGGCATGTCTATCAAACACATCTTGACATGGGAGGGAATTTGCCATTGACATTACACCGCCAAGGACATGAGATGACATATTTTTCCTACGGTTCCTAGGTAGTCTTATTCCACAGAGCCATCCTGTAAGGATATGGTGGAACTAAGATTTTTCAATCCTGTTTCCTCTGACTAGAGTGGAGTAGCATAAATCACCAAGACAGAAAAATGAAAAATAAAAATAAAAGAGAAGATTAAAGGAAAAAATTGTATGTGGTAGGCAGAAAAAAACCCTAAAGCTAAATATTCACAATGAACATACTACTAAAAAATAGCTGTATGTAAGTATACAGAGAATACTATTTTCATAAAAGGATTAGAAAAACCCAAAAGACCTGATAGCAACAAACTGAAAACAAAAGACTTCTTTGTAAAATAGGAGATGAACTCCTCACAATTAAAGGGAGTCCTATATCAGTATAGTAGAACTGAAAACAGAAGGATTTCCCTTGACCTTGGTGTGGTTTCCTTCAAATCCTGTTTTTTGTGTCAGTTCAGCATTGGAAACAAAAAGACCTCTCTTGTTCAGAAGCAACTGAACAAAGTCTGCAGTTGGTATGCTCCACTAAGGCAGTCATCAGGAGAAAAATGTGCCATCATTTCTTTCCCTCTGGCAATCTCTGGCTGTTTCCAGCAACCAGTCCCAACATATTCACAGTTTACTTTCCTTATATATAAATGAATTAGATCTTTGTGTCAGTATCTTGTGTTTTGAGTTTATCTAATATCATTAGTGTACCTATTTATGTCCTAAAGAACCCCTAATTAATCAAATTATCCATCTAGCCTGATTACTAATGGTAACTGTCCCCAGAGGTTGATTAATACATTCACAAATTATTCAGGAAGGCTCTTGAAAGAGCCAACAAAATTTACCCTTTTTGCAACCACAAAGTGCCTTATGAGGCCCACGGATGCCTGAGGGTTGAATATAATCAATAATCCATGAAGATAATTGTTCCCACATGATTGGTGAACAACCTCAAGCTGAGTGCATGAGGGCTAACACTATAATTGATGTTTTTGTTGGGTTTCTACACTCAATGCAATTTGCCTTTAACAAGCCAACTCATCCCTCCTGTTGGACAATAAGTATAGATTTAAGCTTTTCTCTGGGGTATTTCACATAAAGGAAACATACTTTATGTTCTATTGTTAGTTAAAAGCCTGAGTTTAGAAAAACTCATAGCTTAACTGCCAAGATATAATAACTAACAACACTAATACTTTACAGGCATATAGTAACTTCCATCTCATATTTTATTCCAAGTGCTTAACTTTCCAACATTGCCTTGAGGCAATTAATTATATTTATCCCAGTTTTACAAATGTGGAAATCATTACAATTAATGTTGTGTGTTCTAAAGCACTAAGTCAGGATTAAAATCCAGACGATTGTCTTAAAAATGCTAAGACACTAATTTTAAAAGCGGTTTGTCTTTGGGTTTAAGCTCTTTGTACCTTCCTTTTTTGTGGTCTCAAAAGTCTTTATATCAGGGTTTTCTCCAAAACTCTAAGAGGTAAAAATTCCAAGGAAATGAACATTTTTCTGGCAACACCTCATTTGAAACACTGAGGGGAAGAAAAAATATGGTGGGGTCAGTACGAAACAGTGAGAGGAAGTTTGCTAGATCAATCAGAACACAGGTATCTCAGCAATTGTGTCTTCTTTCACTCTCAACTTCATTAAACTTGTTCCATGAGAGTATAGGTTATCCTATGTTTTGGTCCCTTGCTCTAGAGGAATTTCAACAATAAAATTTCTGGGTTTAGATTTAACTTGCCAAGAGTAGCATACATGAAACACAAGCAACACCATCACTGCTGGATGACTCAGTCAGGTGTCCTCTCCATCACGGAATCACAGAATATGCTGAATTGGAAGGCATCCACAAGGATCATCAAGTCCAACTCCTGGCTCTGCACAGGACCATCCCCAAGAGTCACACCATGTGCCCAAGAGTATTGTCTAAACACTTCTTGAACTCTGTCAGTCTTGGTGCTGTGACCACTTCCCTGGGGAGCCTTTTCCAGTGTCCAACCACACTCTGACTGAAGAACCTTTTCTAATATCCAACCTAAACCTGCCCTGAAACAACTTCAGGCCATTCCCTTGAGTTCTGTCACTGGTCAACACAGAGAAGAGATCAGTGCCTGCTCCTTCTCTTCCCCTAAAGAGGAAGTTTTAGACTGCAACGAGGTCTCCTCTCAGTCTCCTCCAGGTTGAACACACTAAGTGACCTCAGCCGCTCCTCACATGGCTTCCCCTCAAGGCCCTTCACCATCTTTGTCACCCTCCTTTGGACACTGCCTCATAGCTGAATATCTTTCTTTTATTGTGGTGCCCAAAACTGCCACAATATTCAAGGTGAGGCCACCCCAGTGCAGAGCAGAATGGGACAATCCCCTCCCTTGACCTGCTGACAATGCTTTGCAACAGTTGGCCCTTCTGGCTGCCAGGGCACTGCTGATTCATATTCAACTTGCCATCAACCAGGACCCACAGGTCCCTTTCCATGGCACTGCTTTCCAGGATCTCATTCCCCATCTGTATGTACATCCAGGATTTCCCTATCCCAGGTGCAGAACCCAGCACTTCCCCTTGTTGAACTTCATATGGTTGCTGATTGCCCAGTCCTCTAATTTGTTGAGGTCTCTGCATGTACTAGCCAGCTCCAGACCACACCAGGTGACCTCTCCTCATCCTCAGGGTTGCCCCAGGCAGGCTGCACCACAAGCACTGGGCTGACACAAAGGACATTAATGCAGGGTTGCTTGGCTTGCCAAGCTAGCAAGCACCACTGGTGGGTGGTGTAAGGGAAATAAGCACAGTTATTTAGAACAATGAATATATGTCCATTTGAGATCTCATTAATCTTATAAGACTATAATGCTTCCCAGTACCTTAGCTATAAGGCTACTTCCTTATATTGTTACTGACTGCACTACATTGTCATAATTCTGTTTTCCTTTAGAAAGATTCTCAGAGGCTCAGAGAGATGGAGAGATTCAGTCAAACTAATCTTTGTGTCTTTTCTGGAAGGAATGAGACATAGGCAAGCAGAGAAAAGTCTATTAACCAGATATTCAATTATTACCAAGAAACAGGAAGCATTACCAAACTAATATAAAAGTACCAAAATCTTCCAATACATAAATATGTTTAACTAAAAAAAAAAAAATAACCTCACAGGAAGCCAGAAAAATACTGAAGCTTGGTATGATGAAAAGAATCTGATGCTTCTTTTCATTCCTTTAGCATCTTTCTTACCTACACTTTTGTCTCTTCATTAGTCTTCTTGAGATCTGCAGACATTAATGCTTTGCTTTTGAGAATGCTTTGTTGTGCTTAGTAGAGCAGAAAACGTTCTCTGTTTGACTTTACAAACTTAGGTGATATTACAATCCCAGATCTTTTCAAGAATTTGGTTTTTTGTTTGGTTGGTTGTGGGTTTTTTGCCTCCCTCCTTACTCTTCCACACAAATCTGTGAGACTTGGTTCTCAATTGTACTTTGTTGCTGCACCTTCTATATTTTGCAATGCCAGTGGTCAGGTTCATAGCAAGAGCAGCAGCACCCGGGTGGTTTCCTTCTTGCTCCAGGTCTTTGCAGGTCTCCACATCAGTTAATCAGAAGGAAGATGATAGATAGATAGATAGATAGATAGATAGATAGATAGATAGATAGATAGATATGAATGTACTAGCCAGTTCAATGCACTTCATGACAGAAAATGCTCTATATTATAGAGTGATGAAGGTACCTGCCAGAGAAAAGGCATTGTCCTTCAGGTCCTAAAATACACAAATGTCTTAAAGACCATAGGTGAAGGAATACATCAGCCTTCATCAGCAACAGTAGAGCTGCACCTATCTCTGAACTGCAAATCATGGATCAAGCATAGGGAAAAAACTCTATTTGTCTCCTCCTACAGTTATAAATCAAGCATTTTTGCTGTAGGAAACAGGCTGTAGACTCTTCTGGCTTAGGTGGCACCTCTTTGGGGTCATACAGAATTTTCTATGATCACAAACTCTGAACTTACACACTCTTTTGTTACCATTTAAACTTCACCCTTTACTAATAGCCATTAAGCTGTCCTGAGGAAATCTGTGCCTTCTTATTCTTTCCATAGTATGCAGAGTAAATACCTGGTGATGTAAATGAGTGAACAACAGGGGATGTTTTGTTAATTTGTAGGTGTCTTTTGTGGCAATAAGAAAAAAGAAAGACTTATTGAGACATTTGACCAGTAGTGACAATGATTTTCACAGGTTTGGGATTCTTGCTGCCACCAGTCTTTATGTTGCTTTCTAGATATGGCAGAGATTCTAGCTTTGTAGGTATAAGAGGGGATTCCACAGAAGTAGATACAAGGACTGAACTAATTAAGGCCAAAACTATGACTTGCAGTATTCCCCAGCAGTCTCACCTTTCTGATTTTCAGCATGTAAGCCCATTTAATTGCATGTCAAACAATAGGGAAGCCTCCTGACTATTGTATGCTGAATATCTACTGTAACCTCCCTGACAATTTAATCATAGATTCTTTCATTAAAAAGGTGGTGATTGGTGACAGACAACATGGTTTCACTGAGGACAAATCACATCTAACAAATTAATGGCCTTCTATAGTGGGGTTGTGTTGTAGCAAATAGGAGGACGACCATAAAAATAAAACTGGGCACTTCATGATGATGGCCTAAATTCAGCTTTTATTGCTTCATCCAATATATTACATCTTGTTCTCACACAACTGCACTCACACACTGACTGTAGAATCTTACATACCAAACTATTCTTAGCTCTGTTATCTATATATTATTACCAACCTTCACATATGATTGGATGTTCACTTCTTATTTACATTCTTTCCTTGCTGCTAGGCTCCACAGCCTTGCTGCATCCTCCAACAGGGTTGTAACAGTGGTGGAAGAGGAAGAGACATCGTCTACCTGGACTCATGCAAGGCATTTGACACTGTCCCACACAACATTTTTGTCTCTACACTGGAGATTGGAGACATGGATTTGATGGTTGGACCCCTCAGTGGATAAGGAATTGGTTAGTTGGTCGCACTCAAAGAGTTGTGGTCAACTGCTCAATGTCAAAGTGGAGAGTAGTGACGAGTGGCTTTCCTTGGGCATCAGTATTGGGACCAGCACAGTTTAACATCTTTGTCAGTGACACAGATAGAGGGATTCAGTGCACTCTAAGCAGATTTTCCGGTGACGCTAAGCTGCGTGGTGCAGTCAACATGCTGGAGGGAAGGGATGCCATCCAGAGGGTCCTTTACACACTTGGGCCCATACAAACTTCATGAAGCTCAGTTAAGCACAGGTGCAAGGTCTTGCACCTGGGTCAGGACAATCTCAATTACAAATACAGGTTGGGTGGAAAATGGATTGAGTGCAGCTCTGAGAAGGACTTGGGGCACTGGTTGATGAGAAGCTCAACATGACCCAGTAGTGTGCACTTACAGCCCTGGAAAAGCAAAGATATCTTGGGCCACATATAAAAGCATCATGGCCAACAAGGTCAAGGTAGGTGATTCCCTACCTACACTACTGCATTTAGGGCCCCTAATTTAAAAAGGCTGTAGATCTCTTGGAGCAAGTCCAGGGGAGGGAGGGCTATGGAGATGATCAAGGGTCTAGAGCACCTCTCCTATGAAGACAGCTTGAGAGAATTGAGGTTGTTCAACCTGGAGAAGAGAAGGCTTAGGGGTGACCTTAGAGAAGCCTTCCAATACTAAAAGGGGGCCTAAAAGAGAGCTGGAGAGGGAATTTGGGCAAGGACATGTAGTAATAGGACGAGTAATGGCTTTAAACTGAAAAAAAAAAGGAGATATTTAAATTAGATATTAGGAAGGAATTCCTTTCTGTGAAGGTGGTGAGAAACTGCAAGAGGTTGCCCAGAGAAGTCGTGGATACTCCCTCCCCAGAAGCGGTCAAGGCCAGGCCAGATGGAGCTTTGAGTGACCTAGTCTAATGGAGATGTCCCTGCCCATGGCAGGGGTGTTGTAACTAGGTCCCTTCCAACCCAAACCATTCTATAGTTCTATGATTTTCACATACTCATAGCTTTGACAATCTGAACCAGTAGAAATGCTTCTTGCCTACAGACTGAATATAGCAACATATAATGTTAAGCTATTTCATTTTCCCAAAATAAAAGATATTTTGATGAATATAGAATTTACACTTTTTTGAAAATTCTGTCCCTGGCTTCTGACATTGCCATGCATATTTTTAAGCAAAAGACACATGCCCAGGTTGATCTTTATTGGTATACCTTAGCAGGAACAGAATTATATAGATTAAAGGTCTCTTTAAACCCATAAAAGAAAAGATAATTAAAAACCTCGGGAAAATTCAAAGAGAGCTATGGGATATCATCCTACTGCTTAAAAGTAGCATGAAAAACAGGAGTCTTCACATCAATCTCATATTTAACAGTCTTTTGCAAGTCACAAATCAGTCCTGTCTGCCTTTGCACTCTGATAGATCAAACTCCTATGCCACACCTCACCATCTCAGCTTATGAATAATTTATTTCCTCCCCAACAACCTTAACTTTTTTCCCCCTTCCGTTTCTTATTCCGTCCCAGTATTCCCTTCAAAGACCTGCATTACTCTCTTTCCTGCACCACTGCAATAAAACACATTTGTCATGAAACCATGTATGCTGGAACATAGTCTTTTTCCACTTCTTGAGTTTACTCTCAAGATTATATGCCTTTATGAAAGATACGTTTTAACTGATAGACATGTACTAAACGGTGGTAACAGGGTCTTTGTCATGATAGATGATACCTTCATCTAACATGATCCAAACCTTCACCCATGTTCACCTCAGAAGATCCCTGCAATGGATGTGGTGGGTACCTATTTAGGATTTGTCAACATATTTCTTTTCCATAGTTGGTGCTCACACAAAAGTTATTCAAAACTGCAATAATTTTTGTTACCCTTCACAAGACGTTTTTCAGCTTTAATATCTCCTTTTGAAGATGAGAGTACCTCTGTTTTATACAACACTTACAACATGAGCAAATCGTGAATTCATACAACGTCATTATGACATTTTCTGTTGTTGTTCTCTATTTTCTTCTAATGATCGTTAACATTTACATCTGCTTCTTTGACTGCTACTGAGCACTGAGACTGACATTTTCATGGAAATTATAACCTGACGATCTTATTCTTGAGAAGTAATGGTCAGTTAAAAGGCCACCATTAGGCAAAGCTAAGATTGTTTCCTCTGTGCATTGGTTTCATATTTCTACTACGAACTGAAGTTCGTCTGCCATTTTATTCTCCAGTCACTCAGTCTCATAAATTCTTTCTGTCAGTCTTCACATTCATTCACTACCTTTGTTGTTAGTCCTGTTATAAATAATTTCACATCATCAGCAACCTTTGTCTTGCCATTGTTCATCCCTTCCTCCAGATTATTTATGAATATGTTGAACAAAACCCCACTCAGACCTCAATAGAAATCCACTGGTGACCTTCATTCACCACCCTTACAGCCTCCAACTATTTACTCAAACTTTCCATTTCAAACAATTAATCAGCAATACAAGGACTGTCTTTTTATTCCTTTACTTATTTCAGCTAAGTTAGGTATAACTTAGTAATCCTCTAACCTAATGTTTTATGAATCTCTTCAACTGTGATCAAATGCCAGCTACTGACAAAAGAAAATCCCCCAAACTACCTGCTCTTTTCTTCTCTACTGTATGAAGCTTATTTGTATATCGCAAAATACTAATATTTCAATCATTACTTTTGGACTATGATTTGGAAGTAGACATGTATCCTAGATCTCCCTACTGCTGAAACCAAAAAGAGGCTGGGTTTTCCTTTCTTATAAAAACCTGAACATTGATACATCACTGCTAATCAAGCTCAAAGCCCTTATCTATTAGGAAAAAAAAAAATCACTGTGAAATTTGGATATTTTTAACAAAAATTCTCATTATTTTACATACAACCACTCTATTACATGTTCAATACTTACTGGCAGATGTGACAAAAAAAACTCCTTAAACAGGTTTCACAACTTCTTAAAAACAATGGCTGAGGGAGGCATGTTAGTACCAAGCAGGTGTGTTCCAAAATTGGTCTTAATTTAAGTAATTAACTAGGCATTTACTGTTATAGCATCCACCTGTGTTTGTATAGTTCTGTTCACCTGTGCATACTTTATCCTTAAAGAAAAAAATGCTAGTTAGTAGGAAACAAGCATAGAGATACATGGACTGTAGCTCTCTAGGAGCACAAGGTAGGAACACCATCTGAGAAGGGGGAAATGAGATAATGTAACGTGGTAAGGCTGATTGACAAAAAGGACTTATTAATCCATACAACAATTCTGTCAACTAGTCTTCTTTAAACTCTTCCTCAAAACTAAAGGATCATTAGAATCTCACAGAAAATTCAGGCTTCTGGAAAAAGGAAAATCAATTTGGAAGCTCCAAAAAACTCAAGAGACACTCAGGATGCTGTATTTCAATTGTGCTATTCAGATTTTTTTTCATGTCAATATTTAAATAACAGCGAAATAAGTACATGTGTAATATATTATTGACACAAAAATAAATGCAAAAAAAAATCTTTGTAGCAAAATATCTGACTTCTTCCCATTAAATATTTACAAAAAACATCATTTTCTTATAAAACATTCTCATGTTGGCAGAATGGATTTTTTCTAGAAGAACTATTCTATTAAAAAACACCCACTTATTTTATTATCTGATCACATAACTTGACTATATTCAATATCTGAACAACTCACAAACATTTCTTTTCTGTGTTCTTTTTCCTACTCATGACAAGCACTTTCCTTCCTTGTCTTTAATTATTGGTATTTTCCCTTCTGAAGGATATCTGTATGGGGAATACTTGATCTCTTAAAAAGGCAGAAGATAAACTTCTTGAAGGAGTCTAGCTGTTGAAAACTTCAGATAGAAAGACAAAGAGGTAGGATTAATCTAATCCCAGTTAGTTATTTAGAGTCATTCCTTGGTGGAAGATGGACATTTAGGAGTCAGTTTACATCCTGTACAACAATACACATTGCAGCCTATCCATTTCCCCTGATTAAAGGAGCAGCCTACACATTTATTCCAGGTGGTGTGCTCTGATGCTAATTACTGAAGGGCTGTAACAAGAGATGATCTATTCCAGATGTGCTGGCAAGTGCCAATAGCTCCATTAATGCATAGAACAACTGCAACTTACAGCACAACTGAATATAAAGCCCAGTACTGTCCCTCCACTCTAATAAAGTGTCTGCATATCACTGGTGAAGAAGGGCTCAGTTTTGATATTGCCACTGAATTAGAAGGCAGCTATGGAAAGTGCTGAATCAAACCTAAACTCTCAAATTAACCTTTAGCAAGGAATGACAGAAGAGAAGCCCTCTGCAAAACAGAGAGGAAACTGAACTGTGAAACTAAAATCTCCAACTAACATAGTGACTTTTAGGTTCTAAAATTTGAAGATATTTAAATATGACATATGTCATTTTTTAACCTTTGAGGTTTTATACTAATCAAGTTTCTGCAGTATGTTAAATAAGCAGGATTTTACAGGTTAAAAGACTTTTTATGAAAAAAACATGTTCTAGATTTAGTATTCTTTGAGCACTACAGTACAGAATAAAATTTACTTTATAATGGTTCAAACACATAAAATGCTATATCTGGTTTATGTGATTTATTTTTTAAGGCTTGAGTCTATGATTACCACAACATTCCTCACACCCCTACAGTCAAAGCTCTATCAGTGGTTTTACTTTATATTTTTTTCTTCAAGACTATATTGTTTTATTTGGTGGTATTTCTATATCTCAATATGCACCCAGGAAGCTCAGTGACTTGAGACTGTGTTGTGTGCATGTAAACTTCAACAAAGTGAATGAGTAATCTGTTCAGGTTTGCCTCTGTGACTATCAAGTCTCAGGAGCCATTCCAGAAGGTGACTTCTCCTGATGACCACCTATCAGGCCCCAGATGTCACTTTTGTAAGCCAGTCATCATAATCATAGAATCACAGAATCATAGAATCGACCGGGTTGGAAAAGATCTCATAGATCATCAAGTCCAACCCTTGAGCCAACACCACAGGGGTTATGAGACCATGGTACTAAGTGCCACATCCAGTCTCATCTTAAAAACCTCCAGGGACAGTGAATCCACCACCTCCCTGGGGAGCCCATTCTAATGTCTGATTACTCTCTCTGTAAAAATTTTTTTCCTAATATTCAACACTCAACCTCTCCTTGTAGGACTTGTACTCAAGTCCCTTTACCAGCCTCGTTGCTCTTCTCTGGACCTGCTCCAGCACCTCAATATCCTTCCTGAACTGAGGGGCCCAGAAGTGGACACAGTACTCAAGGTGTGGCCTCACCAGTGCTGAGTACAGGGGAAGGATCACTTCCCTGCTCCTGCTGGCCACACTGTTCCTGATACAGCCCAGGTGGCCCTCTTGGCCGCCTGGGCACACTGCTGGCTCATGTTCAGCCTCCTGTCAATCGAAACTCCCAGGTCCCTTTCCACCTGGCTGCTCTCCAGCCACTCTGTCCCCAGCCTGTAGTGCTGCAGGGGTTGTTGTGGCCAAAGTGCAGGACCCGGCACTTGGCCTTGTTGAACCTCATCCTGTTGGAATCAGATCATCTCTCCATCTTGTCCAACTTCCTCTGAAGAGTCGTCGTGTCTTCCAGCAGATCAACATTTCCCCCCAGCTCGGTGTCACTCTGCAAATTTGCTAATGGTGGACTCAATCCCCTCATATAAATAATCAATAAAGATGTTAAACAGGACTGGGCCCAGCACTGATCCCTGGGGGACACCACTGATGACCGGCCGCCAGTTGGAAGCAGCTCCATTTAACCAGTACTCTCTGGGCCCGGCCCTCCAGCCAGTTTTATCTCAGCACAGTGCCCCTGTCCAAACCGTGGGCTACCAGCTTTTCCAGGAATATGCTGTGGGATACAGTGTCAAAGGCTTTGCTGAAGTCCAGACAGATCACATCCACAGCCTTCCCCTCATCCACCAGGCAGGTCACCTGGTCATAAAAGGAGATCAGTTTGGTCAGACAGGACCTGCCCTTCGTAAACCCGTGCTGGCTGGGTCTAATCCCTTGTTCATCCTGTAGCTGTTGTGTGATCACAATGTTATTGTTATTGTGTGATTTCTAATTCTTTGGCAGTAAAGGAGAAAATTTTAAGCCTCTCTATGATTCTACGATTGTATTTATTATAAATTTATACCCAAATCAGGAGGAGCAACTCTCCCACCAGAGTGTTCTGCAGTTGTGAAGGTACAGAAGACAGGGGCAGCTTCAGACTTTCCAGAACATGCCGCTCTGCAGGCTGTCAGAGCTGTGGCTTTTCAAAAATGTCACAGCTTCTTAAGGAAGCTATTACTTTTTTCAACACCTCAACTGAAATATATTCTACCTCCCTGCCAATAACATATTCACTGGAAACCAAGGAGGAGGGGCTGTTCCTGGAAAGGCTTCCAAATTATGTAGCTTAATACATTTTCTTACAGCTGTCACTTTCTGAATGGAAAGGTATTTTTTAACCTGTACAGCCTTGTGAGGTATTCCTGAGAGAGCACAGAACTGATCTTGAGGAGTCTCTAAATGGCATTGTTAAGAAATCCAGCTGTAAGACAGGCACAGTACCTGGTTTAGTAATACACTAAACACAGCTCTCCTGGGAGCAGCGAGGTGCTGGGCCCTCTGTGCTGGGAAGGTCCCTCATCAAGTCAATTGAGAAAAACAGGAAGGTATGCCTTACTCTGCTTGCCTCCTGTCCTCTCTCTATTGCCTGCTGTCCCCAGGGAAAAACACATAATTGGGAAAGAGCAGAGCCTTGCTCAGCTCACTGCTATCTCTTCCCTGTCCTGGGGCAGGCCTGAGAGCACCTGGCAGAGACACTAAATGAGGCTGACTCCACAGATGCTGCTGGGGAAGACAGCCTGAAGCACACACCATAAAGCAGACTGCAGAGCACCTTGTAAGTGGGGGATGGTGGGGGCCAAGTCATTAGCCAAATAAAACTTGAAGCCAATGTTCCAACATGCAGTCAACTGTGTTTAATTAGGGATATAATCAAATAGGTATTATTCCTAAGATTAGCTCTAGGATATTCTTGCACAGGCAGAAATTTAGAAGTAAAATGGTTGTATGCAATTAGAACAATTTGTTCTGACCTAGCTGTCTAAACCAGTCATTCACGGTGCATCTGAGCTGCCAAGGAGCAGTGGGCTAGAAGCACCAATTGATCCACAATGGATTTAATAATCACTGAGAGGGAGATTCTTCTAGCAAAAATATACTTGGGACTTAGCACATCAACTGAATATCAGGTTTCATCTCAAGTCTTCCCTTTGAGTCTGGCAGAAGGATGGATTTCCAAATCATTATGTCCTCCTGCAGATGGCTGCCGTTGAGAAAAGTGGTGACAGCAAGTGCTGAACCTGTCTCACAGGCTCCAGCTACTGCACAGGCATCATGAGACATCCAGAGGTGGACAGCCTCAAATAGAAGGGGGCAGGCTGGCAGCTTTCACAGTCCTTTGGTAAATACAGACAGAGCTTTTGCTCTTATTTTGCCGCTTCCATGGCCCCATGTAGAGAAATGCATTCATACTCAGAACATACAGAAACTGGTACCATAAATGTTGCTATCACGCAGACACACAAAACTGAGGGTGAACATGCTCTTTAGTCTTGTGTAGAGTATTATATAAATACCAATATAAAAGCATTTTAGATGCAACTGCTAAGTGTGGACTTAAATTTCAACATCCATTGTGTAACCTCCCTGAACTCAGTTATTTTAGGCAGTAAAAAAATTCTGCCTCCCTTAAAGCAGAAGATAAATTTCCCATTGCTCTCGACTTGGGTCAGAAGCCACTTCCCTTCCTCTACCCTTTCCTTTCCCCTTACCCCTTTCTCTTTCTTTTCCTCTTCCCCTCTCTCTTACCTTTCCCTTCCCCTCCCCTTCTTCTTCTGTTTCCCTTTCCCTTCCACTTAGTGCCACCTCCTTTCATGCATACAGTAGATTGTCTTGCTGTGTATGAGAGTTATAAGGCTCAATATACTAAGACACTACATTCAGTTCCTGATTTTTCCTTTGGAATGTGCCCAAGTGACCTATATCATGCATTTCCCATGGGCTACCTGGAACTTCTGCTTTGTGAACATGCACCGAAGGAAAGCATCTGTAGCTGTCTGAGTGTTCAGGCTCTCCTGGAGACATCTGAACACCTTCCTATCCATGAGAAGCAGTGAATTAATTCCTTGTTTCGCTTTACTTGTGTGTATGGCTATTAAACTGTCTTTATCTCAGCGCACAAGTTCTCTAGCTTTTACCCTTCTGATTTTCTCCCTGATCCTGTGGGTGGGGGTTGAGCAAGCAGCTGTGTGGTGCCTAATTTCCAACTAGGCTTAAACCATGACAGTTTGGTACCCCACAGAAACACAATCTTATAAAATCCACACTGAAAAGCTGTTGAAAACCTGAAGGATTAGTAACGAAAAAACAGAAAGCAGCAAAATAATTTCATTTTATTGCAGTCATTTAGAGATTTCACCTGAAATTAAATACCATTTTACTAATTACTACCCCAATGGCTAGGAAACTGCTTCCTTCATGAAGAATTTGCCACCTGAGAAAATAAAATAAACAAAAGATGAGATTTATCTCATGTAACTTTACCCATGTAAAAATGAGGCTCCTCCAAAGCACAGTAGAAAAAAACTTTTCCACAGACATATAATTTCTTTTACCCACCTCAAACGTGTCTCTTCAGATCTAGCATACTATCCTGTGCCAGTTTCCCAACCCTTCCTTCTCTTCCCACCTTACTCCACTGACCACAGAGAGATCTCTCTCTCAGATTAGATACTCAACACCTGGATGGTGTGATCTGGAGTAACTTTCCTATGATTCTGAAGTTGGCTAACAGCAGCAGGGCAATGCAAACACCAGTGAAACTCTGTGCAGGCAGGGAAACCTGGGCACACAGCACACGGACAGGAAAAATACTGAAAAAACCTTGAAAATTTTACAAGAGTTTTGCAGGTAAATCCAAACTGGGAGGTCTGCTGAAATTCCCAGATATAACAGTTAGAGGCATTTTATTTCCATGGAAAACTCTTGGTAAAGAATCTTCTACTGAGAAATAGAAGGTTCTGAAAATCAGAGGTGTGTTCTCTGAGCCCCATTTAGCTTAAGTCCACATATTTTTAAATAACAGCAAATTCTTGACAAATTTCTGGTAATAAATCTTGTATGAAAGGAAGGAAGTAGTAATGGTAGAAGGTTTTCTTTTCTTTATACTAATTTTCCTGCAAGAAACTTTTACCTGACCCTGCCTTCCACAATGTACTCTTATTGTTTCCTTTTGGGGTTTTGTATGCAAAACGTCTAAAATCAGAAGAGCAGAAAATACTCTAAAAAATTGGTACAGAAATAGCAGAACTGAAAAATCGCAAGCATGATGGCTGCTACCTCACAGTTTCAATGCACACCATTTGATACCACATTTCTGTGCATCAGCTTATTGCTTTTTTTAAGGCCTGTCCCTGCAATTTACAATCCACAAGGTAGCTGAGGTCTGTGGAAATGTTAATTTGCCACCTCTTCAAGGCACAGACTTTGTCTTTATTCCTGTGAGGTACAGAGGATGCTATCGACACTATACAAATATTAACTGAGATAACCTAATGGCAACTCCTCCACAAAAGGTGCCGTTAGGGTGGATTTAGAGTTCTCCAAATGTCTTCCATCATAGTGGACAAACAAGTAACACATTAAGTAGCCAGTTCTCAGCCCACAAAGGACCAGCCTTAAGGGATTACCCAATACCATCACATTTCTCACTGACACAAAACATTAACAACATCTTCAGCACTCACATGCTTTTGATTCAAGAATGTTATCATCACCCTCAGTGTACACATCAAACAGCTGAAAAGGATCAGCTTGTCATCAATACATAGATGAGCTCTGCAAAATCAGCTGCAGTAATTGAACCCGTAATTCTGGAACTGCTTCTAAGGTGATAAAAATCTAAATACCGGAAGGAATGTATTAAGTAAAACAGTCAAGAAACATCAAGGTTCTTTATGGAGTTTGTTGTATTAAATTAATCCTATTGAACTACAAAAAGCAAGGAGCTCATCTAGTTCCATTCATGCCAGGGACAGAGTAGAGGAAACTCAGACTGAGACTAGATCAATAGATTTTCATCGAGGTCTTAATTTTTGAGACAACTGGACCATAGTTGCTGTTCCAGGTGTGCAGTTTCTATCACTATAATGAATACTATTAGGCCAAAGGCTTAGTGCAGCACAAAATGGAAGGAAAATATCCTTCCCATAAAGTATGTCTCTCCCAAAAGACTCAAGTGTTTGTGTTTTAGTCTCATTTTAAGAGCCTTTTCAAGGTACTTTGATGGTGTAAAAGAGCAGAAGGAAAATCAACATCACTATCTAAATTAAGAAAACACCAGGTAAAGAGCTCTGAGGGTCCTCTTCTTCCTCTTTCCTATCCCCTCAATTCAGGACTCCTGGAGGAGGTCACAGCTCAAGAACACAGTGGAAACCCCTGCCTAGGGATTTCGCTGTGGTTGTGGGTGCAGGCATCTGTTGGGGTGCAGACACACAGGAGTGCAGCAACACTCACCCTGTCCCCACACACTTATCCACTGCCAGAGCTGCACAATAACATCCATTTATTCTCTTTATGCTCTGCTCTGCACAGCCAGGAATAAATAATAATAATAATAATAATAATAATAATAAATACAATAAAAACTAAATAATAAAATAATAATAATAAGTCTGGAATACCTCCATTACCTCAGCAAAAGGGCAGCAGCATAAAACTGAGCGTGAAGGAGGTCAGAATAGTACAACTCTCAGCTAATGTGTAAAATGCACACTTGGTTTGATTCACCATTCTGTAGTTACCAATCAAACAATATTTTAGGAGCCTGACATCCAGAAGCAATATTTTAAATCAGGAAAAAAAAAAAAAAAAAAAAAAGACCATCCAATCACATTAAGGAAATTAAGAACATGAACTGAAATTTAATATCTAATTACATTATCCATATACCCAGTATGCATTCAGATTATTAAGATCTTGAATGACTGCAATACAGCTTACAAGAAAAGAATCCTAGTCTCTGCTTACTCATAGGCTGGGGAATGAGGGTCTTCATACAGAAAGAAGGGTGTCACACACTGTTTGTACTCACATAACAAACTTGGATTCTGGAAAAAAAATCAGGGTGAGCACAGTCTTCCAGTGGTTCAGACAGGGAAAAACAGATGGAGTTTAAAGAAAAAAGATAAAACATTGGGCAAGATCCAACTCATCCTCTTCTGGTAATCGAACTGTGGATTGAAGTACAAAAATCTGGAATCTGATTCTCAGTGAGGGCACCCAGATTACAACTCCCCTTTTAGGCAGTATAGGGGATAAAACTGAACCAGAGACCAGTGGCCATAAAAAAACTCCCATTCTTTTGGGAGACTTGAGGGGTTCAGTCAGACCAATACAAAATACCTCTGCTCAGAGTGCAGGTGTCCCAGCTAGGGAGAGGTACTTGCATGTACAAGGCTCACTTCCTGTAAAACACAATCACCAAAAGAGAAAAGGGGGGATGAGCACTTCACGTAGTGGGTAGGCAGAGCACGCACCTGCCAGGGTCCTGAGATCTAGACCCCACACTGTCCTGCCTGCTGGATTCAATGGAACATGTATAAAGGAGTGCTCAAAAGCACAAGACCAGATGTTTGGGGCTATTGGATGGGGGGAAGATGGGAGAGGTTCTTCTTGTGGCAGCCACTTTCTGGGCAGCCAAAGAGGAATCTTCATAAATCAGAAAAATCCAGAGTAAAGAACTGTGGCTCCAGCCTCAAAGTTAGGGCATTCAGGTGGGAGAAGGGAGTTCTCCCTGGTTCTGGCTTTTATCTAATAAAGATCTAATATAACATGAGTAGGCAGTCCAGGGAGTTTTGTTGGTCATTGTCTTAACTGGCTGAAGTGCAAGGATACTGTTTTATGTGTTGATTTTCTAATGAAATTAGTGTCTAGTATTTACCCTCCATATGTTTATTCCTCTGTTGTGCAAGGCTCTCTAATGTCCCACAGGATTTGTATCTAACCTAAAAGTTTATTGTTCTGTGCCTTCTTGGAATATGCAAAAAATGCATTAGGTTCTCATAACCATTAACAACAAACTGAAGGGGAGAATTTATTTATTTTTTAAACTAATGAAGCTGCTGATAAAGAATTAGCCTTTAATTTAGGGTAATCAGTTCCATTATTAAATACACTGCTTCAGATATCCTCCCTCACTGCATAACCCGACTTGCTCTGCCTCAGTTTCACACAAAAAATCCTGGGTGTGATGATGTCAGAAGTTTTAGGCTGGAGACAGCAGCAATGAGACCAGTGAAGTCTCTCTCCCACACACAGCAGGCTGCAGGATGCCAGTCCTGAGATGCTGGGTTCTGATTCTCCTGATTCCAATGGCTTCTCCACCTCATACTCCATTTACTTAGCCTGAGAAATGAGTCCTGGATTTGGTCCAAATGAACCAGTAGAAATAAAAAATTTATACACTTCAGAAGCATCCCATAATGCAAGAGGGAAAAATCTTATTACAGTGCACTCCGGACAGCCTATTCAAGGTAATTACATTTTTATTTATTAAATGAAACAGCATTCACAAAATGTCAGCATTGCAGTCAAGACATAAACAGTGATATCCAAGATATAGTCCAGAAGCTAAAAAATGGTGTATGGAACTTCCTGTTCTCAGTCCTCCTTTCTGCTTCCTAATGATCTTTAATAAGAGGATGTACCAACGTTCATGCACAGCAATCTCCAGGCTAGCCACTTCATATCAATGCCTTTTTCGATAAAGGAAACACCATGCAAGGTGGTATATTAAAGATGAATGCCAAACTTATTTCCCTATAATTTAGTCAGCTATACCCTGAAATAGCATCTGCAGTAGGTTTTTAAATGTTTATTTTTCTGATGAAGATAACTTTTGTAAATTAGGCAAAATTTACTTTATTTGTTTATCCATTGATTTATTTAGTTAACCAAAAGAAAAATAAAGCAGATATAAAAGAAAGTGGATCTTAGTCAGTTACAGGTTTTGAAAAAACAGCTGCAGGAGTTTCCTTTGTGAAGAAGTGGTGGTGAATTTTCAGAACAGAAAACAGCCTAAGCTAAGGGAGCAGTGCAAGGGTATTTCTTTCACTGCTGGATTGATGGAGAAGACACCTGGAGAAAAGAATTTAACTTATTTTCAGTTGAAACACATAAAAATACAATGCTGACAATACACTCCTTGTTTCACAACTACAACCTCTAATATTCCAGTATCACTAAACACAAGAAGTCAACACATCATTTTAACCATTAAAATGAACACATATCAGCAAAGTTAGGTTTATATGCCTTGTTGAATATGGATATAATTCTGAACTTCATTCTGCAAAATGTTTTAGGGGTAACATTTTGAAAGTCAACCTGAAAACACCAATACACCAGTGTCACACTTTCATGAATTTGTACAGAGATAACTGAAGAACAATGGTTCAATATTTTCAGACACATCATTCCTGAGAATAAAAACCTGCTAAATTTTAAGTCAAACAATGTATTTGAAAAAACTGACCTGGTAAAAAAGGAAAGATTATATCAGAACCTGGAATTTATCTTGTGCTGCAACATGAGTTCAGCAAAGCCTGTTATAATCTGAAACAACAAAGACAGAATTGCCTCTATGTAGCAACAATGATCAGTGCACAAGAATGCTGAAAGTTACTGTGGAAGCAGCATGATGTCACTGTAATTAGACTTATAAGCTGGAAATAAACACCTAGGAAAGCCTCCTTCATCCCACAAAGAAACCCAGCAAAACAAACAAACAAACCACAAACCAAAACCCAAAAATAAATCCAAACCAAAAACAACAACAAATCAAAACAACAAGCAAACAAAAACACCAAAAAACCCATAAGACTCTTAAATCAAACAGAAATTTCTAGAGTGACAGATATTTTGGTCAAGATGCCTACCAATTTTCTATAGTATTTTACATATCAGAATGCTTTTCTTTGTAAGATTCAAGCACTGATTTATCTTCTTTCATTTTAATGTGGCTTTCAGAAAAGACAAGGCATTGTGGTCAGGACTGTAATATGCTCTGATGGGCAAAGCATTTCTGCTGTCTTGGTTTCAGAGACAGTTATTAGTGAATGGGCTGACAGTGCTTATTATGTGCCTGAGATAACCTCAAAAGAACAAGTAAATACATCTAGAGGCAAACGTTGTCTGGTTTTGTGGAGGTTTCTCAGCAAGAAATTGGATTTTCAATGCAAAATATATCACATTTTTGAAGAAAAAACCAATGAGAGCTTTGGGACCCTACTAGCTGTTAAAAGTGTTTGGGAAATAAGCAAAACTACACTGCATGTCTTCAAAATCATTTAATTCATCAAAAGGCAAAGAAATCAACATCTCATTGAAACACAACCTTCTGTATCTTTTATTTCTGATTCCCAGGAGGGTAGGGAATACTAGTTTTCTAGTATTATCTAGTAAGAGGTGTTGACAAAAACAGTCATACCATTCAGACTATAAAGATGAGGTGATCCTCTTTTATTTCCCTCATTAGTACTTAATCATGTACAGCAAAAGAATTTCTGAAAACACAGGTTTTCCTAGTACCATCACACCTAAACATTCACAGCTATGGTTCATGCTGAAGTGTGTTTATTTTTATCCAAATGTATTCCTTTGAATTAAATTAGTCTTGGAGGCTTACTCGTCTGCCAACTGCTATTTGTCCTGCAGGAAAACAACTCTCTGAAGAGATGCAAATAATTCATGGTTCTGGAGGGCTTTGGGACAGTTACTATGCCATTCAAGTTCTCAGAATTGCAGTAAGTAGGTTATATAGCCTTGGTATCATCATTCCATATGGCTGCATCGGAAATAGGATGCTTAAGTGGGTTGTAAAGTGACATAGTTTGAATACACATAATTGTATCTTAAGCTTAGCTTCAAGCTCTGGACCACCATGAGTTCAATAAGGGATCAGACCCTGGTCAATTAAATTCTGTGAACATTTTATTATCTGGGAGTTGAAAGTCTTTAGCTGAGATTAGACAAATATTGATCTTCACAAATTATAAACACTGCACTGATGCACTGTCACTAAATTATGCAATGAATAACATCTCACATATAAACATAAATATGTTTATATATCACACATATATCTCACAGATAAAAATAAAAGAAAAATAATGTGAACAGGTAATTTCAGGAGAAACTCTAAAAGACAGTGCTGATTCCGTGTCCCATTATATAGGGCTACTCTTTTAAAAGCTACACAAGCAATTAAGTGAGAAGAAAACAAGGATAAAATCAGTAGATGTTTTACTGTAAAATATTTCTGTGTTGACAAACTGCATTTTTCACTGGAAAAGGTATTCCTCTGAAACTCTTGCCCAGCTTTTGTCGACAGTTTCCACTTATTTGATATCACCAAACTTACAGAAATAATGTAAAATAAAGGAGATGTTTTTACTATGTGTTGCTGCATTCTTGTCTTAAACTGGACTGACCTGCCCAGCTCTTTATGGAATCTCACCATGCTGCTTGGAAGAATGTACAGTGGGGATCAGCAGTTACCTTAAATTTTTATACTCTTCTTCCCATCACTACCTTTCACTTTTTGAATGCTTTCTGTTATCCTCATGGGACAGAGTACAATGTAGAGTGGGAAGTCCCAGATCACAGGATATTTGTGGCTTTTGTGCTTTCACACTTTCCTCTCCTTTCATTTCCTAATCACCTCATAATTCTTAAAGTAATTATTAATTTACATTTATTTTAAGATACTCTTAATTTTATTATTCTTATTATTCTTGCAATTCTTCTGACTTTCTTTCCCCCTTTTAAGTATTTTTAGAAAGGATTTTCAATGCAAAACTATGCAAATGCAAATGTTAACAAAAATTAATGCAAATGAAGAATTAATATTCAAAAATAGATTAGGAGTTTATTAATTTTTAACAAACAAGTATCTTATCTGCTTCACAAAAACAGTTCTTGGATCTTGGACCCTGTTCTGAGGCACTTGCAATTCAATCTTGACTTAAGATACAAGAACCATTAATCAGTAAGGGAGGAGGGAGGAAAAACATACTTCTGTTCCCCCAGGCAACAGCAACTTTGTGTAGCACTAGTGGTGCCATCGATTACACTGAATACATAAATAGATCGCCTTTATTAACAAACATGATTCAGAACTGCAAACTAACTGTGTTTTCTGGAGCATATAGCATCTGGTATTTTACATTGTGGTATCTTATCACTCACAGAGCCTTAACAGGTGTTTCTTCCCAGTTTCCTAAAGAACAGTGCTTTATTTATTATGAGCAGCAAATGCAACCATGCCAAATAATGGGACAATAGGTAAGGGATTTATAAAAAGCATAAATTTTAAGACATAAACTCATTTAAGTAACTAAGAAGACTAACAAAGGAAAAAATGCCCTTGAAATAATGTTAAAGTTTTTGTCAGGTTAATAACAGTCCAACACTGCATTGCATTGTAACAGCTACTATTAATTTTTTTGGATATTTTACAAGGTTTACTAAAAAGTCATTGGAAAGGGTGCGTATAGCAATTATAGCTATAGCTATAGCATATAGCATATAGCAATTAGTCAGGAAAAAAATAAAGTTGGAGATGGTTTAAAAGCCTTTGGGTCTGTATTTTCCAATTTGGAATGTTAAAGTTAGACATTCAGGATTGTGTAGGAGCATAAAAACCACAGTGTCCTGCTTTCCAGTTGCACCAAACATCCCAGGTAACACAGGAGTGCATGTGTTCATACCCATGGAAACTGGACCTCATGCTTTGCCCTGAGGCTAGACATCTAGTTTGAGTAGCCACTTTGTGAGATTTTTCCTAGTTCAAGATCATTCACAGAAATAATAAAAAATATCAAACTACCAAAAAGGTTTTCTAGGCTCACATCTGGTTATTTGACTTCTTAAAAAAAAAAAAAAAAAAAAAAAAGGAAGGTAATGGAAGTAATCAGGAACCTGGAAAGACTTTTATGTGGTATAATGGGTTTTCATGGCCAGGCTTTAGTAGCAGGAAGAGTACAGGTATTCTGTGGGAATCTGGTAGAAGCTCTCCCCCCATATCTGGCAGAACCAGTTCCAGGATGGAGCCACTACTGGCCAAAACTGAGTCAATCAGGAATGATAGTTTTTTATTAAGGAAGGAAAAGAAGTTATTGCACAGATGTTACTGTGGCCAGAGAATAGCAGAGTGAGAATATTTGAGAGGAACAACTCTGCAGACACCAAGGTCAATGAAGAAGGCGGAGGAGGAGGTGCTCCAGGCGCTAGAGCTGAGATTCCCCCGCAGGCTGTGATGAAGATCACAGTGAAGCAGTTGTGCCCCTGCAGCCCATGGAGGAGCCCAGGCCAGAGCAGGTGGATGCTCAAAGGAGACTGTGAACCCATGGAAAGCCCATGCTGGAGCAGGGCCCTGGTAGGGTCCTGAGACCTGTGAAGAGAGGACCCCACACTAGAGTGGGTTTCCTGGTAGCACTTGTGACCCTGGGAGACCTACGCTGGAGCAACCTGTGCCTGAAGGACTGCACGCCATGGAAAAGTGACCCACATTGCAGCAGTTCATGAAGAACTGTTGCCTGTGGGATAGATTGACACTGGAGAAGTTCGTGGAGTAATGTCTCCCATGGGAGGAACCCCACGCTGGAGCAGGGGAGGCCTCTTCTCCCTGAGCAGCAGCAGAAACAACGTGTGATGAACTGACTATAACTCCCATCCCCTGTCTCCTGCACAAGTGGGAAGGAGGAACTAGAGCTTGGCAATGAGGAAGGGGTGGGGGGACAGTGCTTTTTAGATTTATTTTATATCCCATTATCCTGCTCTGATTTTGATTAGTAATAAACTCACTTATTTCCCCAATTCAAGTCTGTTTTGCTCATGACAATATCTGGTGAGTGATCTCTCCTAGTCCTTACCTCAACTCATGAACCTTTGTTATATTTTTTTCCCCTGTCTAGATAAGAAGGGAAGTAATAGAACAGCTTTGGTAGCTACCTGGCATCCAGCGAGGTTCAAACCACTACATATGGGAAGTCACTAAATAAAAACAAACCACCACTCATGATTTCTAGCACAGTAATGCCCAGAAGTCAGATACTTCTCTTAGTTGGACACCTGTGTACATAAAACAGAGAGGTATTTTCTTCTCGAATTGTTTTGCAGCCTAAAATCCTACCATCTGTTTCTCATTAAGAGGGGAAATGGTAAAGGTCTGCAGACCAACAAGCGGTATGAGTAACACAGATGCATGTGTTGCTTTATCTCCTCTCATTACACGAGAGGCAAAGAAGGTTCAATGAAATGAGCAGGTATCCAGCTGCTGCAAGGGTACGTGGGTTTTAGTGAAATGTAATTGGCTTTGGAATTCTCTGCTGCAAAGTGCCTCTGAGAATCTCCACACTGCTAAGGAAACAAGAGGAACATTATGTTTGTTCATACACTGGACACCCAGGCATTGCCTCTGTTTATACGTTATGGCTTTACTTTCTCAGCAGCTCCAGCTTGCTTTCTTGCAAAGCCGTATTTGGGAGGAGTTCCCTTTTGGCAGGTGTTCTTGAATGGACAACAGTACACCTGTTACATCTCTTACTGCCTTCCAGTGATATCTTCAAAGGATTAGATATTCCCAGATGCACTCCAGGCCATGAGATATAAGTCCTAGTTGCATGTTTTGAAAATATCACTCTCACAGATCTGACATTTTGCTGACATTATTTCAGATACTTCGAGGGAGAAAAAATAGAAAAAAAAAATAAATATTTTTTTAAAAAAGTCAACCACAAAACCTTCCAAAAACAAGCAAACAAAGAAACTCCAAATGCACATTAAAAATTTTTCTTATGTCCTAGGACTCCTGTTTGGGCCAAGACACCATATGGTGGACACAATCCATGCAGAGCAGCAACGTGAATGCAACCCAGCTTGTGCCATCAGTCCTGGGGATGCAGATAATTTCCCGACCTTCCTGCAACTTAAGATGTGCCATGTTACTTACCCTCAGAAAGACAATGGGGATGCATCTGTTTTATTTACCAGCATAGATGTAATCCATGAGACCAATAAATTACAAGGACAAAAACATATCTGATGTTTACAAGAGAACATGAGAAATATAGCTAAATTAAATACAAAATAAATATTACCTTAGCTGTGAATCCTCATGTCTCAGGGTATCAGTTAGTGAAATTTCTGTAACAGAAACTACAGCTGTGGACAAGTTTATACAGTATGTAATTGCCTGCAATGGTTTCCCATCTTCCCTAGTATAAATCTTCACACATTGCTATTTTGACTGAGTCTAGCAAGTTCTGTGATCCTAATATTGG
Organism: Myiozetetes cayanensis; assembly: GCF_022539395.1. Taxonomy (NCBI): domain Eukaryota; kingdom Metazoa; phylum Chordata; class Aves; order Passeriformes; family Tyrannidae; genus Myiozetetes; species Myiozetetes cayanensis. The sequence goes on along the minus strand of NW_026087742.1, from coordinate 48,750,519 downwards.
CATCCAGTCATCTTACTGTTCAGCTAATATATCCCTCAACACACAGTGGTCAATAATTCCTCTACCACTTCTGGTCTCTTCGAAGTTTACAAATTTAAAACATTAACCTGTTTCAAGAATGAGGTACCACATGATAAAACTAAAATAGGTAGACTGTTCACAAGACCTTCCTATGAAGCATGCATTTGCTCTTAACAAGTACTTTCTGAATGGAATGAGTGCTCTTAACTCCCGTGGGTGAGAGTAGGAGACATATAGTATTTTGGGATTAGACTTGAGCCCCTGAATCCTTGCCTGATTCCTGGCAAAATATGTTGTCTGGCCTAAATACCAAAAGTTCAGCTTGCCAACCACCCCATGATCCTCTTTCAAGTGAAAAGCATTGGTAGAGATTTTTTGGATCAAAAGTAGGCCTCTAAGAGTATGATCTAATACGACCTAGTTGTCTACATTCTCTTCATGGACCATGAAGGGAATAGAAAGTTCTACAGAGCAATTAATTTAAATCTAATGGCTAGAACTGGTTTTCCATCAATTCTAAAGGACATCTACAGTGATTTGTCTCAGCCATAAACAACTGCAATAGATGTCTTCTATTAAGTGAGGTGAATCCCACCACCACTTATACGGTTCAATAACTTCATCAATTGGACTAGACTGTGCTGCAGGTGTGTTGTGAATGGTCCTCACCATAAACAGCTTTGCAATTTGCTACTGTTGTTCCAGGGATGCTTGTGCACGCAAAAGCATGACACATTTTTCCAAACCTGCTGGCTGACTTGGTAAGAAAATATTATTTCTGCGAACAAACTTTGGCATTTTTTTAAGCCACCACCAGACATCGAGACTACCATTAATCCCTCATTATATCAGCATTTCTTTATGTGGGAATTGGTCATCAACACAAAGGCCAAACAATGGGCATAAATGAGCTGAGTATTGGACTACAGCTGAGACACTTAACCAAGAACAGGGGCCTTCCTCTCCCTACATCCCAGACCTGGAAGATTGTCTCAGACATAATTGTGGGAGCTGGTGCCCAGGGCTCAGTACCTGGCTGAAACCTTGGATATATCAGAATAAGTTCCAGGTACACACACCCTCGCACACACACCTGGAGTCACTGTTTTCCTTTGCTTCCTCAACTAAACCTGCTGATGGTAGATATGGAGGAGGAGGGACCATGTCCTGCAGGAACTCCTCCTCCCTGGACACAGGAATGAGGTCAGAAAGGAACTTGGTAAAGTTTCTCTTCAGGAAGGGAAAAGGAAAAGAATAGGAAGGAGAAAAGATGGGACTCCAGTTCCAAGATTCAAATCCTCAGACACAATGCACAAACGCATATGGGAACACAATTTTTTCTCCTCACTCTTTGCCTCTGTTGGCTTAGGTGCTCCTCTAGGACGCAGGAGAGAAAAGTGTTTAACTACGAATGATAAAGAAGGAGTCAGACCTCCCACTTCATAGGCACCTCCTGGTATTTAACTAAGTATGCTTAAGCACTAAGCCTTTAACTGTGTATGAAAGGGAAGTAACCACAACTGCATTTGGTGAGGAATTAAATCTTTGCAGCATGTACTGTTTGTCTTTGGGGAATGCTGATTGAATTCAGGACCTCAGAGCTTGCAGGCAAAAGGATTCTCAGTTTCTAGGCTGTCATTTGGTTAAGGCATCAACTGACCATGACTGCTGAGTCAGAAGAAAATTTAGTCATAAGGGGGAACTTCCAAATGATGGCTCAGGTACCCCCAGAGTATAATGACATCTAGATAAGTAGTTTTAGATTGATACTTTGGACTTCAGGGAATTTCAGGCATTTAATTTTTCCCCTGGCCCCAAATCCCTTTGTGCAGTTTTCATATCACCTGAAACTGGAACTATCCTGCAACTGAAATGAGATAATATTTTAAATTAACATAGGGAACAATATGCTAGAAGGACATAGAATCTGAGTAAGGATAGAGTGGGAGAAGAAATCGAGCAAAAATGTTGTAAGAAGAGAAAGGTAGAATTAGGAGAAAATGAGAAGAATTAGAATTAAAAATAAACCCGATCCACTTCTCGTGTTGAAAGTTCAGAGTTGTAAGCTGATTGGCATCTTATAGCTCTGCCAGAGTATTACAGAAAAAACATTTAAAGTTACCATCATGTGTTTTATGCCTTTCATAATCACGTTTGTTATTAATCACGTTTGTTAATTGGAAGATACAAGGTTTCATCTATACTAAGCTTTAGTACTTTACCACTAGAGTTTAATTAGTAAATCTTGGAAAGAAAGGAATGCAACCTAAAGCTTTGCTCAAAAAGCTTCTTTGTACAGTGGAAGACTATCATCAGGATTAAATGTCAGATAAAACCACCGCTTTATTAATTTTCACTTCACTCTGATACAAATATATGAACCATGCAATTATTTCCAAATTCTACCAGCATTAAACTCTTCCTATCTCATACTTCTTCCTCACCTCACTTTCACCCCCAGTAGTAGAGAATAGTCTCCTGCTAACCTGCAATAACGTCTGCTTACAGCTGCCTTCAAAGGAGATCCACCAAAACTTAAAAATAAATGAAACAAAATTAAGATTAATAAAATAGGCAAGGATAATTGTTCATTTTGTTATGACCCAAATTCAATCCATTAAGGGAAAAGTATAAGACTCCCTTCTAGTTAAATTGACTGAAACATTCGCCAACAATGGAGAATAATAAAGCACAATTAAAAGTGAAAGTGACCTGGAGCTTTAAATACTGAGAGCCATGGTAACAGAACAAGAAGGCCATTTAAAGGTCAGTAGCTTATAAACAATGTCCTCAGAGAAATTCCTCAAGAAGAAAATAATTTCAGATGGACTTACTAAGTAATTTTTTTAAAAGAAGGTTTCTCCCATCCTGAAGGAAGCCAAGCAAAATTAAATGCCTACTATGAGGCTCTGGCAGCCATTGTTTCATGTCTTACGGTCAAGAGGAGCTATTCCAGCTGGCATTCCATGGGATCATCTGGCAGGGTAAATCTCACAAGACCATGCTTACAGAGTCACGCATTTTCCAAAACATTTGTTTCTTTGGAGGTGACATATGGGCTGCAGTCCATGAACTCTGCCTGCACAGCAGCCAGGGGTTAGCTGAGCACCTGCACTGCTGCAGAGTAAGAGGCAAAAAAAACACTGAAGCTCGCTGTTCTCTCTGGGCAATTGTGTGAAGCTGTGTCTCTTGACCCCTTTGGTTCCCTTTTCAGCTCTGCTTTTCTGGTAGATTTTCTGTGGCCTCTTAGGCACACACACCTTCCAGCACATCCTGGGGACTGGCACCTGCTACCAACCTGCACAAGTAGCGAGTGTGCTGGCACTGCTATAGAAGCCTTCAGTTCTTCTTGCTCAGATCAATTGTCCTGGATGCACTGGTTTATGACTCTGGAAATTTGCCTCTATGAGTGAAAACACAGAAATCATCATAAAAACTTAGTATCATTCTTCATATTTACAGAGATCCTGAAAACTTGAAATGAAAAAAAAAAATTCTTCTCCACTTAAAGCCCTTTTTTTTCCCCTTCATTTTTCAGACTTGGACTTTGCACCCCATTCCAGCAGGGTCTGTGCCCTAGAGCTGGAAATATAGATTATGCACAAAAAACTTGAATTGAATGTAGGTGAATAATGCAATTCATGTAAACCTTCATCAGAAATCTGTCAAAAATTTAAAGCTAGAAAATTATTTTTCATGCAAGCAGGCAGCCCAGCAATAACTTCATTGTGTCAGCACCTACAGCAAAAACTGCTAGAAAGTACTTGAAGGATTCAGCAAGTTATTCTGCATCACTTAAATCCATATACAGGAGAAAAAGTACTGATCTTATGTATTTATTTAGCCTGTGTTATATCTCAGTCATCATGGAACACTTCATAACCAAGTGTCAAGGGTAAAAGACAATAGGATAGTTGGTACAAGATATTATCACTTGTAAGGCATTTTTTACATTTCATGTGGCTACATCAAAGACTGACATAAACCAGTCATTTCAAAAGTCATCTAATGACAGAGAAGAATTGTACTTAGGCTTTTGGTGAATTCTTTGCAAATGTGTCTTAATTCAAGAGTTAGCATAATGCTGCCCTCCACAGCACAGGTTTCACTGGCTATTTATGGGTATGTAATATTTAAATAGTTCCTTTTCTGAATGCCTTTATTCTGCTGTGCTCATTCTGTATTTTTTTCTCCATCTGCCCTCTTCCTTCCTTTTGCACACCACAATGTCACTGAATATTTTACTCCCTATTCCTTTTGTGGTCTCTTTTATCCAAGCAATACATCAACCCTACAACCTGAAACTTGTTCCCCCTGTGTTCATTTTAGTCAAAAAATTAGCCAGAAGAAATCAAACACTTTGCTGTAACTGTGTGTTGCCTGTAAAGCTACGTGTGTTTGAGTTTTTTTGCATTATGACACTGCATAGTGTTATATCAAGAAAAAGTCTCCTCTATATTTTCTGATGGTGCAGTTCTTTTATGGCAGGCTGGCCATGCACTCGCTGTGCACAGACAGTGCATGCAGAGTCACAGGAACAGCTGATCAAACACAACCAAGATAAATTCAACCTCGTATATTTTCTATTGTCTATAAAAGAAATTTGGTTTTTATAGATTTTGCCCAGGTCTCTCTTCTGAGCCATAGGTGTAAAAATAAGGCAGGAAACCAGACAGAATTTTTTTCCCTCAAGACTGTAAAATCGCTCAATAAACCTCTTTCTATAATAAAAACCTTTAAATGATGGTTGAAAACCTGTCTCCACTGGAGTCAATAGTAAAACTCCCATTCACATCAGAAGCGACTGACTTCTGCGCTAATGAAAGGCCTTTAACTACACCAGGTATGCTACATAATGACTCAGTATAATAACTTGTTATAAACCACATACTTTTCTCCAGATAAGATTTCACATTTTTTACTAATCATACATTTTTTAAAATCCTGATTTCTTCCATCAATAAAAGACAGTCTGTATATCAATGCCCATTAACACTAAGCAGCGGTTTAAAAAGGGGCTTCTGAAGATAGCATGGAAATGAAGCTTCATGCTGAATGTTATATAGGCCAAATGAAATGGTCAAGTCTGTTTTATGTCTCTGCTGGAAGCTGGTATCTCTAGAACCAAAGCAAATGTTAAAAGCATTATTGGACAAGATAAATTCATATTGACATCTGGCAAATTGCTGCAAAACTAGGAAGAATTTGTTGTCTTCATCTGTGGCTAACATTTTGATTTAGACTGCCCAAAGTGTACATGGTAAGCACCCAGACAGAAAAAACAAATTCCAGTCTATTGTCTGTAAAATACCATCAAAAAAAAGGATTTTAGAGAGAAAAATTCACATTCTCATCTGTCTGTTCAGAGTGAGGATAAATCCCGATGTGTAATCGAAGCATTAGTCATGCTGACTAGCAACTGAGCAGGTGGAGGACCAGTGACAGAGACAGGAGAGGTCATCATCTGTCTGAGCGACCAGCTTTCCTCAGCAGCCACCAGTGCCAGCTCAGCAGGCACGATGAGGAGCCCAGGTTGGAGTGCTGTGCTTGGTAATACCCTCAGGCTTTGAGTTAACACATGTGTACCACTACAGAGGTAGGAGGGAACCCACTTCTCCACCCTCAGAAAACTCCTTTGAAGAAACAGCCCTACACAGTTTTTTCAGGAAGTCAGTAACTAAGCGAGGGCTCAGATACAGAAACATAGTCCTCATGTAATGATTCCATCAGTGTGTAAACAGTAGCAGGGGAAGAATATTTCTGACAGTGACATCTCTTATATTGTCACTATTTGCACCCAAGGATGAGCAGAATTGTAAATACAGAACTATGAGAATAACGTATGAAGCAAAGTGCTAGATTTGCCATCACCTGAAGTCAATAAATAAAGTGTGGACATCTTTGAAAAACATTCCAGCTCAATCAAAAGACAAGTCTGTGGCATGGGGCTGTATTGTACAGGAAAAGGATACGATGACAATAGCTCTTGCAGGTATTGAAAGTCATGAGTATTTGAATCTGCTTTGCCAGACTGGTTTTTATTTCTTTTAATTCCAAGATTTTAGGCTATTTTAGCATTCATATTTGTCAACTTGAAGAGTAACATCCAAAACAAAGGTACAAAGCCCAGTCTTTCAGGATATAAATAGATAAACAGAGGGAAAGGTACCTGAAAGATCCTGGATGATTCTGGGTGCTTCCAGAAGGCTGCCATTAGACAAAGCCTTCCCCAAATCCCACTGTTAAGAGCATTTGGGGTGGAAAGAGATATTGACCACAAGACAGGCTCTCAAAGCACAAGTCCTGGGGGGGTAAAAAGTTCAGAAGTGTTTTGTATGAAGCTAAAAGCATCTGAGGAGAACTGCTGTTTTAAAATAGAGAATAGATGGAGGAAGACTGAGGAAATTGTTTCTTTTAAAGTCTGGAGAGAGCTGATATCGATGAAGAAAGCGTTTCAATGTGGCTAAGTGGAGCATCCAGAACTGCATGAAACATAACAAGCCTTTACTATTGGTCCAGTGTCCTCCTCCCAGTGAGCGCTTTCTGTGCCCAGGAGGAGATATGATAATTTATCCATTTCAATTTGCAAATTCCAGCCACTGGCTCAAAGTAAAGATTTTTTTTTTTTTAAATTTCTGTCTAGTCATCAAGATCATATTGCTATAAGCTGTAAGAAATTCTCCAGAGCTACAAATAAACTGTCTGCCTTAACTCCTCCTGATCCTCCACAGAAGTAGACATCATGAGCCTCTCCACTGGCATATGATGCAGGAAATCTTAATCTTCCAATGAAGTGTGTAAGGGATTTGTACCAAAGCCATATGAATCCTGCAAACTGTAACACAACTCCCAAACAGGTTCTTTTTATTTCCTTTATTATTAATAACAAGTAATACCCCTGCGACACAGAAGCATTGCCACAGCAGAATTCAGTAGAACACATAAAGTAATACAAGGTAACCTACATGATTAATCAATAATGTTTTGTCCTGAATTGTTAAGCTTTTTGTCAGGTTTTTGATTCTGCCAACATGCTCATTAACAACTAGTCTCTTAAATCATCCCCAAGTCATACTGGCAAAACACTAGGGCTTCTCCGGCTGTGGGCAGGGAGGAGGATTTTGGCAAGGTCATTAGCAAAATGTGTGACATGTGCAAAGAGCAGCCTCAAATTTTGGACTTGTTTACTCATGTCACATCCCTTCCGAGTCCCATAAAGGGTACACAAAACCTGAGATTTCTGGGATGAGGTAGAGGGAGAAGGAAGAGCAGGAGTGAGGAGAGAAAAAAGGAGGAGTGGAGAAAGCCATTTTCTGTGGTTCCAGAGTGATCAGGAAGAGCAGGAAGAGAAGGGTTGTGCTCCACAGGAGTTAGGGACAAAGAGTTTCAAATACCATGAATAAGGAGACACTGTGTGCCCTCCCATGTTTTGGGACTAAGAAGCAAAGAAGCAGGTAAAAAGAGGATTCAGACCAAAGAGGAAAGTAGCATCAGTGAAAGAAAGAGTAAGGGAAGATGGGGTAGTAGAGCTGGGGACAAAAAAGAAGGAAACGGTATCTTTTTTCTTGGCAATCAGTGAGTCCTTCTTACGGTTTAGAGAAGATACTGCCTTTCCTTGCAAAACCTGGTATGTCCTCTGTAGGTTGATAGCCTTTTGTCAGTGAGGTGCCCTGTGTAACAGAACAGTTTGGCATTCAAACAAGCAATGGATTTGTTTACACATTTCTCTAATCCACTAATAAAAAACCCAGGACAGTTGTAGAAAAAATGCTCCCCAGCACACCTTACCAGGAAGAGGAGCGTTTCTGTAACACGCCGATGGTCTACATGATGGTTAGCTCTGCAGGGTAGACCAGCAGGTTGGGAGTAGAGCCACACCTTGGTCACCCATCAATTCATGAGAAATCCAGGACAATGCCAGTCAGCAGTACCAATTTCTGTGCATGTAGATACAACATCTGCCTTGAATATAGCTGGCATTTAAATGCATAAGATTGAAGTTGCTCATAGTGTCTCTGGAAACAGTTCTACGTTTGTCCACTCCTTCACCATAGTCTCACCAAAGCTCCTACAATTCGCCATCATCTTGACGAAAACATCTCGTTTCCTTCTCTGAGGAATACAGCAATATAATTAATAGTAAGAAAGAGCTACCCCACAACTGTATGCATTCTCTCATGTTCTCAACCAAGCAAATCTTTCATTTTGTCGGCTAATTTCTTTTTAATGTGGTAGTTGCTATTATTTCTTGATAGTGATAAAAGACCTGAAGCAAAACTCTTTTCAGAGAATTCAAGAGGAAAAAAATCTTTGTTGGCTGAAAGGAGCATATTTAATTCATGCAGAAGGTGTTAATTAAAATTCTTAAAGCTGACATTACAGCCCTAAAAATCAGGAATATTTTGAGTTTTCAATGTCTCTATTATCGTCACAGAATATGCCTGCCATGGCACCCATTTCTTTGGCCTGAGGCATTACTGTAAAATTAAAAATGGGCATTTGGGCCTGGTAAGCTTTGATCCAATTGAATTTGTAGTAGGATCAAATCATAATATGCCCATGATTTGCTGATCTTATTCCTCCCTTCTGGCAAAGGTTTGTCATGGGATACTAATGGACACTTATAACTTACTAAGAGACATTTTACAAAGTAAGCTGATTTTTGAAACTTATTGTTGTGTGTGAGCTTAACAACCCAAACCCCTTTTCCCTCTAGAAAAAACCACCCAAACTGAAATTTCCACGTGAAATAAATGGCAGAGGAAACTTCCCAGTAGGTACAACATCTACTGCTCTGTGGTTTTCTGCAGCTGGCTTACTGTACACTAGTAAAGTGTGCAAAGTTAAAAATCAATTAATTTTGGAAACAATTTCTTTTTATACACTGTCTCAGATGAATCCAATTTCTCATCTCTTCAGGGAATTCTTTTGGCATGAGCAGAGGAAAAACTGACCAATATTAAATCTCTGCAATCTTAAAGAGAGTAGTGCTTACCTGAGTTTCAGTGAAATACAGATGTGCATATACATATACCTAGATATATAGGTTTTATAAACATATGAAGACATGATTGATGGATAGATTTTGTTGATTTATAGACAGAGGTTCTAAATAAAAAATAATATTTTATCTTTTAAGATGTCAGCTAGAAAAAATGACTTCTGCAAATGAGAAGTGGCATCAGTCATCAGAGGAAGGAGTGTACGGAATCTGAAATAGCAAAGCAATTGAACATGAAAAGTTTGGCATAGAAAAGAAGGGTGAGTAATTTAAACCCACTCAGGAACAGGTGTGACTTGTTCATAAACCAGTTAGGAAAAAAAATTGTTCAATTATGCCTCTCTGGTAAATAACAAATTACCATAGCAACTTCATTTTCAAACAACATATGCATATATTTTGTTTCAGAAAAGCTTGAGTTAAAAACTGCATTTTACTATCATACCGTAACTTCTTTCCTAACTTCAAGATTCAAATTCTGTGAACTTCCAGCTCCTTATTTACACATGCTGCCTCATTCATGACCTGTGAAGGCACCTTAAGGCTGACTGTATTGCTCAATCCATGCTTAAAATGCATTCTGCTTATTTGTTGAGACTGTTAAATTGACCCAATCCAGATAGTAGATTTTATGATAGAGAGTAAATAGCTGTCATTTTGGGGGTGGATTCCAAAGGATTTTTTAAAATTAGATGTTTTTTGTCAGCAATCACAAATGGTCTGAGGTATAAACGTGTATGCAAGTATGTATTTAACTTTATAATTATATATGTATGTGGTGGTGGTTGGGAATTCGTAGCATTTTGATTTTCAAGAAGTGGGAAGATTTTTGATGAATGTAACTGAGTGACCATACAGAATACAAACCTTTGTTTAGAGCTACCCAGCCCACATGGAGTAGAAGGAGTCTCAAACCCCACCATTCCCCAGGCTTTGTTTTGCAGCAACATTTGCTCCCTCACCTCCAAATCTTGGTCCAGACTTTACAGAAGAAAAGTTCATCAGGAAAAATCCAGACAAAATATGCAAGAGTAGCACGATTTATGATTAATCTTTCTTTAAAAAAACTTAAAGACAGCCAGTGTCAGTGCCTCTAGACCTGGACTTGTGAACAAATACATAAAGGTTATGTAGCCTTAGTTAGGTAACACCATTTTACTATCTCAAATCTTTAATATATGTATGTTTTGGATCTTGAAGAGTTACTATTTTTGTTCAGACTCATATACTGAGGGATGTCTCACCTTTTCAAATTAACCTGTCCAGAATGAAATTAGTCTCCAGCTGGTCTTCAGACTTGGAGAGATGATCAGAATATACTGTCATTGAAAGGCTTCCATTTTGCAATCAGTAACAAAGGGGTGTTTACTCAATGTTCACATAGCCATCTGTTGCCTCTACAATGGCAGTTTCAGCCTGGATCCTTCCATCCTATCTATGTTTATATGATTGTGATGGGCAAAAATATCAGAATGGACAGCAGTATAACAAACACTGACTCTTTCAATTTGAAAAGTATCTTAGATTCATTTCTGATTTCATAAAAATATGCCAGAAAGTTGGCCCAGTAAGGATAAACCATGTATGCAATTGTAGGCTCTGGTACCCTATCCTCAGTTTTCAAAACAATAAGGAAAGAAGGTGAACTAGAAAATATAGGCACTTATTCCTTAGCCAGTCTCATCTCACAGTTCATTGGGCACCATTTTTGCACAAAGAGATTCTCTGAACCAAAGCACTCAATCATCAATAGATGCAGTGAAACAAATCTCTCCTCATTCCATTGGAAATATGCAAACAGTAATACATCACTTGCCTGAAGAATAATTCCCTGTTCATAGCACAGTAATTCATCTCACAGAATTATCTTTCTTTAGTTATTCATTCTAGAAAATTTTAAAGGAAAGGAAAAAAAAAATGGAGGAAGGGGGAACCACAAAACGAATCACTCACCAACAGAGCAAACACAATTAAAAGTTTACTCATTCCCCATGAGTCAAATCAACAGAATTATAAATCTTTTTTCAAGTCACGCTATGTGGGCTGCATCAATAGCAGCATATTAGTCCATGGCAGGTGTGTAGTTTTGAAAGTCTCCCAGTTGTTCCCACTTGCAGTACCTTGGTTGACATCATGGAGAGGAGTCCAGTCCCTCTGCGTGAGCTGTACCACTCCCAGTGGAGCTAAACTGTCAGATGCCTTTTAGGGGAGCACCTAAGGCACAACAGCCACCCATGGGTGCTCAGTTCAAGAAGAAAGGTTAGAGCTAGGCCAGGAAAGACCTCTTCAAATGCAGATAGACACCTGGTCCACAGTCTCAATTCCTTGTCTTTGCAGATCTAGTCCTCTCTGGTTACTAATATAGGTTCTGCCACAGAGCTTTGTTTCAGAAAATTTTCTTGCATGGAGTGATTCTGTCAGTGAGATTTTATTGGTATCTTTGGTTACATTACCTCCTGCCACCTCTTCATCTTTGTATTCAGGTAAGAAATGTAATTCTGCATGGGTATAAAGTTATCGTATCTTTACCATAAACTGAGTGACAGGATAACTTGTCTTGTCAGATAGTTTTACAGTGCTATGCATCAGCTGAAAGGCTGAGAATGAAGCAAATAGTCAAAGTTCTTTTATATCTCCCCTCAAGCCACAAGGAGATGTAAGTACTGATATAAAATGACATTACATTTTGTTTGTGAAAATTTTGTGGAGTTACTTTAGCCCAAGATGGCAGCTATTATGTAAGTAGCAACATCTTCTCTTTTAAAGTCTTCATTTTCTCTTTTTTTCATGAGGAACAAAAGGACTTTGAGCTCAGCTAACTTTCCCTTTAGATAATGAGAACAGAGCAAAGTGCTTAAATGAGCACATGAGACTTTCTGAGTAAGAGATATAGGGGCTTGGCTTAAAAAAGCCCCTCCCAACATCAGAGAGATGCCTGAAGCATGCAGAAATGGAGTAAAAATACAGTACTAATAGCTGGAGATTGAACAAAGCTGAAGGTAAAGAATCCTTCCTTGCAGCATTTCTTTTTAGCTTTGAATTTTCAACTTTGAAATTCATGACCCTTGTTGCAATGACTGTCACCCAGGCACAGAACATCCCCTCTGTCTAGGAGGGTCATCCCTTGGGCCCTGACTTCTCGCATCTCCCATGACCTGAGCAGTAATAATGCAAGGCTACATCTTTCCTTCATGTCAGGCCAACATCTGGTCTGCATGAGTATCCCAACACAGCTGTTACATAAAGTATTCAAGATTAGTACTAGCCATGTTCGTGTAAGAGGCATGCAGATCAAAGTGAAAAGAGCAACAGAGCTAGTTGCTGTTCCTTGCCTTGTTTCTCTGATCATTCCTGAATGTTCCTTCGTCACGAAGTTCTTCACTTTTATTATAGCGAGCATGTCACTGCAATCCGTGAAGAACTTACTTCATGATTCCTTATAGTAGGTAGCTGCTGAATTATGTTGCTCAGGAAAGAGGAAAGCCAAAAGACATTTTAAGCTTCATAAATTTTCCTTGAAAACCGAACAATGAGACACACCAAGGAGAAGCGCTGCTTTAGATACTGTTTCTCAACTTTTTTAAGCCAAAAATCATGATGTCTTTGCAAAACATCACTCACTGCTTTTCGCTAAGAGCCAAATATAATTTAACCCAGGCTTTGAATTGCAATTTATTAATTCTATTTTTCCATATCTCTATTAGTTCTGTTTTTTCCACATTTCCACTTATTTGCATATGTAGGGAGGTGTGTATTTGGAGAATTTTTTTAATGCATTTGTTCTGTGGGCCATGTTTTTATGTCTCTTGGATCTTTTGCATCCTGAGTTTAACAGGTTGTTAAACACTTCTGAGTATAGCTACAATCTTCTGTTGGAGTCTGATCTCTGTTTCACCCAGAGACTATAAACATTCAGGCTGTTGCAGGTTTTGTGCATGCATCCACTTTCTTTAACCTTAGGTGAGAAGAGGAATTTCCAGTACCTCAAAAAATCTACGATCTTATTCCTCTCCTTTATTCCGAATATTAGCTCCATTTTTAAACCCTTTCATTACAGTGACTGTAACCTTCTTGATAAAGCTTCTTGGGGGGATCCCACAAGATCAACCTTGTCTGGTTTTCCTGATTTGATTTTTCTTAGTTTATCTATGGTCAAAGACTGGCTTTCACAGCCAAAACTGATTTCGTTCTGTAGCTTCTTACAGAGTGTAAAATTTCACCTGAAGGATCTCATGGCTGAGTCCCAACACATTCCAAAAAGTAACAGGAAGGAATTTCAAAACTGCAAATACATTGTTCCAGTTATACTGGCACATTATTAATTAAAATTCAAACGCAAATTGTTTTTCTTGCCTGAGGAGATGTAGAGCAGCACACCCTTTTTCATCCTCAGCCTTTTCGAGAGCAATTCTGGAAGTCTGTTTCTGTCAGACACTCTTGGAAATAATCAGCCAACCTAAATAACAGCTATGCAGATGCCTTTTAAATTCTGACTTTGCTTCATTGATTCTATTTTGATAGTACAATAAAATGGTACTCTGTAATTTTATTCTTCTCTTCATTCATAATTGCCCTTTTGATTTTGAAAATAATACTTCTCACTGACTGCAGTGTGAGTTGCATTCAGTTTGTTATGTTACCTACATTTGAGCAAATATTATAAAGCTCACACAGTTCCACTGAGGGACAGAATGTTCTCATTTCTTCAATTAATCACATTTGAATATAATGTTAACAGAGACATTTGCACTTGTTCATCTTTCTTAAAGTTGTAAACCTTAAGATTACCACTGTTGTTTAAAATAAGATACATCTGAGTCAACAAGTCTTCCTAAATTTAATTTTCATCACTAAAGTGATCATTAGTGATTTCATCACTAGTCTTTTTGTTTGTTCTAGCTCTCATTCCGACATTTTTAAGTTCTTGCTAATTTAGGTCCAATTTGTCACAGAGATCCTGGCCTAATTATCGTTGTTCAAACACTACAATTATTGAAAACATCCTTCAAAGGGATGAGTTTTTCACTAAACTCAGTGGAAATCTCCCCATTATATGCAAGGTCACTGAGCTAGGCCTCAAGTCCACCACCTCTGAAGCATAACCAGTCAGTCTGAGGCTTGAGTTTGCAGCTTCAACCTCACACCTGCACCAAGGTTGGCTATATAGGAGTTGGGCACGAGGAAGGGCTTATCATTCTTTGGAGCAATGCTGCGTGTCAGTAAAGTATAGACCTCTTGGAATGTATCTGGACCTTTATCTCCTTGAAACCAAAGAAGAGTATCCCCTTGTTGAAAAAAACAACAGTAAGAAGCATGTTTGGATAGGGCTGAAAGGCACCTCCTGGATCTATGAGCTGGGGCAGCTGACGTTACAAGAAACCACGTTGTATTTGCAGTACAAGCGTCATGCAGAGCTGGATTGCTCACTGTCTCACACCTCTGGTAGTTATTCCAGACTGTAGTCAGGAAGCAAGGCCCTTGGCCCTACAGCATCTGTTTGCTGCTTCTCTGTTGGTGGAAGCATCTGGTACCCTGGATTAACCTGGATTACCATGTATCAGCATAAGACGATCTCACAGGACAGAGGTTGGCATGACAGCATTCCTGTGCCAGCCTGGGCAGGTTTCCAAGTTTCACTAGCCAGTAAACCTCATACATATAAATATAGCAAGGTTAAGGTTTTGATCAATATTTGGAACTTACTTTTTAGTCCTTGAACTGGAAATTTCTACCCTTTGTTTAGAATGTACATGGTGATGCTTTCCATTTCCAGCAGGGCATTGCTGACTCAGCCCACCACTGGCTGGAGAAGCCAGACAGCAAACAGCACTGAACCCTCCAAGCTCACAGCAATATCCCCCTGGCACCCAAGGGGCAGAGGCACACCTTCTCCTTGGGTACTGCCCCATATTCTCTTTTACACTGCTCTGGAGCAGCAAAAACTCCTCTCTTTGTGCCCTCTTTTGTTTTACTGTTCACCCAGACACGTGCATGTACTTTTATAATAGAAATTAATTACAGAAATCTGGAAAGTTTTGACAGGGTAAGGTAACTATAAAAAGAAATAGTATGAATTGTAGAATAGTTTCACAAGCACCCAAGATGAAGAAGGACACTACTAAATCAATGGCTAGACACAAAGAAATAGACATTTTGTTTAAGCAGTGTAGTATTTAATGTCACAGACTGAAGGCATATCCAACTGTAGAATAAGATATGACAAATGGATTAAGGACATAAGTTTTCTGTGTGGCACATTTATAAGTAGGAAAGATGTATCTATCTACACTTGTATTTGGACGTATGCGTAAGAGGATCAGATTTTTTTTTTTTCCACTCAAGGTTATAGTTCTGAAAGATTCTTATTGAACCATTTATAGTAAATTGGTCATAAGAAACATCATACTTGAGGCCCAGTCTCAAGTAAAGAGTGTTTTTCTGAAGACTTGAAGTGCTGTGTAGCCTCTGAATGAAGGCATCCCTTTCTGTTTAATGAATTGAGCTGCCCTGTTCTTTATGCATAGCAAGTACAGCCGGTCTGAGACACATTTAAGTAAAACCATTCTGGTAGTTATTTGCCTCAGATGAAAGAAAGTCAGGCCAGTCTTCAACATCTTAGTCAGTTTGTGGCTGTATATCCTTTTTAAGTTCCCCAAAAGTTATGTTCTCATTAAAATGTCACCTTACAATAATTCTCTAATGTACTGGCTTCTGCCTTCATTAGCTGTTGAACTAAAGTTAGTAATGGAAAAACAGATTATCTTGAATTTACTATGTGCTAATTCCATTCCTTTTAGCTGCAGTGATAAATCACCCTTTGTTTACAATTGAAAGACCAGTAATTTTTAGCAGAATGAAGAATAGATGGAAAAATATAGTTTTAACTCCTGGTGTAGATTATTATAGGGCCCTGAAGTAACAATATGGTCAACAAGTAAAATCTAAAAATGAGCTCTGGTGAAGACCAATGAACAATGCTTTCCAATTGTTCTTATTTTAGTCAGTTGAATATTCCACCCTTTATCTCTGACAATGGGATTTGACCCATGAGGAATTCTCTGTTATAAGGATATTTTTAAGGGAGAGGTGAAATCCAAATCAACCAAACAAAAAAATAAAACTTAGGAGAGATAGTAGTAGAAATCATTATAAAGTCAGTAGTAACTAAAAGCTAACAGGTTTTATTCAGAAAGAAAACTTCTGCAGATCATCTTTGGGGCAGATATTAATGCTATTATTGCTTTTTTTTTTTTTTGAACCTACTTTAAAAACACAGATAGAAAAATTCAATGAATAAGAATGTTATACAATGTAATTTACTGACTTAGTATAGTGCAGGAAAAGGTCCTACCTTCATAGGCATAGGAAGAGAGTGGGGATTCATTATCATATGTTTGACAGATGATGATGAATATAATAACCAGCAACATTGTATGTGGAAAAAAAAAAAGTCTGAATAAACATTTAGAAGCTTTTCCTAAAGGCTTTTTTTGTACCTGTCAAGAAAAAACTCCTGTAATTCTGTAGAAAGTAGATGAAAAAATGTGTTAAAATTATCAGGTTCTAAAGTAACAGAGTTTTATTTCTTCTGCAAATTAGTTTCTTATGTATACAAATCTGATTTTCTACCTACACTTTTCCTTTTCTTTTTATTTTTCAGCAACCCTGATTTATCTGTTCTATTTTTACCAACGAGTAAAAACCTAGATACCTTGTAAAAAAAAAAAAATTAAAAGTAAAAAAATACAAGGGAATCTGTTGGGACAGAAGTTCTCTGAGGGACAAAAATGAAACATTTCAGCTCATCAGGAAAATACCATGTCAGCCTCCAAAAAAAGGGCAGTATTTTCATTTCACTGGTTCCGAGAGAGTGATCCTCAAAACCTGTTCATGTTCCTTTTGCTTTCCAAGTGAAGGAATGTTGTAGTTGGGTATAGATTTAAGTGTTGAGGTGGAAGAAATTCTGTTATTTTTGTTTGCTTAAAAAACCCTGCAACAAGTAATATTTTTAATCTTTTTTTTTTTCTTTCAATCTCACTTTTTCTTTGGGTTACGACCTGGACTTCTATATTTTTACATAGGATTTATTGCCTCTTCTCAGACATCAGTAGAGTATGTGAATATACTAATAAAATGTGTAGCTAATATAAGACACAATCTTATTAGAACACCCACAGAAACTAGTTGATTTAAAAAAAAATCTTGCAACAATCTTCCTCTTAGCTTCAATAATCTAAGAATTCCACTCTTATTCTGGAGTAGATGGCAAATGTATTCCTACTTACTGGATTCTGAAAGAGATTTAGTTTTGCCCAGAAAGCAAAGTTTATCAGAGTGAGAGTTATTTGGTTTACATCTCAACTGATGTCTGCTGCAAACTCTCTTCCTGCAAACTGATTTCTGTGTTTTATTTGATAAAGTCTCCCCGGAGGAGTCTGTCAGAAATCTACAGCTGAGACACTGTGAAAATATCTTGCTTTCTTCAACCATTTGGTTGTTCCACTTACTTAAAGCCGAAATCCTTCAGGATATTTTGCTCTTCAAATGTACAGTGAGATCTTTCATTGTACATGGTTTAAGGAGATGATCACTGTTGTCAGTTGTGCCATTTTTATTTGGCTCACTGATGTTTTGTGGTTTTCCTAAAGTTTCTAAACTCTTTGACAATTAAATAAGAGCTTGAGGGAGGTGAATTCCTAGCACCTGAGCTTAGAGGAAAAAGTTTTTAAAAACTTCAACATTAAAGCAAATACAGAGAATCCAATATTTCTAAAATAGTAAGATTTTAAATCCTTTCATGACTTCTTAGTTCTCAACATTAGCAAAAATGCTACAATAATGCACATATGTAATAACAAAAATGTTTGCTAAAAATTATCTTTCATTAGCAAACAATAGAGCTTCTGATTCAACAATGAAACTTAATAAAAAACTAATAACTCGTGTGTCCACACAAACATGTCTTATTTCTCTGGTTGCAGTTTTCCTCCCAGTATTACGAGAAAAACTTTGCTCTCTTTTCCTGCCTTGTCTTTCTCCTGATGGTTGTGAAGGTCTGCCTTTGTAAATTATTACAACAGCCCTCATCCCTCAGACACCATATGATTTTCACTAAATAAAACTGATTTATCCTATTATGTATTAAATATGTCCTGAAGGTGTTTTCCAATTTCGTCTCCCACAAATTTGGAAGAAAAAGTGTTTTCTGACTTACAGGTCTATTTTAGGATCTGCCTCTTACGTTTTATTGTTTCCCTCAGTGTGTTTCCACCCTTTGAAATTTCTATACAGATCATTCATTAGAAAATTCCTTTTGATAAGCCAGTTCTGATCCTGGGGTTGCTCTCCTGCCAACAACCAGTTGCAGACTGTTACACTAATGGCAGCCATAGCTTGGTCTCTCCGAGTGCTGTGTTCCTGAGTGCCACTCAGAATGAACCCAAAACTCCCTCCTTCAGCACTCTCACACAGGCTTTCTTTGTCATTGTACAGCTTTAATTTCCTCTAGCCCATAATAAAGGGCTCTTTAGGAGCACCTACATCTGTTGGGCAGGCTGCAAAGGGTGCATATATGATTTCTGATGGGTTTGTTTTGCCAGCATCCATCCTCCCTTCTGGGGAATCTTCAACTATCTAATTAGGGCAACTGCAAGCTGGACTTGTGCTTGCCACAAGCTTAAAAACACATCTATTATCTTCCAGGATCTAGCCTTGCAGTCCAAACACCTTTTCCAGAGACTATACAGAGGTTTTCTTAAAGATTTCAGCTAATGCTGTATCAGCATGTAGCAAACCTATATGTTAAAGCAGCTTCTAACTTAAAGCTTTCACTATAGGACATTGCAGGAATTCCTGTAGGAAAAAAAGACATATAATTATAAACAGTTTCAGATTAGTGAGTGATACAACATACACAATAGAAGCAGAAGAAAGCGGGGACAGGAACATTTATTAAGATCACAACAAAAGGGAAAATTAGAATGAAGATTTAAAAATGCTAATTAACATTAAAAGAATGTAAATTTTGCAAAATACTTAGGAGTTTTGAACTTGGTATTTAAGGAACTTTTTACTGATCCTCTCCTGAGTTCATATGTTCCAGCATCCTTACCCTGGTACAAGGGATTATGCAAAGAAGGTGAAAAAAACAACTTCAAAGCATAGCGTAATTACTGAAAGGCAAGCAGAGGGAAGAAGGTAGACAGTATTTAACCAGCTGTAAAGCTAAGCACAGATGTGCTCCCCACCCCTAAAAAAGTAGCCCAAGTGCTTTGACTGGCCCAGCAGACATGAGCAGGAAGGGGCAGCGCTGGCCTCTGCAGTGCCGCAGAGAAGGTCTCCTCTATCACAGGGTCATTCATGTTCACCCGATGGCACTGACAATTTTACCTGGTGAGCTGATGCTTTGCAACTAGCAGCCCCAACTAGCAGGATCAACCTCCCAAAGTTTTTTCCTTTACCTTTCCACACTGATGTGGAATCCACCAGCTACTTCCGATCTTATCTCAACCATTCTACTTTTGCCTGTAATTTTGTTTTTCTTATTTCCATATAGACTTTCTCATATCTTTTTCTGAGGTGGCTGGGAGGAGGTTATTCAGCTATGCTGCATCAGAACTGAGGCTTGGGTCTAAATATATGGTCAGAGGAACCCTGGGTGGCAGGAGAATGCTTATGGCTGGGACTACAGAGAAAGGCTGAGTTAAAAACAAATATAAAAAATTCCTACACACATCAGTATAAGTTTCTATTAACGTAAGGTATCAAACACATCCCCCCCCAAAAAAGAGAAAAGTTTCCTATGAGTTATAAATACCTTACTCCTGCAAGCTAGTTAGCTAAAAAAGGATTTTACATGGCAAGCAACCTATGGCTAGGACAAGCTACCTGATTTTTCACATTAAAGCAGTATATCAAATGCTCATCCTGGGATCCCTAGGCACTTATAATTCCTAACCTACTTGGAGCTTTAGGGATGCAACATCTGGAAAACAGGACGAGAAATGGCAGAAAAGTATTGAAGGTCATGGAGGATAATTTACCTCAGCTTTGGGTATTTGATAGATGAGAAGGCAGTTACTCACTGGAAATGTTAGGAAGCATTACAAGAATAAGTGAGAAACAGAAATTTATAGGTTCATAAATTTTAATGCCAGTAGAATCATCTAATCTGACCTGCATACCACAGGCAATGAAATTCCATCAAGTAATTGCCACATGAAGCTCATCAATCTGTGGCTAAAGTAGCACTTATCACCTCATAGTAACAATTATCATATAGCAGGAGGTAACTATTTTTTAAGAGCAAGAGAAAGAAAAGCAGCAAGTTTGCTAGTGCAACTCTATCCACCTCCTTTTTCTACGTATGCTTGGTAGAAGTTTTCAGAAAGCTGTCCCACAGTAAGATTACAGAGAATGAATGAGAAGTACCTATGCAGTTTGCACATAACATTGCTCTTCTTGAGTACCTAACACCTACAAAAAAGAGGATAATAAATTATTTTTATACAGCAAGAAAGAAACAGAGTTAAAATAAACTTGAAGAAAACATAAGGTGACATAAATAAATCATGTAATATATTCATTAGAGGAAAACAGAGAAAAAAACATGCCATCTTCATAGGACTAAATCCTGACATGTAGGAGTAATATTTTAGCAAATAAAGTGCAAAAGTCCCTTTTAGCTGAGTCATCAGGATGCCAACTATCTAATCAGAAAAATTAGGTGATCTCAGTAGTATTCATTACCTTTTGCTTTAATCATATAGGGGAGGTTGAAAATTAAATCTACATATTTTGGTCAGAAAAAAGGTCCTTGTGGGTCTCTCATGAAGGAGGAACAAAATTCAGGTGTTTCATGAGATGAAAAACATACAGTTACCAGTACAATGCATGATACAAAATGTACCCACCTAGACAGTAAAAGAATATTAAATAAAGACTTGAAATTAATAAATGTATAAATAGATTAATTAAATAAATGCAATGGCAAAAACAACTTCTCTCAGAACAAAATGATTATCAGACAAATATGTCATTTTTATTTGAAGTTCCTTATTTCCTTTAACTATAAATACCACAGAATCTCTTATCATGCGCACTTACATGAGTAAGTGTTTAAGTAGATAATACTTCTATAAATATAACAAATATTTCTATAAATGCAACTGCATCCTGATGATGAATAATTATTTTTCTATTTTCTCAAATCTCTCAGCAATAGATACTTGAATAAATGTGAGACAGCATCACTAATAAATGACTGTAGGACATGCAGCCTAAGAGATGTAAAGGAGATGGATCGTTAATTATTTATCATTGTCACTGCTACAGCTGCTTTGCAAAAGAATAGTGCTTGAGTGCCACCTGGGATGTGGGACAGAGCTTGTCCCCCTAACTTGGTGCTACTGACAGAAGGGTCAGAACCTCTTTCAGTGATGGTGACAAACCACTGATGAGCCTTCCAGTGATCTCATATCTGGGTGTAAAAGGAGATCCAACCTGCCTATGGTGCTGGGTTTTTGGGCCACTGCTGCTTTCTTTGCTGGGAAATGGTCAATAGGGAACTTCTTTTCTGTCCACTTCTCCCTATTTTCAGTGTCCCATCAGAAGTGAAAGGCTCACACTCACCTAATGCAGAGGCTGAACTTCAGCAGCTTTAGTTTTATATCTTCAACTGGAGTTGCTCACCCTCACTTTCTGCTACAGTCAGTAGAGAGAAGCACTTATAGTGGTTGCTTCCTATTTTAGGAATCAACTTTAAGTTTGAAACAATAAGTTTGAAACAAAGCAAGCCTTTCAGGGTTGTTTCTTATTGTTTGTTTTCTGTTTGTTTGTTTTTTTCACTTAGTGTGGTAGGAGTTGTACTTTTGGCACTTGATTCCTCTTATTTGTTTTAGGTATTGAATTTAAGGTTGAAATCAGTTTTGCCCAAACTGCCAACATGGTCTGAACTTAGGTGCCTAAACTTTTGATTGCACTCGGGAATGTCTAGCAGAAAAAGCTACATTTTATAGATGCATTTATTGCAGTCAGCTATATATGAAAGTTGTTCTGGTTTAGGTAGGAGGAAGAGGCAATCTGAGGACACATAACACACCAGTGGCTGTAGGTATGGTATGCATGAGTCCAATTACACCTGACACTGAAGCTGATGCCTTGATGAAGTAATTACTGAAGGTTGCAGGAAGCTGCAAAGATTCATACATATGCATCAGGAACCCTATTGAAATATGGCAGAGCAGCAGCTAACTTCAGTCCAAGTCACTGGGGGACAATGACAATTTTTTCCATCTTCCAGGGTATGAAAAATAATTATTCCTGTTCACTAATTATTGTCTTAAAAATTAATAGCCTATAGTGTTCTTTTTTTGGTATACTATACTTGCAAAATTCCTTTGCATTATACATCTGTAGACAAAAGTCTACTACTGAATTTTCCATTGAGATTCCCACCATCTAAAAAGCATTAGGGTTTTCACTGAAGGAGAGAAAGTAGATTGTGATGCAGACCCAGGCAGTTTGGGAGAACTGAAAGACCTTGCTAATGGCTTGTGAAGAGATGTGAATCACTTTGAGAAGCAGCTGATCTGTGAGCTGAAGGGAACACAGCTCGGAGACAAAAGGGTATGCAAGGCAGCTGTAGAGTCTGCTATTAATTTCCCACTCCTGTACTTGTCCTAAATACAGTACATGGTTTCTCAGCTCTGCATTTCAGACAGTTAAACTTGTTTTCCTGGGAGGTAGAAGTTTGCCCAGCAGACCGGTCATTTCAAAGAAGGTCCTTTGAAAGTGCAGGTACCAGTGGAGCCCCAGTTCCCTCCCATGAAGAAGCATCTAGCCTCTGCCTAGGAGTACCAGCAAAGCATCGAGGCTCTCCTCCCCTGAGCAGCAAGGCCAGAGGACAATTGGGCCAGGAGGGGAGAGAATTCCATGGGTGGGGTGGCAGTGCTGCCCTAGGCAGCCAGCAGGGAGTACGCAGACAGCCAGAGGCTGGGGCCATCCCACTAAACTCACTACCTCCACCACACACAGCCTTCAGGAGAGGAGCAACACTCTGTTTATGTACATGACCTCATATTTTCTTGTAGTTAACTGAGAAGACTCAAGTCCTGTTTTGCTAGCTGCTGTACATGTATGAATGCAAAGATGGTCGTGGGTGAAAGATCTTAAATCATATATTTATATCAAACAAAGATGTGAATTCTGAGGTCAAGATAAATATGTTTCCCTAACTGATCCTTCCTATTCACGGCTCTGGCTTTGTGCTTACTTTTCATGACAGCAGAAGGGGGTGGGTGCCGCAGATAATGTGTGTGTTTGCAGCTGAGGGGAGCAATTGGTTGCCAGATAACAAATCTCTGATTTCTTAATTCTATTCACCAGCCTCCTCCCTCCCACAGACCGTTTTTGCAACAACGGCCTTTATTTCTTTATTTACCACTAGATGGTAGTAACAGGTAGAGACTTGCTCTTTTTATTTTTTTGTCCTCTCTTTCTCACTGCCCTTTGTTTATTGTCTGTGATTAGTTTTAGGACTCTAGTTTCAGTAAAAGGTTTATTGTCTTCTCTTAATGACGAAATGATTACACAGATATTATAGACTTGAAACAAGCTGTTTTCAAAATAACCATTTTCTTCCTTTTCTAGTCCTCGCACCCCCCTCCCCGCGTGTCCTTGCCGAATCCAGTGTGGGTGCAGATCAGAGGCAGCAACCATTAGGAAATGGCTGAAACAAGCCTCACGTCCCTACAAAATCCCACTGAAGATTTTCCTACGTGCTGTAAATTACACTCAGCAGTTTCAGCACTTGCATCTTTATGGGTACCAAGGGGCATGAGCAGCTGTTCTGTGGCCTCCGGAGCACCTCTGTGCTCTCCGTGAGTCTTCCTTGCCTTTCTTTCCGCACTTGCTGGACCCGGGTGGGAAGAAGCATCCCCAGCCCTGGCAACTCTGCAGAGGGATGCCTGCCTCCTGGTCGGGGCAAGGACAGAGATAGGCAAGGCGGTAGCTGCATCTCTGGATATTGTAAGCCTTGGAAAATTTTTAGGAGAGAAGTAACTTCCCCATGACTTCAGAGGTAGCTCATCTGTTTTGATTTTTACACAGGACACATTTTTGCTCTGCATATGGAGCCAACAATTAATAAAACATTGATTTAAATTAGTGCAAGCTATGCCAAACCCTCAATAACAGTTCATCAGTGTGCTCTGTATTAAAGCTGTTTTGCACAACCATACTAGGAAGGAGACAAAATACAGTCAGTGCAGCTGTCATTTGATCATATCAGAATTGTCCTTGACTACTGATAAAGTAACACAAGGGTATCACCTAGTAAGTGCTGGATGACCAAAACACAGATATTAAGACTGCATTTCCCCTATAGAAATTTATTATAAATGGGCCAGAACAAATTAAGGACCACATAATTGTAATAAGTACAATTTATACTCTCCCTGTCCCTCAGGTACATGTCCATACACAGTTTATTGCATTTATGTGATCCCAAGGAGGACCCATATGTTAAAGTGCAGGTCAATTTACTGAGAGCTGTATATACTTTTTAAATGGAAGGCATTAAGCTACAATAATGATAACTGAAGGAAGAGCCTCATTTAGTGAGAAATAAGCCTTTTGTGATTTTCTCAATAAACCTATCTCAAAACCAGCTATTTCTGTACACATAAAAGTGCCTGTTTAGCAAACTGTTCAAGACTAAGTTCTGATGGGTATTTTCCTCCTTTTTAAGTAACTAAAGAAAACATAAACCAAAATAAACACCCAAGTAAAGCAAAACAAAAACATATAGTCCTACATCTGTTAATATTAGTCTGGATTAAAGCTTCCATTTTACCTATGGTCACCTTTGCTTTTGCAAGATATGAGAGACATACATCTTTTCTTTTTCATACTGACTTCTTTCTGCCTCTCCTCCCTTTCTGCCACAGGAGAGGAACACTTGAAAAAATAATTAAAACTAGGAGGCAGATCCTCAGGTGCTGAAAATCAAAATTGCTCCAATGAACTCAAGTTACTCGAGTTTTTATTAGCTACAAAATTGGACCCACTGGATTTTACTTGCACTTCAACATCTGATGTACCTTTTGATAGCAAAAGCAGAAGGCAGGTAGTTCTAAACAACCCTTTAATTTTCACTAGAGGAAGGTTTAGCACTTAGTGAAGCATTTTTCAGCTGAAATTTCTCCTTTCAATTCATAAGTATGTACACACTCTGCTCTGTGCTCTGTAACTTCAATACTTTTTATTAATTTCCAGGTACCTGGTTCAATTATAAATTGCTCACAGAAATGACTGCATTAATAAGGCAAACTTCTATCAGAAGAGAAATATGTTTTTAGAGTTAAAACATTTGTGCTGGCAGCAGGCATTTTGGACCACCTTCCTGCTCTCCCACAGGTTTTTTCGTGTGTTCATGCATAAGCCACCTCTGAAATGGCTTCTCTAGCTCTAGCATGATCACAGGGGCTTAGCAAAGTCTCCAAACAGAGAACGCTGTAGCCTGGCACTGCACTGTGGTCTGTGCTTACATGATGTGTCTGACTTTGCTCATGGAAGGCAGAGTTGGGCTCCAGCACTGACAGCTCAAAAAACCTAATTGGGTAAATAACTAAAGCAAGGATAGATAATATGGATCTGAACCTCAGGATATAGATTCACAAATATTTTAAAGCAATACTGCAATCTCACTCTTTCCCTGACACTCATCAGTGCCTGCTCCTCCCCTTCTCATGTGCCTGCACAAGCAGTCAGGTAATTGCCTGCTGAATAGAACTGGTGGACAGATTTGGACAAAAACAATGCTGTAAAAAACAAAGATTCCTATCATCCAGACCCACTGTCCATTCTAACTACCACACAGGAACATGTTTGTCTTACCATCAGGTGATGTCTATACAAGCACATGGAATAGATGGCAGACAGGATCCAGAGGGCAAAAGGAGTGGTGAAGTCTGCCTGACCCCCACACATGTTATTTTTCCTCATCCAAAACAGGGAGATCTCATCCATACTGCTTACTGGGACCTGTGTCTCAAACCATGGCCAGACACAATGCAGATGATGCTGGCGAAACCAATCTGGGGTAGCCTAGCCTGAGCCTGTTTAGTTTTTTTAGTGTAAAAAACACTGCAATACAGGAAGAAATATTTCCTAAAGGTGCATTAACAATGGGTCCATGAAATGGAACTGGAATACCTAATTTGCCTAAAAATATGCTGTCTTGTCTAGTTAGCCTTGTGCAGCCTCTAATATCATCAGGGCACCATTGGACAAAAAAGTAAGACAGCCATCTGGCTCCACTGAGTCAGAATTACTTTCTTGTGAGAAAAACGTCCTGCCATATTTTCTATGGGAAAAAATTGGCTCAGTGGCTTTTCTTTGAGCTAAGATATTTGTTTTAATCCTTTTCAGTAGAAACCTGGTTTCATAAAGATACTGTATTTTACAGTTGGGTTTGCAGTTTTAGCCTCACCTGTCTCCTGTGGTTAACTGCTGGATTAGACTCTATCTGCTCGTGTACAATGCCCTCCCTCCTCCCTCTGTCATCCCCACAGCTACGATGCTGTGCTGGAGACGTAGCCCAAGCCCACCGCTGTACCCACCAAGGACAGGATGACACAACAGGCCACTCAGCCTCCAAACCCCACCAGGCAGCACAACATTGCAGAAACATGGAGATTTTGTACTCAGCTGGGAAAAGATGAAATGCTCAATTGTTTCTGCATCCGTGTGTTTCAGAGTATTTTATTCCCTGGTAGGCATTGATATTTTGATTTCTTGTCCCAAAGTGGATGGAAATTCTGAGTTCAATTCAGTCCCTTGCTAAAGCTTCTAGCTCCTGCTATGACAAAAGCAAACTGATTGCAATAAAATAAAAGTATCTTTTAACAAACAGTTACACAGTTGCAATGATACCTTGTATAACAGCTGCAATATTTTAAAATTAAACTTTGTTCTTTGCTGAACACAGAAGATTTCATGACATAAAATGACTAGTTCCAATTAGTTGCACTACATTTTGTGTGTGCTATATATTTCTTATTTGCCTGACTCATGACAGGACTTTCAATGTGTAACATATTGTACATTTTGCTCTCGGTTACTCTGGTGCAACAACATTGATTTCAGGGGCTGCACAGAGCTTGGAATTCTGTTTCCACAGCTCTGTGTTTGCACACTCTGCAGTCAGATTTGCTTTCTGTTGCATTCCTTTGAGACACAATTTCAAGAATGAGTCAAGAGGCTAAAAAAGTGCAGTTGTGGTTGCTGTTCAATAATATCTTGCTCCTGACAATAGTAATAATTAATCTGGGCTTTTCCTTCTCACTGACATTGTGAACACTTTGATCACTTTTGAGTTTTCTTTTATTGGTTTTTTGTTTGGTTGGTTTTTTGTTTGTTGTTGTGGTGGTTTTTTTTGTTTTTTGGTTTTTTTTTGCAAGGGAGAAATCTATTGAAAGCAAAGAACATTTTTAAAAATAAGTTCCAGGAAAGCTTATTATACCGTGTTATGTTATTGTTTGGAGTGCTTTAAAATTGGCAGCTACGCTATGTCTTGGGATCAGATTGCTGTGCTGTCTGTTTGTAGAGGGGTAATGACTTTACAATACCGAAAGCACTGCCTAAAGGATAATGAAAATAATGAATGAGTACTTTCTTCAGAGCAGGACTCTCTATTTCACATGGCACGTGAGAAGGTGTACCTCCTGAGAGGCTGGACTGGCTACAGCTTAATCGTTCACAGAATTGTTCTGGATATAAGCTAGAGAACAGGGCCATCCCATTTTGGCTATCAGCAGTGGAAGCAGAGACCCCAGATGAAGCATTAGACTTTCCTGAAACTTTCCTGAAACTCTTAATGAAGCCTTGTCCCAATTCCAAATGAGGGTTATTACATTGGTTCACAAGTTGATGACTGTGCACCTCTGGAACAGGATAAGCCAGACAAGCACAGGTAAGTGTATATCAATTTGGTGCTGGCCAGTCAGCTGCTGGTAGTTTGCAATGAGGTCTTATTATGTGGTTTACAGCAAGCAGATTCTGGATGGGATAAGGAACAGTCAGTCTAATTAAACTTTTGGTTGTCATGAGTATGGCCAAGATTTTCCCTGAGGAAGGAGGAGCCAAAAATGTCAGAGGCAAAAGATATTTCACCTTGGATCTGCAAGGCATGTGTAATTGACAGTCATATGGGAAGCAAAGGCAAATAAATAATGCCAGGGTATCGAGGAAGGTTGGCATTTAAAAGCTGGAACAAATAGGAACTCATTTTCTTCTTGACTTTGTTGTTGTCAATGAGGTATTAGTGACAACAGCTGTTCTGGAGTATTGACTTTGACTTTAAATGTCTTAGAAAAAGGAGTTTAGGTTGAATACAAAACCATTTCTTTAATACAGTAGAGAGCACATTTAGTGGGTTAAATGGAGTATGCATTTACATAGCAGACATTAACTAATAGGGTATTTGGATACCACTGTGACAAATACCATCCAGACTGTAGCACTCTGCAATACAGCTGCAAGGGTAAATTTATGCACTTTTATAAGAAAGCATCTAGGGGTAATCACATTTTTTTTAGACTAGTCACACACCCAGAAAACTATGGCGCTCAACAGTGGTTCAGATCTAGCACAGGGGAGATCCCATCTTCCTCCAAAATCAATATTCTAACAATGTGATAATGTGGGGAGAGCAACTCATAAAAGTATGTAATACTTTATTGGTTAAATTAAATGTAGTCCTAATATATTAATTAAAAAAAAAAAGGTTATTCCATATGTTCTGTTTACATAATGTTTTATTGGTGGGTTATTTTGTAAACACTTTGTACATGTGTAAACACATGTACTTCATAAATGTTAAGAATGCACAGGGAAAGAGCTATTGTCATCTCAGGATGGATAGGGAGGGCTGTTCTTAGTATTTGAGGATAAAAGTATGGTTTCTGACTGTCAAGTCTCAGCCTTGCCTTTCATCTTGATTTTTAGATTTCAAGGGAACTATCATAATCAATTTTGTTCAACATCTGTGTCTGAGAGTTGTATGAGGAATCTAGATGATTTTTATGTTTTGTAACTTAGTTTTTACGTTCTCATGCTCTTCATTATATTTATTTATTTAATGATAGCTTCAAAATCATTGAGAAGAGAAACACATGTAATCGATAGTAGATGAGCCCCATAAGTTAAGAAAATAGGGATCTGAAATATAACCATCTGCTAATAATGGCCATTATGCTCTCTAACCTATTTATTACTGCCTATGGAAAAATTAGAGCAGCTAAAGGAAAGGACTTTTTGTTTTAGGATATTTAAATTAATCTATTTGCACTGAGCACAATAGAGTGCCCAGAGTTGATGACTGAGGCAATATTTCAATTACCTTCTGTGATTAGGAAAAAAGAGACCAACCTTACATGAATAGTGGGGGTGGATAGTGGGAGAATGTCTCTTACACGTTCCACCCTTCCCCAGACTTCTCTGTTTTTCTGCTGTCTCAGGTTTTTCTTAGTGAAGGCATAATGACTGATGCCTCATTTTTTCTTTCAGATCTTTATTGTTCCCAGAATATTTAAATCAGAACATTTTAAGCCTAATATTAGCTGAGCAAGAAATACCAGACCTCTGGAACCCCTCCCAGGGAGCAGTCAAAATGAGGAGGACTGACTCTAGCTAATGCCTGAAGAATTTGGCACTTACCACCATTGCACATTATGCTAGCAGATACGCTTTTAAAACCTGGTCAGTGATTTTATAGCAAAGGCATAAACCCCAGCAATGACTGATGTAACCACTCACTGAAGCCAATCATATAAAAAACCCTACTCAGACTATGAAAATAATTCTATAATCATAGGTAAAAATTGCAAAATCTGCTCAGGAAACAGGTAGGATTGTATATTGAGGGTCTTTTTTTCTCTCTGCCTATCATTTTGAACATATGAGATCAGAAGGGATGTGGAAGTAGGAGATGATAGAAAAATAATTTTGAAAAGTCTCTTTATAAAATTCTCTGCTCTTAACTGAAACTAAGCACACTCCAGAATTATGCTGTTTCTTGTAGTAGTAAATGTATTGGCCAGAGCCCAGCAAGTTATTCCCAAATACATTTGTATCTGACCTGCTGTTTACTAACACAGAAGGGCTGATGGGAGATGCTGAGGTGCTGGAGCCTCAGCATCTCTCCAGAGAAGGGCAATGAGGCTGGTGAAGGGTCTGGAGCACAAGTCCTGTGAGGAGTAGCTAAGGGAGCTGGGGTTGTAGGCTGGAGAGGAAAAGGTTCTGGGGAGGGAGACTGCAGTTGGGGGAAGCAGTCTCTTCTCCCAGGTAACCAGCAATAGGACAAGAGGGTACAGTCTTAAGCTGCGCCAGGGAAGGTGTTGGTTGAACATTAGGAAGAAGTTCTTCATAGAATGGGTGATTGGGCTGCCCATGGTCTAGTTGACAAGGTGGTGTTCGGTCATAGGTTGGACTTGATGATCTTGGAGGTCTTTTCCAATCTAATTGATTCTGTGATTCTCTGATTATGTATTTATACTATATGTGCTTACAGGTAGTAATAAATAGGATAGATGTTTTTAATGAATTGTGGATGTATTTCAAGTCCAGGCATTTCCGAGCTTGGATTCTAGTGTCATTTTTAGATCTGTCCATATATAAGTCTTCCATTTTTAAAGTCATCTACTATATCAGCATTTTACTATGTCAGTCTCATTGGCTGTAATTGATCCATGATAGCTCTTCTCAGAACCTGGGATTCCTCCTTGAGATCATCTTCTAGTCTCTATTAAATTAGCCTTTTGGAAAGTGGAGTGAGGGGTAGAAAAAGACTTTGTGCTGTGAGTGCTGAGTAGAGCATGTTGCAAAAACACAAACTGCGAAGTGTGCTTACACTAGGGCATTTGTATTCCACGTGCTTGGTCTACACACAGTGCTGGACTCCAGTTCTTGTGTACTTTCACAGACAAATTCTTCATGTGCCATAGCAGGGATAAGTTGTGTCTAGTTTGTGGTTCAAATGGTGAATAGAGTTTTCTCAGGGACAGAAACCTTCCTGAAATCAAAGAATTGGAAAACACTAATGGATAGAACATAAAAGGAACAGAACATAAATTCAGGACGTCTCAAACATAGCAGTAGTGACCTGTTTGGGCTCAAGGCCAGGTACGTTCTAGAGCCATGAAGAATAAAAACTTGCTGATGACCTTTAGTAGTAACATCTGGCCAAAATAGCTGATTGTGGATGCTCTTAGTTGTAATCATATCCAGAAATAGGATGAGAGGAAGGGCATCTTTATGAACCTGAATATAGAGATAGCCCGTTATTCTGTCATCCAAAACCACTCATCCAGAGACAACACTCAAGCACTGCTAACAATGGGCCCAGTCTTCCTCGCAGACATATCCTCACTAGTTCTAATAATCATTAAATCTGACCTACTGGATTATCAGTGCACCTTTTTACTCCTTGCATGAAGCTGGTAATAGAAAACTTAATGATCATCTAGATTATTTGCAGCGCAAGAAAAATACAAATATTATCAGGTAACAGGAGTACAATTAAGATTATCAGGGAAAATGAATAAAATAACAATTGTTGTGTTTGAGCTCGTGAAAGTTCCCAATTTGTTTAGCTAACAAATTCTTTGGGGAAAAAAAAAAAAGAAGTCAACAAGAGAAACTACAGGTAAAAGTTGAAAAATTGAGAAATCAGTGTTTCCAATGTAAGATAGCCATAGTAGCTGAAAAAAGATAGAACACTATGATGTAGGAAATGTCCACAGCACAGGAAAAGATCACAAGATCACAAAGACCACAAAGACCATGTAAGAAAAGTTTCAGTGCAGGAAAGGGTAGAGGCCACAGCTCAGGGAGGTCAGGCCTGCATACATGAAAGGTGATAAATGATAATTCAGTATAATGGTTCTACACCACCTGTTTGATAAACAGAGACATGAAGAGAAGCAAGGAGAAAAAGTAAGGTCAAAGGTGCATGAGATCTTGGGGCATGTCTGAGACTGTCTTTCCTTGTCTTTTGATATGAAGGGACAGTGGATTGATAGCCTTTAGGAAGGAGGAAGATTGACAGCTGAGAATAGAAAATCTTACTGAATTAAGACTTTCATGAAGGAAGAAAAGAGAACAGACTGAGGAAAACAGCCAAGGTTTTAAATTCTTTACTAGAAGCTCCAGAAGGAGGTGGTTATATGACACAAAAAGAGTTTTAGTTTGATAATGTCACGTTAGAAACCTGTAGCAGTAAAATCTAGATCTCTTAATGGTATGAGAATATCTTAACCACAAAATCATTCATCTTCTGTTTCATCACCACAAACTACCATGAATAATTCAGGAAGCACTTTGACACTGGTCTCATTAATAAGACATTTAATCAAGGAGATGTTTAAATAATGATGTAGAAAAGGCAGAAGAACTCAATAAATATCTAATTTCATAAGAAGTCAAAGAAGCACTTCCCAACCCATCCATAGTAAAGAAGAAGGATGTTTAACTGAATGCCTCTGAGGTGTGAACATTAAAGAGCAAATAAATTAGGTTAATTTTTAATGAATCTCACTTTTTGGAGGAAATTCGTGAAGGCAAAAGAATTTTAATGTCAAGTCAGTGTTCAAAAAAAGATAGTGCATTGTCTGATAGGTCTTTCAGCATGGAGTCAGCCTAAGCCAAATAACAGAAAAACTGGTAAAATATTGAATCTACAGAAACAGATTGGATTAGAATTTCAAGATGTTAAATCAGTTTGGTTGAACTAGTCTTATTTTTTTTTTGTACTACAAGTTTGTTTGATAAAGGATGTGTGGCAGAGGTTTGCAAGGTATTTACTTTAGTGTCACATGACAATCTGATTAAACAAGTACTTCTGAGAGCTAACAAAACCTAGCTTTCTAGGGAATTGTGTCTCTCTTGGTTAATTGACTGTTCAACAGTACTACACTTAGATTTTCTGTTTACTCTGCATATATCAACAGACTATTATTTCTTGCTGCAGCATATTTCAAAATGGCAAACATGCTGTCATCTTTAACTACAGAAACTACCCCAGAAATTATTGACAGCGATATTTGAACTCTAGTAATATTTTCCTACAACCATCTACTTTTATGAAACATATTTATTTTTATGATATTTATTTTTCTGCAAATGTGTTTGAAAATGACAAACAACCTCAAACATATTGAGGGGGGATGAAGGTAAAAATAGGCACCTTGCTTCCATGGGAATAAGATTACCCTGAGCACTGTAAAATCCTAATTAACAACAACTGGAAACTATCCGACAGATTTCAGAAAGCAGTGACCAGTAAGAAATCCAAAACTAATCACAATATTTCAAAAGAAACCTCTTAATATTAGAAAATAGCCAATTATCCTAAATGTTGAAAAAATAATAACAAGCACAGGGAAGTCATGGGAGAAATCTGTAAAGCGAGACCATTAAAAATACATTAAAAAAAAAATGCAAGGGCAAGATCCAATATCCAGGAACAAGAAAAGCAATCAGGAACATGGAACCAAGAGATGTACCCTGAAAAGGAAATAATTTCAAGAAGGGTTTAGAGATCTCAGTGAAGAGATGAATGAGTATGAGGTAACCGTGCGATGGTGTAGGGGAAGGGGCTTATTCTGTCAGGGCATAATACTTGAAGAAATGTATTTTATATTTACACAAGGAGGGACCAACCAGCTTTTACACCAGACATAGCTAACAGGCTACAACACCTGGCTATAAGTAAGAACGGTTATACTGGGCTTCCTAAGTGCTTGGCTTAGGAAGGAAGATGCTTTATCAGTCATCAAAGGTCACTGAAATCCAATATTCCTAAGTTTCTGCTAGCTACATTGTGTCAGGGTCTGTTCTTTGACTTGGAGGCAAACTGCCATGCTCTAGCCAGGACCATAGCATATGGCTGTCTTTAGACCAAGGCAGGATAGCCACATCCTATCTCCCTTCTGGGTAGAGTCTCTGCCTCAGGAGTTTGATAAATTTTGAATGTCAAAACTACTTCAAGAATATCTCTGAACTTTTAACTGAGGGCATTCGTGGCCATGACTTTTCATTGTGTTTTTTGCTCAGTGACTCAGAAGTCATCATGGTGAGCTTTCTGCAGAGCTCTGCGTACAAAGAGCTCTGTGCCATGATTTACCCTCCTAGAAACAGTGCATCCATAGTGCAAACAGATTTCACAGTTTTTGTCTTTAAAACCCAAACAGCCACCATGGAACAGGGTTCTCCTACACTGCTAAGCCTTTGATGATGTATTTTCTGGTGTATCCTACAGTGTAGAGTTCTAATGTTGACTGTACCAATCACTGAATCACCTGCAGCATCCTCACCATTCCCATCTTTCTCCATGCCCATGTATGTGGCTTTCCACAACGACAGCCAGAGTGTAGTGAGCCTATGCATCCCAAACTCTTGTAGGACAAAAAATGTGGAAGTTTTAGATGAGAGAAGCAAAGTTTACCTCAAACCATCCTAATTTCCAATTGCTTTTTGGAGAAATATGGGATTTTTCCCATACTATGTTATCTACTAAGTCTAAGCAAAAAAGATATGTTGATATTTCTTAGATAGACACAGAATTAATGCGCAACATTACATAATACATATTTATCATCACGGCAGAAACCTCCGGGTACTTATGCATCATGCAAGAAGTATTTTCTGGAGCCTTGACTTCATTCATACAGCCTTCTACAGATCTTATTTGCAATCTTCAAGTAAGTATTAAATTCCATACACCTTTTTGGGCTTGCATCTTCAAAGCTAATGGAATCCTGAGACCTCATCTAATCAATATTCACTTATTTAATATATTCACAGAAGTAGAGTGCCATAAAAAATTGAATATTTTTGCTTTTATCCATTTAATGTAATTTACTACCTGTGTATAATGTACATTATTAAAGCACTATAATCTTGAATCTGATTTTTCAACAGACCAATGAAAGGCATGTCTACATTCCAGAACTATGTCTCTGACAATTTCAATTTTTCAGCAGTTTTCATTGCAGTGTGAGTGCTGTTCAGATGAAGATTGAATAAAAGGGCTTTTTCAGCTTTTCATGCACTTATTTCCACCTAGAAAATAATTTAACAAGGTTTTTTTTAAGAATACTAACTCATATTTGAAAATAAGTATGTAAGATTGCAGCTGAAAAGAGCAAAACTGAAAAACAACTGATAAACAACTGAATATCATCCTTTACACAGCTAAATAAATACTTTTAGCATAGCATTTTAGCAAATGTTAGCATGTCTGTCACCTTTCATTTATCCTATGGACATGTCAGCAATCAGAGTATCAGCAAATTTTATGGCCCACTTATCCTGTAGCATAAAATATGATAGTATCCATTATTAGGCACCTGACAGTAAAGGGTCAGCAATGTCCTAATTCCTTATAATTTTTCTGTCACTCCTATAAGATACAAATACACCTCTGAAAACAGTTTTTCTAGCCATCCAAGTTGCATGCTTGAACTGCATTTAAATTGTGTTTCAGGTTACAAATATATTAATAATTAATTACCTTAATATCCAATTTGTGGTAAATTGGGTGCCTTGTTGAAACAAGGTAGAAGTGCACAGCCAAAGGAAGCGAAGGGTCAGCATAATCACAGATGAGACAGTCTTCATAACCAAAAAAAAAGACTACACATTAGTAGAGAAATGACAGGATCCTTCATTTAATTTCATATTATAATGTAGCAGGACTTTCCACTCCTGACACCTTTGAAGTCAAATAAAGTATATGAAGGAAATGTAAAGTATTTGCAAGATGTGTGATAACCCTTCCTTACAGATTTTTTTTTACCATTTTTTTTTTATTTGCAAATTCCTGAGTTAGACAGCCATGTACAACAGACTTCTGGGTGACTTGGAGCCATGGATACAGTGAATTTAATGAGCTCTGCTCATGTACCCAGAGGATTTGTCCTCATGCTTTAGGTGGGTTGACATATAAATGAGCAGTTACTTTTTAAAGACCTCTGGAAACTGAACAAAAAGTTCTACTTTTGAAAATCTGTAAGCAAGCTGTGGTACTGACAGTGGTTTATTTACTCATGAGAAGACCAAAAAAGAACACGGTGGAGGACAGCAAAGTAAGAGGGAAAAGAATTGCAGGCCTTTAAAGCAAAGATTTAAAACTTTAAAAAGACCAGGCCAGATCCAAAAGGAGATAACTCCTGCTCTTAGCTGGCTTTGTTGGACTGGGACAACTTTGGAGGCTCTCCAAGGTGCAGTTGACTCAAAAAAGAACTGAGATGTTTAGAACTAGATTACCACTCTTAAATATTAGTCTCAGTGGTCTGGTGGTGACGAAAAACTGGCTCCTAGGAAGGAAGGAAGGAAGGAAGGAAGGAAGGAAGGAAGGAAGGACGGACCTCACAGGAGGGAAAACATGTTATTTCTATCGGGAAAGGAACAAAACCTAAGTAGATATTCAATGAATCAGAACAACTTTGTGCAGCAAGTCAGTGGTGAAACAGTGATTAGAGGCCAGAGCTTGATAAAGCTATGTATGATTTTCCATTTCTATTAGCTCATGGGATGCATCTGGTCTGAGGGCTTTTTTTTTTTAATGTCAGTATTCCACATGTCCCCAGATTCTTTTCTTTCATATACAGCTCAGGGACCTGCATCCTTCTTTATACTGTACTGAACAATCTAGAGCCGGGCTGGGCAGCGGCTCCCACTTGTCAGGGAGATTTGGATGCCACTGAGGTCTGCCTTAGATCAGTCCAGTTGGGGACCCACAACCAATCTCCGGAAAACCAGCATAAACCAGGCCCACAGATGAGTTGGTTTCCCAGGGTAGAACCAACTGCAGGGGAAGGACGGGCATAGGTGTCCAGCCAGCATGGGGCAGTGGGGGCCATCAGTCAGGGAGAATTTGCTCCTTCTCTGATGTAGGTGTCTCAGGCCAGTGACTGGCCAACCCCACACTGCCCTGCCCATGGCTTCACTTGGTCGGACTTCTCAAGGACACAGGCAACAATCAAGGATTTTTACGTCAGTTCAACACCGAACTCCCTCCTCTGCATGAGATCTTAATTCTGCATGCCTGGCTTTGGCTGTCAGGGTGGTATGAAGGGCCTTTAGGCAACTCTGAGAGTGGCCCTCCCAGTATTTTGCCTGTTTAAATAAAATCTTCCTCTGGCACATTATTTCCAGCTGGTGAAGCTGCTTACTGCACAACTTTGATGGATGTTTCACTGTGTGAAAGGAGGAACAAATCCCTGACCCCACAAAGTATAAAGCCCTGACCTAACGCATGATAAATGAGTCGTGGGTTGGAGAGGTCTGTCAGGGTTGGGTATCTGCCCCTCAAGTACCTTCACAACTCACTTCATCCTTTTTTTCCAGAGGAGTCTGACTGGGAAGCCTGTGTACTTGCCGATTCATCATCATACCTCTGTTCCCAAGTTCATGTCTTTCCTTTCTCAGAGTACCCTAAACCCTCTGCAGTGTGATTTGAGGAAACAGACCTTCTGTATCATGTGCTGCAATATGTCAGGAGTTTCTGCAGCATAATCAACATAGGGGAGTTTTATACTCGCCTTGCTTTTGTTTTCTTCCTGTAAACATACTTATTTTACTTTCTTGTATCCCTCTATTTGTATTCCCCACTAATTCTTCTTCCAGAAGGAAATCTGTTTATAATATGAGCTGTCAGATGTCATTAGGTATTATCAGGAAACTATGTTGTTATGTTGTAAGAACATGAATATTTCAGGGCACACTGATCCATAATGTTTGAATATTTAATACATATTTGCATATATGAATCTTCATGCCTTTTGGAGCATTGCCAGTCATGGAACTGCCTGACTGTGGAGAGAAAGTAGGAAGCCAGAAGGGAAATGGTTCAGTGCCTGATCACCTGTCTCATTTGGTACAATAAAGCTCATTGTTAGCTGGTGTTTCTAAAACTATGACATTGATACAAACACAACCAGAACTCATCTGCCATTGTTTTTATAATATTTAATGTTCAACCCCTATCAAATGGTATTTAGGTGAACTTAACTATAAAATAATAATAATAAGCACTATGTCTTATTGCAATAATATTATCACCTGTTGTTTCTTGGTAAAGCAGAATTACTTGAATTTCACAATAAAAAAAAAAAGAAAGCAACTCACAACACATTTGGAAGTCAGCACTGTAAAATACGGAATGGGTCTTTATTGCTTAATAAGAGGTGTAAAAACCAATTAACAACTTTGCTACTAAGAATTAAGTCAACTCTGTATGAGGTTGTACAACATTCCTTTGTGCACAGTTGGTTATTTTTTGCTATTGTTCTTCAAACTTAGTAGAGTTTATAAAATTAGGTTTTACTTTGTTTTTGACAACAAAATCAATTTTTCATGGTTCTAGAACATTTCTTTATATAACATAAATCTCTGTGTATATGTATGTACTCATACACGAAAAAAAGGTACATGTGCAAAGAAAGGTAGCCTCATAGTTAAGGTTCAGGTCTTCAGAGTCAGGAGATCCCTCCTGCTTTATGTGTTTTGTCTTTGACGGTAGGGAAAAAGGTCAACGTGGTTCAGCTTCTTTCCTTATCTATAAAATAGTGGTTTAAATATGCTCCTGTCTTGCAGAAACATTGTTTGGGGTAAGTTGTTTCCTCTGGCAGTAAACTGCCTGACACATACTGATTGATAGTTATTTTGTTTATTACCCTTTAGAGAACATTATCAATATGAAATCTAGTCAGCTAAGAGTGTTCTTTCACAACAGAGATTAACTGACCTCCATTTGCACTATGTGTGATGCCCTTGAAAGGGGTAATTTCACTCCTGCAGTGTGGTTTACATGGCTGGTGGCATGATCAGCTAGGTCTGGGAGGTGACTTTATTTAAAGGTAACATGGCCAAACTCAAAAGCCGAAAAATGCTTTTGGCTAGATCACTTACCCAGTCTTGCTTTAATGCTTGTGGAAGGGAGTAGACAGAAACTTGCAGACTGGAACAAAAGAGAAGGAAAGAATACTTATGTTTTTGCAATGGTATGTGGATTTAGTCTATCTTAAGCTGACCATGAAACTTCACCTTAATGAAAACATGTTATGGAAGTTTATCTACTGCAAATATCTATTTGAAGATTCCCTGATTACTTTTCTTGGGCTTGCAATTTCATTGATGTTTTCTGTTACCTCCTTTCCCTCTGTGCTACTGCATAAAACGCATGTGCAGGCACTATCGGTGCAGATGACTGCACAGAAGCACAGCTATCTGCAACAGATTCAGAAGCATAAAATGCATGTTGCATTTCAGGTTGGCTGTGGGAGGGTAGGAAAAAAAGACTGTTTTGCATTTCATATCCACGTTAAACAGATGGTGACAATTTAAATACAACAGTAAATCATGATTTACATCTGGATTAAGAAAGTTTATGATAAATTATTTAAGAAATAGGATACTGTGTTAGCATGTCTGGGCTTTAACAAGCATGTTTATTTAGTGTTTATATTGTAGTCTTACAGAAAAGCTTACCAGTCTGGGGCCCTGTGGGATAGTTCATAAATATCCCCAAAGAGTTGACAGACTCAGGAATGTGCAGCAAAACAGACAAGCAAGCAGCCAAGGGATGGTGAAAGCATGTGCAAAGTAGCAGACAGTTAGATATGCACAAATCTCACCCAGTTAGAACCAGTGAAAAACAGATATGCACACATACAGTACCTTCTTTACAAATGAACCACACAGAGATTCAGCTTTGGTCACCTCAGGAGAACTTTATTGGAAGTTTGAGCGCCACTTGGCCAGTGTGGAGGTTTTGATGGAGCTTAATGTGGTATCATGCCTGGGAGCACCATCGGTGGGTTGGGGCAGTCGACCTCAATTTACACAAATCCCCCATGTTGTGAAATTGCTCTTACAGTGTAGGTGGAAGAGAGTGGAAAGCTGCCAAATGCATCTGTTCTGCATTTGGGTTTTTTATTAAGATCTTGAAGATTATATATTCCCTTTGTTTTCCTATTTACTTTCATTTAAATATTATGTAATACTGCAATAAGAATGTGTAATAAGCTTCAACCAGGTGCTGTGTTTTCCGTATCCCAATCCATAGTTCCAATTTGCATGAAATGTCCTCCCACAGCCATGGAAGTTGCTGCTCCCACTACAGGGTCAAAATTAAGGTGAAAAAAATTGGTGTTCCAATGGTATTTCATAGCTCGAGCTTCCCATACCAGTCTTTGTGGTATTGATGCTTTCAAAGGCTGAACCGCAACATTTTTAACAAATTGTTCCACTCTGAGGAGAGGGTTGCTATGGAAATGAACAGGGCTAACATCTCTGAGAACCCTACTAAGAGCACTATGCCAGGGGGAGGGAGGGGAATTTAAGAAAGTAGAGCGTGTAGGGGATTAACATCTTTCTGTAAATCTGTTTGCTGTTCCTGTGGGCTTCAGAATTTGGCCCACTGGATAAAGATTGGGGTTTTTTTTTCAGTGTGTTCTACAGAAATTTAGTGCAAATTGAATTAGAAAAGATAAGAGCAAATGATTTTGAAAGTGATCTCTGTGAGTAAGCTTCCATAGACATAAACATCTTTATTGAATTATTTTTTGTTAATAATGTCTAGCAGAAAGATATGATTGTAATGGAACTGAAAAGGTTATTGAAGCATAACACTTTACATGTTTTTTGGGGATAGTTACAGTTTGCTCAAAACCTGAAACAACTGTGGTGTTCAGAGCATTTGGGTGGAAAAATATTGCTATGGCAACAAATTACTTTTATATTCACATAAAGCAAAAATAGATCTCTCTCTCCCTTTGTGGGAAGCACATATTTTAAAGTGCATGAAAGATTAAAGGTGATAGGCAGAAACAGCTACATGAATATATTTTCCTTTTTCTTCTTTTGGTTTATACATATTTCTGTGTAAATCTGAAATGCAGAAATAATTTGCAGCTAGAAGAATTTTGCAGCAAGAAAATAAAAACAGCTTAGGAAAGGGAAAAAAGTGTCATATAGTCAGAACTCCTCATTGCAGTGTAGCAGCATCTGACTTTAGTCAATTAAAACAAAGTATTACTAGTGTCACTCAAAAGGAGGGAGACAATATTCTCCTTTCTGCATGTACTCAGAAAACTGAAATCATTTTGTGTCCATAACTTAAGAAAGAGACAATGTTTCTTTTTATTTTTGATCAGTCAGGCACCTTGTGGAAGTCAAGGAATAGACCTAGTGCCAAGATTATTGATTGCTTCATTTTAGCTGTGTGTCAATGTTGGTATTTTTTTATCTAGAAGGTACACAACTTTTACTTTTGTGGGGTAAAGAGCTTCTGGTACACCTATATACCATGGTGTGCACCATCTGCAAAGGAAGTGTAATATGTCTACATTGATATGTCAGATCTATCCTGAAGTTCCCTCTCAATTATTCTGAACCACGTGAGCTGTCTTAACACCATCTGTATCTCTCTTCATAATGCACAGCAGAGCAGCCCACATTTTGTGCTTCTTAGCTGAAAAATAGAGGCCTCCTCGGAAGCAGTGTGTGAATTTCTTGGCTCTTTTTCCAGCTACTGGGGGTCAGAAGTGAGGAATGTGACAGAGTTTGTTGTTCAGTCACTTACTGACCTGCCATTCTCAAACCTTCAACCTAAGCAGAACTGAAGTATAAGAGAGTCAAGAAGTGAATCAGTGTGTGTTGGAAGCATGGTAGCTTCAAACTGGAGTGCTTTAGGGCAAATATAGAGGTTTATGGTATAAATAGACCTGCAGGCCTGGATTTCAGGGCCACTTTAAAACTGACCAAAAGTACCAGACAGTTCAAAGGACCTCACATCCCTTCTATAAACGTGCAGTGTACAGGAGTGTCTGTAAAGTATTTGAAGGGACCACTACAACGAAGTTCACATTGTCCCTGCTACGAATGTTTCAAAGAAGGCATTTTAGGGTGAGGACAGGAAGTTTCAAGATGTAATCAATGAATATAGAAAAGGAAATTAAATAATCAGTTGGCTATTCTGCATCTCTGCAGCACCTCATAGGTTTTTTCTGTAGTGCTTAATAGGAAGGTTCTACAGAGCAATTTGGGGCAAGCTGGCTCATGCCCAGATCACTCAGGACCAGCTCTTTATCTTGTACACTGACTTCTCAAGTGATGCTTTTGATGCTCAAAGAAGTAATTGTTATATTGTGTCTCTTTTCCTTTTTAGCTTGAATTGCCTGAAATAACCGGCTACCTCTGTTGCCCTCTGCAGTTTTGTTTGCACGGTATGAAATAAGGTGTGTGGCATGCCCTGATATATGTGAGGAGAGTATGAGAACCTGAAGCTGGGATTGTTGTAAGCCACTCCTAGTGCAGTTATACCTCTGCTGCCTGTTACAGACTGTCCCTGGAGTGAGGTCGAGGTCTCCCCTAAGCTGTCCCTGTATGTCTTTGAGAGACCCAGAGTAGCCCCAAACACTCTCTAAGAGTCAAGTAACATGAGCGAGCAGAAATCCAATCCTTTAGCTTTGTCTCTGGTTCACTTCAGAGCTGTGCTGGCACAATTTGAGCATGCTTGTACTCATATACAAATCCTGGTCATTGATCAGAAGGAGGCATGGACCAGGGACTGTCTCAGTGGAAGTAGGGGTGCAGCCATCCAGTACAGAGGGAAAGAGGTTTTTGTGTGGCTGTTCTGTCTCCATTGGCTATCATGTCCCAGTTGGCCTCAGTGCCAGCATGGTCCCAAGTACATGTAATTTACTGCTATTGGCTGCAATACTAATGCCACTAGGCATATTGTCACAGTACTATGATCAGAATAGCCCAAAAAGGGAGTTGTATCCAATTTTTTAAAAAAGTTTCTGTGGCTCATTTATCCTGGGTTTACAACGAAAATGAAGTTGAATGGATTCTATAATGAAACTCAGTCTGGACAAAATTCCAGTAGTTATGTTTTCTATCAACATTGTCAGAAAATATATACTGGACTCTATCCATTGCTACTTTGCTTTGAGTACACAATTACTTTAAAAGTTGGGTTTATCCATAAAATCCAAAATTATGCCTTTGAATACTGTGTTGACATACTCTCAATGACACTGATACAAGCTTCTTTGCATCAAAGGAACAGAAACGGGCTAGAGATATTTTTATACGTGCAACCCAGAAAGGGATGGGAGAGACGTCATGTTACCTTTCCTTAATATGGTCCTCAGAACTGTAGGACTCTTGGCTTTTGTATATTACCTGTCTTTTAGAGTGTGTGTGTGTGTGTGTGTGTGTGTATGTGCAGCTGAATTTTTGCCCTCTGTGCCTTGGGTTTGGTTGTGTTCATAGATGTCAAATGCAAATTTTGTCATGTTATCAGTTGAAAAGAAATGGTAGAGGTCTTGCATACCTTGCTGTGTCCTGTGGCCTTTTTCTCAGAAAGAGGGGAGTTGCATACATTTCTTTTCAATTTCTGTGCCTTTTTTCTCTCTGAGATTGAGGAAAGCACACAGCAGAGCAGAGAGCGCACACATATAACTTTAAACATGTCTGAAGTAATTTATCCTATTTTGTAAGGAGAAGTGGGTCAGAATGAGGTACAAATCTACCTTAATCTAATCTTAGTTGTTCAGTCACTTGTTCCTGTTCTATTATCTCTCACCATCCTTAGCGTGTAGTTTTCTGGAGTCTTTCATCTTCTGCTTTTTTTTTACTTAAGAATGAATAGAGTTGGATGTGGCTGTTTTACCTCTTCTCTCCATGTGCACTCTAAATGAAGATGAGACTAGAGCATTTTAGTAAAGAGGAGCATGGGCACACAGTGATAGTCTCACTGTTTGGTTCTCTACCACTGAGAAGTCAAACATAGAAGGTATTCACAATTAGCGATTTTTTCTATTATGTCAACCAAAATCCAGAGACTAATTATTGTAGACCTTGCCACATATTACCTCTAACATAACATTAATAATATGCCATTGTGTGGTAACTCTTCTTCTGCTTTAGGCATGAATTGGTATGGTGGAAAACAAGGGATTCTGGAAAAAGACTGTTACTTCCATAGTAATTTTTAACTCTGTTGTTGGTGTAATCTAACAGAACTGCTGCACAAGTGGGTTTTGTTGAGTTTTGCTTAAGCAAGTTCTTGCAGAACAATGAACAGAGGGATTTGGGGATTTATAAATTCTGTTATAAATACAGTGGCATTTCCATGACCCTGTTTAGAAGAGTAAAGCTTCTATTTGTCTCCTGCTGATTCTGTCAACATTCTCACAGTAAGTTCAGTAGAAATCCCTCAGGTATTCGAGCGTCAGATCACAAAGTCATTTTTGCCTTTTAAAGAAAATACTGTATTTCAAGGAACTAGGACTTTTGGGAATATGTCTCTGAAGTGGAGACTTAATGCAGGAATGAAGACTTAAAGAACTGAAGGGATGGGCATAGAACTGAAAAACAAGCAAAATAGGCAGACAAAATATATATTTATATATCTTCTGAGTTTAGTTCCCTTGGTGAAAATCTGCAGCAACTCCAAAATATCTGCAGAATTTCCTGGAATACCTTAGATTAAAATATATGCCTGCCTGAAGATTAAATGAACTGTAGTGAAGAGAGAAG
The DNA here is from genome assembly GCF_022539395.1 of Myiozetetes cayanensis. NCBI lineage: Eukaryota > Metazoa > Chordata > Aves > Passeriformes > Tyrannidae > Myiozetetes > Myiozetetes cayanensis. The sequence continues at coordinate 48,705,884 of NW_026087742.1, read as the reverse complement.
AGTTGGGAAGGAAAAATAAATGGGATCATGATTTTTTCCTTCCCTATTTTCACAAATATTAATCCTTTGGGTTATTTCAGACACACTTCCACAAAGTCTATTATTACAGAATCCAATTACTGATTTCATGTCCTGGTTTCCAAAGGAGGCATGGCTCATACAACTGTGCTGCCTTGTCTTTTTGTCACTGCTTTCCCCAGTAATTTCTTAAAATGCTGGCTGATTTTAAACAAAAGGGCAGACAGGTAACAGATTCACAGGTACCATGTTCCAATACGCATGTGAAACTCAGTGTGGTTAGAGGAAAGAAATCCAGACTCACCATGGGACAGGTAGTTATAATGGAGCCTTTTACCATTTGGCACTTTCATGTCTTTTCTGCTCACCAGGGCCTGGATACAGATGTGTGTGATGCAGAGGGACAAGTAGAACACTGCAGTTATGAGGTTCATATGAAATAGAAAGTGGAAAACTGGTTGTTACACACAGAGATAACAGCTGAAGTAAAAGGGAGGCATAAGGTAAGTGTGGTGCAATACTGGTGCCTGTAGGACAGGCCAGGCACAGCTTACTCCCTGATGAAGTGACCTTGAGGATTTATAGGTATAATGGCTCAGAGTAATGGCAGAAAGAACCTAAAGGATTGAAAATCATTCCTACTTCTACCATAACTTGATTTTTTTTTTTTTTTTTTTAACCTAAAATTGGTTCTGAATTGCAGGAACAGCAGAGCAGAGGGTCAGGATCTCCCTTCTGCTAAACTATAGTATTTTTGCAGTATATTACAGTCTGAAAATCGCTGAAACCTGCCCTGTGACCCTAAAAGAAATTCTTCTCGGCCTGGGATTGGCAAAACACAGCACATTCCATCTGCATTCCTTCCCCACTTTGGTAAACAACAGTTCCCCCTAAAAGGGCTTTTGTTATTCATGAAGCACAGACAAAAATAATCTGTCACAAGAAAGATTATTTCTTAAATTAGAGTTTGGATTTGTTTATGTGGGATAAATTCTCATCACTACATGATGAAGACAGGGTTCATATTGATTCATTATCATTTTCTTTTCATACTACCTGTACAACTTGAACTAGCAACTATAACACTTGGATTTTCATTTGTGTAATTGAGAAGACAGGAAGATTTTCTTACTCTTTCAAAATACTTTTTAAAAGATTTTTCCTATCTTCACTCCTTTGAAAAGTTGTGTATATATATTTCTTTCTCCAATTGGCTTAACTTTTTGGAGCCAGTATTAATCAAAACTTCACAGTCTTCAGTGATTCTTTTTGTGTCTTTGCAAAGGGGACACACATTTTTAAAGCTTCCTCTGAAAAACCCTATGATAGGATGTCATCTGGAGATGAAAACGTTCAAAATCCAGATTTCAAAATCCCATTGCAGCAGAATATTTGTCAGACCCTGTTTGTTGCCAGTGTTGAAATGCATGTAATTTCCTGCAAGGGAGAGTTTTGGAATGTGAGGCTACAGCAGTAATGAAGGAAATTTGTATGGTGGTTGAGCTGATAGTGGGAGTGAGAGAACTCTGCATTGTAAAGCGAACACAATGCCAGCATTAGTATTCAGATGAAATTTAGGCTTCTGTGAAGAGGCTGTCATGCAGTCAGTTTGTCAAGATAAAACCTCACTATGTTCATGTACCGTGTGAGTGGCTCGGCAGGATTTCAGAGGTGAAGTGCCTATACTTTTTGGAACATTGGCACTGTTCACCCTTGACGTGGGGAGCTCTCTTCTATAGTAGGAGAGTTTTTGGTTGTTGCTCCCTGTCTACACAGACTCCTGCCTGTGTATTCCAAAGAGAGTTGAGCACTGTTTAACTGATTTGGGTTGAATGGTATGAATTCAGGCTTTTTTTAATCCTGTTTTTTTAATCCTGTTTAAAATAGATGTAGCAGAACACTGTATAAAATCAGAGCTTAAAATTAATTTTACTTGGCCTGCTAGCATTAGTAGTTGTTGTTGCATAGTTACAGCAGCACTTTTAAGGAGCTTAGGATGCTGGGCCACAGACTGGGTCCCTGTCATGCAAAGCAGTGGTAAGCTGCAAACAAAAAAGCTTACAATTACAATCTCAGTAGTCTTTTGCATGCAAACGTGAATGGCCATGCTCCAGGGACTGGGTTTTTCCTTGGCATGGTGCTGTGCCCAAGGAAGTAAAACTGTACTAGCTCAGCTAATTCAGTTATTCAATTTCCAGTACAATTGTATTACTGTTGTGTAACTGCGTCAGAACAAATACTTTATAACTCACATCAGCAGAGATCAGTGTGCTCGTGTCTACCACAAAGGTGGCCTGGGCTGTGATTCAGGAAACAGCACGGGGTTTCTGGCAGATAGGGTAGTAAAGGAAATGGGGAGAAAATTCTGGGTAAGCAGCAGTCTCAGACAGTGGCCTAAACACTGCCTCGTATTTTGTGATGTCAAGATGGATTCTGCACTCATTTCCCAGCCTTCACTTGGCATATTGCTTGTCAGGGAGGCAGGAATAACGCTGGGAAGTCAATCCATACTCTCTACAGTCCCCTGCTGCCTCCTTTTGATTCAGTGTCTTTGTTCATCAGCCTGTTCAAGCAGAGGGGCCCAAGGCAAGTGTCAAAGGGAGCAGGATGTGGAAAATTATGTGCTTAAGTCTGCTAGGAAAGAATTCCTTCATAACAATGTCTATGTTCTGCAGTAGGATGGGAAATTTCTCCTAAAAAAAAAAAAAAAAAAATGCATGGTTGCAATAATTTTAACCAAGTATCTGAGCCGGAGCCCAGGACATTCTCATTTCACCTCTGCTCTATGGAGGGATTCTACTAAGTCTGGGAGGCAGTGCAAAACAACTTTCTCTGATCAACAGGTAAGCTCGATTTGATGTATGCTCTCAGGTCCTCCTGCACCATCATCTGCCTGGAATCCACAGCATCTGCTTTCTATCTGGGAAAAGTACAGCTCACAAAAACTTAGCTGAGTAGTGTGGGTGGTGAAATGAAATTTAGAATACAGCCAGCTGCTAAAAATCATGTTTCTCTAGTGTATTACTGTTCTTTGAAAGTATCTTCAAATTAGCGTGGAAAGAAGAACAAATGGACACAGTTCTATTCTTCTGTAAAGGTTTAATAAAAGTTTTTTACAGGAGTTTCATTAAACTTAGAAACACAGAGTGCTGCATGAAATCTTGCTGTGGAATTAGAAACAGACTAATACATAGAAAAAAAATTGTTGCAGCAATAAGCTGTCCATACTAGGCTGCAGATGCTCATGGTATGTTGTCCTGTGAGCTGAAACAATGGTAAATGTGTTCATAGGTTAAATAATCACTAGGCAAATATGCTAATGACATTTATAGACATGAATACAACCTGTCAGATAAGTAATTGGATGACAAGGCAAACTAAGCATGCCCATTCAAATTTTACCCTTTTTATTTTTTTAATTTGAGCAGTTTGGAGAACTGCCACTTATTTAGTTTATGTTTGTACATCAGCCAAGTCCTCAGAAAGACACAGGAGTAAAGGGGTTGATGGGGTTTTAGGCTGCAGAGACTGAGTCAGTGTGGGCCTGGTCTTCCTATAACCTGTCAAGACAGCAAGATTTGTCTGGTTGGTTTGTTTTGCAAGGGTTTGGATCTGACCACATGTAGGCAACCTGTTTATCCCTCTTCAGAGGCACACAAGGACTTGTGATGAGAAGCGTCAAACTGTAGGAGCGCAGAGCAGGAGATGGGACTGGGGGAGAAATAAGTTATCTGGAAAATGGTTAGAATTTTTCCTGTATAAATATTCTAAATCTAACAGCTGGGCAATAGCTTTCTCCTTATTGACATGACAAGCCTATTGCCTGACCAACATCGATTCATTTAGAGGACAATTATTTTCCCTTTGGCATCAATGAGATCCAACTAGGGCCCCAAATACTTCTGCGTAGGATTGGTGCCACAGCAGATTTAATAAAGCTGGCATTTATATTCCCAGGAAGAATAGAACAGCAAGATACAGAGGATGCTATACAATCAAAAGTCACATAGAACAGTTTGAAACAAGAACAAAAAGTATGTCATAAAATAGAATTGAAGTAGCCCATTTTTGTAGAAGGTAGCAAATATTTTTGAAACGGAAAAAAACACGTAGTGTGAAAAAAATAAAAGGTTACTATAAGTAAGATGAAGTTTAAACAACTGAGATTTTTTTAAAATTTTGAAAGCATACATAATACATGCATACTAATAGATATATCAGTGAGTGTATTTTGTGATATTTAACATGTGGCTGCCTTTCATAGTTGTTTGAGGGTTTTTTCAGATGGGGGAAGGGAGAGAGAGCAATCCCAAATTTATTCTAAGTAGGCTAATTGTAGAGATTATCACTTCCAGAAATCCAGGAGGCCAGAGACATTCTTCCTCTCCCTCCTGTGGGTCTGTCATGGTGTCACTTACAGGTTCCACCTAAATTTCAGGCATGTTCTGCAGTCAGACCCAGACCTCCAGGCAGAAGGTACCTCTGGCTTCTGCAGCTCTTACTGTGTTTCTAGGATAAAACTGGGACCTGTAGAAAAGTTTATGAGCCACTACTGACATGATGTGATCTATATTAATCTGATTTTATTGGTTCCAGAGAATAACTATGCTTCTAAGAATTCTGTTTTCCAAATGTATAACTTAGAGTTTGTGAATAAAAATAAAGCACCCTTACTTTCTATGAAATAATTTTTTGAGCCTCCCAAGATGTGAATTATATTGAAAGATGGAACATCTTATAATTAACACCAATTTACACGACTACTAGTGCTCCATGTTAGTGGAATCAAATCTATTAAACCATGTGTCTCAGAAACTTTATTGCTAAGAGATAATTGAGGTTTTTCTAAAGTATAGATTAAAGGGAGGGGTGAAAAAGGCGTCTTTGTTCCATCTTTTTCACTTATGAATTGGTCAGTCTCTGTCGTGAGTTTTTTCTGCAGCTCCTTTGTTAAGTATTGCCTGTAGCCCCATATGCAACCTTGACCCTGCTAAGGTCATTCTTGCAATGGAAGATCACTTGTGCAGTGAGGGGCAAAAAGGCACAGTCATGTTGTGTGTGACCCAAGGCATGAGTGTGGGACCAAACAGCTTATGGGAGACCCTTCTGCAACAAGGCCAAGATCCATTCTTCCCAGAGTCCTTCCGGGAGAAATGAAAACCCTTAATATCACTTACAGATCTGAAACCTCTATATTCTATTATTACAAAAATATCTTTTTCAAGTCTTGTTGTAGTTCACCAGGAGTTTCATCTCCTGAGTGGACTCTGAAAGTTTTTTTGATTTATCAAGCTCTTATAGGTCATGGTTTCAATTTTTTTGTAAGCATTTTATAAATAACATTTATTTTTTAAAAAACATTTATAACCATTTTTTATAAACATTTTCAGTTGTTCTGGTTTCCTCTAAGAGCTACTGTAGGAGACAATTCTTCTGAAAAGCATGAATGACTGTTCTAATATGGGACATATATTTCAGATTCTAGTCAGGTTTAATATCTGTCTAAGCAGCAACAGTTTTCCTTTCCTTAGAAACTTGGATTGATGACATCCTGCATGGAGCAGTGTTTTGACATTGAATTTCTCTGATCATTTTGCCATGCAAGAAGCTATAGGTCACTTTACTTACCAGCTGATCACTATTCTGTTGTCTTTTCTTATTCCAATAAAGGCACAAAAGTGGAGAAAAAATTATGAGATTTTCTTTTGCCAACCTTTCTTATAATTTCAGAACATTATGATACTGAATTTTTGATGCTCTATATCCTATATCATTCCTTAGGCCAAGGACACTGAGTAGGACAGATTGCACAAGAAGGAGAATTACTATTTTTTGTCATCAGTTATAGTCGTGTTGGGGACATTGAAATTTCCCTTTGGCTTCAGAAGAACGTTCTTTATTTTGACTTTTAAAACCATAGTTATTCGAGAAAGCATTTCCTACAGCAGACTGTATTTTTCTCATCTCCTTATATTGCTTTATATAAAGTAGCTGGGGAATTGGCAGTGAGTTCACTCATGAGAAATAAATTGCTAATAACTCCTATTATTTTTTTTCTCTTTCTTGTTGTGAAGCTTGTTTTGTTTATGGATTTATATATCAAAACTGTTTTAGAAAATTCATTTGACTTAAAAACTTAATGTTCAGGATGCTGTAATGAAAGGTGACTTGAAACTTTTTACCTTCATACATCAACAGATATATTTTTTACACATCACATCACATTTGTCTGTTTATGAGAATTACTTTGTGATCTAACTTTTTTGTCTTTTAGGCTAAGTTGTGCCAACATCACTGAATTATGTAGAAAGGAATGGAGACCACTTTCTAGGTTTTATGCCAACATAAAATTACTTCATATTCTGCTAAAGTGGCTGAGAGATTTTGACCCTTCTCTACAGCAGAAACATATTGTCCTGTACTAATGAGAAAATATGTAGATATTAAAGTGTCTTGTGCATTAGTGGACACACACATGCAAAGACAGTGTCACTTGGCAAAAGTGTGTGGTACCATAATGTCCTGGTTCTGGCCAGGAAAGGGATAATTTTTCCAGGAGCCAGAAAGGACATGGCCAGCACCTGGAAGCTATTCCATATCACCTCACAGTCATTTTCTGGGGATGGGGAAAGGGATCCCTTCCAGGTCAGGTAGCCTGGCAGAGAGAGCATTCTGGTATTGTCAGGGGTGAGCATCACGTGTGAATCATTTGTGTCTTCTCACTCTATTATTAGCATTGTTGTTGTTACTGTCATTTTCTTATTTCATTTCTGTTTCCAGTAAATTATTCTTAGCTTATGATATTTACCTTTCGTGCCTCCAATTCCCCTGCTGCAGAGGGAGGGGAAGGGGTGAGTGAGTGAGTGGTGCATTGACTGGAGTGTGTCAGTGGGAACACTAAATTGGAGAATACCAGGCCTAAACCATAACAGCCTTTACTGCTGTGGTTGGTGGGTATCAGCCATCCAACCCTGTTTCTTCATGTGTTTGGCTGAAGCTGTCTGGGACGGCAGAGTTAAAAAGTTTTCCAGAGTCAGCAGGTGTCAGGTGAAACAGTGTTAGAAAAGAAACAATGTTAGAAGAAAAGTAAAATGTGAAATCAGATTATGAGATTAGCTACATCAGAAATTGAGGAGGTAAACAGGTGACACTGGGACCATGATAACAATGCAGCTGCCACCAAAGTGAGTCCACGTTATGGAATGAATGAACACGGGACAAATGGTATGGAACTTACCCATTTGAATATTTTTTGCACTGAGTATTCTTCAGGCAATAGCTGGAGACTGACTCTTTCTGGGCTGCCTAGAGATTTTTGAAAGCTGATATACTACTGGTAGACCATGTCCGTTATGCATCTTTAAAAAATGCAAATAGTGGATTTATTTCTTCCTACTGTGATGCAGAAAACAGAACTCTGACTCCCTACAGTTCCGTCCCCTCCATTTTATCCTGCACTTCATCCTCCTTGATATCTCATTTCACTTCCACCCCCCACCACTTCTCTACAACAGCAGCCAGGGCCAAGGATTCTTTACTGCAGAGAGCAAATGTATAAATTTTGCATAAGTTCCAAATCTCTCACACGCTGAGGCTTTTATGAACTGGAATTCAGTTGGTTTTTTTATCTGAGGGATACAGGGCACCAGAAGGGAAAGGATCCTCTTTGTCAAGTCGACGCTTCAGGTGAAAAAAATCCCATAAGTTCACTGAGCAAAACATGGTCTTTACCTTAGGCTAGCCTCAGTCGTATGCCAGAGGACAGGATTCCACTGGGATATTAACAGTCCCAAGTCTGAGTCTTTGGTGACCTTGCATTTAATTTTGACTGCTCTCACTAAATTGTTTAGTACTTCAGAAAGGAGATGAGATCACTCTACAGATCTGTCTTGTCCTAACTGATATACAACAATGCACAGATAATTGGATGCAGAGATCATGTCAGTCAGTAACTGGCAGAGTTACATCAGTTTAAGATTTGGCCTACAGCATTTTGGCGAATATCTTTTATTATCTCCATATCCTGGATATAACTACCACTCACTGAACGGTTTTAGAACATCTATAAACCTGAGGAGTATGGCAACTGCAGTGGTGGCTTCAGTACAAATGCATTCAGTGCCAGATTATGAATCTAGTCATGCTGGCATAAAGCCAGAGTAATTCTGTTGATGTCATTGGAGTTACTATTGGCACTATATTATCATGACACCAATCAAACCTTAGCTTACAAGTGGCTCCATACTGCTTTGAAATTTTTATGGATCCCCTTTTATCTTGCTTCTTCTCTCCATATCGTATTTGTTTGGTTTGGCTTAAGATAATAATTCAGGATTTAGCCACAACCCTTCCTATTTTTATTTTCTTTTGGTCTTAAGTCAGTTGTAGAGGGGTTTGTTTTGTTCTGAAATTAAAAGGTAAAAGCAAACAAGCTGCCATTCTTTCTGTTATATGAAGTAGCAGAAAAGAGCTGCCATGCTTTGGATTTATGAAGGGTTTTTAAAATATTATCTTCTTTAGGATTAAAGGTATTGCAAAGTGAGCATCATTTTGTCAGTTTTCATCACAGCAAGAAGAACCTGTGCAAACTGCTCTTTGCAGATAGGTTAAATTCTCGAGGTCTGTGAGACTAGGGCCTTGCAACTGCTGTGGCTGTCAGATGTAATTGTGGCCAGAGATATCGCAGCTTTATACTCAGCATAATTAAATCAACCATTTGGAAATGTTTGTAAGTAAGGAACAAAACAATAGGCATTGATGCTTTATTATTGAAAACAGCTGCAGGAGAGGAAGTCCTGTAGCCAGGGGTTGTTTAGCAAATCCTGCTCAGGACATTTTGGTTTAAATTCTCATGATCCTCTCTGTGAGCCAGGAAACTATGTTGCATTTTGTCTCCTACCTTTTCTGCCCCATCTATCCCTCAATAATTAAATCCAGGACAAAAAATTAGCATTATCAGACGTCCCACTGCAATCCCACAGCTACCTGTGAAAAACAGAACAGGTTGTATATACTGACCCTGTAAATTTGACAAGTTGAGCATTGTAAAACCACGAAGGGGAGGCTGCAGCTGGAGTTCATTGCAGAAACTCTTGCCAGCTTCAGTGAGGTTTGATGTACATATTTCAGTGGGTTGCAGTTGTTTACAGTGAAATCCTTCCTGCTTAGCTGGGGCACTGCTGCAACAACCAGCCTTCCACGTTCCTGCTCTGAGGTCGGGAGAGCAGGAGGGAGTGGGTCAGGCCACTCAACAGAAATGCACCATTAGAGTGTTAGTGGAGAAAAATGGAATCCCCTAGAGACCTTCATGTGGAGATATGTGCTATTTAAATTCAATGCCTTCGCCTTTCCACTGACTGTACAAAGTCTGTGGACTCCTTCCCTGTTAATACTACATTGTTTGATATGCTTCTGTAATGGGCACCTCCATTCTGCTTAAATCCAGTATTTGGCTGTCTGAGTGGAAAGAAGGCAGAGCCAGAAGGAAATGTGAGGTGCCTCCACCTCCCTGGGATCCACACAGTGAACCCTCCTCCTGAGAAGGCTTCAGGCAACATGAAATGTCACTTCCCAATTTCAGCAGAGCAATTACAGCACTTCTCAGAGCACTTCATCAAAGAGACAATGGTTTTACTCAGCCTCTCTGCTCTGCAGTGTCTAATGACAAGACAGTAGGATATCTTGGGCAAAAACACCAGGCCTTCTGAAAATTCACTTTTTCCATACTGCTAATTTAAAGGTGAGGGATTGACCCCTAGCCCCTAGACCAACCCTATTTTGTACCCCTTCCATTATGGGCCTCCTCTTTATAGCAGTAAAACTTAGAGAAAAGTATTCCTACCACTGAAAAAAGGAGCCAGGGAATGAGCTAACAAGCACACAGTGTGGTGTACCTGAGGTTTGTGCCTGTCATGCAGAAGTGAAGAGGTCAAGGGAGTAGCCCCTGGACCACAGCTCAAGTGGCACTGTCTGGCTTGTGTCCATGCTACTATGTCTAAGCTACTCTTGAAGCAGGTTGGCCACATGCACACTACATAGAGCGTAGCTTTAGCTCTTTTCTGATTCTTGGGTGATGCTTCTGTGCCCACCCACTGTGATGATATTTCTGCGTGTTTTTTCAGTTCAGAGGGGGATCTTAATAATATGTATATAAATACAAGATGGGAGAGTGTAAAGAAGACAGAGTCAGACTCTTCTGAAAAAGTCTTCTTGATGATAATAAACATCTTTTTACTGCAAGGGTGATGAATACTCGAAGAGGTTGCCCAGAGAGGCTTTGGAGTCTCCATCTTTAGAGCTATCCAAAACCTGCCTGACCTCAGTCCTGGGCAACCAGCTCTGGCTGACTCTGCTCTAAGCAGGGCATTGAACTAGGCAAATTGAGGAGGTGCCTTCCAACCTCAACAGTGCTGTGTCTGAAGAGTGAGTGCCTATCACTGAATCATAGAATGGTGTGGGTTGGAAGAGACCTTTAAAGGTCATCCGTTTTAACTCCCGTGCAATGAGCAGGGACATCTTCAACTAGATCAGGTTGCTCAGAGCACCAAACACCCTGAGCTTGTTTTTTTTTCCAGGGATGGAGCATTAATCACCTCTCTGGGCAACCTGTGTTTTACCACCCTCATTGTAAAAACATCTTCTTTATGTCTACTCTGAGTTGACCTTCCTTAATTTAGAACCATTACCTCTTGTTCTATCACAACAGACCCTACTAAAACATCTATCCCCATCTTTCTCGTAGGCCCTCTTAGAGTACTAACAAGTCAGCACATTTAGCAGAGCTACGGCTGGAGGGGCAGTGGCCAGCTCACTAGTCCTGCTTGCTGGGCACTTACCTGTACATCCCATGGCTAGGTTGCTGCACAGCTCTCCCCACACTGCATCCACTTACACACATGTATCTTCTTCAGGATTTCTGTAGCATCTGAATTTAGCACCTTTTTATTTTTTCATGGAGGCCCAAATATGCTGGACAACTGCATTTTTTCCCTCCTCCCTGCCCTTACACAGATTAGATTAACTATCTCCTCTCAGACTTTTTCTGTGGATGTTGTTGGTGCATTTATGCAGCATGGAACTTTCTTTTCTCTCACTCTTTCACCTGCTCCCTCATAGCCATTCTGTCATATTGTGGTTTTGAGTGCCTTTTCAGAGATGTATTTTCAGCATGCATTGTGCAAGCATATGCAGTAGCACAGAAGATGCAGGCTTAGAGAGAGATGCTTCTGGCAGTTTAGAATGCCTCCTCCAAGCTGGGCAGCTGTGCCATTTCAGCTTATTATCAGGTTATTGGCTTTTGTTTCAGGACCTGATGATGCTTCCATACCTGCTTTGATGTTTTATTTTCTCTAGGGTTTTTTTCAGGCTCTGCAGTTAGAAGAAATTAATAATAGAGTTGGGAAAGGAGAAACTCGTTAAAATGACCTTAAACTGAAGGCTAAAGAAGTAACCGTTACAGTGCCAAAAACTGCAGCTGTAAGTAACAAAATTAAGTACACCATTCTATTTGCCTAAAATTGTGCGACTTCATCCAGTTTATTATCCAGATGCCTTGTTTACAATACTGAAGTTTTATTGAAAATAATTTTATTTCCATTTCATCTCTTCTACTCTTTTATCCTCAGGAGGGAATATGATACAAGGAGCTCCCATTTACGCTCTGTGGCAAATGTCCCACAGGCTAAGCAGGGAAGTCCAAAAGCAGAGTTCCCCCCCAGGTCAGTTGGCAGGACTCAACATAATCATTTAAGCACAAACCAAACTGGTTTTCTCTCCACTTACATAAATCCATAATACTTAAATCCACAGTCCTTCACTGTTGAATTACTGCCAGTGGTTTCCAAAACCAAACTTCATTAAATAAACAGGGATCAGATGACATGTGTTAGAGTGCAGATGACCAGTGCTACTATAGATTGGTTCTATCTGAAAAACACAGATTTGTAAGGGGATGACAGACACATGCAAGAAAGGATTACCAGGCACAGATGGCAGTGCTCATTTATAGCTGGAGATCAAGAGTGTATTAATATTAGGAAGTGAAGGATCTGATTCTGTACATGAAGAAAGTGAACCTTGTCATAGGGAGATGTGGAAAAGTCACTGATACGAGCAGCTGGCAATATTTTCCTGCCTAGTTCATTGTCAGCTGCATTAGTGAAGATGCTTGAGCTATTGCACTGTGAACTAGCATTTTAATCCAACTTTGGCACTATCTTGAGCCCAAGATGGGGAGGAAAAGGAAGAATAAGAGGAGAACATTATGTCAGTAGGGAATCTCACAAGTCTATTTGCATTGCCCACAAACTACCATAGTCTTGTGCACCAGAGTCTACCTGAAGACCAAAGAATTCCACAGAGATTCCTAAAAGCTAGACAGGCTGCCAGTCCCACTCTTCCACACTGTCAACTCCTTTTCTCCAAAGCAACAGGTAAAATTATGGAGATGTAATACTTCAGTGATGTCTTGAAAAACTTCCCCACAGGATATGTATCCATGTTGGATTCCCTATTAAATAGAATCATAGAATCATTTAGGCTGGAAAAAATCTCTAAGATCCTCAGGTCCAATCAGTAACCTAACACTGACGAGGAATATAAATTCCAATAAAGCTTTAACAAGTCTATTGATACACTTATCAGAGTCTCATCAGACTCTTCTATAAAATCTGTATTTATCTGAGATCCTTACTCTTACTGTAGGATCTGTGAGGATAGAAAAGGACAGAGCAGAGAACTTTCCATGCCTATTAACCCAAACTGGAAAGTGTGATGATTCAGGTAGTACAAACACATGTATTTTTCAAGCACATAATTAGCCACTTTGAACAGACTATCAGACTTTCAGATTTACAACACATAAGCAATTTATTCTGACTTGCTTATATCAAGATACTTGCTTACATCAAGATTGCATGCCTGATGCTCTTCTACAGCAAAATACCTGGTGACTGGTTATGTCCAGTGTGTTGCAGATGCATGTTCAGGTTGTTTCACCTCTTTCCTTTTCATGTTACCAGTTTGCATTCAAGAAACCTGGTACTCATTTGCACTCAGGAAATTATCTAAGTTCTTGCAAAAAGAAGTGTTGAAATTACATTTTTCTCTAAAAATGCCAGAGACAACTAAATTTTTTTTAGGAATTCTAATTGCAACAGTCAGCTCACTGAGCTGTGGTCAGTGTGTGATTTTTTTGACTGCCTGGTTATTTGACTTTGTTGGGTTTTTCTGTTTGTTTCTTCGCTATTAAAGAGAAAATTGAAAATTATTTCATATGATGTCTCTGTTTCCAGCAGTCCCTGAACTGAAAAATGGTGTCATATATTGTTTTGTTCAGCTGACTAACTGCATCTACATCTATAAAATTATTCAGATCTTCAGTGGCCAGAGGCTTATCTTATTATTTTCTTCCCTTTCAGTAACTCTAAGGTTGGAATTCTGAGTGTAAATATTAGCTCGATTAATGGAAATTGTATGCATAAAACTTAACCACAGTGTTGGAAATCTTTCCTCCTCTTTGTTCCCAGATTCAGTCCCTTCTTAGCACCTCAGGTTTGCTGGGGAGGATTAAACCACAATGCAACTTAGAGAAATATGGGGTTTTTTTCAAGATCTCTGGAGCAGGAAGAGTAAAGGACTAAATTTACAAGAATTTCAGGTTAATACTTCCAATGTTATGCTTTCCATTTGTATAATCACATCAATTTTGTAATGGCATAAAGTAACACTAGGATGTTCAATGCAGTTTAATCCAATTACTATTTTGCTCTCTCAACCATGTCTTAGATAGGAGAAGATCACCAAGTGTGATGATTTTATGGATTCACATGTACACTTGGTACCATAAATAAGCTATATCATAATATTTACCTTTGTTTTCCAATGTAGCTGTTATTGAGAGGCTATCTCAGTGCTGTGATGGAAGTAGTTTTAAAAGGTTATTTCATAAACTATGTGCACTTGTTACAAGCAAATTGTACGGTGTCTGAAAAACAGAGTTAGTAGAGGAGGCAGTTTTCTTCAGTGGGCGAATTTTCTTCTGCCTCCTTTAAGGTGATGCCGTCTGAGCAGCATTGGCATTCTCAGGGATGCACAGATACATCTCCAAGGGAAGTTTTATTACTTAAGCCCCCCCTTCCAGTGACAGCTCCATGTCAGGAGGAGTGAGCTGTGATGGTGATGGAAGCTTGGTTTATTACTCATAGCTGTTGCCAACATGTGTTTAGAAAAATTCTCCTCAGATGTTAGATGAATTGGGCAAGACACGAGTTTTGTATCACAAATGCAGCTGAGGAGGGTAAGCTATAACCAGCACAGCAGCGCAGCTTCTAGAGGTGACACCTCCACTTCACCAGTACTTTTTCAAACGTTGTGGAGTCAATTTTCTTTCCACATTGGGACTTGGAAAATATGTCTGTTTTTGTTATTTTCAGGCTCTAAATTCGCCTTTCTCCTTTGTGAGGTGGATATCATTGCTTCCATATATTTTGTCTACTTAGAGACTTGCAAGGGGTTCCTAGGAAAACGTGTGTTGTAGTGCTACACCTCCAAAGGGATGCGGTCAGTGGTCTGTATCCTTGTGGTCTGGGATAGTGAGTAGGAAGAGATCTCTTCATCCGTGATGGCAACAGGAACATGTGGAGGGGAACCTTATGACTGATTATGACTGAGGCCAGGGGTAGTGCAGACACTGTGAAAACAAAACAATAGTCCAAGAATGTAGCACTGGTACTTATAGAATTATAGAATCTCTTAGGTTGGAAAAGAACCCTCAAGATCATTGAGTCCAACCATTAACCCAGCACTACCAAGACCACCACTAGACAATGTTTCTAAATGTCACATCTGCATGTCTTTCATGAATCACCTCCAGGGATGGTGATTCAATCAAACTGTATAACTTTGAACAGAGAACAGTAAAATTTAGTTTAACACTCGGGTATCCAGCATCCCAAATTTCCTAAACAGGTTTTGCCTCCACTACAGAAGTACTGGCAAAATTAGTTTTTATATTGGGGCCAAAGTTCAAATCTTGAAAGTCATGAAGGGCATCAATGTGTAGCTCAGGTCTTCATGGTTCAGCACTTTCTCTAGTCTGAAGGACCAGAAAGTTCTTCCATTGCATCTAACCCTGCTCACAGGTTGCACTTCAGAATCCAGGACTATGGATCAGGATTCACTGCAGCTTCCTGTGATGTTACCCAGACAACAGCACTATCTCCCCTCTGGAGTTAGCTTTGCCCTCATTTTCCCTTCAAAATATGTTGGATGTTCTCAGGTGGGCTTCTCTCCCTGCCCAGTCCTGCAGTGTTGTTGGGAGATGTATTGGTTAATGGCAGTTAGTGAAGCTGCTCTTAAAGTTTAAATACCTGGATTAGGTGAACATGTCCATCTGTCAGATTTTCTAGAAGTTGTGGCTTTTTCTGATTGATTACTGGTTTAGTCTTAACAATACCATCCTTTCCCACTAGTTCTTCCTTATCGCTTCTCTTCTGCATGTAACCACCTCCCCAGAAGCACATGCAGACTGGGGGAATTTGGAAAGGTATGTACCAAACAGTGGGTTTAGCAATATTGAAGAGATGCAGCTCTGCTGCCTCTCAGCCCTGTAAAAGGGTGAGAACAAGGCCAGTAGGAGGCTGTGGGAAGGTTTCACCACTTTGTGGTAATATTAACACAGCGTTATGAGGAATCCACAAACAGCTGATCAACTGCCAAATTGTGATGCCGTGCCTGTGTGTGACGGTATCAAGGAAAAATGCACCAAGGCCCATTAATTAAAATACTAATCTGGAGTTTCTCTACATGATCTTGCCTTTTTATCCCCTCTTCTTTTTCTCAGTTTTGCTTACTTCTTTGTCATTTACTTCCTTGCTCTTTCGTTTTCCTTCTTTATTATTTATAAAATAAGCTTTTATCATTTTCTTCCCATCTAGCTTCTTTCATTTCTCCTTTTCTCATAGTCCCTCTGTGCCCCATATTGCATTTCCCTTTCTGATAATCAGTCCTTACCCAGATCCTGACACCTCATGGGAAATGTCCTTCAAGGGTTTTAAGGTTTTTTCTCTCTTGTTCTATTCTTATCTGCTTGGCAGGGGTAGTTGCTGATAGTCTGACTGGTAGAGTATTCCTATGGTGGCTGCTGCTGCTGCTGGTGGAAGAGAAAACTTGGTGAAGGTTTCAGAAGGGACTCTAAGAAGGTCCAACAGAATATTTGCTGTGTTCCATGCAAAGATTTGGCACTGCACAGGCAACATATTTCAGTGCATCACAATGTGATGTCTGTGTATAAGATGGGAATGATGATGCTGTAGGGGGCACAGAGAAGGATTTAAGTGGGTTTTCCAAATGTGTCACCACAAAAATATTCATTTACTGAGGGGAGGAAAGCACCACCTTCTCTTTGATAGGTATTGGAAATAACATGTTGCTGGTTTGGATTTTCAGCTGTGACAGGGCAGCTGTTACATCATTTTCTGGCACTAATTACTGTAAGACTTGAACTAATCTTATTCCTGAGGAAGTCCAGCTCAACCTGGCATCTCCAATTGTGTCTCTCCAGCTGCCAGCAGGGAGGGTTCAGTGGTTCTGGGACATGGCTCCGAGTCAGCCCCATTTCCACTGTGCTCCTATCAGCCCTTCCATGGTTTGTCCCATGTGCACAGGGCTCTGGAGGGGCCAGAAGGGCCTTGGCAGAGCTGGCAAGAGTTCGGCAAGAGCCACTGTGCAGCCCTGGGCAGCCTGGCCCTGCAGCTGCCTCCACAGCTTACTCATTCCATCTGGGAGCTCTCTGATGACACATCCTTCTAGAAGACTGTCTAAAGCAAGCTTATTACCAATTCAAGCTTATTACCAATTCCCTCCTATTAGGTTGAACCACAAAGCAGCTGAGTTAAATTAACATCATTGGGTGTTACCCAAAGAATGTCATTATGTAGAAGTAGAAAGCCTATTCTTCTCTCTGTTTTGGTTTAATCCCAGCTAGCAACTAACTGGCCCACAGCCACTCCACTCCACCAGCAGCACGGAGGGAAGAGAACTGGAAGGGTAAAAGTAAGAAAACTCATAGGTTGATATAATAACAGTTTAATTTTTGAAATTTTTTTAATAATAATTTTATTAATAATTAGTAATAGTAATAATAGTAGCGGTGGTGGTAATTAGATAGATAGGTAGAGAGATAGACAGATAAAAAGAGAGGAAGAAATAAAACCCAAGAAACACAGGTGATGCATGACCTGGTGACTGATGCCCAGTCCCTACTGGCCAGCTCCACCCCCTTCACATACTGGGTATGACATTCTACAGTATGGAATATCCCTTTGACCCTTCAGGTCAGCTGTCCTGGACATGTTCCCTCACAGCTTCTTGTGCACCTGCTCTCTGGTAGAGCATGGGAAACTGAAAATTCCTTGACCTAGAGTGAGTACTGCTTAGAAACAATTAAAAATCTGCATGTTATCAACATTATTGTCATACTAAATCTAAAACACAGCATGGAACCAGCTACTTGGAAGAAAATTAACTCTATCCCAGCTGAAAAGAGAACAGTCCCAAACAATTTATTTTTAAATTCAGAGATAGATTTAAGGCATTATTAACACATCACACCATAGCCAGATGAGCTCCTGTTCTGGATGTAGAAGCCAAAGCCACCTTCCAGCAGCTGCCTCTGACCACCCCTGGGGAGTGATGCTGGGGGATGTCAGGGTTTCCTGAAGTGTCAGGCACAGCCTGCACAAGGCTCACATCCCACACGAACAGTCAGAGCCTTCACAGTGTTCAGGAAGTTAATAATCATTTATGAACTTGGAAGTTTTAATGGCTTTTAAACTCTAATTTAATTTCACTTTCAATCAAGTTGTGTCAAATTTAGCTTAAATTAGGTGACAGGCAGTCAGACTGAACTGCGGCTCTATACCTGTTCGCTTTGCTTTCCAGCCAGCCCTGGATGAAAAGATTTGCTTTTCCTCTTTTAAATTTGCATAAAGGTAGCTGTGAGTGTTCTCAAAAAAAAAAATCTGCATTCCCCAAAGCCTTTTTTTATGCAAGTAAACAAACAACAGCAATGTAAAATGCCACTGTGTGACATTTGCAGCAGCAAATATCCAATTTTCTGTTGGGTAGAAAATGGTCTTTGAAATATTCTTTGTCCAGAGCATAGCTTGCTTTCCAAGTTGTTTTATGTCTTTCCCTGTGACTAGAGAAAGGATGCTGGGGATAATAGAGAAAGTCTTTGAGGTTCAGATTGGCGTATATAAATCATATGTTTGAACCTAAGTCAATCACCCAGAAATTATTTTCCCCCTGGAGGGATTGGTGGGCATCCCTGTTTGCTTTTTAATTTTAGTCTTGGGTTTTTTGTTTGCTTTTGTGATGGGGGTCATAACCAGCTTCCTAGGATTGTCAGAACATTTTTTACTTACTAATCTTAATGTCTCAAACATCTCTCTCCTCTCTTCCTCTGATACACTCTATTTTATGTGGGTTTCAGTCTGTTGTACTAAAAGCATTGAATGGAGAGCTGTTCAGCATTTTGTGGTTTATGGCTTGGTAAGCATAGGAGGTGGATGTCCATTAGACTCCTCTAGGCAGACATATCCATAGCATCACTGATGGTGGTTGCTGCGAATCAACCCTCCAGCCTCTCCCAGAGAAGGTTACTTTCTTAAAAGAACCTTATGGAGAATTCATTTTAACAATGCCTTGCAGAGTTGGACTATTAAATTTCAGAGTCCAGACCACTGACCCCACTCTTGGAGCTACCCTTTTAAACAAAAGATAACGTATCATCTGTAATTCTAAGTGGGATTTAATCATAGCTCCTGCAACATCTGTTTTGCTCCCTTTGCAGAGGAGACACTGCTTTACACACTATGCATTTAAACATTTTTGTGCCTTAATTTGAAAGGGTGTCTTATTATGTGGTTTCTCTTGTGCTTTCATATGCATCTTCTTTCTTTTCCTGGTAGTTAAGTATATCTCAAGTTAATAAATAGTAAATCCCAGGCTCTCCATCTGTCTAAGTGAGCTATCCCAAGTGTAGGCCTAGAGTTAAACAGAAACAGCTCTGTGCTCTTCACTCCTATGATCTTACATCAATTCACCAGTTATTATTTCCTCTTGTCAAATGAAGCAATAGCAAAGCTTTGAAATGGTGTTGCAGCTTTTCCAAAGAGCAATTTCCTTTTCCTTCTCTAGCCTCCCTCTGCCTTTCCCTGTATATTTGATAGTACATAAGCTTCCTCTTCAAAAGATCCCCAGTAGAGCACTTCAGCTATTTCAACTAGGGTCTTTCTGAAGGCATTTTTTAAAACTACCTTCTGCAGCAGAGCTGGGTTATAATGAAGAACAATAAAAAAAAATCCTTCTGCCTTAGAGAGTCGGTCTTGTACTCACTAATGCATGTGGTGAGCTCTGTGCCTGGAATATCCCCACTGGAGTCAGTCAGAGATATTGTTTGCACACATAGAGTCAAGCACCTGTGTAAGTGCTTGCAAGGTGATGGCTTTAAACCTCACCAGAAGCTAAAAATATACGCATTGCCATGCAGGAAAGACTAAACCAGGGCAACTCAAATGCATCATGTTTCTAAAGCGGCTGTTATTTAGCAACACATATAGTCTAGAGGACAGTGATGCTCTTCCAAGGAATTTCTTCATCTCACTCCAATACTTGTCATCACTTTGATTTAAGCAATTTCCCAGTGATACTGAGTGAATATCTGATATGACAAAAGACACCAAGGGCTACAGCTTTGCAATTAATAAATGACGTAATCAAACTCACCTAAAAAAATCCAATGCGCAGGCTGGAAGGTGTAAAGACCTTCCCCGGATCTTCGCTCGCGAAGACTGGCCATAAAATCAAACCCCCTCCAGAGTTAGTTTCTTGCTGCTACTGCAGAATTGAATTTGGGCTTAGTCTACCCTAGTGTTCCTCTGTGATATAGTTGCCTAGGAGAATGCAGAACAGTAGTCTTCTGAGTTGATATAATTTAAAGTGTGCATGGGTTTGAAAACAAGCACCAAATAAGGACTGTATCCAGAGTCAGATTAATGGCCAGCCTACAATACAGAGGATCTTGGGTGAGGTTCTGTCATCAATACCTTTGCCTCAGAGGAAAACTTATCCTGCATAGAGTTGTTTGCATCATGCGAGTGGAGCAGGACCAGTCTATCCTGGTGGCCCAAATAATCAATAAATTAATGGAAATCCTGACATGGCCTGTATATGTTCAGTGAAATTCACAGTTTGTACAGCTTTTCTGCACAAAACTTTACATTAAATTGAAAATTACTTAGGATGCAATAAGCTATTCTCAATATCACAGGGTATTCCTGGGGGTATTGTTAATATCTGTGTAGCATGCCAGTCCAGAACAACTTTAAAAATGGGTGCTTGTAAAGCTTGTAAGATTTTTGTTCTTAGTAGCATACTGTGTCTATGAATTGTCCAGTGGGAAGTCTGTAGATATGGAACTTTCTGGGTGCTGGATGAAATAGAGGATAAATGATACATCTTGGTGGTTTTTTCAGACTCTGAGCTTCTTTTGGTATTCATCATCATTTTCAGCTGGCATTTTGAAAGATGTGTCTGTAAATAAAGGACTTGTTATAAAATATCTTTTTCAAGGGTGGACTGAAAAGGTCTGCAAGACTTTATGAAGCAAAAGTTAAAAGCTTCTGAAGTATGATACAAGCAAATTAATAAATTTTGAGGGATAGGTCATAAAATTCCTTTCAGATTTATATAAGAAAATAATACATTATATAAAAACATAGAACAGATGACCTTTCTTCCTTTAAAAGCCTCAGCAATTCCTCTTTAATGGCAACATAGTATTTGGAAATACTATCTCCTAAATAAACAATGTCGTACTGCTTAACTTATGGAAATGTGCTTTGTTAACAGTAGTTTCAGTGCTTGTTTTTTTCCCTTCCCTTTCTCTAGGATGGTTGCACTGCCTTCAGTGAATTAGCCTAGTCTTGGTTACGATGGAGGATGAGGCAAGCTAACTCGAGAGGGGCAATGTTCATAGTGTATAGGAGAAAATTGCTCCTTACCTCAATGACACACAGTACAAGGCATGGCCAAAGATGCAGCAGTTCATTTCAGAGCAGGAACCAGGTAGCTCATTTTGGTGAGAGGGGTTGTTTATCACATTTCTAATGACAGTCTAAGTATGTTCTCTCTTTCTATCAAATAATATCTGTGGTTGATAAATATCTGAGCATCAAAATGGCCAGACTGATCATCAAATTTGCTTCCTACTTCGGTCCACCATTCATAGTTATATGATGACAATTTGACTTTTCCCGGTATCCAGTAGGTCAAACTGAATAATAAAATAAAGCACTACATTGAAGCTACATTTATTAGGATATCATGAGTGGATGCTAATGTAATTCTGAAATTTGAAATCTCGTTGAACTCTTACAACCTGTATTGTGTGTGGCCAATTTGAAGCAAGTATCATGACACAGTCCTGAGTGCTTAGGGAACTACGTGTGACAGTTTTTAATTCCTCAAAGGCTTGAGAATGTCTAAATAGTGGGAGGGAAGCCTCTGAACTGGTTTTATCCCCTTCACCAACAAGTGGATACATACTAGTTAGTCTGGACCTTAACCCATTGTTTCTATATGTTTAGGCTAGACTTCTAAATATCTTTGAGGGCTGGCAATCTTTTCAAGCAACACATACGTGTCGTCTCCCCACTACAGCATAGGAACATTTGGGAAAGAGAAAAAATACTAAAGGTTGGACTAATCACACTAACTTTACCATATACTTTTCCCAGTTTATCACAGTCTCAATGCTGGGAAATATATTCCTAGCAGGTCTTGGAAGATTTCACAGTGTTTACAATGTGAACAAATAAAGCGCACACAAAGAACCAGCTCATTGAATTTTTACCAATAGGACAGACTTTGGACTTCATGAACATTGTAATTTAAGCTCAGCCTTGGCTCATGGGCTTTGGCCTGCAGAGGCTGCTGGCAATCTGTTGTGGTGTCCGTGGCCAGACACGATTGTCACGTGAAACACATTTGGTCAGGGTGGTGCCACTGCGCTAGACAGGAGTCTGCATGCAGGGGTCTCCTCTGTCCCTCCTTCCTTGGGAAACAG
The DNA here is from genome assembly GCF_022539395.1 of Myiozetetes cayanensis. Classification (NCBI taxonomy): domain Eukaryota; kingdom Metazoa; phylum Chordata; class Aves; order Passeriformes; family Tyrannidae; genus Myiozetetes; species Myiozetetes cayanensis. Next base: position 48,683,737 of record NW_026087742.1, on the reverse strand, counting down.
CACTGATGTCGGATTAGAGAAAATTTGTTTAGTAGCTGCTGCTCTGTTTATACTGGAGTTCTTCCTCGAAAAAGTCAAACCCAGAAAAAGTCCTGGAGTTCTTCTCCAGACAGAGCTCCCAGGTAGTCCTCTTCCTGTGTTTTCTCCTTGGAAAACAGAGTCTAATATTAGCCAAGTGCTGGCACTGTTTCACAGAACCTCTTGTCAGCTGGTGCTGAAGTAAGACATAAGGAGGACTGAGACAGCTCCAGTTTTTCTCTGGATATCTTTCCTTCATTCCTGGGAGATGGCATCAGCGGTTAATATTAGACAAGCAGACTTCTATTTGCAGCTCAGCAGGGATTAATCTCCCATTCAAATGGTATAACAGATTGATGGGGCTTGGAGACTCTTTACTAAACATGGAGACCTGCATAGGGTTTCACAATAGATGCTACAGGATGACTGTAACCTAAATATAAGACTTAAATATTTAAAAGGCTCCAAAATAACTATTTTCCTTTAAAGAAAAAATTATTTAGAGATAGAATCTGGGCTCTGACCAAGGCTAATATTGATGTAAGCATAGCCATAAACAGGATGTGAACTAAAGTCTGCATGAGGCATAGGGTATTACTCTAGCCTGATGCATTTACCTCCCTGACTAAACTGAACTATGAATTTTATGATGCAAGTGAGAAGGCAAGCTTTTTAAAATTAATAATTTACTTTAAAAATGCACTTTGTGTTAAAATCAAATAATTCTACAGAGAAAATATCAAAAATTTAAATAAGATCCATTTTACTGCTGACATTAAAGTTGTTCTTATCTAAAAATGTCTGCCTTTATTTCAACACAAGTATTTCAAGTTGAGAAGATGTGAATTTTGTGGCAGGCTTCATTATGAAAAGGAAACTACATGGAGATATCAGGAAAAGAAAGTCCACTGTTGTCATGGTGACAGCAATTAGCAGCAGTTAGAAGAGCGAACAGTAGATTTAATGGTTTAGTCTAATAGTCACTTAATTACTTAGCAGTCTAGTTTGTCTATGAGCATTTCAATACAAGGGAATAATTCAGTGCTGTGCTCCCACTACATGGTGCCTTCACTTACCATTCTGAGTCTATGACAAGTAGAATTGCAGTAGCATCATTACCATAAATATTTTTGATTCAATATGTGGTGGGAAGGCCAAGGTGAATGTTCTCTAGTAATCTCACTTGAACACCTCCTGTCATGCAGCAGAGAGCCTGCTAGACAGAAGAGAGCAGTCTGTGCTCATTGTACTGTGATGATAAAAAATAACTTGGATTCCAGTGCAAATGTATCTCCTTTAACATGGGTGGAGAATTTCAAGATATTAGGCCAGTCAAGGGTATACATCATGGCATATGTCAGGAATACATTTCCTTTTGTACAGACACCGAATGTCTTTCATTTCTCCTTATTTCTTCAGGCTGAGGAAATGGTAAATACCTTCCCATCAGTTCTTAAGTCTATAAACTGGGTTGTGACTACTGTTTCCCATTGGTGGAATCAGCATGAAATGGAACCATGAAGCAATGATATGCCATAACTTGTGTCTGCCTTACAGAAGTGAGTGCTTCGACGCTTGTTGGTAAGTTCTATGTGCTGCCATGTCTACAGGTCAGATCTTTAGAGAGTCTAAATCACTTCAACTGGCACTGCAGTCTCTTCCAAATTTCGTATTTTTTCAGTGGCCAACAGAATATTTGGGGTTCTGTAGACCACGTAAATCTGTATTAGCACAAGAAACATGTATAATGGCAAACTCAGTGAAAAACTCCAAAATTAGTAAGTATCAGAGATGTGAGCCGAGTTTTTTCTACTCCAAGTACAGTTCAACTAGAATGTGAAAAACAGAAGAGGAGAGACTTGTTTGTGCCTTGTCACATGGCAGAAATTTGAAATGTTGGCTCTGTCAGGAAGAGGATATAACAAAGCTTGCTTAGGAACACTGGGCATATTCAATGCTCAGTATTAAATCCTTCTGCTTTTTTGCAAACACTGCATTTACTCCCACATTCCATGGTTTGCCAGCCACCACAATCATTTTTGTGTTTATGAATAAGGATGACCATGGCACTGATCCAGTTGGAGAGTAACACAGCAAAAAAGAAAGGTTGCTTTCAGCTGCATCAGTTACCTGTTGCTTCACTGCAGAGAGACATGTTTCAGCAAAAGCAGGGAGGAGGAAGAATAAGGAGCTGGTGACAAAGCAAGCAGAAGTGATCATTTCAGTGGAATTGCCTCCATAAAATATTTATTAAATAACATTAGATTTCATTTCTTGTAAGATATTTCCTTTTTGTTTAGTTTCCCTTTTCATTTTAACTTAACAGTGGAGGAACTACCTGTCTTTGACCACTTTTAAAGCAAATGCTGAATGGTATCTTTAGCCTTTGGTTTTTTCTCTTTTAAATTTTAAGGGTTCCTTTTTTTGGGAAGTCTTGAAATCACTCAACCACCTTTTAAAAGTTTGGTATTAAGCTTATATTGATTACAAGTTGGACAGCATTGTAAATGAAACAAATTACAGTGCTCAACAAATCTGATCTTCCTTTTCTCAACCAAAGGAATATGAAGATCTCTAAGCCTTGTTAAATCAAAGCGAAAAGTTAATATCTCATATCTCTTGAAGTCAGTGAGTTTCTTGGCACATTCTCTTTTCCCTGTCTCACGTGACATCCCTTTAAGCACTGAAGGACTTTACTTTTCAAGTCCAAGTCCATTTGGCATTTGATAGAAATTTGAGTTTGCATCATTTTCAATGCTACATCATTGTATGGGGCTGGGAACCTGCTGCACCATGTTTTAAGAAACCAATAGCTAACAGTCCTTATTGTTGGGTTTTCACATCCTTTGAACAGATGGAGTAACAATCATTGTGAGCCCAAAGGTCTTTCATGATTTTCTGGAAATCCAGGGTAAATAACTGAAGGACAAGCCAGATTTGTTGATAACAGTATGCAGAAACATTCAGAAGTTGTCCAGTTTAAGAGTCTGTGCCCCACAAGTACTTGTGAACCATCTAAAGAAAAGCAGAATAGTTGGGCTGAGGTTATTGCTGGAGATACAGAACTAGAGACCTTCCCATCCACAGCAAGCTGAAAGCCCTTTTTGCATGGCTGCTATGTGAGAAGCTGGAATCACTGAGGAATTCAGAAGGACACTTGGGTAGAACTGTGTGGTTATTGACTGCAGCCCTTTCAGCTGTGTAACATGGCTGCAAATTACAAAGTTATTTCTCTTAAAGTCTTTACTGTCACAGATTGTTCATGAACCATAGTAATGATCGTGTTTCCTTATTATTGCTGAAATTCTGGTTCATATACATTATAAAGCTTCAAATAATATGTTTAAATATATTTGTATATAGCATAATACTAGTATAGCACATAAATGCTACAGTTCAGGTAAGCATGTGCTCTCAATCTTCAGGAGTCTGTCAAAAGAGGTAAGACATTTCTGCAGGTGTTCTAAAGCCATGTCTGTAGCAGGAAATGCTACAGAAGAGGAGCACCAAGCCCAATGTGATGATTTTAAGTTAACATCTATTGTGTATGGATATATTATGAAGTTTGTGGGTTTTTTGCCAGTTCCATGACTAGAATAACCTATGCTGACAAGAAACAGATCTAGACACATCAGCAAAAGTTTAAAATGTGCTGCTTTCAAATACTTGCCTTTCTGTTTAAGGGGACAAATTTGCACTGTGAGTATTCAATTCATTCCACAACAATAACACTGTCTAAACAGAGAAATCATACTCACTTTTCCAGTGTATTCATAGCATAATTTTATTTGAGATTTAATATCACTGAACAACAGAAATCATCCCCTTTGCCATATACTGATAGATTTTTTTATTGAGAGTATGATGAAGCCATTGTTGGGTTACTGAAATAAGTAGGATTTCTGCCACTTGCAGTAATGGAAAGAGGACTGACACTCATGTTTTCATTTTGACTAAGGAATTGTTCTGAATCATAATGGAGGACTGGGGGTTTTTATCACAGCTTTACCTCTGTCAAGGTGTTTTTTTCCTTTATATGGAAAAATTTGTTCTGTGTTAATAGAACCTTGTATATACTGAGCTCTTGCACTCTGAGATGGGCAAGGGATAAGAAGCAGCTTTTTCTGTTACTTTCGATATTTAACTTCTTTCCTCCAAATGCAAGAGTGAAGATATCATATTTTCCTCTTGTATTAAGACTCAAGTCAGTCAAATTATTTTATATTACTGAAATATCTGATCTGACTCTTCAGCCCAGTGGGGAAAAAAGGGAGTGAAGAGCATCAAAAGTCTTTCCTTTGTGTTAATACCAATATGTGAAAATTAACTTTGCTTTAATCTGCGATCTTTTAATCATGTGATAATTTAACAGAAAAAATGAGGGGTCATAAACATGAATAGTCCTCTAATTTACAGTGTCTGAGAAAATAGCCTGTGTAATTGCAAATAGTATAATTCTTAAACTTTACAAAGTAGAAGAATCTCTTGGGAGAAAAAAAGAAGTCCAAAATTAAAGCTCTGGAAGAGTTTCTTTGCTCTATAAGGTTCTACCTTTATGGTAAAATTCAATAAGACACTGAACGAGAAGAAACCAAGTGTTAGTATCAGATCATATCAGTGTAGTTACATTGCACTGCTGTGCCAATTAATATGGGCACACCATTGCCCTGCCATAATGATGTATTTTCTTTATACTGTAAAGAAACTTCATATTTCCATGCAACCTCAGCTTTTTCTGCATAACACAAAGTTTAAGTACAGCTTCACTACCTGGCAGTTCTCCTATATTCAATTTTTTCTAAGGATCAATCAGGATTATATTCTAACAGTTTTCTAACTTTTTCTGACAAAAAGGCTCTGTTGTCAGAAAGTTACATTTCCTCAAAGAAGCGGTGTTAGGCACAACAAGAAGAGCAAATAACAGATGCGAGGGAAAGCTGTATCTTTCTTTGGTCTTTACCAAAAGTTAATAGTAGTCATCAACAAGTTAGTAGAGTTTTAACCAGAGGACAGGAGTTTGGACTATAAAAGCGAAAAACCATCTTAAAGAATATTTAGATAAATTAGGTTACACAAATAGTTAAGAAATCATTAAATTAATCTTAAACTATTGTGAACTAGCAGATTATAGGTAAGATCTCCAGCATGGAAGAGAAGTAAAAATAATACTTGTTTCCAAAAGAGGAAAAGGATATCAAAAAGAAGCCAGCCTAACTTAGATTTATGCAAGGGTAGTGGAATAAGTAATTTAAATAATCTAATTTAAATAGAATAAATTATTTAAAACTACATTGCTTAGACCTACAAAATACCAAAGTAAAGGGAAACAGCCAACATGTATTTGTCAGGAGCAACCTAATCTGTTTTCTGGTTTTGACAGAGTAAACATCCCAATAGACAGGGTAGCATGAGAAGACATGATACATCTTGACTCTCATGTCAGTGCTACAAGTAAAATAAGTAAATGGAGTTAAGAATATGGGAAAAAAATCATTCTCAGAATAATCACTGGTTTAGTTCACTCACCAAACAGGACACATTTCAAAGGAGATACTTTTGGGATCCACCCTACTTCTGTTTCTGTGCAAAATTTTAATTAATAATTTGATGACTGCTAGAGAGCATACTACATAATTTGTCGATGGTTCCTATGTAGGAAGAATTGGAATTCTTTTGAAGGATGGTATTTGACATGCAAATGATGGAGAGTTCTCTGAAATCAACAAGAAGAGATACAGAAACCACTGAGAGGGAAGTGCCATGCTCGGCTAGGAAACATTCAGTGAACAAATTGAGAAATAAGGACCATAGGCCAAAAATGTGCAAGTAGTGTCATGTTATTACCAAATCAGGCAAACTGGGTACGGTGACAGAGCAGTTTCATGGAAGTCAGAAGAATGAGTTACACTCTTGTGCTTGGTACTTTTGGGATACTAGGTGGAATATCATATCTGGTGTTGCAGACCATGCCTTAGAAAGTTTGCAATATATATGGAAACATTTTAAATAACTGATGTTTAGAAAATCTAAATTATTAGAAGAAGATGAAGGAATTTGGTTTGGTTAGTCAAGAAAGTGAAAAAATAAAATACTGAAGGAAACATAATAGCCTTCAAATATATAAATTACTTTTAGAGAAAGCTGTTCTTTATTTGACATGAGAAGTAAAAATAATCATCTTACTCTGCAGCAAAGGTTATTTACCTCAGATATTAAGAAGCTTTCAAGAGCAGGTTGGAGGAATTTGGGTTACGTCTGGGCCAAATGTTTAATTCTTCCATGGGCACGGTAAATGAATAATCTCTATTTTTCTACCATTGACTCTCCTATAACCAATTGCTGTCTACTGTTAATAGACCTCCTCTCACAGCAGTGAACTCTCCTCCCTGGTGGAACTTAGAGGTCCAAAATGTTAACAAAATCTGAATATCATAAGGGGTCTTAGAGACAGAGGAGAAATACCACCCCTTGTGGGATTTTCTGCTTTTGATGAGGTGACTCACAGAGTACCTCTGTTTCTTCTGAGACATGTGTAAGCCCTGATTTCAGCTTTGGCCTCACCACTGTTAGTATTTTTTTAAGTGAATAATACACTTATTTCTAAGCTAGTAATCACTAATTCTTATCCATGCAAAGAAGCTCCATAGGAGCTGCAGGCTTTATCTCTCATTCCTGCAGTTGCTTTCTCTGGACTCATCAGATGACAGTGTTGTCTGTTGGGCCGTTATCACCAACAGCTAGGATTTCTATCTCACTCAGCTAAATCAGGAGTTTTGTGTTCCTTATATTGACATGTTCATGTGAGTTATAACTGATTTATCAAAAATACCCCAAGTTTATTTCCAGTGGATGATACTGTTATCTCAGGATGGGGTGAGGTCAGAAAATTAGACTCCTTCTGGTTTGTTTTTTTTGCTTAAAAAATCATACATCTCAGCAGAAGGAACTCTGTCCCTTATGGTCCCCCTCTGCTGCTCTAAGTTACTGGAGCACAGAACTGGAGCAAACTCCAAATACACCCTTTACATTTAGTTTAATTTTCACAGTAACAGCCAGCAGCCTGCTTATCACTTTTAAATATAATAATTTATTTTAGACTACAATCTGTAGCCTTATCACTGTCGTCACATTGACAGCCTATCTGTCTCAACAACATTAGCTGGTTGCAAGGTCTTGACCAGCTGTTGGGTGTCTCTAAAAGAGGTGACAGCTTCTCACCAGCTGTACAAGCTGCTCATGTAAGGCTAGTTTCCTCCTCTCTCTGAAGGTACAGAGCAACACTGCTGTGGGTGGAGAAGGAGGGATGGCTAAGCAGCTTCGACATGATGGTTTTGGCAGGCTTGTGCCATTACCTGAGAGCCATTAACTGAGAGCACCAAGCATGGGTGTTTCACACTGTACTTACCAAAACCTTATTGTTTTGCTGAGTAAGACACTGAGATCCAGAATGGGTCCAGAATAGTGTTAAGGCACCTCTCCTGAGTGCACACTTAAATAAAGATCCGTTGTGTCAAGGTCTGTTTTGGGGTTGGTGTCTAACAGACTATTTCAGAGATTTTGCTTTTTTTCCCTTTCCAGTACAGCCAAGTCCTCAGGGCACTCACCCAGAAAGCAGGAGAGCTCAATTCACCTCCTTTCTCAGCTGGAGGGGTTTCAAGCTCTTGTTTCCATTACTCAGGGATGTGCACCACTCCTTCAACACTCATCTGCACTGGGAGGAGAAAACCAACACCACTGTGCCTTGAAACCTGCAGCCAAACAGCCCAAAGGAGGTGGGAGCCTAATCCTATAGCCTAGCACTTAGAAGCATATTTGTGAGGGAAGGAGAGGCAGCAGCTGACTCCATTATTCCCTCTCAATGCAATGACTGACTAATACAAAGTGTAAAAGCAAGATTAAATGGTGCCTGAGAGCAGATGGAGTAATCTCTCAGAGCCCACTGGCTGAACCCCAGAGGTACTGCCCCGGTGAGACTGGGGCAGCAGCTCCAGGCAAAGCCACACTGCTCTAGTGGACAGAAGTAATCCAAGGTAGGCACCTTGAGGACAGCACAAAGCAAGTGAGAGGGGGGACTTGGTGGGAATTATTTTACTACCCTCTTTTGCTTGTTTTAGCAATAGGTGTCCCTACTTCTGTGCTGCTGTGACAAGCGTTTCAGAATTGTCTTTATAAATGCAGAAGTAATCCTGCTGAAACCATAGCTACTCAAATGCTTAAAATAAAGCATATGATTCCTGAATCAAGGCTTTAATAAGTTATTTAAATTCCATAATTATGATAGGTTTTATAATGGCAGCATCTTTATTTACTAATGTTAACCATAAAAGTGCAAAAATAAAATAGGGAACAAATTTTCCAACCTAAGTAATTATGAGCTATGTTTTTAATAGGAAAAAGTTTTTTATGGAACCGCTGTTTGAATTTTACTCAGTAATGCTTTTAAATAATTCTTTGGTATATTAATATTTTTCCTCCCCTTTTTATTTTTATATCACCATAATGGAGAGAATAAAATAATATTTAGCTTAGAGCCATGCCTTTATATATGTTCCAATTGTTCCTATTATTAAAGCTGACAGAGATAAAGTGACATCTGAATTGTATATACAATATATACAAAAGAGTCTCTGAGATAAAATTCTGTGATCCTTAATTGCTTTCCAAATGTCTCCAAAGGGATTTGACTTCAATAAGGAAGTAGGACACAGAAAAGCAATTTCTGATTACGCAGACCTCTTTTTGCCATTTAACAGGGTTTAAATTGAATCACTGACCTAAAATATTAATTTTGAAAATGAATTGTAAAAAATATTCGGAAAAAGTTGTTGCTACTTTCAGTTTTGTTCTCTGAAGACAGCTAAATGACACAAAAATGTATCTAGCACTGTCTGCTTGTTCTAAATAATCCCTTTTAGTAGGATTAGTCACAGTATTCAATTAAGAGAAGGAGCAATTAATTACATTCTTATGAAATAAAGAAAAGAATATCTGAAATGTTCTTTCCTCCTCACCTTCTCTATTTGAAACATAAAATTGTGTTATTTATTTTTCAGTTATGGAAAAACTTTCAGTCTTCAATTTAAACAAAAGCAGTGGGAATGAGCAGTACATGACACAAAATTAATTTGGATTGACTTTTTGATACACTAGGGGAATGTATTGCCAAAAAGTAAAGGCTGCTTGATCTATAACAACTGTTAATCCATGAAGCAAGGTTTTGCTGCTGCAAAGAGCTGTCAGGGGTTTTGGTCAAAAACCTGTGGTCAAAAACCCAAATAAAAATTTTTTTTTTAGATGTTTGAAAAATTGAATATGGTCCTACTTGTCCTCATCACCATGGCATGGTTTTGGTTAGTATGATAATGATATAATGTTCATTAAAGCCCTTAAGGGGTTTTTCAAGCTTTTGTTACAAGGATTGCATAACAGTTAAAAGCTCTGAATATTCCTCTATGGAAAAAAAACCATGAGGATAAACTTCTGGAAGAAACAAGACTAGGTAGAAAGCTACAGAGGAGAGCAGTGTAATAATAAGGATGTATCATCAACTCTTAGATAAACTTGGAGAAAATGACCACAGATTATTAAGAGAGACTGCAGGGACAGTGGGGGCAGAAAACACAATATTGAGAAACTGCAATTTTCCATATGTAGGTTGTGTAAATGGTACACAGGGGCATGAAGCCTCTTGGAAAGATTAATCTGAGAACCCCCAAAAGGGAAACAACTCTTATTAGTTTGAAATGGTACGTCAGGCCCACATCAATAAGTAATTGTGCAAGAACCATGATCTCTCACTAAATTTAATGTGACTGTAATCGAACCACCTGTGACGAACAAAAACACTTTAAAAAATTCACTGCATAAAAGTTTACTGCCAGAAAGAGACAAACTTTAGGAAAATTGAAAGGGAAAGACAGAAGGGCAAAACGTTAGTAGCCAAGTGCGAAAGCACTCAAGGACTCAATGCTGAATGCTTAGAGGATTTGCATGGCACCTACAGAAAGGATGCTGTTCAACAGACACCTATGCAATTTATAATTACAAAGGAAATTATTAGGCCAGTGATAAAGCTTGCTGGTGACAGAGAGGTAATCAGGATTACTGAATGCAAAGAGTTGCAAGAAAAAGTCTCATATCAAACTAATGACTGGGTGCAAAATTGCAGAGAAGTACTTGTAGATAAATGTCAGGTTATGTGCATAGAACAAAATAACTAAGGGTACGGGTACAGTGGTACCCTCTGTTCTTGTTCAGGAAAAAGATATTAAAGTCAATATCAGGCACATCTTCATTGCCTTGGAAAGCACTAGGTCAATGTTTAAACCTGGTCTAAAAATTATTCAAATATTAAGGACAGAAATAAAAAGGCAGAAGAATGTTGGAAGATAAATATCTCTTGCACCCATATCTTGAATATTTCATGAAATTCAGGGTATCCTCATCTCTGGAAAGATCTAGATGAGCCAGTAAAGGTCCTTATATCAGGTGCAAACTGATTATGTATGAGGATAGATTAATGGGCTACAGCTCTTTACCTAATTAAATAGAGTGTCATCATGAAAGTGTCTTAAAGGAAGTGTATACTTCATACTGCTCCTGAGGGAGATAGCATCCCGGAATCCACAAATTATATTAAATTAGTGAATAGAGAGTAAATTTCAGTGCTTTCTTTCAAAAGGACAACCACAGGGAGAGATTTAAAACAGAGAGAATCATCTTTTAAAAAATACATATATAATTAATTGGCAAATTTGTTTGACACGTGAATTTGTGTAATCAGAAGTACAAGTGAGTCCAAGAAAGTATCCATGGAGGACAGATCCATCACTGGCTAACAGATACAGCTCTTAGGCTGCCAGCTGCAGAAGACAAAGGGAGAAAGCATCACTATTCTTCCCTTCTTTCTTTCCTGAACATCTGGTACTGACTTCTGCTGCAACCCCATGCTGGAGCGATATTTGCTCTGACTCAGGATGAGCTTCCTCTGGCCTAATATTGTTTTCACCACCTTCAGTTTTCTGTATTTATTGCAATCTGGGACAAAGCTAATTATCATTTAAAGTACCATAATTCTGTCATTATGACAAATGCACTTTCAGTTATCTGAACCCTTTTTTTATAGTGTCTGGATGGTGGGAAATCACCTTAAATTATATGTTGAACTGCTGGTGAAAGATTGTTCTAGGAGTGTAACACTGAAGGGCTAGGAAGACCTTATTGTGCTCCTTCAATGACTAAAGGGGGTTTGTAAGAAAGGTGGAGAGGGTCTTCTTAAACCAAAATAGGGTAGATTTTTATTAGATAATAGGAAGAAATGTTTTATGATGATGGTAGTGAGGCAGTGGAACAGGTTGCTCAGAAAAGCTATGGATATCAGATCCTTGAAAGAGTTCAAGGCCAAGCTGGACAAGGCTTTAAGCAACCTGATCTAGTGGAAGGTGTCCCTACCTGTGATGGGGGGTTGGAAAAAGGTGGTCTTAAGATCCTTCCTTGGATCCTTCCAACCCAAACCATCCTATGATTCCATGAAACGTTGTCTCCAGTACCATCAACTTGTAAGTTGAGAGGAGTTGCAGAAGTAGATCTGAACTGTTTCCACTGGAAAGAAGGGAAGCAGGTTCAATGTCACTGCTGGGCTGCAGTCAGGCCCTTGGTGTTTGCACCTCATTGCCAGCTAACGTGCCATCTCTGAAACATCACCTATACTGCACAGTCAGTTTAAACAGTTGCAACAGACAAGGACCTTCATGTCACGGAAAATAAATAAACTATTTTTTTGTGAACTGCCTGCTTTAGGTGAATGTGGCTGCATGGTGGTCTTGGAGCCTGACAGGCAGGATTGGCTTAGGTTAAATACAATCATATGCAATAATTCGCATGATAATTTGTGATTTCTGGAGAGTGTGATATTGCCCAATGCAGATGCTCTTTTTCCTAGAATTGTGCTCTTTTAAACAGAATACATCACTCATAGCTTTTAAAATTATCTACAAATTTATCTTCACAGCAGTAAAGTTTTGTTCAGTGTGAGATTGTATTAATAAGCTGTAATTTCTTATATGATACTTGATGCCTTTTTAATTAAAAAGGCCATAATATTTGAATGTCAACATCTCAAATACTGCTACCTGAGCTTTTAGAATTGATTTCTGTTTGTCTCAAACAAGTGAAACCTACAGACAGAGCAGTCAAATAACTTGAATGTTAAAAAACCCTATTTCTTCAAAGCTTGCCTTTTGATCTTCACATTGCCACTGAGACTCTGATTACATCATTCAATGCATGGAGAGTGTTTTCTTACCTCAACTGGATTGAATGCTATTATTCTTTTAATTGTAAAATGTCTCTTTTTCTGAGGCAAAATGGATTTGATGGTGAGTGGCCACCCTGACAGGCATGGAGAGGCTGCATACACAGAGCTTCTGCTAACACTTTCTGTACTTATGTTTCATGAAACAGTCAAGCCTGCACTTTTTTTTATTTTATGCTTAACCAAAAGCAGGTTTGCCATTGTAACCTGAAGAGGTATCTGTAGAAATATTATCTGCCCAAACTAGCACAGATGTTTTCACTGAGGAAAATATAAGGTTGGATAAATATCACTAATTTTATTGCTTTTCATTTTCAGTGTTTTAATATGTACCCCTTTTATTCCAGTACTATTACAGGATTGTTTCATGTTCTTATTTCTCATTTCTCATTCATTTGATGTAGCTGAAACTTTGCTGAAGTCCCTTCTGTGCTGTGCTATGCTGATTGACCTCGATGTTTATTGTGACTCCAGACTGAGCTGCTCAGTCTGAGGGCAAGAGCCAACATGCAGCACTGCCATTTCATAAATTCCTGCCAAAGTCTGAGACCAGTTTGCCCAGGTAAAAATTTTTATTGAACTAAGAGCGAAATTTGAGCAGGGTTCTGGCTCAAGTAAAACTGAGCTGCTTGAGTTTCACCATCATAATGATGAGGTGTTCTCTGCATCATGTTTGTCTGCTGGGTAGGTGTTTCAAACAGGAATAGGATTATCTAATTATTTGTTTTCATTATATATGTTTGTTAATGAAAAAGTAGACAAATGCTAGTTGACTAAGTGTCTTTCACCCATATGTTGACAATTTAAATGTATTCCAGGCTGATAGTGACTGTTCATTTTTTCTGCTCTGTTGCTGATATCTGTCAACAAAGGAGGAGAAATGGGCAAGTAGTTTTATCCTATTCCTTTTTTATGGTCAGCAGGGTCACTAGCATGGCTGTTGTAAGGACCATGTATGTACCATATTGGTCTTTGGGAAGTGCTTCTTTAAGGGCTGCAGATGAGGATTAGGTGAGGGTAAAAACATTCCAGGTTGTTTGACACTGACCAAGTGGTAGCAGTTCATTGAGAAAAAAAGACTGTTGTGTTGTTTATTGCTAGTCTGAAAGATGTCACTTGTTTCAACATTTCTAAATTCTGCTGTGTTTTGAAAATGCGCCAGTGTGGTAGGGACTCTTTAGAATTAGAGATAGTGCAATGTTAGACATGATAAAGGTATTACAACAATACGTAGCACAATGGAAGATAAATGATGTACTCCTGTGGTGCAAACCACCAGCTGCTAGTGTGTCAGAGCCAGTCCCTGTCCCTATACTCTGTATTCATTAACACCTCGAGGGATACTTATTCACCTTATCTGTTCTGTTCTAGTGATACACCATTTTTCAAGGGAAGAGAGGCACACGCGAGTGATAAAAGAGATGGCTCGAATCTTCAGAGTGGGAGGCCAGATAATGATATATGTGTGGGCAATGGAGCAAAAATGGAGAAGATTTGAAAAGCAAGACATCTTTGTTCCTTAGAAACCTTCACCTCCTTCCTGCTCCTCAGGTGAGCCTTGCTCACATGGAGTACAAAAATCAATTCTTCACAAGGGCAAAGCTGGCTTTGAACCAGCCCTGTCATAAGTTGGATGGGACTTCAGAGGTATTCAGGACAGCAAGGAGCTCATCCTGCAGAGGGTAGAAAAAAGCACTGTGCACAATGTCAGAGAAATCTCTAAGATGGTCTCTGTTAGCAAGATCACTTGAGTCAGTATTATATTTGGGCCATCAATGGCACCAAGAAGGGCTCGTTAGGTACTACAATTACAGTGTTCAGCTGAATGAATTAAAAAGGGGGTGGGGAGAAGTTGAAATAAAACCCAGAAAGCGTGGCTTTCTGAAAAGTGCTTCTGACTTTTTTTACATTGCAAACTAAGTTTTGAAAATATAACAACTTTTGAAGTGTTTGTTAAACCTGTGCTGTCCATGTCGCCGTGATGCTCAAAGGCTTTCAGAATTAGGGCAAGCAACTATACAGCTCCCTACGGCTGCAGGTACTCTTCATGGTTGCAGCAGAGTGTATTTACCTGACCTGATTTCACATCAGAAAGAATTAGCTGTCAGACAACTTAAAATAGACCATCACCCCAACCAAGGAGCATTCTGCCAATCTCGGAGCAGAAGCAGAGTAGGCTCTTCTATGCAAAAACAGTCAGTGAGTGTGTCCTGACCATGCATAGCCAACAGCAGACAGGTCCTGGTGGGCCTGACTGGAGTACTGCCACATTTTTACAGAAAAGAAAATGGCCCAGCTGATAGAGCGTCATATTTGGGAGGTACGTATTACTCATTCATACTTTGACCACACCAAATGGTGTGTGATCACAGAAAAGACTTAAGTGCGAAAGACCTAGGGAAAATTACCTTATTGAAATGCAAAGGGAATACTTAGAGGCTTTCTTTCTTTTGAAAGCTCAGAGCCTTTGAAATCTTTCCTGAAATTTTTATAGCCTTGGGCTTGTTTTGGGGAGAGGGGTATGTATGAGGAGACTGCTTTGAAACTCTCAGGTTCTGTAAGTTTGTTTTCTTTGATTTGCTTCTTAAAATACATCTCTATTAAAAATTTTTTCTGAGAGTTATTATTTCAGGCTGAGTACATTTTAGCACACTGATCCCTTTTCATAAACAGCTGCCAGCTGTGTTTTGTTGCTTGAGCATAAATAAAATACAGTTGGAAGGTGATTGCTGGATTATTTTTTATGTGTGCATTAAAAGTCTTTGTTATTCATTTATTACTATATAATCATTCATGTCAACTTTTTATTTTAATATTTATTGTACTCTCCCACTTGATGTAATATAACAAGGAGAGGAATTGAAAGATGCACTATTTTATTACAGTTCCACTTTGTCAGCCCATATGATCTTCCAGTCACATGAGACAGACTGTCTTTTATGAAGATTACTGGGTGGACAGAGCCCTCACGGTAGAGGCAGTAACTCATGGCACTGTCATAGTCCAGAGATCTTTTTCATTGCCTTGTAGCAGTCACAGCCAAGAAAGAAAAGAGGTATTTGCCTTCCTATATGTCACAACATGGCCCCCCAAAACATAGTTTTAAAAGTGAGCTTAACGTGCATGTTTAAGCATATAGCATATATAAATATGATAGACAAGCTCAAGGGTTGCTTTTTCTCCTTGTCAATAAAACTAGAACTCAGGATTTAACAACTCGTTTATGTCTGTACGGTGAGTGAGCATAGCACAGAAAAGTGTTCCAGCGACCACACGTCAACTGAGAAAATACTTATTAACAGAAGCATGCAATACTAATGCTATTATCTGCACATTTGCCTTTCGCAAAGATCAGAGTAATTACCTGATTTTTATAGATAAAGAAACTGAAACAATTTACTGCTAAAGGTTGTAATGTAAAGTAAATATTTGAAAGAAAAACAAACAATAATCCCAAACAACACGGCTGCTTTGCAGATGATTATTTATTAATGTCTGTCCATAATTTTACTTCCTGCCTTTTTTTCTGTGGATTTGTGAAGCAGCAAGTCAGAGATCAAATTCGTTTTCTGAGAAATAAGCCCCTGCATGTTCTTTACATGCCTGTCAGTAGACCTTTTTTTCAGATGTAGCATTGAACAGTGCAGTAATCTCAGGTTTTTAATGTAGCTTCAATTTGATTTGGATGTAATATCTGTAATCACATTTTCTTTACTTCCTTCCGTGGAGTTCACATCGGCAGTATCATAGTACATCTTGTATTTTCAGGTGGAAAAGCTAGATAGGCTAATCGGTGTCCTCCATCTGTAATGACTGACTTTGTAGTGATCCTTTTTCCCCCTTAAATATCGTGTGAGAGAAGAAAATCATTTTCAACCACAAAATGTTGCTGCTGTTCAGCTCTGATGACACCACTCCCTTCACTTCACACACTTGTTCCATTGCCAGAAGGATTTGACAGCATCTCCCTGGTTTTCAGTGCATCTTCAGGTTGCCCAAAGCAGCAGCAACAGCACCTTGCAGCTCTGAGCCTCTTCATCACGTCTGCTCCAAGGGTTCAACAGGCTGTTAACCCACATAATGCACAAGAAAAATGCCTCTGATGATAGCTACCAGTCCTTGCTCTCAAGCACACCTGACATTTAGTTTTCCTGGAATAATAAAGGTATTTTAGCTGAACCTGACTAGTCCTTTTGGAAGGTTTTAGCCTGCTCCAGAATCTCCTAAACAAAAGGTGCTCACCATCTCCGGTTCTTCCCTCCGGTGCAGTGAGTCAGCACTGATATCATTTTCCTAATGATATCCCTGTCTACCTGCTCCAGGCCAGCTGTTTCAAAACAAGATCTGTGTCACAGAGACAATACTCTCCTAACTGGAAGGAACGTTAATCTCTGGACAACTGTTAATGGCTCTAAAAGCAACTCTCGCCTTCAACAAGGAGTTAATGTTCTTATTTTGAATGAAACAAACTGCAAAGGACCACTTCTTCTGTACCGAAACTCTGCCTAGGGCATAGGTTAGACCTGCTTCCACATGGGATGGCTTCTACTCATGATGGCTGCCTCTGGGCTTCCTGGGATCAGAGTGAATTCAGACTCTTGCAAATGAAACTGCTCCAGGACAGGGCCCTGACTATGCAGGGAAATAAAGGTAAAAACATGGATTTTTTTGAAAGGATCCTGTATTAATAAATCCTCACATTCATGCATGTCAGAAATGTTATAAAGCCATAAGCTCTATTTGAAATTCTCATTTTGAACAGGATGCCAGCAGCAAAACCAGGACTGAATGCATTCCTACGTTTCTACATCACAGCCTCTATTTGCAGTCCTTGGGGTAGGCACTACCTTGCACCAAGGAATATAGCAGGGAAACGTTCTGCACTCCTGAGCAGCACTTGATCCTAATTTGTTTTCCTCTGGAGCTCTTTGGTGTTCTAAGATGGATTCTAGAACAGAAAGGTACAATTTTTCTGGCTTCATTTAGGCATCTAGTCTGTATATAAGTCTGGCTTTGTGTTCCATATTGCCTGTGGAGTTAATGGCAAGGAATAGCCCCTTTTGAGGGGTGAAATACACCTTGAAGAGCTGTTGGGACTGGTGAGCTTGTGTCAGCACCTGCTCATTTTTTTGCATTGCTTATGGAAAGAGCTTGGAGAAGATCTCAGTCTTAAACACTGATATTTCACTTAGGAGAGATGGATCCTACCTAGGCATCCTTTAAGTTTTAAGGATGGGAAAAAGAAGCATGAACAACATTAACATCACACAGACTCATCCTCTTCTCCACCTTTTGGCCAAACTGCTGACTACATATCCCTATTTTGTACAAATCATGCAGAAAAATTCCATGCTAAGCTGGTAGAAAAGACAAAAAGCAGCAGCCTGTCTCAGCTCCTCCTTACAGCATCTGTCACTCTGAATTTACATTCATTTAAGGCCTCACCTGTCCAAAGGACACTTTCAGAAAAGCTTCCAATGTCTGACACTGATCTACCAATGATGTTCTCCTTTACAGATACAAATATCAAAACATCCAGTTTTCACACTTTTTTTTTCTGATTTGGAGATCCCAAAAATTTCCCTGTGTTCTCAGTTTTCTGTACAGGTAGTTGCTGTGTTGTTCCTAACTCCTTTTGTGGAGTACTGCAAAAATCGTCCATAGCCACCCCAGGATCCATGAACACAGCTTGGGGTCCTCTGTTCTGTGCTTGTCACATGAAGCACTGTCACACTGAGTCCCACACAGCCCACGTGAAGTTGGCACAGCAGCAGCAGCCAGTGCTGCTCACATCACTAGGGCTGACACCCTGTAAGCAAAACACTGTTTATCCTCCTTCGGCATAAACAGGTTTGATGAGTGTGAGCCTATCATAAAAGATTTTTGCCCCCTGGGTAAATGTCTTTCTTCTAATTGTCTGCTAATTGTCAAACAGCTAACCCCACTTATTACCAAAATTCTTTCTCCAGAGAAAACTCAGCCAGGAGTTTCATAAATCCTTTTTCCTCATCCTTTTTAATTTTAAAAATTGTTCCAAGTATAATTGGTAGCTATCACCTAAGGAGACATTCCGTTTGAGTTAATCAGCTCCTGCAAGTTTATCTGTGATATATTCGAAAATGCCTTAGCCAGCATCTGGCTTTCTGTCTTAATTGGTAATTACTGACCTAAAATTGCCACATACCATAGGCATTTGTACTGACCTCTCAAATTAAGATCCACAAAATTGAAAGAGGAAGAAGCCTATTTGGTCACTTACTCTATCCTTCAAAGTGCATTTATTATTCATGGTGTGTGATAGGGAATATAAGTGTAGGATATGACTGAGAACACCGTAGGTAATTCGACTTTGAAATGTAAATACAATTAATGAGTATACCTGTCTTCCCCCAGGATTTGTCCTTGCCTGCTTCATCATCCTGACCTCTTTCTTTCTTCTCTTCGATAAGGTTTCTGATTTTCTTTACTTCCTTCTCACTCAAGACTGAAACTTTTTGCAGAAGAATTCCAAGAAAAGCACAGAAGATATTGCATGGATTTCTTGAAACACATGCTTTACTAGCATGCCTTTCAGATTTCATTGTGACCAGGAGTGTGTTAAGAGTTGCCTTGATAATTTGGCACTACAAATCATTTGACATGAACATACTATCACAAGTTTTAAAAAGAACACCAGCTTGCTTGCAGTGAAAGCCCACATTGGCAACATTTAGCTACAGTGAAACTGTGCCATTCACTGGCTGTTGCAGACTGCCAACTAAAAGCCACACATTTAAAACAGCAAACTAAATTGGCCCGGGTTAAACCAAGAAAAATTATTTGGAGAAACGCTGGGTCAACCAAGAGAGGGAACAACACAGTAGGTCTCCAGCTCTCAATCTTATATTGCCCCCTAACCAAAATTTGTTCTTTGTAACTGTATACAGTGGCTTGAAAAGAGGCCAAAATCACCCAAGAAAGACCAACACTACTCCATGTCTTGGGACAGGACTGTAGATCAGCTCCAAGAAGGTGCCAGGACAGAGGTGGTGGCTGCTAGGATAAACACAGATGGACCAAAGGTGAAGTTAAGTGCTTGTATTATCTAGTGCCTTCTTCCTGTTTCAGAGATGCCAAACTCACATCCACTGAAATACCACCTAACGCTCAAATGACTGGGACAATATCTACTAACTCCAGAATTGCTGAAACAGACTATACAATTTCTTCCAGAAATTTAGCACACAAACTGTACACAATTGCAGAAGAGAATTCATTATAGGAATGTTTAACTATTTAATAGGATCAATTTTTAGACAAGCAAAGCATCTACCACTTTAAAATGAGAATATAAACAAACAAAACAAAAAACAAGCAAAACCAAACAAACAAAAACCCTGGGGTAGGCACCAGCTGTCCAAGTTAACTTGGACAGAAAATAATTTCAGCTTTGGTAACAGAAAATATTCTGAGTCAATTGCCCAGTGTGTTGAAGTTAATGGCAAACTATTTTAACCTTGGTCATTTTTTGATATGCAACTAATTCCTGACATGCAACTTGCATGATATACTATTGATTAGCCTTCAGGGCACATTCAACAAGAGAGGTTAATTTCTTTTGCATGCTTAAACATTCACATTCCTTCCCTCCTTAGGGAATGTCATGATCAAGAGAAGTATTTTGGCCTTCAAAAACTAGAAGTACATTTGACTGTCGCCAACTTTCGTTCAGCAGAATGCTACTCTGGGGTTTGGTTGAAACAAATTCATCCAGCATTGTTTGTGAATGAAAAAAAAAAAAAAAAAAAAGTTAAGCAAGAGGACTAAAGGCTGCTCAGGCATACCACATCTCTTTTCAACAAGACAAATTACAGCTATTACTTTATATCAATGAACTGTAATAATCTGGAAGGAAAATTTGTGATATTGAGCTCTTATCTACCTTACTTTCTACCTTCTGATAATCAGGGTACTTCGGTGGTAGAGAAGGGGACATTCCTCATGCCAGCTTTGTTCATATGAATTTATTCAATAAAATACATTTTTTAAATCAGCCTTCCAATCAGATAATACATTTATTGCGATTAATGCTCAAGGAGAGTTGTTTACCAGGGATGTCTAAAAATAATACGATTTTTAACATTACGTTCCTCACAGGAGTTAACATTTGGACTTCAGAAATGGAGAATAAAGTGCGAGTGCACCATTTGCCCTTTACGCAGCCAATCTTTGCAGAGCAGAGAAAGTTTCAACAGAAGTAGCTGTTGCCTTTAGTTTCTTTATCATTTTTTTAAAAATCAGTTTCACCTCTGGCTTTCTGTGCTAGCACAAAGCCGACTCCTCTGCAACCTCTTAGACTTGTTCAGTGCTTAAGTCCCACCCAGGAGGGAGCAACTTGGAGTTTTCATTTGGAACTAGCAGGAGGTATCACTGGATGAAAGCAAAGGTAATCCTCTCAGCATGCAATTCAGAAACAATTCTAAGCAGGTCTCAAAAGATGAAATCAGCTGAAGAAACAGATCATCTAGAGGTTGGTCCTGGGCTATTCAGTGTTTCAAAGTCTATCTGCACTGCTGCTCCCCCTTGATCTGTGAAGGTGTGCAGCGCTCAGTGAAGGTCCAGCATAGCACTATCACTGGGCTCTGTGTGTGCAGGCTCAGTTGGATTAGATGACCTTAGAGGTCTCTTCAAACCTAAATGATTCTATGATTCTGCTCCAGACTGCAGAAACAGCTGTGCCCACCCCAGGACACCCTCACTTGCCAGCCTAAGGTTCTGTATTTTTGGTAAATGGGTTTTTAGTAAAAGGGAGTACCACAAGAGGAAAAAATTACTCCTAATTTCTGACAGTCCCCTTCTCATACATTCCCATCAGCCCCATTTGCCAGTGGCACAGCACAAGGGTGTGGGAGGTTACTGGCCCTTGATTCCTCCAGCACAGCTCAGGACCTGTTCTCAGTCACACTGTCTCCAAGGAAGAACTGCAGCTACCGACGAGGGAGGGGAAGCAGCATCTAAGGCAGTTAGCCTCTAAAAATGTTCCCAAAAAGCACTGACCATCATCACAGAATCTCTCAAGGTGGAAGTGACACCTAAGGATCATCAGATTCAATTCCCTGCTCCTCACAGGACTAAATAAAACTAAACACATGGTGCAAAACATCATCCAGACACACCTTGAGCTCTGACAGGCTTGGTTGCATGACTACTTTGCAGGGAGCCTGCAACGGATACTAAGGCAAAATTTCCTGAAAAATTACGAGGCAGGAAAGATGTGCAAAGTCTTATGAGATATTGTGCCCATGTGTTTAAATTTGTGTTCTAGACTGTGGAAGACAAAGAGACAGGAGTAGGATCACCAGGGGAAAACAAAGGCTCTCAGGAATAACAACAGCTACTTTCTCTCTCCAAAAATCCCGGTCATTATTCCTTTTTTCCATCCTTGGGTCCTTCTTGATTTATTACAGTTAGAACAGGATAAAAACCAAACTTCAACAAGAGGCAGCAAGAACTCCTACAGAGATTCATGTTGGGGTTTCAAACTCCTTAACAAACCTGCTGAGGCCTTTTGAAACAGGAAGTTGCTCCTCTGCCTCTGCCCCCTGACAAACCTCCAGTCCAGCTCCTGCCTCCCCACCCTCCCCAGCTACCCTGTCCCTGTGCATTTCAACCATATTTCACAACCCACTACATACATTCCTGTTCTCCCATCTTAGCTTTTGGGGTTGGTTTTAGCATTTCATTATCTTTTGGACTCACTTTTGCTTCAGCACCTGCTACACTTGTAAAGGTTGCTCAGCTTTTAGAAATTAGTAGTAAGATGAGGCTCCTGAAAGTGGGGCAGTTTTTCCATGCAATAATTATGCTCCCTCCACCTTTGTGCTCTTATCTGTACTGGATTCAAGTATTCATTGCTATTAGCACTGACTGATGTTTTTCCAGGATCTCTGACAGTCAAGACACTCACACTCTGACAAGTTATCAGTGTTGGTTTTTGGGTGAAGAGCATATGGAAGATAAAATTCCCCCTTCTTCAGAACAGTTGAACACGAAGCAGGACAGCATAGTTTGAACCAAAAGGCAAGCTGTGCATTAACACCACATATAGAATGGTCAAATTTCCAACAACAGCAGCAACACTGCCTGGTGTGGGATTAATGCTGCCTTTTGCATATTTTAAAGGGGATGACAGAGTTACTAACAACTAGTGAGATTTTTTTATCAATTGCCAGCGGGGAGGCCCTTGCTTTCCAAAACAACTGCCATTATGTGTAACTATCTCTAACACAAAAAGCCTCAAATATTAAATCCATTCCTGGAGAAAAAGAGTAGGGGGAAGGGAAAAGGAAACATCATTTAATTCACTTTAGTTTTAAGTATCATCTAGTAATAGCCTAAATTAGCACAGTGAAGTAATAAAGGTCATGAGTTCAGTAATTTTTAGGTTACCATAGTATATAAACATCTGAAAGACTTGCAGACAGGTGTTGTTGCTTTCTATTATTATTATTACTATTTTGGGAGGTTGGGTTTTTTCCTTTTTCTTGTTGCTTGTACTTGTTAAAAGCCAAAACTTTATCCTTTATTAAAAAATAAAGGAATAACCTTTACCTGAACAGCATTATGTATGTTGAGGTGAAAGTATCAGATAGGAAGTGGACTTGCTTTATATAGGTATAATTTTTCTAAACAAGATGTTCCATGTAGTCAGTATAACTTACAAGCAACACAAAAGTTTGTTGATCCACAAATTCAACACAACTGCTTACAAAGAAAAAAATGTCAGAATGCATTCTGTGTAAGCACACCACAGAAAACAATGTGGCTAAGAAAAAAAACAAAACAAAACAAAAAAACCCAGACAAACAGTAAGATGTATAGATCAGCAGGCAGAAAATACATGTTCAAGCTGGAACTTACCACAACATGGAAAAAGCATTTTTTTTTCTTACAGCCCTGCCCATCTGCGATAAACAAAAACCAAGCACGCAGCATCTGTGTTCTCTCTTCTTAATGTCAGCTTACAAATACTGCAAAGCAACTATGATCTTATACAACTTCCAAGGCAACGTGTTGTTTTTCTGAAAGACCAACATATTTTGTATGGATCTAAAGATGGATTTGTGGCTGTCAAACACTCCATCTGGTTTCTAAAGCTGAGCAAACATTGCTTTATTAAATAGCAAAATAAAAATATTTCACTTAGAACTAGACCCACATGTAATCAAGCACCAGCAAGTAGGCACTTGCTACATTATTGGTATCTTGAAAACATTCTGTCTAACAACTTTGGGTTGTTAGAACATCATGTCATCTAGCCCATCCTCCATGAACTTCTTGTAAATGGCCATAAACTTTGCAACAAATGCTTCCAGATGATAAATGGCTTTGCTGCCCAGTTGCAGGCGGTGTTCATAGAAGGCCGCCATCTGTGCAACTTCTCCTTTCAGTTGTCCATCACAGTTATTTAGAAGCTCTGTTAGGAGGCCCTAAAATGGAAAAGAAACAGGACAGTATTTGAAAAATTAGGAATTTTTTGTTAAGAGGATAACCTTGTTTCTCTGAAAATATCCAAGCTATGAGCAATAGCTCACTCATTAATCCAACAGAAGAGACATTCAAGAATCATTTACTGGAACCATTTATGGTTTAATAAAGAAAATATGTTAATCTCATCTCCAAATACTGTAACCTCTACTGCATGGAGGCACATGGCCCTGGGGAGAATTCTTACCAAGATAGCAAGTGTATTAAAGTCACTTACTTCTATTTTGACAGCATCGAGCACAAAAAGAAACAGTATTTATTAAAAAAAAAAAGAAAGGGGCTTATTTAGAATTTCTGTTTATATTTATGCACATATTTATGTGCAGACACACGATACAACTTGACCACAGTACTTTGGTCATTACAAAACCCCAAAATGCATTATTTTAGATCTCAACAATAAAATCATTGCAAATCCATCTATATTAAAACAGTCAGGATTAAGTGAGAAGTATCTCTAGACCATTTCAAGTTTATGAAGAAGGAGAGGGTAGAGAATATGCACCTTTTGCCTCCCCAACACAGCAATGCAGGATCCACTAACCTACCATAAGAAATGAAGGTTAAAGAAACCTCTGACTACCAAAAATGTCAGAAAACAGAAATCAGTCAATGTGCAAAAAATTATATCTGAAGGCAGAGTCCACCTAGGTTAAGCTGCAAAGATTATATCTTTAATGTTTGTTCTGCTCTAGATGTCTTCAGCATCTTTCATCATGCTAAAAATAAGAACATACACATCCCACTTGCTTTTTTCCTCTCAATACGACTTTGAAAAGGCCTGGTGCTCTAGCATCCTTCAGCACATCTCTCCACTAGGACATAGCAAATACTGAATTTCTAACAACAAAAGTTATAAAAAAGAAAATCATATTTGATTTGATATGAAAACATATCAAGCCTACAGAATCATATGGTCATTAAGGCTGTAAAAGACGACCAAAATGATGAAGTACAGCCTTTGACCAAATAGCACCACGCCCACTAACCCATATCACGAAGTACCAAGTCTACTAGCTCTTTCAACACCTCCAGGGATGGTGATTCTATTTGGAAAGGACACAGCTTTCCATCAATATTTTGATAATTTGTGATGTTTTGGTGGGTTTTTTTGTTTGTTTGTTTTTTAACTCTAGCTGGGACTGTCATAGCATTAATATTTACAACACTTTAAGAGCTAGATAGCTGAATTACCTTCATTATAATCTCAGGAGGAATGCAATGTGTCAAGAGTTCATAAAGCCGTCCACGGACCTCTAAAAGCCTGTGGGAATGACACCACAAAATATCAGAAGTGTGACCCCAAATCATTCTAATATATTTTCATTATTTATGAAATACATTTCAGAAAAAAAAAAAAAAAAGGCAAAGTTTCTTCGGTTTTGCATGTTATTTTAAACCCAAAAGCATTGCTCAAGTGAATTTCAATTCAAATGCTGCATATCACCTTTTATTCAAAAGATAAGTTACATATACCCTAGTTACAAAGGTCTTCGTTAATCTAGAAGCTACAAGGCTATTAGAATTTGTCTCAGGCTTGCCTTCCTTTAATTCCACTTCATATCTAAGTTATTATTCATGCTTAAGGTTACTGAGGAGACAAACAAAAATTGATTAGCACCACAGGATTCCTTTATGCTGTTTTTCTGTTTCATTGTTTATAAAAAGGGGTAAGATAATTAGGTGGCAAAAGTGACACAGTTACCAAGGCTCACCTTTTGGTATCAGGAGGTCAGACACTGCAAGCATTTAAATTAAGTGACATCTCATACCCCCCACAAAAAAAAAAAAAAAAAAAGATAGAAAACACAACATGCAACTAAGCCTATGTTCACTTTTGATTACTAAGCTTCAACAGGGAAAAGCAACAGCTTTTTGTTTCCTGATACTCATTCAGTGTCCTCTGGCAATTTGAAAGCTCACTTCCTCCGGCTGCAAAGTACCACCTCCAGAAGAATTAACAGAAAATTGCACATAACGAAAGATGCCATGTTTTTATATTCAACTTTTTTTTAGGTTCCAGAACACACCAAAACCAAAATCTATAACTCTAAACAAGTCCGTCACCTACCTTTGTGGTGTCTGTTGACCAACAATGGCATTTGCAGTTTCTCTCAAATAAACTTCCCAGTCCATTTCAGGAATGTCTTGGTCAGCAGTAAAAGGATACCTACATAATAAAAATTTTTTAAAATTAATATCAAAGCAAATTATCACCTATTCTAACATGGTCTTGGAAGTAAGGTAATTCATATGTCTGACAGTATAATTTACATTAATCTTTGTAGTGACTTACTGTTGTACTCTGCAGCACTCACAGATAAGTAGTGCTTTCCGAAGATTCCTGCCAGATTTCTCTGCAATCCTTTGAGCCAGTTCCTGAGGAAGAGTCAGGCCTTCTTTCTTACACACACTGGACAAGACATGGCAGATCTGGATGGAAAACAGATATTTCCTGTTAGAAAGATTCCTGGACCAGAGATGGACCAGTCTTTCATAAGACATGCTCGACAAGTCACCGACCACAAAGAAAAGCTAGGTCACTGTGTGAAAGTAAAATATCTCGTAAATCCACAGCAAGAACTTATCTAGTCAGAATTTTTAAATAATTTATTTTTGCTTCTATTTTAACATACGTCTTCAATGCTGGGAGCAGGCACTCGTATAGCCAGGCATCTGCTTTGAATAGGTCCTATAATTTTTGACATGGAGTTGCAGCACAGGATCAACCTGCAGGTCGCCATGTACTTCTCCATTGTTCTTCGCAAAGCATGCTGAGCATCTTTAGTGAGTTTGTCAACTTCTGTTAGCAGCACCACTGAAAAAAGGATTAAAAATAGTGGGGGTTTGTATTAATAAAAAAATCTTTCTAAGAAAACAAATACATTCGACGTAGAAACGATAATACCAGAATAAATGATAACATGCAGAAGAAGGCAGCATGGTTACACAGGCAGGAAAATAAAGATTAAGATGTGTGCCTTTTTGACTGTACAATCTGCTCCTTCACACACTATATTCATGTCCTGGAATGTCAGTTTCTTGAGAGCACGGCCTGCAATGCTTCAGTGCCAAGAAAAATCCAGATAGGTGTAGCAGCTTTCACCCTGATAACTAGTACAGTAATTTCTTTACAGGAGTTTTAAAGTAAGTCATGGAGCAGAAGTTATGGCATAAGGCTATATCAAAAAGTAAAATTTCTTGAAAACTCTCAATACATTTTATATCTAAAAGCCAATGTCTTAGCCTGACAAAGGAATAGTAAAAAGCTGCCTTATTATTGTAGCTACAGCACCTTTCCGTGGTCTTTTAAAGAAAAAAAGAAAATATATTTAAAAAATGCTTCACAACAATCCAGAGATACCTAATATAAAGCAGCCAACCTAATCAGCGACCCTCTGCAGGTTCCTGCACAGGCAACTGATAGATGGCTCACTTCAATACTCTGAAGTATTGTCTAGAGCCTGGAGGAACAAGTCATCCCAGTATTCTTCTTCCACTTCTGGTTATACACACAGCCTAGCAATACCAGACAGCTTACAAGATACTTTGAGGTGCATGATACAACTGCAGCTGTAAGGATACATACATCAATAACTGGTGGAGACAATCAGGGTCTAGCAGCTCAGGTGAAACAGTGCTTTCCGGGAACACCAAGACACAGAACAGAAGGAAAATGCAACAAAGTACTAAATCCATGAACATTTTCAGCTAATTTCTCCTCTACTATCAATCAAGATTTCTTCTCTCCTAAAATCCCTTTATATAGTTCTGATTTTACTTTCAAGTTAGTCATGGGGAGGAAAAATAAGCCAATTATAGCAACATGTGTCTTGGAAAATTCAGTGAAAGTCTCCTTCATTTTCTTACCCAGTGTCCCTCCGTACACTATGGATAAAAATCTTCTAAATGGGAATAGGTTTGTTTGTACCTGCATAATGCACAAAGGTACACACATGAAACAACGGGATCAAATTTCTGAAAAAAATCCCAAGTTTAAAAAGCCCTTGACTGGTTTTAACTGTTCTACTCACCTTTAAAATCTCGCTGAGTACTTGTCTCAAGCTGTTGGGACTGTGCTACTGTCTTCAAGAGTTCCTGAATTACTACACGGTCATTGTTTCCCGCATCACTGTAACAGGAGTTTGAATAAATTTTGGTTTAAAACAACTTTATATTCCATATAAAACATATCCTCCTAAGCAACCTCCTGGTAAACTGACTCAACAAGAAAATTCAGAAGCTGCTGAGGTTAGAATTAAGCTCAACACACATATTTTGTTGAAAGTTACCTATCCAGTAATAAGAACAACCTAAAGTTTATGCAGGCACAGCTGGATTAGTAGCACTGTATTGAAGAGTAGTGAAACCACTGTCAAATTCACTCATAAAAACAGAACTTATTCTTCTGGGATAAGAAATCTAAACTTTTCTTACCTACAACCTGGACAAAGACAGATAATGTGAACACTCTTATTCATTATGGAAAGAACAACTAAGTCTAACCACACAACAGTATGTCTGACTCAACAAACTCAAAAGCAGGGGTTTTTTTCCCCCCACAAAAACTAGATGTCATGCAATGAACAACCTAAAAGCTTAATGCACACTTGAATGGCAGACGCACTGAAGTTACAAGTTACCGGTAATATACTGATACTGAGATGCTATTACAGCATTAGGTTTGCTTTTTTTCTCTAAAAAGGCAAGAAAACATGGGGAAATTCTAGACTTCTCCTGCCCCTTTTCTTCACTATACATGACAGTAGCATTGCACAGCTTTCTCAGTCCCCAGGTTATAGTAGCTCAGCTAGTTTGACTCAGATTTGACAACCAGAGGGGACTACTGACTTGCAAGGTGGATTACCAAAAAAGCTAATAAAAAGGGGAAGAAAACACTGCCTATTTAGCATCCCAGGCAATTGCCTTCACAGAAGCAGCAGTAGCTCTGTTATATTTCACTGGCAAGGAAATGAAAAGACATTTGTCTGCGCTGTTCTCTTCACCACTCGACCAGACCTTCCCCATTATTGCCAGGGAGAAGGCAGCAGAACAGAGAGAAGCATATTAGCTCAACAATTCACAAACTGCTCGATGGGCTATGCTGACTTGGACTGCAGAGCTCTGTTCTTCAGCAAGGCAGCAAATCTTTGCTTTTGTATTTGTGCTGTAATCAAAATGAAACAAGCCTTCTACTACAGTTCTACTTATGAGCTATGCCAGCTGTTAGAAATGGAAAGTGATTAAAATAGTGTCCTAACATTTAAATTATTTTCTGTAGCAACAGAGAACTCAGAGATATAATTTCATGGCAAAAGATTATCCTTGGTATTATATGACCACATCAAACA
The DNA here is from genome assembly GCF_022539395.1 of Myiozetetes cayanensis. NCBI lineage: Eukaryota > Metazoa > Chordata > Aves > Passeriformes > Tyrannidae > Myiozetetes > Myiozetetes cayanensis. Next base: position 48,654,529 of record NW_026087742.1, on the reverse strand, counting down.
TTCTAGGAAAACAATGAACAAAGGCAGTTACCAGACAAGCATTTGATTTTTATTGCTCCTTATTCTTTACGGATGCACTAACTCAGCAGAACCCATTTTAAAGGATCTACCCAAGCTAGTCAAGTGACTAGAAGAAAATACTCTGGAATTCAGACAATATCCTCTTTTTGAAAGAAGGAGAACATTTCTGTTAAATGTTACATTTCTATCTAATGTTAACTAAATTTAAGTCTTCTATCTGCAGCATCCTTCCCAGAAATTCATTTCCTTTCTCTGTTAGCCATTTATCACATTCCCTGTTACTCAAGATGCACAACATGATTTCACTGTATTATAACTCAATCAAACTTAAAGGCTATAGTACAGCACAGGCAGGTTTACTGTCTGGTCAAACAAAAACATGGCAATTGCTTGCTACTTAAAGCCTATGAATCAATATATTGATTCTTAATCAAAACTTAGCACTACTATTATGTACAATAACCACTACACTAATTCTACACTTTCAGGATTTTTATACGTAAAGTAAAATACAATTATTTTATATGAGATGAGCTTAGTTGATTAGAGTATGGTGTTAATAACACCAGCGTTGTGGGTTCAATCCCCGTATGGGCCATTCACTTAAGAACTGGACTTAATGATCCCTTGGGTCCCTTCCAATTCAGAATGTTCTACGAAATCTATGTTTCAAGCTCTAAGTACTCTATGCAGTGTAACAGAAGAAGTATTATTAGTATCAGCTTATCAGAGCAGAAGACTGAAAGGTGACACATTTTATATCACCAAAATAAATATATCACCAATAAAACTCTCAGTTTTTACTGATAATTAACTGTTAATTATTTGTGTCTGTATTAGAACACCAGCAGATATTCACTAATCAATACACAGATTAGCTGCAGAACAAGATTTCTAAGGGGATCTGGCACATGAGAATAGCTTCTAAAATGCAAAGCAGCATGGGCAAAGGTTTAGCAGTAAGCACAAAGTTACTTTAGGATACTCATTGTCTTATAATTGCAACACAGACAACAAAGCCAACATAACCAACGCCTCTCAGTGCACAATGACATTTACTCTTCTGTGATTTAAAGCAATGTTACAGGTTTCAGGCAAATACAAGTATTTACTTTGGGTCAGTGAACTATCACAATTTCACAACTGCCAAAGAAGATGTACAGTACCACATTATAGCTTCTGTTGTTTAAATCAACATCTGAGCTCGCTCAAGACAGGATTTGCAGTATTTTGTGGTGTTATTCTTTCTTGTACTTTAAAATGCATTATTTGAATAGTTACTGGGCAAACCTTGCTTACTTTCTAATTCTTTTAGTTTTGTACTTGTGAGAGAACTAACAATATGGAGGTGTTAGTTCCAATAAAAAAACTCAATATCAACTGAAATGGTTAAGTCTATGAATCCAGAATTGTTTCTGTTACCCAGTCCTCAACAACAGCATGCTTACGTGGTTAGTTAAGCAGAACATTAGTGTCTTCAGTATGCAGCAATACCAATTTCTGTTCAGAGTTGTTCAATTAAAAATCCTCTCCCTGTTCTCATTTGCAGACCAAACCCATAAACCATTACCAAATTTGCTCAGGCAACAAATTGGGCAATCAGTCCCTCATGTCCAGGCTGAAATCACCTACAACAAGACCATTAGCTAATCTTGAAAGTGGGGCATTTTTACTGTACACTTACCTTGGGTTAACTTCAAGGTGATAATTACTTGCAATGGTGCTAATTTCGATCTTCTTTTTAGAAGGCGCCTATATGGAAAGTAAGCATGTTAATGTTCAAGAAGTGTTCTAAAAATCCATCTTATAAACTACAACAGTCAAACCAAGAGTCTCAGAGATCAAAGAACTGCTGAGACACTGGACTTGCCTATCTCCTATACCTCCAACCCCACCTCCAAAAGAAAAAAGGAGAACCGACACATCATCCAGCTGTAAAATAGCAACAATGATTATTATAGCAACGCCTGCTATGTATTACTGCATACTCCAGTTACTCCAGAGTCCTGTAAAAGGAGGCTCATTATTGGAATCAGCTATTCAAAATAAATGACACTTTGCCCATTCAAAGAAAAGTTTTGGAGGCAAAACTGCTGGACAAGCCTGAAGAGGCTGTTAACTTCTCCTGTCAGAGAACTTCAAGTCTCTACTTTGAAGAAAGTATTACTATTTAAAGCACCACTGAATTTAGGTCTGGACAGTTAAATATATTCTATATTTATTTCATCCAGTTTAAATATATTATTTATTCCATCACTGATAGTTAAAAAGAAAACATTAAATAACCTATTTATCAATGAAGCCAGATAACCCCTTGCTGGTTAAGCCTTCTACAGCAAGGATTTTTAATAGGTAAAGAATGCCTAAGACCAGGGCAGATAAAATTTAAATTTGGTTTTGGTTTTTGTCTTTTATTTTTGCTGAAATTGCCACTATGAGAACAAGAAAACAATGTAAAACTTGAATATATGCAAAAAGCAGTGCTAAGAATTAAAAAAATAACCCTTATTCTACAGACTAACTAAATTCTATATATTTAATTCAGAACTAGTCTGTCATGACAGATGCTATTGTTCAAACCAACCTGTAAACAACAAATTAAAAACCCCACCCCAAACAAAATAACACATAAGAAAAGCCAACCAGGCACAGAAAACAGAGAATCCCACATCCTGAAGACCTAGGGAACAAGAACATTTGGAAAACTATTTGTTCATATAACCAAACTAGTATAACTAATTACATAAAGAAGTTTGAATATACAGAGAGGGGGGGAATTGGTTTTAAAACTCAAAAAAAATATAAAGGCCTCACAACAGAAACCTATCTGTATATCCATGTTACTTCACAGCAGATGGGAGACATATTTTTTGTTTTTGTTTCTTTTTACCGTTATACTCTGATGCTCAATCCTCAGTTTCTCCACTCCTGCACCATACAATTCCCTTAACAAGCACATTATTCTTGTCTTTTTTCCAGCTCCTGATGGTCCATACACCAACAGATGAGGAAAGTCACCACACTGAACCTGAACAAAAAGCAACATGATTAGTTAGTTATAACAGTATTCTCTTTATAAGAGAGTAATGCATCCTTCCATTCTCACCCAAGTTTACGTAAAATGACTTTTCTAGCTCCATGATAACATAGTACTTAGAATCAAGATTGCTGAATCCCTTTCCTGCAGCAACATTTCCTATAGAAAATATTTTTCTGAAAGCCATGTGCAACTTATTTAACCTCAAACACTTCATCACTCAGAAAATACCCCAAACAAACCAACAAACAACAAAATCCTTAAAAAAACCCATCCCAGCATTTACAAGCTTTCCAGGGTTACTAGAATGACAGCTGCAATAAACACACGGTTAAAAGGTTTAAAAGAAAGACTAAAACAGACACAGAGAGAAAGAGAAAATTAGTTCGGAGTTTCACTTGCAAGCTTTGAATATAGGCAAAGGAGTAACAGGTAGCCTGTGTTTAAATGAAGCCAGGCTGGAAGGGACCCCCAGTGGTTCATCTCCTCCAGCCTCCCTGCTCAGGCAGGGCCATCCCAGAGCGCATGGCACAGGCCTGTGTCCAGATGATTGCTGGATTATCTCCCGTGAAGGAGGCTCCATAACCTCTCCGCACAGCCTGTTCCAGTGCGCGGTCCCCCGCACAGCAAAGAAGCTCCCTCCCATACTGAGGCGAAATCCCAACCCCTGAGGCACCGTCCCCGCGGGGAAGAGAGCACCCGGAGGCCACAGGGCCGCGGCGGGGAGGCCGACGGAGCGGAGCGGGTCGGCCCCGGGGGTCCGTGCGTGCCGCACTGACCAGGTTGCGGAGCCGCGCCGCCTGCTCGCGGTGGAAGTCGAGGCGGGCGAGGGCGCCGGGCCGGTGCTTGTCGGCCCACAGGCTCATGGCGCCGCAAAGCCCGCGCTACGGCGGCCGCCGAGGGACAAACCGCGTCGGCGGCGGCCCCGCCCCCGCTGCTCCCCGAGCCCGGCCCAGGGCAGGGTGGATGGTTCCAGAGGCCCGGCTCGGTGCCAGCCGGGATTGGGTTCCACCTTCCCGAGTGACAGAGCCAGCAGGCGGCACTGCGCTCCGCGAGAGCTTTGCCGAAACAGCCCCATACCAGTCACTGTGAAGGACATTGACTCCATTGACTCCATCACCCCCACTGTATCCCCAGAACCACGGAGCCCTCCGAGCCCCGTTCGAAATCAGTCCTCTCCAGGGGCGTTTCGCAGAATCACGGAAGCAGTTTAGGTTGGGAAAGACCTCTGGGGTGGATCATCGAGTCTAACCTGTGACCAAACACCGCCACGTCAACTCGTTCATGGCACTCAGTGCCACATCCAGTCTTTCCTTAAACACCTCCAGGGATGGTGACTCCGCCATCTCCCTGGGCAGCCCGTTCCAATGTCTCATCACTCTTTCTGTGAAGAAATCGTTCCTAATGTCCAAACTAAACATCCCTTGGTGCAGCTTAAGGCTATAAAGAGAGAGGGCTTATAATTAGACTGTAATTTGGAATATGCATTCTCCAAAAACCCACAACACCTAAAAAAACTTGTGTTTCTTTCTTGTTTGTTGGTGGAGACATCATTGTTATCTTATTAATAACGTCCACTGGGATCTGATGACATCAATCTTGCCATTTTATTCCTAAAATCTGGATGTCCTGCCCTGGCCCCTTTACCTTACTTTGTTTTATGGCAAAACCAGCTTTCAGGATTCAGATTGTTTGCTTCCATTGCTTGAAAACTTCCACTGTGTAGTATCCCTAATAAATTAAGCATCATGCAAAAGTGATATTATTTGAAAGCAGAATTCCTTGAAGTGATGAAATATGGATATACACATGAATAGTCTGTAAAGTGTCAAGCCTAATTTTTTTTATGATTTCTGTGAAAAAAATTAAAGTGAGATGAAACATTCGTGTTACTGTTCATGTTTTACCAGCTCTGCGTGCACAGTTATTCACACAGTCAGAATGCATAAGGCAGTTAATGGCTTCACTAACCAAGACATTTAAGTTGCTCATAAAAATCACAAAAACCTACTGGGGGCACTAGGCAGTAGAGCCCTTCCATTGATACCATGTTACCTGTTTATCTGAAATAGTTGCATTACTTACTCTCATAGACACTTATTAATCAGTTTTATTTGCATATTGCCATGAATTAGCAAATTCTACAGCTACCTGAAAGGAGATTGTAGGCAGGTGGAAGTCAGACAACTAGTGACAGGACAACAGGTTGAAGTCTTAAGCTGTGAGAGAGGAGGTTTAGGTTAGACATTAGGAGAAAATTCTTTACATAAAGGGTCATTAGATATTGGAATGGGCTGCACAGAGATGTGATGGAGTCCCTGTCCCTGGATATGTTTAAGGAAAGACTGGATGTGGCACTCAGTGCCACGGTCTAGTTGACGTGGTATTGTGTAGTAAATTGGACCCAATGATCTCATAGGTCTTTTCCGATCTGATGGATTCTGTGATTCTCCTGTTACAGCTTTGTCAGCACTGTCCTGGTACATGACTGAGTCGGTGAAAGCTGCAGCAGCAATAACCTGCCCACGGCTTGCCTTCATATCCTCTGTTATACTCAGCACCACAGAGTGGCCTGTTCCTCTGCCATTTTCTACATTCACATTTTGTGGGTCTACAGTGTTTCTCCTGTGTGCCTGTTCTCTCTGCTCCACACCTGCGTTCTTCAAAGTAGTCTCTGAATTTGACCATTTAGTTCTTTGGTATCCTCTTTGGTTAGCTGTATTTATTACTTGCCTTTTTATGCTTTTTCAAATCCTTAGCTCGTTTGACTGACTTTTTAATAATTTCTGAATGATATGCTGTTCTTCTGTGTCTGTCAATGTCATGCTTAACTTAATTGCAACTTCTTGATAGCTTTTTATAACCTGCACAGTTTTTCCAGCCTCCAGAGAGTTTTTGCTAACACATGCCAGCTTCCAGCAAGAGCTCTGACAGGTACTCCAGGCTTTTAAAGTATCAGTGAAAACAAATCTTTTTTGGATGAGGTCAGACTTCAGCAAGCATGATTCAGTCCAGAAGGCTTTTAGATACTTTCAGCTCCTGAAGAGATCAAGGAGTGAAGACATGTAGCATCTCTGAAATGCCCTAGTCTCTTTTTATTATTAGCTCTATTTATTATTAAACTTCCATAGGATTTCTTCTTATCCTGAGAAGAAAACCTTGGAAACTGTGCCCTACTTCAGCAATACATTTAAGCATGGGCTTACACTTATCTTTTCAGTAATTTCTTGCTATAAAAAGTAATTAGGCAGATGAACAAAATTATTTATGTAAAAATTTTATCATTTTAAAACCTGGGCCTGCTTGAAGCATTGCAGTTATGGTACCTTTTATCTGATTAAAATGAGCTATAATGCTTTGATTTTCTGCTTCATTATTTTTAACTGCACTATAGATGCAAACAAAAATAACTAAATACCTAAAATTCAATGGTTTAGCCAAGTATTTTACAAATAAATCAATGTGAATAATACAAGACACTCTGGCAATTTCAGCTGCAGTCACAATTCACTCAGATACAAAGACTGTTAGAATATGTCTTCACTCATTTTGTTCAGTCCAGCAGAAAGGTCAAAAGGTAAAATGACTTCTCTGCATGCATAAGCTAGACAATGTATCTGAAAATAGAGATTTTAACTACAAATGGCATTTCGAGCCTCTTACTACCAGCAGGCATGTTATTAGAAAGTGACTCAATGTCAGGCGCTATAAGAGAAGCTCCATCTTATACCCAGATTGAAGTAAAACTGTAAGACCTGGGTCCTGTTCTTACATATGTATATAAAAAGTAGTTTTTAACCAGCTTCAAACCAATTATTGAAACAGTGCTAGAACAAACTAGAGCATTCTTATAATGACCTCCAAAATATCTTTACAGCATGATTGGTGCTGGCAATTAGAGTAGCCATTAACAAGTCCAAGTACTATTTTACTGTACGACTTGTGTTTTCCAGACAGAAGACTGTTTGGCTTCCTTTGATCCCTCAGGCTGTTCTGTTTGACTTCCTTTGATCTTTCAGGCTGTTTAGCTGACTGAGAAAAATTTTTCTTTTCAGTTTCAAATATTTTAGCAGATCATTGCCACTCTGTTGACTGTCACTCCAGGTTATGTCACCCTGTCCCCATCAGAGCACCTATATTGCTGCAAGAAAATTGTAGCATATCAAGAAAGACCAGATCACTAATTACAATGCAAAGCAAACAAAAACAAAAACAAAGGACCATAACAAAGTGACATCTGTTCTGTTGATGACATGCTGATGTCATGCAGATTGAATATGACAATGGAAAAAAAAACATAAATGGTGATAGCCAAATAAAAATCTAAACCAAACATATCTCATCTAGATTGGCATGCATTAAAGAAGCTGCTTCTTTATAAGAGATGTAAAATCAAGAAATCCTTTTTCTTCAGGAGTCTGATGGTTTGTCTTACAATCCCTTATTTAGTCTGGAAAATTAAAGTAATAAAAACATCATAGGAGTTTTCCATGCAGGATGAAGCAAGCTAAAAAGGTGTAACAAGATAGGTTTTCATAACTACTGGAAGTGCATTCTGGAAAAAGCTACAGAGATAACACTGAATTGGAAGATACATTGGAGGATACATTCTGTCCATCAATCATTACTGTAAAATCTTTCGTACATTTGTCCATCTGGAAAAGATTAAATAAAGCCCTTTCCTAAAGATGTGGAAAGATGAAAATAATTAGGTGTATTAAAACAACAACAACAACGACAAAACAAACAAACAAACAAAAACCTCACAAGATTTGTTCTGATTTAATCAGTACTTCTTCATGCTCTGACTCCTGCTGCTAAGGACCAGACACTGCTCAGCTTCCCTAGTCTCTAAAGTGCCTGGAGAAGTAGAAGAAAAAAAAGATGAGATGTGTTTTTTGTTCTTATGCTCCCTGTGGTTTCAATTTGGCATAGCTGTGCAAACCTAAGACCCTTTTTTTCCAACATTAAGAATTGTACAGCTACACATTTGAGCAAGATTTACAGCAGCATAGTTAATCATAATAGAGAAACCTAAGGAGGCAGTTGACATTGTTTAAATAGACTGATCATAAATTCAAACATCTGTCTGGGGACATGTAGAGTTATAGATCCTATCTTCAGATGAACTTCTGCTATGTTAAATACATACCCATTTTCTACTGAAGGTTTTGATAAAAATCATAGGAGATTTTCATATGTAATTTAGATCTTTCCCTCTGAGTTTTATGAAGTCGCTGACTAACAGATACAATCATGTGCTTCAGTTTCCACCAGCCTGCATTTTGCAATAACAGAAGAACTGCAACAAAGGAAGCTCTTGTCCACTTAGGATTGATGATTTGAGTTTAAGCCTCCTAGAAGTGTTCTGAAAATGACTCAATAAGTTAAGAAATATTCAACATTCTTTTCTGAGTGTATTCTAAATAAGACACACAAGTACCTTACGGAAACTAATTGTGAAGCTCTTTAAAGAATGGCATGATGTCAGATATTTGAATATATGAAGAAATATTTGTGCCTGACCTGTAATTAGGAATCTTGTGAAGATGTTGATATTATGACATTTTTTGTCTCTTTCTAGGCAAGGGTAGATGTCGCTAACAAACAACTATTTGGATTATTTTTAAATCTAGGGGGTTTGTTTCTGTTCTCATCAGGTCTTGAGCTAGAAATTTTTTTATTGACTTGACCTACTTTTACAGTGAAAAAAATCATGAAAAATAATGCATTTTTGCAAAAAATCAGATGAGTTACATTCTAGATACCTCTGCCTGTAATATCCTAACTAATATGACTAAGATAATAAGTGTCTTTTACATTTCTAACATTTGAAAACTCATTTTTCTATATATAAGTGTTTCTCTTGATGATAATGTTTCAGCTCCTTTGAATTCACAGAACATTAATAAATTAAATTCAGGCACCTCTGAACACATCTTGGTGTTTTTCAAAAATGGCAATAAATGTGGCATGGAAAAAAAGTCAGATTTCTAATGCATTCCTTCAAAGTAAGTTACTAAAAAATTATGTTACCCAAACCAATGTCTATCCTGTGCCATTGGCAAGACACGATGTTTGTCCCTAATCATGGTTTTCATAAATTTGCTGAAACTCAGCGGTTCTGTAGCACATGCTATGTTTTATGAACCCAGTAATCTTTCAGAGCTTGACTATCATAATTTCATCTCCTATAAAATAATCAAATTATGCTTGTTAGATCTCTTTTATTCAGGCCACAGCAGTCTTGTTCATGTCTCTTAATTTGTCTTTTCCCTTGTAGAGTAATTACATTTTTGTTGAATCAATGGACACACTGAAGCTTTTGAATTTCCTGGTTTTCTCCTGAGGCTCTTCATTTTCAGAAGAGTTTTCATCTTAAGTTCAATGTCAGTTTCAGTAAATTTTACTAATCTTTCAAGTTTTGTTTTGATGTCAGTCAGTAAACTCATCAGAGATTTACACAGATTTACTAGCTAATCTGAGGCCTGTTCATGTGTCAGTAGGTGGAATCTTAAAAGCAGTATATTCTCATATCCTCACTGTAAATGCGTTTCTGTTATAAACATGTATAACAACAGAACATGCTACATCATGCTACACTTCCCAGTTTTATACATTAAAATGTCCGATACACAATGACAAAAGAAATCTGGAGTAGACATTTTGTTTGAAAAACATTTACCACACATTTATCTGCCTTTGTGGACATAACACAAACTGTGACCTAACTGCAGTCTTGGAAAATCACCACAGAGCAATCCCAGCTGTGAAAAACTGTTAGATACGTCTTCATACTGCTGCATTGCTATTGATGTGAATGGGAATGAACCTCAGTCACTATGCTGCAAGACTTTACCAGCTGAGATTAGATGACTGACTTCCTGTTCTTCAACACTGCAACACTAAAAGGACAAAACTCTAGCTTTTCCTTCTGTCCAACAAAAAGAAAACTGTGTCATAAAGTCTTCTGATCATTCCTCTGGTTCTTATGTTTCTTAGGAAAAGATACTTTAAAATTAATGGGTTTTGTTGAAATAGGCAATATAAAACACAGCTCTAAATGCTAAACACTCCTTGAGGAACAGCATGCTGTTGAATTTAAGGAAAATGAGACATCAAATATAAGGAAAATGAGATCAAATATTTTGCATTAGTTCTCTTCATCTATTTTGTCCTTCCACTTCTTCGTGTATCTGTCTGAATTCACATTTCCTTACAGTGAAAAGAAGAACTCATGCTTACAGTGAGGAGAAGAACTGTGTGAAGAGACTCTTTTCAGACTTAAGTGCAAGTGAATTCATATGAATAATTTGCTGTATTCATGGCAAAGCTGTTGTTTCATTTTGCCTCAGGTGTCTATCCTCTGGAAGAATCAGCTTAAACTATCAACATATAAAGGCTTCAAAGAACCATTAAGTTCATCCTTCAGATATGCAGTTGTTAAAATTTGTGGGTTATTTTCTAGCTACACATATGTGACTGCACTGTTTGTGATAGAGATATAAGGTGCGTGGGCTAACACTTTATACCTTTTCTTAATTATTTCAACTGTGGCTGCCCTGCTTCTTTCTCTTCCTCTCCTCCCAAATTTCTACCCTTTACACTTTCCTGTTACTGTGCTTATCTAATTCCATGAAAAACCGGTTTAGTGAGCTAAATGGGCAATAAAAGTAATTATATTTTTCTACTCTAGATCCCTGGAATTTCTGCTATAGAATCATGTGGGTGTAGGGAGTCGAAAAGACTTTACCTGTGCTTACTTCAAGCAGTTTAAAATCTTGTGGATTTACATTGTCAGAACGATGCATTAGTGCTATATTTTCTGCCCTATCCTTAACTTTTTTCTGTTTACATACAGAGAGCTAAGACCACCCTTGGTATTTGTGTAAATGGCCTCTCTTTCATAGCATCTGATCTGGATGATGAGGGACCTCCCTGTTTCTAAACAGCTCTTCATCAAGACAGTTCTTTACAGGGATACTGTGGCTATGAGTAGCATTCGTGTGCACAGACTGTCCCTTTTGGTGCCCTCTACACAATTTTCCTTTCTGGAATCTCTTTTTTTTCTACTGTGTTCTCTGCACTTGGGCATCGTTGCTTTTATCAATCTGTAATACCTTTGTGCGGTGGCTAATTAGAAGTCTGTATCAGAGGTCAAAACTGTGGTGAATTCTTTGTATCTAAAAGATATTTATTTTTTAATAAGTAATAAGCTTGTTAATAAGTTAATAAGCTTGATAGGAAAGCGGTAAATAGCAAGATCGGTGTATTTTGCCTCTCTGGATGCCAGCACAAATTTTTGGACCTGGTCAATTGAGTGCTCTAGGCATAGTTCCTTGCAGATCATGTCTGCAAGGCTACATAAACTTGCACAGTTCTTTTTGTTCAACTGACCTTTACTTGCTAATCACAGCACTTTCAGTAGTAAATGAAACGAGAGAGTGGACATTCTCAGTGAATGAGATGACCTGTCATCAAATGTTATGGACCATCCATGGGTCCTATTCAGAATAGTCCAGGCTTCCATTTGAGCAAGTATTCATTGGCCCAATCAAAACCATGTCAAATGCCATGTAAATAGTTTAATGATACAGGCTGTGGCAGGACATAGCCATCCTGATAAGACCTAAAATCTAATCCAGCTATCGTACAAGCTATCACGCAAGATCTACTGCTGAAACCAGGGTGTTGTCTTGGTGTTAATAATGCTACAATCATCCTGGTTCACCAGACTTCGAATACACGCCCTGCTTTCTGAAGTCTGATTTGACAGATAAGCTGATAGTTGACTGTAAATCTGTGACTAGCAGTCAATCACTTTATACTGTAAAAGTCCAGTACCCTTTCATGCAGTCAGGTTCTTCTGGCATAACCCTTCTTGGGGTGTATGGTTGGAGATTCCTCCCTTGGGCTGGGGACACCTCCCAAGGATACTCCTTGAGGTTGAGAGAAAGAGATCTCCCCACGAGCATTGGTATGGACCAGCCTTGCTGATGGCCACCTGAAAAAATTTAAGCACAGGACACAGACTGCTTATGTTGTTTATGGGGACTAAGGGGTGTGAACTCAAAGTAGCACTTTCAAAGGTTCCAAACAACAAGAATGTGGTTCTCCAGAGTATACTGTAGAGGCTAAAAGTTCACAGGATTTGGGGAGGAGGCCACATAAACTCGCAGAAGAAAAAGCTGCAATGTTTACTGACTTTGTGGAAGCTACATTAGGCCCAGAGGGCCCCTAGAACACCATTGCTTGAATCTGGGAAAAGGTCCAGGGAAATTATCGCTCTATATTTGCCCCACTTTTCTTCTCTGTCCTGTACATCCTCTGTGGCTGCTCTGAGAGACAGGATACTGAACTGGAGTTAGCCGGTGCAGCTGCTGTAGTCTCCCATATTTATCTTCAGTCTCATCTCTATCCCTGTCATGCATCCAGTGAAATCAAGACATAGAGAGTCTGCTGCTTGGACTGTTATTTTTTTTCCATTGCTTTATATAGGGATTTAGTCTAGACAGGATCAAGTTGGACATATTTTTTCAGCACTTACAGACCTAGGTGCTTTTGTCATTGTAAGCTTCCTGCTTAGCTTAGTAAGCTCTTAATTAGCTTCTATATCTTTTCTGTCATTCTTCCACTCAGCTAGAGTAGACCATTTCTTCTAGGAAGCAGAAATTTGGCTTTTTAGGCCATTAGTGCCTCTGCTGGTAAATTGTCTTGCCCCCAGAAAAAGCTGCTGTAATTCTTTAACGCTGCCAGACAATAAACCCTTTCTTTCTCTCATACTTTTTCCTGTCACCACCTTGTTTATCTGTTCCAGAAAGTCTGCCTTTCTGCTGCTTTCTTGGTAACCGGTGGAAGAAGTCATGGGCCTATTTGCATTCTGCATCAGTGTACTGTGTCTGAGCAGCAGCATGAAGTGTCTGCACTTAGTGTGTCAGATATGTCATGCCTTTTCAATTTCAGCTCTGTTACCACTTTTTACCTGCAAATCCTTCAACGAGCTCATATTCTAGAAAATAGAGCTGTAATTTACTGTGACATGACTTCCCCTATTAGAAATGAGTACATCTGTTCACTCAGCTATGGCTTCCTCAGCACCCTCCAGTAGCAACATAATTAGAGTTCTGATTGCAACCTGCTAATGACTCCTTCCCCAAATATCTCCCAATCTAATTTTAAATGTGACATAGCAAATGGTGCTAATAAACAGCAAGGAGAGAACATGATAGGGGAAAGAAAAAGAGTTATAGCAATATCAACAGGAAAATTTATTAAAGCATTGAGTTCATGAGTGTGAACTCACAAGTTTCTAAAGGCGTTAGAGGTTTAGGATTGTCTAAGAAGACAAAGACAGAGATGTGGAGTACATTCAGGACCATATCACTGGGCTTACCTTGCATATTGTACATTACCTTAACTTGTGCTAAAGATACGAACATAAAATTTGCTTTTGCTCTTAATAGAAGTTTTCTTTTACTTGTAATAGACATCTAAAGTCTTCTGTTCTAGGTAAAATGTTATTTCAGAAAACTTCTTTTTGTCACACTGGCGATTATCAAAAAAATTCTGAGACCTTCCACTGACTTCAGAAGGCAACTGATCAGCTTTACTGTATGGTTGCTTGAATATGTTTGAATATGTTTGAATACTGTGTTCTGTAGTCAAGGAGCCCCTGGGAGAAGTCAGATATGTAAATTTAAAAGATGACACTATTAAAGGTTTTGGTACTATCAAAAGCTTTAATCATTAAATTATTATGGAAATGGGCGGATTTATACCACAATGAAGGAAATAGTCATTTTTCCATTGATTTCAATTCAGGAGTTTTTCCATTCAGGATTTTTTTCATTTGGGATTTTATCTATAATGTTCAAAGGATATTTGATTTATTATATTTCAAATCTTACTAACTTTACAATATATTTAGTAGTATAGTGGAATATTCGCTCTTGAGCAATCCAGATGTTCCACTAAATGTTACAGAAGCACCCTCAGGTAAAGTCTCATTGCTTTCTTCTCCCTTTTGTTTTTGCAACCTCTGTTTATCCTTGAACACCATATGGTGCATGTTCTTAACATCATTTATCAATATAGCATCGTACATTCTGGTGCCCTGTTGTACATGCTGGTGTCAGTCATCCTGTGATTTCAGAATATAGGGATGGTCCAAAGGTTTTTTGTTTCCAACAATCAAATGCTGTGGATTAATTATTTATATAAACCTAATTATTTCCCACTGAATTTATTAAAAAGGGAAAAAATAAAGCTATTTAAATCTTCAACATCAAAGACTAAGCAGATTGCCTGTAAAGATCAGAAAGAATCATTCTCTACATGCAATAACTGATAAATAGGTGGATGGTTAAGAATAGGACCCTTTCTTCATCTTACAATATCAGATATTGATCAGAGTTTGAAATAGGATTTTATCTGTTGATCTAATGTCCGTCTAATTAAGAATCCTATATTACTTAAACCTTTGACTTATTTTGTAACTAAGAAATAGACATGTTATTCTGCAATTCAGTCATCTCTAATTAGGATTGCCAAGGAGGAGACTGGATGCAATTAGCAAAATTTACACTTTGTCAGCATTGTAATAGTTACTTACAGGGTTCTATAGAAATATTTTGAAGATATTGAGCAGAATATAGGAGTTAAAGACCTAGTAAGAAATATTTTTCCCATTTTAAGGTAATGTAGAGCTACTCTTGGGATTATTTGTTCTGTTTCAAAGTGTGTTCCACTTAAATATTGCTTTATTCTTGATCTGGCTGAATGTCATCTTTGATTCTTATATGTCATATAAGGAAAACCTGAATTCTAAAATCACTCCATTAACAATGGAAATTAGAAATCTTGTTGGTGTAGTCAAATACTCAGAATCAGAAAAGTTTGTCCTGTCACTTCTCAGTGAAATATTAACCTGTGGAACCTTTCAATATTGCACTGAAAAACTTTTTTAAAATCCCCTAGAAGACAGAGTGCCTCAGAAAATGCCTTGATTGATTTTCACTTGGAGCAGGAGTTCTGGTTATCACATTTGCCTATCATATGAAAGATCCCTGGTTTGAAACTGGAGGGAAACATCATGTTTTGGGGAAGCAAAGTGCTTCTGACCATAACAGAAGATCAGGTTCTCAACCACCTGAGGAGCATACACAAGTCTATGGAACCTGATGAGATACATCCCAGAGTCCCTAGGGCTGGTGTAGTAATTGGCTGATGTAGTTGTCCAGGCACTCTCCATCATGTTTGAAAAGTCATGGCAGTCAGGTGAAGTCCATGGTGACTGGAAAAAGGGAAACATTGCACCCATTCTTTAAAAAGGGTGGAAA
Organism: Myiozetetes cayanensis; assembly: GCF_022539395.1. Classification (NCBI taxonomy): domain Eukaryota; kingdom Metazoa; phylum Chordata; class Aves; order Passeriformes; family Tyrannidae; genus Myiozetetes; species Myiozetetes cayanensis. The sequence continues at coordinate 48,639,133 of NW_026087742.1, read as the reverse complement.
GGAGGACCCTGGGAACTACTGACCTCTCAGTCTCACCTCTGTGCCTGTGAAGGTCATGGAACAGATCGTTCTGTAAGCTATTGTTGTACTTTTAGTTATAGGAAAGATTTTTAGTGATTTTTTTTCATACCACCATGTAATTCAGAGCATGGGGGACCACCACACCCCGATCCAAGCTGAATCAGGGAAAGACTGTCCCCACCATCTTGGGACCAGCCAGAAGGGTGGGTCCCTGAAATGAAGCATCCTGGGAACTCAGGAGACAGGAGATAAAAACAGACATGCACTGAAATTCTTCCTTCTTGGTACCTGATTTCTTTTGCTTGTTGGAGCACTGTGGACTTTTGGAGCCTCTTTCCTGGGGACTGCTGGCCCCAGCTGAGATGTCCTGGTGCAACCAGCCACTGCTGATAGCTCAGGAATTTCCCTTTTGGGAGCCCCACAGCTGCCACCCTGTGGGTTGAGACCACCAGCCCCAGCTAAGTCACCCTGGCATGACCAGCCACCACCTACAGCTTGGGAATTTCCCTTTCAGGAGCTACACAAAGAGCTGCCACAGTGTGGCCCAGGACAACCCACCCCCAGCATCAAACCGGGTCATCCTGGCCCCGCCATTGTCATTCCACATGGTTTGCTATACCGGAACCCAAGCCAACATCCCAGTGGAATCTCCTTCAGATGAAGTATCCTTCCACTTGTTTTAACCTAGGGGGGTGTAAAAGCTATGTCCAGCTTCAATTGAAGAGGGATTTTTTTGTGTTTTTTTAAAAGCAAAGGTGAAGATACAATCTAATTCAAATCTGTGTCAATTCAAATGTTCCCACTGATTTTAATGGAGGATATTTCAAGCAGTCTGTGTGTCCCTTTAAATAAATTTCCACTGATTTTGCCAAGAACAGGAGATGGCTTTGAAAAATTGGGCTTGGACAAGATAGCAAAGACAATGTACAGAGATACAGGTGGGAGATTTTTTTTCCATCCTTTCTTCAGCCAGTTTCCATCCCAGTTCTCTTCCCCTGTGTCCTAGGATATAATATTGTCTTGTATCTAAGCCTAATGCTTTCTGCTGATAGTGGTAGTATGATGTGCAGAGGAAGGTCTTTAGCCCCTTGTGGCTTCTCTCAGCCTGGCAAAGTTCATAATTACTCATCAGGGCAACTCTTGAATCCTTAGATCCCAAGCTCCTTTGTCTGTGAGCTTGGGAACCACACTGACTTCAGTGTCTGGGAAACCTTGGTACAACAAGAAAATAAGATGAATTTTAGGCCAAGTGAAATATCAGTTTATAATGTAATTTGGAAAATCTGCTGATATATGCAGTCTCAGGACAAATTAAAACCTCAGCAGGAGTAATACCGTGCTGTGTGAGAAGATTGCAATTGATGCTTCTATTTTTTACTGTAATTGTCTGAGACCCTTAGGAGAATACACACTAAACTCTGAAGGAAAGTGCATTTGTAAGCCCTATGAGCTGTGCCATAAACTGGTGTTTTGAACAGCACAGGGATGTGAAAAAGAAAAATGACATTGCATGAAGTTCTGGATGAGAAAAACAAATTAGCTCCTTCTGCTATAGCTGCTGGTACTTTATTCTCACAAATTTGTTTTTGTTTAAATATAATTTAAAGTGCTTTTTTATTTAAAAAAATAAATTATTGCACATAAAAAAACTCAGGAGGTGGATGTTTTATTATCATGGCTGACACCAGAGTAATGTGCAGCATGAGGAGCTTCCTACTGTGGCAGAATTCAAATAGTAACAAAAATTTAAGTACTCATCTAGAGCACAGAACAGCAGGAGATTTTATTGTGCTGCCCTGAATCATCAGGTCATTTCCTCATAGGTAAAGTGATACAAATGTGGTTGCAGCATGTTCCTCTAGTCCTGGCTTTACCTCTTGCAAGCCTTGTCTCACGTCCCCATGCCAAACTGAATCCACCCTCCCTACAATTATAGAAGGAAGAGTATTGTGGGCCCTTTGAGTTCCTTTCCTATAGTTCTCTGCTGTCCTCTCTCTGGACTGAGTTATCAGACTCATATGATTCAGGGACAGTTTTATGATGTGGATTCTTGTCAACAACCAAGGGAAGCAGTCCAGTAAATTCCTTTAAAAACCACTGTAGAGATGTTGAATTTCAGCAATTTTGATCTAGGTTGCTCCTGCTCCTAACTACCCTGAAAAGATGAAAATAATTTGCCTTGCTGTGCTTCTGTTTGTGAGAATAAAATAGTCTCATTACAATATGAATGCTATGATGGTGAATACTGACCATACTTTAAAGGGTCCAGTGACACATCATATTTCCTAGAGCAGCCAGTCCTTCCAAAGTGAGTAAGGCTGGAGTCACACAGCTGCTGGCAGCATGCAGAGGGAACACAAAAATGCATTGCCTGCTGTTTCCATGTATCTGGGGAGCTAGCGGGTCCCTCATTTAAATACCAATGCCTAAAAGTACAATGTATAGTGCTTATTAAAAATATAACTGTCCTATGTATAAAAAATGCTCTGTTAGTGATGCTAGGAAAGAAAAAAGCTTTCTTCAGGATTTTTTTTCTTCACTTGAAATCAAATTTTAAGTTTTTCTCAAGTTCCTACAGAAGACCTTTAACTTTCTGCTTCATCACTGAGAGACTTGTTCTTGCTGTCATTGGTTAATGGTAAACAAGTATCTGTATTCCTACTTACATGAATTTTTCACCCTTAAAACCATATCATCAATTGTACTATTAAATGAACATTACAAAAATAAAAATAGAAGTAAAAAACTATCATGTAAACTCTCTACAGTTCACAGTAAAATCTAGGTTACCTCAGGAAGTTGTATGACTATTTTATTTTAAAAAGCATTGTTCATTGAAAAATATTTAGTAGAATCATAGTTTCCTATTTATGTATCATCATAGAAGTATGAGAAGTTTCTAGCCCCTATCAAGGAAGTATGATTGTGTTCATGTAATTCATTAATAAATGAAGCAGAATTACATCTTCTTTATCTATTGTTACTCTTTAAGTATTGTATATGACTTCCACATAAAAGCAGCTTCAATAGCAAAGTCACCTAGAATCTTGATGTTTCAGCATATTTATTTATCACTTAAAACATATAATAGATAAGCATAATTCCAAATATATTGCTTAATATCTACTGAAATGCCCATTTTTTTTCCTTATTTTTTAGCTCTTTCACAGTGACATCCAGCAGTTCAGGCAAAATTGTCCGTGTGCTTGGTCACTTGAGAAATAAAATTGAACCATATCTTTCATAGACATCTCATTTAGCTCCTTGTTTTCATTTGCCATTTGTCAAGTGCTAGAAATTCGGACATTTATTTTATAACAAGTTGCTACAATTCCAGAAAGCACCTGATGTTTGAAATTCTCAGCTTACTTTGGAAATGTGACCTAAGTGATCAAACCCATATGGATATATATGAGAATTTTCTTCCAGCTCACTCTTTTTTTGGTTTTGTCACAGAGAAACAACAAAGGAACCACTTCCTGTAAGAGCTGAGCATGTTTGTTTAGCCAATACTAGTCAGACTGCAACACAAAAATTAACCCCTGTAAATGTAGCATTTTCATGGACATTCTCCTCTTTCCTATTTCTTGTGGCTTTTCAGTTAAAATTATTAAATCAAATATTAAAAATCTATTTGTTCTTCCACTGAAAGGTTGCATTGAAACTGTTATTTAGATGACATGGCTAAAATAGCAAATATGGGGGAGGGGGGAAGCACAGCTCTATTTATGTTGCCAGATGACATAGCTGTTTGAGGTAACACTGAAACCATTGTATAGCAAGGCTCTCCCTACACTTCTTAAGCAGTCTTTCTCATTTGGTGCTGCTAGCCAGGAAGGTCACAGCTAGGATCACATCAACAAACAAAAAGCTGTCCGTGCACCTTGAGTAGAGCTGTTGGATAAGGAACATACTAAAACTGGGGGCAACTGAAAGTATTCGCCAGTTTTGCCTTGAACTGTTAGTAGTTCTATTCCTTCCTGAAAATGAAAGGAAAGCCAAAGCAGCACAACATTTCTGAGAAGGAACATCCACTAAATAATGTTCTCAGCTTGAAATCACCAAGCTTGTATTTTCAACTGCATCGTGATTATTCTTTTTGGTCAAAGAAATTTTGTGGGTTGATCGAAACTATTTGTCCAGCTCTTCATTTGACAAGAGAAAATTGATTTTGCTTGTTTGTTTGTAACTCAATTCAGGTTTCTGTTTAGGTCAGCAAAACTGAGAAAAGCAGGGATTTGCATAGTTCTGTGACCTTATGTTAGAAAAAAAGAACAAACAGTTACAAAAGTATATCTGGGTCACAAAGATGGTCTACGACTGCACCTACCATTGCCTGGCAGGGTGCAACTTGTGATGCTCTAGGGGGCTGTACAGATTCATGTACCTCTGAGTCAAGCTGCCAGGGTCTGTGCCTGGAGCACAGCAGCTGTTGTTCCTGCAGAGTTCTGGGACATGCATGGACCTTGCACCTGGACCTGGGAGCTGAAAAACACGCCTGGATCCAGTAATACAGATACTGGATATCTGCACCATATCTAATACTGCTTTAACAGCTGCAATCTCAAAACACTGCTTGGAAAAATCATCTAGAAAAACACGCCTTGCTGCCCTGTTGACGTGTTTTCCTTTATAACGAAAGACTAATTTTAATAATTATTATTCAAACCCCTCATGTTAACGAAATTCTTTCTAAAATTAATTGCAAATACCCTTTTTTTTCCCTGACCCACGTCTTTCTATACTGGTATGTGCTCACCTGCCCCGAGCTCTGGGCGCTGCCCTGTAAGAGGGCTGCAGCCCACGAGGTGGCAGAGCTCGCCTTGGAGAGCAGCCTTTGGTGAAAAAACACCTTTTTTTTTTTTTTTTTCCTGCTAGCAAAGCTTTCTCCCCTTCTTTCTTCCGCTTACTAATTCATTGCAAATGTAGTTTCCTCTTTGCACATAAATCATAATTTCCTTAGAAAAATAAAGGAAAATATTCAGCCAAATGTAGACATGGAGATCAGTTATTGTATTGCTTTTGATTCAAAGATTCTTCTGTCAACAAATATAGGAATTTTTGTCTAACTTCATTTACATAAAGAGCTTCAAACTACTTAAAAAAGTTTAAGTTTGTTTGACCTCATTAGAATTTAACTCAGTTTCAGTGTTTGTCCGAAAACTTGGAAATGACAAAACCAAATGAAAAATATGTTCAACCGTTCTGCTTTTAGAATAGTAAGTAAAATTAAGGAAAAAAAAAAAAAAAGGAATTATTTGAAAATCATCCCCAAACAAAAAGTGTCTGTCACAGTTTAGAAATTATTAAAATTTTATCTGCTTATCACAGAAATTTGACATGAGTCTGCTCAGTATAACTTGACCAGTAAAGAAGTTCCAACATGTAACTCCATTTGATTTTGTCAATTTTCTTTTTTCAACTTCCAGGCATGAAGGGAGAGCAGATATGATTAACGTAGTTCTAAATCAATCAACGATGTTATTGTAAGAGTTAGTAGGAGTGCAATATTAGTACTAAGTGTGCCAATACCTATAAGAAAGCTGAACAGGAGAGTTATTTAAAGAGACTAAATGCTGCAGAATAAAGCTTACAAAAGCTGTAATTGAAAGCGACAGAAACATTAGCTTTGAAACAAGTAACATTTAGTCGCACAGATTATACAGAAACATAATTTTTGTGTGTTGTTTTCTTCGACAGAATTTAATTTTAATCTGTTGAGACAGCTCATCATTTTCAACGGCCTATTGCCAGAAGCCTGTCAGAATATGTAAATGTACAGCTACAGTGAGGAGTGGGACCTGTTCTCTCCAACACTGGCCTCAGTTTGTGCATGCCTTAAATTTCGAGTGCTCTTACCTGTACCTGCGGGTTGCAGGTGTAAGCATTTGCACTGCTTTTTGCCTTTGTATGTATCATTTAAATGGCTGAACTTCTGAACTTCTGGACAAGCAGTGTGGTCCCAGTGAAAGCATCATATTTGTGCAGTCATAAGTAGAACATTATTAAAGGGCAAAGGCACAAAGGAAGAAACATGAAAAAACCTTTACATGAACATAGAGTCCAGGAGAAGGGTTCAAACCTTCCTGTAAATAACATTTGATTTTATTCTCTTGCAAGTATGTAGGAAATCCAAGCAGGATCACAGTAGCTGAAGGCAGAAAAGAAGGTAGAAAAGAATTTTGAAGTGGACTGATTACTCAGGACACAGAGAGAGTAAACCTCAATGTAGTATTGGAATAATAACTCCTCTGACGTTGCAGAACATGTACATTTAGCAGCACCCCTGCCTTGACCGATATGAAACCGAGGGCTGTATTTGCATAATGTGGGAGCAGGAGCACATGTGGCCTTCAGGAAGACCAATATGAGGTGCCTTTGCCTTCTGGGGACTCAGAAGGGCAACAACCAGGAGAAACTCACATTGACACTAACCTTCTGTTTATAGCAGCCAAGAAGTACATGTGAAAGCATGTCAAAAACTCCAAACATTTTGGATGGTTACCATGAAATTTTTTTGGTTTTAGTTTATTTACTCTTGTTATAAAACTTGTGTGAAAGTGAAGCCAGCTCTCTAAAAAAGGATTTGAACAACAAGGTTATAGGGAGGTTTATTTTATTTTTCTCTGCCAATGCCTTTCTTTGCTAATATGGAAGTTTAAAAAACCATGTTTCACCTGTGTTTCACTCTCAATTGCTTTCAAAGTCTGAGTCATTTAGAGTTGCCTTTTGTTTTGAGGAAGGTCATATCAATAGTTCAGCATGTCCAACTTTCATAAAACAAGTATTTTATATATAGAGCAGGTCATTTTCACTTATGGTTAGAATATTAAAACAGAAGCAGTTTCAATGTGAAATGCAATTAGGGACAGATCCTGACCTCTTGCATTTGGAAGAGGCCAGTGGATTATTGGTAAGTCCCAAGCAGCAATCATGGCTATTTTCCAGCCCTTGGGACACTACAGCAGCCATTTCTGTCCTGTGACAGCTTATAGCTTACCAAAGACCTATGTGAACCTATTTAAAACCTTTACAGTTTTGATGCCACCTGCTTGTCATTTACAGAGAGACTCTGAGCATGAGATCAGGACACAGGAGCCTTAATTCTGGGCTCACAGTGCCTGGAAAGGTTAGACACTACAGCTCCCATCACGGATGAGACTGCCTTAATGAGTGAACTAAAGGGGAGTGGGGGTAAAGACACTTTCACCCTTACCATGACAGCTCATCAGAACTTTAAGACCCAGAGGCCCAACACAACATAGAGTGCAGATGGTAGGGGATCTTGCTTTCTTCACTGGTCATATGCTTCTCATTGATTGCCCTTCAGGTGAAACTATCAGTACATGGTGCAGGGCTGGGACTGCTGTGATCTCCCCTCCTGCCCTACAGGTCAGGGATTTGTTCTGCTCCCACAGATCTGGCTCTGCTGGCTGAGTACCAGGAGAGGTAAAGTTCTGATAAAGAAGCCAAAGTTTCAGAATAAACTATTTTATCTATATCCAAAGTAAATGATATTATCTTCAGGGCAGGGACTGTCTTACCATGTTTGTTTGCAAATATTTGAGTCATTTGCCCACTGTCAGTAATAAATGATAGTGTAGCAAGGAAGGAAAATGGACTTCAGAAAAGACTACCAGCCTAAAAAGATCAGCCAGAGAGATTAAACCTGCAGACATAGCTTTAATGGTGATACCAAGAGAGACAAAATGGTCACCAAGAGAGACAGAAATTCTTGCCAAAGAAGAACTATTATAACACTCTGTTTATTACAGTGTTCAGTACAGGACATGCAGTCATCCTAGCATGGAGTAACACTTGCTATATTGTGTCCAGAATGAGTAATGAATATCATGTGAGTAAGAAATGTATCATATCTTTCCAAAACTGTGTCTGGCTAGGCAAGGGGATTGGCTGCCTCACTCAGCAGGACACTCAAGCTACTTTGTGCTACTTTGATGGCACAGAGCTGCTAGGAGGTTTTCATGACTGGCTGCATAGGGGTGCTGCTTGTGTGAGGACAAAAGCCACTGATGGACAAAAAGTCCAGCATGCATTGGTCACAGTGTCACAAAGTTCCCAGCACAATCTTTATTGTCTCTAAGTCAAGAATCTGCAGGGGTTTTGACAACCTACTGTTGCCCTTTGTGCATCACATTTTCAATTGAAGATGGTTGGCTGTAGCTGTGATCAAAAGGTCATAATTTCTGATTTCTCTGCAGCTGTTGACACCAATAAAGGGATTTTGCCAGCCTGCATAATTCTTGTTATAATAAAGAAGCAAAATTATTGCTGCACGGTACTCTATGCTTCGCTGATTAATGTGGCCCAGGTGACAGCTATGGATCTCTCTGAACATGACTGGGTCATCAGACACATGAAGCCACAGTGCAAAGAGTGTAGGACAGGAATTTACTTTCTAGTAGCTCAGTGGGCTTCAGGTCTGTGCCTCCTTCGTTTCTGCTCATGGCACCATTATGAGCAAATCAGCAAACCTGAGCATCTCTGAATACCAGTTGACTGCCACTTCATTCATTCTTTGGAGTGCTGAAGGGCTGGTGGTATCTGGAGGGAAAAATCTGTTGGTTTCATACTGGTGCCTCTTACAAGGCCTCTCATAACTAAAGTATGTGATCTTCGTGTTACGTTACAAACACCTGGGCAACTTCTACAAGGCAAGCTGGTAACTCTGGACAATGCATCTTCAGAAGGTACTTTTAAGGTTTGATGTAAAGACAAGAAGTATCTGCAGATTTTGAGGAATGGAAGTGAATTTGGGGATAAAGAAAATTGATAACATTTTATTTATCTATGTGGAGTGAACAGCCATTTTGTCCAACTTTATATAAACATCTACTAAAGCTTCTGAACAACAAACTAGACAAGTGGGAGCTTTCATAGAAAATAGTGTATTTCTATAGAAAGTTTTATTTATTTGAGGTGATAAATGAAACTGAGTAACAAAGCTTAATACTCTACTATATTATAGCAGAGTAGCTGCCCATAAATTCAATGGAATTTCACCAGCATTGAACTAGAAAATCACAATGGGAAAAAAAACATCATTCTGAATTCAAAGAGAAAACAAGATCAAGGGCTAGTTTGCTTATTTTGATAATAAAATAAATGCTATAAGAACACAGAATACCATCATATGATTAGGTTAGAAAAATCAATAAGACTTTATACAGAAATATCACTGATGATAAATGCACTGCTCAGTAAATTTTTCAAAAGTGAGTGATAATTTTTACTATTAGTTCTTCATGTTAACAAACACTGTGCTATAGAATCTGCTATAAATGTTATCCATACGATAAGGGAAGAATAAATACTTGGTTATAAAAGGACAGGTTTTTTTGTAGTGGCACACTTCTACTGCCTTATATCTACCTTTAAGCTCTTAATCTTTTTTGCTTCATGTTATAAAATATTGACAAGCTTTCCATTCCACATAAACGTCTAAACTTCCATACTAAAAAATACCATACACAAAAAATAATCCTTTATTTTTTTCTGTAAAATCATTTTGTAAACATTTTCAAAAGCTGCCAATCTAGCAATTTCCCCAGATGTCTTGTTATATCTTAGTAATTAAATTGTAGTGTCTCAGCTGTCTTTTTCATAACTAAGTTTACAGGAAATGCATCTTCATCCTTGTGTAGCATAGTATAAAAATGTTCTACTGGGAATACAGTTGTATTTATTGATTCTTCAGAATTTGTAATTCCTTTCAGAAGAAATTTAGTTAGCTCTTTTGAGCTTTCATGAACAGATGAAGGCAGAAAACTGTAATGATTTGAAAAGATACTTCTAGGGAGTTTTATGACTATATAAGATTTGGTACAGGATCTACATTAGAATTGTGTTCTCCTTGGTACCCAAATATTCTTTGCAATACCGATTCACAAATAATGACATTGCTACATTCTTTTTTTTTATAAAATGTGTCTGATTACAAGATCTCAAAACAATATGCTCTACTTAAAGCAATGTGTATATCATAATTGCTAATGTGAAGTATTTATGCAATCTTATATCATAAAGCCAGAGCAGTAGAGAAGATAATCGCCAGAACTGATCTCTTGGGAAGTAAGAGAACTAATCCCATAATTCTGCTGGGAGATGGGGCTTCTTGCCTCTTCATGTCCTTATTCAGGGACTGATAGTGGAAGTTTCCTGGCTGACCTTGGACGTCAGAACAGCAGGTTTGTCTCAGGGCTTGTCTGTTCCTGGCAACTGTTTACAAGAGCCTTGAGCTGCATGTGACTTTTTGATTCCCGGCAGACCCCCTCACCCAAGCACAGTCTTCAGGCAGGCAGGGAAATTTCCTACCAAGCCCACGTCACTGGGAGCGCACAGCAAGCCTGGTTCTGTACTCCTGTGTCCTTGCAGCCATACCTGCCTAGGGACTCCGTGCCAAGGCTTTGTCAACAGCAGAGATCCCAAAGCACCCTCAGGGCCTGGCAGAGTAGTGAAAGGGGCAGATTAGCTCACAGGCTACCCACAAGCCACCACCCCTCTCCTCTGCCACTATGGGAGCCAGGGCACTGGTCAGCCTCAGGGACCCACAACCCAACCTTTGCAGGTCTGTCCAAGAAATCTGCCCCATAGGATGGGAAGTGCTCATGTCACTTAATTTGGGCTGAATTTACCCAAAGGCTGCAGGACTTGTTTTCCAGGAGCTTTACCTATAGCTGATACTGGGCATAGGGGCCAAATTAAAGCTTCCCGTCATCTGGACTCGTATCTTAGCCAACTGAGTATGGCAAGAGTGAAGGAAAAAGCAGTCTCCCTCTCCTGTTGAAAGGATTTCATATGGAAACATTACTGAGAACCTAGGGCAGGAGATTTCTAGGAGGATGTCCAATCCACTGGATTAGAGATGCATCCTGACACTCATCCTTGTGTTTCCATGTCTGTTTAGACATGTTATACAACATCAACCAAGTCCCACAAGAAAAATTAAAGCAGTTCCCACATAAGGATGATCTAGAGGCTTATAATTAAGTTAGACTCCAACAAGTTTAAACTTTGATATCATTCTCTTGGAAAAATTATTTGTTCAAGTGAGTTTGTACCAGGATTTCCAAACAGAATTTTCTCTGGTCTGGAATACGTCATGATTTCTATGGATATACACCAATTCTTCCTGTTGGAGATGTTCCACATTTGCATTAAGTGCATATATGGTCAAATTAAATGGCACTCAAGATCCCCAATCCTTTTTTACCAAATATAAAATGACTTCCCACCCAAATAAAAACATGTTTCTCTAGCAGTGACCTCCTGAGTCATTTGGCTGAATATTCTTAGTTTATGCAGCTGTGTCCATCCCCAAAGGCCTCTCAGTCATGCAAAAAAGTTCAGTGTCTGCTTTGCATTAAAAAAAATACATCCACAGCAGATATTAAACTGCTGTACATTCAGTGCATTATTCTTCTCTAATGCAGTGATTACAGACCTTTTTCTGGTTTTGGTAGTGAAATCAGGTCAAAATTTGTATCAGTATTGTCTGGGACTTGTTTTTATCTAACTATGTGCTTTTCAATATGCACGTTGCTCAAATATTTAAAGGTACATGCATTTCCAGCATCACTGAGAATCTAACGTGAATTACAACATGATTTGCAACATGATATCCGTTTACTGCTTTTTGCTGTTGCTGCAGACCATCTTAAATTATTGTGAGATTATTCAGACTATCACAGATTTTCAAAGTTGATTTTCTCTGAAAACACTGCAGCAGTTTTGATCCATGCATCTTGTTTTCCACTTCATAATTCAAAGACTTGGAAAGAATGAATTAAATATGAGTCATGTACATTATGAACCATTCCATGTATCAGAAACACAGATGTTTACTACCATCAATTATTGACATCATTTTGGGATGAACTTTGTTAAGACCTCAAAATCAGCAAGCTGACAGAGATTATGAATCAACGTAAAGTTTTTCTGTAGCTCTGAAATATCTTTCTCTAAAAAAAGCTGCAGAAGTCTTTTAATAACAAAACTTTAGGCTCAAAATTACAGGAAGAATAAACCAGAAAATGTTTCCTATTTATGATGAGAGCTGAACTGGGTTCATCTGTATTTCAAAAATCAGAATTCCAAATCGTTTCTTGTCTTAGAGTGTTTATCAGAAAAGAGAGATGGTCTGAATAGGCTATTGTTAGTAACAAGCTTTGCTTCATCAAGTCAATAAATAGTTGAATTGTTGTATCATGTAGTTTCAGTTCATGAATTGTGCATCTGTTCCAGTCTTGACAGACTGAGAGTGCCTGTTTAAAGGCTGCAAACTTTTCCTAGCTCACAATTTCACTTTTCAAAAAAGAAATTAAATGTAACATCAGTTGCTGAAGGAGAGAAATCAGTGTGAGAGTTAGGCTACTTAGGGATATGTAGCAGGCTAGTTTGTCTCAAACCTGTGAAAGGCAATTAACACTGTAACCAAAACTTCCCAAACTCACTGCTTTTTCTGTGACATAATAACTACCAAATCTAACTCTTACCAGTGTATTAGTTTGAATGGCACAACCAAGAAGATTTCAGGAGATTATCAGAACCTTTGATCTCTTGATCCATGTATGCAAAGCCCTTTGATGTTGGGTGCAAATCCAGCATGAATCAAAGACAGCCTATTTTCTGAACAACAGAGGTTGATCTGGAAAAGGTCAGGCAGACAAAATGGATTCATACATAAGGCAGTATCATACTAAAAAAAAATCCCATTTTTCTCTAACTGGCTAAATGGACTTTTCTGAGGCTATTTGCTTTGCTTTGTTATGCTTTAATGAAAATGAAACATAATGCACAAAGAATTGTGGGTGTAGCATTTCACTTCCTGGCTTTGACATTTCTGGTGTGATAATAGTGCTAAATATTTGTGAGCGTTAGTGGCCTTCAGAGCTCTAAGAACTGCTGTTGGGAGGTAAATACACACAGAATCACAATTAGCATAGTATTCAAAGTACTGGTGCAAGCTATGTTAGCTGCAACTTTAGTTTCAACCTCGGTCCCTGGGTTTGTTAAAGTCCCTTCTGAAAGGGTGGGGTGGTGCATGACTGTCCCAGGCAGCAGTGATCAGGACTGTGGAATTTGTGAGAATATGGAAGAGGCTGCTGCTGGTCATCTGCCTGGGTGCTTTTGAGTTTCTGTATGTAGGCCCATAGTGGGGGAATATCCTAAAACAAACAGTGGGAAAAACATGAAGAGGGAACAGCACCATTATTGTAGATACCTAACGAAATTATGACCTTCATTTTACTGTGTCTCTCTTCTTGCTCTAAACAAATGAACATGTTCCATAGCTTATGTTTTGGGGCACAATAATTATCATATGTTTTCATGTAAAGAAAACATTTTGCCAACTGATGTGAAGATATTTATTCACAATATTAAAAACTGTTTGTTATAGATATGCTATTTTTATCACATTTTTGGCGATGTTCCTCTATCAGCTGATCTCATAATCCTTAAAGGGAAAAAACCATCAGCCCTAAGGTGGTCAGATGACAGATGCAAACTGCCCTTACTTTCCCTCCTTCAGCTGCTTATAACATGCACTGTGGGTCTGCAGGGGGGCAAGTCCCTTTGGTGCTTCCCAGCCACAGTGCTGAAATACACAGAGAGGTGTGGCACAAGGTTTGGCTCTAGTGTAGAACCAGTTCCTCTGTTGCTAGTTGCAATGTTGAACTATAATTAGAACATTTCTCATTTACAGTACTGCCATGCTGTCTAGCATCTAAAAACATCGTAGCAGTGGTTTCACGTTCACGAGGGCATTTTCAGTATAGCAGCAGGAATACTTGGTAAGGTTGCTATGATTAGGATGTTTTATTTAGGGTCTTTTAGTCTTAAAAAGAGTGTCCTTCAAAAGGAGTTCCTTTTTTAAAAATAATAAGAACTCAAATTTTCAGATTATTCCTTTGATTACTAAATTTCATGCATAATGATGATCTATAAGGCCTCCAGAACTATCTTGCTCAATGAATTGTAATACAAGGACAGTCTTATCTTTATTTAGAATTTCTGGAAAAGTGGATGTCAGAATATGGGTTTGAATTCACATATGTTAGGATGGAAAGGAAAAATCAGAAAGGCCCAAGTACACATGGACCCCAGTGCAGTGACATCCAACCTAATTTTCCAGTGCAATCTCAGAGGCAGATATTTGCAGTCCTGAGTTACTCACTTAGCTATCCTACACAGGGAAGAGTTAGTCACAAGGCTTTGGGATTTACAGCAGCCAGGGTTGCAAGCAAAGGGATGCAGAGAAAATGCTGAAATAAGGGATGAATCTTAAGTTCCCTTTCTCTGTCCCAGATATTCAGATAGCTGAGATCTCTGAAAACCCACAGCCACTTCAGTTGCTGCTTGTGAATTAATAACTCTGTTAAAAGAAGATGCCTAGCAGTAATGGTACCATTCCTCAACTTTTTGTAGTGCAGGTGAGGGACACCACTCCAGAGGGGTGTTAATTCAAATGATTTTGGAATAACAGCAGGTGCATGAACTCCTTGCTTTGTGCTGAGCTCAGTGGTGTTGGTAAAGGATAGGTGTTGTGTAACTATCCCTGATGAACAATGGATTTTAGACACCCCACCAACTAGTTTCAGAATGCAAAAACGCACTGTGAAGCAAAATATCTGCTGAGACCCTCATATGATAAGAAGGCCTCTGGGAATATGTATTAGAAGTACTTTAGGTGCCTAAATAACTTTACTGATGACAGCTTAGGTGCCTTTTAGGTATGCTTGCTACAGGCAAAATTGTTATGACTCACTCACTTGAATGCAGGCATCTAAATTCTGCTTGAGCTATGCCATAGGCTCATAAAGGCTTTTGGAATATTTTCCTAAACTACTTGAATTTAAAAAAATATCTTGTTTCAGAAATATGGCAAGGATTCAAACAGTTTCTCATTTTGCTATGTAAATGAGTAGAAGGCGATATTTTAAACTTTTCTAGACTACTTTATATTCCTGAAGTAATTACCAGAATAAGATTTAAATTAATCCAGCACTTCCAAAGCTTGCATTGATTTGACCCCAGGTTTAAGTTGAAAAATGTTAAACTTTTTGGACAGTATCTCAGGACTTCTTCTCTGCCAACCTATCTTATTGCAAACGTGATTCTGAGACCAGATTTTTGTTTTCACAGAACATTGTTGCAGATAACATCTAGGCACTGTTTCACATTTTATATGTGACCTTTACACCTCATCTGCCGGACAATCACCTTCTACAAAGTTGTGTTTTTTTAAATTACACAGCAACAGGAATTTAGTTATTTGTGAAAGATGGCTCTGAGTGAATGGGCTGCTTTATAAAAATTAGAAAGTAGCTTAATTTTTTTCCTAAAGTGGAGTTTTTTCATTAAATCCTGGAACTATAACATGGAGCTAGCTTTTTTAATGGCCCTGCTGAAGACAAAGACGAAGACTGATCATCTATGCAGAGCAAAACTGTGCTGTGTAACCTGTGTTAACACTACAAAACCCAGGAAAATAAACTACTGCCTTAGCCTAAGATTTTGCCTGGTTTACAGCAGTCCAATTTATTAAATTCTGTATCCTGTTATGCTGTATGGGCATTTGGCTGGTGGCTATAGCTACAGCCAGGTGATTTATTGCTATTAATGCCACATCCTTTTGGATGGAGGTATACAATTACTTTCACTGGAAGTAATTCTTCTTCCAGACACACACACCAGAAAATATTAGCAGTACTGCATGTTCTCCCATCTCAAATAGCAGTGGTAAGTTGTTCCACATTTGTTTCTGCAGTCTTTCATATTGTTAAAGCAGTAAGAAATGGAGAGGGAGAGCATCCAGGTTTGCAGGGTGATGATTGTCCCAGGGACAGAGAACTCTTGGGGATAGTCAGAAGCCCACTCACTCCCACCATTCTCTTTCTGACCCCTGGCATGCTGGCATCCAGGTATCACAAGGTGGTGCTCTTGTACTAACAGCAAATTATTCAGTAGCCGACACTTGAGGTGCCTGAGGCTTCTCTCAACCTTCTACTACACAGGACAAGTTGAGCTAAACAACACTGTAAGTTGTTGCACGCCTGCTATACCAGAAGAGAAGCCTTGGAGAACAGCATCTCCAAGGATGTGTCTCCCTATGTAAGAAAAGATTAAAAGCTGCATGTTCACGGGACTGGTATGTGTTGCAATATTGTGAGGTCTCTTCTTGGTGCCTCATCAAAAGACATTCTTTTGAGCAGACGTCATAAAATCTGGGTTGAATGCTGCCTTCATGTTTGTTATTCTCCAGTGGGAAGAGAAGTAGACCCAGATCTGTTCTGTTGACTAAGGATCTAGCTATCTCTTTCCATCCTCTTTAAAAGCTGAGCTCATCAGTCCATCCAAAATGAAATAACTTGGCTTTGTCACATACTTGTGCGATACATCCCATTTAAAATAGAGTACTCATCTTTTTTATGCAAGCTAGACTCTGTATTTTACTTTCTGCACTTCTCACTTATTCATTGTCTTTTCTCCAGGGCTTTTTGGCTGTAAGGATGACACATTAAAGAATTTGTGATATCTTAAAGGTCTTTTGGTACTATATATACATGTCTAATACCAGGACTCCAGAAATCATACAAAGGTAATATCTCAGAGATCAAGAGAGGAAAGTGGTTCTGGGATTCAAAGATGATAAAACATCTACCTTTTCTACAAAAATGAGCAGGTGGGCGGCCTTATTATAACAAGACTGCAGGAGGCTGTTCCAGGAGATGGGAAGATGAAGCAGTCTTGTAGTTATACATGGGCAATTGGATTACAGAGTAGGGTGCTGTGATTGCTGCTCATTTTGTACCTGAGTGAGAATCAAACATCTCTCGCTCCTCATTTCTCTGAGTTTCCCCCTTTTGTACACCTGTCTTACTACAAGCTCTAGGCTGTGTCTGATAGGTGTTATTCTGTACAAGAGATAACACATTACTAAGAGCTCTGAATTGTACTGTAATAAGGCCAGCAGTTTACACATTTTAGCTGTGTGCTGGAATACATAGCTAAAACCCCTTGCTTGTTTCTTCTGGTTCTCTCCTCTTCATGTTTAGCGATCACCTTAATGCTCTGTACTTTATATCAGATTCTGTGTGCCCAACTTCTAGCTATTTCTTGAGTATTTCAGTGTCACTTCACTGAAGTGAGGCACGTGTTGAAATGATGCTGTTGTCACCATTGCGTGAACCAGGAATTCATATGCATGCAAATGAAAATAGTGCTAACTTGTACAAGTTTGGTACAAGGCCTTCTATGGTTAAAATTTACTGCAGAAGCCATTGCTGAAAACTTTGCTTCAAAGAAATACAGAGAAAGTTTGAGCTTGCTGCAAAATTCTGGAAAATAAAAGGCGATATGTTAAGAACAAAGCATCTTTTCTCTCTCACTCAATTGAATTTCTTATTCTTATGACCGTCACAGTCACCAGTGTGACAGCATTCACTCTCTTCTCTGGAAATGCTTTCTCTAACTGAAGGAAAAAATTGCCTATGCTTTCTGTGATCTTATTTTGTTAGGACACTGGAAAGAGTTGAGAACAGTATGTTCCCTACTTGCTAGGAAAGACAATGTTAATGACGAGGCCATTTTGATTTTACAATCTATTGGATTCCCTAAAACTGACTATATTTACTAAAGCAGCCTGCAGTAATAATATTGAAAATGCAGCTGAAAAAAATGTGAGTGTGTATTGGTAAGGAAGTTGTTCAAAATTCCAATAATGTCAGGAACTTTAATGCATCCTGTCACAGACTTTTCCATTTCAGGATAAGGCTATAATTCATAAAAAAATACAACAGTATTCAAGCATGTACACATGCACAAGAACACTCAAATGACCTGAGTGCATCATCAGCAAATTTGCAGGTGACAACAAGCTAAGTGGTGCAGTTGATATATCTGAAGGATGGAATGCTATGCAGAAGAGAAGTGGGCCCATGGGAATCTCATGAGACTTAACATGACCAAGTGCAAGGTGCTGCACCTGGGTCAGGACAACCCCCAGTACCAATACAGGCTCAGGGATGAAGGGATTGAGAACAGCCCTGCCAAGAAGGACTTGGGGGTGCTGGTGGGTGAGAGGCTGGATATGAGCCAGCAACATGTGCTAGCAGCCCAGGAAGCCAATTGTATCCAGGGCTGCATCAAAAGCAGTGTGGCCAGCAGGCCAAGGGAGGTGATTCTGCTCCCCTACCCCACTCTGAAGTGCTGCATCCAGCTCTGGAATCCCAGCACAGGTAGGACATAGACCTGTTGGAATGAGTCCAGAGGAGGGCCACCTGCAGAGGTCAATGAAACTAAGAAGATCCCAGGGAGACAAGAAACTGGAATGGTTTATTGGACTTACAAGTTCATTTTTAAAGGATTTAGGGTTTACATATTCAACAGGGGGTTAGAATTATTACAGTTTATTACAAATAAGGGGTTTTGGGGGATGACATAAGGCGAAACCCCAGGTCAGCAAATTTGGGGTGTTAGCAATTACCTCATGGGGAAAAACTCACTTTATCTTAGGGGATTTTACAGAGGGGTACAAGTATTTGGTTCTACAGGATGCAGGGATTCAGGGAACACAAAGGGAGAGATAAGGTACAATAGGATTTCGCAGAGGTTTGATGAAATCAAGGTGTGGACTCTCTGGGCTGGGTCAGGGCATTCAACATCAATGATATCTCCTTTGTTTCTCAAACCGAGGGTTTTATTCCCAGCTCTTGTACTCATGCTTTCTGCAAAGTCCACTCAAATCCCTCTCTGCAGATATTGTATTTTGGGATCCAACAGTTGGAGTGTATCCAGAGGAGGGCCACCAAGATGTCTAGAGGGATGGAGCACCTCTCCTGTGAGGAAAGGCTAAGAGAATTGAGATTGTTCAACCTGGAAAAGAGAAGGCTTTGGGGTGACCTAACTGGGGCCTACAAGAAAGATGGAGAGAGACTTCTTAGAGGATAAGGCAGAATGGCTTCAAACTCAAAGACAGTAGGTTTAGATTAGATGTTAGGAAGAAATTATTTACTGTGAGGGTGGTAAGACACTGGAACAGGTTGCCTGGAGAAGTTGTGGATGTAGTGTTGAAGGCCAGGTTGGATGGGACTTTGAACAACCTAGTATAGTGAAATGTGTCCCTGCCCACAGCAAGGGTGTTGGAACTAGCTGATCTTCAATGTCCCTTCCAATCCAAGTTATTCTATGATTTTATGATTTTAATGATTCTATGACTTTGACTGTCCCTGAATTTGTAGTATTGAGGAGATCTTCCTCAGGATCCCTCACTCACTTCTCCATGTAATTTCTTCTGTTTCTTTTTCTGAATGCAAGTCCTTCAAATTCCTGGAAACATTCAAGGCCAGGCTGTACAGAGCTCTGAACAACCTGATCTAGTTGAAGCTGTCCCTCCTCATTGCAAGGGGGTTGGATGACCTTTCAAGGTCCCCTCCAATCTCAACTCTTCTACTTTTCTGAGACAAAATGTCTCAGTTTTGCCACTTTTACAGAGGTATGAAGCCTTCGTAGTTCTAGAGGAAGTGTGTGGCTAGCACTACAGATTAAATACTGAAAATTGGCTCCAAAATGACTAACAGAAAACTTTACAGTACACTAGCTGGAGGGCAAGTAAAAAGCTAATACTCATCTCTTTGCATATGTTTATGAGAGACGAGGGAGAGTTAAGCTAACGAAGGCAGCAGCAGCAGCAGAACAGTCATATTAGTACCCTTCTCTCCTCCACAGTCCCTGGCACTAGATTAGTTTTCTTCTAAGCAGAGCTATTTAGCTTTTGGGGAACACTGTTTTAATACAGTAAAGTTACTTCTAGTGCCTGAACTGCTGTGCCTGGCACATAGTACAGACTCTCCAATCTTAAACCCCTGTCATTGTGTCCAGTTGCCATTTCTCCTTTCAGACAAGCAGAATGTGATGGATTTATTGTATTTTGACTTCAATGAGGCTTTGGACACACAGGACACCCTAATCCAGAAGCTGAGGATGTATCTATTGGTTGGAAGAGCAGGCTGAGCTGCACCACTGGGCTCATCAGCAGTAATTGGTGGTTCTGTTCTCAGCTGCAGTAACACACAGAGTATCTTAGGGGTTGACATGGGACCCATTTTGTTCAATATGTTCATAATTACCTCAGTGATGGCACCTGAGTGCATGCTCAGCAAACCTGCAAACCAGAGGAGATGCTGTTTCTGTGTGTTACTCTAAGCACTTCCCCTTCATCAAAGAAAAGTGCAAAGACCTGTGTGTGTGGCAGAACCTCCATCAGCATGTGGTGGAAACAACTAGCAGAGTAACAGGCTGGCCCCAGTGAAAAGAAAGTGAGGACCCAGGTGTCAGGTTGAATATGAGCCAACTGTGAGCTTTCATCACAAAGGAAGAAGACTGCTTCCTCAGCTCCACTGCAAGGCCTGTTACTATCCCCTCTGCTGGACTACTATCCAGTTTTGGGCCTAATCTAATGCCCATTACCTGACAGAGATGCTGAGCTGTCTAGGATGAAAAGGATTGTGATGGAATAACAGCCTACGACTATGCCAAGGGGTGATACAAAGACTGCAACAGACTCAAGTTTTTCTTGGATGTGGGAGATACCCACTTGCAGAAGAGGCAATGGCCACATATTATGCCCAGAGAGATTCAAGACAGAGCTTGGGAAACAATTTGAGAGGCTAATGAGAGTGGTGGTGGAACCTGTCCTTGGAATGTGTCCTGCAAACTCAACTAGAAAAAGCATGGCTGACCTGCCCGAGTGCTGGCAACAGTGCTGCTTTGAGCTGCAGGGTGAACCTCCAGAAGTCCCTTCCAACCAACATTTCTGTGAGCCCACAATATGTTCCTAAGAATGCTCCTCTGGTAAGTAAATAAGGATTACTATTCCTCCGGTACTCCCATAGGGTGTTGGGACAGTACATTTTCTATGAATGTTGCAAGCACGCACAAGCCTGAAATGTGCCATTGCCAAGATATGTCCACTTGCCAAAAAGAAAAGAACTTGCTACATTCTTGTGCCAAAACTGGAAAGCCATACAATCTTGGCAAGTATACTGCATGAACCTAGGACTGGTAAACTCCTAAGGTACCCCCTTTCCCTTCTTTTGCTTGGATCAAAGGCAGAAGTAGTTCAGCTCTGCCCAGAGCATCGTGAGGATACATATTGCTCACACACTGGTGGTGAGACTGAGCCTGATCTCGCACATTCAGTGGTTTTAAAATAGTTGTATCAAAAAAAGAAGATTTTAATGTTAAGGACAGATTTGAGAATTCCAAATTTTGTTTGATTCTCTGATAGGATTAGAAGAATGAACTTCATAAACCAAATTGATTTAAGTGATTTTTTTAAATACAAATTATTTCCAGAATGTTTCTGCTAGATACAGAACCTGGTGCTCTAAGAAGCAGGAACACCACATTAAATGGGATAATGAATAATAGTATATTATAGAATATAAAAATTATTACATGAACTTTCCAGAAGTACTGGAGAATGGCTGTAGTATGGTCCTCATGAATGTTGGGGGCCAGTTTTGGTAGATCCCATGCAGCACTTTGTCTGACCTCTGCTTTCAGTATAACTATTGTGATTAGGCAGGAAAGAAACAGGGTGTCTTTCTCTTCTGTATCCTCATCCGCTTTCATTTCTAAGACCTCTACTCTGTGCAGAAATTATCTGAAAACAAAAGGGCTGTCCTTTTCGTTGATAGTTGCACATGTAATCTCTTAGACCTTATTTTCATTCTTACTGCTTTAGCCACCAGTCTCAAGTAAGCCAAAATGTATATTGCTGCTTTTGTGGATCAGAACAGCACAACCACCTAAAACAGAGCAGAAAATAAACACACAAGAATTTTACTGCCTGGAGTTTTATAATTAAAGAACTTATTACCAGCAATAGAGCATCTGTCACAATGGAGGGAAGCTGTTTTGATTTAGTATTTCTTTGCAGAGTTCATTGCAAGTTTTCTGTACTTCGGTACTTCTTTTTAAAACATTTGTTTTTCAGAAACAGTGCCTTGCAAAACTGGTAAAAGTTGATGGTGTCAAAATCTCAAGGCCAACGTTTGTGTATGGGGAATGTGGAAGCCTTTTAGATGTAAGTCTGTGAAATACTTTGTTCCATGTCAACCTGATCTTCAGAAAAGGGATAGTGCTATAACCAGCTGACAGGGTGAGGGTGCAGAAACAGGGACATTTAGACTGTAGAGTTTTCTGCTTGCTTTTAGAAAGCAACATTTGCTCTTTGAAGGGCACATTTACCTCAGAGCAGGATAGATATAAGTTGAACTAAATTTCCCTCTCTTCGGAGTTTGTAGCTCTTGTTTTAAAACTGTGCCTAGGGAAACCTCTGAATAGTTTTTTTCTGGCATTCACTTGAGAAAAGGAGATATACATAATTTGGAAGGATTTTATTTTTATACTCTAAATATTGATTTATTCCTGCTTCCCTCTTGCATATCTACTCCCTTTGGCCCATACACTATAATACATCTTCACCTCCAGCTCCCTGTGTGATATTCCAGTCACACTCAGTCCCTCTATCACCTCCACCATTCCTCCCCTCCCACTGTGACCTCTGGAGTGCAGCCAGTTTAAGTTCAGACTCTAATTGACTGGAGGCAGTTTCAGTGAAAGAGGTTAGATAATAATTGGTTTATTTCTGAAAAATGAAAACTGAAAAATGTATGGGTAGAAGGGGAAAAGTGTGTTCTGACAGGCACATTTCTTTAGTCTAATTAATGTATCTTATAAGCATTCAAACCATTTCCCACTAAAATGTCATTACCTTCTGTATCAGGACAATAAACCTCAGCAGTTTGAGTTATCTGAGTTTTATAGAAATTGAATTCCAAGTGTGCAGTGTTTGCCAATGCAGTGATAATGTCCAAAGCTTCCTCCCGTTAAGTCTCCCATGATTTAACCTTGAGTGAGCTGAATCAGGGCACTTCTAGGCCTCCTTGTGTTAGAGAAGATGCACCTAAACCAGTGTCTGGTCTGAGCAATGGGACAATGGCACAAGCAAGCATTCCTGTAAGATGATGTGTTGTTGTCACCAACTGGAATCTCAAACTCAGTCACTGTGAAGCAAAGTATTTCATGTCACTCCAGCAAACTCAGATGAAAATTTTTTTGTGTTTGCAGAATGTCAGAACACTTAATTTCAATATAAATTAGTAAGAAATTAATGTAGACATATTCCCTAAAAATATTCAAAAAATAAGTTTGGTGTTTCATGCCATGAATAGTGAAAGTTTCAAGTCCTTTAGTTCTCACTTGCAATGAGAACAAATTATACAATGCCAAAGTGTCCCACTGGACAAAATTGTTTTTCTTCTCAGCTGTGCTTTTTGAGAATTAGGTGGGATGACATGTTTCTGTACTAATTTTTTTAGTAACATTTGTGAACCCTTAGACTGCCGGTGGAATTTTAAAACAGACTTTTCTATCCAAAACTAAAATTGGCATGTAGCCTTTTGATTCAGCTAACAGATGGTGTATGGTATTTATGAGAACAGTTGTTAAATGCTTTATAGTCTGACTCACCACACTGATAGCTGCATATCAATGGAAAGTGGACAGTGCTATCGCCTTCACAAGTGCTGTATTGTTGAGGGGAGCTGGTTGAGCTGATTCATATAAACAGTTTCCCTCAGAAGTTCAGTCTTGAACATTTGGATTCTTTCTCAAAGTACTGTTTTTATGCAGCTGAAAAACGCTTTGCTGAAAAAAAAGTTAAAATATTTTAAACCAGAATTTTGACCTTAGTTTGGCGGGGGGGGGGGGGTATGGAATTATGCAGTTTAGGTTAATTATCTTTATTTTTTAGAATTAATTTCTGATCTAGCTACTAACTGAAATTATCTAGTGAAAAATACAACTTATCAGTATATTACATATTAGCTGTTAATCAGACAAGTCAGAAACTATATATACCTTTTCTTGATATAAATTATGAAGGATTTTAGATAGAAATTTGTTTTCCCCATTTTCAGTCTTAAGAAATCATTCTGAGCAATATGATAGGATTGAATTCAATTCAGGTATTATTTAAAAATCCTTGCTGTGAGATTTTTTGATAAAACACTCTGCCTATCAGTTCAAGAGCTGAAAAAAAACACTGAAAACATGCTACAAATTTCATGAAATTAAAAGAACCATAAAACAGGCCTAAACCACAAGACTATGAAAACTATTGCAAAGACAACCAGATATCATTGTTAAAACTCTTATTTTTTTGCCTTTATCTTGTATTTGTTTAGGTTGCCTTTGTTTACCTTTAAATGGTAAAACTGAAGTGATATCAGTAGCACTGCTACAACTTGCTGTAACTCATGTGAATAAGCCCTAATATAAGTAAACTAAAATTACAGACCTTGTTCTCTCTGGCCACTGCACTGCAGACAGGTTAGGGTCCAAAGGGAATAGCCCCTGCTAGAGAGATTCATACAAAAGGTGCAGTATGTAACACTTTTTCCAGTATCTAGAAGGAGTCAAACTCCTTGAAGTACCTAAAATAAACCAGATGGAGGGCAGCCACAGAATTGTTCTCTGGTTCTTCATCTTCTACACAGAATTTCACTTATCTAGAGTTATAGTCTGGATTAAGGGGCATCCAAGAAAAGAAGGTGGTTAGAAAACAGCAGTCTGGGGCAATGCCAGAGGCTCACAACAAACGCAGGAAAGTTTTTACCACTCTCCTGCTGTTCCCATGAATAATCAAACCTTATTTAAACTGTCTGGGGATTATTTTTTTTTCTACTTCAGCTCCCACTAAGCCTTAGTAAGTATAGTGAGATTCCAGTGGGATCCTTAGCAGAGTAAAGTACTATTTGTGCCATAGGCAACCACACAGCGTCTGGTGGCAAAGGTTGAAGAGACACATGTCATATTCACAGAATATTGCAACACATTTCTCTTTATTCATGTGCCTGTTTACTCTTTGGTGTCAGGGTAACATAGGGGAGATATAGAGACAGAGAGGCTGCTGCAGGTGTCGACCTTCTCAGGTGACCACTGACCCAGCAGCCACCTGTGACTAGTATTTCAGGCAGGGCTGAAGCTCCTCCCAGACTCTGCATTTCAGCTGCAGAAGATCCCACCTCTCAAGCAATGGTGCAAATTGGATTCCCAGGTACCTCTGAAGGTCTTGTCCTGAGGCTGCAGCTGTACAACTGTTTGCACACACATGTACATGCATGTCCAGGTGGCTTCACACAAGCCAAAGAATTTACCCAGGACACTACATGTTATATTAGTGTGTTTGGCAAAAGGGGATGCAAAGTTTTGCAGCATCAGGATTTCAATAGAACTCTAGTTACCCAAAAAAATTCTACAAATAAATTGGGAAAAGTATGAAGCTTAAGAGTTGGTCAGTTCAAATACAAATTTACCTTAAACTATGCTTAATATGATTTTATTTTCATCCAGCTATTGCCCTTCTTTAAAGAAAAGATAAATAAACTTCCATCTCCTGCCTTTTAAAACCAAACAAAATCTGAAAATCATACAGGAAAGAGCATCAAGAAGAGAGGGGCTGGAGGAACTGATTAGTGAAGAATCTTGGTGAGCGGTGTCTCACAGGCAATATGATAAGTCTATAAATATTTGTAGGCTGTAAATACTGAGGGTAGGAATTTTGTATAACGTAGGCAGGCATAATCAGGACTTAAAGGAGAGGAAAAAAATACGTGCTGGGAGTCGAGGAAAAAGACTTGCCAGTGAGATGCAGCAGAGCTGGGAATTAATAGCTGGTATGCAGGACTTGCAGGGAGGAAAGTGTTGGTAAGTAAGGAGGCTGAGAGAGATGATGGGACTGTTCATCTTGAACTGCTGTGGTAAGGTGACTTGCTAAATCTCAGCCATTAATGTGTGTGTGCTTAGCTTTCACGAGCTGGGTTGGCTGCATGTTAAACACCATCTGGCAGGCTGAGTTTCCCAGGCTCAATGCAAATTTGGGCCAGCTGTGCCACCCCCTCCACAGCCATGACAGGTACCAACAGGCAGAGGGCTAAGGCAATTCTCCCATGTGCCAGTGCAGATTCACAGTCCCACTTGTCACTGCTATGTGGGCAAGAGGCTGGATGGGGCAGAACTATCTTTGGGAGGTTTCACTTTGTGCAGGATCAAAAAACGAAAATTGAAGCTAGGCCCTTTGAAAGCTTGTAGGAAGCCAGTGAGCATGCTGGGGTAACAGAGACAGCAGTCTGTGAGCAGCTCTCTGTCCTGCCTGCACAGGGAGGTTTCTGCTCAGGTTCCCCAGCATCATTTCAGCAAGATCTCAAACTCAGTGGAAATACCTGTTTTACAAGGCTCAAGATTTTTTACCTCTGCCTCTCCCACCAAGTGCTGCCAGATGGTGCATCTTCTTCAGCAACGTAAGAGGGCAAAGGTCTGTCCCACCCCCAGGCAGGCTGACCCAGCTCCAACCCCCTGCCTAGCCCTGGGTGAGTAAGCAGGATCAGGCAGGAAAACCTCCGGCCAGCCTAGCCCCAGCCGCTCCCAGCTCGGAAACCTCTGAACAAAATGTTCCCAGCTGGGAACTGGAAACAAGCTTGCTCCTTGTTGCGGATTTGAAACAGACCTTACACACCCGGAAGACGGTCCCTCTCGCTCCTCCCCGCCCTGCCGGCGGCTGATGAAAGAAATCACTTCCACTACGGCTCTTGGCTCTTGCTAACGGAGAGTTATTTCCTGCTTGGGGTGTGCAGGCCTCAGCCTCTGGAAATGGGAAATTCCACCCTGAATGCGACGGGAACTTATTTCACTGACCGAAGTCCATCCTGTCTCAGTGACTTTCTGTGGGAATTTTTCCTCTGAGAAACCAGTCGGTTCTTGAGGTGGAAAAAGGAACTTTGTCAAAATTTTTGATCGCCTCGTTAATCCACCATTGGAAAAGCATCATAAAATGACCTTTTACTGCATTACTAATCAAGATAGAATTTAGATGCAAAATTAATTTAATTAAACCAGTAAATTATTCACAGACCAGAGTTGGCAGTTTTTATTACAGCCAGTCCACTGTAACTTGCACCCTGAATCCAAAGTCAGGCAATTTGATCAAATAAAGCAGCTAATCTGAGTTAATAAAGCCAGGACTGAGATTATGAGAGGAGCAAGGTGGGAAGGTCTTTAGTTGTCCTTAGTCTTTAGTAGGCATGGCTTTTGCACTGGTGTGTTTACTTGTTCCCTTTCCTAGCATGTTGTGACTTGCATATATGTTTCCAGGAGTGAAAACAGGTCTACAGATGCCAGTTCCTCACACTCACCTATGCACTGTCTGAGTTTTTTGCAGCATTCCTGCTGTACTTCCAACCCACATAAATGGACATACTGTTCTCACCCGTGGTTCTGTGAGAGGGCTGAGCACACAGTGACACGGGAAGCTGTGGGTGTATTTCTCTAAATACGATTTCTAAGCGGTTTGCATTTAAATGTCACCAAATTAAACAGATGCAAGAAGAAAATTACCTCTCTGACAGGCACAGAGCAAAGCTGCACTTGGGGAGCTTGCACAGCAGAGCTGGGAAACTGTGGTAGAGGCAGGAGGAGCAGGGAGCCTGTGGGCAATTAGCCCTGTGGCATCAGGGAAGGGAGAAAAACCCAGGTGAGGATGATCCACGCGGTTAGGAGCACTGCCAGCCCCACTGTTACGAGGGACTGACAGACAATAAATATACAGGACTTTTCCACAGGCATGGTTTTCCAGGGATGAGGTTTGGATAAAAAGCCATAAGTGGGGTTATTCTAACCCTATTAATAGAAAAAGTAAAGAAGCATTTATTATAATGGTAAATGAGAGTATTGTTATTAAAACAGTAAAGAACAATGCCCAAAGGATCAAGGCACAGTTCTTGGCCTCAGGCTCTGGTGTCCCTAATGGCTGGTGTAGCAGGACCAGTGGCACTGATTTTTTCTGTGAAAGGCTCTGCCTTCGTTCCTGCAGCCGAGGTTGCACTTCCCACCAGCCCTCCACTTCACCTGCCGCGGCTGGGCTGGGGCCGGGCAGACATAGGGGGCCGGGGCACCCCCAGCCCCGTGTCTCCTTAACACCCGAGTTCATTTGGCAGCCGTGTCCCATAGAGCAGATGTTGCCCGTGGCCGTGACCGGCGCACAGGCGAGCAGCATTCCACATGTGCTCCCAGGATCTCCCGATTGGTGTGCTTCGCAGAAGGGGCTGGTCCTTGAAGTCAGCTCCTGTGCCTGTGACAGATGATATTTTTATGCAAGAAAACAAAACCAGGATATCTGATGGACTGCGTTATCTTTCCAGACAGCTTGGAGCTACAGATGCAAAACAAGAAGTTTTATGCTTAGACTTCAAAACTGTGAGTGGAATTTAAACAGCAGTTTTAAACGCCTACTTTTTTTTTTCTTTTTTTTTTTTTTTTACTTTGTGTGTGTGTGTGTGTGTGTGTGTGTGTGTGCAACTTTGCATGAAGTACATATATCTGCATAACTTATTATTATCGAGCAAGCTGTTGCAAATTCTCTTAAGATTAAATAATTATTGCTTTGGAAAACTTCACAAAGTCTTAGCTGCATTTGTAGCTGGACTAATAAATGTGTACTGAGGAGGAGGGAGATGTTCTTTTCAGTGAATGCAATTAGTCTAGCTGGAAATTATTTCAAATCATCTTTTCCACTGGAAAATGTGTTTGAACAGAAGAGGTGAAGGAGAATCTCCTGAGAGTTATCAGCAAATATCAGGCTGGTCTGTGTGTCTTTGTCGTAGGCACATTTGATGTTTGCTTGTGTATGGAGAGGGATTAGGTAAAAACCTGCTGTTACCATTGTGTGGCACTGCGCTCATTGGATGAAAAATCCGTTGGTACCAGGTGTTGGAAAGCTGGCCAATTAATGATGATGGTGGAAAATTTGTTTAAGACAATATTGCCCACTATGATGCAGATTTACAGAAATAACACTTACTAGTGCACAGGAGGATCATTCCTGCAGCTGAAACGTTAATAACTTGGTCTGTCTCACATGGGAATAATGAAATGGATTTCTGTGGGAGAACTCTAGAGGTTGATTCCCAGAGCAGAAACCCAAGCCTGACAGGCAGGCAGTTTGCAACTCCAGGCTTATGATATTTTCAGTTCCTTATGGGAACTGTACAGGATGGTCTAAAATGACTTCTGTCATCTTATGGCATTGTTTTATATACAACCTTGAGTAAAAAGTGCTATATGTTGCAACTTTTGTTGATTCATTTTGAGGTTAGCAAAAGCTGATACATGCTCAAAAAAAAAAAAGAGGGGGAAAAAAAAGCTGTTTTAAACTCTCTAGATACCAGAAACAATCCAGCACCCTTCCTAATTTCCCATATATTTTCCTTAGTAGGCAGGCAACTTCATGTTTTGGTTTCTTCACAAGTGTGTTGCATCAGTTTATACATTTATATTCTGTTAGATCCAGGTGAAATCCAAAGGTTATATGAAAAGCGTTAATAAGTGGCATGTTATTGTTAACTATGTATGGCAGAAACCTCATCCCTGGTGGATCCACCACCACTCATTCTCCATCTGGGCACCTCCAGATCATGCAGCAACACAAACAGCATCCAGATGAGGTGTGGGCACACAAGTGCATTTCTGCTGCATTAGTCAGAGCACATAAC
The DNA here is from genome assembly GCF_022539395.1 of Myiozetetes cayanensis. Lineage (NCBI taxonomy): Eukaryota > Metazoa > Chordata > Aves > Passeriformes > Tyrannidae > Myiozetetes > Myiozetetes cayanensis. The sequence continues at coordinate 48,609,476 of NW_026087742.1, read as the reverse complement.
ATGGGACAATACCAACTCTGTACAACCAGCAGTGAGGTAATTCAGTCCATTGCCTGATAAGAGGTAAATGTCACTATTTCTTTAATAAATTAGCTGCTGAAGTAAATCTATAGCATTTTGCTACTTTTACATCATTGGCTGCAGATTTTTGTGATATAGCACTGGGATCTCTACAGTCGGATTTACTGTATCATCAAACCATGGCCTGAATGAATCTGAACTTATTGTAAATAATACAGTGATGATAAATTTCCCTTACCTTCATTCCCTTTCTCTGTCATTTGTTGGTGACTACAACAAGGACACTCTGGGTTTGCCCAGCAGAGCAAAGTACAGCGTTTTTCACAAAGCTGAATTTGGCACCAACAGAAAAATGCTCCCACAGAGAAAAATCATGAAACTCAATATATTTCAGCCAGAGAGGCCTTCTTAATTGATTTAGAGGAGATACTAAATAGAAGATGTCTTAATCCAGACTGCTCCTCATAGATATAAAATGGATTAGTGCTCTGTGGTGAAAAAATCACAGTATTTTTATTTCAATAATGTTAAAATGAATTTTATTTCCATTTTCTAAAATGGCAAATGAGGTATAAAAAAACCCCATGCATGTACAGAAATGCTTTTCAGTAAACTGTCTTTTAAGAGCTGATAAAGTCCTTAAACTAAAGGGCCCCTATAATCATTAAAATGTGAAATGTTTCTTCTTCACGTGACATAGTCTGGTTCTTCTTGTTCCCTTAATTTGGCAGTATTTTCTCCATTAGATATTGCTACCTAGATAGAATGGGCCAGATTCTCAGCTAGGCAAGCATGAATAAAGAATAACTTCATTGAAGTCAATGACATGACCCTGGAGTTATTCCAGTGTGACCAGAACTGGAATGTGGTTCAATACATGCAGCTGCCATCCCTGCAGGCTGGGTAAGGATGTAAACAGAGAGTTACTGCAGTTTTGCATGTTGCTAGCAGAAGGATGGTCCTGCCAGCTCTCAGTTCTGCTTTCACCTGCAGCTTCTTCCAAAAGAAAAATTTAAATGAGCAATCTTACTTGTATTTCATGAACTTCAGCTTTGTTTCTTCAATCTATGCAAGGTTTTGCAGAAAACTGCTAAATCCGTCTGCTTTCCTTCATACTTCATCAAACCCTTTGACATATATCTCAAGCAATAAAATGCATGTGTTACTCTTATTTTCTTTCCTCCTGCTCAGAAAGATTTGAGGTTTTCCTTGATAACTTCTATGTTTGTGGTGTTCTTTACTGGTGAAACTGTTTTAGGAAGCTTGGCTTCTTGCTGTGAAAATGCTGCTCTTAGTGATACTCCTGGAAGCTGCTTCCCCATTCCTAGAGAACGTTCTGGTTTCCGCCTCTGTTTTGTGATGATAACCACACTGTTCCCATGGCCACCTACTCAGCAAAATAACTCCCTGGTCTTTGTCACAGAGAGACTAATGGGATTATTTTGTGTTATAGGTGGGGCTTCCTCACGACCATTTTGATTTCCCTGTTCTGCATAGCTAGGACAGTCCAGAGCTCCTGCTCGAAAGAGAGGACAGTTTTTGTGTGGCTATCTACAGGCTCTGTCCTGAAATTCATCTCAAAGGCATAAGTTGGCCATGTTTCAGATAGGAGAGTCAACTCTTACTGATGCTGCTGGTCAGAAATATCTAGTTTATACCTTTCTTGCTGCAGCTAAAGAACTAAATTCTGTGATATTTTTACCAATAGCAATTGTCTCTGCTAGTTGGAAATGCCAAAGCTACAAGAAGATCTTGAGGGGAGGACTCTGTATAGGGTTTGGGGTGAGGCTGGTTTCCTAGTTACTCTGAAGGTGAAACAAAAACACGGTATGTTCAGATTTTAAGGAGTTCATCTCAAGTACTACCTGCTGGGAGGCTTTCCAGGGACCCACAAGTCTCTAAACACTCAGTAACACCAGGAAAAAAAGCACCAAAAAAAGTCAACAGGCAGGGGGGTGCCTGTTCTTCTTTGGTGTTTCACAAGTTCCTAGAATGAAGTGTGCTCATATCTAATACTGAAGTGGGGACTAGAAGAAGCAAAGGCTCAGCTGAACTATAGCTAAAATGGTTTCTTTTGTAGTATTTTTTATCATTACTCAGATATTTTTGTGCTTTGTGAGCACCTTCTCAGAAACAGCACTCTATCAATCAAAAATAACTTACTAAATTCTGTATGGACACAAGGCTTACCTTACCAAATATTCATATGATGTATGCAGCCTAATAACCAAAAATTAATAAAAAATTAAAATATTTTATAAAAAATTCAAAGTTTCATAAAATCTTACCTTTTATAAGTATTTAGTATTCTGTAGCATTCTATTGCTGATAACAGGTATGTATCACGGCTACTGTTTTGGAATAAGTAGTTCCACTAGGAAACTAGAAAAATGTGCCTGATATTTTAATTTTTAAAATTGATATTCTGCTTCTACATATGCATTTGTGAGATGAGGATATTTGTTGTGCAGTTAGTCAATAAACATTATGAAAGTGATCAAGCAGGTGAGAAGTTGAGGATGTACAAAAGAGTCCACAAATTCAAGGAGGTTTGTGGACCTAAAAGATAACACCTTGGTTGCAATGCTACTAATATCTCTGTTATTTCAGGACTGAGAAGTATCACACTATAATCTCATAAAAGCTTTGTGAAATTGGGGCCTTTGAGTCACCTGAGAAAAGCTGTCCAGAAGCAGTGTGTGAAAGGAAGGGAGTTAACAGGGCAAAGGAAAGCACTGAAAAAACAGACTGGTGCTAATACTACACAAGTGCTTCTTGAAGCTGAAAATGAGAAAGGACAAAAGCTGTCAAGGGGAAAGATGAGGGTATGAGTAAGAGTCATGTACCTCTGATGTTTTTTACCCTTTGTGCTATGTGTTTCATGCCTTAGGACGAATGAATAATACTCTGTTTTGAAGACAAATTAAGTTACTTTAATTAATGCCTAACACATTGTTTTGAAGACAAATTAAATTACCTTAGTTAAATTGCTGGTTGTGGGTTCTCAGAAGAAAAAAGGTGTATCCATGTGTCAAAGGTAGATGCATGATTTGGGATCACACGTGTAAGAGGAATGTGTAAGGCAGGAGGAAGGTGCACCACTGAGCAACCCAGAACACAAGCTCTATATAGAAAAATTAGAGAGATCAGAAATGCAGTTGATCCCAAAACTTTTACAGCCACAACTGGATTTTTCAAGGTTTTTCAACAGCTTTTTTAGTGCCACTGCATCATGTCCTGAAATTACAGCAGTGTGAGTAGCATATCTAGACAACACAAAAAACCCTACCTTTTTCAATAGTTTACATATCATACAGAATCAGCAATTGGTATGGTTTACCTCTGTCCCTCTATGAGGGCTAAGAGCCCATTTCATGGTCTGTTATTGTAATGACACAACTGGATGAACTAAGTATATCTTAAACAGGGGGCATTTAAAGACTGGTTTTGAGCAAACCTGTGGGACTGACTCTAATACTTTGGAGTTTGGCCAAAGAAAAAAATGTCTGAAAATAATTTTGGTCATTGTCTGCCATTGTCTCAAGCTGAAACTTTAAAAATTCCAATCCATATCTTTATATCCTGATACATATATTTACACCTTTATACCTTTACACTTGCTTTCATGTCCTCACACCTATATTTATTAACCTGCAAAGTTTAGGCCCACCTAATAATAATTCATGGAAACAAATGTGGACTTATCTTTTGTGCAAGGTAGGATTGTAGTCTTGATGTAAGCAATTAAACTGCATCTCAAAAGAGAATCCAGACAACAGAAATAGAAAGCAATTAAAAGCAACATAAACATTCCTGATTTTTTAGCATTTTCTGCTGGTTTTATAGGTAGTTGGAACAGAGTCTAGTTTTGGGCTGAGCAGTGTTGCAAATCCACTACACCTAATGGGAACAGAAGTAACGGATAATTAAAGTGCTCTCAAACAATTTGTAAACTCTTCAGAGAACTCCCTCCTGTGTAATTTCTGCCTTTGAAACATTCTGCACCACAGCACAGCAATCACAGCCTAAGGCAGCTCAGGCTGGGGAGGAAAGATAAGGATGCTGTGCCCCTTGTTGTATTGAGAAGATCTGTGACTGTATTTGCTGGAATTTTGTAGGAGTTCAACTTTAAAACATTGCAAAACTCCGTGAGAGCTGTGATGCCAATATAGTATCGAGATATCAATATCAGCACAGTCCAACATGTCTAAGCACAAGCATCAATGTCAAGGATGCTTGTGCTGTTGTTATTTCATAATTTTAATTGCAGTAATACCTTGAGGTTAAGCTGTGCTGGGCCAGATGCACATAGTCCGTGGCAATACACCTACATGGTGTGTCTACACTCCACTTGTTCTGCTCTAATGACCAAAAAATACCTGTGACCTCAACTTCAAGGTGGTTTAAGCAACCCTGCCTGGCTGCAAGGCAGAGATAGGGTATAACCCTGCCCATTCTTCAAGCTAAACTTGAGGCCTTGCATGAACACTGCATTTTCCAAAGGTCTTTCCACTATTTTTGTGGAGGAAAGATAAGATTTGCATTCTCTGTTGGGAATCCCTGCAGACTGGGATTTGTCCTGCCAGGTCCTCAGCCAGTGCCCTCACTCCCAAGAAAATTGTACAGCCTGCAGAACGCATGGCTGCTGCTTCCTCCCAGAACACCACTGATTTTAGTGAGAATGATCCCAGGGAATGCTCCAGCACTCATTCATAGAATCATAGAATCAGTAGAAACATTTGTAAAAGGCAGCCTCTAAGGTCATTGTGTCCAACCATTAACCCAGCACTGACAAACCCACCACTAAACTATGTCCCCAAGTGCCACATCTAAACGTGGAGACACATGAGGGAAAGAGGAGGGGGAACCTTCCTGAAGTGGCTTCTCAGGCATGGTGGAAAAGCTTTGCATTGTCTCTCAAGCACAGCTGAGCTCAGTTACTCCATCACCCCTCCAAGGATTTCAGGTATCAAACTTCAACACCTTAAATTATGGTACTAGGATCAGGAGATGTGATGCCTCAGGTGGGTATCCAAGTCAAGCATGCTAAAATTCACACAGAATTTCCAAGTAAGTAAGTAAAATTAACATTCCTTCTCATGTTCTTGGCTCTTGCTATCTCCATCCCAACATGGATTAAACAAGCACACAGATATTAGCAGGAGGAGATGCTAAAGGATTGGATGTTTTATATAGATTATTTGCATGCACAGCTTCCATGAAGTCAGGAGCAGTGATATCAAATCTTGCTAGCTTAGCTGCCCAGTGCTGAAACATAGATGAGCATGCCTCTTCCAGGTTCTCAGTATAATTTTCTGCAGCAGTGAAGCTGACAGTCTGTAAGTGACATATCTGACATATCTACTCTTCACTGCTGCTCCTCATTGGGGTAAGAAGGCCCTGGGATTTATGCGCTGCCCCTTTTTTACGCTTTGAAGTTGACTTCCAGTTACCTTCTCCCCCAAGCTTTAAATTGCCAAATGCTTCTCAGAAACATCTCCATGGAACTGAGATGCTGCTCCATACCCTTTGCAAGTGTAAATTAACTAATCTTGCAGAAGTAATTGACAGAAAAGTAATTTCCCTTTATCATGACAAACAATATTGCAGAATGAGAGTAATGACTACAATTTAAGCAGCTATGAATTGTGCATTAGAGAGCTCTAGAACTGAATATTGCTCACAATGAAATTTAAATTGCATTTCTTCTGCATCTAGCTGTTTATAAATTACAGCCACAATAGCCATTTTTGTCACCAATTTCTTATTGCCACTGACAACAGAAATAGAAGATCTAGCTAGCTGATGGACAGTGCAATAAATAGAGGTTAAAAAACTCTTTATGAGAGTCAAATTTCACTAGAAATAGGAATAAACCAAAACCCTAGCTCCAACCACAGCATGAAAGTGCCTTGAAAACTTAAGCAAACATTTAGCAGATAGCATATCTTTCCATGGTTGGTAATTAAAAAAAAAAAAAAAGGAAAGGAAAAAAAACCCCGAAACCAACCAAACAAAAACCAAACAACCACAAAACTCCAAACCAACCAAACAAAAAATCACCAGAAAACCAAAAAAGGGTTCAAAAAAACCCAAACAAAAAACCAAATAAACAAAAACCAAATAAACAAACAAACAAACAACCCCCCCACACCACCCCCCAAAAGCTCCTTGAACTCTGTCATAAAAATCGAGATTTTTATACAAATTTCTGGCTTAGACCTAACTCTCAATCTACCTGGCAATCTTATTTAGATGCAGAAGAACATGCAGTTTAATATGCATTGGAGTAGCCTCCAAAACCTGTTGGATACTGCACACTCAGGTACTTGCAGAGGTGTTCTGTAAACTCTACAGCTTTCAGTGAGTTGTAACGCACTCTGCATTTGCATCCATGGTGCAATAACGCTCTCTGATCGTGCATGCTACCCAAACGGTGGGAGAGGAATGCAATAACATCTTTTCATTATATATATTTGAAATATCTTTTATTGTTCTGCAGTTGAGCCATCACCCTCTAACTTCTCACAGTTTTTACAATGTTTTGACTAGAATGAGTCCTCAAGACAGGGTTTCAAAGGGGAAAAGAGTGTGGAGATAGGCTGTGGGGTTGGTAAAGCAGGCATAGGCCAAGTAGACATGGGCATTGTTGTATGATGTGAGTTGGCTCGAATAAATGGAAATGAGCACCCATTGCATTTTTACAAATCAGGCAAAAGCAACCATAGGTAGAGATAAAGTAGCTTCAGTGTGACTACAATCTCTGCTGCTCCTCTATAATAATGGGATAAGTTACTCATGTAAAGAGGTTTGCTTTTTGTTTTGGGGAGGTTTTTTCGAAGCCTGTGAATTAGCTAGTGTAGCTGCTTATGCAAGATTAAAAAAAATACCCTGTTTTTCTAATTGCCCTCACAGAGAATAAGTAAAGGATCTAGAAGACCAGTGGAAAAAAAAAAGAGACGGGTTGAAATAGCAACAGAGGCAAATAATATTTGCTGAATAATTTTGTGCATGAGGGACTCTTCCGTGGGTGTTTTTTGCAAGCATCCCTAACACTGTTTTCTGTTCCTCTGACATTTTCTTACCACTTTGCAACTTTACAGAGGCACAGATATCACAACTGTCTAATGCCTGAGAAGAAGCAAAAGAAATAAACAACCCTAAGATGCAGATCCCTGTGCTGCCAAAAAAGCGAAAGAACATGAGTAATGGAAGAACTAGCTTTATGTGACAGCTGGTGAGGATTTACCTTGAAAAAAGGAATACTCAGTATGAAAACTTACACCTTGAAATTGGTTGTAATTGAAAGCCACTAAAGTAAAGCAAATTAGAAAGCTTTTAAATGTCGGCTAAAATATTTTCTCTTTAACTGAGACCCGCATATTAGCTTCAGTCTGAGAATAAATATTTTGAGTCAAGAATTTTTTGATAGAAGTCTGTGATTGCCTTTGCAATATTGCTGATATCCATCTACTTAGCAAAAACTCTGACTTTATTAGCTATTTAATCATCTGAAATACTCTGTTACCAAATGCTTAGAGAGAACAATGTCTGTCAGATTCTGCCTCTGTTGCGTTGTGTGTTTAATAACCTCCTATATTTCAGACCCTGTAGAAATTAGTCACTGAATCTCTTCTTCTTTTAATCAATCACCAGGTTAAAGATATGGCCAAGCTAAATCTTTTTTGAAGCCAGCTTCACAGAGTCTTCATCCTCACCTAAGATTTCGATTACCTCAAAGTCCCTGTCAGCAACCTGTGTTCCTCAAAAATGTTTTAAAATCTGTGATTTTAAGGTCATGCCCTTGTGTGTGCATCAACTGATGGGGACCATGCCCCAGTCTCAGCAGAAGCAGGGATGAGGAGCTCCTGGTGCTGTGCTTCCAGAGCTGCAGCACCCGCCCTTGATCTGACTAGCAATCCTATCCGATGTTAAGACTCCAAACTGCCAAGAACATGATGGAAATAAGGCCAGGCCACACCTGCCACTGGGGATGCAGCTCTGGTGTAAATGGAAGTGATTGACTCCTAGTCCGTCTTTGCCTTTTTCCATGAAGTTGCCTGCTGGAGGCAGCCTTAAGCAATCTTTCTGTGATTTTGGGGAACATTATTATCCATGCTCTGGCCAGCTCCATGTCTTTGCTCCAGGAGACAGAGCAACTGCAGGAAAGTCTCTTGAAGTTTGGCAGGGCTTAGAAAGCATGCAAAAAAATTAGCAACCATATGCTTGGTTATCCTGTTGGAGCTACCACCCATTAGTACATTTCACATCTTTTCTACATGCAAGGTGACTTTGGCCAAGTTAGTTAAGAAGGCCAGCCTTTGCCAGCTATGTACTTGTCCAACAGCTCTAGGGCTGTCAGTGTCAACAACTTGTAGAGCTGAGACAGCCAAGAAAAGCCTTCTGAGGAGCCCAAACCCTCTAGTGCAGTAAAGAAAGAGGAACACCGGGATCCAGAACAGGGAGGGTAACTCATACAAGTCCTTCTTAATTTAAAATATCGATTTATACAGCTGAGGAATGAAATTGTCCAGTAAATAGTTTGTTCCTCTGCCACTGCCATTCTCTCCTTTGCATTCCTTTGCCATGAGTTCAGCCTGTATCATCTCTCCCCATTTCTGATCCCAGATTAAGCTATCTGAAAGGCATGGAGCACAGGGGAAAACACCGCTTTTCACAGATTGCAAACTAAGATCATTTAGTGGGCTTCTCAAGCATTAGGACTCCAGGGACAAGAGACTTGGCTTACAGCTGGTCAGGGAAGGTTCTGCAGCTGCCTGGAGGTGGGAAAACAAAACAGTGTCTTTGTTTTAATGTTAATGAGAGATCAGGGTGGGTCTCTACAGCTGGAAAGACAAAGGGCAAATGGAAGTCAGAGCTATTACACAAATTCAACAGATGTCTCCTAGCCTTCCTGGAGATGATGGTAATGGGAGCAAATAGTCCCTAGTCCTGCCCATAGTGAAGGCTTTCCTTTCCAAAAAGGACTTTTCTTTGTGGTACAGTGACTGCACAGACAGACAGATGGTTTCATAGTCCCTCCTTGCTCCAAACTTACTTGAGGACTGGGGAGCTAACATAGCAACAAAAAACAACAGGTAGAAGAAGTAGAAGTAGAAAGAAATAGGAACAAAAGTCCACATTCACCTAACCACAGTCAGATAATAATGACAACAGAAGTAGGTTTCAACAACAGACTTTGAAGATGTTATTTTGAAGATTGTTACTATGTTAGCTATGTTAAAAGTTAAAATTTAACTATATTTAAAGTTCTTAGCTATACCAAAACCACTGTGTTTAAAGTTAACTAGGTTAACTCCAAATATGAGAGGAAGGAAAGGAAGAGAGGCAGATATTAATCTGGAAGTTGAATCTGCTGCTATTAACTGGGCAAGGTGAGTAATAATCAGTCTTGTAGCTGCAAGATTTGATAGAAAAGATGAGCTCAGAGGGGAGGACATTACAGGGAGGACCACATGTCTATGGAGAGGATAAGAAAGGATGACAATTTTGTCTTCTGAAACCAGGACACAAAGAGCTATGTTTTATATGGATTTAAATAAGGTAGTTCAGAGGGTGTTTGAATATTGCAATGAGGATGGGGTGCTGGCCTAACATTGCCAGGATCTGACATTCATAGAGCAAGATACAAGCATCAGCAGCCTAGAGAAGGATCTTTGTGGTGATGCTTCAGGGGCTGTTGCATTGTCCCAGGAGTAAAATGAAGGGCAAGAATGTGCAAGCAGTGTTTTAGCAGCACCTCATCTAACGTTAAACACATCAGTAGCTCATTTACATCATACTGAAGTACAGTACAAATTATTTTAGTTGCTTTTTTTAAGAGGACTGATGTGCCTTTTGCTTTCAGGTAGTGTCCAGCTTTCCTGAATCTTATTCCTGCACATTGTAAAAACTTCTGCTTTTTGTCTGGCCTTCCAGTTTCTTGAACATTTTCTCTTCTTTGCTTCCTCTGGATCCTTTTCTGTGCTGGGTTGTCTCAGTGCCTAATGCATGAGATATCAAACTGACTATGGCATATTCTCTGAATTCAAATTCCTCTTTAAAGCACTTCACTTCTGGGTGGCTCTCCAGGGAAAACTGCCTCTTGTGCTGTTGTCTGTTTTATTTATCCCAAAGCACATCCTTGCCCAGGTTCAAGCGCATCTGTTTCACATCTCCGTTATTTGATGTCACTTCTCAGCCCTTCCCACTTTTCTCCTTCCTGCTCCATTTTTTAATTCCCTGTGTTCATCTGATTTACTCTGTCAGCTCTGCTAAGGCTATTTGGCCCAATTCTCATCCTAAATATGGAAATTTACTCCACAAAGATAGGGTTAGAGGAGTTATTCAGGTGTTGCTGATACACCAGGACTTCAATCTGAGATTGGTTTCTTTCTTGCAATATTGCAATATTGCAAAATTGCATGATTTTGGCAATATTATTAAATAATGAACCTGCTTTCATTTAGAGTACCCAATACCAAATGTAAAATTTTAAAAAAAAATGAATTCTGAAAAAAAAAATCCTTCTTATTGTAATTGTCTCTCTACAAACAATGTCATCCGGCATACAGGAATCACTAGAGAAGCTCCATCCAATGCAGTTGTAACTGGGAACAAGATGGTTTTTCCTGTCATGTAAGCTATTAAACAAATGTGACAGAGAGGGTAGCCCTCAGCAGCCTACATTTCTTTTGAAACATTTAAAAATATTTTGAAAGTTCTAATCTCAGGAATAAGGAGGAGACTCAGAATTGTTGCCTGGAAGTTATGAAGCTACAGGGAGGAATAGTGTAAATCCTTCAGTTCATCAAGAATAAAATATTTTTCTGTAAATACAGCTTGACCCTCCCCTCATGCTTTTTTTCACTTGATATTCAGCTCACCAAAACTACATTTTCTCAAAGCATCACACTTTGGCTGAAAACACAGCATGGCTTCTTGCCAGATATGATGGTTTAAAGATATTTCTATGCTTATTTGACTTGCTCTGAATGGATAGAACTGCTGAGTTTTGTACCATCAGCTCCTCACATTCCTGCACTGAACTCTTTCCTGTTATGCTCTGGGTATCCCAAGATCCTTGCCTCTACAGGCTAGGGGACACCGAAAAAATGTGTAACCCTAGAGTGTGATGACAGCTTTTGCAAAGCATGTTGTTGACTGGTGCCGCTTTGAGAAATGGTTGGCTCTGTCAGGGAATTTAGCCATGTGCCCAGAGGCTGCCTGGGAGTGTCTGCTGGGGAAGCAGTTCCCCGGCCAGTGATGCCTTGTGTATGTCTGAACTGACTCACAGGTGGAGGGAGTCTCCAGACCTGCTGAAATCTCCTGCATGAGATACCCACACAGCTTTTTTCCATGGGACAGTGGGGAAAAAGAGAAGAGACACAAGGAATGGTGCCTAGGCATCACTAAAAGGACAAAGAAATACTTTGGCTGAAGCGTGGTTGCCAGCTTCAGCACAGCCTGAGGACTGCAGCAAAAAAACCAGGGATGGGAAGCACCCACCAACTGCACGTGCACATTTTTAAGCAGACTGCACCTTCGTGACCGCCATCGCCTTCACTGTGATATGTGGCTCAATCCTTTTCCCAGCTACATTGCTGCTGTCAGGAGGTGACATCAATAAAGGAAATCAGCTGTGAACTGACACAGATAGAACATTGACAGATATTAAAAAATATTTCAAAGTCATTCAGCATCTCATCTTTTCTGTGAAGATTCACTTCTTCTGGCCTTTCATGGTCTCCCTGACCTTGCCACATGTCTGTGAGCTGCTGACACTTCATCCGTGAGTTATGACAGGAGTTACGGATCTGTGCAGTCCTGTTTTATGATGATGATTTATCATTTGTATTACAGTCATGCCTAGAGGCCTCAAGCAAGATCAGGGCCTCACCGTGCTAGTCACTGTATAAACATGTATTAGGAGACAGTCCTGCTCTGAAAAGATCACAAACAAAAGGTGGGAGGATGAACAGAAACACAGAGATGTGAAATGCAATACCCACTGCAAGCTGAGGACAAGCACCAGGGCAAGAAGCCCAGCTTTCCCATCCCCTGGCTCCTGCCTGCCCATGTCCATCCACAGCAAGCTCTGTCATCTGCCATTCCTCCCCACATCCTTCTCTCTAGGGGCCATGAAGGGGCTGGCACGTTCCTGCTTCACCGTGCCTCCACCTAGGAGAGGTATCTCTGCCTCCTCCAGTAGATGCAGCAGCACTGCCTCACATGCAGATCACTGCTGCTGCTGCACTCCTGAAATTATCAACTTGCCATTGTTTTCATAGAATCATAAAATTATTAAGGAAAAGACCTCTAAGATCATTAATTCTATCCATTAACCCAGCTACTGTGCTCACCACTAAACCACATCCCCAACTGCCACATCCTCATCAAAAAACTTTGTTTTTTGAACACTTCCAGGGATGATGATTCCATCATTTCACTGGGTAGCCTATTCCAGTGCTTGACCACCCTTTCAGTGAAGATTTTTTCCTAACCTCTAGTCTAAACCTCCCCTGGTGCAACCTGAGGCCATTTCATCTCATCCTGTCCCTTGTCACCTGGGAGAAGAGGGTGGTTTCTTCACCACTGAGCTGACAGTCATCACTACCTGCAGAGTTGTTGATTATCACCTCCAAACTGAGACCAGATGGCTTCATTCCTCTTCAGAGCAAAATAAAACAGGTAACTTACAATGATTTTTATCTTATATGTGGATCTAGCACATTTTTGGTGCAAGACTGACAGCATAACTAAACTGAAAGCACAGAGGCCAGCTGTGGGACAGCTGCATGCTACCTCCACTTACAAGGCTTAGATCTCACTTATGGCTATGCCTAAACATTGCCCTTGCTTTGCCTTTGCAACACTTAGGGGATAATTGGAGAGCAATACTTTTCCTCCTTTTCTAATTGTTATTGTGCTTGGCAGTATGACCAGAGCTGTTCTCAACATATAAAAGTGCAGTTCTCAGGGCTTAACCCAAAAGCTGGGTGTGCAGACTAGCATCAGTCCTGTGTTCATATGAATTTTACATAGAATATTGCTTTGAAAATAATGTAGAGGTAACTCTCCCGAAGTGCAAAACTTCAGAAGAGAAGAAAACTGAGATGCAGAGTTGGTCTGAAGATTTTCAAAGAGGAAAAAGCCAGACTGTGCTTATGAAGAGGCTTGGTTATGCCCTTCAGAAAAACAGGGAAATAAAAACACTGAGGCTTTCAGTACTGATAGCAGCACCAGTAAAGCAGTCAAGAGTAGGCAGATACAACAAGATGATATAAGGGTGACAAGTAGGTAGTAGATTGAGGGGTTCTTGTAGCCAGTGAGGGCTTACAGGAGATTCTGTTGCTGGCTAGACTCCAAGGCCAGTTAGAATCAGCAGAAGATGCTGCTCCCAAAGAATCTGGAAAGTGTGAGTTGCATCTAAAGGCAACGGAAATGTTATCACACCAGCAAGGCCACTGTCAAAGCCCTGTGGGGGGCAACCTGCCCTTCAGCAAGCTTTTGTAATGAGGAGCTCTTCAGAGAATGGCGCAGCTTTTATCTCCAGGCAGATACTCAGCCTGTCATGCAACCTCTGAGCTACCTTTTGGAGCTGTCATGACAGAAAGTGCTTGCTCCAGCCAATATATTCGCCTTCAGCTTAATACACTGCAACTGTGGCAGGTGGCACTAGACAGACATTTTCTATCTATTCAATCTTCAGAGTATCTTGAGAGCACAGCAAAGAGCTGCATCACAAATACAGCAAGAAGTGTTTTCAAAATGTAGGAATTACTCTTTTCCTCTTGGAGTCAGGGAGGGTTCAGACTTACTAGCCCACCTGCATCTTTCCCAGGTATGTTCCATAATTTGCTCTGTGCCTGCCTGACTTCTTACTTCACAGCACAGTTCAACCTATATTGATGTGCCACAAGGAGTGGAAACTTTTCTCACAAATACGTTTAAAAGAAGATTTTTTACCACTTAATTATTTTGTGTGGATACAAATAACATCACTGTAAGCAATCTCTGCATCAAACCCGCTCTTCTAGCAAAGAGGTTCACCAGTGCCCACTTCCTCATCACTAGTAAGAACTTTGCTGCTGTTTAATTCATCTCCATGCTTCTTTTTAATTATTAATTATTTCTTTTTTTATTCCTCCTTAAAATGGACACAGGGGTGGTGCTGGTCTTCTTCACAGTCCAACCACTGCCCCATGCCTCAGTGCAGATGTCACATGTTATATACTGCTCTATGCACTGATGAATAAGCAGCCTCAGCCCAAAATGAACTATCAAACTAGTCCACTTTCACCAAACAGCCATTTTTATGCCTTGTCTGTGAGACAGCTATTGACAATCCCAGCACTTCGGGCTGGTTTTCCTTTCCCTTTGTTGTCAGAGACATGAGGCTGATCTAAGTAGGACACACAATTTTATATCACTAGGCTTTGCTACTTCCACTTCTCAGTGAGAAAAATCCAGTTCTGATGTGGCATATGGTCTGTAAAACAGCTTGTCATCATGTTCCTTCAGGAAACCCAGTGGAGCTGAGCTGCCATCGGGGCTCACCTTCAGTGTCTGAAGCTCAGACAACCAGTCTGCCACAAGGCCTCCTCCTGAAAACACACAGTAAATACAACACCAGCAGTATGAAGAAGTTTGGGAATCAAATCAGCATCGATTACTTTTGTGGAGACACACGTATAAACAGCTTGGCTGCACTTCTCTTGGGCTGTTGGCATTTACCGAACAACCTCACGCTACAGCGTCAGTAAGCAATGTCTTGCAGACTGGATCACAAGCGCGTTCACTGACTGCAGAGGCACTCCTTGTAGGAATAAATATTACACCTGTGAGGTGGAGATGTGTTATTAAAACCATAAAGATTACATCATTGCTCCTAAGTGGACAAATTTAGTTCATTGTCTATTACCATTAAACGGTAAAATTGCAGTTGTAACAATATGGAGATGTAAATGTAATTGTGTATAACACTGTGAAGTCATTAAAATCTATATCAATTTTGCTCACTCAAATTAAACACAAGTGACTACTGCTTGACACCTGAAACATTAGCATAATATTCATGCCATATGGCTGGCATTTTCTGTTTCTTATATGTCACTCTTCGTTCTTGTCAGCTGCTCACAAGAACTTGCCAGATAATATCTACGCTACTGCCAAAAATGTCTAACAGCTGGTGTAGTACTGGTTAAACACTCTGTAATGTTTCAAACTTTAGTGCTCCCATTTATGCACTAGAGACCTGGTTCTTGGAGCAGATGTTTAGCTTTGTTTTTAAATTAACTTGAGTCTTCTTTTGTGTCAGTGGTATGTTTTTATGCTCCATCATGCTGCTGCCTTCTGTGAAAAAAAAGAGTTCAGCAGCATCCAACCTTAAAAGCATCAACTGTCATGACAAGCACATGTAAAAAATGTGCTCTGCTCTCTCTTTCAGTGCCTGACATGGGCTCGGGGGTAGGACTTGAACTGCAAACTTACAGAGAGCAGCTCAGACCACCTATTAGCTGAGTTAGTGATAGCTTACATTCTCCCATATCCATGTGATCCTCCTTGTGGGGTGGAGATGTGCATCTGATTGATGCCCTTGATGCCACTGGAGCCCCTCTCTGACTCAGAAATGGGCACAGAGGGTCCTAATGCCCAAATGAGACTCCCAAGGGATCCAAGCCACAATGTGGGCTTAAGGTGCCAGCACTGCATTGGCATGGTTAAGAGCTATGTCTGCCACAGCTGGGGAAAGGGCAGGAGGGTCTGTACTGGCACCCAGGTTTGCACCTGAAGTGGTCCCTAAACCCACACTCAGCTTGTAGGGTTTGAGGACACTGGTGGAGGACTGGGAAGGGGACACACATTTTTGACCTTTAAAACAGTGCTAATGACTAAATCAGGAATTGTCTAGCATCATCTGCATGGAAGTCACTGTGAACTCTGGTCATGCTGAAATCTAGTTGGATGGTTTACATATTAAGATTTATGATGAGCTAGGCACATGAATGTTGATGAATTAAACAAACATTCAACTTCAGAACTAATCTGATTTTATGGATAGTATATGCAATTCCCTAAGTTTAAAAGTCTGATTTACACCTTTGGAAAGGAGGATTCCTTGCTTTTTTCATTTTGCCCTTCTTTTCCTGGAGACAAGGAGTTACCTTTCACTCATTGAGGTTCTCTTCCAATTGAAGACATTTCCCAGTTAAAACACTGCATTGAATTTTGAGGCACTGTCATGGAGGGCATTTATTTAAAAGCTGCTAGGCCATCCTTCAGTCCCCAGGTGGCTTTGTAAAGACAAAATTGGAGAAAGAGGGGTGCTGGAGACAAATGACCTTTGCCTCTCCAGAACTGGGCAATCTGATCCTGCTAGGCTGCTTTACCTCCTGCAGACAATGATCAGTCTTATACACTGAGGCATTTTAATTTGGGCTATCTTTTGGCATAGGACACTCTTTCTGAGCCATGACTCCCCTGTTCTGGCTGCCATACAGGCACACAACAAAAAAGTGACAGCTGAGTAAATAAATGTCCCATCTAACTCAAGGCAAGGAACAGAGACAGGGACAGGCAAAGAGTGCAGGTGAATATATGGGTACATACTATAGGCACTGGTCTTAGTATGCTGTCACCAACATCAGGCTATATACTCATTTTTACCCTGTGGGATGCATAAACATTGGATATTCAGACTGTGGTTCACGTTTCTCATTTTCCTCTTCCCTGCACGCTCAGACCTACTCAGATGGAAGAACGGCTGGCAGAAGAGACATGGGATTCATATATCAAAAAGTAGTTTTGCACAATTTTTATTCTTTGCAGACGTTTCTGCCCCTATACTGTATCCCTGGAAATTATCCATGTTGGATAATGGATGGAATTAAATTAGAAACAAGACAAGATGCAATTACTCACTGAGGATGACTTGGATAAATGCGTAAAATGGGGCCTGCAGCTGGGCCTGTCAGCATCTGGTTTGTGTGCACACAGAGGATTTTATCCTTAGCATTAGCTGTAATGGGATAAACATACTTTCTGTTTGTTGCAATACAATCTTTTACTCACACTAAAAATCATTACTGAGCCATTCTCTATCACAAAAAGACTGCTATCACTTATTCCAGTAAGGTGTTATCCACGTGAAGACCCTAAGCTGAAAAAAACTGTGATTAAAATGAAAATATGCTTTATCTTTGAGGAGGAATAAAGACATTACCTTAAGCCAGAGAAATGCATCAGGCTGCTCACAAGGCCTTTTCAGTACTGTGGGATCCAGGGCAGGAGGAAATGTCAGCCCACTCATTTCTTCATCCAGGATCATCTCTTTTCCTAAGGAAGTCCTTAAAGCCTTCCCTCCCACCAACGTTGGCAAGTTCATTACTGAAATAGACAAGCAAATGGAACAACCTTAATTTGTTTAGGTGCTTGTGGAATCCCTTTAAATGATTTTTTATTTCTTTAAATCGTTGAAAGTCAGACCATCTGATTCAGTTAAGACCATGAAAAAGGCATGTTAGAGCTGAGAACAGAGAGATGCTGTTGGGAGGATATTGCCCTGCTTTTCCTCTCACACCTGCTTAGTTGTGAATGTGCTCATTGACATGACAAGGGTTTGAATTCAGAGGTAAGGAGTAAAAGTGGGAAAATTCTGCTAATGGATGTTCATGATGCATTTTTTTATTTTTGTCTGTAAAATTTGTGGACCATTTCTTTGTAAATATTTCATGTTACACACAGGAATTGATGTTAAAGATTTGGCACAATGCTACACCCTTGAAACTAAAGACGTGGATTATCAAGCTACGATGTTCTGCTGCAAAAAGTCGACTAAAAAGAATGACATAAGTAGATGTTCCTGGAGGCAAAACATGTAGTACAGTGCAGCTCATTACTTAGTAATGTAGCACACAAATGTGATTGTAATCCATCATTTTTACCACCACCTTGAACAGGATTATAGCCACCTTGTAGGGTCATACAGCTACCTGTATGACCTAGGCAGTAAGTTCCTTTCAGCTCAGGCCATCACAAATCTGTCATCTGCAGTGTTCCATTTATGTTCTTCAGTTTACAAATGTGAATTATTTGATGGAAATCATTTCAGTGCAAAGGCAACCAGGCGATGCTTTGACTAAGTGCCAGCCAGCAGGTCAGGAAATCGGTTTTGCATTTGCTGCTGTTGATAGGTTTAGCCATTTAACTTTTTTTTAATGACTCTTTTATGTCTCTGTATTGATAAAAGATACATTAGCACAAAGTTTCCAAACTCAGCCTTTGCCCTGTATATCCTTCCTGCATGTACTTAAAGCATTTGATTTGTCCCGTTCACTTCAGCAGCCTAATCAGGTACATAATCAGGAGTATATAATATTTACAGGGTAAGGGTTTAATTCTTTGCAAGACTACAAAAGAAAGGCAGTGCTAAGCATGGTGGTTGTGGCACAAAGTTTTTAAATTTTTCTTTTATGTGCTGCTCAGGGCATCAAAACCATGTGGCTAGACGCCCCCACTGCCAGTACCCCACAGATTCCCTGAGAGGCTGCCCCATAGGTCTGATATTAGATGACACCTGATGCCCAGTGTGGGAAAGCACCCATGTATGCGTAAGTTCAACATAGTTTGTAAAGTGAAGAAGAGAGAAATAAAAATGATTTTAAAAATCTGATTTTCTTTCTGATTTTTTTCCTTTTTCCCTCTGTTATTTTACTACAGCATGTCAATGCCTTCTGCTGATGTGAAAGTAGCTGAGTAGAAATCAGTAGAAGTAGCTGAGTCCTTTGTGCACTGTAGAGGGGGCACTGTGCTCTGCTTTAGGGAATCAACCTTCTTTTCACTGGGAGTATTTCTAAGGACCAATTTAGAGAGGCTGAAATAGTTGCCTGTATCAAGCATCATTTTTATAATGGATTTTATCTAAGCTTTTGTAGACTTTTTAATGCTTCTTTCTCAGAACTCCTCAAAAGACTGGCATATTTCCCCAGCTTTATAATGTCAAAAGCAATGACTTTAAAAAAAAAAAAAAATCAGTCAAAGCAATGCAAATAACTCACTGTTAAATTCGGGGGTGGTGGGGTGGTGGGGTGTCAATACTTCTCTAAAAAATATTTTGCTGAATTTTAGAGCAGGAAAACTACTGTTTTATATTTAAATTTCTTAACTAACTTCTAAGGGTTTTACTTGGCTGACACTTCTTGGCCTTGCATTAATCTTGGGATTATTTCACAAGAGACCCAGGGAACACCCACTGATAACAATGTCAAACATTCAATGTATTTACTGAACGTTTCCACTTGCTTGATCATTAAGGCATGCCTTGGGTATGAGGTCACTGATGTTGTGTAAGTGTAGAATTTATGGGGTGATTTGAACTATAGGGGAGTCCTGACATGTTTTTGGCAAATACCATGAGATACCATGGACTGATGCCACTCAAAGTTGTAGCTCTGGGATATGATCAGGTTCTAGCATGAACATTTTGCATTAGAATTCAAATCCTCTGATTACAAGAGAAGATGGGAAAAAGGTTATTTGAACAGACCATACATATACTGGAGGAACCTTTTACTAGAAAACTTTTTCTTGTTTGTTAAAACAGATTATTTAAACATTAATCTTTTAACAAAAAAAAAATGAAAAGTTTTAGAAAATCAGAGGATAAAGCTTTTCACCAATGTGACATGCAGTCATTGC
Organism: Myiozetetes cayanensis; assembly: GCF_022539395.1. Classification (NCBI taxonomy): domain Eukaryota; kingdom Metazoa; phylum Chordata; class Aves; order Passeriformes; family Tyrannidae; genus Myiozetetes; species Myiozetetes cayanensis. The sequence continues at coordinate 48,589,757 of NW_026087742.1, read as the reverse complement.
ATTTTTCCTTTTTAATCCTTTATTTAAGATGGAGAGAGCAGCGAAGGACTAAGTTAAGAAGTGGCAATGAGGCCAATTCAACAGCAGCTTGGACTGCAGCCAAGTCTGGCTTTCGTAAACAGTACTGCAGGATTTGCCACCAGCTTGCTAGCAGCTTTACAGAGCCTTTTCAGGGCCTGTTTAAAACTCATTTAAACAATGAAGAAAAAAATTAGTTGGATGTTAGCAGCTTTAAGATACAGTGATGATGATTTGGGCTGCCTTAATTTGCCAATTCTCTGTGCTATTCTGAGAAAAACCTAAGGCTTGGAGTACTTGAATAAAACAAAACAAGAACACGATCTGGATCTATGCAGCTGGATCTATCACACACCTGCCACCTGACTTTTCTGACTGTTTTACCTCCAGCCCCTTGTTTTGCATGTTTGAATTGCAAGCTCCTTCAGACAAGGCCCATTTCTCACAACACGAGATTTATAGAGTCTGTCATCTGCAGTTGTGCTGCAAGACAAACAACTGGCAAAGGCTGCCACTCGCAGGGGAGGTTTCAGCAGTTTTATTCCACTTTGTCTAAAACTTGTAAATAAGGCCAATTCTGGTATTATGCACATTTTAATCCTTTGTTTCATTATCTGAACTTTTTCCCTTAACATTTTAAAAATCACATTGTTGTCTGGTCACCAAGTATGAGAGACCACAGGTAAATGAAGAGCATTTCAGTGTGGGTTCTAGAAGGAAATATTCTCCTGATATTGACTTACACAGTCTTTCTTCACCCCACTTACAATACAAAGGAAGGAGACAGAATAAAAACCACAGAAAGTAGAAGAAAAGGTAGAAGAAAAGAGAGATTCTAGGCATTTGGGTATATTTGAAAGATAAAGACTAAACAAGACCAGCCGATCCATGGAAATATTTTTTTATAGAGGGGGCAAGATTGAAATATGAAATACTAGACTGGACACATATTTTATAGGGATTCTTAGCAGTAGTATTTTATAAGGATCCCAGCAGACTATACATAGGAGAATTTAAGGAACAGTCCTGCTTTTGATACGTACCATGCATGGAACTCCACCGTTTAGGAAATGCACTGTCTAGCCCTAGGAGTCCACCTTTTACAGGAAAGGCCTTTGAATAATCTTTCAGAAATTCCTGAGCTGCTCCCTAGAAGAATTTCTGCATTGCTTTTTAAAAATACTTAGTTACATGGGATAAATGGGCAAATACTGTGATCTGTTTTCCTACCATTATTTTTATTTAATGTTTTGTATTCCTACTGGGATAAGGACCATCCTATGACATAAAAAGGACAATCACACTTTCTGTGTGAAAACAAAGCTTCTTCTGATAAATAGCATGAAAATTGCTTTGCTTTTTAGGCAGGCAGCATTCTCCAGGTATCTGAAAGACTTATCTGAAAGACTCCAGGTATCTGAAAGACTCCAAGACATTAGAGAAATGGGTATATTAGTGTAGTGAAGCTGACATTATCAGGTGTTGTATATGAGAAATGTCATTTATGAGTTGTCACACAGCTATTATTAAGAGACTATTGAGTAGAACACAGTATACTCATCATTGTGACTGTCACTGAGCTCGCTGTAATCACCGAACAATCAGGCATAGTCAAACAGAACATTTCTTTCACTTTCAGGGCAAATTACACTTATGGTTTATTTATGTGACGGAGTCGTTGCATTCAGGCATCCTCTGTAACTGTTTTATGATAGCTCTGATGGCACAGACCTGCAATTTGGTGCCTGTCCAGTGGGATGGATGGCAGTCCAGCCCCTCACAGCTGACCGAGGAGCAAACCCCCTGTGCTTCTGTAGTGTCGAGGTATGGGACGAAGAGGTTGGGGGTAAAGAGGTGGGTGTGATGGCCCTCCAGCTCCAGTCCCACTGTCTCACCTGCCAGTAGTTTTGGAGGACAGGATCTGGCAACTTTAAGCAGCCTCCTGACCCTGTTTCTGGGCAGAATGGCAATCCAGGAGCTTCCATAGCTGCTCTTACTTTGTTACCTCACACCAGACCCTGGAACTCTTAAGTGTCCTCCATCCCTGCAGCATCCTGTACACACTCAGCTACACTTTCTCCAGCTACACAGCTCTTGGAGCAAATTGCAATTTCTCCGTGGGCTTCCCCACAGCCACAGGTTTTAAAATGCACACTGAAGAATCAAAGTTAGCCCTAGATTTAGGATTTGAACAATTTGAACAATTTGAACAGTTTAGACAACACTGTTGTCTAAATCCCTACTAACATTTTTAAATCACATACTGTATTCAGACTATTAAACCTTGATCCTCTAATCTCTCCACGCATTGAACTTCCATTGACTTTAACCTGCCCAGCCATATCCTTTAAAACCAGTCTCCCACAATTACTGCACCACGTGAAGCCCCGCTGGACCTCTAAATCTTTCAAGAGGTATGTAATTTGGTGCATTCCCTAAGGAAAACTTGGAAGGGGTCCAGAGAACAAGGCTAATTTAGGAGATGGGAGAATATGTCTTCTAAAGGAATGGCTCAGACCTTAACATGTTGGGCCGTGAAAAGGGAGCAGGTGAGATAGGATTTAATTACAGTGTACAAGTACCTAAGGGGGTGAACACAGAACTAGGTCTGAATCCCTAGCAAAAAGGTAAAATATGAGGTCATGGGCTGAAATTGAAGTGTATATCTCTGCAGAAGGCTGCTCTGTATATGAAATAATCTGGCAAACAAACTAGTGGAAACTGGTAGTAGATGCAAGAACCCATTTATTACCACTGCAGTGTGACCTGGTGGCCCTGCTGATGGTTCTTGTCCGTCATAAGTGGCTTTTTCTGTGTTGTTTGGTGTTTCAATCTACTATGATATTTTGGGGTGCTTCTTCAAGGCTGAGCTTCTGGGGATTAAAAATAGAGGCAATACTTAAAGGTTAACAGTTAGAAATACATAATTACATTTTAATTTAATGTTTTGAAGATTTATGTACACAGTAAGATAAGTCTGGCAAAATGGCATGATTCCCTCTGTGGTCTGGTGCTGAACAACAACACAGTAAATATTGTGTAATTCTGATGAACTTCTGGCAGATAAAAAGTAAGGTTTCTGTGGCATCAAAAATAATGTGGTACTGGCATAAGTGGACATTCCACCTCATTCATCCTATTCATGTTTATGTAGTAGAGGAAAAATAAAAGATCTCATCTGGAGGTTGAGTACAGCATGTGAAACATGAACTTAAACCCCCTTTAAAAAAAAAAAAAAAAAAAAAAAAACAACACAAAAAAACCCAAGCTGTCTCTCCTCTGACTTGCAATGTTTGGGTTTAAGTTTTTGAATCAGTTTGTGCAGGAGATGGCCTGGTTTCATCTGGTGCATCCAAATATGAAAAATATCAGGACTTGTGGAGACAACAGAGAAATTGGTCTGCCTCTTTGCCAGCTGAGTAGCTTCATTTTCACCCATTTACAGCCACTTAATCATTTACTAATGAAAAAACTACTCAGAGAAAAGGTTAATGCAAAATTTAAGTTGGATTTATGGGGCATCAATAAGCAAGTTATTTTAGGCAGCCTACACTGGTGTTGCAAATTTCCTAAGCAATGTTCAGAGTTTATTTATTTACTCCACCAGAAGTGTGAGAAAATAATGAGTAAGGCAGCAGTTTTTTCCATCAATATTGCTATGTATGCTCTGCACTATTTTTTTTTTTTTAATGGCAAACATCCCATTAAAAAGCTTGATAGACTAATCCCAAGACTACAGCATCTGCAGATTAATTGGGGATGGAGCATGACTAGAAATGCTACATCCCTCAAAGGTCCCTGTTGAAGTACTGAGACTTTGCTTGCTATGGCTTGTCAGAGGACTGTGCTCTAGCAATGGAGATGCTCCAAGCTAAATCAAATGCTCCCAGGAGATCAATTTTGGTCTCTCATGGTGGAACATGTGGTTTTGGGCTGGACAGTCCTGGCAAGATTGAGTTGGGCAGCAAAGATAACCTGTCTGTAGTGGTCATCCTGTGCTCCTTCTGCTAACCCTGGGGAGAGGCAGACTCTTCTAACACGTAGCTCATTTTGAGGAAAACAGTGAAAACTGGTCACACAGGCTGTGCCTAAGGGTGGACCTTGTTTCCAAGCTTGGATTATGGAGTAAGTCTTGTGTTACTGGTCAGGTTTCTGGAGTCCTTTCACAAGTTATGGTTACAACTACACGAAAGATTTATGCCAGTCATCATAATTGTCACCACCCAAACTCAACAGTTTTGTCTTCTCTGGGGCGTTCCTTGACACTTCAATCCCAAGACAGCTTATGTAAAACTGAGATTGTCCTCTACTAGCTTTGGGTTTTTTCATCCAGCATCTATGATAGAAATAATAATCTTTAAAACTATGTTATTAATCCTTTTTTATCAATTTTGACATATTATGTGAATTTTCTAGAGCAGAGACTATTCTCTAGGGTTTGGACTGCTGCATATCAGATCATAAATTACATCTTGCAAGACATTTTAGCATTTTAAAGTATAATTCAGTTCTGCTCAGGACAGGAACAACTTTGCTAATTTCTTCAAAACAGGAATTCCTGGAAGAATTCATATTAAAAAATACTTTTTTGTAAAATTATTTTCTGTTCTTTCAGAAGAGGCATTTTATGAATGCTGGCAAAATGCTTTCCTAAATTAATGCAAAAATAAAAGAGGAACTAGAGTATTTGACTTATCATAACAGTTTGGTTTGGTTTGGTTTGGTTTGGTTTGGTTTGGTTTGGTTTGGTTTGGTTTGGTTTGGTTTGGTGGAGAATCATTTTTGTCACATTTCAATGAAAAGAATTTTTTTTTTTAATAGATAATATTTGAAGAGCTTTAATTTTCATTCCACCCCACCTACTCACATTTTTCTCAGCTCAGTCTTTCAGCTATGCTAAAAATCCTAACACTTTTTATTTTATTTTGCAGTTCAGATTGATTAATTCTCTGAGTGTACTAGTCAATAAAATGAATAATGCAGGAATGACATTTTTTACAAAAAGTTCAGAGTATTGTTGTGGGTTGCTTTCTTAGATGATATAAAATCTAGTTATAATAATCAATTTTAACAAAATACAACCAGGCAGCAGAGCCATAAACATGACAATCAAAGACTGGGTGAGCCTCAGCAGAAGACACACCTCAGCAATGTGTTTTGCTCTGATTCAGTCAGTTGTTTGGAGCAAACCACCAACTGCACTTAATCCTTTGTTGTTGTTGTTATTGCTCTTTGGTGTGTAATCATCTGAAGAAGTCTCTTTAATAACAGCATTAACTAAGAGCTGAGTAGCTAATGGAGAAGAATCCTATCTCTGACCAAGAGATTTCTCATGGAAGAAATTCTAGATTCAGTTATTATAACAAACAGTTCTCTTTGCCCATATAACTTATTTCAATCAGGAAATTGCTTTATGTTAAGCTAGCAAAAGAAGTCGGTTGAGGACTTCTTTTACCAAAACAAGCTGCATCTCTCCGGAGAGCAGTTTTTCAGATTTTTTTTTTAAAGCGTATAGACATGGTGACACACTGAGAATTACTTCACACAATGATCTGAGGGTAAAATTCAGTCTTGTTTCTAGTAACACATTACTTAAGATGATCTGTAAAATGTACAGGCTTTTGTCTTTAAATTTGATGTAAAACTTAATTCCTGAATTATAAGGTGTAAAATGTTCTAAAAATTATATATACATCCCCCTTTTTTTATTTTGTACTTGGTCTTTCCCCATAATTGTGATATTTATTTTGTTGAGTACTTTATGGAATCTTGGAAAAGAGGTAGAAACATGGAAAATGGCCTCAAGTAGGTAGAATTATCTTCATTTGAATGAATGGGGCTTAATGAATTTCTGGCCGAGAATAAAAGATCGTTAATCTTCAAAATAGACTGAAAAACCACTTAGAAGAAAGAACAATATTAAATATGCAACAGAAGACTGAGGGGTTGGATTGCCCTATCAACACTTTAAAAATACTTACTTTAGGTGGCTGAAGTCGTTTGGATGAGTAAAATAATCCAAATCTCACCCAAGTCAAATTTGTATAAAGAAAGCATAAGTCCAGCAAGTAGCTAAGTTGTCTTCCCACAAAATCACTGAAAATATTTTCACCTGTATTTTTAAATTATTCTTTGCTTCTTGATTCCATCTAAATTTAGAATGCACAAAGCCCCCCAAATATTCTCATGTCTTTTTAGTACTGAGGCACAATTTCAGTAATGCTTTTAGCCTTTTTTAAAAATGCTTTTGATTGCTTTTTAAAAATGATCCCTGATGTGACTGTAAAATTAACATTCTGTGATGTATCAGTATTTCTGCAGCCTTCAACCAGCCTCATGAGTCTCTAGAGGCTCAGTGGCCAATATCTGTGTTTTTATATGCTCATCATGATCCACCTCCTGTATGGTTGGTTGTGCCTTCCATAGTTTTTGTGCCCTGCCATGTTCAGAGTTATAGGCTGTGGATTCCTTGAACAGGGATTCATTTCTTTGAATTTGCTGCACTTCACACTGTAAAGAACAGACTCTTTATATGGTTCTCTGGCTCTACCACAATATAAATAACATTTTTTTATATTGACACAACTCCTCTGAGTCAAAGGAGGAGTCACGAAAAGAGTCAGGGAAGAAGCAGAGATTTCAACACTTTAAAATCACGTTGTGTGAAGCATGTTGTTCCATAAGATGCTATCTAGAGAAAGCAAGAACAATATTTTAAGAATTCTACTAATATTTTATAATCCACATCAACCTACTATTAAACACGTTCTGGATCTTTTAATGTATTGACATAACTGAAAAAAAAAAATCCCCCCTTAGGCCACATTTTCTAAGCCACAGATCCAACTGCAGATATGATGCTTTTAGTAAATTGACAGAGGGAGCTGTAAGAGTGGTTTAGATGATTCATATTATTCCTCTGGGCAGAGTCTCAGCTCAGAGATCTCTGAGTCAGCTTTGGTGTTCCCTTACTGGGAGACATAGCATTGTTAAAAAACACCATTTTGAGGCTAAAGCAACTCTTGTTATAACAGCCCTCTGGCACTGACAAATGTTTAGCTCCATTTAATAGGGAAGCTCCCTGTGCATGCCAGCTAAATCCGATGTGCTGCTCCTGAGTCACCTTTGCATCAGATCTTAATTTCTGAATTTTTGCTTTAAGTGCTTTAAGCCCCAATTAACTCAGTTTCTATATGCCCTTGCTTTTGACCCCAGGTGTTTGTCGTAAATAGGACAAATGCGCACACAGGGAACATGAAGTAGTTTCTCTGCAACACTAGTGGTCAGCTTATCTCTGCTGTTTGCAGGCCAGAGACACTTCTGTCTGTCAGATTTCTAAGCTCCTCTGTACTTCTGTGGAAGTGGATTTGTCGCATATCTTTTGGGAGAGGGAAAAAAATTAAATGCATTTAATTCATCCCCTGTTCCTCGTTAAATTTGTTTTGAAGTGTGTTTGAAGTTTCACACCAGCTGTTTCAGCGTAAGAGGCACTCAGCATTGCTGAATTCATAACAACAGGCACAAAAATATGTAACTACTTACCTTCAGTTGTGTGCTTCTGTTTGTCATAAGCTCCTCAAATATGCACTAATGGAGTACACTCCTGTATGGAAGATGCTGCACAAAATAAAGCTATAAAGTTTTTCTTGATGCAAGTAGAAAAGAATCTTAAAATCAGTGTAATTTTATTTATTTAATTACCTGATTAAGTGCCTATCAGAGTAAACACAAGTCGTGCCACACAAATATTAATTGGAGATAACATGATATTTGACAAAGAGCATTTAGACTAGTTGCCACGGCCATAGGAGTAAACATACTTAAGGGAGCCTTCCTAGTTGTCTTTTTAATACTAGTTATCCCTTAAAATACAGCTTTTGCAGTATGGTGGGCATTTCTACAGTAGCATTTAAACTGTCTATGAAGTATTGCTTTTATATGCAGTATTTGACTGACGCTACTATGTAAAAAGTCTCCCAAAACAAATCCTGGAAGTTAGTAGTCCCAGTGTTTTATCTTACTTGCATAGGTTGAGGTTCGTAACTGAAAGAGTTCTTTTGGACACCCAGAATACTGACATTGTCTTCAGCCTGAACATTGGTTTGTGCAAATGAATGGTGGACTTTGCTGTTTTCACATATATCTACATTGTATAGGGAAATAGAGTATGGTGAGGGGGCTTTGTAGCAGTAAACACATAGTAGGTAAACTCTCTGGTACTCCACACCTTCCCCTGAGAAGAGGAAACTCAACAGTATCTCAGGCAGAAGCTCATAAAGCCTTCTACTTGCCTGTACCCTCACTGGTATGGTGTTTGCTTAGGGTACTTTCAAATATCTTTGGAATTGTTTATGTAAGTTAACAAGTCTTTACTTAACTGAAGGTTATCTATGACAAGAATTCACTAAAAATTTGATGTTGCTCTGTAGGTACTGCATTCAAATTAAGAGGAAACTTGGACTTTTGCAAAGTTACACAAATAGATGTAAATAACTCACACAGAAGCAACATCGATTACTTATCTCAGCATGCAGTCAAAGTTTAATTAACATGTCTTGTTTCACCATTGCCCTTCCTGTATTGCTGCCTCCTTGGTCACCTGTTTCACGTGCAGAGTGCAGCAGGAAACCACAGGCTACAGAACAGTAGGGTCAGGTAATTAAAAACTATATGATATGCATTTTCCATGGGAACAAGGTGAAGGTGTGTCAGCAGCTCTCAGTTTGATACTTAACAATCTCTCACTGCAATGGAACCTCCTAGGAATCTAAAATCACAACAGCCCTCTGGATGATTTAAAGGGATGACAGTAGTGCATTATAACAAACACATGGGAGTACATCCCAGCTTGTTTAATAAGCAGAGTCATTGCTTGAGTATTTACATATGTGCCAATATTCCATTAATGAGATATTATGTTTATAGAACACAAAAATAATATGCCAAGATGCAATAGAAAAAGGTTAATAAGTATGTGAAGTTGTCAATATAAGAATTTAGGAGAGGTGTTACAATTTGCTGTATATTTGTACACAATCTGACCCTGACCAATTTTCATCTGGTCAAGCAATTTCAATTTTAATAATGCAAATTTTCATTTTTCTATCTGTTTGTTATCATGTAGACTATTTATTGAGCTCAGAGCTTGTCGAAGCCCTGAGGATTTATTTTTTTGGGAAGTGGTACAGCTGATTTCCCTCTTACTGCATGTCCTTTGCTTTGTTTCTTCTGTTCATGTAACTTGTGGTGATGAAAGATTAACAAGATCGATTCCACATTAACCCCACCCTGCAAAAAAGTGTTCATTTACTGCAGTTTAAAGAAAGAGAGAGGTGGCAGCAAGAAACCTGTCAGCAGTAAATACCCTGGTGCTAGTGGCCAGAGGCGGTGAAACTGCTGGTTTTTTGTCATGGGTACTCTTCTTGCCGTAAGTTGTTTGCAATTTATGCCTGGATGAAGTGTGCAGGGAAGTCCATATTTCATACAGGTGCTTCTCCCTGTCATCACTTTGGCTTGGGGAGCCAAAGCTGCATTAGTTATAGTCTCTTACCATTTTTAAGCTTCTCTTAAGAACAGTGTAGACTAAAACACATATTGAAAAACAACCTGAGAGAGTTGAAGTTTTGAAATCAGAATGTTTATTGCAATTCAAATGTTCCCTTTGGAGAGGCATCCTTCAGAAGTGGCTGATATTTTACAAAAGGAAAGGCCTGCAGCTTTTCGAAGATAAAGCTTTCTTAAGATATGTAGTCATAAAAACATCAAAACCTTTGGCCTTAAAATATATGGAGCATTAAGGTAGGAAGACACTGAATGCATAAACATAGAGCATTTGTTCTACCATTTATTTGAGCAGAGAGGTAATGAAGCTGTATGTGTTTTGACTTTGCCTGGTATATCTGGGAAAAAAAAACCAAACCAAAACTCACCCCCCAAAGAAGAAAGAACTTTAGATTATGTCAAATTAAGTGAATACTTAATAATATAATAAAAAAAATCTCATGAGGAAGCAAAAGATAGAATGGCTGAAAATTCTGAAGTAGTCATCTGAGCACTTTATGTTCAAGCACTTCTTTCTTCTGAAAGCTCTGAAAAATTAGGTAGATTAATCAAAAGGAGTAAATATCCCCCAATATGTGATTTTTAATTTTTTTGAATAAACAAAAATGCGTGGGTCATCCATCAAAATTGCGTTGATTTTGATAGAAAATATTCATATCAAAAATATTGTTTGACCAAAACTGAGCAGGATTCATCTTGGCCTTATTGCACATACAGATAGGGATCACAGGAGGTTCCTCCAAAATAACTTTTGCTTCCTCTGCAATAACTTATCTTCATTGCAACTGACACTGTCTTCCCTTGCTGCCATTTATATCTCATGAAGCCAGGAGGAGCTGCCTTCCAGCACGGCCTTTGTAGTTATTGGCATTTATTGCAGTGTTATCATTTCTTTAGCATTTATTACGGACACTGATTAGAGACAGTGATAAAGACATTACTGGAGACCAAAGCCTTTCTTGGACTGAAGGGGAAAAAAAAAGAACATGCAAAGTAGCATTTTAAATGGTTGCACCTATTTACTGCTGATATTTTCATACAAATGATTTAGTGGTGTTAGATTCAGAAGGTGTAGCAGAGGCTTTAATTTGCTGTAGTTCTGGTCTAATAGGCATAAAGGCACCAGAGGATTATGAAATACTGAACTCAGAGGTATTCTGACAAACCTTTATACTCAGAATAACAGGAGCTGGTGTGAGCTTATACAATTTAAAACTAATTGCCCAGCCAATGTGCTCATTACCATATTGATGCAGTTCATAAATCAAAGCCCTGCCTATTCAAGCTGTTTACCAGTCTTGCATTAAGCAGTGTATTTCAACTGAGAAATGTAGTGTGTCGCCAAAACACTGCAGAAACTTTATAAGACTGATAGGACTACAAACCTGGGGAGCTGAAGTGCCGCAAACTGGCACTAAAGAGCTTGTTCTTCTTTGTCTTCTGAATATGTTCTGATCTAGCCTTGAAAGTTTCCATAAGCACAGAAAGAGGTCCTTAAGCATCAGGGAACTACTGGCAATTATGATCAATTTGGCTTCCTGCAGCAGCTTTTTGCTTAACCAGGAGACTCGCACTTTTTTTTTGGAAGCAATACACTACCTATGCCAGCGGAATTGAGGTGTATACATTAAGACTGCAAGCTTTTTAAATAGGCAATGGAGAGATTAAGGACCTTAACTAAGAATACTAAATTAGTTATCAAAATTAGGTGCCTGAAGTTAAATTCTTTGAATAGCCTACTAAGAAAACTGAAGGTACAATCAATTTGCCTAAACAAGTGCCTACCTGCAGGTGCCTAGCAGTACCTCCTGAGATACCCTGCTGTCCTATGACATCCACGCAGCAGGAATGTCAAAAGAGTTGGAGAAGATTTGCACCTCTCTGAGCTGGCAGCTGAAAGCCAGGTGGGATAGTCTAGGATGTCTCAAAAGGCACTTGAAGCCTATGTTTAGGAATTTAATTTCCCCCTATTTTTATCTTCAGGTATTCAGCCAGCTGGCTTAGGTATCAGAAGTAATCCAATATTGTAAATAGGATTAATGAACTTTTGCAGGGTTCAGAAGCTACCAAGGTCCAGATGCTTCCCACTCCAGCAACTGGCTGGTATCAGGCCAGCTGACATGGTCTTATCCCAAACAATAGTATCCTGGGAGTTATTTTTCTCTATACTTTACTCAGAAAACAGCAAGAGAGATGTATTTTTATGTGGTCTCCTGAGATGAGTGTAGTAGATCCTGACAGCTGCTGTGGCATCTCTCCCTCTGTGTCAGGCTTTCAACCCTGTGGTAGTCATGGCCACAGGTGGCAAGGATAGAGGGTGCCAAGAGACAAGGCACCAAAATTGCTTTGAAGATTAGGACCAGGACTTGAAATTTAAGTAGTTGGTGGAAATGAAGCTTGAAGCAAAAGCAAGGCACTAAAGAGTTACTGAAGGATGTTGAAGCTGTTGGGGGAATTTAATAGATTATGGGAAAATCAAGAGCTTCTGGGGGTGTGGTGGTTTACGTAAGATTATTGGTTTATCCCTGTTTAAGAGAACCCAGTTCAGGGCAAAAAGGGTGCACATTTCTAATGAAATGCAACTCTCCTCTATAAATAGCATTAGCAAGAACAGTTCAGCCTATTACAACAAGTGCTGATCTTCAGACATGATGCCTGTTGAAGATTCTGCCTCTTATATTCTTTTTGTAAATTCAATCATGACAATTAGTAACTAAACCATTTTTTAAGGATGGAAGATGAGATGTGATTAAGATATGGCCTTAGTGATAAAGAAACTTTAATTCCAGCTTACTTCTCTTCTACTGGCTATGTGGTCAGAGTAGATGCAAGCGTCCAATTCTTTATATGTAGAGGGTAGATAATAATGATTACAAGTGAAATTAATACAAACGGATACTTTCTCATGAAGGAACCCAAGGCAGTGACATGTTTTTCTTCTTCAGAGAGGAAAATAAATTTTAAGAACCTAATTTCTTTCATTTTAAGGAATGTGAGTCATACATAAACACACCATACCAGCCCCTGACCCAGTGCCAACATAACTGCTTTTGTCCAGTGTCTTTGGACGCTGGCGGGTGTTACAGATACAGTAGAGATTTCTCAGAGGGATGTGTGCAATTTTGAAAGATCCTTGCAGGCTGCTGTGAAGGAGAATTTTGTGCTGACATACAATTTTCGATAGAGAAGAGCTAAATAGAAAAAACCAAAACGAAACTGCTTGTTATTTCCCTAACTTGTAAAGTGGCAAGTGATCGTCTTACATCACTTCTCTTTCATGAGCTTAAAAATAAAAATATGAGAATAAAATTGTTATGCCATGCAGTTAACATAGATTTTCTCTAATATGAAAAAGAATTTATGCTTCCAGGTTCTTTCTACTTGTGCAAAAATGAAGATTAATTTCCAACCAGCCCACTGAGGATCCCATGAACATACATAATGGAATTCACCTTACAGGCTGCAGAAACTAGTAGTATTTAAACTGAAGGGAGAAGCAGCTTGTACCTGTGTGTCTTTGCTTACAGAAAGGCTGCTTTCTGGCTTTGGTTTGGACTGGCAGCCTAAATAAAGATCTGGGATCTTTCCAATGTCAAGATCCTCAACCTAAAGGGACACAGACTTTTTTTTCCTATGTGGTTTATCCAGTGTTATATTAAAAATATTTATTAGGTGTTGGTTCATTTTGGGGCCTGTGTTTATGAATAGTGTCTGTATATGACTGGCGGCTCTTCTTAAATCACTTAAAACTGCCTTGAAATGCATGTAGTCAAACAACCTCTGGTCAATATCTCATCTGGAGCTTGATGATACATTTCATACATGTAAGACAAAAAAGAGGCAGAACAGGGAATACAAAAGCAACACATTGAATGCAATGCTAGAAGATGTCTATTGGCAGAAGGAAAGATCTTATTCTATGAAGATACTTCATTATTGTTGTCAGGGACATGTTGAAAGACATATGCCCTCAGTTACCCATTCATACCTGACTCCTTTAAATACCTTCTTTTGAGAGGATGTAATCATATGTGCAAGAAGCATGCGACTTTTCCAAGTGTGAAGAATCATGTCTAGTCCCTCACTGTACTGCTGCTCACACATTCTTGCCATTTGGTTTTGCTCAGGATTGCAACCATGCTATTCATGGGCCGCACAGAGAACAAAGATTTGCAAAGTCAAGGCCCACTTCCATAAACTAAAACTAAATATTGCCCACAGATCTAGGGTCTTAAAAAGAGCAATATTGTATTACAGAGGGTATTTTCTCACCTTATTTGCAATTAAACCACTGTTCCCACATGGTGGTGAGGTGACAATGACAGCCTTGTTGAAAATGCTGTTTTAGATCAAAATACAATTGAGTCAGCATACTGGCAGGATGTTTGGATTAAATTCAGCCTCAGGCTCATCTTACAGAGTGAAATTTGTCAGTGATTCCTCTTGGAACAGTCTGTCCTCCTATATACTGGAAGTAGGTCCGGCTGTAAATAAATTGCTGACATTGCTGCATTCGTTAAGAAGGTGCTTGGAAAACAGCACATCTGTGACCAACAGTTGCACCTAAGACAAATGTGTATGTAAGCACAATTAAATTAACAAAGTGGCTCTTTATCATTGTGGTTTATTGCATTTGAAAAGATATTTTACTTGCCTTGGCAACGTAAAATAAGCCTCTGCCACAGTGGAGGTGGGGACAGTGATGGCAAAGCTAAAGGACAGGTCTAGTAGTGCAGCTGTTCTAGGATAATAAACTTATCTAAGTTGAGACAAGCCTCACTAAACTGTCATATAAAGTAATTCCTGAAAAATGGTTGCCTCAAGATGTGGATTTATTTGCTGGTTGACTCATTCATAAATATGCCAAATTCTTTGCTGAATAAAATACTGCCTAACTTCAGTGAAGGCAATCAGGTGAACAGGGTGTAAGAGAAATCAGCATCCAAGCGCCGCCTCCTTCACTGACTGAAATGAGTCAGGAGGGACATAGATTTGGCAGCATCTCTGCCAAATATCTGTGCCTGGATATCTCAAGGTGAAAAATGTAATCTACGGCTACAAGCATGAGCACATGAATACATGAGCAGAAGGGCATTGCAGCTTTTCCATTTTCACTGTTTGCTCTAATTAAAAGCAATATAGAAAAACACTTCCAAAATAAAACTATAACTCAAAGATTTCTCACCCTGTATTTCTAGTGACAATACATCTTTTTCCTTTCCAGGCTAGATTTGCAAATAACTGATTTATAATCACACTCAGAAACTCACGTACCCAGTAACTTGCACTGCAGCTACACTTTGCGGAGTATGCAAAAGTCTGTCTGCAAGCTATGATTCTATTAATATATATAAAAGAGAAGACTTGTAAAGCTTTGGCAGCAAATGTAGGTCTTGAAGAAACATAGGCAAACAATAATTAGAATTTGCAAGTGACATGGAAAGCTAATTTTGGTACTCCTTTACACTGGCTTTATATCAAAAGGCATTTCACAGCCTACCTTTTCAGAACCTGACAGCATCCAAACTCAAGCAGTGGGAACTTGACTCCAGGTGCTCCAGGTGATAAAGCAAAGCACAATGTTAAGGTCTGGCATGATGTGAGGAATGAGGTCATGCTGTATTTTTAGAAGTGCCTGGTGTTCCTGTGAAGCATGCTCTTACTCTCTCTTTTATTTTTTTTCCTTCCCTTTCTTTTTTTTTTTCTGTCTTTTTCTGTGAATAATTTGGCCAATGCTTGCAGGAGGCTGTTTTCGCCCCAGGGATTCTCACACATACTTCTCTTGACAGAGTTCTGCAGCAAGCAAGCTGAAATGTCTTTTGTTTAGAATCTGCTCACTTCTTTTTCTATTCTGCCCCAACGCTTGGAGGATCTTTTGGCTACTCACTGAGTTCCTGTTGTTACGCTTATGGAAAGTAACTGAATTGAAAAATATGGGGTTACCTTGCAAAACAGGTAAAACTATCATCAGGGAAAAAACTCCTAATCTCCCAATTTGCTCTTAGTTTATGTGTCTCACATTCTGTTGGCTTGTTTGCTTATTTTTTCAGGGGAAGATTCTTTAAGACAATGGGAAATACTAAGCAAAGTCGTTGGGAAAGGGAAACAAATGCATTAGGGGCTAAGGGGTAAAATCTCTTTATTTTGGATGAGTGGTGTACTGTTCCAGCCAGGATCAGGACTTGATTTGCTGGCTTACTATGTCAGTTCAAGTTTAAATTGAATTTAAACTAACAAAATTCCACACATTCATGTGCTCTGTAATGCCAAAATACATAATGGGTATTGAAATGCACTAACTTAAGCCATATTTGAAAAGCTGGTTTAGGTGACTTGCTGTTAGAGTAATACTATGAAATAAATCTTAATAATTTATCCCAGAGAGCAATTATTCTTGTATTGACTGAAGAAAATAGAAATGAGTCTATGATTATAATTGTCTCTGTAAAATCCTCCTGTTTAATGATTAAGATGAATATGTGCTTTTTGTGTGATCTTTATGCAAAACTTCATGAGTTTTAATACAAATCTTGGTTGTCCTGGCAAAGGGGAATCAAGCCAATAGAGCATGATACACAAAAGTTTATCCTTTTGGGGAGCCTGCTAGAATTGGCAAATCTTTTTAAGTTACGATTGGCTTTGTGTGCTGGGAGTGTGGGTGCTAGCTGTATGCCTTCTTGTAGGGTACTGGGTGTCAGAGACTCAAAAGTGAAGTTGATGGCTCATAATGAAGCACCTGGAATGGCAGGAAGCTTTTTCACTGTGCCCATATTGAACAAAACATTATGTGAAATGTTAAGTTATTCATATCATTCCGTCTAAATGTGGGAATGTCTCTTTTACAAAGACACTCTGTTCAATTAGTTCTCCTAGTAACTGAGGGAGAACCAAGGGTGTTCAACCCTTCTGAAAGTGAAGTCACTTCTATGTAGATGTCTAAGTTGAATCATCTGAGAAAATCAGTTTTCTCATTCACACATAGACAACATCACCAATTAATATTGTGTGCCAAAGATATGGGCTGAGATTCTTCTTGTCTTTATTTGTCCCTCTAAAGGCCAGATAACTAGTGTAAGCTTTTTGTCTAGACATCTGCCATAGTTTTGGGTAAGGCAGTTAGGCCAAAAGGGAGACTCATCCCATGTCCAAATAGGTAACCAAGATAAGTGGGAGCATTTACCTTCCAGAAGCATTTTTCCCCCTCCATTGACTCTAGCAGGAGGTTAGGCTGCTTACAGTAACACCTGACTTTTAAAAGGTTAGCAAGAACTGAGAGGATGTCTACATAAACAGGAGGTCTACATACCTGCATGCTCACACCTATTACAGCTGTAGTCCAAATGACAAAGGTAATACAATAAATCCAACAGTATTCTTTCTATTACCAAATGTATGTCTGTAACACTAAAGTCTACACTAACCAGCACTAAAATAAGACTAGCTGGTGTGCTTTGCTCAGTTTATGGCACATGCACTGACAGGCACGTCACATGACAGCATCTTACTTTTTGCTTGCTTTCCATTTTGACAGTCACAGTGCTGCCTTCTGACACATCTTCCTCATCACTGACAGGTTTGCCACATACATCAAAGGCTTAAGCTTCTCTTTTTATTTTGAAAAGCTTCTGTTCTGCTTTGCTCTCTCACAGATGGAGTACTGAAACAATCATTAAAATAAATACTATCAATATTCAACCTGTCACAAGAAATAAATTACATGTATGGGGGAATGTAAGTTATTCAGTGATGCAAGCTCAGTTCTTCAGCTCCTCCCTTCTTCCAGTGCATTGGAGGTGCACAGCCTGGATGTGAGCATGGATATTAAGACTGATTTAAAACAGACATGCCCAACTCCAATGTAGCACTGAAGCTCTCTGTTATTTTTAGCCTTCTCTTTTTGCTTTTCAGATCTATTGGAAATAGACAGGGTCTGCACTGCATTGTCAATTCATTGAAGTCGAGAGATAAAAAAATCCTACCTATACTGAAATCTTTTTTTTCTGTCAGTTGTTTTTAGCTATGACATTTCCCTATGTTCTGTTCCTTGCTCTTCCCTATGACATTTTAGTAGCTTTACCTGAACAGTGTAAAATTTTCAGTGATTTAACAGACAATGAAAAGATAGTGAACAGAGGCATGTTTAGGTAACAAGAATATACCTAACATCATTTTGAATGATTCTGAACCATTGCGTCACTAATCAACGTAAAGTCAATATTTAAAAAACGTTTCTGCATTTGACATTTCTTTCCTACCCTCTAAGGTAAACAAGTCAAGGTTCTCAGGTTTTCAGTTCACTTAATCTGCATACATCAAATATTTTTGCAGCAATACAAGTAAATCTGAAGTAGATTTGATATGGGAATGTCATGTTTCAGGATTACTTTTGCTGATGCAGTCCACTGCAAGTATGTTTCCATCAATTTTTTTCTTTTCCCCCAGGAACTGAGAGGATTCAGATGTTTTATATGAGAATCCAGGCATTAATAACGATTGTGTGATCATGGTTTTGGAAAACTAAGAAGATATTTCCTGGCTACATATGCAGAGTTATGTTTCTTAAGAAAAACAAGAATTAAGTAATTTGATCTCTGATGGATGAAACCCACTGGAATGGAAACCAACATCTATGAAGAAGAACAGGACTCACCTTATCTTAAATCTGCCAAATGCCTCGGGACTCCAAAGGAAGCTAAGTATGAAGAATACCAAAGAAAGATAGAAAATCAGGCAAGTCCATATGAATTTCAGAATGTTTTACTGGAACCTGGGCTGAGTTTGCTGCCTGTGTCATCCTTATTAGACCACAATGACACATCCTTGCAACCTGGTATGGCTGCAGGGCATGTCAGTGCCACCAACCAGTCTGAGACAAAGCACCTTTGTGAAGAATTATCCTGTTCTGCAAGGCACCTGCTACAGGAAGATCCTTTAAACCTTTCCTTGCACACAGGAAATAATTTAGACAAGAAACCAAAAAGGAGTCATGAGATCAGAGTCATAAAACATAAATCAAGTGCTATCACATTTTCTGATTTCCAATTTTTATCACATGAAGCTAACACTAAGCTCCGTATTTGCGAGGCAGGAGAAGCAGATGATTTTTCATCAGAAGAGGAAGAAGCAGATGGTAGAGGTGATGATGATATGTTTAGAGAACTACCACTGTATGAGACATTTTTCAATGGTCTTCACAGAAGGAATGTTTCTCAAAGAAAGCAGGGTAAACATGAACTTACTAAGTATCAACACATCTGTCATTTAGAAGACTGTGATGATCATTCTGAAAAGGCATTGAAGGATCATAACAAGGAAGAAAAGCACATGGAGCTGGAGGTAATACAATCTACTCTTTTGTTTTAAGTGTGTTTTAATTAAGTGCTGTCATTTAAGGTTGGTTACAGGAGGAAAAGGAATTGTGCAAATTGTTATAGAGTGCTAATTAATGTGACTTAAAGAACTAAGAACATAAACCTACAGTAAAAGTATAATAGGTTTTTACATTAGACATATCTTACCTCAGATTGACCATACTTCTATTAGCCTGAACTTCAAACTTTGGTTTGGTTTCCCTTGCTTTTTAAAATCGGAACATTGGCTCAATTTCCTTCATTCATACAAGATCATATATCATGCCATGTACAGTATACATTCCCTGAGCTGAAGGACTGTTCCAAAGGGGTAGAGGTCAGGTTTATCCTGAGAGTAGAGTATATTTCTTCATGCTGAAAAATGGGCTTCTTTACTTTGTTGGCGCTGTAGCACTGTCGCACTGCACCACCTAACTCACAACACACTTTCCACTAAGTAACTGTTTTCTGTACTATTATTTCATTAAAACAATGTGAGGGCAAGTGAAAACCTGGTATTTAATAAAATAAACAGGGGGTATTTTGTATCTGTTTTGTTAAACATCATGATGTTCTATAGACCAGTGTCCAAGATGAAAACAGAACATTTAGGACAAAATTAAAAAGCCTGTGTAATAAGAATCATTCAACTATATATAACATTTCCAGAAAAAAAAAAAAAAAAAGTTGAGTATGTTAACTGTGTTTCTTGGAACTGGAGTAACAGAAGCTTCCCAACTGAGTTCTCACTACTCTGTAAAATAAGCATGGCTTTTCCCCTGCTCCCAGCTGGTGACAAACCAAATGACTGGAGCCAAACATGTTTATCACTGGAGAGTTCAGCTCTAGTAGAAAAATATGAAGTGACTTCAAAAAGTGGGCAAAACAAACCCTTAGAATTCCAATGTTCCTGACCTTGCAGCACAAATTAGTCTTAAACTGCAGGTCAGACATACCTTTCCTTCCTCTCTCTTCTTCTTCCTCCAGCTTTTAAAAATTATTTTCGATGTAAATCTGCTCTATGCCTTGAAAATAAGGCTGTAGTCCTAGTCTTTTACCCAGTGTGCTTTGTTCTTCTCTGTCTGCAGTCCTCCTTTTACTTCTAGTGCTTATAACATAGAGTTGCTTCACTGGTTTCTGATTAAATGAAAGAAAGTAGAATTTGGACTATAATGTCTGCATTTACATCAAAACTATGGTATTCAATACTTAATTAATTCTCTCCTTTAGTACTAATCAATCTCCAATTTGGGGTGACTAATTCTGCCCTTAACTGAATGGGAGTGCTGTGCTGTATTTCATACATATCCCGACTTAAATGTGAAAATCCATCAGCTTACAAAGAAAAAAGCCAGATTTTTAGAAATTTGTCTCAGCAGATATTAGAAGACCAAGGCCCAAAGATGGTTCCAAAACAGTGCACCTTTTGACGCAATACTGACCCTGACAGATTCTTGAGATACATGGTTTATTAAATTACATTGTTATTCTATTCTAAGCCAAGCTTTGCTTCCTCATTTACTCAGAAACATTCACATTAATATAAATAATGTATTTCAAAATGGATGCACGACATCCCTTGGATTCTCTTTACTGAAGGTCATTTCCATAGATAATAGGGAGAGGCCAGAAGATGATGTAATTTAGTTTACTTTATTTCTATGCCATAAAATAAACTCAAGGATGCAGCTTGTAGTGTAAAATAATGGATTATAAATTGCCAGACAAGTATGTGAAATTTCCTACTAAATCTTGACAAATGTGTCAAAACATTTCAAAAACTTTACAGATGCAGTGATGCAGTCCTGGTTTTGATTTTTTTTCTATGTAAATAATTATGTATCATTCCAGGGAAGCCTCCAAAAATTTAAAGAAAAAAAAAAGGGGGGGGGCACAAAATATGTTGTCTCTGAAATTTTAGCAGCAGTCATGCTTTACTATTCAGACTAAAAACTCCTTTATTCAGGCATTGAAATGGGCTGCCCAGGGAGGTGGTGGATTCTCCGTCCCTGGAGGTATTTAAGAAGAGACTGGATGTGGCACTTAGTGCCATAGTCTAGTAACCATGGTGGTGGTGGATCAAGGGTTGGACTTGATGATCTCAGAGGTCCATTCCAACCCATCTGATTCTATGACTCTATGATTCTATGATTCCATGACTCTGGTTGAAGCAAATGTATGTCATTGTCAAATTATTTACTTCTAATATCTAGAAATGGGGCTGGAGAAGAATGTCTTTCTAGTGAAAAGAAATTAAATAAATAAAGACAGGACAGAGTAAAACTGTTGACAAAAGCAACCACTACTGCTAAACCTTAGACTTAAAAATCCTATAATAAACAGATTGGCCACACAGTTACAGGCTATCACAGATAGCACCCTGACCCAGGTGCTGGTCTAAATCTTTGCTACCAGAGTTCACAGTGAAATAGTGATTAAGATCTACCCTGCAGGGGCATTCCTAGCCAAATGTACTTGTTACTGACCACAAACCTTCTATTTTAGGTCTAGAAAAGAGGAAAGGCTATCTCCTTCTCCAAGCTAGGAGCACTGGCCTTTGCAGGCAGTCACCACAAGCAGAACCAGTGTCTTCTCACGTTGTTGTTATAGGCATTTAGGCCTCAGTTGTTGAATTTCTTGCTTCATTCTAGTTAATAAGCAGAGGCAAATCTTCAAATACACTGAACAGTAAACAAGTAGAAGGAAGATGGAAAAAATACAACTTGAGTATGCTGCCAGCTCTGGAATAGGCAGAAGAACTCTGCTGAAAACAATTCATATAATAGTGCCCATTAAAAAAAAAAATCCTCTTTCTTTTTTTTTTTTTTTTTCCAGAGGCATACAGCTTCTGCCTCTTCTGAGTGGTATAAGACAAATGATACTTCTGTTCAATTTATGAATTGAGCATGGTCCCTGAGTTTTCACCCTTAGAACGGTTCCACATATATTTCCTGTGCTTTCTCATAAAATCTAAATTTGGCAACCTGTTTCTCCTTCTCAGAAGTCTGTAATCAGTGGTACATTTAATTCCCAAACACAGTTCTGCCCAAACACGGTAATGGTTGGACTAGATGTTCTTAAAGGTCTTTTCCAAACTAAATGATTCTATGATTGATTGTTCCATTCTGTCCAGAAGTATTTTTCTGCAGCTCAGAAGGGGCACCTTGAGCCATTTTTCCTTGCTTGTTTAACTTCAAGTCTTCCTATTAAACTGTCTTTGTGCATGTAGCCAGCTTTGTGTGAAGGGGCAATAAATTATTCAGAATAGCTTCTGAAACATAACGTTTTTCTAGACTCTAATTCTTCAAACTATACTGAGCAGGACCCAGTTGATAACCATATTTAACCAGAACCTACTGTGCAACTTTCCACCAGTAATCTTACCCTATCCTTGCATAGTCTCAAAACACTATGTGTTGCTTGCAGGAGTAGCATTCCAGGCATGTAAAAAATTGAAGATATTTGAGAGATATTAGGCAATAAGAAGTATTATGAAATCATGCCCTTGACAGTGGGAATTATTGTGGATCTTCCCTCACCTCAGGGATTGTATACAAATCCTGTTAATATTGTCAGCTGCTGCAAAGAGGCAAGCATAGTCTTAGCAACACAGCAGCAAACTGAAAATCCTCTCTGAGGCAGTTTCAAATAGTCTCTCTAGACAGCCCATACTAGCTATTGGAACAGCTAAAAAGGTTTCTATTGCTACTGACATTATTTAAGGCATCTAAGTGAGTTGTCACAGCTTCCTCTACTGTATCAGAGAGAGAAGGGGTAAGTCAGGAAGCCTGGGTGCTGGAAAGGAAGAACTTAGAGCTAACCTCAGGACACGCTCAGTGCTGCAGCAGCCCCTCTGCAGCCTCCCTGTATCTGCACACATAGTTACATCATACCTCTTTCAACACATTTAGGAAGATCTAAACTAAACCTGCTTGTTTGTTTAAAGCCCCATAATGATGGTCTAATATTTGCATTGAATGTTATGTTGTTCAGCTGGGTCAAACAAAGAGTGAGATGCCACTCCCTAGGGGAGACAAGATGACCGAAACAGATAATTTAGGTAATTCAGGTAGTATTCACAATGAGTATCTTTGTCAGGATTTTGCCTTAAGACTGAAAAATCAAAGACTTTTGCAGAAGGCTGCACAGGCATGAGAGTGGCCGGTCAATGTCAGAGACAGTCTCTGAGCACAGCACTGAGTAGCGCTGGTGGGTTAGCTATGCCATCACCTTTCACCACAAGTAAATCTGAAAGTAAAACTGTAGTGTTCTAAAGGAGGTTTGTGAAAGTTCCATTACTTTTGACACTTAAAGCTAAGGCAGCTGAATCCTGGAAATTATTTCAGAAAACAGTCCTTTGCTGGCAGAAAGATGATCAGTTTCTCTTTCCTTGATTATTCATTTACTTTCCTTAATTTCGTTGCTCCATCTTTGTATTACAGTTAGGTAAATTTTATCCTCATTACACACTCATTGCCGTGTGACAAGTTTGATAATCATTGTACCAGCTTAAACCACAAGAGCTCAGATTTAGGCCGAAATAATTTGTTGAAATGTGATATAGAAGTTTCCATAGCATCTGTCCCTCAGTTTGTCTGTTTCTGGCCTATGTTTTCATTCCTCTTCTCACAAACACCAGAAGTTCACCAGAAGAGGAATACAAGATAAATAAAATCATAGAATGGTTTGAGTTGGAAGGGATCTTACAGACCATCTAGTTCCAACTCACTTGCCATAAGCAGGGATGTCAGCCACTAGATCAGATTGCTCAAAGCTCCATCCAACCTGGCCTTGAAGATTTCCAGGGATGAAGCATCCACAACTCCTTTGGGCAAACTGTTCCAGTGCCCCACCACATTCTGAGTAAGGAACTTCTTCCTAACATCTAATCTAAATCCATCCTCTTTTAATTTAAAATGGTTCCCCCTTGTCCTATCAGTATCTGCCAATGTAAAAAATCAGGCTACAAGGAATAGTGGGGCAGAATCACCTCCCTCAACTTGCTAGCCACATTTCTTTTGATGCAACCCAGACTGCTGTTGGCTTTCTGGGCTGTGAGCACACACTGTTGGCTCATGTCCAGCTTTTCATCCACTAGAACCCCCAAGTGCTTCTCCACAGTTCTGCTTTCAATGACTTCCTCTCCCAGACTGGACTCATGTCTGGGATTGCCCCAACCCAAGTGCAGCACCTTGCACTTGGACTTGTTGAACTTCATGAGGTTCTTGTGGGCCCACTTACCAAGTCCCCCTGGGTGGCATCCCATACTTCTGTTGTGTCAGCTGCACTGCTCAGCTTCACATCATCTGAAAACTTGCTGAGGGTGTGCTTGATCTCACTGTTGATATAATTGATAAAGATATTAAACAACACTGGTCCCAAGACAGAGCCCTGCGGGACACCACTCGTCACCGGCCTTCACCTGGACACAGAGCCATTGGCCACAGCTCTCTGTCTGTGTCCATCCAGCCAATTCCTTATCCACTCAGCCAATTCCTTGTCCAACAAATAGTCCACCCTTCAAATCCATGTCTCTCCAATTTAGAGATAAGGAAATCATATGGGTCCATGTCAAAGGCTCTACAGAAGTCTAGGTAGATGAGTCAGTCTTCTCTTTTCAATTGCTGCAATAACAAATAGAGGAAATAAATCCCTCAAAATTTATTCAAAAGTCATAGTCTTTAAAGTCAGTAATGATTCCTTAAAATATGTGTATTCTTCTGAGTGGCTTGTAAATATTTTAACTGAGTAATCATACCCAATGAGAAAGTGTTAAGTCTTTGACAATGAATTTGAATTGGCAGTGTGCCCAGGTGGCCAAGAAGGCCAATTGCATCTTGGCCTATATGGAGTAGTGTGGCCAGCACAACCAGTGCAGTGATTGTCCCCCTGTACTTGTCACTTGCGAGGCCGCACCTTGAGCACTGTGTTGAGTTTCGAGCCACTCACTGGAAGAAGAATGCTGAGGTGCTAGAGCATGTCCAGAGAAGGGCAATGGAGCTGGTGAAAGGTCTGAAGCACAAGACTTATGAGGAATTGCTGAGAGAGCTGGTGTTGTTTAGCCTGGAGAAAAGGAAACTCAGGGGAGACCTTATTGGTCTATACAATTACCTGAAAGGAGGTTGTAGTGATGTGTGCATTGGTCTCTTCTGCCATGTTTCAGGTGAAAGGACAAGAGAAAATCACCCTAAGTTGTGCCAGGGGAGGTTGAGATTAGATATTAGGAAAAAATAATTCACTGAAAGAGTGAGAATAAGAATTAGAATAAGATGCCGAGGGAAGTGGTGGAGTGGCCATCTCTGCAGGTGTTCAAGAGGCATCTGGATATGGCACTTGGGGATATGGTTTAGGGATGATTGTGGTAGTGCTGAGTTGATGGTTGGACTCAATGAACCTTGAAGGTGTTTTCCAACCTTTTTGATTCTGTGATTCTGCAAATTTGCTTTATTCAGATTAGATTGAGTTCATTCAATTTAAATGACCCAAACAGAGCATTGGTGAAGGCTACGTCTATGATCAGGAACCAGACCTGCCAAAGTCAGCTTCTTACCCTTATACTTGGATGGCTTAAACCCTGCTAAGTCCTTATGTCTCTTGTATTCCTGGCCAGTGCCTTGCTTAGCCACTCTGAAGCACTTTTCTGAGAGGTACTTCTCTGTTTTCATTAAGGAGGCATTGGAACTTAGGTGGAATTTAAGCTATCTGAAAATCGCCCTGCAATAGTTTTCTTCTCTAATTCAGCTGTACAAGAACAAAAACTACTAAGAAACATATCAGAGTGAAGCACAAATTCGGAAGTTTGTACTCCCATTCCCTCCCATAATTTGGAAGTTTGTACTTCACTTTACCCTATGAAACTGAGACTCCAAAACTAGAGGAGGAGAATGGAGGCGAACTTGTGATGAGTTCTTCATGAGGTATAATATGGTTACTACTACTTCCTTTTAGTCATCTTCTGCAGACATGGGAAGTCTACCCAGGTAGGAGAGCTGAGTGCTAAATAATAATACCCAAAGCAAACAGGGTAGAAAGTTAAGGGGAGGAAATGGAAAATTACTTGTCTAAGAAAGGAGCAATGCACTGAGCTTTATACATTCTAATTTCCTTTGTGTGTCTGTGAGATTTGCACTTTCTGTATTTCAATTGCACATTATCTAGAGCTGATAGATAGAAACAGTGAGACAAACTGCAAAGTTTTTAGCATTTATGGTTGTTTTCTGCTTTCTTGGAAAAGGAGTTGGAGAACTGCTGATTACTTTAGCAACAAGAGTCAGATAAATGCTGGCTTAGGGATTTTAATTATTAAGTTAAAAGAAAGAATTTTTTATTAATTTCACAAATGGCAAATATAGAATTTTGTATTGAGTACATTTTTCCTCTGATCTCAGTATTCTTAATAATGTAATCATTTCCCATTACAATATGATGTGTTTTGTCCTACTTGTTGTGAATGGAGAGATCAGTTCAAATTTGCTTCTTACTTCAGTGGAAATTAGCCACATGGCTGTTTTTACTGACAAATTACAGAAACTTTGGAAAATAACAGTGAAGTTTTAACAAGAACAGTAATTTAAGGATGTGCTCAAAGATCGTATTGAAAGGAATTGGTATATTGAAATCATGTAGGAAAAGATGCAGATTCTATGAAAATCATTGTCCTTTATCTCTTCAGCATACTTGCATATGCAATAAGCATGTATGACTAATTGTTCATTAATATAGAATTAAAAAATAAAAATGTATGTCTTTTAAGTCACAAGATTGACTTCAGCAGGGATCAGTGGCTACTGGACTGGAGAAAACATGCACGCTGGTTTTGTAAAATGTATCCCATAAACTATATTCAGCAGTCCCTTTCAGCTTCAGCTCTGCCAAAATCCTCCTGAAGAAAAGTCGTTAACATTAGGGGACATAATCTGTCCTTTATCAAAAGCAAAGCTGATAAACAAATTTACATGTGATAGGTTAACTAGCACTCAAAAATTCAGAGAGCTTTAAAGCAGTTGATCCTTCATGCAGTTTGAAATAATTTGTAATACAGAATACCATCACTTTCCAAAAATGTATAGTATATGGTATATATTACCTATATGGTATATATTACCTATATATTGAGGTTCTGAGAAAATTAAAATCAAACTCCTTCAGAAAATTTTCAAAGTACAGTTCAGCTTGGTGCTGAAAAAAAAAAAAAAGAAAAAAAAAGTGAGATTATTGAGTTACATTGCACAGTGTGAAACACTTGGGCTGTTCAGGTTAATGTGTAGAACTTTATAGCTGTTGTATGGAGAAGATACTGCTCTGCCAATGAATTTTGTTGCACAACTTCATCATGGCCCCAAACACACACATTAAGAGATCCCACAAACAGCATTTTGGGAACTCCTGCTTTATCTTGTTCATAAGCATTACTGTGTGGTTTATATTTATCTGTAAAGCTTCAGAAGACTAAATAGTTAAGACACCAAACATATTATACTGAAAGGGGAGTGCATTCATTACATGTAACTTGGGTTATGATTTTTTTTCCAAATATTGACTCCTTTATTTGTTGTGTATTTGAATATTTTAGAATTATAAGGCCACCTCAGAAAAGAGCAATGTTATTATTGCTCTTGCCAGAAAACATTAAAAAGTTATGTGTTTATGGTCGCATTGAGCCCATAAAATAAAAGAGACATATCAAGATTCTACTTTACAAATATCTGAAAATACCTGGAACCTGTGCAATGTGAGACCATTCAAGTGTTTCACGTATCTCTACAGAAGTAGAGAAAAAGTCAACAGAAAACAAGTCTTATCTAAGTCAAGGCTGTGATAAACTACATTCCTCTCTGTCAGAGCATGGGAATAAGCACCTGTAAGAATTACAGACTGGGCCTTAGGTGCAGGGAACCAGAAGAAACATGTAGAAATCTTTTAATCTGCTTATCAGTGAAATGAAGATATTCTTTCAAGGAGTAGATGGAGATACTGGATAAACCATAGGATGGGCAGTAAGCAGAGCATCTTGTGAGACCAGAAACTTGTGCAAAAGATGAAGAGACCAGGTTGGGTTGCATTTTCAAGCTTCTTTGGCTGACAAGTGAGGATTTCATATGTTTTTCAAGTGAGCCAATAGAACTGCAGTATAGCAAAGGAAAAAAAAAACACCACAAAAAACCCCAGAAACAAAATTTTACTGAATTAACAACCTTGCAATGTATACTTTGTAATATGTTGAAGTTCTCGAGCAGGAGTAATAAAAATGTGTTACAGATTTCTTCACACACACAGAGGTCTCACTGAATGTTTGTGACATTCTTATAAGGCATTTAGGTGCTTTTGAAACTTCTTCCTAGGTAACATATGCCCAGCTAACAAAAATCAGACTCCAGTGATATGCCTAGGATCCCTCTGTTCTTTGTGTAAAATTCCAATAAAAAAAGTTAGCTTGATATTGTAACAGACATATTACCTTGGTAGTATCACGAGACCCCAGACTGTCATATGATTTGACACACCTAGAGATCTATGATCCTTTTAGTAGTGCCACATCACCAGCTATCCTATAACCAGCAATCTGTGCAAACACTGAGTTCCATGAATGAAACCAATTTAGAGAAATGTAAAAAAATTTTTTAAAATGTCATGAACTTCATAGAAAGTTTAGGATGATGCATCTGAGATTTCATTTTATGACATTCTTGTATGGTTATTTTCTATAGCAGAGAGTGTCATCAGCCTCAAGATTTTTCTTAACAATTGCTCCAAGTATGAAGTATTTTAAATCATAATAAAAATAGAAATAATGTTCTGACCTATCCAAGTTTATGTTCAAAGTAA
Organism: Myiozetetes cayanensis; assembly: GCF_022539395.1. Taxonomy (NCBI): domain Eukaryota; kingdom Metazoa; phylum Chordata; class Aves; order Passeriformes; family Tyrannidae; genus Myiozetetes; species Myiozetetes cayanensis. The sequence goes on along the minus strand of NW_026087742.1, from coordinate 48,561,003 downwards.
AGCTTTTGCAAAACTCCTGCCCAGTTTTGAATTATCTCAGAGCTAAGACTTTTACAGTGCAGCAAAGGGAAACCTCTTCTGAATTAGCTTGGAGTTCTGCTAAAATAAATCAGATAGGACATTAAGGCCAATGTCTGCATTTGAAACACTTTTCTTCCAGAAAATAACTTCAGTAAAATCTCACCAGACTTTTGCATTATATTACTGGACTCTCCTTATCAGTGCTTTCTATGGATTCTGAAATTCTTTGGCATTTAGACTACCAATCCAATGCTTCAAAAATTTGGTCTAAAATAGGTAATGTTTTAGTGTCAAAGATTTAACAGTTCATTTATAAAATATATGCAGAGAAATTTTGTCTGGCCTTAATCTAATATTTGTGATGAAGTAGTTAGTAATATGATATATAAACTACCGTGAGTTTTGCAGTTACTATTCAAACAATATAATGGTAACATTTCATTAGTTATGTAATGATAAGTTGTCACTGTGGTAAAAGCCTTCACAGCTAGTCTGGGGACTGATTTACTTAAATTAAAATGTCAAAAAATTTGCTAAACCTGCCAAGAAACAACAGAACATAACACTGCAGCTTGTATGTGTTTCATTTTGTATGATGTACTTCACATATCAAGACCTAGAGAAAAGTACATAAAGCCCATAAATAGAAGAAAGAATCTACAGACTGCCTTTTACTACCATGCCTGACCAAAATCAGTATCTGTGCTGAGAGGAAGTGGAGCAGCAAGTATTTGTGTAAATAAGGATCTAGACTCTCAAAAGTTCACCTCGAGCTGTACATATTACAAATAACTGTAGATATAGATATATGGGAAAAGATCATGTTTGGGAGATTGAAAGATGACTAAACTAAAAAAGATTACCCCAGGAAGATAAAAATATTCCAAAGACCCTAGGGTTTTTTAAAACAAAATTTGCAATAATAACATGTATCTCTCATGCAAGAGGGCTATCGAGATAGATCTCTGTTTTATATTTTGTATAGTATAGATCACATATTATCTTGATTTGTCAAGCCTGGTAGGAGCTTAACAGTTTCAGCCTTATCTTGGGGGACATATAGTGCCACTGAGGTTAAAAAAGAAATAAATCAAGGGGAAAGAAAAAAAAAAAAAAAGGAGGGAAAAAAAAGCTAAAGAGAGAAGCAGGATTAAAAAGCCTTAGTGGGAAACTCCCGGTATTCCAAGCAAGCGGAGACAAAATCAGTTCTTTCTGAAGTGAAGGCAGAAGTGCATTACACGAGTTCAGAAAATGCTTTTGAAACCAAACTTTTCAGACATGACAAAGCCTGCATTTTGCATGTGAATGATAGGCAGATAACTCTAAATTTGCCACTTCAACGTTCTCATAGAAAACTTCAAGTAAAAAAGAATTTATCATGAATACAAACAAAAAAATAAAAGCAGAAGCTAAAAAGGTAAGAATTACTATAAGTTAGAATGTACACATTCACAGTTTTTATCTCAGATCACCTCTTGTTTGCAATGTTTCCACTTTATTATAAAGTTCTCAAGAAGATGAATTTTAGTTGCATTAAATCGAATTAAGATATCTTAGCTAAAAAAAAGACTAGACCTTCTTGATGGGTGTTTTTCTTATTTGGAAATTGTGTTCAAATGGTTGCAACGCTAAGGAGTGGTCACACAAACAGCTTGGGACACACAGCATGTAATTCCAACATAAATTAAAATAAATATGTAAGAGCAGCAAGTACGAGGTCAAAAACTACAAAATTAACAGAAAAATTTCATTTATGCATCCAATTTACAAATTGACAGTAATATATAATAAAATAATCTTCTAGATACAGCACAGCAAATAAAAGCATTCCATTTTGTAAGTTTTTTTTTTAAAATTGGGGTTACAGTTCAGAAACAAACACCCCAAAGATCCAAAATTCTCCATGGCAGTGAATGCTTCCTTAGCCTGAGTGTAATACATCAGGAGCCTCCAGCAGCTTGCTAGGTGGGCTACTAAGGAACTTGCATAGCCTAAGTGGTAGGTAAAGGTATTTTCCCCAGAGGAAGGTTGTCAAAATTAAGCTGTCTTTGAAAAGTAATTCAAGTTTGATGAATTGACAAATATCAATTAAATTTAATCAGTTATCACTTAGATTCCAAATGAAATTGCTATCACTTTGGCATTTTAAATTTAAACATATAGAGAAGAGCAGGGTCAGAGAGCATTTGGGAGAGTTTGTCACTTTTTTAAGTTTCTTAAGATAAACTATTATAATACAAGCTATGATCCTTCCAACATTTATCCTGGAATGTCTGGATATAGCCCAAGTACATATAAAGCTTTCTTTGTAAGGATATCTAGAGATGCCCCTTAAACCTGCAAATCTTACAATTCTACATTATAATGCATTTTATTAGGAAGGTTTTGTTTATTATTGTTATTTTTAAGTCTCTTGCACTTCAAAATACACTTGTTTGAGGTATGTAACTGATGGACTAGCTGAAATCCTAGTCCCCTTGAATTAGGCTAGGAATTCTTTGTTTTCAGTTATTTGCCACAGTTATGTTAATAGATCTTTTTATTTGGATTATTGTGGTTGATAGGGTTTTTCTAAAATATGCCATATCACAGGTAACTGGAATATTTGTGAATAGAGTTATCACTGCTGATAATCATGTCACAGCAGGGTTTTTTCCCTCTTTCTGATAAATTCTAATAAGAGTTTCAAACAATAATGTTTTCCTGTTCTTTTTAATAACCATTACTTTTATAAATAAAACTTACTAAATACCTTAACAAGGATAAACAGAATTATTGAATACTTTCAGTTACGGAACTTCACAAAAAGCAGGGTAAGTGCAAATAACACTAAAGAACTCCAAAATATAATGTGCATTAGAATTTAAGGTCAATAACGGTTAGGCTAAGTCTCTGTTTGATAAGTGAAACCCTGGGACTGGCTAATGTTTTCACCTTCACCTGCCTCAGAACATCTTTAGTGCATTTGTGTTTTGAAGTACTGTATGTTATAAAAGTAGCTGCTACAGATCCCTCAGCCCGCCTCATTCCAGCAGAAGATATCTGAAGCAAGGGACAGGGAACATGCCTGAACTTCAAGGTTCTGGTAACTGTAGTTCTTGCTATTCAGTGACCACCATACTCTTACGGCAAGGCAGATTTTTTGAGCTCTAGGCCTCATTTTCCAACCTATGTGTTATACTTCTATCGTACTAGCAACATGTTTACAAGCTCTGGGAACACAGAAGCAATTCTTTTCCTTCAAGAACGTTGCCTAAGGCTGCTTTATCAAAGCAGCTTTTCTTCAAAAATTGAGATCAAACTGATTTGTTTAACAGAATGTACTTTAGGTTTTTTAACTGAGCTATCTTCTTCCCGTGCTAAAAGGGACATGCTAAAATTTCTAATCATTATTCTGTTTCTGTTTACGATTTAAAATGCCACAGAAGAGTCTTCATAAAGTAAGATGTCCAGGAGAAGCAAAATATTATGCAGTCAATATTATGTAGCAATAATATAACATTTACCTCACAGTTCCTTTTTTTAATTTATTCTAGCAAGACAGGGCTTCAGCAATTAAAAAATAACATGAATAGTTACAAGTACCATGAATAGTTAAGTTTCTGAAAGTTGTTTTGATCACTCACATGGCATTTATGTCTGTTTCTGACCTCTGAAAAATGAAATTTAGTTCAAATTCTGAAAACTTTATGTAGATGACTAGCAATAATAATTAAAAATATAAGACTACATACTACATAAATTAATAAGGGCTTAAGGACTCTTGGAATGCAGACAGATGATTGTTCTTGTGCATTAAGTGATGATCCTAAATATACCATTTAAATTCTACACAATTCCTTCAGCTTCTTAATTTCTATATTTGCCATGGCTATTCTTGGCATTCAGAAGTAAAAGAAAGAGCATAAACTACAGCAGATTATTATAGTAGCACACCTGATACCGTGGCTTTTAGCTTAGGCAGGTAGCAGGAATGTGTATTTCAGTTTCTGAAACAAAAGGTAGTGGAAAAAAAAAAAAAAACAGGAACCCAGAGAGGTGACTTGCAAGAAGTGGCCTTGACAGAGCCTGAGTCCTGTTCAAAATTTTATCTATAAGACTCTTTGCTTCTCCAGGTTGAAAGCTTTTGCCAGTTTTATCGGGGAAGGAGGAGTGAAATCTGACCTCTATAATTTAGGCAACTAATTATCATCTAGAACTTAGATATTTAAATATCTATGGCTCATGATCATCCATGGGGCTTGGTGAAGTAGGTTTGTAGCTCTTACAATTTTCTTCCAGAGAAACTGGGGATGCAGGAGGAAGACGAGAAGGAGTGGGAGTGGAGATTGTGCAGAGTAGGTCTTAACACAAAGTTAAGTCATCAGCAGAATACTATCTGGATCTGGGAGTTAGGGAACGTATCCAGTTTCCACATTATAAAGAAAGAAGTCTGTCAAATGAAGCACATAAATTTCTTATACAGTCAGAGGAAAAGACATTGATGTCTTTGAAGAGCTCTAGAGGGAGATCCCATCTGATTAAGTGCAGGCATTTAAGAGATTTAGACAATGAAAAGAAAAATGTGCCTCTTCACTCATCTTTCTCACTTCCAAAAAATTATACAGGGAGATTTATTTGTTGCTATGATCAGTGTCCTTATGTCATTTTGACAAGCTTTTTATAATGGAATTGCTGCAACTCATAAGAGACAATACATTAAAACTGAACAATACACATGTACTATAAATAATACCTGGAGACCAAGCATAATGATATTTCTGATTTCAACTGCATACTCAAACTTACTTCCACCTCTCCCTTTAACTTTGGCCGAGTCAAAGCTTAAAAAATATAATTTATTGTTTGTGTTACACTGTATCTTTAGTTACAGAGATCTTTTGTTTACTTCTTCATTCCCAATGTTTTCTTTTTCACCAGAGAAGATTTTCAATAATGTACTTATCTGCTGCAATTCTGCAACATATACTTATTTTCTTTTATATGACTATTTTTAACCCACTACACTTCCTCCTGCCTGACATTTAGAAAGAGACTAACTACAACCCTGTCTTGATCCTTGTCCTCTAGAGACAGGTGTCCAATGAAGTTCACTGCACTCATTGAGGCTCTGTAAGGAGCATCTTGGCAGGGCTGACACCTGTTAAAGAAGCTGTTAAAAAAACCCCTTTCCTGCTTATGAAAAAATAAAACAGCATGTGGTGTGAGTGACACAAATCCTATAAAATCCTACAAAAAAAAGGCCTGGACAACCCACCACCTCGTTCATAATGTATTTTTCTTCAGTTAGTCTTCATGATGGAAAAAAAAAATGTCATTTTTAAAATCAAGTGTCTCAGGGTAGGAAGTGAAAATTTATTGTCCTACTGCTTCTACAAAATTCACCTAATCACCCATGATGATTACCTCAGAAAAGCAAAGAATTGTTCTAAAATGTTTTTCAGATTTAAGGCTACGAACTTGACATTCTGAAGAATTAACACCTCCTGCCTCACCCCTTTCATCACCTCCTGCTCCCCATGCCACACCTCTCACTGCTTTACACCATAGTCCAGTCCTCTCCTGTTCTTGCATTATCTCCAGCTTCCACTTCCCACTATTTTCTCCACACCTGCCCATGTCTCCTCTACTTCCCTTCCCCCAGGATGTCCCCAGTCCACCTCCATGATTCTGGCAATGGACAACAGGTGCTTTACCTATCGGTATCTTTCCACTCCCTGAACAATTAGCACATGTATGCTCAGCAGCAGCTGCTCAGAAACGATATGGGATGTTATCTCATCCTTACCTTATAGTGGGGCATCATCTGATGTCTCTGTAGCTGTGTCTATACAGCTACAAAGTTTGATTAAACTTTGATCTCTTTGATTTCTTGCCATTTCAAACTGGCATGATGGTATCAGTACTTTCAAAATTCAATGGAGACATGTCACAGCAGCTGAGCAACACAAAGCCAGAACAGTATGACTTTGTCCTCTTAAAACACAAAGGAAAAAAAAAAAAAGAGAGAGAATATAAAAGAAGCACTTAGAGTATAACTACTTTACCTATAAGTACTACTAATATATAATAGGAGAGACTTGGAGGAAAATGTATATTTAGCATGTTAATTAAACTATAAATTCCAATGATGAAAAGTTAGGAAGGATCTATTACAAAAAGTAAATGAAATTAGAAAACTAGACCATTCGGAAGAAAAAATTAAGAAACTAATTTTTAAAGGGTATTTAAAAATATTTTGATTGATGAGGAGCAATATGTTTCAGTTTTATTTATTAAGGAAGAATAGCAATTGGAATATTATTTATTCTTATTTGTATTGAACTAAACAACAAAGGACCACAAACAAAATTGTTTCCCCACCACCAGGAGTGCTATAATGTGATTCAAATTCATTCTTCAGAGCTTTGATTCTCTATGCTACCAGTTTCTCCTGAGTGTCATGATGTCAAGATAGGAGGCTGATCCTCCACATCTGGATCTGATGCATTGCCAGGCTTCACTCTTGGTAATTAAAGGAACTGCAATTACAGCCTGACTTTGGCTTGTAGTATCCAGAATTTCTGTTCTTCCTCCCTACTTGTGTTCTTCCCTTTCATTCCTCCATAGTTGACTTTGAAGAAAAACCTTTTGTATCACCAGAAAGATAAAAGATGAGATTGTCCAAATCTGCCCATTCAGGCTCATTTTAATACATCAAACCAAGTAAGCAAATCTTAGATGTTTTCAGAAATGCTTAATTTTAGATATTCCTCTCTTGAGCTGTGATGAAGTCTAGGAGTTTGAAAAATTTTCTCCCTTGTCTGGAGTCTCCTTTTGAGTTCAAATATCAAAGCTGAGCTCGGGCTGTCTCACTGCTAATAAAAGTCATCAAATGACCAAAGGCAAACTGTGGTACAATTAAATGGTTCAAACACAAATGATTTCAGAGTCATGAGCTTCTGACAGACAATGCTGCCCAACTTTGAAAATCTGGGTAAGCTTTACATTGGTAACTGTCTGACATTATCCATGCAGTTCCCATTATTCAAAAAACTACTGAAATCAAGGCAATCTAACAATGTCTCAGACTTGACATAATTTTATTCCTGAAGTTGAACAGAATCAGTCTCGACTGAGCACAACTTACTGACATCTGCCAGCTATGACAGAGGGGTAGATTGACTGTGTAGAAAATTACAGATTTAATTTTCAGAAATGTGTGTAGCTATTTAGAGGTGCAGTTAGCCAATTTTAAGTGCAATACTTGTGTGGCAGTAACTGTAGCCTTGAACGCAAAAGCAAGAACTTCCCACCAATGTGTGCAATTGCAGAAATATTTCTGAAAATATTTCCAGCAAGGGAGACTCCACAACCTCTCTGGGATCCGATCCAGAGCATGGTCACCCGCACAGTAAAGAAGTTCATCCTTGTGTCCAGGTGGAACTTCCTGTGCATCACTTTCTGCAGTGTCCCTTTGTCCTATTACTCGGCACCACTGAGGAGAGCCTGGTTGCGTATTCTTGACATCCTCCCTTTAAATATTTACAGACATTGATAAGGTCCTCTCTCAGTCGTCTCTTTGCAAGGCTGAACAAGCCCAGCTCTCTCAGTCTTTCCTCACAAGAGAGATGCTCCAGTCTTTTGATCAGCTTTGTAGCCCTCCTGAGTCTGCTCCAGGAGCATCATGTCTCTCTTGTACTGAGGAGCCCAGAACTGGAAAATCTGATTGTGTTTCGATTACTTTTAAGCCTTGTCTACCTCCGCCTAGGTGTGCAGCCAAGAAATCAGCAGCGGGCTCCGCACGCCCAGCCAAGGCATGGGGCAGGTCTGGCATATGGGGAAACTGAGGCAGGGCGCTATGGAAGAGTTAGTTCATGGAGGGGGAAAGACAGCCCCGGCTGTGACAGTTCTCATACCACAGGAGAGGCTCCCGGGATGGGCTCGCGGCAGGGCGAGCTCTGCGGTACCTCACGGTCTAGGGCACGCCGGCGGCCCCTCGCCCCCGCCCCTGGTGGGGGTGCTACGAAGGGCAGGGGGCGGCGGCTCCGGGGCTCAGCCTCGCCCGCTGGGGCAGCCGCTCCCCGCTGGCTGCGGCTGCTCCCCTCACACCGCCCCCCAGCGCGGAGCGCGGCGCTGCCCCCCCGGGGCCGCCAGGGGGCGCCCTCGGCCCGCGCGGCGCCGCCCGCCAGGTGGCGCTGCCGCCCCGCGAGCCGCCGGCGGCCGCCGCCCCCGCCCTCCCGGCGCGGCCCCGCCCAGCGCGGTGACGTCACAGCAGCGCGAACGGAAAGGGAAAAAGGGGAGGGGGGGAGGGATGAGCTGCGCGCGCACCTCGGGGCGCTGGCCCCGGCGCGCGCCCCGCCCCTCGCCGTGTCCCGCGGCCGCGCGAGAGCCCCGCGAGGGGGCGGGGCCGGGGCCGCTTGGCGCGCGCGCCGCCATTGTTGGCCGGGAGGACGGGAAGGTCCGGTCGTTCCCCCATCGGCCGCACCCCCATCGGCCACCCCCGCTCGGGCAGGCGCCGCCGCTCCCGCAGCCGCTGCCGCCTCCTTCCCCTCAACCTTGCCCCGCTGCCGGCACGGCGGGGCGAGCTCTCCCCGGCCGCGCCACGGGGTCGCCGCGAGGCGCGTCTGCCCCCGGGAGGTGCCCCGAGCCCCCCGCGCCTCGCCTGCGCCCCGCCCAGCGGGACGTGCCGGCCCCCGCCTTGTCCCGCCTGCCACTGTGCTGTGCCCTTGAGCACAAGGGTGTGGACACGACCCGTGGTTAATTTTGGTGGGTTTTTTTGTTACTTTGGTTTTTTCATTTTGTTTGTTTGTTTGGTTTGGTTTTGGTTTTTGTGTGCGAAATAGTGCTACTCCCAAGAGAAGGATCGGGAAAAGCAGCACTTTTTTTTGTAAAGAATGCCACTTCCAGTTTATTTGGAGGGTTTGGGAGAAATCCGGTGACCTACAGATCGTAATGCTAGCAAGCCCTTTTTAGACTGAAGAAAGCCTTTCTTTGTTCTTTCTCCGCTGTGTGATATTTGGAGGAAAAAGCCTTTGTGCAGCCTTTCGTGGGATGGTGCTACTGTCTTGTGTCCCAGTCACAGGCACGTTCCCTGCTGCTGCAAGAGCTGCTGTTGCAAAATTAAGTTTCTAACTCTGATGTGGCATTAAGAGTGTGTCTGTCATAAGCGTCTCATTCTGTGTGATGATACCCAGGTGTTATAAGACGTACAAGTCCATGTTATTTTGAGGCAAGCACAAGAACTTTAGTGGAATTATATTGGTAATAACACTATGGAATGATACAATGGTTTGGGTTGAAAGGGACCTAAGAGATCATTTAGTTCCAGCCCAGCTACTCTGGGCTGGGACACCCTTCACTAGACCAGGTTGCTCAGAGCTCCATCCAACCGAGGTCTTGAACACTTCCAGGGATGGGGCATCCCCAGCTACTGTGGGTAACTTGTTCCAGTACCTCACCAACCTCACAGTAATACAGGGAAATGGATGAAGCTTTTGTACACAAGATACACAAGCTGTAGCTTTTCATAATTTTTTTGCTGTTATTTAACATAAGTGTAAGTTGGCATGAATGGAAATTTCAAGAGTTTCAAGAATGGTTAATAGAGTAATGAATTTTAAAAATGCATTCAAACATATGATTAAATACTTCCATCACAGCAAATCCATAGATGGCATCTAAATTGTTTTTGAATAATACTGAAGCTTAGTGGTTAAACCTGGATACTTGGGTGTCAGACTTCCAGTGGAGATCTGGGAATCATGCCTAATTACTCTTTTGGGCCTGGGATTAATGCCCTCTCTTCATTGTTAGCTTGATGAAAATTGGTTCAGGAGATAATTTAGAAGGTTTACATTATTTCAATTACTATCTATTCTCTTGTCCTCTCAGAAATTCATATTACATTTTTTGCCCCATCACCACCCATTCTTAGCCACTAAAAATATCATCCCTTCTTCCAGGCTTTCCCATCTTTGTCCTTAAGTATTCTTTAGTTCCAGAAGGTGCCTTTTGCTTATTATTTTCTTTGTTAAATTCAGATTTCTGCTTCCAAGTGGATTGCTAACAGTGTATCTTCTCAAAAGTGCATTGCAAGAACATGGGCAGGGAATAATGTCGGCTTTGGCAGAGCTCCATGAATGCTTGTCAATTTTGGAAAGAATATTATTTTTATTCTCTTCAGTGAGATTTGGGTTTTTGTTTGATAGCTTGTCATAAATATGATGACAGTATTGCTGTTATTTTACAAGTTCCATATTTATCAGTAGTGGTTTTCCAAGTCATATTTTTCTGTGTAATGTGGATACCAAAGAAGCAACTTAACCTGGAAAATAATGAATAGCTGAAGTTCCATAGTACTTGGAGACAATCTCTAGTACCAGTTTTCTTGGGAATCCTTTCAATGTATGTATTTAAAATTCCAATAAATGAAAACAAGGATGTTGCTATTTCAAGGAAAAAAGTGCTAGGGTTATCTATATGGGGCTTTTAAATAAAAGTATTCTGGCACTTGGTGTTTCAATATGTGTTCTTTATTTGCAACTAGAAAATTGTCAGATATATTACTAGACTGCTGTCTTTATCCTTAACCATCCTAATCTTTAGAATCTTCTCCAGAGTTCTTCAAGGAAACACTGACACTGATATTTTTAGAAGAAGTGAGTCAGCTTGTATGTTGGATTGCCAGGGCAGCCCTGGCACCAGCATGTGGGGATGGATTCACAGCTCTCGGTGCTTTGAAGTGCCCACAGGCAGAGCACCAACTGCTGTCCCAGTGCGCTCTGACAGCTGTGACTGATCATCGTGGCTGCTGGTGTGGAAGGAAGCAGACAAATCCTTGCTTAATTCACCTACTGTATTAAATGAGGTTATTGCTTTACCGATAAATACTAAACAAAACCCCAGATAACAGTGAAATAACAAGGGGAGGGGGGTACTCACGTTGGCTCCTGTTGCTCAGCATGGGATAGTGTTTCCACTGCTCCAAACTGGGGCGCACCACACAGCTTACTTCATTCTAGGTCCAGGAGTAATGCACAAGTGCTTCCTCTCCTGAGGCTCCACTGCTTTATGCTGCAGATAAGTCTACTGGTGGCTTTTCCCTTAGCAATTTTAAAGGCTTGTCCCCAAAGTTTGCTTTAATCTTCATAGGGTTGTGTTACATGGGTCACAAAATTATTGTCAGGTATACCATCCTATTATTATCCCTTTTATCTGCTGTTACTGTTCTATAGTTCATACTTCTTTTCACTACTGGTGTCCTCTTCCCAAGTTTTGGGTCCTGACTGATTCTTGCCAGTCCTGTATTCCTTGAGAACCCAAACTCAACGAAGGCATGGTCACAACAGCCCAGACTGCCTCCAGTCTTAACCCAAATAATAAGCAAATCCGCATTCATGAGCACCAGGTCCAGTAACCCTTCTCATCTGGTTCTTATGTTCAATACCTGGACCAGAACACTGTCACTGATGTAGTGCAGAAGTCTCCTGTATTTGGTATAGCCAGCTGTGTTGCTTTTCAGCAGATGTCTGAGTATTTCAAGTCCTCCATCAGGATGAGAGCTTGTGAGTGTGATGTTTTTTGTACCTGAAGCAGGAGGCCTTGTTCTTGAGCTCCCCCTGGTCAGACCCCCACCACCTTTTGTTGGTGGTCCCACCATCTTTTGTTGGTCCTGTCCTTGATTTTTACCCACAGGCTCTCAACCTGTTCATGACTGTTTCTCAGAAGCAGCTTTTAACAATCTATCCCTTCTTTAACACAGAGTGCAACACTGCTGCCCCTCCTTCACTGCTTGTCTTCTGAAAAGCTTGCAGTCTTTGAATGCAGTATTACAGTTTTGTCCCACAGTGTTTCCGTGATAGGTCATATTTTTTTAGTTGCACCATGGTTTCCAATTCTACTTGCTTGTTTCCCGTGCTGTATGCATTGGTGTAGAGGCACTTCAGCTGGGCTATAGGCTGCATCACCTTTTGGGTGAACCCTCCCTAATATCTTTGGGAAAATTTATAGGTATTTTCCTGTTGTTTTCTCAAGTGCTAGTATTTCCTGGTGTTTCTCTGTCACTCAGAAGTACATCCCCTTCCCCTTAATGCGTATTAAATGCGTTAGGCCAAGGGTGAAGCTGAGCCCAGGTCTAACACATCCTGGATAGCTCTAACCGTAGTGTTTTCTGAAAAGGTAACTCTAAGAAACAGATTAAGCTGTTGTCATGGGCTCAAGTGGCTGAATTTTTGGTAATAGGGTGCCACAGAGAGGATTTTGGTTAGAAGCTACTAGAAGCTTTTGCTGTTCTATGAAAAAGCCAATGATAGCCAGCTCCAGGATGGACTCCCTACTACTAGCAATGGTATGCACTTCTGCGATAACATGTTTAAGAATACAGGAAGAGAAAACTCATATTGCAGAAGAAATTCCAGCCAGAGAAGAGAGCAGAGGAGAACATGAGATAGCTCCAATGTAGACTCCAAGGTCAGTGTAGCAGGTGGGGGGAGGAGAGGCCCAGGGGCCCCCCTCTCCCCCTCCAGCAGGGGAAAGACTTAAAACTGAGACTCCTGCCACCTGTGGAAGATTACTGAGGTGAGAAAACCACCCCCTGCAGCTCATGGAGTAGCCTACACTGGGGCAGGTGGATGGATGAGGAGGCTGAGACTCTGTGGGAGGCCTAAGATGAGTCCTGCTGGAGACCTGTGGCCTATGGAGAGAGAAACCTACGCTGGAGTAAGTTGTCCCGGATAGGACTTGTGGCGCTATGGGGGATCCACGCTTATGCAGCTCATTCGTGACCCAAGGGACAGCAGAGTAGGGAAGAACTGTGGCCTGAGGGATGGACTCGCGCTGGAGAGGTCTATCAAGGACTGTCTCCTGTGAGAGGGACGCCCACAGGAACAGGGAAGGGACTCAGAGATGTGGCCCCCTGTAATCCGTGGTGAAGACCATGGTGAAGCAAGTTGTCCCCTTGCAGCCCATGGAGAAGTAACCCACAGGACAGCAGATTGGCAAGAGCTGCTGCTGAAGCATGGACTCAAAAACAACTGACCCCCCTTCCCCATCCCCTGCACTGCTGGGGGAAGGAGGGAGAACATGGAAGGAAAGGAGAGGGTGGAGGGAAGGTGTTGTGCTTTAAGACTGTTTTATTCTTTTACTCTTTAGTTCTTATTTCATTAGCAATAAATTCAGCTTTTAGTTTAAGTTTGTTAACAATAAATTTAAGTTCTATTCCCTTTGAGTCTGTTTCGCCTGTGATCAGTAAGTGACTTCTCCCAGCTCTTATCTCTACTCAGAAATTCTCTGACTATTTTTTTTTTCCTCTCTTCCGAAAAGAGCAGAGGGGGAAGAAGGGGGGAAAAAGCAGCTTTCAGTGGGTGTTTGAAATCCAGCCAGGGTCAAAACCACCACAGCTGTATCCAATCTCGAAAGGTGCAACTAACCACAGTGGGAGGAAGGATCTCTAAGTTACCTATTCTGGTCTGTAACTTTGTGGATTTCATGGCATGAGACATCTCAGTCTCATTGAACCCAGTCTGAAACCTAGCATTTAGTAGTCAGGAAGCACTGTCAGGAAATACTCTTCTATGAACAGGCACAAGTTGGTTACATTTTCCAAGGGAGTCATAGAGTTAGTGGATTTTGAAGTTAGTAATTTTCTGTGAAGAAATTAAATGTGTCCTAATACCTATGTATGTAAACTATTTTGACACTCATGGTCACTGTGATGTGCAGATACAACCACTGTTGCAGATAGTGCCAAACTGAATGCAAATTGATGGCATCAGGAATTGACTACTGCTTGAAGCAGGTGTTTGGGGTACAAGAAGTGCAGTTCACTTCCTCCACCTCGCAAGGTGGAAATGGTAGAATAGATAAATGATAAGCTGGCATCCGCTCTGAAGCAGCTGAAGGTGGGATAACCCAAGAGGATAATTCATGTGCTGAAATAGGAGCAGATGTCAATTAAGACAGCCTGTCTGGCCATTCAGGTGCCAGTTCTGTACCATGTGTCACCAGAACAGTCTCGTCAAACAACCTGTTTGTGAAATTTGGTGTTGCTCAACATCATTGTTTGTTTCAAGGTGGAGATGCTGTAGGTATTATGAATCAGGAAAATGTAATCATTGGAGCAACCCCAAATTACATTTTGCTGTTAAAACCAACTAGGTGGGTTTTAAGCTGGGTTTAGTTGGGGGGGGTTCGTGGCATTTTTTGGTGTTTGGTTTTTTGTTTTGTTTTATTTTTTAAATGAGAAGTACAATACAAAACTATTTGCTTTTACTAGAAACAAAACAAAGCTGCAAGAGTTTTCATATTAGGCTCTCTGGGCTACTGCGCTTTAAAACTTCTGCAGTAGTGTACAACTCTTTTCCAAAACCTTTTTGCCCCATAGCTTTTCTTCAGATAAATTCCTCTTTTTTCCCCTTCCAATTTCTCCCTCTTGTCTTGGATGAAGCACCATGCTGATACAGCTCATGGCTTTCAGTCCTAAGAACTAGCTCAGGTTTCTTCATCTGCTAAATATTTCCATAAATTAGTGTTTGGAAGACTTCATTGATACTGTCCTGCCTAGCTCAGAACAATACTCCTAGAACTGATGCAGGAACTCTTGAAAAAGAGACAGGACTTCAGGTGTTTGTTTTCTTTTATACAATGAACATTATCACTATGCAAGATCAACGAGTTGATTGCAAATTAAAAGCCAAATTTACGATTTCACTATCTGAAAGATTAAAACCTATTATAAAAAGTAATTTAGCCTATTTCTGAGCCACTTTGACTTTGCCTTTGAAAAGTCAAATAGTCAAATATATAAAATGAGGTAACGATAGTGTTACATTATTTTTTCATAGTACCACCTCTTTGAGTTCCTTTTTCTCCCATGTTGTGTGCATCTTAATAATAAAAAAACCCAAGCATGTATCCTTATTGTTCTGTATCTTGAAGTGAGCATTTCCACAACATTTTTCTATATAGTACTGTATTCATCATTCAAAGGCATAGTGGTGTACTTAAAAACAGACACATAGAATTATAGAAACACACAGTTGAGCTTAGTGAAAGGAAGTGAAGGCAGGTGTGTAAAGGGAAATTAGGAAAATCCAGAAATAACCTTAAGTTCAAAAATTATTTTAATTTGCCCTAGAGCATCAAACACTTAAAAGGTTTTATCACATTCATACAGGTATGGTTTGTGTCACTTCTGAAAACCTGTCTGAAGTAATCAGTAGCTCGAGGCAGCATGCCCTCAGGCAGGAAAGCATGAAGGAGAAAGTAACTCAACAGGAAGTAAAAACAAAGCTCCATACACAGATGTCTGTAAGAAGGGTAAATTTAGTAGGTCTGGGGGGAAAGGATTCATTTTGAAAATGGTCTTTCCTTTAGAACCGATTAACATGTGACTTTATATTAGTATTTCTGTTGCTTTTCTTTTGGGAAACTGCTGAGGTCCTGGTAGCCCATCTTAGGTGAACGTTTTGGGGATCAGAAGGTTCCAGATTTCTCTGAATTTTATGTGATGTCCCTGAAGTGCTTTCCCAACAACCTAGCTGTGTGCATGGCTTTGCCTGCTGACTTGAGAGATTGAAGAGACTTTCTTGATAATTTCAGGTATATAGCAATACAATTCTTAGAAGTGGAAAGTTGTTGAGTGCTGAGTTTTACTTACCTGCTTTTCAGGATGAAAGTGCCACAAATTAGTTTCCATCTAACAGTTCTGTAAGTATTTCAGCAACACTATAGTGGGATATGAAGGAAAATTCCCTTTGAAATATTTAATCTTCAATACAGAAGGCATGCATACATCTATTTTGAGAATAAAAGAGTCCTTTGTATTCTAACTACTTTTTTTTTTTTTTTTTTAAGGATTTTGCACAGGGAATCAATCTGGCTTCCTCCCCCAGTCCCTGTAGGCAAAGCCCCCAGTGGCTGAGAGACCTTTTACAGAGAGGTTCTTTTGAGAAGAGAGGAGACCCATCAGTGCAGCAAGAGCAGAATATGATATTTGGTCTCTGAAATTGTTCCACATAATCATTATTTGCCAATCTAGGCTGTACATCAGAGAGAATTTTTATCTGAGCAGATTTAATAGAGAGGAGGATTAAATAGCATTGATATTTTTTATTTGGAGCTTACTGATCTATCACTCAAAGTTGTACAATACATTAATTATCAGAACAATTGGACCTATTGAAGGTTATGAAGTGAAAGCCACAAATTATCAGATAAATTTAGAGTTGTGTAATTTTCTCATAGCCCTTCACGTGGGAAGCCTTTCTGCTTCCGGTATAGGATGAGGTCTGGCATTGTGACCCTTGAGTGTTCTATATGGACTTGTTCAATGCTGCCGCATTCTTTCAGTTTAAATTTAGATTTGCTTGCAGCTGTTATGCCTATTGCATAACATTGGAACAAGTATGCCTTTTATCACAGATGTTTTTGCTGAATAAGATTAGTGAAGAACACTTGAAAACTGAAAAACAGTGTGCAGAAGCCTTTGGTCCAAAAGGCACAAACATTCGAATGACTGGAATGTACTTTCTTCTCCATGTAAGAAAAGAGCAATTAAGTATTTGGATGATTGAGCACAATCTTGCACCCTGTTTTATCTCTAATTTGTTATTGATGGTAATGAAATTCAGCTGTGCAAGGGAATACAGAATAGGTATACATATGAATGTGTACACATAACAAAATGCTTAAGCTTGCCGTTCTGAAATAGACTGTGGTTGCTGGAAGGATGTAGCAACCTACAACTAAGTTTTATGTCTGGCTGATTGCTAAATGTGTTTTAGTAAATCTTAAGCAGTTGGGTTAGTTCTTTTATACAACAGCTATCTGAAGTAATATACTGCTTGTGTAACTGTTTTAAGGAAGTGTATATCACTTAATTTTATATTTCCCACTGACAATGATGTTGCTGGGGAGTTTTCTTTGTTTGGTTTGGTCTTTTTTTTGTAATCTAGCCTGAGTAGACAATGTTGTGTCACCTTGAAACATTTGTTTATTGAGGTATTCTCCAGCACACTTTCTACTACTGCTCATCTGTCTAAGATAGAACAAGAAGAAATTGTCTCAAATTACACCATGGGAGTTTTAGATTGGATATTAGGAAAAATTTCTTCACCAGAAGGGTCATCAAGCATTGGAACAGGCTGCACAGGGAAGTGGTGAAGTCACCATCCCTGGAGGTGTTTAAGATGTGGCACAGAGGGACTTGGTTTAGTGGTGGATTTGGCAGTGCTGAATTTGGCAGTCCATTAATGGTGGGACTTGATCTTAAAGGTTGGACGGTGATCTTAAAGGTCTTTTCCAAACTGAATGATTCTGTGATTCTAACATAGCATTAATAAAGTATTAATTAATAAAAGTTATTTCTGTAATGCACTTCTGTCTCTATGTTTTCAGGTTCTTCAAAAGGTAACAGCATTCCTATATGTTGCTGAATGGATATGGCTCCAACAAAGAAAGGAGACCTTGAGAATATATGGAAAGGAGTGTTCTCCCTGTAAACCTTTTAGGGGAAAAAACAATTAATAAAGCAGGCCATGATTCTTAGATAATTTAGAGTGAGATTTTTTTCCTTCTGAAGGGCAAGACACAAAAGCTTCCAAAGATACCCTGACCTACTGCCTCTACAGTTGCTATGGGCAGGAAACACTGATACTCAGATCTTCTGAGCACTTTGATAGTGTCCAACCTAGTTACTGGGGCTGAACACTGGGGAGCTGTGTCCCTCATGAATGGATTAGGCAGAATTTATTCACTGGCCAGATGTCCTACTGTGCAGGCTATATATTTTTGAATGTAAGTAGCATCAGGTTTTTGCTGTTTAGCAGGAATTTCAGGCAACCTTTGAAATACGTAGCCAATCAGCATTTGTTCCAAATGGTGCTTTTGTGCCAAATTTCCAATTAGTGAATGGCATTTGTTAACTAGGCCCATTTGCCTTTATCTTCAAGGATAATAAAACCCCATCTTTTTCCTCATCCCTTAATAGACACAATATACAGTCTTACTGAACTAAGAAAAAAAAAAAAGAACTGAATGGAGAATGCTAGGAGATTTACAGTTTGAGGAAACTGCTTAGGACTTGTATTTTTAAGAAATTACTGTGGTTTGAGTTCTGTTGCATTAAAACAAGAAATTTATAAAAATAAGGGGATTTGGCTCATACAGACGTTTGGAAGAATATTAGTGAATGCTGGGGGTATTGTTCCAGTAGGTAAATATTTGTCCAGATAAAGGTAAAATGTGCTTCCCTATGCATGGAGCTGTATTTTTTATTGTAATGCAATATCGTGTGTACTGTTACATGCATTTGAAGTGTCTTAGAAATATTTCGAAGTCTTTCTTAAAAGTCTTCATGAATTTTCATCTTTGTATTTTCTGTGGAAAATGCTAAACTAGAGACACCTCTCCAACATCCCCCAAAATACTCTTCTGTTGTGGAACAGAAAGTGGACTGTTTGCATGTGAGGAAGTTGCTCCTATTTCTTATTGAACTCAAAAATCCGAACTTCTAACGTAGCCTTCAATGTTTGTCACCTGGCAAGTACAATTTTTTACTAGCTCACAGAAATCAAATACACTTTACTCATTTCTCTGTGTGCTTGTTGCTTCCGAATTGTTTACCCCTGATAAGTAAGAAAGCACATTCTTACAGCTCCTTTTCGTTTAACTCTGTTGAGAAATGGAACATTCATATTAGATTTTCACAGACTTTATACGTTCATTGTTGATGGAATTTCATGTTTGGTCCTTGTTGAGTCACTTTTTGAGCATTCTTTAGTATTGGAAAGATCAGTATGTGAGGAAGCATAACCACAGGAAAATGTAGAATCTTTACTTTGTTTACAAATGAGTGTTTTAGACATATATCAACATACGCCTTTTCTATGTAGGATCATCTCACTCAGAATGGATTCAATGTGAAGAGGGTCTTTTGATACTCATTTTCTGTGGAACGTCCTGAATTTTACTTTGAAATGGTTGGGAAGACAATGGGAAGCAAAGTATCTCTTTTAAAAAAATGTAATAGCTACAGAGTTGAAATACAGCTTAGCACTTACAACAGCACTTCAGGAAAAATACTCAGATGTTGCAAAAAATTGGAACATTCCATATAAAGATTTGGAAAACTAAAAATTGGATATTTAATTTTCTGTGCTTTTAAACAATCCCTACTAAGATAATTCTAGCCCCTCTGAAGGGAACATGCACCTGTTTGTAATACAGGAGTCAGTGTCTGGTGATCTGGGGCCTTACTCTTAGTTACTGTGCTGAAGACAAGCAATTCCATCAGTAATAATGTATGTCACTGTAATACTGGAGTGAACCTCCTGGATTCCATTTGTAAAACTTTTTTTCTATAATAGTGAACAAATTAAAAGTATCTTTCTGTCCCACTCATGGAACCCTTATAAGGAAACAAATCACCATGAAGATTTATCAGAGAAGAATAATAATCTAACTTTGCTAGGTTTTGAGGAGTGTTGGTATGATGCTTTTAGGATTATGGCAGGATGCAAACACATTATTACTGTTTGTGTGCTCATACTCGTTATGGAATTAACCTCTGTGCAAAGATAGGTATTGTTTGTGAAAGTAAGGAAGATGACAGAAATGAAATATCTTCAGGACAGAGACTAATCTGGGAAGCAGTAGCTGCCTGTGATGACAGGGAGGTCAGTGTTACTGTTTTTTTCTAGTGGATCTTAAGAAGTCATGTAAATAAGGAAAACAAGGCATAATGCAGCAGTGTACTGCCATGGAAAGATGCTTAAGGAGAGTCACTGGAAAGTACTTTGAGGAATAAGAGAAGCACTTTTGTCAGTTACACTTGAACGGATTAAAGTTTTCGTAATACAGTGAAGCAGTTCAGATAAAAGGGGAAGATGGATCCAAGTGAAAAAGTGACAAGTAAAGCATTACCACCATGGGGGCAGGAGAAAGCTGCAAGATTTGACAAGTCTGGAATATAGTAAGGAATATAATATAGTACACATGATGACCCTCAACGTTCTGATTCTTATTGACAAGAAGCAATTAGCAGAGAGATGCTAAAACAGAAGTGGCTTAAGGAAGAGATGTTAAAGTTACTCTAGTTTTGATCTTGGTTGTGCTTAGCTTGAGCTGGCAGTGGGTCGCCCAAGATGAAGTGTTACAAAGTCATTCAGATACACAGAAGTAGGGTGTAATCATTTGAGTATGAAGGACAGCTATGAATGTGTGTCATGGAGATTGAAGTGATAATCGAAGCTTTCTAAATGGCAAAAAGTTACTTAAGGACAGGGAAAGAACTGGTTATCTTTTTCCTAGGGGGCTGGAAGAGAATGGGAGAACCTTCAAGTTATAAACAACTTGAATGTTTCAAGGCTTCACATATGTTTGATTTCTTTTAGACCCAACCAGAAAAAGAATCTGAATGGACAGACTCTATGTCATGGCTTATGAAGAAACTGGAACAGTTGAACTTAGATATTGAAGAAGCTCTGAGTGGTGGCTCTTCTCCCTCTAGTACTCCTTCTTCTAAAAGGCACAAGCAACTGGTAAGAATGTGTGCGTGTCATATATGTTCTTTAACGTTTAACTGTAACGCTCCTCATGCCATAGTTTTAAGTTTTAGTTGTGTTTGTGAATAGGCTGAGGAGCTCAGGCTCAAGGGTGTTACTGTTTTCACTCAATAATAATGAAATCTCTAATTTCATTAGACAACTCATGGCCAAATGATCAGAAATGTGATAGGGCAAAACTTCTAAAAAAGGTGACATTTCTGTCAAAATGGCTTAAAATCCATAAACACCTTTTTTTTTTTTTTTTTTGGAGAGGTATTTGCATGGGATAGTTTTTTTCAGAATACTGTTGAAGTCTCAGTGCTAGCCTATTAATGCTTACTATTTTTGTATTTATTTAAAGATATGACAGCAAGAGAGACACTGTATCTTCATTAATAATTGAATTAGTATTTTTCTTTATTTTATCTGAATATTTGGTTTAGACCTTCATTCCTCTATTTAGGAATATTTTGTGATGACAGTTGTCATCAGTTGATGACAGTTTCTTAAGGTTTTATTTGGAGGGCAAATAGGACTAAGGATATAGTGATATTATTCTAGTAGTTTTTGAATAAGCAAGGGCTTTTATAGGAGGAAGTAACGGGAGGGTGAACAGCATGAGAAGTGGAAGCATTAGTTCTCTGCTTCAGGCTATGATTAAAGTCAGTTCTTAAGATAGAGTTGTTTGGATCTGCAGCTCTGAATGTTAGTATTGGCTTGAAATTCCTAAAAGGTGAGTTTTTCTGAATGTTTTTTCTGTCACTGCTGTTTCAGTGCTGCTTCATTTTGTAAAAGCAAGTCTGAAAGTAAGTGTCTGTGTGGATCATCACAATGTAAATGTTCATGTCTCTCAAGGTGGGATGTTCAGAATCTTGCATCTTGGTGTTGCACTTTACAATATGTGTTTTCATATTCTACAGAGTGTTAGTAACAGAGTGGCCATGACTGTCTCTCATTTCTTTCTTATTGTACGTGTCAGCAAGTCAGAACCAGCTCTATCCAACTGAATTAATTTCATAATTAATTTGCCTATTAATGAACCATGTTCTGTCTTCTTGCAGGAGAATGCTCAATGTCTTCCGTCAAAATACAGTAGCAGTGTAATCTGCTTTTGTGCCTGAAAGTAAAATTTGCCTCAAAATGGGTGGACTTAGTCTTACTTATAGTCAAAGAAGAGAAACAGATCCTCATAAAACTCTCCATAAACTTACTGTGAAGAAACAGATACTGTAGATCTCAAAATGACAGTTGCAGTGGAAAAACTAACAAAGTCTTATATTCATACAAGTTGTATGAGTAATTTATCTTCTATCAATTCTTGCTATTTGGTCCATATTTCTTGCTATAGCTTGTAATTTGTTCCACACATATCAAATATTTTAGTCTTGTCACTTAAAATGAAATTGAATAGAAAAATGGCCTATCTCAAACATATGTTTACTAGTAGCTAAGTAAATTTGGGTTCTGTAAAATGACAAAGCAGTTATGGGTTCTTCATATGATTTTATCCTATTTTTATTATATAAACTGGGTACTGATGCAAGAAATTATGATTGAAATGTTTTTAGGTGTTCAGAGATGTAAAGCCAACTTTGTAGACCCAAGATCTCCAAAGCAGGTGACTACTGTATAAATAGCAACATGGTTTGTTGGAGCTGCTGCTCTGAAAATTGGTCCCTTGAGGGTGTGGACAATTTTTAACAGATGACAGAGTTTTTATTTCTCATGACAAATGCTATGTCTCAGAAATACATTTTGAAATTTAATCACTAGGTTGAGCCAGCTAGTTTTCTGCTGAAGGATTTTTCATCTGTTTACAGAAGTAACACTTTGATATTTTATTATTCTTTACATTATTCTGTTGTGATGGTATCTGTTATTAATAATACTCATTTGAACAAAAATTTTACAGAAGAAGCCTAAATATTTTCTAATGAAACTTGACTGGATTAATAAATATTATGAGACTTATTGGGTGAGAGTAGGGAGTCTTGCAGTATTTTGGTGAACAAATTTAAGGTGTTTTCTAAAACATAATGACTTTTAGATTAATGTTAGGGAGTGGGCTGTCTTTACATCTGTGTAAACCACGAGCTACTACTGGTCAGTTTTTTGTTGAGAAATGGTATGGGGCAGTAGCACTGACTAGATTCCTCAGTATCTGACCTAAAAAAGATGTTAAAAATAATCATCTGTAACCAAATCATTTTCTGCAGCATTCTCTCACCAGTGCAATAAATACATGATAAAAGTGCAAAAACCAGGACTGCCTCAGTGTACTAACAGTAAAACTACTAGTTCTGGAAAAACACATTTAATAGTACTGCTCTTCTAAAACCTGTACCTTTGCTTTGAAAAAACCAAAATCTTAGCAACATAGAAGGAGGCACTTTGTAAATGAAACATCAGAGATAAATCACTCTTACTGCACTTAGTGTGTTTCCCTGTTGTTTAATGTATCTGTTTCATTGCCACTTGATATGTTGTACTCAGTTTCAATACAGAAAAAGATCTAGAGAATGAGAATAGTGATTTTTTTCAGTTTTAGCCCTTTATCATTCATGGATAGTGACAGAGAATCCTGTTTGATTATAATTACCCCATCTTATATTAGAGATATGACTTTAATTGAACAAAATCTTTTCTTTAACTTACACATTCTCCTAATTTTTTGCAGTAGTATATTATCTCTAAACTTTTTTTGGGCCGCATACTGGTTCTTCTATCACCTTTTCAAAGCTTTCACATTTTACATTCCTAAGAAATATACCTAACTGGGAAGTAGGCAGAGCATGTTGAAGACCAGCAGCAAATTTGTCCGCTTATGAAGGGGTATATGTAGAAAATGGGCTGATTTGAATGGTTGTTCTCAACAGCTTCGGACTGCTCTGCAGAGAGCCCATGATCCTGTGTCCCTGATTGTTCCTAGTACGGATTCTGCTGGATTGCAGCATGTATTGTTTCTTGCTCACCCACCCGGTTATTCCTTTGGGGCAAACCAGGATACATGGGGGAAATGTTGTGCAGTTGGTCCCTTCCTACCACTGCATTCAGTGTTAGGCCCAGAGTTAGGACATGCATCTTTTAAAAAATGGTGTGGAAGTGGAGCAGACAAATGAGATCTCTCCAAATTTGGGGTGATAAGGAAAAGTGGATTTGGAAACTTAAGAGTTTGTAATTTGAAAGTGGGAATTTGCTGGGTCTCTGTTTAAGATAGAAAAATAAACATGAAATAAAAATATAGTTTTAAATAATCTGAGTAAAACCATTTCTCTTCCTAGGAAGTGATTCCATTCCCTGATGTTTAGGAAGGTGTACTACTGTTGATTAGTTCTCCGGTTACATTTACTGGCTGTTATGGAAAGGACTTCATATAATATCTGGATGTCTAACTTAGCAAAATGTAAAAATGATGCAGCATGTTGTTTTAAGAAAAAAGATTGAAGCCAAATGTTTACCTTGCATCAGAAGAAAAAAAGCTTTAAAAAGATAAAATTCCAACTTCTTATCTTAGACTTTACATAAAAAACATTTATAACTTGCCTTTATTTATAGGGTTTTTAAAATTCTCTTACAGTGCCCTATTCAAGTAGAGACAGGCTTTTATGGAGATCATCAAGAAAAGGGATCTTGGAAAAATAAAAGAGGAGACTACCAGGATCTAGACTGTTTACCTTACCCAGTGTCAACTGGAGCACGACCTAAAACTGATGTAAGTAGATACAGCATTATTTACAACATTTTCTGACTTTTAGGTTCAGTAATCTCAAAAGTTACTATTTTTCATTAAAATTGTGCATTTCTTCCAAGTAATTTATTCTGTAAATATTACACTACACGGAGGAGTTTGGTTTGCAAAACAGGTATAGATAAAAGTTTAGTCAGATTTGAGTTAATGGGACACCAGGGCTGTGGGATTCATCTAATATGATTTTAGACCACTAATGAAAACTACTACATTTGAACTAGTCACTTGGATCACCTTTGTAGTCTGTAGAAAGAAACAGGCACTTCTAAAGAGTAATTCATCTCATCTGGAAGATGGATGTGATGGATTCCAGACATCAGAGCTACTACCACAGCTTTTTGTTCATTGCTTATTTTAGAACTAGTCTCTTTGCCTTTTTTAGTTTGGCTGTTGATTATGCCTAATTCATGGTGAATTCCACACCACATTGTCTACAAGCCTAAGTGTTCAGCTCTGGTGGTTTAGTTAAATCCAATTTTGAACCAATAATAGCAATATTTATTTGGGTGGTTTTTTTCAGAAGGTAATGCTGTAGCCTGCAGTCAAAGTCTGTTAAAATCCATTAGAGTGTTTTCTCAAAAGGCTTTGATTTACTTTCCCAACAGTACCTAAATGTAAGCTACTTTAGGATCAGTGTCTTTGTTCCAAAATGAAGATGGTTTCCGCGTCTCAAGTTTTAAATTACTTGTGTGCTAGCAGTGCCCATGATCATCACACAACATAAAGAATGGCTGCACTGGATTGAATCAAAAGTACATATAGTCCTGTATCCTTTTTTGGCAGTGGTCAGCCAAAAAAGAAGTGTAAGAACAGGGGAAGCAGATAGTAAGAACAGGGGAAGCAGATAGTAAGAACAGGGGAAGCAGATAGTAAGAACAGGGGAAGCAGATAGTAAGCCATCTCAGCTTTCTTTGAGGTATTTATCATGTAGGCGCATTTAAGCCAGATACCATCTTGCAATTTTGTAATCAATAGGCCCTAACAGTCTTTTTTTACCTCTAGTTATGTCTTTTGTATTCATTTGTTCTTTTGATATTCAAAATGTCTTGTAGAAATGACTTCCAAAGTTCAGTTGTGGAGTATATGATACAAAACCCTTTTCTTATTGTAAATTTGCTACAGAAGTATTGTTTTGGCTGTAATTCTTGTACCGGCAAAAACTGAATCTTTGGAATCTTGTAGGAAGTAGTGAATACCTGAGGCTGGTTTGTTTGGGGTTTTGGGTTTTTTTAAGTGTGTGATTGCACAGATTATTGATTTATATTTTCTTGTTTCTCTCACAGTCATTCAACATCATAAGGTCCTTTTGCAGCAATTGGCAGTCAGTTTTCATTTTTATTAACCTCTGTAATTTAATATCATCAGAAACCTCGGTCTCTTTTTATTCCTCCATTTTCCAGTTCATTTATGAGTATACTGAACATATATCTGTGAGACTATCAGGTAACATCCATCCTACTAGAATCTCTTCCACAAACTGCTTCAGAAGCTGACATCACATATGCCACCATCCATTCCTCCAACCCCTAAGCCAAGAGGTATTAGCAGTAATTATATATTAAGCCAGTAGCTCAGCAGTTCTCTTTCTCCTAATCAGATGCTCATTTCAAGTTCTCTATGCAATTTTGATTAAAGTAAAATCAATTATATTAAAGGTATCTTTAGCACTGTCTTGTTCATCTACCAAAGAATGATATGCATGCCACCATAAAAATTCTGTATTTCATTAAATGAGCCTACTCCTGTATACTGAAATGGAAATTTGAAGGTGGGCTCCACTTGCTTAGTAATTGAACATTATTGTATTCCCACTAGCTATTTCCTTTCCTTAGAAAATAAGTTTGCTATTTTCCATTTCTGAAAAAGCACAAATATTTGTTCTGATTTGTTGCTTGTTCTACTTGGAATAGATGGGAGAATTCATCAAAAAGAAACTTGCCAACTTTATTATTTTTTTTTACCTCTGCTAAATGTTCAGGCATGTACAAGTATCATTGCTTAACTTCCTTCCCACTAGTACTATGTAAATATTTTTGAAGTGAAGTTGCAGTAATACTGTTGTTTGTCTAGCAGTGTGTGGGAAGAAAGGCACAGAAAGTTTGGGGTTTTCTTTCTTTTTGAAGTCTGCTTTTCTCTTTTGGTTGAAAATCGGGAAATACTAGTATGATTAAAAGCAGTTCCACAAATCATTGTCAGTACAGTCTATGTGTTTTATCAATCAGTTTTGTAATACTGTAGTAACAGCACTGTAATGCAGAAAGTACTGCTGTTGCTTAGGGCAGCAGCTAGACTAGAAACCTGCTGGAGGCACAGAGTTTCTTAAGAAATTAATAAGCTGGTTTTTAATTGGACAGTGCTTTAAATTAGGAGTAAATGTTGAAATTGAGTGTTTGCAAATGTCATTCAGGAGAACAGAACACTTTACTACCTTCAAAGTGCTGCTTTTGGTGCTCTTTTTCATGCAAATTCAAATATTGCTATGTCTTGCTCCAGGCATGCAGTCTACATAAGTCTGTTGTGTCTCTCCAATACCCAGATTTTCACTGCTTATTCAATAAGATACAGACTTTTCCACATTTTTTAAAAAGAGTATGCTGAAGTTACTTTTATTATAGTAAAAGGAATGGGTCCAAATGACAAAAGGTCTAATTCCTTTGACCTCACAACCAGGCTACATCTGTTTAATTCCCATGATCCAAGTGGTATAATACCTAACTTGGGAGTAACACATCAATAAATCGGACCTGTTGCATTTTGATGATCCAACTTTTAATTTTTTGTAAGTCAGATGGTCAAAAAGAACTTGTCTGTCTCCACTCCCCAGGAGCTCATATACCCAGACATTTAAAGAACAAAATACTCTAAAAATTATTGAGATTAGCAAATATAGCAGAGAAGAACAGTGTTAAAAATATCAAGGATGCTACAATTCAGGGATAATATGCAGCATATTAGAGAATTAGGCAGGACACAGTTGTTCAGTTCTCAATATAAGGCAGTGATGTTAGCTGCACACTTCCACGGATACCAACTAGGCTGACAGTTTAAAAGATACAATGAAGGGTTCCTTGTCAAACTTGTCACAGTAGGTATTCTGTTTATATGCTTTTAAAAGATGGCTTGCACTTCTCACAACATTTTGATAGAATAATAAAGTCATGGTTTAGGGCAATGATGTCATGTCATGTCTCCTTCCTTCCCTCCCAGAAGTTGCTTCACTGGAACTTTTTTTGAGAGGTACTAAAGGAAATGTGTACCTAAAGTGACAGGAAAGCCAGATGCCTGAGAGACAAACTGCAGATTTTCACCTGACAGTTGCTGGCATTTGTAAGTCTATGTCTACATCATATAGAGATTCCATTAATGGAGAGAAAAAAAGGACTTTTACAGCAAGATACAACTCACCTTGAAGTAGTCACCTGAATGTAGGTCCCTAATCAAAGTGCTTTGTTCCCCCAAAGTGCTGGTGTTGCTTGGTCAAGTATTTGAAGAAGTGACTGTTCAAGAACATCAGTACTTAAAGCCGGATAAGCTAAATCCCTCACAGGGTGTATAAATTACAGTCTGGCATTTGGTGGGCAGTACCTGGCTCTCCATGCTCTGAGCAGAGAAAACTTTGATGGTCTAAGTTATGAATCTAATACAGATGGTGTAAGAAAACCATCAGTAAACACCCTCTAGCTCTTGCAGGTAACATCTGCAGTATGTGCTCTGTGAATTAGCAAGAAACAAAACTTCATACATTGGTACCAAAGTGGGCTTTTTCCACTACCTGTGTTAAGTCTGCTTTTTCTTTTTTTAAGTATAGTTGATTAGCACAGTTTTGATTTCTTATTATTTAGTTCCACAAATAGCTTGAGCTCATTAAACCAATAGGGCTAGAATTAATTCTTTTACATGTTTGAGGCTTTTTTTAACCTGGTTTCTCAGACTGATTCACTGCTCAACCACATGAATATGTAGGCTAGTGCAAGAGAGTGTCAGCGGCTGGAGATGAGGCAGGGCAAACTGCTTCTTTCAGCATCAGTGCCAGTTTCTGCTAGCTTAAACTGTTTGTGAACTATAGTTCATGACTGCTAAGCCAGTTGATTCAGAAAATGTGGAGCAAAGCACTGCTTTGTAATGCACATGACTGAAAAGTGTTTACGATTCTTTTAAGAAGTTGGGTGGGTTTTTTCTGAGAAATGCTAGTTGATGCTATAGTGTTTCAGAGTTAAGGTCAGAGGTTCCAGCAACATCTGATGTTTTCTGACACTGTAAAACCAAAAAGGCAGCAATCTATGATTATAATAGTCATTATCTCTGTATAAAAAGGAGCCCCTGGTGGTCTAGTGGTAAAGGCGCGGCGCTATCACCGCTGAGACCCGGGTTCGATTCCCGGTCAGGGCCACTCCCGGGCAGGTGGAGCTCGTTAGCCCTTAAAGGCAACCCACCTACGTCCTGAGGACCTCGCTGCCACCGTCCAAGCTCGCTTGGCCCCGGCAGATGAACCTTAGGATTAAAGGGTGGGCTCAGTTCCACGCACACTGTGTCTCACCTAAAAAAATCCAATGCGCAGGCTGGAAGGTGTAAAGACCTTCCCCGGATCTTCACTCGTGAAGATGCCATTATTATTATCTCTGTATAGGCAGTGTGATGCTTGCCTGACCCTCTGACATTGTTGGAGGCAGAGAAATTAAAAAATAAAAACAGCTGAAGGAAAATCATAATCATTGTGTTTCTCATGCACTACTTATTCAATATTGCTGCCCATGTACTAGCAGGGTTCAGAGATTATTCTCTTAGTGAGTGTGTGTCACAAGCCTTTTATCAGGTGGTTACCAACATCCAGGGCAGAAGAAAGTTATAACGTGGCAACTCATAACAGTTTTTATTTCCACTCACTCACTTTGGGATTTGGAGGATCTTAAGCTGTTTACAAACCTTAGGCTTGATCTTTCATTTTTCCATGAAATGTGTAAGCAGTCTTCATTTTACATCTGAGATTAGAAAGTGCATATAACCTGGTTCTGAAATAAGTTTCACATTCTATCACTGCTGGATGCAGTCAAATTTATCAGTTCACAGTAAAATTTACAGCAGCAGTGACATCCATTATATAGTAGGGTGTGTTTCCCAAGTGAAGATTAGGCACATCATGCTTTACTCTGACCTTGCCCCCCATTGACAAAGTTGTTAGCAAAGCCCCAAGAAGACTTGTGCAATCTCTGGGCAAAGATTTCTTACCTCAGGATGCTCTCTGCCGTTCTGAAATGTGGGCCACTTTGTAAGACCCACAAAGTGCAAAGATGCAAAGAAGTGCAAAGATGAAGTAACAAGCCTAGAACTGAGTGACAAAGATATGGCATCGAATGCTCCATTTTCTCAAAGAGATGCTGTGTTTGAAGACACATTTATTTGGCTTAGTTGGAGCTGGAGATTTCTGTTTACACTTTGACTAAATGCACTTGTAAAAGCAGTGCAGCTCAAGCAGAAGAGATACAGAAATCTTTGCAGACATCAGGTCCTTACTGACTCTCTCAAAGTCTCAAAAGCAGCTGATTGGTTGCAACAGGGTCAAGAGCAGAACCTATACACGATCTCTGTTTTTGCTACTGGACCATCCTTTCTCATAAAGAATGTTAACTCCAATTATTCCTGTTCTTGCAGACACAAATTTCAAACTCTGTCCTTTAGTCATGTGGTTTGCTTTTCTCTTTATCCTTATGTTGCTATTCATTATGTCAAAAAATTAACTCTCCAGTACAGGTGCAGGTAACCTGAAACATTGTCTTTGCATAATTTTTCTTTTTCCATTCAGTACCTAATCTGACCAGTATTCCATTGGGATAGAGACATGCTGAAATAGTCGGGTAAAGTGACACACTCCACTTTGAGCTGTACCCCATTATAGCAGACTTCCTTGCCTCAGAACAGGATGCCTACCTTCCCATTCTTTCCCTGCTCTGCCCATACAATAAGGACATTACCCTTCTTTCTCAGGAGTACTCTGGACTTACAGTAATTTCTGAGCTGATCAAGAGCACCTGGAAGACAGAATCTTCCCTGCTTTAAGATTAACTAGGTTTTTGGTAGTAGATGAATTTATTGCCCAGGAAAAGCCTGTACTAACTCTAATGAAAAACACTAATAGGGAGTGAAGGGCAGATGCCTCCCTTCCTTCCTGAGAGCTATATATTCTGATATCTACAACTGATACTCCAGACTTTCTCATCCTCTTTGTTTCCAGTGCATTACACAGCACTCTGACCAAAGTCTGCTCCCAGCAAGGACTGGTTACAAGGACCCAGAATAGCACCTTCGCTTTTCCCTTTTGTCTTTATTCCCTCCTCCCATCAGTCGTCTCCTTCACCAGGCAACACCGTGCTTACACATTACGCTGAAATCATGATGCCACCATGAGTTCAGAGAACAGAGAAAGGGGAAGCTCAGTATAAATTTTAGCTTTGCTCAATATAAATATTTTGTACATTAATAGGTAAACTTTCAAAAAATTTTCAAAGGAAAACTAGCAGATTAAATTCTCATCTAATATATCTTCTGAACAGTCCTGAATTCCAAATCTAAATTCTCGGTCTGCTCATCTCTGCCCAGTGAAACCTCAATGGAAACAGGATCAGGCTTTGTGAATCAAGATGTAAATATACAAAACCAGCAAACACTATATCCTTCTCACTGATCAGATCAAGTATCTGAGTAGCATTTGCAGTTTTGATGCTAAAGAGTGACTGTCTCAGGTGTTCAGCTATAATGGTGGCAGAAGGACACCATGAATTAAAAAAGGTAGGTGAATATTATACAGTTATTGTGTTTATCAGAACTGGCTAATAACAAACTCTTCCATTATGCATTCTTACTGTTTATTATTCTAAAATTACCATAAAAAAAGACATTACAGGGCCAGTTGGTAGGCCACTGCCTTTTCATTTTAGAAATGCCACCTTGAGCTGTGGGTCCCTTTAAACAATGCTTAGAAATATTAAACTGGGACTTGGCATTGCAGTGCTTATGTATCATGGTAAGAAGTGTTATCATATTATGATGATTTTTTTTTTCTTGAGGGAGAGCAGCTTTGTTACCTGTTATTTTCTTACAACTTCTCCTTGGAATTTTGCTAGTGTATCTATTGATTAGAATTAAAATCGGTAGCCTTGTTTGAATTTACTCTCTTTTGTTTGTCTCAGTACTACAAGAACAGACCAGAGAAGCAGAAGTCATCCCAAACACACACAGCCCAAAAAGTTGGGTTTTTTCCACCAAATACACACTTATAAATCCTCTTATTTATTCTGATTTACCATATACCTTTTAAATTTGCACAAAGTATTTTAGTGAGGAGACTCCAACACCTTGCACCATAGTTATACTGCATACAGATGGCTGGATAGTGTTTTATTTCTTGGTGGTAGTAATGCTGAACTCCAAATGGACTGAAAAGCTCCTGCCTTCTTGATTGATGACACTTTTGAGATGTTAGTGTCAGTTCCAAGGAAATGAAATATTTTAGATCATCCTTATTCATTTAGGAGTTAATTGAGGCATGTTTCAGAACTGACCAAAACATATTTATTTAATAATTTGTTTGCTGAATTTCGAAACATTCCTTAAGTAAAATTCTTAACATGTTGTGGTGGGTTGACCTTGGCTGAGCTAGTTGTCCACCAAGCTGCTGTATCACTCCCATCCTCAACAGAGATGGAAAAAACTTGAGGGTCAAGGTAAAGGCAGTTTACTAAAGCAAAAGCAAAGGTTGTGCATGCAGAAGCAAAGGAAGATAAGGTTATCTATTCTTTATTTCCCATCAGCAAGCAATGTCCAGCCACTTCCTGGGAAGCAGGGCTTCAGCACACATAGTGGTTGGTTTGGAAGACAAAGGCCTCTTTTCCTCCTCCTTTCACTTAACTTTTATTGCTGAGCAGACGTCATATTGTATGGAATATCCCTCTGGAAAGTTTGAGTCAGCAGTCCTGTCTGTGTCCCCCTCCACAGATCTTGCCTACTCCCAGCCCACTGGCCTTTGGGGTGGGGAGGGGGGAAGAACACCGGAGAGACAGCCTTGGGCTGCTCAGCGGTAGCAAAAACACAGGCACCTTTCTAGGTACAAAGCACAGCACTGCTGAGGGCTGCTATGGGAACATCAACACCATCTCAGCCAGGTGCAATATGCTTTTTTTTTTTCTTAATTAATTGCTCGATTCAATTTCTTTTCTGACAAAAATGTTGTAATCAGCTGAAGATAATTCTAATTTAGTTATGCAGCAATTAAAATTACTCTGAACTGCTATGGTTAAATCACTTGATCTATGAAAATATTTATTTTAAAATTACATTAATATACCATTTTTGCACAGTATTTTGCATCAGATTCATTATTTTAATTTAATTTTCATAAGGATTATTGGAGGCTAGGGACATACTTTGTGCATTTTATTTTTGTAACTCATTGAGTTATATATGTGAGAAAGAGCTTTCTTATTCATAAAAGAGCTTTGAGAAATAATTAAACAATATTTAATCTTAGATGTAGACAAGATAATTTGTACACCTTTTTTTTAATACAATGTAAAGTAAAATTGAAGTTTCCAACTCATTTTTGCAGTAAAGTTCATTTGATATAGTTGAAAAGGCATATGAAGTCTGTATTGAGAGGAGACTAGAACTGGTTATTTTTATTGCTCAGCATTACATGGCTATTTATGTAGTTCAAATTGGTAATGTCTGTTTATGTTGTAAGAAAAGCTTTGAATGAGCGAGCAACCGCAGGAGCAGTTGGGAAATAGAGGTGACCCACCTCTGCAAGGGCAGCCAGCAGGTCCACCAGGGACAGCAATAGCAGCAGAGCAGCTGGACTTGGTGGTGATTTTGCCAAAACCCCATGAGCAGAGACTGCCAGCAAAATATACTGAGTGAGTGCTTTTCTGAGCCAGCCCAATCCCTTCCGCATAATAACTGTCTCAGGCTCACACAGTGAGATTTGCCATCTAGGTCCAGCTGTAATGACGAAAGAGTTGATGTCTGGCATTGATTAATTAGCACAAACATACCAAATTTATCCGATGTGTGCTACTTGACTTTTATAGACATATTTATCATATGTAAATTGAAATATTCAGTATTCTAGGATGACAGTTGTTATGTTAATTTTCACATCTTCTTACTGAATTCTTTTGCAGAAACTATAACGCAAGACAGCAGTACTTGTCTGTACTGTATTTCTTATAGCACTGACTGTTTGCAGGAACACAGTCGCATTTCATAATAGTGCAGTCTTGCTAATCATAGACACTAAAATTGCTGACTTACATTTCAGTGTTAGCACACAGCCTCAGAAATGCATTGCTTTTCAAGGGCAGACTCAAATGTCCTGGCTCTTTGTCAGTAGATGTGGGATTCGAGTTGTCAAAATAAGAATCTCTATAAATGCATAGCAAGACGTGATTGGGAACCATACCAGTAAATTATACCATGCCTATGCAAATACAGAGAACCTTACTTGTATGCAGTTAACTTTGTACTCACTGAAGTGTGGAAGGGAAACAATTTCTCTCTCTTCTCTTCTCTTTGCTGATGCTTCTGGGTGCAACACATTTTATTTAATTGGGTGACAGTACAATTTTCTACTCTGTTTTGTAGCTACCACAGAAAAGAGCAGGTGATAAAGTACACCAGCACCTATGGGTAAGAATGGCAGGCATATGCTGGATTGAACTCTACCAGACTGTTTTATTTTTGTTTGTGGGATTGGTTGAGCACAGTTTTCTTCAGGAGAGTATGTCCAATCAGACCTTATCTGTCTGCCTACCTGTCGGGGTTTGCATTGTCTTTTCTTTCTGGCCCTGTAGTATATTTGTTACAACAGCATGAAAAAAAAGAGCAAATATGTTCTACTTATCAAAGTAATTTCTCTTCCAGTGTAGCTATTACTCATTTTATTTATCTTGGCCTCTGTTTTGGGACTTCTGCAATTTTTATTCAGGCAGCGTTTTGCCAGTTACTTCACCTGTTGATCAGACGACGCATGATTGAGATGGAGCCTTTGACTTTACAATTGTTGTTCACAGCATGAGCAAAACAGAGAGATTCAAATATTACCAGAGATGTATAGTTAGAAATGTGTCCTGCCCAGGCTGACAAAGTGCTTCTGTGGCATTTTGGAGCTTGGGTAGAGTCGGACCTCTAGTCCCACTTAAGCAATGGTGCAAAGGTCTCTCATAATACCAGCCTCCGGCTCTTTGTACTCTGGAGAGCCTGTAGGCTGCTCCTGCCTGTTTCCCACGCTGAAGAAGAGGGGACTTCCATCTGTAACACACCAGAAACAGAGGCTGGCACAATGCACAGGGAGAGCATTTTTTATGCAAATTAATGTAGCAAATCGTGCATCCCATCTCTCTAACAGAGATAATCCCTCTCAAGGTACAATTTTCTCTTGTGCTTCTGCTGGGAGGAGGCAGCTTTGCCCAACTGCCACCCCTTTGTCCTGGGATGTACAGTATCTCACAATACTGAAATGTGATTATGCAGCCCTTTGTGTAAGTGATGTGCACTTATAGAAGGGAAGTACAGCTTCAGAAAAATTATTTGCTGAAGTTTTTTAGCTTACTACCACTCATATGACCTTTTTTTGTAAATTCCCAGAACTGGACACAGAATGATAAAGTAGTGATTTTAAAATGAATTGCTAGATGAGGCCTGCTGATAATGCACTGTAGGAGAAAGGTCACACATTATTTGAAGCAGCCAAGTGTCATAATTATGACCTTCTTTAAATTGGTATTACATGTTTTAAAATTTACCATGATGAATCATTTGCTACAAAACCAAAGTGCTCAGAAAATAAAAATGCCTGAAACTTCTTTATTGCAAAACGTCCTAATGCAAAATTTCAGATGAACCATTGAATTAGAGCTTGAGATCACTGTGGGTCCACTAGCATGCTGCAAATTGAACTGAACATTTCCAGAGGGACTTGGTGTCTTAAAACTCAAACTAACGAATAGGAGTTGCATTTAGAACTATGAATCTGGACTGAAACAGAGTTAGCACAGCCTCAGAGAGTAACTGGAGCAACCTAAAGTCTGAGAGAACTCAAGAGAAATTTTAGCCTATTCCTCTTTACCAAATCGGAATCACCTATACCTGACGAAAAGTTTGTCCAACTTCTTTTTTAAGACCCCCACTGACAGACTACAGAGCCTGTTAAGATGATTTGTTTTAGTACCCCACTTATGATTAGAAAGTTTCTTGCTGTGAAATGTCTTCTTGTGTTTATCATCAGTATACAGAATAAGTTATATTCTGGTTCTTTGCTTTCTGCCTTCCTTCTGCAGGTCATTCTGGTTCATCTACCTATTTCGTGTGGGTCCTGCTTTCCAGACTCGTTGTTCCATCTAGTGTCTCAATCCACACACTAAATATTAATTTGAGCATGTTCAGAGCTAGTTACATGTCTCATCTGGAAAAAATATGAAAAAGAGTTTTAGCAGCTGAGGCCATTGCAGAACCTGGGTTCTTTGTAATGCTCATGGACTGCTGAGTTGCACAAACACTGAAGTGAATGGTGGTATGCTTTCTTCCCTCTTCACTTCCATTTTCTCTGCAATTGTGGTTACAAAAGTCGAAGTTCTATTAATGGTATTTATTCCTGTATGTCCTTAGTCTTAAAATATCTTAAGAAATGTGTTGCATTTTGTTTGTGTAAATTGACCAAAATGGTTGTGCCTACACTGCAAAGGATCTCTGTACAGATAAGTAAAAAAATCCATCAAAACACTATTCCTGTCAGACTGGTTCCCCAGAGATTTGCAGCTTGATTCAGGTGAAAAGGGAATCCTATTCTCTTTTAACTTCCCGGGCTGAATGCCTCCTCACTGCCTTTGCTAACTCCAGCACAGCAGGAAGCTCTCTGGATGGAAGGTACCTGAGAGCATGGACAGAGGAGGGTGGGATGAGGTCAGCATGACAGAGATGATGCAAGGACCAGGGCAGCAGGAAGGCTGGCAGGATCTCAGCAGGTGGCACTCTTCCCTCTGCATCAGCGTGGGGAGGAAGCTGCTCCCAGCAGCACACAGCATCACTCTGCTGACACACCATCTGAGGATGCAGGGCAAAATCCAAAGCCTTGACCTCTTTAAATTGCTGTTTTGTTGGTTGGGGTTTTTTTGTTTGTTTGGTTTTGTTTTGGGGTTTTTTTTATAGAGTTGTCCTTGATTCATGTATAAAAATAGTTTACTAAAGGTTCTTGAAATTTTAGCTCAGATAATCTGTCTAATGAGATATCTGTCTGTAGCCATGGCTCTGTAAATTATTCTTTGCTCCTTGCTCAGGCACTGCAATCCTAACACAACTGTTCTTTGATGTCAGACATCACTGTCTTTCTGGACTAGTGGTGATTTTGGCCTGTACAGTTGGAGCATTTTGAGATGCAAATCCTCGTGCAAACAGTTCTTACAAACTGTTTTCTGTGTTGAGTTCAGTCAGTCAATCTTTTGTTTGCAGAGTGGATTTAGTAACAGCTTAGACAACTAACAAACTCAAAGGATAACACTGTATGATTGTACCCCATCTTTTTAATGAACCTTTTTAATCAGGAACCTAGTTTGGGTTTTTAAGGGTGTCTTGTTCACCCCAGCCCTAGCCTTTGTGGCAATATGTGGCAAAAAAAAAAATAAGTTTTGGCAATAAATATTTATAATGATTTTTAATCCCCAAGCTGTACCAAAGCCTCAAGGACTTTTTGCCTTTCTTTGAGTGTTGTTCTCTGAAGGCATATCTGGAGCTTCACCAAGTACTTGCCTTTTAGTCCTTGTTTCACAGCAGGAATTCAACCCAGGGTCAGGACTGTCTGTTTCTGGGTTGACAGAACTTTGCATAGTTGTTGACTTTGCTTAACTGAGGAGCCTCCTTTTGTTGTAGTCTCTTCAGGAGCTTTTGGATGGTAGGTAGCTCTGAGTCAATTTATTGACATTTCTCTCCACAGGGTATTTTTTTAATAATGTCTATCAGAAGAGCAACCTTTTCTGCTGACCACTAGGTTTTTTACATACACCTCTCTCAGAATGTTCCTCAGGACATTTAGCTTGAATATACTTGTCATGCCCTACTGGGTGGCCTGTTCTTTCGTACTTAGAGAGACTGATTTTGGTGCTGAACTGTCCAGCTGTGTATGCCTCTGTGATGTGGAGTTCCAGCTGCTGTGAACTGATTGAAATCTCATCAGCAAAATAGCTTGTCCCTCTTGCAAAATCAGAATGTTTTTCTGTTCCCCAAAGTCCTCTTTGAGTATTGACATGTGTGTCTCACACTTACTGTCCAGCAGCTTCCTGTAACACCATTCACGAAGGATGTTGCAAAGAAGAATGTGGTGGGTTTTGTTCATTGTCTCACACAAAGTACATTTGGGCAGCAAGGGTTTTTTTTCTGTTGTAGCTCCTTTGGAAGTGTGTGGCCAAGTTGCCAACTCAGTCACTGCATATGAGACAAGACTGATCTTTAGTGGGGTGTTTTCCAAGGTGGTTGCAGAAGAACTAACTCAACCTTCTCCAGAGTGGCTGAGGTAGTGGTATCTCAGGAGTGTACATCCCCAGTTTGGGTGCGCTTCTAGGAGAGTGCTCTCAGAGGAAGTACTTTTGTTTTATTCACAGCAGTGTAAACCTGATGTGGTCTTATCTAGAATTATCCATTATATCCATTAAATATCCATAATTCCCAGATCATTTGAGATACAGCCCACGGTGGTTGAAGTTCAAGATTAATTTTTCTCACCGTATCTGAGATTCACAAGGTTCAATGATAGAGATGACTTTAATGGCCTAATGCATGATCTCAGACTAAGATAAAAACCCACAGTAAGGACTAGAGGAGCTCCAGATTCACCTGGTAATAAATTCCTCTGGGCCAGTCTTGATATCACACCACATTGATCATATGTGAATGTGCATGGCATGCATATATCAAACAAGCCTGTGGTAGATTCATCCCCTGCTTGCAATGTCACAGGTACTTCATGGATTTATATAAGTACACAGAAGAATCATTACTATAAGTTTGTTTCATCTAGCAATACTAACAATTGGACAGTGAGTTTATTTGGTTAGTTGGCTGGCATCAACTATGAGTATGGCTTTTATTGAACTTTTTCTCCCCCTAAGACATGTATATTCTAAGATACTAAAAATTACATTAAAAAGGTCTTCCAGAGCTCTTAAATGAATTACTGGTATCAGACATTCTTCAGCTCTGAAGACATTAAGGTCATTATGTGGGAAGAAAAATTATGTACCATATGGCACATCTAAAATATTCAGTAATTTGAAGAGAGTGTTTGCTGAAAACAAATTTTACAACAAACCAAACTGTGAATTTTCTGTAGCTTTGAAAAATCACCATGAAAGAAATAAGAGGACAAAACACTGAAATGTATACGCTGTCCTGCTTCGTGAATGTAGATTTATCAGTGACTGATTATACTCTTTTCCTTGTACAAAAGCATTCATTGGACCTTTTCAACTATGAACTCTAATGATGATTAGCATCTTAGTGTGGGGACCTGAAAGCATTCTGGAGACATGACTGAGTTCATACCCAACATTTCCTGATAGGCATTTCTGTAAAAATACATTTCATCTGCTTTCTGTGTCAGGAGAAAGATGGCCACATGCAAGAGGTGAATTTTAATATTTAAGTTTTCAGACTCAAGAAGGATTCTTCGTGGTCTTCACTATCTTCATTTTGCAACTGGAAGGCACAACATCAGAATGCAAATGATGACCCAGCATCCTCCATGAGGTCTCTCACAGTACTGAAAGAGTCAACTAAATCTGATCTTCAGTCCTGTACCATCAGTCACAAGACTGTCTTCCCTGATGTACAAAACTCTTGTATACTCCCTCAGCACTTGCTTTGCCTCTTCTTACGTAGTCCAGAATATTAAAAATACCATTACTTGCAATACTATTTGCTCCTTCAAACTTACTACAGTAAGGCACATCTTGAACCTTGATGTCTTAGGTGTTCAAGGTACTGTGATAGATGTCCCAGTAAAATAAGTGTAGTTGTGCTTTTTATTGTACATTCCAATTACACGGTTCACAGTCAGTAGCCTCCCAGTTTATACCCTGCTCTGTCTGCAAAGGCTGCATTTGCAAAGCAAGAACTCTGGCAATGAAGAAGATACCTCACAAGGCTGAGGCTCCTATGGGTGACAGTTTCCCCAGGTTTAACTGACAGGTATATGCGGTAGGCATTTCAACACAGCAGATCCTGGGGCATCCTGATTTCTAGTGTGTATCGTTTGGCAGTTCTCATGCAGTTGGATCAGCAGTTAATCTGCTAGAATGGCCTGCTCTTTCTCTCTTTTTTTTTTTTTTTTTTTTTTTTTTGTTAGTTTGGGGGTTTTTTCGAGGGGGGCTTGTTTGTTTGTTAGTTTTGTTATTTTCGTTCTCCA
The DNA here is from genome assembly GCF_022539395.1 of Myiozetetes cayanensis. Classification (NCBI taxonomy): domain Eukaryota; kingdom Metazoa; phylum Chordata; class Aves; order Passeriformes; family Tyrannidae; genus Myiozetetes; species Myiozetetes cayanensis. Next base: position 48,521,267 of record NW_026087742.1, on the reverse strand, counting down.
GAGTGCAAGCCTAAATAATGCTGCTGGGACCCACACATTTAGTTGCAAAGATCTGCCATCTGCTTTGCATGCTTTACCATTGCTCCTTGTTATACACTTATTTAGGGAATATTTATTCTGTGAATGACTAGCTGTTTGCTCTTAATATACTTCCATCTGCATATAAATTTGTTAAACCACTCCCCTTAGGCATATGAAAGTTTCCCTTTAAGGTGGCTATAGCTATGCAATTAGATTTGCCATATCATCAGAATGTTCAGCTCCTGCTCCTACTGCAGGATGCACGTGTGGAAGATGGGCTGGGAAAAACAACTTACACAACTCCTCAGATGTGAAAAAGGTTGAGTTTTAGAGGGACAGCCAGTGGAGATAGAACCTGTGTAGGAATTTTGGAGGTTTTAGAGGTAACAATATGGTGAAAATAACAGCCAAAGACATATCTAGTATAAATAAGGGCAGTACATTGCTGGAATGATGAAATAGGACTGTTGGGTGGTGTGTGCCCACATACCTGGCAGATTTGCCTTCATTGAAACTCCCAGTAGGCTTTAAGGGGAGCTGTGTGAGAAAAAGATTCCTCACGAACCTTCGTTTTGGGAGGATCCAGAACAAGACTGAGTTGCAGTTAAGGGTGGGAAAAACAGGTTCTCATTATTTCTGAATTATTTAGAGTTGTGCGGTTTGTGCCCACTGCATACAGAAGAGGATAAAACAACCAAAGAAAAGAAGGCTTGGGATTTAGGGCTTTGTTTGCTTGCTATCTGCTGGTTTGTTTTGTTTTCCCTGCAGAAAATGATTCAGAATAATGTATTTTCTCACTAATTCTGCTCCTGTTAAATTCTAACTGAATCCTAAGAGACAGGGCCAGATTCTGTAACAGTGTCCGTCTCAGCATTTGGCACATGGTACCACTTTTCTTGACAAGACTGAACTTCCAAAAATCATGTGCTTTTGAAAATTATTTATTCTCTTTCTCATGCTAATCAATATTGGTAGCATTTCATCTTCAAAAAACTTTATCCTAGGAGCATGGATGTTTTAAATGCTTTCCAGAGAAACAGCTTTCCCTGAGGAAATGATGTGTTCAGGCATATTTCACTTTAAATAATTTTTGAAATAAACACTTTGCTTTGTCTTGCATATGAGTTATGACCCTAATGACTTCTGGTTCTGAGTTTCCTTTACTCAGCATTTCCTCTCTCCAGACTTCTCCTGATGATAGTGCTGCATAGTGTGGGAATGAGCCCAGGCCGCCTTTTATTCCTATATTTACCTGACATTTTGCCAATGTCCTGTTATGCTACTTTTTATATTGAAAAATAACGCTCTGAATCTCACATTGTGAAAATCAAAACCTACTCCTCATCAAGGTAAATAGTAGATCAAAATCTCAATTAGATGTAGGTAGGCAGTGGGCATGTGGGCTGTTATGGGATAAACAGGGAAAACATAAGGCACAGTAGATTATTGGAGGCAGTTCAGTCCCTGAATGTCCTTCAGCACAATGAGCTACAGCATGATTTGGCACAAACTTACAACAGCACAAGAGCTTTGAAGAATGCAGCAAGTCTACAGATGGCTGTGGTGAAGGCATCCAGCCCACCTTATCCAAGGAACTCTTGATGAACTTTGTATATTGAAAACCAAAGGATTGATCAGGGATTTTCAAGCATAATAGTTTTTATTGCTGTGGCTCGTTTGTTCTGTTTGATTCATGGCTTTTGAGTGAGTATCTTGATGTTATATGACATCCTATCATTAACTGGTTCTCTGAAGGCTCTCTGTAAGTGTTTTGGAAATCACTGCTACATTATAGGCTCACTGTTGGGACCAATAATTTAAAACATATGCTTACAACTTAAAATTGCTTTGCACATAATGGAATGCAGGCAAAATTGCAGCTGCTTGAATATTTGAGAACAGTTTTGTGAACATGGTGTACGGAGACACTGAACAAATGAAAGCTTTAGTTCTAGTCCTGCAGATCTGAGGATACATTTGTTCCCACGGAGCTTAACTGACATCCTTCTGCAGGATTTTCTTCAAGGCCTCAGGCCACAGTGCCTGGGGAAAAGTTCAGCAACATCAGAAACACCTAGCTATAGATTCCCAACTTTCAGATAATTGATCCCTCGCTGGATTGTGTTGATAATATATTGTGTCTTGTTTCATGTCTTCACAAAAATCTTTCTCTGGCCTACTGTATCTCTTCTTTATAATTTTTCTCTTTCCTCAATTGCCATCATATCCGTCCTGCATCCATACTTCTCCATTGCTAGGTTTGCTCTGACAGATCCAGAACTGAGAGTGAGGTTACAAACCTGACTTTATTTGGCTAACATTGCCCAGAGCCATTGGGGTTTCTCTGCACCGCACTGTCATGTGATTATTATATAGGAATACATAACACAGACATCCTTGTGAAGTTGGCTTCACAAGGATCTGTATGGATCTGACAGAGCTTGTTCATTCCTTCTCTGTATTTCATCTGTGACAAGCCCATGAGTCACCACTGAGATGCACCTAATCCCTCAGAAAATACAGAACAAGAGTCGTTCACATTTTAACTCCAGTGCAGATGATTTCGTAAATCTGGGGTCAGTTTATTCACAGAAAATAATTTATTTCTGTTTAGTTAATGTTCTGTTTCAGAGAAATTAGAAATACTTGCAGAACAATCAGAAAGAATTTTCTAGCAGATGAAAAACCTAATTTGTGTGAAAATCAAGAGCAAAAATACTGTTTAAGTAGGCTGTATTTTCTTTGGATACATGTACCTCAGCATAAGAATTTCATTTATAACACTTGATATAAATAGTGTGATAACACTTCACAGAACCTCTACTTATCAGGGGAATTCCAACTTCTAGAAGAGAAACTGAAGCATAGTGGTTGTCATGCCATCCTTGTAAATATTTTATGTTGGCTTAAGACTCAAGGGCAGACTTCTATTTTTACTTAGTGTTTGTGAAGAACTATGAACCTAAAAAGCTTTTGGAATAAAACATTTAGCAGTATCAAAGTCAGTTCAAAGCTGTCTCCAGAAACAGAAATTGCAGTGCAGCTTTTTTGTTTGTTTTTATATTATTTTTAATGTTTGCTCCAGTTCTCTGACAAACATATCTGTAATAAATGGTTGTTCCAAATAACAACATACATCCAACAAAGTAGCTTGGAAGTCAGTATTCAGAAAGCGTAGCCTTCCTTTTCTCATAAAGCAACTGCCTTGCATTGACATCTTTAGCAGTAACTTGCTATTTTTACTCTTAAAAAAAAAAAAAAAACAGCTACAGCTTAGTATTGCCCATCTGCCAAAATAATAAAACTCATAGACTGGCAGAGACAGCTCGATACTAATGTGTATCCTGTATTGTCTGGTGTCCCAACAAACTTTCCTGGATATCTACTGGTTTTTCAAAGAAATTACATGAAACTTCTATTTGGGTCATAATCTGATATTCTTAAAACCACAAAAAATGTGTCATGTGCTCATGATTAAAATGAGAAAGTTTAAGAGCTAAAGACTATTACTGTGCTGATTAGCAGTGTAAATGTTGACCTGCCTGAGATACATGGCCTACTAACACAGGCTCCTCATCTGCATCCATGCGTTTGCAAACAGGGCAGAGAGATTCGGTCCTTCAGACACTTATAAAAATTTAGCCAACATTAATATTTATTTTAAAATTCAGACTTCAATAACTTCGTGTTCTCCTGTGTTTCCCTGGCAGACTCTCACAAGCCAAGTGCATGACCAGTGTGCGTGGTCGTACCTCCTTGTCAGCTTCTGCCTGTGAGAGTGCAGGGCTTGACTCGGTGCTACTGCGAGAGGCTGATGTGTGACATCATTACTAATTAAGTGAATACAGAGCTATGTTTGAGAGCCAAAGGAAGTGCAGGAAGGAAGCTGAGTGTCAGTGAGTCATGTCAGATGAATGCATGGCGAGCAGTTATTGAAAACATACAGCCAACCACAATGTTGTTTTTGGAAGATTTGGCATGGGAACTAAGAGCAGCATCCTGACCTCAGTTGCAATTTGTTTGTATTTAGATGTCCAATAATGCTGTTTCGGTTTATTTGGAAGAATTGTTTCTTTTCAGATACTCTGTCTTTATTTATCTCACAGTTCTTGTTAGAATAAGGACCCTCAGGGACTGGAACACTTAATCTGTGTGAACAAGGCATCGGCATTTTTCTGAAGACTGTCTCCCATTTTCTGTGTGAAGGAAAAATGTCTCTTTAGTGGCAGGCACCCTGCCTTGTAATTTCCGTTGTGTGAGCTTGGACATCTGTGTGATTATCCTCTGGGAACACTTGCAGCTTGACACACATGCATCTAGTCTAGCTATTTTTAATCACTGATTTTCAAGTGTCTGTAGTGAGTTTGGTGACATGAATGGGAATAGTGTTTTCCAAATTTGAGTCCTTTGGTATTTGCTTTTTGTAGTCTCTCAATTCTGCTAAAATCTCAAAGTATAATAAAGGTTAATCACTCCAACTGTTTGGGAAACTTTATTGTAAGGCTTGAAAATATTACAGTGCCCACAGAATTTGCATGTACAGCTGCATTTGAAGAAATAAGAAATATCAAATTTCTGTGTCAAGTACCACAGTTATATAAAAACATGACATACTGGGAACCAGGTAGTCTTAAGCTTTTTAAAAGGTATTTTCAAATAAAAATATGATCGCATATGTGTTTTGGCTTAATTTATAGGAAAAATGATAGTTCTGTACCAGTACCAGTTACTATGATAGTGGCTCATCTTACTGGAGAGTTTTTTCATTTTACTCTCTGGGACAAAACTGATCCCAGGTAACAATCTTTTCCTTACTTATCCCATTCTGTCACAGCTCCAGGGACTACACCTTTACTGTTTATCTTATTGGAAGGAAAACTTCGGTACTGCATCTCCCACTGTCAATGTGTGAAGTAGTTGTAAAACAAGACCTTAAGAGTAATGATCCGTTTCAGGTGTCAGCTTTCTAACTGACTCCTATTTCAATCAGTAAAGACACTTGAAAAGCATAGCCCAGTATCTGGACTTGTAAAACAGTATTTTATGTGAGGTTACAGATGTAAAATTTGATATATAAATCTCATTGTATTGATCAAGTCATGAAGAATACCTTCTATTATGAGTTATAAACTGCTTATTTGAAGGTTAATAGAATAAGAGAGGGCAAAAAAAGGCTCTAAGGGATTTCTGTAAACTATATACTTTTGTTGGTCACAGTGTAGCATCAGGGAGATCTGTGTCCTTTCTGAGATGTTTGTGTATTCTATTTTTGAAGACCTCTGATGAAAGAGACCCAAAATCTCACTGTGCAACCAGTGGTTCACTATAATTTAACATTAGAAAGTTCATTCTTTGAAGTGTAGTCTGAAGTTTTGTAGCACCTTAAATTCATTTCCTCTTGTCCTCCCTAGATATGGAAAAAAATGTTTTCCTTTCTCCTTGTGGCACATTTGAAAACTGCTCTCAGATTTCAGCCACTCCTTCCTAAATTAACAGTCCTACTTCCATGAGATTTTCCTTTCCAATTAATATTTTCTGGATCCATGGTAAATTTTTGTTTGTCTGGTCTATGCTCTTTTTGTCGTGCATTGCCCAGCACTGAATGCTTCAGGTGAATGCTGTTCAACAGGAATCATGCTAAAGTTTGTGATGCAGGAGACTTAACACACAAAAGTTAATCCTTTTGGATTCAGCAAAGCCAATCAACTAAATACTTCTCTGTGAGAAAGGAGTGCAGTCCTGCCACTGAGATCTACCAAACTTTACTTTTACAATCATTTTCCTCATCCATCACTTCAGCCATACTCTTTTTGCATTCCTCAAGCCATACCTTTATCTTTTGCCATATTTAATGTAAGGTCTTTATTTTTACTTGCAACTTTTTGAATAGGCTGTTCTTTTCTTACCATATATACTTCCTAGTATACTAGTATACTTCCCTTCCATCTCTCCATTCCCTAATTGCTAATTCCTAGATTTAGGGAAGTTCCTTTGTGATTTCTCTTGCTTGGGGCCTCATGCTTTAGGAAAATTATTTGTGAACAACCAGGGCTCAGCAACAATCTTCCTTCAAAACCTTATGAAAACTCTGTTTTTGATAAACTTGGTGGGAGCTGGGCCACTTGTGAGCTGCACAGGGCAATGCACCAGCCCAGCACAGCTGTGTTGCTTCTTTGTTCTCTCCAGTCTACATGTTGTTGTCTCATCTCTCTTTTAAACTTACAAAAAAAGATTTTTTGAATATAGGACATTATTTATATGTCAAATGGTAAGTACTTCACACAATAGGTTTGTCTATAGTTAATATGATAATCCTGACAACGACACTGGTAATTTTTCTAGGGAGATATGGTCCTATGCAGAACCTGCTGTTCCTTGCTCAAGGAGCCAAGTACTTCACAGACAACTCTTATATCCTCATGTATGTTTTTCCAGCCCATAGAATTATGCTTTAATAGTATTTCCACAGGAGAGCAAGGTGAGCCAAGGACTGGTTATTACAGAGGTTTTTCCATGTAATTAAGTGGTTCAAGAAAACATTATGAAAGATTATCTTGGCAAAAGATGTAGATGTGAAAAACAGCTGGTAATCCCATGAAGATCCTACTCATCTATAAATTAATACATGCCACTGGGGATACTGAAAGTTTGTATTGGAAGTGAAATGGTTGAGAAGAGATTTTGGCACTCAATCAGCAAAAGATATGATACATAAAAACAGAACTATATTTATGACACAGTACAACAGTTAATTGGTTTTGGATATATTTATATTAAAAAGAAATCCAGCCCCTATTTCTGGTATCTATGTGTGTGTGTAAAAATGGAATTGTATTCCATCGGGAGAGAGAGAAAACTTCCTTTGTTAACTTATCAGAAGAGCATAGCTTCTACCAAAAAGTTCAATAAAACACTTTTTCAATTTTGTGGGGTTCTTTGTTGAACAAATAGTTTTCTAACAGCCCTCCTCCTTCACTTCTTTAATTTTTAAAGCATAATGAAAACAAGATGCAGCAAACTGTAACTGAGCTAGGATCAGAAGAACAGTTTTAGAGAGGTAACAGCTGAATACATAGCTTAACTGTTATATAACTGGAAGGAAGGACAGAAGATATAAATGTTTCTCATTTATCTATGCATATGTGCATATGCACATAGTGATAAAGAAAAAATGCTTGTTAAACATGCATTGATGCCATAAACATGTGTGTGGATAAATAGATAAGATAATCAGACATCCAGAAAACTAAACTTGCTTTATGGATTTAAATTTAGATTTGGTGGTGGTAGACTGTCAAGTTTGCTATGTGTGTACGGGAGGATTGATGCTTCCTGTTTTACTGATATATGGTACACAGCACCTGTGTACATATTTCTACCCAGGGACTCACAATCAGAAATACGGTAACTTTATGTATGTATTAGTGAATCCCTTCAAATTAATACCCATCTCTGTATTCCCCACCTTGCTTCTTTCTAGTGTATGCACCCTTTCACAGAGAAACCCTGCCCCTCACCACCTATCTGCTGCAGATCCCATCTCTTCAGGTTAGGAAACCTACTTTCAGCACCAAATTAGGGGTTAGTGCTATTACTCTTATTTTTACATATCACTAGCAAAATCAAAGCGTTTTCTTCTCTATATTTTGTATCTCACCTCTCTTCAGGTTTGGTCTTCTTCATTACCTTTTCTCCCAGGTAACAAGTGACAGGACAAGAGGAAATGGCCTCAAGTTGTACCAGTGGAGGTTTAGATTAAGTATTAGGAAAAATATTTTCACAGAAAGGGTTGTAAAGCATGGTAACAGACTGCCTAGGGAAGTGATGGAGTTACCATCCCTGGACATTTTCAAAAAATGTGTGGATATGGAACTTGAGGACATGGTTTAATGCTGAATGTGCTGGTGGTGCTAGGTTAGTGGTTGGACTTGATGATCTTAAAGATTTTTTCCAACCTCAATGATTCTATGTTTTTAAGTTATCTTTTTTTTCTGTTGATGATTGTTAATCTCAGATTTCTTTTGTCTTATTTTTATTATGAGAAAAAGAGGATTTTGTTCATTGGTTTTTGGTCTTTCTGTGCTGAGTTTCATGCAGTTAAGTTTTGCAGTATTTTTATGTGCTTGATAATTTTTTAATGTAAAAGCACCTTTTTATTGAGTGAGATATACAACCTCTCCGAATGTTCAATCTTTGTATCTGGGGAAAAAAAGGAGCAGCAGAGGGAGCACTACAGTTTTCTTCTAAGTAGATATTCTTTTCCTTCTTCAGATTCCAGGCTATAACCATAGATAGAGGCTGAATTGTGATCCAGATTGTGACTGATTCTTTCACGGTCAAAGGCAGAGAGGCTTCTGATTGCAGACCTGCGCCCCCATTTCCATCCTAAAGCCTCAGGAAGAAGTGAAAGGACAGCCATGACTTCACCTTTTCTCTCCTTTGAATATGTAGTAGCATTTCCAGCAAAGGCAGTCCATTCTGTACCTGCTGTACCTGAGAGGACTATCATCTATCCCTACATCTGCTATGCAGTTCAAATAGCCTGGGGCCTTTCTAGAGTTCCTGGAATTATTCTGTGAAAGCTCTCCTGAGGTCTTTTGGTACGGCATCCCAGATCAAATTGATATGCTGCATCTGCCTGCTCTGACCTATAAAGTCATGCTGATGGATAAGGCTGTACTTCTGTTAGTCCATTTGCTTTAGCAAGCACTGGCTTAAGTGCAGCTTCTGCTTTTTGTAATGGCAGATGCTGCCAAACGTGACTCACATTTTCTTTTTGTTTCACATACAGCAACCTGTCCAGTTGCTGCTGCAACTTCTCAGGATGAGGAGCAAACTTATTCCTTAATAAACAAACAAACAAATTGGCAAGAGCCCCAGACATCTAGATGTTTTGGGTAAAAGGCTGTGTTCATTAGCATCTCTCTAGTAAAGAACAGCAAATTCCCAAACCATACTGTCTGGGACAGGTTTCATACCCTGTGAAACTATATGGCTCTGAAGAGGATGGAAGATAGTTCCTCTCCAAGAATAAAAAACTTCTCTTTCACATTTTCCTTGCTGGCTGTCTTGGATGTGTGACATACCATAATACAATATTTTAATGCTCTCCTTTTTTAGAAAGAAAGACTACAATGATGGAACTGCTCTATGGGATTTAGTTCATCAAATGAATTTTCTGTAGTGTAGGATGTACACTCTTGTCTTCCGGACAAGACTATTTGAGAAGCTAATAGAGCTACCATAGAACCACAAACTCTGTCCACATCTTTTTACTACATTTACAGTCTCCAGCTTAGCTTCTTCGAAGGTTTGCTAGAGAGAAGAAGAATCCATTTCTTTGCAATATCTTTCTTCTCTCTCCCCTTCTCTGGGGGAACCAGGCTGTCCTCTTCTGCTCATCTTGTATAGTAACTGCCCAAATGGGATATAACTCCTGTAATTTCAGAAGTAAAAGGGACAGAAGTCTGCTCCAGTCACCATCAAGGAAGAGGGATGGAGGTTCTGTTAAGTCCTTTGTTTTCACCCAGATCCCTCATGCAGTTCTTTTATGGAGGGTTTCAGAACCCACCACAATGAGCTTCAGGAAAGATCACTGTTATATGAATAGATATGAAATGTAGCTGTATGAAAAGATATGAATGTAGCTGTGTGGTGGAAAGGCCCTTCAAACTACCTGTTGTGCTTTTCTTTACCCAGTGGTGGTAGAAATGACACTTGTGCACGTGTTTGAAAGTTGAATCCAGCCCTAACTACTTAGTTTGTCACCATCAGAGCTCTGAAAATGTAAGCAGGTGAGCTAAACACTTGCTGGAGGCTGGTGGAAAAGCTACGAGGACATGCTGATCTTGCTTTGGACCCATGAGAAATAACAGGGAATACCAACTCTTCTGCTCCAGAGCCAGTCTGTTTCCAGGCGTTCTGTTCCATTGGTTTTCATTGGGCCACCTTGCATTGCAAATCTGCTTCTTAGAGGCTCAGAAAACCAAAGCAGGATGGTATGAATGTGATTTGGGTAGCCTACCACGATCCCACAAAATTCGATTTGGCAACTGCACTCAAACTGTTTCCCACTGCATCTTATCTGCCAAGCACAGAAAGTCGCTGGAAAGACAGTTCTATCAGGGTTGGGATTTGATTTCTGAGTGGGACCTATAAATCTAAAAGCAGTTCACTTAAACAATCTTTATATTTTTTTATTTTCCCTTTCCAGTTAAGTCTCCTTACATAAACTCTTCTTTGTCCTGTATTCAGTCCTCATTAAAGCTTTGTTAGATTTTTATTTATACTTTACTCATACCAAAAAATAAAATAGGGTTTGGGGAAGTAGGTTTGAGGAAGAAAGCAGTAGTTTATGATCTCTTCCAATTTCAATTCTAGCTTGGGTTCTTCATTGCTCATTCCAGCATGCAGAGCCCTCAAGAGCTGGCAGCTGTTGTGGTCCATGTGTCCCAGCCACTCCTGAACCGATCGGAGAGCAGTTGCGGGAACTGACTTGCAGATTGGCCTGTTACTAGGTCTTGAGCTCTGTTATAAGAAGTTGGCAGGTTTGTCTGTTTCTGCAGTGAGTTTTGGCTCCTTTTCCCTCTCAGAGAAATTTTAAATATTCTTTTTCAAAAGTTGGCATCGCTGATACCAGAACAGAATACTTTTTGTAGCACTTGATTTGATTTCTGTACTTAAGGTTGTTTTCTTTCCTCTCAAACGATTTTATTCACCTACTGATAAAATTCCTTTTCCACAGTCTTTGATTAATAAATAACACGGACTGTACTGGCCTGGGAGGAAGGGATTCAGAGCAAAGTTCTGCATTTTAATATGAAGTGAAATGAATCTATTTGCACAAAATTGTGTGAAAAGAATACAGTTCCAAGAAACTGTGTTCTTGAAATATGCTCTTCTATTAGTCTGATCTGCAGCCTTGCTAATTCTAATTTCATCTAGGCTTAAGGTGACCTGTTTCTCAGTGTACAGATGCCCATCCTGCATACAACACCATCTAAATGCAAAAATCCATCCCTGGTGATGATGATTCAGTAGTGTACTTTTCAGTAGTTTTCTCATCAGTGGCAAAAAAGTGACATTATTTAGTTGGCTCTAAAGAGAAACCATGTGTGAAGTAAGAGGTATAGAAATTACAGAGATGTCGCAAAGGAAAAAAGAAATTAATTAAAATGAACAAAAGAAAGTAGGTCAAAGTTTGGCCTAACTTCGTTCAAGTTGCTCCTTTTAACTACAAAGCGCAGAGAAAATAGGCAGATGGGAGTACAGAAAGGGAAATAAGCCAAAGTGATTAGCCTGGTGACCTTCCCTTATTTCTGGTGGATTTTGTATGTATGTGCACTGTGCCATTGTTTCTGGTGAATAAAATTAACATATTCAATTTATATCCTAAAAGAAGCCTAAATTCAGTAATTTGCTCAGTACTGCAATTCCAATTTAAGGTGCAAGTTTTAATTTTGGAAGTTATTTGTGGTACCTATTTTCTATATTTTGCATATTCATGTGTTCAGATTGAAGACATCTAAAAATGAAGAATAATAGTTTTATAAAATAGCATTAGGACTAATTAAAAAAAGAAAATAGCTCAGAACAATGGCATTCTCCTGGGGTTTTGTTCATATGCCATTTTTAAACAATTGAACATTGAGTCACTCAGTAACAGATTAGCTTATTCATCAGCTTTCTAAGAGCTAAATTTCAATGGATTTCTTTCCTTTCTTATATTCTTTCAAATGATTTATATAAAGGAAGGTTTTCACTCTGTTGGTAAGGGTTTCCCAAGAACTTTCCAACTAATGCTTAGTTAAACAAAATGAGTAGAAATTTATACTGTAATTAGTTTGATGAGTGGATTGTGTTGCACAGCCCATATTATCTAGAGTTTTCTATTAAGGAAAGTAAAGAAATGAAAAATGAAGGTAATGAAAATTAAAGTACTTCACTCATGGTTGTTATTTATTACTTTAAAACTTTAAAAATAATTAATTATAACCTTAAAGTACCTTGTAGTGTTCCTTGAATGTTTGCTACACATTTTGGGGGGCTTGTTATTTCGATGAGATCCACAGTATCTTTTTTCAGGGTGGCCAGAAACAGAATTTTCAAAGAGCATCAATACTTGGATAGGCTGGTGAGTAGGCTTGCGTAGAATATGCTGCTAACTATATGGAACTCGTCCTCCACCCAAAAAACTTGGCTACTGTGTGGAAATAGGTTTATTCAAGCAACTTCATGTCCAAAATGCAGTGATTTGAAAAATAGTAAATCTGAATATGTCTGATATCCAAGGGTGTCTGAGTGTTTTTGCCTATTTGCTAAATTCTAGCTCTAAAAACCTCCTGTGTAAATGTATGCCATAGTATAATTTCCTGTTTCATGAAAAATCTATTTCCTATTCTCATTTTAAAAATTAATGGCTTTGGATGTCTGTGGTCTTGGGCTACGAATTAAGTTAAGATAGAGGCCTTGGTAGACCTTTTATATGTAGACACTTTTGAACACCTTCTATGCTATAATTTCCTCCTAGGACCTATTATGGCTTTTTTTTTCATGCTCTCTCCATAGTTTTTAACAACTTTGATTGTTTCCTCTGTGAATCCTCTCAAAGTTTGTGATTCTGCTTTTGGGAGAAGATCAGTGATTTCGTGATGTCTTATATGACACTGTGGAGCCCCTGGTGGTCTAGTGGTAAGGGCGCGGCACTGTCACCGCCAAGACCTGGGTTTGATTCCCGGTCAGGGCCACTCCCGGGCAGGTGGAGCTCGTTAACCCTTAAAAAAAAAGGCAATCCATCTACATCCTAAGGACCTCGCTGCCACTGTCCAAGCTCGCTTGGCCCCGGCAGATGACCCTTAGGATTAAAGGGTGGGCTCAGTTCCGCGCACACTGTGTCTCACCTAAAAAATCCAATGCGCAGGCTGGAAGGTGTAAAGACCTTCCCCGGATCTTCGCTCGCGAAGACTGGCCATTATTATTATTATATGACACTGTACACTAATTCACAGAAAGACATCATCATGTTACCATGAGCATGTTACATTGGTAACATGCTCCTTTCTCCTTCTGTGTGTATCCTAACATCTCATCAGCTTTTTTTTGCCTAGAGTAAGGCAGAGAGTGGAGTACCACTAAGATGTTATGGTGAAAGACTGCTGCATTTATTTAGAAAATAAGCATACTCTCTTCTTGCCATAGTTATCCCAGCTGCAAATGTTTCCATATCCTCCTACACTTCACCACCTGGCCAGCTACTACCTCCCTAGGTCTCATTTTCAAGCTGTTTGTTTAAGATGCTGTAACCTGTTTCAGCTGGGTTAGCTGAAATGGTTTTAATGGTAGGTCTTAAGAAACTTGCTGCCTTTGCAGTGGCAGATGTGATGGAGGTGTCTGCAAGAACTTGGGGAGACAAAGAGGAGAAGTAGTGATACATATGAGGAAGGCATGGACTCAGTGGGATGGTATTGGAGTAGTAGGAACCAGTGACCTGAAGGTGGAATGTCACAACAGCAGAGAGTATGTGTCAACGTGCTAAGACCATTAAACGGCCTTTATCACATTATTTTACGTGATGAGGCATCACTTCTTATTTATCAGCATCTTTTCTGTCAGTTCCTCTGTAATTCATCTGTTAAGCATTCTGTAAGTACGTTTGTGAGGGCTAGCTCTGCTATGTAAATCAAATCCTAAGTTTCAGACTGTTGGAAATACAAGTATTTTGAAAAACCTACACAAACAGCTAGTGCCTCCTCAGGGGCAACTTTGATACCAAGTATATGTTTTTCACTGAAGAAAGCAAGTTGACATCAGCAGCTTTGTCTGTTAGCATCTATTTTCACATAATCTTTTAGAGTACTCACACCTCTCATGAAGCTGTTGCATTTTTTGTTTGGCTCAAATTTTTCACATTTATTTAGGTACCTTTCCTAAACCCTGGTACTGCAGAGAGGTCAGGTCGTACCACTGCAGACATCCACGGGACTATTCAGTGAGATAAGGCAAAAGCTGCACAACTACAGTTCTGTGGAAAATGCTGTTTCTACAGAATGGATGTGAGTTTTCTGACTTTTTATATGTAAGGAGAGGTGGTCATCCCTGTCAAAGGCCAAAACAGGCACATTGAGAGAGCACTTGATTCAGAAAATTATTTTGTGAGATGACCAATATCCTATACAGAATAACTGGCTCAGCTGTAAATGTTTGCATGGTAGACACCTATTGCGAGATGAAATGAATCCCACACACACAATGTGCTGTTAGATTAACTCAAAGTTTTGTTCCAAGTGCTAAAATCTGATGTCTTGACGATTGGGAATATCAAAGCATTTATTTTCAGTTAAATATACAAACTAATCATACATTTTCAATATTTGTTTGGGGTTTTTTCATACCTTACGTTATTTTAATTTTTAATTTTTTATGAAAAAATATTGCAATGGAAATTCTGATTTTCTCTTGACTCTTCATTTTCATTTATCCTATTTTGTTCTTGAACTGAGTCTCTTTTGTGCAATTGTCTTAGCTACTGCTGAGGACACTCATGTTCTATAACAGGCATGTCCTTGTGGATAAAAGAGTTCAGAATAGCAGATATCCCTTCACAGTACAGATTTTGAGCTGACCTAAACTTATGTTCCTAGCCCCCTTTAAAATTATGTCTGTTTAATTACTCCACTCACAGATAATGTTATCTGTTATACCTAATATCTCTCCTCCAAAATATAAAAGGCAAAATCTTGTTATATGGGATTATGAGCTTTTTTTTACTAGACTGAAACATAGTGAATAAATTTAGGCTGTCAATAGCCCTAAAAACTTTACCTGTTTTGTTAATTCCAATTAAAAACGTTTTCCAAAATGTTAATGCATCAGTATTGTGTTTGTAGAACTTCTCCACCAGAGGTAATTGATTCTGAAATGCCAAACCAGTTAGGTTAATAATTGTTTCCTCTGCAAAACTGTTAAGGTAGCCGTGCTTTTTATTACAACCTTTTCAGCATCTCAAAACAAATCGAGGAGACTCTCAGGGGTGAAATATTTAGCTGCATAATGTTAGCTATTAGATAAAGGCAGTGGCAAGGATAGTGCAGTTAAATACCTACTCTCTAATTACATTCCCTCTGAAAATTAGAAGTATATGAAAACATGAAAAATATTACAGTTATTATAGTAATGTACAAGTTTAATGCTTTAAATAAGCTTTCTGACAAAGCAAGATCCGTAAACTTGACCTTTCTCTTTGGAACCTAGAAAAAGCTTAAAGGCAAGCAAGAGATAGGTCTTCTCAGAAAAAGAGTTTCATTTTCCTAAGTATACTTTTATTTTCAAGGTGTATAAATTAGAGTAATAAACTACATGCATTGCTCAGACACTACACAATATGTTCAATATGCCTTTTCCTGTAAGTTACCATAAAGCTTACATTACAATATCTTCAGAATAATAACAGTAAAGAGTTAAACATTTCAAAGATATTTTTTAAAAATTCCCCACTTTACTAATGTCTTACAAGAACAGTTGGTGTTAAATTATCTCTGTTACCAAATGTATAAATCTTTTAAAACAACACGTGCATGTGTAGCATGGTTAGCTCATCTTTATTATTTTACTAACAATAACTACATTATATCCCTTTTTAGTAAACTATTACATTCTTCTTTCACTCTAAAATCTGCAATATATACCATAGAAACAAAACCAAACTTTCAGGCAGGTAACTGAGAAGTGTTAACTGATTTCTGTTGCATTACTGTAAAAAATGCTACAGAAAAATCGAAAAAAAGCTACAGAAATCACTAGTGGCACTGTTTAACATCTACTGACTTGTAGAGTCTTTCTATATTGACCTTTTCCTTTATGTTTCCTAGTTTTACCTTGTAACACCAGAAGAACAAGATCTGTAATTGTAATTAAATCAATCTGACAATGAGTCATTCTCTGGCAGCTAAAGAGGAATCGGGAGAAAAATAATCTAATCTTAAACATGAGTGGAATTTGCTGGAGGGAAGGGAGGAAGGGAGGGTGTATGTAATTTTTTTAAAGGGGAATGTAAAACTTGCCAGGAATT
Source organism: Myiozetetes cayanensis (assembly GCF_022539395.1). Taxonomy (NCBI): domain Eukaryota; kingdom Metazoa; phylum Chordata; class Aves; order Passeriformes; family Tyrannidae; genus Myiozetetes; species Myiozetetes cayanensis. The sequence goes on along the minus strand of NW_026087742.1, from coordinate 48,505,180 downwards.
CATTAAATTTTTTTTCTTAAATTTTTTTCATTATCTTGTGCCTCATGATCTAGAGTCACTGCTGAGTATGTTGAAAAATCAGTGCCATGTTGAAATCACCTGCAAATATATATTTTATTGTGTATGTTTCAGTTTTAATTACATCGTAAGGGGAAGAACTAGTGGCAGGAAAAAGGCCACATCTATTTTTGTATCCATTTTCCACTGGCATCAGTTCAGAAATTGTAAACATCTCTACTAGGCACCTGAGAATCCTGATCATAGAATGGTTTATATTGGAAGGGACCTTAAAGGTCATCTAGTTTCAATCCCTCTGCCATGGGCAGGGATGCCGCATACTAGATTAGTTTGCTCAGTACCCCATCGAGCCTGGCCTTGAACACTTCCAGGAATGGGGGGGCATCACAGCAACCTGTGGGCAACCTGTGCCAGTGCTTTGCTGGGCAACCTGTGCCAGTGCTTTGCTACCCTCTGAGTAAAACATTTCCTCCTCACATCTTACCTACCACTGCCCCTGCTCCTATCACTATGAAAAGTGGCTCTCTCTTTTTTTTTTTATAGGCTCCTTTAAGTACTGGAAGGCTGCAATGAGGTCTTCCCAGAGCCTTCCTTACTCCAGGTTGAACAACCCCAACTCTCTCAGCCATTCTTTATAGGAGAGGTGCTGCAGACCCCTGATCATCTTCATGACCCTCCTCTGGATGTACTCTAACAGGTCCATCCATATGTTTCTTGTACTGGGAGCCTTAGAGCTGGACATGGCATTGCAGGTGAGGACCTGGACCCTGGACCTGCTGGCCACACTTCTTTTGATGCAACCCAGACTGCTGTTGGCTTTCTGGGCTGTGAGCACACACTGTTGGCTCATGTCCAGCTTTTCATCCACTAGAACCCCCAAGTGCTTCTCCACAGGCCTGCTCTCAATGACTTCCTCTCCCAGACTGGACTCATGTCTGGGATTGCCCCAACCCAGGTGCAGCACCTTGCACTTGAACTTGTTGAACTTCATGAGGTTCTTGTGGGCCCACTTGCCAAGTTTGTCCAAGTTCCCCTGGGTGGCATCCCATGCTTCTGTTGTGTCAGCTGCACTGCTCAGCTTCACATCATCTGAAAACTTGCTGGGGGTGCGCTTGATCTCACTGTTGATATAATTGATAAAGATATTAAACAACACTGGTCCCAAGACAGAGCCCTGCGGGACACCACTCGTCACCAGCCTCCACCTGGACACAGAGCCATTGGCCACAACTCTCTGTCTGTGTCCATCCAGCCAATTCCTTGTCCACCAAATAGTCCACCCTTCAAATCCATGTCTCTCCAATTTGAAGATAAGGATGTTATATGGGACTATGTCAAAGGCTCTACAGAAGTCTAGGTAGATGACATCACTCCATCTCCCCTTTTCAACAGTTGCAGTCACACCATCATAGAAGGTCAACAGGTTGATCAGGCATGATTTGTCCTTAGTGAAGCTGTATTGGCTGTCTTGGATCACCTCCTTGTGTTGCACGTGTCTTAACGTTGCTTTCATGAGGATCTTCTCCATGAACTTCCCAGGCACAATGGTGAGGCTCACTGGTCTGTAGTTCCCCTTGTGTTCCTTTCTTATCTTTTTAAAAATAGCACCAATGTTTCCCTTTGGCTTGGCAAAAACATCAGCCAGCTTTCTCACAACCCTGGGATGCATATCATCAGGTCCCATAAACTTCTGGCTATTCAGCTTCATCAAGTAGTCCTGAACACCGTCTTCTTTTATAGTAGGTGAGACTTTGCTCCCCCAGGCCCCACCTGGAGGTTCAGGGACTTAACAGACATTCAGGGACTTGAGATCCTATAGTGGTAAAAGCCACAGTTCTTTAGAGCCATAAATACAGCCTCAATCTTGGAAAAGAAATCTATAGCTGGCTGTTGTGAAATGCTGAGGTCTGGGGGTTTCTTAGCTCCTCATCCTCTCTGGAGCTCGTGTGCTTGACTACCCATTTTATCCTCTACCCTCTCGAGATCAAGGTTGAATTACACTTTTGAGAATAGACATGCAACTGAGCAATGACTGTTCCCTTTGCAGTTGCGTATCAGATGTCATCTTCGCTGTACCATCTAGAATGAAAGTCTCAGCTGCACTGTAAGGTCTTTGATCCAAGGATGATCCTGTCATCTTACACATGTGCATGGGGTTTGACCTAGTTTTTCACACTGTGTGTTCCCCTAAAAAAAAGTGACCTTATTTCTGGTTGCATCCTGAATGTGAGGTGCTTTGTAATGTAAGTAATAAAATAATACACTACAGAAATGGTAAGTTGCTGCATTCTTGTGTCATTGTCTTGAATTGATACTTTAATCTCATGTGGACAAAGCTCTCAATATGTACTCAAAAACACTATGACTATCAAAAAGCTGACAGGTAGTGTACTAAAAATTCACAACACAGGATCAAAAATTCTAAAACATTTGTAGATAAGAGAGGTGGGTACATTCTGGTACCAAATGTGGGAAAACCCTTGTGCAGAATGTAATTTAAGTTTCTTTTTCCTTCCTTCAGAATGGTTTAAAATAAAAGTCCCCCTAGAAATATCATTGTCTGATTATTTACCAAAATAAAAAGGTTCTTGCTAGAATGCATTTAGTAAAAAATGAGCTTAGGCTTGCCTAAGATTAGATATGAATTATATTAAATTTGACATAGAGTGAAGGTAAATATTGTAATATGTACTAGAAAAAATGCAGCAAGAAATCAGACTGTTATCTTTAAAGAGCCTTAAGAATGTCTAGCATGAAAACTGGAGGAACTCCAGGAAGTGCATCGTGGTGATACATGTACCCAGTGTTTGCTGCCTGGTTGGGCTTGCATAGCTAAGAATTCAGACTAAGGGGATACTAAGATTCTGAAATATAAAAAAGTCAGTGAAATAACGATAATTCTTTAATTTCACAGTTGATTAATATGTAAGACCTCTCCGCCCTTCTTAAATCTTCTACCCAGAGTTACATATTCTCATTTTTTTAATCAGGTACATGATAAGGAGGCTTGGCATTGTGCATGGCAGTTATACTTGATGAGCTAAAATACATGGTCCCAAAGTACATCCTTGTGTCTGATTTTTACTGTTGTATTTGGCTTAGAGTAAACATTTGACTTTTTAAATTAATGGTTTAGTTGATTTTTTTCTTTTCGTAAGTAGTAAAATATTGATGGGTATTTCTAGCAATAAAGGGGTTTAATGATGGCCTAAAATGTTGAAATGGCAAGCAGCCATGAAGCCACAGCTATTGTTGTAAGGGATGAAAACAAGTTACATAATAAGCAGAACAAAATTCCAAATACTCTGTAATTCTAGCAGCTCATAGTAAGGTTCTGTGTATCTGGTGGTTTCCTTCAAGCTCTTCTGAGTATAGTAGGTCCTACATTAAGTCAAGACCTAGTCACCAGTCCTGAGGTACAGCTAATCCTGGGAGAAAGCCCTCAAACTTTTTTTCCATCAGCTGTCAAGAGGTCAGTGACCTTTGAAAACTCAGTTGCATGAATTTCACAGAATCACAGAATATGCCAAGTTGGAAGGGACCCACAGGGATCATTGAGTCAAACTCCTGGCCCTGCACAGGACCATCCAAAAGAGTCACACTGTGTCCCTGAGAGCATTGTCCAAAGGTTTCTTGAACTCTGTCAGGCTTGGTGCTGTGACCACTTCCCTGGAAAGCCTGTTCCAGCTCCCAGCCACCCTCTGGGTAAAGAACCTTTTTTAATATCCAACCTAAACCTCCCCTGAAACAACTTAAGGCCACTCCCTCGGGTTCTGTCACTGGTCAACACAGAGAAGAAATAGATCAGTGTCTACCCCTCCTCTTCCTCTCACAGTTTACATGCTTCTGTGGCTAAAGAGCTACTAATAATTATGCAAAGGTCTTGTCTTACTGCAAGTGCAGTAGGTACAAGTCCTCAGATACATGTCACTATTAATTCTAGTGCAGCAAGCAGAGTGCCTGTAATGTGGCACCTCTCTTTTCTTATTATGTCATTATCCCATAAAGTACAAAATCATTGCTCCAGCTTCTGGGTCATGTTGGAAATCTGTCTAAGACGTACCACAGCTGAGAATCTAGTCCATTAAAAACTGCTCAGATAATCTACTGCTAATGCCACTGATGTCTGCCACTTTTGCTAGCAGAGCCATCCTCCGGGCCTTTTCTTGGAAAGACATTAAAGTCCCATAACAGAGCAAATTGAGTTGCTTACATTTTTGTTCTTTCTATTATTTGGGGTTTTTCTTAGTATATCTATACTTTTATTCTGTTTATTATTTTTTAATTTGGAGAGCTACCTAAATCTTCCACTTCCTAATGTCTCCCACTTTCTTGGTGTAAGTGGCAAAGGGAAGCATGATTTGATGCTAGCTGTTTCCCATTTCCCACCATCTACTGTAAAAGCCTACCCATGCTCAAACAATTTAAGGTCTTGCATACAAGGCTGTTTCACACAATTATCACCAGAACTGTGACTATCCTGATTGCATCCAATCTACCTCCCACCAGCCTAATGATTCAGATGTGGCTTCTGGTGGAAAGTCCTGCAGCTTTTGCCCCATCCATGTGTCCAGCTGCTGGTGACAGCTATTCTTTGTACAACATAGAGGTCCCGAGGAATGGGGAACCAGTTCATCTTACAGCCCTGAAACATTGGGAGAGCCACCATCACTCCTCCATAAAATAATAAAACAATTACTACTCAAGTATACATCTCTATGCTGAAACAGAATTTAAGCTGTAAAGGTAGAAAGGAATCTCAGTATCCGGTTTTCCAGCAGCTGGTGTCACCAAGGTTGTTGACAGATGTGCATTTTGACAATAGTCCAGAAGCCCAGCCAGAGGACATAGGAAACTGGGATTCATTTCTTGCATTAATTAGTAGTTTTTGCCCACTGAGAAGCCCTTTTCAAATGTTTCCATTCTAATTTTTTCCTGGAACATTAGAACACACCAATTAGCTGTTAGCTATGGAGAACAGCAACATTATGAAGATATTGTGGAGCTTTCCTCTAAAGGATCATTGAATATTTTTAGGAAGGTCATGGTGCTTAGCTACCAAAACAAAACAAAAACAAAAACAAAAACAAGTTCTTCATATAGGAGCACAAGGTATGGAGATAATTCTGTGAATATATTTGTTTTGGCTCTCCATGACAGCTGAGAAGTAATACATGCCAATTTTGCCATCCCTTTGTGGGAGTATAGTTATTTTATTCTATTTCAGGAAGTGTATCTTTTTTTGCTTTAAAATAGCTTGAGGCAGTACTACATGTATTGAAATGAGTTTGAATCTGCTTTAGGCTATGCAGGAATGTGTGTGTGTGTGTGTGAGAGAATAAGTGAGTGAGTGAGTGAGAGAGAGGGGGAAAAAATTTGAGGCAGTCCCAAACAAATCTCTGCTCTCTTCTGTTGTCAGATAAGGTTGCATGCAGGTGACTAAGTATCTCATGATGACATTTGCCAATGACTTCAAATATGATATCATACAGAAAAGTCAAGGTCACTGCTTCTCTACAGACACTTTGTGATGTCTGAATGACAATAAATTATAAAATGTGGTTATGGTTGTGGATACCCTAACATCTCTTATTTCTGTCTTTCAGTTAGAATTATATTTTAGTAGTGGTATAGATGCAGAAGTTAAGAGAACAAACTGATTCAAGGTTTGCTCTGGGCAGTAGTAATCCAAGAGTCACTGTAGGAGTGGAGATGCTCTGACTAGCTGAGAAAGATCCATTCCTTTGTTTAGTCAGTGCTGCACTGACCTGCTGGAGGTCACAGATTAAGCCAGTAGCACCTTCAGTATATGAGAACACGAATTTATGCTCTGTCACAACGTCAACAATTTTTGAAGGTAAAAAATTAGAAGGGTGGGTGAATCAGAGGCACATACACACAAATATATATATACATATACATACACGCACATCTATATGTTCTATATATGTGTGTGTATATTTATTTGTGGAGGGGAAGGGGGTGATTATGGTACATGATGTGTATGTCATAGAGAAGGCTTCCAGCTCCAGTCTCTTCAGAGTGAGTTGAGTCAAATACAGCCCAACACCAAGTTAGTGTACTAAAATAAATGGATTTAAGCATACGATTAACACTGAGCATGCCTAGTCTAAGTAATTTCAAACCATACATGTCTGTTTGCTGCACTACAGCTAATGTTCTTAGTTACATGTGCATAAGGGGTTCTCAGCTCCTAATGCAGCACAAGTTCCCCCAGCTTTTCTCACTGTGTGTGTAATCTTGGCAGGTAAGGCAAGCATTGGGAACACAGAGCTTTGAAGTTATTTAGGTGTTTACATGGCAGTTATCTGAATTGTGCCTGGGCATTTGCTGACAGTGAACCCCGCTGCAGAGGGAAATGTCTAAACGTCTGCTTTTCTATGAAAATATTAACTTTGCAACTGTCACATAAATGCATTCCTCTTTATTTATGTGGGTTGAAGAGTTCATTTTGAAAGTAAACAGAAGTCAATATACCTCACAAATGTTTGGTTTCCTATGGGCTACATCAGAATTTGCAGTGGAGTCTGACATGTCTTGTGTGATTTTGCTGTGGAGGTAGTGAGGTAGACGGCATCATCTTACCTGGTGCTGGTGATACTGAAAGGCATTACATTCATGCTCAGAAAGGGAGAACTATGAAACTTCCCAAATGGAAACCATGTCATTTGCATGGGAAAAGGTTTTTCTTTAAATCTGTCATAAAAGCACTGATAAACAGAGATAAAATCACACCGGCAGAAAAAGAAAAAAAAAAGCAAAAAACCACAAAACACCACACAGATTGATGCAAGTTTCCCTTACTGAAATGTCCTATACAGACCAAAATCTATAAGGTAATTACAATATACAAACTAATCAGCATGTCTGCTTCTCCTAAGGGCATCAGCCTTTGCTGGGACACTAGAAGAGGCAGAGATGCTACCTAACCTTTCCCTCAGGTGTTCTCAAGGAAGAATGCTTCTTTTGTGCACAATTTCTGTAGTTTTCGGTAACTCTTTTGAATGAAATAATTTGTTCTTCACTTATCCTTGCTTCACCTTTTACTGAAAATTGACTACAAAACAAATCTGTTTTGGTTTTCCTCAAAAGGCCTAAAACATTGACCAACATTTTAACTGATTGCTAATACAAGAGTTTAGTGGGAAAAGTGCATTTTTGGTTGAGGTTATATTACAATGATTAGTTTTATTGACTGTGAAGGAGAATACCTGATATCCACTTAGAGCCTAGCATCATGAAACATTTCTGTGGACACTCAATAGTGAAAACAAACAAACTGCTGCTAAAGGCAGTCTGAAGTTCAATCTCAGCTAAGTACTGCTCTGGGCCAAGCTAAAATAACACCACAGCTCTAGCCAGAGCTCACAAGGCTTGGTTTTCATGCTCTGCAATGGATTACTGCTAACTGCTGTTTGCTTTAGCAGTCACTTATTTCCCAGAGCAGGACAGCAGGGTCCCTAGCTCTCATGCCTCTCTTTGTTGCTGTGTGACCTCTTGTACCTTTCCCACTTCATTCTATCTTTAAAATAGATACAGTACTTCTTCCTACTCGAGAACATAAAAATGATAGCAATGTGTGACTCGTATTGTTCCAGGATCGTGAAACACAGGGGCTACTCTCACCTCTCACTTTTGTCCATCTCCATTTGTCAATGCTCTTCTTTTTTGTCTTTCCTCCTCTTACCTCTGCCCCATCAGATTTCCACCTGACCCCCACACATATGTTGTGACAACTGCGTTATCTCCAGTTTTTATTCATGTCTTTGTTTATACAGAAGCATGGCTGTTTATCTTAGCACAGAGCTGAGCACTAATTGATATTTGCACAGTTCTGAGCATGTTGATGTTAGTCCTGCTGCATAGTCCAGAGTTCAGAATGACTTAGTACTCCTGGGACTTGCTAAAGGTAAAAGCGTCACGAAGAGGACATTTTATGATTTTTATCAGAACCAAATTTGCTGAGATGTGGCAGAACTGTATCCTGTAAGGAAGTGATCCCAGAGGGTGAGTGCTGGGAATTGGGCAGGATGAACTTAACGTTCAGGACACCATGCAGACCAAACATGGATACGTGTTCCTCATACTGTTTTCTTGGCTAAACACTCGAGTTTGCCTTTACCTGCTTTACTCTTGGCTGTGCAAGAACATAATACCAAACTGTCATGTTGGATTTTAATTAGATTTAAAAATATTGGCTGCTATTGAAACCTATTTAAAAGCACAAAAGTGGGAATTGCTACGGAGAGTTTGTGTAAGTTGATTTTTTAAATGAATAAAAAGTACAGAAAAAGTTCTCAATAATTGCAAGCTCCAGCTTACCACTTCTCATGATTCCAGTATTATTGGTCTTATCCTTCTGTGGGATTTGTGCATCAGTTGCAAACTACTGCAACGTTTTTTTACCATACTGGGAATGGTGGTATCTGAGGATACCTGCATATGTGGTATGTCATAGTCAGCAACAGAGAGGCTCTTGTCAACACAGAGGCTTTTTGCTATTCATTAAATAATAGGAAAATTTTAATGTTCGGATTTCAACTAGTTGTACTGGGGCCAAATTTAGTAGGCCAGGTAGTTCAGTCTTCAAGACCACAGAACAGCAAACACTGTCATGTTATCCCAGAGGGGAAAACATAGGAAAAGCAAAGGTAATGTAGAATGGATGGCATCAAAAAATTAAAATTACAGAGTATCAAACAAAGTGCTTGCATCAGAGCAACATGTCAGAGGAAATGGAGCTGTAATGGAGCTCTTGTGATGAAAGCAACAAATTAAACAGCAGAAACTGTTTTGGGATAAAATTAATGTTCTGCTGCTTTTGTTTCCCATTTGTCAAGATGAAAGCCGGTGCTGGTGCAAGATGAATAGGCATGGCCAGCTAAACCTCAGGGATCAATGGCATCTTCCAATCTGATGGCAAAATGAGCAACTGCATTGGTTTAATATTGTAAAAAATACCGCAGAGGCACACCCTAATGCTCACCACAATTGGCTGCTCCTCATGTGTTGGAACCAAATCGTCCTCAATAAAAATTTGGTTATAACCCCCAGGGCTGGAATTGCTTGACATTTTGAAATCATATTAGCAGCTGCTAGAAGTAAAAATCTCCCTGGTCTGGTAATATAATAAATTCTTTTAGTTAAGTATAATAAATTACAGTTACTGAAATGCACGTTCCTTTACCATTAGTCTTTTAGCTCATTTTTTTCTAATTTCACTTTGAGCATTGTTAAAATGGTTTTCGTTGTTATATACTTTATTATTGCCCTGCTCCACTTATTGTAAACCATTTTCTTCAATATATCATTGAAAAGCTTTCACTGTAAAATAGTTTCCAGGCAGTTTTCTACTTGATCAAAGCTTTCAAAACTGCAACCACAAGAAATGTCACATTGCTTTCTGGACTTTGTCAATAGTACATAGGCAAAATAGATACAGATTTCTAGCAAAGAGAAGAAAGCAATTGAGTAAATCTCTTTTTCTATGTCAGTGCTGTTTGAACCAGCACTGATCTTGGTGTAAAATTAAATTAAAAAAAATATTTGCAGTTAATCACAGAATCAGCTAGGTTGGAAAAGACCTGACATCATCGAGTCCAACCTGTGACTTAACACCACCTTGTCTACTAGACTATGCCACTAAGTCCTACATCCAGTCTCTTCTTCAGTACTTCCAGGGACAGTTACTCCAGCACCCTGGGCAATCCATTTCAATGTCCAATCACCCTTTCTGTGAAGAACTTCTTCCTAATGTCCAACCTAAACATCCTCTGACGCAGTTTAAGACTGTGTCCTCTTGTCCCATTACTGGTTGCCTGGGAGAAGAGATCGATCCCCCCCCTGGCTACACCCCCTTTTCAGGTAGTTGTAGAGGTTAATTTTATTAGTTGTAGGTTAATTGTAGGTAGTTGTATGTTAATTTTATTTCCATGGTGGGTGGCAGCGGTGGTGGGAACCCCGGCAGTGCCTCTGGCTCCTCCACGGGGGCCGCGCTGCCCTCGGGGTGCTTCCTGCCACCGCTCCTGCTGCTCCTGGAGCTGCCTGGCGGCACCATGTCCACAACCAACACCATGGTGTGGGGGCTGCGCCTGGCAGAGAGCAGGACACTGCCCGAGGCCGTGGTGGGGCAACCCATGGGCCCCCCTGGCTGACAGGGGACAGCGAGGCCCTGCTGTGGCTCTGCGGGCTCTTAATGCTGTTGGGGATGTTCCGCAGGCTCAGGTTTGGGCTCATGCCGTTCCGTCCCATGGAGCTGCGCAACATCTACAACTGCAGAACAGGGAAGGAGAGCAGTCACACCCGTAGGATCACTTGCATCTGCACGAAAGGGAATTATCTGCTCTGCTTGCTGCTGTTGGGGAACATGCTGACCAACACCACCCTCCTCCTCCACCTCACCGTGTCCATCATTGGTGCTACGGTGGCTTTAGCCATTGGGATTCTGCTTCTTGGGGAGATCGATCACCATGCACTGTGCTCCCAGCATTGCCTGTCTATGGGTGCAAACACCATCATGGTGACAAAGTTCTTCATGCTGCTGATGTTACCTCAGTCCTACCCCATTGGCAAACTCCTGGACTGCCTCTTGTGCCAGGAGAAACTCATCTGGTACAACCAGGAGAAGCTGTTCGAGATGCTGAAGACGACAGAGCCCTACAACAACCTGGTCAAGGAGGAGCTCAACACGATCTAGGGAGCTGTGCACCAAGACGATGGAGGACATGATGACCCTGCTACCCAACTGCTCCATCCTCACAGACATCCTCTCCATCCGGGACCTGGCTTTTGTGGACCCTGAAAACTGCACCACCCCTCACACCGTTTAAAATAAAGTAAAATGCATTTTTGAGAGAAGTAATTTAGCAAACTAAAAGACTAAACTAGGGAAAATAATTTTCAAGTGTTCATTAAATGTTCTATAACAGCTGTCCACAATGATTAAATATGCTTTTACATCTGCAGGCAATATTTACAGTATCTTACCTTGTTGGAATACAACTCACAATATTAAGTCTAAGGTTTTCAAAAGAAACGTCTCTGTCCTCTGAACCCTTCTCAATGTTTGAAGCCTCCTTGTAGGTACTGAAAGGCTGCAATGAGGTCTCCCCAGAGCCTTCTCTTCTCCAACTCTCTCAGTCTGTCTTCATAGAAGTGTTGTTTCAGTCCTTTAATCATCTTTGTGGCCCTCCTCCGGGCTTGTTCCAACATGTCCACATCTTTTCTGTGCTGGGGACCCCAGACTGGATGCAGCACTCCCAGTGTGATCTCATGAGAGTGGAGTAGAGGGGCAGAATCACCTCCCTTGCCCTGCTAGTCACACTTCTTGTTAATGAGCAAGTGGACTTGTTCGACTGCAGACTGAGAAGCTGCTTACTCTTCTTTCTTTGACCCCATCAATCATGAACAGTTTGCAGCATAGTAGCTCAAGTTCAATGGAAGAAACTGAGAATTACCCCTTCCTCCTATTTTCTAACATCGTCAGGAGACCAACGTGTTGTGATGCAACAGGTATGAGACAATCCCATCCAACCAAGATCTGTCTTCCATGCTGCCAGTGACTTCTCTAATAACACTCAGGCTGTATATTAAACATTGTCTCTAATAAACACCTCTGCATTGGTTGTATTTTAAAGGAAAATTATGAACCCTGTTGTCAACCTTTGAAGATACATCATAAACATCAAAATCCAGCAGCAGTTTCAAGCCTCTACCAAAGATCAGTACCAAGTCTCTGAGAGAAATCTAATTTCTGACACAGCAGTCTCAGCAGTATTTTCTATGGAATAACTTCAGTATTCCCATTCTTCTTAGCTGACTAACATGCTCTAGGGAATTTAGAAGTGTCATCCAAACTGAAGATCTCATTGCTGGGGCCAGGCAGCTTCAAGTTAAGGCTTACATTGCTGAGTGTCATAATATTACTTCCCTTTTTGGGTTGTAGAATTTTATTTTGAAGTGGTAACTAGGATTTTCTTTCCTTCTGTCAACATATTTCTGAAAGGATCTAATAAACCTGCTAAGCAGATGATTGAGTTTTGCATGTGGATTGTTGGTTTCCTCCTTTAGAACTGTCTATATATCACTCTAATTAAAATCCTAGCAGTTTATTAAATTGCTAGAACGAAGAACCAGTGGTATTTTCAATCTTTGTACTTTGCAGGACCTTTCCCAGCTCAGAGTGCTTTCCTTAGCATCAGTGAACCAGCAAGAAGTCATATAGATTTATCCTTTTTCCTCTGAAAGTAGTGTTGTGTTTCAGAGTGGTACTGCTGCTTGCTCACCACAGAACATAAGCTTACAGAATCCAAAGCCGTTTTTATTAACAGCAGATGTAAAGTAGTCCTGTCCAAATGCCAGGGTTTATTTGATAGCAGTGATATTTTTTATACCATATCTATGTTGAATAAATTCTCTGGCTTTTTTATTAAATATCTAGAAGAGTTATTTGCATGCTGGACATATACACTAATTATCTTTTTTATTTTATTTGGATGGTGTGCTTTGCTGAGAATGAATGATTAGTTTGACAGGTATTCTGAAATGTCAGTGGAAGATATGGGCATATTTCAAATTAGAGCTTAAAAGAACTAATAACTACTAGGGGTTGATGAGGAAGAGGGAAGTAAAAGACTTGCATGCAAAATTATTTTTTTTTATTTTCTTTGAAATGGTGTATGATATTATGGGATTGGCTGGCATTCCAGAATCCCTGTGCTGTTGCAAATTAAAATGGTTTTGAAGTTGTTCAAGTCAACCATTTCATAATCATCTTCTGTGGCACAAAAAAAAGCTTCTATGTGACAATAAGCTTCCTGGGATGTTATTAAATCATTTAATCCAGTTGTTTGATGAGTTCCATGCCCTGATCACTTATAACCATGAAAGATTATGTATACATCAGAGAAATAGTTTTTTGGTGAGTGTGTTTATTTTGCTTGTTGAGTTTGTAATGCTGGTGTTTTGCTTCTACTTTCACTTCCACTTAATCCAAGGAGTTCACTTGAGTAATTTCTTTTCATACAGAATGCCTTTCAGGAAAATCATAGAACTACAGAATCATTTAGGTTGGAAAAGACCTCAGTGATATCAAATCCAACCATTAATCTAACACTGTGAAGTCCACCACAAAGCCATTTCTCTCAGTGCCACATCTGCATCTATATATCTTTTCAACACTGCAGGGACAGTAACTCCACCTCTTCTCTGGGCTGTCTGTTCCAGTGCTTGGCAACCCTTTCTTCTTAATGTCCAATCAATACCTCCTCTGATAGAAATTGAGGCCGTTTCATGTTCTTTATAAATGCAACATATTCACTTTCTTCCCCACAACAGTTCCATAGCTTTTCTCCCCCCTGTTGCTCTTTGCCCAAATACACTTTTTCAGGTGCTAGGCTCTGTAAGTGAAGGTAGCTTTAATGAGATTGCTTATACTCTTAAAGGTGTTCCTGGTTTTAGATATCTGCTGAACAGAGACATTGTTTTCGTTTGGGTCTGTGGGATTTAGATTCAGGTACTTATTTCTAACAAATTCTCTGGGCATCTTGTTCATCTCTACAGGACCCATAAATTTAGCACTGTGTATTGGAAGGCTGTCTTTATAAGGCAGTATAAGTGTGGCTCGGGAACCAAAGGCCAAGTGGCACAAGGTGTCCCCTTGTCCACATTGCCAAGGGCATGCTTTTTGACAGCTGGCTTACTCCAAGCAGAGTTCTTCTGAGCAGTTTGTAAACAAGCCAGAGCTGCTGAGCCAAGTGGGCAAACCTGGGTACAGTGCTTTGACCATGCCAATTGGGCCTAATCTTTTATTTAGCAGTGTAGAGGAGCCTTTTGAGATTCACTTAGTTGTCCCTTGAGCAACATTGAGGGTGGACTTGCCTCATTCGTAGGACTGGCTCCTCCTGCTCTGATCATAAAGCAGAGGGCAATACTGCACAGGCAAGCTTTTGGAGACCTTTGCTCACTTAGATGAATGTAGAATGGCCCTGCTGAAACATGGGACTGCTAAGCGGGGAGGCATGGACACAGCATCTAACACATTTCTGGTTTCTGTGTGCTGGTTTACATACTTCGGCAAATAAAACATGGTTATATCAGCAGAGTGTGTTTATCTTTGGCTTCTGTTTGGCACTTCCACTTGCAAAATTGTTACAGCTGGAGTTGTAAGCAAATGATTTCTTTATTATTCATAGCAGCAGGTGCTGCACCAGTCTTTCGGCTAGCATTGTACTCTCTTGGTCCGTGGTTTCTATATATTTGATTAGATGGTGCCATGCTGTTCAGATGGGTTACTAGTGCTCCAATAAATGTATTTTGTTACACAATCAGCTATATAGTGCATTATCATTTCCATAAATCACTTTTAGTTGGCAGTTTTCTGTTGCCACTTGGGATTGTTCCAGCAATAATTTGCATCCTTTTTGTATGGCATCCTAAAAAGATCTTGGAAGTTAACATAGCCTGTGTACGATTTTAATAGCTGGTGTCCTTCTGGCAGCGCTAGAACACAGGAACCAGCTATCCATGAAGGACTGACATTTATTTTTGATTCATGTATCATTTATGTATTCTTCAAGAAGCACTTACCCAAGATTCAGTACAGCAGTTCAGGCACCCACCTTCACCAGGCTTATGCCAGAGTTGGGGTACTAAAAATCACATGCCTGTCCCCATCAGGGCGATTAAGAACAGCACAGCTCTCTGAAGAGTGGAGGGACAATATGATGTGCCACACTAAGAAAGGCACACCAAAAACCTAGCACACTGATGTGGGACCTGTCTGTTCCTTGCCTATTGATACAGCCTGTGACTGAATTTTCCACTTCTCTGTAGAAATTAGATACTTTGCCACTAATGAAACCTGATTTGGACTCAGCCATTCATTATTTTCGCATCTGGAAGTGACCACTTCACTTGGTCCCTGCTGGCTAAAGATAGGTAAACTTCAGCTGCTGCTCAGGCAGACCTTTAAATAGAGTAAGAGGCTATTTTTGAATGAAATTGCCTCACAGAAGGGAAAAAACCTGTAGTATAGCTGTACTTTTCCAATTATTAAGAGAGATGCTCAATCAATTCAGTTTGGCTTAGTGGAATTTTCCAATATCTCAGTAAAATTCTTCACTAAATAAAAGGTAAATAAAAAACATGTTTTCATAAACAGATTCCTATCAAGGCTGCAGAAGCAATATTGACTGAAGAGATAACAGAGAACTTGTGCATCTGATGGAAAGGTGCAGATTATTGTCCATATGGTGACAAGCAGATAACAAGAACAGGGAGGGTGTCACCGCAAGGCACAGGAGTGCTGTTTCTTCAGCTGGCTGCAGCCTGGGCATTTCATACCTATGAGTTCACTTGTATCTGGAGGAATCAGTTCAACCTTCTGTTTTATTAAAAAAATAAATAGGTGCAGTTTCACCTGTTATGCTAGTTTCATTTACAGGATGCATTACTGAGAGAGTTGATGGATCTGTGAAAGGAAAATGGGTGAAATGCATTTAATCACTGTCAAGAACCTCCTCATTTGGCCACTGAAAGCTATTAAAGAGAAAAGTAATGGACCAAGAAGTGCATCCAAGTGTGGTGGTAATGGTACCCCTTTCATTTAGCATGGCAGACCCAAAGAAGGGAGGTGAAAAATATTAAAAAAACAACACAACAGGTCAATTTGACCTCAGAGAGGACGGTCAGACAGGAACCCTCTACTGGTCACAGATGAGCAGGAAACATTACTCTACCACTCTGAGCTGTTCTAACCACAGTGGAGTTGCCCACACATCTTGCCAGCAGCCTGTCTGCTCCCTGAGCCCCACCAGCATTGCATCACAGTTTTAGGCATGTTCCAGTGTGCTGGACCTCATGTATCCTTGCAGCAAATACTCTTCTTGTGCCAGAGACTGCTCCTACGCTCACTCACTGCAAGACAGGCGAACCTGGTTTGAGAATGGGTGCAAGCTAGCTATTCCACATAATTTTTATTGATGGGCTCTGGATTTTGTGCCTTGTGTGAGGTGGTGCTGATTAATAATTACATATATTGCCATCCTGAAATGTGAGACTTATTTGAAGGAAAAAATGTACTATTATTAAAGAAAAATCACTTTCTTGCAGATGCTGTTTCAGAAGCCGGGCAAGGAAAAAGCAGGTAAGCCTGCATTACTTCTTGAAATGTTCTTGGTGTCTCGTATAACATGCATGTATTGATGGAGGACCCATAGAAGTCTCTGCTATAATATAGGTATTTAGTGCAGTTGCAATGATCACTTCCATACTACTGTTCATGGCCTAGCGGTGTAGGATTTAGGTGGTTCTTAAGAAAGCTGATCATCACCTTTTGACTTACACCTTGCAAGGTGAGTTCTGAAATAATAGGGATAAACCCAAGCATTTGTTATTGATGTCAGAGTGGGGCTAAAGGTCTTGCCATGGTGCTGGGGAGTGTGAGGTGTCGAGGTGAAGTGCATCTCAGAGCTTTTTCTGGTTCAGTGATCACACAGCAACTAAAGCTGGTGAAGAGGCTCATTACAGAGGAAGATTTTTAAAAAAATGTAACAACCCCCTGGGCCTTGTCCCCAGTGGCAGAGTCAATGCCTGGAGCTCACTAGCTCACTAGCTGGTTAATGCACTTGTCAACATTAACAGCATTAGTGAGTTTTACCATTAGGGAGAAATTATTTAGTTTCGGGGAGCTAAAGACTCCAATACCCTGAAGTGCATGTATGTTAACATGCCAGGAGCTGAAGAAAGGTTTGGATAGACAGATATACATGCACATGTATCCTGATTCAGCAAGATACTTAACACACAATTAAAGCTGCATTTGACAAAACCAATTAATTGCAATAGGCGTAAGAAACTGCTTGGATGATTTGCTTAATTGAGAGTAAATGTCCTTATTAAATTGTAATGAAGCACAATTAAGAAATATAGAGAAAAGAAACTGCTTCACAGACTGTGAGTTACTGGAATTTAATAACGACCTCACAGTTTTGCAAAAAGAAATGTCCTCAAAGTCTCAGCGAATCCTCATTCCCACAAAAGCCTTTGCCAGCTAGAAATATTTCAGTCATAAACCAACTGACCTCTGGAGTCACCCTTTTCTGACTGCTGTTTCTGTTTTGTTAGTCAATATGTATGCAGTGTGTGTCAATTAAAAAGAAAGCAATTGCACTTCAGTGTTGTAATTATCCCTCTGTCCCTAGATGACTCTGCATCTTTATTTTGGTCTGAAGGACTAGATTAAGCCAGTTTGCTCACTCAGTGATTTCTTCTTGCATCTGTCTCTGATCTAAACTGCATCCTCAGTTCATTCCAAGGGCCACCCTTAACTTGCTTAGAATCTGATGAACACAGCCTTTTGCAGCCAATGTCACTGATTTAGTGGCTCTGCTGGCAAACATAGTGGCTTAGTAAAATGCCAGAAACCCTGGCCTAGAAAACTCAGGTCTCCATAGGCAATACCACCTTCATGTACTTAAAATGAAGTCAACAAAACATGAAGGCTGTTGAGTATAGTGTAAATATAAGTATTTTCATTCAAGCTCTGTGCACTTTAACTTTTTCTGCTTTATGAGTTGGACTTGAATTTATTCCATGATGGTATTTGCCAATGAAACACATGCCTGTGCTTTTCCAAAACTAAACAAATTTCAAAAGTTCTGAGACTGATTGAGCAATTGTTTTAATTGTGTTCATTGCCTGGATCAAAACCTCTCTGTGCCACCGAAGGCTTGCTTTATAAAGAAAAGGAAAACACATCAATGGCACATACATTTTAATTAAAACTAATTATTTTAGCTGTGCTCCCATTTTATAGTATGATTGATTTTTAAAATGGTTTACTTTTATGACAATATTAATTTTGTCACTAAAAGAGGCAAAGTTTTAGCACCCATCTAAACAGTAGAACATGATGGTTAAAAATCTGATGACTGCAGGCATGAAAGAAGAATGACGGGTCATTTTCTGACACAGTTTGGTCATTGAGGTGGAACTTTAATCATAGAAATCTAGCATATGATAGAGCTGGTAATAAATTGATCATTAAAATGCTTCTGGCAGAAAATGCCCATTTCTTCAAACAGAACCATTATACAGGAAAAGGTTAGCACCCACTAATTTCTGTTTCAGATCATTTATGTAAAATAGGCACACATCTCAACATGAGATGATTTAACAGTTTTCAAAGTGAGAAGTTTAGATTTTTATTTGACTTTGAAATTTTCACCTTTGAAATTTGTTACATTAAAATATTAAGAAAAAAAAAGAGAGAACAAGAAAACATGATTTAAATTACAAAAAAAGGCCAAATCTGTGGCTTGAACTGAGGGAGAAGGGTTCTGTCCAGATTTGTAGTTGCTAAACATTTCCGATATTTTCTGTGCTTTCTGCATAAGAAATTTTTTTCTGTTTTGGAATTTCTTGCATGAGAGGAAAACTGTACCTGCCTGTATTAGCCACACATAGAACACAGCACTCACTGTTCCACTCAAGTTCATTTTCTGCACCATTTTCCCCTTACATCCTCATTTCTTTCTCCTTCCCCTTCCTCATTTCTTCTTCTGACCTCTGTCTTGGGAAAAGCTTTGTCAAACTAGAGCTCTCAAGGGCCAAAAGAGTTATTTCCTGGAGTACTGGTGGGTCAGAGTGGGACAGTATCCTGCCCTCCCCACCAAACAACACCTCTAACCCCATCCTAGAAGGAGCTGGGGATGCACAGGGCAGCTCAGAGCTGCTGCAGCTGGGCTGGGTGCTTCTGCAACCCTTGTCCCAGGGCTAGGCCATCCCCAGCTTCTAGTTGTTCTCCGTGTAAACCATTTTTGTTTGTGAGAGGGAAAAAAAAACTTCACCCTGCTATTCTCTCTCCTGCTTGCATTGTTTTGGTGTGGGGTTTTTGTTTGTTTGGTTGGTTGGTTGGATTGGTTTGGTTTTTTTGTTGGTTTTTGTTTTGGTTTTGTTTGTGGGGGGTTGTTTATTTGGTTTTTGTTGGGGTTTTTTGGGTTTTGTTTTTGTTTTTCAAATAAATGCAATACTTTAGGGCTTCTCTTACCTGGATTTGCAATGGGTGCCTCACAATATATAGAATACCTGAAATGTGTCTAAGAAAAGCTGCAGCTGTATGGACCACCCTGCCACACCAGGGAACCTCATTTGAAGTATTGCCGGCAGTGTCACTGCATTCTAGCCAGGCCTTGTACTGTTATTTCCAGATGTGATAACACTGTTACTTATGTCAGTGCGTGAACTGGAATTAATGATGCTCTGACCATTAGGAAAAAAAATTAAATAATGGTAGGATGTGACTCTTGAGGCATGAATTTATTCTGCTTTCTGTTTTCTTTAATAGTGACAGGATGCAGCATGGCTCCCAGGGGACTGGGGGAGACACCATTCCAGGAACAGAGGTCAGACACAGTGCCAGGATGAGGCCTGAGGACAGGGATGGGCCAAGGATGGGATGGGATGTCAGTCTGCAGGTTGGGCACATGGCTGGGCAGTGAACAGTGAACAGCTCTGCCACAGCATTATGGGGCTGGTACAGACAACCCTGGGTTAGACTGACTTGGAAATTTATTTAGTTTCACACTACTAGATAAATGCAAAGTTATTACCACTTACACCTAGGTTGCAATTGTGGTGTCCCCCACATCCTTTAAGATGTAGTCAGCAAAGTGCAAGGGAGAGTTACAAGAGAGGATGAGAGTTTGGAGTGGAAAAGCTGGTTTTCCCTTGGACAGGCTTACCTTTGGCCTGTTGTTTGTTGTTTGTTGGCTTTCTGTAGAAGCAGCAGACAGGAAGGCAATTCACACTGGTACTGCTTGTATGTGATGGCAGTAATAAGCAAATGTTACGGATATGTGAAAAATATCTTATTCTGTGGCTTTACCAAGACCTGTGAAAACACTAGCTTCATCCACTGAACCCTACTTTCTTTGAGAAAGAATATGGCTATCCTTGTATTAACTGTGGTTTCAACCATTAAACCACGTTCCTGCTATCATTAATAGATGATGTCATTAATAGGACTTCCCCAGTTCCATTGCCATGCAATAGACCACCCTGTTCAAGTCATCATCATCAGTGCTTTTCTTCTCATACTACCAGGTACATAACACCAAGTGCAGTCTGCACCACCTATCTCTGTTCTGCAGTTGTAACACAGGACGTCCTAATTGTCTGCTGTGGCACCCCAGAGAACACCTTGCTTAGCTGCTCCTCTTACCATCAGAGTGCTGCTGGGTTTCTAGGTCACCTGTGGTAACCCGTATTAAAAGCTGACTGACTGATGCTTTGCATCCTTACTATCTTCTAGTATATTTCCGAGTAAAAAACATTGTACTCAGATTGAGCATTCCAGCTGCCTAATGTATTTTAAAGTTATCACCACATAGCTCAAGATGACTAACACAGAGCACACTTCATCACTGGTAGGGAAAATGAGCCTTTACTTTGCTGACAAAAATGTGAAGTCAGATTAAAAGCTGACACATCCTCTATTTTAGTTGTATGTATAAAACACTATATATAGCAGCATGCTCGTGTATTTGCTGATGCATGGTAATGTAGTCTGTAGCAGAACAGCAATGGACTGGCAAGGAAGATGGTGCACTGCAGTAATATGATAAAATTCTCATGTGACCTTGACCATTTCAGAAGTACTCCATGGATAATTGTGTATCCTTGAGTGATATATTACAGAATTAAAATAGAGGCAGTTGTGGTCCCAGGGCTTTAATGAGCAGCCTGATGCTGCAATATTTGCCCAGGCATAATGCTAATTGACTTTGAGAAGAGGTCTCCATAGTGTAAGAAACCAGAACTATCCTATATAGCAGCTGTATATGAACAACTGCCAACAAAGGGCCTGATTCTGGGAAATGGGAGGGAGCTGCAACTCCATCTGGCTCTTGTTAGAAACTATAGGTACTTGATTCATCACAAAATCAAACCTGTGTACAGTAGTTCCCACTGATTACATATTTTTATGTTTCCTTAGTCATAAAAGGTTTTATGCTCCTGTTTTTATTTTACCTCTGCTGCACTCCCTGGGCAAGAGTTATGGGCTAATCACACTCTGAATAGGAAAATGGATGTGGCCCACAGAACCATAACCTGTTCTGGTATTTTCCTCTTGCTCACAGGGGAATGGAGAAGGTGATCTCTTTCAGCTTTTCATTTGCCATGGATGCCTGGCTAGTGGGCAAGGTGGAGCTGAGGCTGTGATCGTGAGCCACCTCTAGTCACCCTCTTCAGGAGAGAGCAGCAGCTGGATTAGACATTCTGCAGTCCCTCCCAAGACCTAGACAGTACTCTTGTCTCATACTGTCATTACTCCAGCTGTAGCAGTTTACCCAAGATGAGAAAATGACCTTAAGTAAGTGGGGAGAATAAAACATCCTTATCCAATGATCCCATGCATTTACTAGAAAGCAGAGTGGGGTCACATTGACGTGTTTTCAGCACGAAGTGGAGATGCATACTTTTGACTGAAAAATGAACAGCATGTTTTTCTCAGCAGTGGTACAGTGAAAATAAACTAGTGAATAAACCCAGCTGTTTGGTGGCCTTGGCCTGTTAACTAGTTATGCTATGTATTGCTCAGATTAGAAGTAGGTAGACTTGATCCTGCAATCAGTACACCAGAGGGTCCTTTCCTTTGGCTCCTGTTATAACTTCTCTGTGGTGCCAGTCTGGCTCACAAAATTAGGCAGTGATATTGCCTCTTCCTTTTATAACCAGAAATGATAGAAGAAAGCCCTTCTTTATTCTTCTAAAAAGGCAAATGTTTGCTGCTCAACCCTTACTGATATATTGGAGCAGTTTAGGGCAAACTGTGATCCTCAGCTTTCAAAAGCAAGAAGAAAATGAGAACCCTTGCTCTCTCTCTCTCTCTCTATATATATATATATATCAGGACATTGCTACTTCAAAAAAAAACAAACAGGTGTATTATTAGAAACATATATGTTTACTGTTTTAGTATGTGAATTATAGACAAAAGCTTGATCTATTAAGGAATACTCTGAATTTTATAGAAGAAACTTCTGAAGCAATAAAGCAGCAGTGTATAAAGATACTTTGTACACATGTGACCCAATATCGTTCTAAATATCTTCCTCCATTTCTCTTCTCCATGATTCTTTCTGTGGCTTTGATTTTCAGTCAACATTTTAGTAAGAAAGAAAAATACTGAAAATATTAGAGTTGGTAAATGTTAAAATAATATCTAATCAATAATTGTACAAAATGTAAGTAGTTTCAGAATGAAGATATTCTAAACATTTCTCCTAACTCATTCTGGTTACAGCTTGGACTCCTTAGGAGATCTGAACACTAAACAGCTGGTAGATGAGTTTGGATTTGTAACTACTCTTGAGATGTGACAGGTACCTTGCTGTAAATGGCAATCTAATGAAAATTGATAAATTGCTCTGAAAGTTTTGTCTCTGTTGGAATTATATTGGTTTCCAGCACCTAAGTTCAGACATGGAGCCATAGGATTCTTAAGTAATTTTCTTCTATGACCGAACAGATGCCTGCAAAAGTTGATGAATGGACAGCCATATTCAGATCCCTTGCATTCTGTGCAACCGACTTGCTTTAAACTGGGGGCTTCCAAGAGTCGTGGCAGAGGGTACATTTTGCCATTTAACATTTATTCCAAAAGTAACAAATCCCTGGAAAAAATTCACTGAAGAATAATAATAAAAAAATCTAATATACCTGTTTTCTGTTTCAATAAGGTCTTTCCATCAGACCTCTCTGATAGCTACAATGTAAGCTATGTCCTTGCATTTTCTTTCCTGGGCAAGATACAACTTCAAAATTAAAGGATTAGACATTTTAAGGTATGTGAGAAGCAAAATAGGTCTTTAGCATATTATAATGCTAACTAAGCATTACAGCTCTGAGATACACACACACGAAGAATGAGCTATATAGTAGGAACCTTTTGTTTTCACATAAAGCATTTCTAGTGGGTAACAGTCCCACCAATTTTAGCATTTCCTATTAGAAAACTTTACCCTCATAACAATCCTTTAGGTTCAGTTTTTGCTATTTAGCTCTTTAGTATGAATTCCTGAGGATTAGCTTTTAAGGTTTTGTGCTGCAGCAGAGGGACACTCACCTCCTCTCTGAAAAGCTCAGGACATAAGATGGATTTTGCGCTGTTTCTTTGTTTGCAAGTCAGGCAGGCAAACACAGAGAGAAGCTGTAACATATGCTTGATGCAAGGTATTTGGGACAATAAAGCTATCGAACAAAGCAGTCAGCTTCTGACCTTTTGCAACACAGGACATTTGTGGGGCTGTAGTCAGACCATGCCACTGTTTTATGATCTTGAACAACCTGCCATGATGCAACCTCTGCTCAGAGCAGAAGACCGTGGCACAAAAAGGCACAGTTGTCTGTGTGGCTGCAACTGGCGATGAGCAGAGGTACCTGTTTCAACTTCCATGAGCACCAGAGAGAGGAAACCCTGAACTGTCACTCATGTTAGAATTGAATGCAGGATTTCGGCATGAGCTTCAAAAACTTGCGGTTAAGTAATGACCACATTAATTTGAAGGACAGTAATCACTGCATAAGCCTCTCCCTAATTATAATGGGACCACTAGAGGAGGACAAAGAGCTGTTTAGTGTTGATGTCAGCTACAGGGGCACCTTCCTAAGAAACGGGAGAGTTGCTTTAGAAGGCTTTTCAGCTGAAAACCATCCAGTCCCTGCCCTTCCTGTTCTCTGCATTAGATTCCATCCAAGCCAGCAAGTTGCTAATACAAAAATGCACATAGAGACGCTGGTATTTATTGAGTGCTCAGCACAAGGCAAAACCAAATTTGTAAATTCCACCATGCTGTCAAGCCACAGCTGAAGTGCAGCAACAGGAGGAGATCGGAGAAGCGCATGAACACAAAAGACATTGTAAAGCCGGCCCATATATAATTCCATTGCATATAATGGCATCTGTCAGTTGTGATCTTGGCTCTGTGTCTTTATGAAGGTAGAGCAATAAGAAAGGCAATGTCAAGAAAACAGATAGCCAAAAGGTTGCTTTATATGTAGGTATTATTAAGTGGATCTCAAACTGCTATTCCAGCCTTGATGAAATGTGGGCTTTTGACATGGGGTTTGAGAAAGTAATGGCTGTAGGCCTTTAATTGATATTTTTTAATATTAGCTACATACCTACCCTGGAGTATTTCTTGATTCCCAAAGACTCTGTTATATAAGGCTAGTATGCCTTAATTCTGAGAAATAAACTGATTCTAGCACAGAATCTTGCATTTTTATCCTGTAAAATATTAAGGATTTTTCCTTTGTAGAATGTAATCCTATGCCAGCTGCAGTCACCACCAACTTGGGTGGATTATGATTAGTCTCTTAAAGAGGCATTTATAGCTGTATAGAAAATCATTTATATCTGAAAAGAAAAAAAGTACCCTCCACAGCACTTCAGAATCAGACAACTCCTCTAAGTGGCTGAGGAAATGGGAAGCTCGGGAACACTATATTTCATAAAATGTATATAGTTATTTCAGGAAACTCTTAAAACTGCTGCTTACTTGGATTGCTAATTAAGTCATTTATTATATTTAAATTATTTGAACTGAAGTAATGACAGTTGGCCTCAGGCCCAGAGTAGTGTCCTTGTGAGCACTGTTCACACAGAACAAGAGTCCCTCCCTCACAAACCTTACAGCCTTACATTATCATTGATATTTTTCTTACAAAAAGGTGACTTAAAAAGTACACATTGGTTTCTAATTCAGCATTCACATAATTTGTCAAGAGCTTATTTTCATACATGTTGGCCCATGACTAGCGTCCAGGCTACAGTCCCCATCCTGCCAGGCACTCATCCATGCCAAGCTTGGTGCCAGAAGGAGCTTCCATTAGCACTGTGACTGTATGGAGAGCCTCTGTACCTGCTCATATATGCCCAAACTCTCACCTGAGCTGTCAGCATTGTCTCAACCAGCAGCAGGTCAAGGCTTCTCAGCACAGAAAAATCAGAGGATGAGTGGCTATGGCCTGGGAAGTTGGTGTTCCAGTTCTGTCAAAGACCAGAGGATCTGGGATGCAAAGTAAGATGGAGAGACTAGGAAAATTGTTTCTTCTGTGCCTGCTTCCCAAAGAAGCAAAGAGGGAATATAGACAGGAATAATTATAACGTCTCCCAACTGACTGGTCTTCTTTACAGCCTTTGCCAGCAGTAGCTGCCTTACTGTCCATGCCAGGGCTGCATCAAGAGAAGCCACAGATTTTGATGTCCAGGGTCTGTTAGCAGGAAAAGAAGGCACAAGGCCATAGGTACTCTGGCATCTCTAGTAGACTGATGATACTGCCTTCTGTTGGTTTTATAAACATAGAGAACATGAAGTTAGCTCTGATTTTCACACTCTTTCTTTTCTTGTCTGCTCACCAACCCATGGCTGTAATCTTCAATTTACAGCTCTCTGGACTCTCATGTGGAAAAAAAAAAAAGTAAGATGAGTTTCCAAAGTTAAACTAAACTTCTGCTATATGTTTTCACCTGTTTAAAAGAACTGATGCAGTATACTCAATGGCTGGATGATGTATTGGAGAACTCAATATAGTCAGTAATGTATTTTAAATTACACTTTTTCACTTTTTCATTTGTTGCTTTTGTTGTTTCTTCTATGGCCCCATAACCCTGGATTTTTTTAAGTATAACAGCAACCTTATAGGAATGATATCCAGAATATTAAGCTATACCTAAGTGAGTGTGTACAAAAATATGTGAGACTGCCTCTAATTTGCTGGGATATACATACGGTATATATTGTCCATTGGTGTAAGTGCAGTATATTGTGATTTCTTAGGTCTCGATAAACCCTGTGTCTTATGAGCACTCAGGAGGAAATAAATTTAATCTTCCAAGTGTTCCTTTGGACTGGCTACACTTTGTTCTTAAACAACACAATTTGGATGGAAACAGCGAAGTCCTTTCCAGTGGTTTTGTTCCCTTGGGTTTGATCCTTCTTTTACCAGTCTGGCATACTGTCCTTGACAATGTCAGCAGAGGCCAAGTGGAGCAATGAAGTACTGGAGTTGAGTTGCGTAGGGCTGCAGGGCTGTCGAGCACACATCACTCTCCTTTGGAAACCACAGAGCCACCTCTGTTCACGGCGCTAGGCTTATTTCATCAGTATCCTTTCAGATGTCACAGTAAAGCTGCTCCTGGTTTTTGGCAGGAAACACTCCCCCACACCCACTCTAAACTCTTCTTTTTACCTCCTCTCCTGTGAGCACAAACTCTGTCAAGAAAGCACGTTTATTTGGGCCAGGAACAGAGGCAGTTGATACTCAGCTAGTTATTTTGATTGCCTGCCTGGTAGGGGTTGGGGGAACAGATAATGTCAAGATTTCCTTTGCATTCCAGATCTGTTTTCCTCCTACAGTTAGCAGGCAGGGAGTGTGACTTTTCCCACTCAGCTTTTCCCACAGTCAGTAAGACTTATCTGACAACGGAGTTAGTGTCAACTGTCCAAAACTAACTAGGAGATATCTTCCTTTCACCACTCCTGTGCTGTTATTGCTTATCAATGTCACTCTCCAGCTTAAACGACTGCTTAATTTACAGACATACTGAGACAAATTCACTTCTGTTGCAGCTTCAGTGAGTTCAGTGGAGTTACAATGAGTTTGGCCATAGGTGTCTGAAAAGCACAAGTGGTAGGAATGTGATACTAACAGAAACAAGAACAGTGCGACAGTCAAAACAAAGGAAGCCCTGTGCTTTGGCAGGATGCCCATTTCAGATTTTGGAGTGTGATCCAACAAGGTGTTCATGTTTTACAGCTGGTGCTGCAAGAGAAAAGTTGTTATTCAACAGCAAAACAATTCCTATGTCTCCACATCAAAACACAGTCCATGTTAAAAAAGAACAGAGGAAGAAACAAGTTACAGTATTTCAGAACACAAATTCTGTTGAGAGTCCTGAGAACTTTGCTTTTAGATCTGTTAGAGACTTTGAAAGGACTAGAGTGAAACTGAAGCACACTCAACCTGATTTTCAAATAAGCCTACAATGGTTGAATACTGAAATACTGTTAGAAATCCACAGAGACAGGAAACATAAGATGGAATTGATGCCTTCAGATTTACTTCCAGTCTAAGATGGTTTTCAAAGAACCTCTTCTGTCATTGGGTGTAGAGGCTCATTTTCAAATTATAACATTTTTTTCAGCTAGATCAAGTCCTCTGCCATAGGCCTACTGCAGCACCTCTTCTAGGCAGCTAGTTTGGGACAGAATGAGATAACCTCTAAAGGACATCTGTCCCTATCCTACCTTCCCATCTCCCTCCTAAAATTCAAGGAATGGAAATCGTACACCTGTATTTATTAGTATTCCTGATTCACAGATGAAATTAAAATGAATGAACTGCAAAACCAAGCATTTTAAAGTTAAGCTTAACACAGCTAATTCTGTTAACTTGGACTAGCAGTGCAAACATAGACCAGTGTATCCAAAGCACTTTGTTCATTGCTCTGCACACTTCTCTACACCATGCACATATCCCACCTACTGGTTTTGTCTCTGATAGTCTTCTGAACTCCCCAATATCTGCTCAACTTCTCTACATTTCTTTCTTTGCAAAATCCAGTTTTACTGGATTTTAATATTTATTATATATATATATATATATAATTTATATAATCCTCCTTACCCTTTCCATTCACTATTCAGTTTCCTCTTAAAATCACTGCCACTTTACAGTCTGGTTACTCTCCTGCTCAGGATACCTTACAGTGGTCTTCCTTCCTTCCTTCCTACCTGCCTTCCTGCCTCTACCCCATACCTCTGTATTGTCTAGAGCTTCTTACTTCTCTCTGATTCTCAGTGAAATGGGCAAACTGCTGTGAAAACTCTCTAAACCCATGCATAATACTCCTTCTCCACCATTGCAATCAAAACAATTTCTTATTTCTCCTTCTACTGGTTAATGGACATATCATGGTCCTCTACCATTGCATCACCCATGGGTTGTGTCTTCTTGACTGGCTGAGGATTAAACACCTTTCTGGGCAGTAAGAAGCAAGTTTTAAAAACTAAGGGCCAAAAGCTAAAACTACAGACTCCTGTAGATGCCTTTAAATAAATCACCTGTTTTTCAGAAAGGATTTTATAAGTGGATGATAAGTTACAACGAATTCTGAAAATTGAAAAGTGAGAGGGTGTAAGACTTAAGGGCATAGTTTATAAAACCATGAAATTTTTGTGCCTGGGCAGAGTATTTCCCAACTTAATGCCTGGATGTGAGTGCATTCTGGAGTCTTCTTTGAAAATAAGAGACAAAAAAATTTCCACTGTAAGAAATAGAGCTAAAAGTGGAAGTGTTGGAATACATTCATCAGACTCAGCTGTCCAAGGCAGATAAAATGATACCCATATTTAAAGTTGAAAAGAAGTCATTGTGGCCAGCAAAAGTAATTACAGCTTCCCATATTAATTATCATATACATTTCTGAAAACAACAAAGCAAGCTATAATATTCCCAAATGAGAATACAGATGTAGGATCAAGTAGGGGTCTGTAAAAAGAAAAAAGAAACTGCTTTTGCACAGGCAAACAGGAAGAGATAAAACTTATCTAGGCTTTCCAAAATAATATTTCAGAGATATTCAAAATAGACATGAAATAACGTGAGAAATCAGTGTGGGAAGGAAATTTTGTTCATAGATTATAAACTTAATAAAAGATCCAAAGACACAGAAATTAAGCTTGTCAGTTTTCAGAATGAAGAGAGGCTAATAATAGGTTGCCCAAAAGATTTTACTATGACAAGTGTCATTTAAAGCTTCATTATCTTGACAAGTGAGTGAACAGATGGCAAAATCTGTAGCAAATTCAAGATTTCCTAGGGTCCTGAAGACTAGGGAGATTTCTGAAAACCATATTCAAATCACCAAAGCAAGGTGATTTTACAACCTCAATGCAGATGGGATTTCAATTTACCTAAGTGTGAGGTAATGTTCAGGAACAATGTGAAGCATTCACTGATACTGCATACTTAATGAAGTGTTACCAGTTCAGAAAAATACCTAGGCAACATTATGGACAGCTTAATTAAAACTGCTTAGTGAAAACAGCTGTTCAATTTACAGCTCTAGTTGTGAAAGCAAATAAAACACTGATTTATATGAACCATAAAGAATAGCATTGATATTATTATAATGTAATCATATAAATGCAGGAAACTATATTACAGTGACGCCCAGCATTGTCAACATTACAAAACTGTCTACAAAAAGAAACATTCAGAGAAGTCATCCAAGGATGATAAGCAGGGAAGTCATAACCATTTTACTTGACCAATGAAAAAATGTGGCACAAAATTCCTACTCACCTTTAAGTCATAGGGATACCCAGTGAATGCAAGACGCCGAAGTGGCATCCTCATGTGCTGGAACCTTTTTCCCCAATTAATGAGCATCATCAAATCCACAATAAATGAAGGGCTTTTTGTTCTCATATTCTTAAAAAACGTGGTAAGACTGAAGAGGAAAAGGAAAATGTACCCATACTGGATGAAATTTTTCAGTGAAGTGTTTGGTCTAAACTGTGGTGTTGGTTTGTTGGGGCTTTTTTAAGAATGATTGAAGCATTTCTTGTAGAAAGGGAGGCTGTCCCTGGTGATTATTGAGAAGGCCCTAAATTTCAGTAATTCTGCATTAAAAGGGTAATTTATACTTGTGTAAAGTAGAGTAAGAGCCTACTGTTACTTTCTAGTAGTACACGCAACCTATTCAGAATTTATGCTGCCCAGCTATAAAAGATAAGCTATAGGACAGGAGAGAGGTGGATAAATCCAAAACTATTAAAGTCCTAAAGAAGGATAATGTTTTCCCGATGAAACTTGACTTGACTGAGAGCAATTAAGTACATTAGATCACTGCAAAACCATTTAGCATCATTTCAGAATAGAAATAGAGAATGGCCTCCAATATGAGTTATAAGTAGACTAGTATTTTATTTTCCTTTTTACTTCTCACACTTTTTTCCCCCTTTAGCAGCAACAGTCATTAAAATATTTTTAAGGCCTGAACTCTGAAGTCATGTATTTGGTAATTTCAATCAAATTAACATCAAGGATTACCTAGTATAAATATTCTCTGTCAGCTAAATTAATTGATCTTCTGTCTCAAAAGCTATCACTGCATAAGATCCTGCTGAGTTACAACCCTTTAGCACCTACTCTCCCAGTAATTTACATGGGTTTTTATAATGTAAATTATTCAAAAAATTTCCCTGAAATGTAGAACTATCTCATGTAATTACTACTGAGCAAATTTATGTCAGCCCAAAATGACAAAAAGCTGTTGAAGTGAGCCTGCATGACAGTAGTGTAAGTAAACAAGGTGAGCATCGTCTGTGCCTGCAGCACTGTAAAGGTGTTCTGACACCATCCATAGGAACTAATTTCACTAGAAATCATGGCAACGCTAAAAAAGAACTTTGGAACCAGCAATACATACAAGCAAAGTAACAACTTTTTTTTGCCTTCTGTACTAGTCCTGAATGCATATCTCCTTCATTTGCATGTAAATTTTCATTTACTTAATTGAAGTAAACAAGAAATGTCTTGGTGGAGTCTCAAAAAAGCGTCTATTAATAAGAGGGGAATCAGGCCAGCTAGAATACAGTACTTCAAGGGAATACAAGGTGGGGGGTGAAGCCTGCTCCATTCTTTCTGGAATCAACTTTTCAAGTAATAATAAATAAAAAAGATGGCTCTTTCTGGCAAGTGAGTGGTGGCACCATCAACAGAGAGCTGTGGTCTCGGTCATCATTGTGCTCACATCTCTCTACACAGCAGCAGGTGATGGGGAAAAACTTTCTCAAGTTCTCTCTGTCTTTTGTACACTTGGCTAGCTACAGAGCAGACCCTGCTATTGCCTTTCTTAGGAATAAATTTGCTTCCCCATGAACTACTTTCAATAGAAAAGAGAAAGGAAAACTATCTAGCTTTCTCTCGTGGTCTTTCATTGTACTATTTACATACCAGTAATTTAGTGTCACTACTAAAATTCAGTTACGTGAAAAGCAAATGAGTGCATAGCATAGATTTTTTGCATCTTGCATGAAGGAGTTGGAGTCAATTTGGAAGACCACAATAAATTATGCTTTAATTTCTCACACATATTTACATAGGCTATAATTTGCCAGCAGCACATCAGGGCTTGTATAAAGTCTGCTGTCTACTATGCAGTGACACCTTATGGCTTACCTCTCTGAGCATATATGTAGCACAGTCCACATAAAAGTGGAAAAATGTAACATAACGTTGTTTCCAAGGTACTGAATCTTGAATGACATTATGCCCTTATGCAAAACCCCTTACGTGCAGGGGCAGGAAGACTGTAAGTAAAAAAACTAAGGTGAAGAAGCTACAAATTTGGTATCACAGGTATTTTTGCAATTCACAGATATGCTTTTGCCTATCTGGTTATATAAAGCCATTACTGAAGCAATACTAGACTTCATTTGATACCTTTTTTCCCCAAAGCTTTCTGTAATGGCTTCAAGGGCAGTACTACAGGCGTCTTCGTGTTTCAACCAAAAAAAGTAAAACTCTCATCGACTCACAGTAAACCATTCTCTACATAGCTCTAAAAACTGAAACTGCAGTTGTTACTGCTGACTTGTTAATATAACACAGACATCGACATTTCCTGGTTACTGTAAACACTGAAATGCTTTTGGAGTTAATGGAATACAGGTGCTGCCTGACACTACCAAAATGTTCTCACAGAAACAGGGACATTTTTGGATAGAAAGAGCTGTGGATCCACCTAGTCCAGCTCCTTCTTCACAGCATGAATATCCTGCTTCTCAGTGGGAATACCCACACATGTTAAATGTCATGAAACAAGCATTCTTCTTAAGCTTAAGCTCCTTTATACTCACAGGAACAGCCGTACCACTTAGGCTGCTGGAACAGAGTTCTGTAATGCCAGAGCTGGGTGATGGAGTGGGCTTAAGCAGGCTCTGAGCCGGCTGGGAAACCTTCCTGATGGAGCTGCGGGAAATGATGCTTACAATCAAATACTCACCAGTCTTCACTTCAAATGAGACTCAGACAATACTGTGGACAGACAATTAGCCCTTCTTTATTGTGGAATCAAGAAGAAATTTAAAATCAGCGATTCAAGATCCTGTAGAACTGTTTAGGCTTATAGGGGTTAGCTTGGGCCTCAGCCAAATTTTGATTCTGGTCATTATAATCTGCCTACCTGAAATTCCATCCCCTATTGCAACTGCCACAATATTCTGTGTTTCCTGTCCAAAAACACGAGTACCGTTGCTTTTTAATTCTATCAAATATATATATTTAAAATCTGTTAAATAAGTTAAAATAGTAACTGTGTAGCCAGTGATGAAGAAATCTCTGTTAAAAATAGGTTGCAATGTATTGTTACTTGGCAATATGCTCCCATCAGTCAGTAGCCTAATTACTCAAATACTGTGTGTGCACAGAAGTATTTGTGTATCTGAAAAAAGTTCATACTCTTATAAGCAAATTGGTTTAGGGAACAATTCCCTTGTATTGTTGTTAGAACCTGCTGTCAAGATGCATCATGTTTTCCTGTGTAATCCAGGAGAATTAAAAAAAAAAAAAAGAAAAAGCTCCCAGGTCTCTGAATCAATATCCAGCTATGGTATGTGCTAAATTGCCATTGACTGCTGCAAGGCTTTTTTACACAAATGTTCCAATTATTTCTACTGTGATGGTAATAACAGTTGGAAGTTTCGAAAAAAAAATAATTGTGGTTTAGACAAGGTCCCAATACAATATTAAGGAAATGAGCACTTTGAGAGCAAAGAAAGATGTAGTTTAGAACAATATATTTTTGTCAAGAAACTGAAAAGGAGGGGGAAAATCAGACACCAGAAGCTGGAATGAGAAGAACAGGGGCAATATTCTGTGCTGAGACATTTCGTGTTTCAACATAGCTGCTCACTTATTCAGGGGTATTAATCACCTCAAAATGTCAAGCTCTGGTCCAGTAAAAAACCACTATATGTACACATATAAAATGTATTCCACTTTCCCAGTTGCTTGATCATTGAAGAATTGGCTGTTCCTGTGACTGGCTTTGACCAGCCCAAGATTTCATATCTGCAACATACTTTAAAGATGTCCACAGAGGATCTTACGAAAGGAAGGGAAAGTTTGTTGGCACTTGGTTTGTTTTGTCCGTTCTCCTCTGCTATCTGAGAAATGTGCAAGGGCTTTTATGGCTGCAATTCTTCAGAATTTCATCTTAAGTATCATCTTTGTTTTCTACTGTTCTGTAGAAGTGCTCAGTTTACTCAGAGGGTAACCCATCCCACAGTCCCTTGTGCCATAGTTGCCTCCCTGTCCCCTTCTTCACCATTCTCACATAATAGAACAACCTCCTACCTATCACACAGAACCTTCGCCTGGAGTTCATAAAAAGATGTGACAGCTTAGGCTGGAGTTAAGGACACAAGATTGGAGAAGTAGAGGGGTTATTAAAAAATAATCTGCAAGAGCTAGATATAACCAGAATGTGAGATGGAGAGAAAAGTCCAAGTTACAGTTGGCCAGAATATGAAATCCTGCTGTGTTAAAACCAGGAAAACAGAGGTTATTTTCCAGAAAAACTGATGATTTCTCTGATTTTGATTCTATTTGAAAAAATGGGTTTTGTCAGAAGGAGGTTTCCAGGTAAAAAATCATGGTTGCTCTAAGAAAAACTTTCATCTCATGTTTACCATTTCACCTTTGTTCCCACTTTGCATTTATAGACACAGTCTGGTCTACTTCACTGCATCCCAAATGCAAATACCCTGGTATTTCTCTGCTGTCATGGCTCATTGCAGTTCATCCTGCCTTTATGGTGCATCAAGTTGAGGCTACTTGGCTGAAGTTTGAAGGCCCTTTCCTTGCCTATCTACCATTTGCTCAATAAAAAGCTTACTTCCCACAGTCTGGCTGTATAGGATGCCAGCTTTTGTTGTCTGCTCATTAGGTTTTCAAATACACGTTTGCATGCTCTCATTAAAAGGGCCCCTCATGTTTAGAAGCTGGTCCTCTGAATATACAAAGATACCACATTAACGTCTTTGGAGACCATCTTGCTAACTTGCTTTGCTTCAGTGCCTCCAAAAACGAATTCTGGTATGCTAACACCAGTGTTACTGCACTGGCCAGTATTGTTTCATTGTTCTCTGGTACTCCACCCTTCCTACCTCCATTAGGTCTTCTCTCCACCGGTGTCTTGTTTTATGTTTAGTTTGTAATGTCTTGAGGGCAAAGATTATATTTCTGTTCCATCCAGTTTCTGGTTCCAAGCACTTTGAGAATACAGTTTGTTGTTATTCTTATTCTTATTCTTATTATTGACAATAATGTTAATAATATTAGTTTACAATAATAATAATAATAATAATAATAATAATAATAATGTAACATCCTATGAGGAGAAGAAAAGCTTAATTCCCATCCATCCACTCCATGCTCTTTTTAGCAAGGGAGAGGGAACACAGTTAGACAGCAAACACTATGTTACTGTAGTCTGTATCTGAGCATATTTAAAGCCCTTTCACAGTGAATACTGCAAGAAGTTCCATTTATTTCAGCATTAATCACTGGGAACAAAAGTGAAAGAATTTGGCCCTAACTAATGAAAGCCAGCAGTGCTCTGTTGTTGGCAAAGTGTGGAGTGATCCTTTCCCAGAGCTTCAGAAAGCTGAAATGGAGAAGGATGAACATATAGGTGCCAATCTCTTGGTAAACTGTGCAAGAGTGAAACTTCACAGTTGATCCTCATTAAAGATACTTTAAAATGGTGATAATCTGCATATGTAAATAACAAACACGGATAGAGTGCCAGGGCACATGCTAAAACATTTTGTCCTCATTCAAAATGATTCTTGTTTTTCTCAATTCAAAATATTTGTTTGTTTACTTAGAAGTCTAAGCGGATACCTACTCAAATGCTCTTGATGCTTCTCACATAATTTGAACCACAAAATTGGTATGAAATTCACTGCAGTCTGCTATTAGGAAAACAAGCAATGGAAAACCTCAAATCTTTTCTTCCCTTCCAGTGGTAACCCAGACTTACAACATCCCGCTCAGGCCATTTAGCCTGTGATAGAACACAAATTCCAGAGCTCTAGGACCCCTGAAGAGATAAAGATCATTGCCAAAGTTATAAATATTACTTGATGTATTTATATCTAGGCTGTCTGAACTACTATTTGAAGCTACAGAAGCATAGCAACACCGTTTTGAGTATAATAAACTTCAAGAAGCTTCATTACAGTCAATTCCTGAAGAATTACATTAATTATAAAATTTGGTATTGTACTGATTAGTATCAGACTGCACTGTTGATCCTGTAGATCCTGTTATTTCCTCTTTTACTCTATTACTGCTTTTTAAGAGATACAAGTGTAAGGAGCCTCTGTCCTCTAAACAGCATGCAGTAACCTAGGATGCACTCTTCCCACATTTTCCTCTGCAAGACATATCCTGTTTTGTTCTTCTAGAAGTAGACAAATATTGTGAAGCGATTAAACTAACAAAAAATCCTGGCTCTTGGTAATTAAGGACAAGAGCGTAGAAAGGAAACAAGCTGTACTTCTATCATAGTCTTTCATTAGTTTACAAATGGCAAACCAAGATGTAGTCATGTTACTCTTTACTTAGGCCTGATTCTCTTCTTACCAGGTGCATTCGAGTTTTTACAGTTATTTTATTAGAACTAGATCAGGCTGCATAATGGAATATCTAACAAATTAAAAACACACTGCTAATTAGAGTCCAGAATATTATGTAGTATCATTTAACTTGGTGTTTGGAATCACCATGGTGATTGGAAGGAACTATAAATTGCTAAATATATAATTAGAACATCACACTTTTGTGCCACAATGACATCAGAGCATGCATTTGATTAGTTTAACCTTTCCCACAACATTTTACATGCTTACAAGATTTTAAGAGAGATACTACTTTCATTTCTGCCAATATTCTGTTATCAGAGAGCAAAAACATATATAATAGTTCAGCTTCTTTCAAGGCAACTGGGAGTTTCCTCCTTTTTCTTCATCATAAACACAGGTTTCACTGCAATTACTCTGAAAAGAACCATTTTGACCAGACTAGTATCA
Organism: Myiozetetes cayanensis; assembly: GCF_022539395.1. Lineage (NCBI taxonomy): Eukaryota > Metazoa > Chordata > Aves > Passeriformes > Tyrannidae > Myiozetetes > Myiozetetes cayanensis. The sequence goes on along the minus strand of NW_026087742.1, from coordinate 48,468,968 downwards.
AGCAGGAAAACTACTGTTTCTGTGGAAAATGTGCTTTCGTCTTCTTTCCCCTAGAAATATTATCCATCTTATTCTGGATGTCAGAACATTTCAAGCAAGAACACTGATCAGTTGGCTACTTACACACTTAACCAATATATGAAAAATGTGTAAGAGACCAGAACTTTACTATTTTTACCATAATTTCTAACATCCTAAAAGGAAATGAAACATCTTTGTTCTATGGATGATCCATAACACATACCCTTGTTCAAGCAGATTGTGTAGGATAGCTCCTATTGTGACTGCTACTACCAGCTGTAATACATCAAAAATACTCGTGATGGTAATTCGACTTTTAAACAGCTGACTATGATTAAAGGCATAAAGTAAGAATGGGCCAGTTGCTGCATGAGATATGTTCTCATTACTCAATAGCACTGTTCTGGGGAGAAAAGTACACTATCTGATCTTGTTTCTGGATTTAGTTTTCCACAATAAAGTACCTGAAACTAGTAAGATTTTTGTCAGTGCGTGCCACCGAGTTTGGTCTAGGCTTGTCAGTTCAGTTCTGTTGCTGATTATGAAATACAGCCATATAACTGGAGTGTATCTTAGTAACCTGTGGTGAGATAACATGGTATTAGCCATTGCTAGTGTCTCATCACTAATTAGCTGCTTTCAGTAAACCTGGAAGTCTAGGGATATCTTTTATAAGGTAACATCTTCAAAAATGGTATAGAAGGGAACATAATATCTTTTGTTGTATTGCTACATTCTGACCATCACAGCAGGTCTCTGAAAAAAGGGAGATCTATCCCCCAGACAGGCTGGGAATGGTAAGATGGTGCATCCAAGTGCTCTTCTGGCAGCAGAAGAGCACTGTTGAAGGTTGCAGTAGTGGCTAAAGCGAGCTGGTGTTTGTGAGTAGTGACACTGCAGTGTGATACGAAACCTTCAAAACTAATTTAATTATTTCACCTCTAGACTGTGTGTCACTGATCATCTTTATAGGCCAGCTGAATACAATATCAGAAATTAATTTCCCATCTCTACCTGGTTCCTAGCTGATAAAAGCCAGTAGCAGAAAACAGGCATGGTAGGTCTTATGCACTGGTAATGGCTGTGTTGGTAAGAGATTAAATAAAGAGAGGCCGAGGTCAGAGGCAGATTTACTGGGCAGAGGAGCTGATTGTAGGAACCGTAATCCTCTCTTCGCCCATTTACATCAGCAGGTGTTCGCTCTGGGTCATGGGATGTGGGAGTATTTACATAATGGTACTGTCCCCCTTCCAGATCTTGTATGTATCCATCCCTGGAAGATATTACTTTTCTCAGGTCTAGTCATTTGGAGGATGCTGTAGCTGAAATTGCAGGAGGAGGAGTGACATACAATATCATCACGAGTTTGGGCAAGCACATCGTCTCCACTATATCAGCTAAAGTACAGTAGTTCGAAATTAACCTTTCTAGATCAACCTTTTAAGAACAGGGACAATGGAAAACAAATTCATATCACAGAGTAAGCAGAAGATGTTATTAAAATTAAGTGGGAATATGGAATACATCTGTTTGTTTGCTTTTAGCTTCTATGGGTATTGCTGACATTGCAGTAACGGTTTTAATTTAAACAAGATGGGGATATTGATAAGGTTTAACATGACAGCTGTTTCAGTGTAGGGTACTCGCTAGAACTTCAGCCTCTTCTTTGCACATCAGTAATGCTCTGCCGAAAGAGAACGCAGTGAGTAATTGTTTGTGACTAAATGAAATTAAGCCCCTGTTGTCCTTCTCAGCTATCAGGGTCTCTGCTGCTAGTCGTGCTGGGAAACAACGAGGATAGAGAAGGGGCCACTTTTACAACAGTATTTTCTAGATCACAGAAGAAGCAGAGACACAACGTGATTTCCTAAATGGGATAAAGACCCTGCTGTTGCTTTCTGGATAGTCTAGGGATGGAGGAATCAGGATTCCTTTCAGGCTGTAAATGCGTGCAAAAAGTGGCTGCCAGGGTTTTGCTTTGAAACCTCTTAGGAGTGTAAGATCTTGTTAAAGGAGGTGATGTGGGGGGGGGTGGAAGGGTTGATACAGGCGGAGAGAGGTGGGGGTAAGTGTGTGGAATGCAAAGGAAGTGGGAAAGAAACGGGAGAGGCTGTGTTGTGATGACTGTGTCTTGGTCTTCGGAGGAGAGTTGATAAGCAGAGGCCTCTGAAAAAAACCAATTTTCTTTCCACTAAAGTCGCAGCATGGGTGAAGCACGTATTATAGCCTCCCGCGAAAAAGGCAGCCCGTTGCCAGTCGGGTTTTCTGTCACCTCGTCGCGGGTGACCTCTCCCTGGAGCAGCGGGCACCGGCCCTTCGCCGAGCGTCGAGGCTGGTGTGGGAGCGGGCAGCGTCCCGTCGCTGTCCAGGGAGCACGGAGGCGGCAATGGGAGGCGGCGGGGCGCTGACAGCAGGGCAGCCGTGGGGGCTTGGCGGACAGTTCCCAAATAAGGCCCACGGGCACAAGCGGGGTCACGGAATTTAGGCGCGGGGTGGCGAGCCGTGCGGTGTCCCGGACCGTCGGTGGTGCCTGAGCCCGAGGGGCGCGGGATCCCGGTCAGGGCAGGAGCGGGGCCGGACCCCGGGGCATCTTCCCCGCCCCGCAGGGGCCGCGGCGCGGGGGAGGGAGGAGAGGAGGGAGCAGGGCGGCGAGGGGTCGGGCGCGGGACGAGCCGCTAGGGAAGGCTGGCTGCGACAGCGCTGCCCCGGGGGCCGGGGCGGGCGGCGCTCAGGTGAAGGGGCCGCCCGCCCGGGGCTGCGGTGACGCGGCTGCGGCGCGGCGGGGCTGCCCCGCGGCCCCGTGTGGCCGCCGCCGCCCGTGCCCGGCGAGGAGAGCGGCCGGCGGCGCTGAGCGGGGCTGCCCGGGGCGGCATGCGGAGCCGCCGAGGATGAGCAGCCAGCGCCGCCCGGCCAAGGCGCAGCTCCGGAGGTCGCTGAGCGAGCAGCTGCGGGACTCCACCGCCAAAGCCTGGGACTTGCTGTGGAGGAATGTCCGGGAGCGGCGGCTCGCAGGTGAGTCCCGCCGCGCCGCGGCTGCCGCTACCTGCCCGCAGCCGCCCGAGGGGACACCTCGGGGGACGCCCCGGTCCCAGTGGCGCGGGGGGCTCCCTGTCCGAGGGCACGCCTGGTGGGCACCAGCGCCGCTGCCGCCGCCGGAGCGCGGAGACCCCGAGGCTTTAGCCAGGGCGGGACGGGAGCTCCCGGCACCGCCGCGGCTGCCTGCACGGACGCTGTCGGCAGCGACCGGGCTGGTCGGGCTGCGGGCAGGGGCCGGGCTGCGGGCAGGTCGGGCATCCCAGCCCCGTGCAGGCAGCACCTGCCCGAGTGCGAGCGGGCAGGGCGGGGATGGAGACACAAGCAGCCAGGCTCGGGGCGAAACCCACGTCGTCCCACGTCGGAGGCACCTTTTGAGCATCTCCGAAATCAAAGGGCTGACGTTGTCTCTGAGAAGCATGCTCATCTGCTTCTCTGATCTGTTTTCTAAGTCACTTGGAAGTCTAGGTTGGTTCTTCCTAGGATTTGCACGTGAGGAGTACCACAACTCTCAAAGAAAAATGGTCTGTTTCATTTCAGGCACTTTTATAGCTTTAGGGCACCTAACTACTCTGGAACATCGGCCTCCTGCAGTCTTATTATCCCCAGGTGTGGACCGGGACACAGAGCAGGGCAGGTGCTCCAGTAGGTGAGGCCACATTTAGAGCAATGCTATTGCAGCAGCACAGTCGCTTTATGCACACAAACATACGGCTAATTTGTATTTGTAAAATACTTTGTGAATACGAGAAGATCTAGAGGGTGCATGGCAAGTGCAAGGTAGAGTTATTATACTGGAAAACAATACATCAAGATTTATGAGCAGAATCTTGTATAATGAAGTCTAATTTGTGAAGATGGATTCCTCTGCCACATCCTACAGCATTGTTAGGAGTTTGGTGACCTTGTCTAGGGCACTGTGACCTGGTATTGTGTAATGCAGAGGGAAATGATATAGGTCTTCCGACTGTGTCTACAGCACATTAGTTCCTATGTATTAAAGTAACAGATAAAAATTGTGTGGTAATTTTTTGAAAAATGCATCTAAACTGGGTAGCTTCAATAATGAATTACTAAACTGGCTAATTTTGTCATATTATGGTTACTCAAAATACTAAATTGTCTTTACATTTAATGCACTTATTCCTATATTGATAGCAGATGCCAGCAGACATTCAGCAAGGATATTGTTGGCTTTTTTTTTTTTTTTTTTTCCGGTCAAAGACAACTATTGCTTGATTGAGCAAAGGACCTGGGCAGGCTGCCATGAAACTGTAGCCAACTTCTTAAAGCAACTGGGTATTAAAATTGATGGAGTCAAAACTTTTTATTTAATTTGGATAGAATACTGATGTCCTGGGCTTATGCACTGCCATAATTTAAGTGCTATTCATAATATGATGGTGAGACACTGATACACATGCCCTTTAATTAAATTAATTATCTGATGACATAACAAGATGTGTACAAATATAAATATCATCTGTTGATTCCAGATATGTTCTGATGCTTTTCTGTCTCTGACATTTTTGTCCTTGTTTTTATATTTATTTGTCCCTTTGTTCCACGTAGCTGCAGTGTATATTCCTAGGCCTCTTCCAGCTTTTGTTAATGAGAAGGCAGGGAATTTAAGCTGATCTAAATGTGTCATTCTTTGCTGGTTGCCTGATGAGCGTCTTCTGCATCGCCGTAGATCCGATCCCAGTCAGGCAGATAGTTGTACAAGTTCCCTCCTTTTCCTCTAAGCTGATATTGCAGTTCAGCCCTGACTGATAGTGTAACTGGTAACTAGTGTTAAAGAGCAATGACCAAAACAAAATGCAGTTTTAACCATCCTGTCCATCAAGCCAAATAAAGACTTGTGATTAAGTCATTGCTGTGATGACAGCTTTGCAGGCACTTATATAGTTATTTTTTTGGTCTGCTTTGCTTTTTTGTTTGTTAAGGATCTAGACACCAGTTGTCCAACATGTACCTGTAAAGAAAGTAAGCACATGACAGCTTAATTCACAAAAATTATATAATTGTTGAGGTTGGATGAGATGCTGGGAACTCTCCAGTCTAGTCTCCAGCTCAGAGCAGGATCAGCACTGGGAACAGGGCAGGTTGCTCTGGGCTTTCCCCAGTGCTCCTTGGGAAGAGTTTCTGCCCTGATGTCCATGTGTTGGAACAGAGGGTAGCAGTACACTGTTGGGCAGCGGGTGTGTGAGCTAGAGAAAGGAGCTGAACCTTGGCTAGAGCAAGGAGAGCTGAACTTTGGCTCAGCTGTTCTCAAAGAGGCAGACAGCATGACTGGGTTGCTGTGGAAAGTAGGCTGTGCATAAAAAGACTGCTACAGTGTGCTCCTTCCCTTTCTCCCTCCTGCTTACAACAGAGGTGATGAGCAGCCTGGCTCTTGGCGACAGGGTTGCTCTGTACTGTCTCTTTTTCAGGACAGATCTATGGTGCCCAGCAGCTCTTAGTCACTCTTTTGGATTCACTGACTGGGATTTGTTTTTAAACAATGAGTGTACCCTCTACAGTGCCAAAAATGACACCCTTAGGGTTTTTTGTGCTTTTCATAATTTTTGCAGAGGTATTTTACACTTTCTGTGTTTTCACTATGCTTATGGTTTTAATTGGAATTCACAAACTGAATGGGAAATGTACCAGAATTTTAACGCCCTGTAAGGACCCATTTGTCTGAAAAGTTGTGTAAAATACTGTTTGTTTAATGTAATACTGAACTACTATGTCATTATTGAAAACCAGTGTTTGAGGAATTTAACTTGGGTATTTAACAGAGTCTCCAGAAGCGATGACCTAAGCTGATTCTTAGATCACAGCTCAAATCATGATTACCCCTTACAGTAAAATGCAACAAGTTGTTGTTACATTTGTTCTATGTAGGGGAAAAGTGCCACCCTCTATCTGGCATTCTTTCAGTTATTATATACTACAATAAAATAAAAATTTAGTCTTGAAATTTGGTATTTTGAAGTCAGGAAACACCAGAGGTAAGGATGCCTGTTGCTGAATTGTGCAGCCTCCTCACAGGGTATGATTGTTAAGATTCACAGGACTGGCATGATCACCTCATCCTTTTTTTTGCACAGAATCTTTCAGCCTCATTCACTGTCCAAAGTAATGATCCCCATTGCTGAATCTGTTAACCTAGAGCCTGCTGTACTGCAGCTTTCTCAAATCCTGGACTGAGCACAGAATTACAAATTCCTTTAAGTGTTCATGAGCATGGTGCTTAGGAGCAGGGCATATCATTAATGTTTTAGTTGTATTCCTAGAATCTGTATGGTTATATTGTTCCCATTTTACAGATAGAACCAGAGACACAACGAGACTGAACTCAGGAATCAAGTCTTGAGAGTTAGAATTTGAATTTTCGACTTCAATATTCGAATTGTGGCTCTCAGTGGTTCCTGTTGCACAACATTTGTGCAAATTGGCATTTGGGCTCCAAGTGTCCTGCACCCAGAGAAAGAATAACTTGCATTTTTTTCAAAGTGACTTGGTGGAAAACAGAAAAGAATGGAACCAAAGGGCATAGTTTACTTGGCATAGTCTCAGAAACCTGGTTTTTTTCCTATATGCTGTCTCCCACCCTGCAGGAGTCCTGCAGCTGCTGGCCTAGCTGGGTATTTGGTGCTGATACATGACTAGAGCATTATCTATCATCAGATGGGATCCTTGGATACTGCATGTGAGGATGAAGTTAAGACTTTGTCCTAGTGCCTAGTGGGAAGAGGGTTGAGTTAGAATTAAGCGGGTGACTTCAACTCTGAGACTTACTGAAGTTTGAAACTTCATGACCCTAACATTCTTCTAATAATGGAAAGCTTTGTCTCTAATTTCCTCAGTTTAGCTTTTAGCTGCGGTTTAGCAATCTACACAGATTGCTGCCAGGATTTCTGCTCTGAAAGGCTGCCTTCACTGTGTCTATGGCACAGATACACCCTCAATCTTTTTGCCAAATCTTTTCTCGCCTAAGCTTCATGTCCCACAATACTTTGTATATTCCGTGTTCTTGAAGAGATTAAACCCCTACCTGATTTCCTCTAGCTCTTGTGGTACAATTCCTTTTATCTCTTCATTGACATCCTCTACTGCCTACTGCAACAGCAGTACCAGACAGGATACCCTTAAGCACTGTCCCAACTCCTACTTAGCTGCAGAGCTCTTCAGAAGCAACTGCTTGTGGTAGTGTTGGGGAAGGATTTCGGATGCTCCCACTCTTTTCCTGGCTTGGCCGTGCTCTGAGTAAGTGCACCTTGGGATCAAGTTTTCCACTGAGTCTCCACTGAGTGGTTTGCTCAGATTGATATCTCAAAATATTTTAATTTGTCCAAGTTTGGACAGATTTTTCAGGTGCGCTAGAGTGACTCTTGAACCTTCACTGTGAGGTTACAGGTTTTTATTCCAAAGGATGAAGCACTAGTGTCTCAAATCAAGAAGCATGAAAATGTACAGTGGGACAACATAAGATTGACCAATTTTTTTCTTAGAAATGGATTACCTGAAGCTTCAAAAATTGAAATGGGAGCATGAGGCAGGCTCGTGAGTAAAAGAAAATTTTAGTCTAAAGAAGCCAAAATTAAGTTGTTAAATGGAAAGTTTTAGAAGACCTACTCTAGGGTATCCTTAACTGTTCAGGAGGACCTTCTACATTAATTGGCAGCTACAAGTATCTCTTCAAATATGACTGAAATGCATTTATGTCAGAAATGAAACTGAACATTATTTGAAGTAGGGTAGAAAATGGAGACTAATTTGTCCAGCAGGAACTAACTGCCACATTCAGCATGCAGCAAAGATGTCAGGGCAATGCACTTGCTCCTCTTGAAAGTAATTTGTTGTTGGTTTGTGGTTTATTGTGGTTTTGTTGGGTGCAAATGAACAACCCTGAGTTTGTAATTGCACCTCTGGCAGCATGGTGCTCCCTGGCACCAGCTGATCTGTTGATCCTGACGAATACAGAAGTGAAAAGTGGGTCTTAAAAAGCTAGTGATCACAACCAGAACTGTATGAATTTTAGTCCAGTTTTCTGTCATGCCTGTATGGAGGCAAAAGCAGTTATATTTCTGGAGCCTAATTACAGAATTATAAAATCTATAGGCTGCTCATAGTTTTTAGTTTTCATTTAAAATGGAACATTTTTAAGAAATTGCTTTTGAAGTTTGTACTCTGAAAAGCTGAAGTCTATTTTGATGTGAGATCACTGTTAGGAGAGCCAAAAGAAACATATGTGCCAGGCTCCCAGGTCCTCTGAGAACCCCTGTGCAAAGGCAGGTGTCCTCCTATAGGGTCAACTTCAAGTCTGCTGCATCTTGGTATTATTATATTACTGAAATTTATTCTTAATTAAGACCTTTGTGTACAAGCAAATCTGTCAGGTTAATCTACTTAAAACCATTCATGATAAGGAGTGAATTTTTTTATAAAATAATGTTGCCAGGTCAGTTTTCATTAAAGCCTGTGGGACAAGTACATGTGAAAAATGTGGGGTTTGTTGTGGCCAGTTTGGTGGGCATATTTTTATGTTCTATTTTAAAATCATGCATGTGTATTTCTAGAAAACAGAGTTGTTGCAGTCTGTGTCCCCACCAGTGCACTGGAGAATACAAGATGCTGATTCTCATGTGTGTTGATAAGATGTATATGTGTAAATTCCCCCTTAACCCAGCTCCATCAATGGGAAAAGACCATCCTTTGTCAGGGAGAAAAGTTATGAAAGGCGTTCTTTATTCGTGACAGAGTGCTTTGGGGAAGAAAGAAAGTGACTTATGAGTGATTTGTTTGGTCAGGCATGCCAGGAAATTTTCTGCCCTTGTATCAGTCCTAAAGAAAATTAGTAGCCAAAAATATAGTCATTGATCTAATAAATTATATTGATCATGCTGTATATTCTGTATTATTCTTAGGAGGCTTTTTAGAATAATTTACTTAAAGTATACATAGGCTTTTCTTTGCACATAAGTTATATCAGTATCCTGTAAGTTCTATCTCCTTCCCTAGGCACTCCTTGAAGGCCAGTGGTTTGAATCTGAAAAGGGAGCAATGGTGGCAAAATACCACCATTGTTAGTTCTGCTCCTGCCAGGTTCTCATGACCTCAGCAACAAGAAGTTAATTCCAGAAATACAATTACAAAAATACCAATATGCTTGACCTGCCAAGTATTTCTGTATCAGCATGAGACTGCGAAGGGGGGTGATGGAGTACTCCCCACTGTCTCAAAGTACAGAGAAAGATGTAATTTTTTCATACTCATTCCCGTGGCTCTGCTGCCATTTGCAGTGTAGGATTTGGAGTTAGAGTGGAGGAGTAGCAAAGGTTCCTAGGGTGACAACAACATTTATCTTCTGGTTTTACATTTAATACATAAATTTTGTATTTGAACATGTACTACTTCCATCAGAGAGAGCTACATCTGAGATTATTTTCCTAAAAGAAATTCAATTTTGAATAATTAATTTCCTGACAGTATGAATACAAATCTCTGCCGATAAAATGGGGAATCAGTGCTTGCAATAGAACTAGATACCACTTGAATCAGTCAGTTTCCATTTGATAGCTATTTATAAAAGATTCTTGATAGGTCTCCATTTTTCTGCAGGCCATATACATGGTCTCAGTTCATTCCACCTGTAGATGTTTCTATGTGACTAGAAGAAGGCTGATACCTTGTCAGTTTGCTACACTGTGCCTTTATGGAGTATTCTCACAGGCATTGTAATTATTGCTGATATTTGCAGACCATAAAAATGAAAAAAAATCATAGTACTATTTTTCCAGAAGCAATATTTACAATACAATTTTGTATAAGTTCCTGTACATTTAGATAGAGGGTTTATTGGTACTCATATTTTTCAAAGATGTATAGGAGCTCATATAGATTGACACAAATACTTAATGTATTTGTTTGACATTAAACAGTGATGATGTTTTTCCATCCCAAGATTGCTTCTTAATATCAGTCATGGCATATTAAACAATGTATCTTCTCCGTTATTTCCTATTAGATGTTTCTAGGTTTATTCATATGACTGTAATCATATAGGCCACTTGCATATCCACATACAAATGACTTTATTTATAATTATAACTATGCCAGAACATTTATATAGAACATTTATATCCACAGTAAACTTTTAGCTACTTAGTGAACATCAATACAGTCCATTGATGTCCGGCCAGCAAATTCCTAAAGATGTGACATTTCTGGACTCAGGAAGGCCCTGGAGACTGGACTCCCATTCTTCTGCTTTCCCAGCTACAGTAGGATGTGGTGCTTAGTTTCAGGAATCAGTGAAGTCTCAATTCTGAATTTTGTGGTGCTGCTTTTTGTTTGAATGAAATAAACCCTTCAAAATGTCCCATAGTGTCATATTTTTAAGGGTTCTGAGAAAGTAGATGACTTAACAGTATGATCTGTGCAATACTTGCTGGGAAATGGCCTTATTTCACAGTAGTGATTTGACTCACAATTGTCTTCTCGTATTTTGAATTTCTTGAGAGACAGATGTTCTGTCTTGCTCTTCCTCATTTCTTTTGCTTTTCTATCATACCATGGCCAAATCCTGTGCTTCTATATATCATAGCTCATGTAAAAATTATCTCCTCAAGTCACAATTCATTGAGAAACCCAGCTTTTACTTCAACTGAAGCAAATTTGAATAGCAAATTTAAAAAGAAAATGTGAACTTCAGAGTCTAAAAAGACAGGAAAAAAATATAGTTTGTAAAATGTCAGTTTTGAGCAAGCCTCATGATTTTAAAGAAGTGATGCTTGTCTTACAATTCATGAAAATTTGGGTTTGGGAATATTATTTTCAATTAAATAAGAATTTGTGATGTTTTCTTTTGATTATTGCAAGCTTAAAAATATGACATTGTAGGAGGTTCCTTGACTGACATTACAGTATTCACAAGAAGACTGTATTTCTGTAGCTCCTTTGCACATCCTGTTTACAGTTCAAAAATGAAAATATTTTGACAATTAGACCATCCTAGTGCACCTTATACTGCAAATAAGCAAAGGCTGAGTGCATGCAGATATGTGTGCAGCAAGAAGCTATGCTGGAAGAAGGGATCGGGAACATCTGCAATTCATTGCAGTTGGTTCCATAAAACACCAAACTTCAAAAATCAATTTAATCACTTTACATAATAATCAATTTCATGTGAAATACTCTACCTGTCATTCCAGTAGAGGGCAGTAATTTACATACAGTAATATCAATTAGTGTGTGTAGGCAACATGCGTCACAGAATATTAAACACAATAACTGGTTTTATTAAGGTAGTACAATATTCTAGGCATACTCTGTCCTCAAGGATAAATTGCCACCCAGAAGTCTTATTTTCCATGCTTTTGCAGCAGGACTTAATCGCATCTAATTACAGTACATTTATGCAAGTTGCACTCAGCTCACTAAACAAAGTCATCTCCACATGCCCCAGTGCTACATGCAGAGGTGTGCAACATATGTCCCCACTTTAATGACATAACTCCTCCAGACTGAGGGACTGTGACACTGGTCCTGCATTATTTGGGTCACTTAAAGAAAGTGTGCCCAAAAGTACATGTTTGGCTCCTGAGATACTTAAATGAAGTTCAGAACTGTGCAGTGCAGATATGTTCTTTCTACTCACACCGTGCTAGTCTGAAGCAGCATGTACAAACAAACTTTCCATGCTCTGGCGTAGAGTCCTGAAGTTACTTCCATTACTTAACAGTGTAGAACTAGAAAAAATTTATGAGAATTAAAAAGATGTTTTCAGCTAGCATGCCAATCAAAACTAAAACATACTCTGCTGTATATAATTGCCAGAATGAATTGTATTTCAACAGATAATTTCATTGAGATACTGATTTTTTTCTTTGTTGCTGTTGAACAGTAAGCATATAGAAAAGTTTTTCTATTCAGAAGTATTTTTTACAGATGCAGCAACATACTGTAGTACAGTGGAAGAGAAGGCACTGAAACTTATAAGAGTTTTGTTTCTTTAAGCTATAAGAATTTGATTTTTAATCTATTTCAACAACACTATAACCTGAAATTTATGCTTAGCAAAAAATTGTATAAACCATGAGTATTTCTTTAGCAGCAAGGTAAATTCATTAACTTCATAATCACTTGCTTAATTTTATAAATACTTCTCAAATTTTACTTGTCACATATGTAAATAACATGGGGATAACTGGTTTCTTCTGTTGCTTGAGCCAAATGAATAACACTGGTGCTCCGATAAACCAAGCAGGATGTTTTCTGGGGAGGACTGGTTTTCCAGACCATGATGATGCAGAAGGCACTGAACCTTCACAGTTCATTTAATACAGAAGCACTTTTAAAATACCCACAAAACTGGAGTTCAAATGTACCTTATATGTAGATCTGTCTGAGTTTGAGCGAAGAGTTGCTTGAAATATCTTTGTATACAGTCTTCTGTTGCTGTAATTTATGAATAAATTCATGGTAACTTCCAGCTCCAGGGCAAGGATAGCTTAAGGGCATGTTAAAAGGGTTAAATCAAAATCAAAATTAGAAATGTTACTCAGTCAAAATACTGAAAAATTACACTTAGCATTGCAAAGACAGGGTTCCTAAAGATTTAGGAACCTCCTTCACTGGTTCATAGCTTGCACTTCCCTAAAGTGTGTTGCATACATGTGTTAAGTTTATGTTACATTCGCTGCATGGAGGAGTGAGGACCTAAGCATTTGTCCCAACCTCTTGGTTATGTTCAATGTGCCTTTCATTCCTCTGGTAAATACACCTCATTTTTCCCCTCTCAGTGCCACTCATCCTGATCTGAATGACATACTCTTTCACAGCTTATCCGGAAAAGTGCTGTAGTAAATTATTTGAGACTGAGTCATTTATGTGTCAGTTTGCTGAAAGAAAATGTGAATGGCATCTCATGGTCTTGCTCATTTTAAGAGGTATCTTTAACATACGGACAGATTTTTATTGAAATAAATCAATTTTACAAGGAGATTTCAGCCCTTGTATTTATAGTAAGAAAGAAACTTTTCATTTATTACACTGGAAAGGCCACAGCTGGGAACGCACTCATTAATAGACACAAACAGATGGATTCTGACAAGTCTGTGAACTATTCACACTCTTCTTTAGCAAATATTTTGCAGTAATCCCAACTTGCAAATGTTACTTAAGAAACAAATATGTAACTGTCTCAAGCCACAAAACAAAAGTCATGAGTGACTTTAAAATACTGTGAGTGGATTATGCATATGATGATGATGTCAGCTGTCACCATCATCAAACTTCAGTCAAAACACTCCCTGACCTACAGAGCTATCCCACTGCCTCTTCTTCCTTGCCCTGCCCCTTTTGAAGAGTTTATAGCCACCCATTGCAGAACTCCACAGTTTTACGAGTCATCCCACTATGTCTCTGTGATGGCAACTATGTCGTAGTTTTCCTGCTGCACAGTGGCTTCCAGTTTCTCCCATTTGTTGCCCATTCTGTGGGCATTGATGTAGATACACCTCAGCTGGGCTGTGATCCCCCCACCCTGTCATTAAGCAGAGAAGTTTCTCCGCCTGGGCGCACTCCCACAGCTGTGCTCGCAGCTGCCATCTCGTACTGGTACAAGAACCAGGCCCACCCTGCAGGTGGCACCTGGGTGGCAGTGTGTTCCTGGGCAGCTGTCAGTCATGCTGGGTGTGGAGCTTAGCAAGGCCATGGCTTTCTGCCAGGTGATACCGTTGCTCCCTGGTCGAGCTGGCACTGCTCCACAGCAGCCTTCTGTGCAAACTGCTGTGCCACACCCTGGTCACAACTGCCCCCTAAGGGCTTATTTTACACATCTGTCCCCCTGTCAGCTGCTGTCCTGCTACCTGTGGGTCCTGGAGGCTCTCGGCTCCTGATGAGGTTCCCAGTTTTAGTTACGCTGTGTTAAATCTTCCGCCTTTGCTCCTGGCCCCAACTAGGTCCCTGTCCCACTCACAGAGGGCAGGGTGTCTGTGTAGATGTGTTGAAGCCAGGATTTTCAGTAAAGGCTGGCACCACTTTTTCTGCTTTCATTTGTGGAAGTCACTGTTTGAGAGAAGGTAAATGTTCGTCTTCAGAATAGCTTGCTAAACAAAGTAGAAGAAAATTAATTTTACAATATAGGCAACTGCTAGAGAAGTTGATCGTTTTAAGAAAACTGATAGGAGAAGGACTGCTGTGTAATAGTATAATTAGTGACTCAGATCATGTGCTTTCAAGTAAAATCAATGTGTAGCACACATTTTTTCTCTTCAATTTTTAAACTTAAGCTTGTACATTTAAAATTTTATCACTGTATTTTTGATATCATATGAAGGTAAAAATGACAATTGATTCCTCTTTCCTGCATTATTTATTACTTCATTCACTTTTACCACGTTTTCTCTTACTTTTCTCAGTCGAGGTTTTTCAAGCTCCATGGCAGCATTGAGCCCATCAGCCCATCAGCCCATCAGCTTCCTTTGAACCAACTGGGAAATTCTATAACCAAAAATACATAGTCAACTTTCCAAATGTCAGTAATTGCCATTAACACGCATAACCAAACACATGTATATTGAACCTCTACCTGAATTTCTGCCACATAGTGAGGTATTTGGAAGTTGCCCAGTGTCTTTCCTGGGAAGAAAGTCTTACAGCTTTGTTAGCAGCTAAATATTGGACCATTTTTTTCACTGACATTTACTTTAAAAAAGTAAAGAGCTTCCCTAAAATCAGCAGAAACACTCTGGATTCTGATGTAAGGATGGCTTTTATCATCACTCCATCACTCCTGAACATAAAGAAATGTAAGTTCATAGAGAATCAGAAGCATGTAGTTTTATATCAGCTTGGCAAATGAGTATTTTGGTGATAGTATTTGAGCTCTCTGTATATCTCTGGACAGCTCCAAATGCTTTTGTTTCAGAACAAAACTGATTATTTGATTATGGTCTTCATTCAACCGAGCACCTAAATGCTGTATAGATTTATATGGTTAAGTGTTTGACTCATGTGCACTAGTCTGTTTTTTTTACATTTAGCCTCTAAACCAACAGTATATTCTTTTAAAAAAGATTGCTGTCTATTATGTCAGTGTGGTTGGATGAGTGAGTTCTTCAGAAACAGGAAGGTACCAGAACATCCATATTTCCAACATATAATAAAACAAAAGATACTATACCTAATCTGATTCAAATAGAGGTCAAATACATTTCAGAATCTGGGTTAGACAGAACACCACCAAATAAAATTGACTCTGAAACATCTGGTTTGTTTTATACAAAACCATAAACATGTGTAATTACTAAACGGCCTAAGCTGTTTCTTTTGAAGGCACTCTAAACAACAAGGACAGCAGGACAAGTGTTTACAAAGCCAAGGCATATATATTAATCGTGGTATGGCAGCATTTTAGAGAAAGTATCAAATTCAGAGGGATTATAAAACAGCTGGGATGAATTGTAGGTAAGAACTGTTTTAAATCTCTGGATTCTAGGTCACAATAGAGGCTTTAACACAGGGCACTTGCTGCTTCTTGCACTCCTTTGTGTTGCTTTCTCTTAAGGGAGAATCATGACTTGTAGAGGGCTGAAACCATTATCTCTTCTTTTATGGAAAGCATAAGTTGGTGCAGTCGTTAGGGATCTTGAAACTGGGAAGAAGTTTATTGCTGTGACAGATCGGGCAACATATGGAAGGAAGTAAGATGTTCTCCAGAGACAGATTAAGTTTTTACCAAGGCATTTTACTGAAATTTTGGAAAATAAACAGGTCACTAATTGAGTCCAGATTTAGCTACTGCAAATTGTGCAAAGATGTTGCAAGCCAGATGCTTTCTCCTATTTGTTTTTACAACCCTTTCTATTTATAGATGCCCTTATTTAACGACTTATTTCTTTAATAGAGGGCATTGTTTTGCACTGAAAGTCTAGTCTCTCAATTTTGCCAGTAGATGCCTGACTAAAACATACATGTTCACATAATTGCATGGGATGAAACACTCAGCAATAACATAATAAGTATGAAATAATCAGTAGGAAGAAGTTAACATTTAATTCTTCCCTGGATTTCTTAGCACATAGCAATTTCAGCCTTTCTTTATGCAAACCCTGCTAGTGAAATGGTAGAGACAAAGAAACCTATCCCAAGATGGCATCCTTAGACTTAGCTTGCCAATGAATTTGTGAATGCAATCCATGTTGGCATTTCCCTATCTTCCCAAGGTATGCAACATAACCACTGATGTACCTGTCAGCCCTGCTAAAGCACAGTTTCAACTTGAACTCCAGATTAAGGTCGGATTCCAAAATGGGAAAGGAGCAGACAAGTCAGCTAAGCTTTACCAGAAATACTTGTAAAAAGAAATATTCATTCCTTTTCCATTTAAGTTTCTTTTAGTCTTCAGAAGGCAGATTATATTATGCTCTATCCACGCAACCTTGATTCATGTTATAAATAACATACAGAGTGAAAAACATCTCTGACTTGAAAGGAGTGAGTCTAGTGGGAATGCCTTCTAAAACAATTGATCTAGTCACACCAGGTCCTTTGCAGTCAAGACAGAAATAGGTACCTCTGAAAGCAAGTCTTGTCATCCCGAAATAGGTGTGTGAGACAAGAGGGTTGAATTGCCCTCCAGTGGTGCTTATTTCTTTCCATAATCCTAGCCAAGTGACAGCACCAAAGACCTGCTTGCATAAGTGACAAATGGGGAAAAGCCATCCCCTTCAGCTGCCACCTGAGTGCCTTTGATATGGAAATCAGTGAGCCACTAGCACTGCAGAAGTTTAATTTTAGAGGTTGCTGCTTATAGTATCTCTGGCTTAAAGTACCTGTTCAAGTAAGCAAAGCAAGAGATGGAGCTGACAAGGCATATGTGACTTCAATGGCACTTGAACATGCACTTAAAGTTACATGTTCCAAGAGTAACCAGATAGTGTACCTGAACCTTGCTTAAATGTATTTCTTCATTTCCAGTTTATTCTGGGTAGGCAGGTTGTGAACTGCATGTCTTTAGAAGACATGCTGAATTCCTTGTAATAAAACCTGTGTGATTTTACTTGTGAACCCTGACAGGTTTAGCTAAGCGAAGGGCTGCAACCATACAGAATTCTTAATGCATGTTTTAAAAGTGCATTTGAGGTTCACTTTTTAAAGTACTATTTAGTTATCTAATGTGTGAATATTTATTGTACTGTGTCCTCAGTCAGCGCAGAAGTCCATCAGCCTCAGGTATCCTGTTTTTCACAACAGCACAACATGCCTAGGAAAGAGTGTAACAACATGACAAGTTTATAGTATGACCTTTTAGCTTCCAGGTTTCAGTAAATAGTTCTTTGCTGATGTTGTTAACAAGGCTGCCAATTAGGAACAAAGAGGGAGGTTTACGATGTGACTGTGCACTTCCTAGCTGAGCTACACCTAAGCTGGTGAGACACAGAGACTTTTTCCCATTTGAAATGTTCTGGAGACGTGTAAAGCCCCACATCACATTGCTATTTTAAAAAGTTATTTTCACATCATTCACAGGTGTCACGGCCAGAGTTGTCACATGAATTGTCAGTAGTCTGAGCAAAGGGGGAACAAAGTTTACTTTTAAAGCATGCAGGCTTAC
This sequence comes from Myiozetetes cayanensis, assembly GCF_022539395.1. NCBI lineage: Eukaryota > Metazoa > Chordata > Aves > Passeriformes > Tyrannidae > Myiozetetes > Myiozetetes cayanensis. Next base: position 48,451,306 of record NW_026087742.1, on the reverse strand, counting down.
TAGTGGTTTGAAAGCAAAACATTCAGAACTCCATTTGGTTTTAATTCATCATCCAACCTATTATGTTTGGTAACATATTAGGAACGAGTGAGTATATTATTTGTCATAAGCTCCTTGGGACATAAAAGGAGGAGAAATAAAGACTGAAATACATGAATCTCTATTTCATTATTTTGCAATCCAAGAACAGAGTACGTACAGAGTATTTTAAAGTCAATTCTAATCTCAGCTACATAAGTGCAAATCCTGAGCGCTTACAGTATATACATGAATTCTGGTTTGGAGACCTCCACAGCAGCATAATCTGAAAACTTCTTTCAGGACCCAGTTTTGTCTTAATTTCATGTCCTCACAGCTCAGAACACCACTTGCCTGTCAAAATCTGATTGAGGAAAAGAAAATTGGTAAACATAAACAGGACCAACCTTCTTTAGAGGTCAGGTGCAATTTCAGTTCTGCAATCTTTAGTTGCCCAACTTGAGATACTTCAAAGAGGTCTTATGTTCAGACAGAGGAAACCAACATTCCCAAAAGTCAGAGCTGTGCAAGTGTCGTGGAAAACAGACCCAAGATGAGTAGTTCCTTTTGAAGGTTTTGGCCAAGGAATTTTTCCAGTAAAACTGCATTCCATAAACATGGAGCAACACCTAAAGTAGACAACAACAAATGAGGAACACTGTGGGATTGATTTGAAACAGAGCTGTGTATTCAGAAATTGGGAAAGGGAGGAAGCCTGTGAGAGGGACGTGATAGGATGCCAGGATAAAGTCGAGGGTAGACGGAAATATTTTCATCACACTGGAATTGAGAGAGTGAGAAGAAATTCACAGCTGTTATGGACCTTATCAACCAACTCTCTTGGTCTGCCTACTTCGAGCAGAGGGGGAATCAACAGAAGAGACATCTTGGTAAGTGACCGCTGGAGGAGGATGTGCAAGGGAGTGTGTGGGCTAGAAAGGAGAGAGGTCAAGTACAGCCACTGGGGGTACTGGAGGAGAAGGAGGGAATGTCTGCTGGAAAATAATTCACCTTGTCTGCATTGCTGCAAGTTCTAAGCTATCTCTGGCCCTTCCTGCACACTGGAGGGCAGACTGTGGGAAAGGAGAGGAGCAAACTGTCTGCCCTTTCTCAGGAAAAGCAGTGTAGTGACTGCCAAGGGAGCTATAGGAAGCCCTTTCCTCTGTGTCACTCCTGCTATTTGGCAGGCTTCCACTCTGTAAAAAAAGCCCACAAAAAGCCACCTGAAGCTTGTCTGCCAAAATTACTTTATCCAGTGAGACACATCAGCGCTATGGTGTGTATATGGTGCAGTGGAAACTGTGAGTGAAAAAAAAAAAAAAAAAAAAAAAAAGAGTGCCAGAAATATGGAGTCTAGAAACTGAAAGCTTAAATTATGCACAGAGCATTTGATTACTGGGATACAGAAAATCCTGGCTAGGAACTTGTCCAGTTCATAAGTATCTATATTGTAAACTGTCCCACTGCTAGTTTATTGTGAAAGGTCTGCCAGGGGTTATTGTGGGGGTTTTGGGGGGAGAGTATTTTTTGTAATAAGAAAAGAAATTACATATATGTGTGTATATATATATGTAACTGATACTCCTAAATTTTCCAATATGAAGAAAGAAATAATTTGGAATTAAAAAAAATGATAGGCATCATGCATTCTCTTTCAGACATACAGGGCAACTAATGCAGTGTATAGAACACATGATGTAGATTATGCTGAATTCTAGCTTTGGATGAGGGATATGTGGTCCATGCATGTCCCATATGCCCCCTGGCTTCTTTATTTGTGAGGTTACTAATCAGGCACCAGGATGGCTGAAATTATGCAGCCAGCTAAGTGTGCAAGTGTGTTGGTCACACTTACTGTGAGATGGTGGGTCAGCCTTAAAGTTGTTGTCCCACTGTACATTTTTATGCTACTTGATTTGAGACACTAGTGCTTCATCCTTTGGAAAAAAAATCTGCAACCTCACAGTGAAGGTTCACTGCTCATCCATACTATTTTCTGTGCTGGATGTTTGTTCTGGTTCTGGGATGCCCAAGATCTGGAGGAGGGAAGAAAATGTCACATGCACCCTATTCTGCAGAGCATGGGCAAGCACATACCCAGATACCATGGGGAGGACCTAGTGGCTGCCTTGGTGGTGATGGCTTGGGGATTGTAGAATAAAAAAAGAGACGTTTTAACTGTCAGTGAGCAAAATGCTTTATATACACCCCACAGAGTACTTCTTTATGTGCTAGTCTGCAGTCCAGCCTTAGAGTCAAGACTCAGCTTATCAGTTAGTGCATATTGGTTTGCAAAGCCACATGTGTGAACACTACATCCTTGTTACACAGTATTTACAAGATCCGATAACATGCATTTAAAAACATATTGGGAAATCTGTGGCATTCTGCAAGTTTAGGCAATAAGTGTCTCATCTGAAGGAATCCACTGCAGGTGTAGGACCATTCTAAAGGATATTTATTTCCTCCTTAGTTCATACAGTTACAGTAGATTTTAGCCTGCCTCCAGTGGACTGATACTGCTTATAAGGAAATCTACCTACAAAATTGTCCTTTTTTTTTCTCTTTTTTTTTTTTTTTTTTTTAATATAGATGCCCAAATAGTTAAGAAAGGCAAAGATTATTGTTATCAGTCAGGAAACTGATACAAAGACAGGTTAGACAATTTCCCTGAGGTCTTCCAGCAAGTCACTGTCAACTAGTCCTGCACCTTAACCATCACTGTCCATCTGCCCCACTGGGCCAGAGACAAATACTTGTTGATTTCAAGGAGCCTGGAAAATTTCACATTCACATGCACCAGTCCCATGCTGCTGTGTTTGAAACAGTGTTTCAAGAGCTATTCTGTTCTGTCTTCTTGCTTTTTAAAAATTTTTACAAAATGTTAACTTTGGCATTGTCTCTCTAGCAGAGATGAAAAAAACCTTCTCTTAAAACCAAATCAAAACCTGAATATTTCCTCTCTTGCCTCTTTCATCACCGTGGCACTGGAGTCTTGTTGAAAACAAAATAAATAGCAAAGCCCTCACATGAAGTCTGTGAAGGCATGAACCTTCAGCTGAGATAGGAATGTTCGCCTGTGGTTCAGAGTGACACCAGCAGTAGGGCTGTGTAGGGATTTACAATGTATTTGGATAACTGTAAGAAACTAAGTTTATCTAAATACTTTCTTATGTTATCAGTGTGTTATCCAAACACTTTGTTAGTGACACTGTGAGATTAGGATGTGTGTTAAGCCCACCACTACTTAAATATATTTACACAGTTCCTGTGGGATTAGTTTTAGTAACGTGTATAGATTCAGCAGATGGAGTTGCACTAAGAGTGTGGAAACTACTTTTAGCTCATTCCTGTCATAATACTCTCCAAATATTTTAGCAGAGGAGGTCTGCCACCTGAAACATCTTCCTCTCTTTTGACATCTGTTTTGAACTCTATTTATTTCCCAACTGTTTGTGTTCTTTTTAATTTACTGTTGAGAACCACCATCTTTAGGGACTTACACAGTGTGGGATGCCGGCTATTCTCGGCTTGTGAAGAGTTCAGCTAAGGCCAGTGGAGTCTCTATTCATATGCTGGTGTGGTTTGACTGAGAAAAAATACGATGTTTAAAACTGAACAGCAGTGAGACCATAATGCCTAAATTAGCAGTCAAGCACTGGATGAAACAACTGACCCCTTCCAATGACTTTATCCACCAGCCAGGAGCTTTTGGTCCCTTTTAAGCCCCAGGGAGAGCAGAAGGGACAGAAAGGTCACATCCTCTGAGCCCGAAATTGTGGCCAACAGACCACCAGCTTATACTTCACCAGCAAATATGACAGGAGGGCACAGAAAGGCTGTGCCCAGGGAAATACCGTCATTCTGCAGGCTCCAGCCACAGACCACAGGAGTGGTTATTTTGATGTATTAATGCACTAGCAGTGCTGTTAGTATCCCACGTTTACATAGTCCATGGGGTGGGTGCAGTCTGGTTAGCTCAGGTAAGAATATATACTGGCCACTCCTGGTCAGACCAATCCATGTCATGTGTTAGGCAGCAGGCAGATGCAACTATTTTGGGAAAAATATATTGCTGGGACAGACATATAGTGATCCTGTACATGTTATATATCCTACTTGCATTCACATGGTTCAAGGAGGTCCTGAGCCATGAGCTGTAATTCTGTGCTTAATGCTGAATTTTTCTTCCAGGAATTTAACCCTTTTTTGAACTCTGTAAAGAAATACTGATGTTCAATCATTTTGAACCTACCCCATCATCATTTCACTTACTGTTCCCAACTTTATCCACTGCAAGAAAAGACCTCAGCACACCAACTAGTAGGCAGACCTTTGTAATAGCATAATGATGTTTGTTGGTTTGTGCTCTATTACTTTTCTAAAAGGTTTTAAAATTTTCTTAGCTCTTTTTTGTTTCTACTGAGCACTTGTATTGGATTTTCATAAACCTGTCCAAGATTTGTTTCCTCAGTGATAACAGCTCCATTAAATGTCATCACTGGGCACTGTGTACCTATAGGGTAGTTTTTATCCAGTACATTTATCAGCAGCACTTAGTTTTAATGCCTTCTCAGTCAATATTATAAGAATCACTGTTTACAACCAATTTCTGTTTTGACTGCCAGACTAATTTTGTATCATCATTATATTTTGCCAAGTCACTACTCAGTGCCTTTATAAAAATCATGTATGCATAGTGGACAAAACAAGTTTCTGTCTTTAAGCTGCCATTAAACCACAAGTGGCCTTTTCCTTGGTGGTAAGCTGAGCTTCATTATGATTGCTTGGTAGAGGATCTTTTTCAAATCAGTTCCTATTCATTTTGTTTATTGAACATCCCTGAGCTTCTCCATAGGAGAAATGATGAGAGGAATCACTTCAGCTTTCTTGCCATGACTCTCATCATCTTGGCTTCTTGAATGTATCCTTATTTTTCTGAATTTGCCTGAGTGGCTGTTGGGTCAGTCACCTCCCTGCCATCCTTTGTGCCCTAAAACATACTACTCTTGTACTGAGCCTGCATGTAATTTCTAATCCCCTGCTTGTGTTAGAGCTGCCTTCTGTGGTTTGGCCAGGTCACTGATGCTTTTTTGTAATCAGGAGGTATTTTTGGTAGCAGTACTACCCATTGAACATGTGGATCTTAAAATGCAAATGGATAGTCCTCTTATGCTGGAACAGGGACATTAGAACAGAGCAGAAGGATATAATGTTCTATTCAGAAGCCCCGTCTCCTGGTTTGAAGTTTATCTTCAAGGGTGCGTATAAGCCTGTCTCTCATATATAAGAAGAAACTCTGGGTAGCAGTATTCATTTTTAAAACTCACTATCAGACAGTTGACATAGCAGCTGACTTGCCTCCAGAACACATCAGTATCAGCTTTCCAGTGAAACAATCCTCTGTGGTAACACTGTGCAGCTATTAGCCGTCTCCATCTCACTTCCTGGCAATGTAGAAATCTCGCATAAACTATTTCCCTTTTGCCCTAGTCTGATTCCTGGCAGCACCAGATGAGCTGCAGAGCCTCGGTGTCCCAGCATGGCCTCAGGAAGACAGTCAAAGTGTCGCTGAGTCAGAGGGAAACATTTCTGGCTGCTCTAGAGACACTGCTGTTTCGTGCCCTGTATAAATGAGTTTGCAGCCTGTAGTAGTCCCAGGAAACAACTCTCAAATAAATGTCTGTGCTCAAACATAAAACATTTTTCCTAAACATCAGGCAGTGAACTTCTGCTTTTAAAAGTCATGGTCCCAGAGACAGGATTCAAAACATATGAAATAAGTGAAAGCCTCATCTTAAACACAGTTTTGGATTCCCTGTGTGTGAATTTTTTCTCTTCCTAAATTTCAGAAAGGAGAAATTGCCTACTCTTAACATATGAGCTGCTTTGCAGGCATCTGTAAAGGCAGATACAGGTAAGAAATATAGGATAGAGATATGTGGATAGGACATCAATATCCAGTGCAGGATGTATTGCGTATATAGAATATTGGAGTTAGTCCATATCCAGCAAACTGAGGTATTCTTCTACCTGCAGAATTATAGAAGTGAATCCAGAGATCAGCAAGTTTAAAGAAGACGCATGATTTTTTTTCTTCTGTGACTTGAAAACAGGAGTTTCCTGCTTCATCTAATTACATGTCACTAATGTTAATAACAACTGTGCTCCTCTGGTGGATAGGAAGCTGTTTTGTTCTCATAGAACCAGTGCTTTCAAATGAAGAGAAGCCATCAAGTTGGCATTTAATTTTAGATGTGACATAACAAGATAAGTGCAACTAACAATAAAAGGGAAATGGGTCACTGCAGGAAGATCAAGTGGCTGATTACTGTGTGAGAACAGCAGGTTCAATCCAAGCCCAAAGAACTCCGCGCCAGGTACAACATTGTGGACCTATCTCACAGTTCACTGGAAGGGGTGCATTCTAAGATGTAAGAAAGCATTTATGTTACAGGAATACAAGTGGGAAAGTGCCGTTCATCTCAATTTACCCTCAACAACCCCACTGTCAGTAGCATTACCTTGTGCTTTCATGAGTAACACTTTCAAGGTCAAGGAGGAGTGCAGAAAATAACGCTATTGGTTTGCTCAGAAAAGCCGGTCACAAGTACATAGTTTGATATCAAATACATTTTAGCATTTCTGGAGTACACTACACTGTGTTATCCAGCTGATGACATCACCCCTCTCTCAGTGAAATGGAAGGAGGTCTCAGGTACTGCCTCAGTGTATGTGGTAGCCCCGGGGTGGTTTTTCCTGCCAATAGCTTGCTCTTTCTCACACCATATGCAATTTCAGGAAGAAAAGGTGGCAGAGAGACATAAAAATCAATGAACAGAAAATTAAGTCTTGCAGTTCTGTCTATGAATGCATACAGAGAGGAGTATGACTCCTTCAGCTGACTTTGTCAGTTATACCCTGCAGTTGTCAGTAGTGCTGTACTGTATGAATAAGCTTTTATCTAAAGATTCCTGATCTTCCAGAATATTTCAGTTTCCATCAAGTCACCGATTTTCATGTTAGGTGTGACATGTGGGTTTTACACTATATATATATAAGCGTGGACGTTTCTGATTCAGATTTAAAAAGCCACTAACTCCAGCATAATGGTTTTATGAAATCCTGGATGGATCAGACGCAACATGGGAACATGGGGTTGGGTTGTCATCTTGTGGGCTGTGCTTCTGTTGTGACAGGCAGCAATTTCAGGTGTGTGCTGGAACTCCCCTGTAGCCTTTGTAAAATGCACAAGGAAGCTTTTATTTTGAAGTGCCTTTATGAGACGCATTACCACGAAGTTCCATGTTGCTCTATTAACTATTCCAGAAACAGTCTGTAGACTGAGACTGAAATAATATTTAGTGCTTTTATATAACAACTTAGGCTTCTGTAGTACTTCTTGTCTGAGAGGCTTCTGGCCATAGGGGTTTTCTCGTTTGAATGACACATTTTTGAAAATAAACAGTGAATGTCAGGGCAGTCACCAAACGAGGAGACAGTCATTTTAAAAGTATGCAATGAGGACTAATTCTTTCCTCCACCATACACAACTTCAAGCACAGGAGCTTTCAAATGAGTACCGCAAGACCAGCTAACTCTTGTTGTTTCTTGTTTTATTTGACTACTATGCAAGTACTGGACTGAAGCCAAAGAATTCAGCCTCAGCACAGGCAGCACTCAGCAGCACTGAGCCTGGAGCAGCCCTCCGGCTCTGAAGTTCTGTTTGGACCCTTGTGTTTGGGAGGAAGGCAAAGTCATCGCCCTGAAACAGAGGCTTCTCATTCTGCCCTTTGTGGCCTCTCAGATGAGCTGCTGAGGAAGCCGAGAGGGCAGCTCTGCCCTGTTGTCTTACCCTCTGGTGGGGAAGGATGGGCAGCAACAGGGGCACTGAGGCTGGTGCTTTGCTGTCTCTTATAAGCAATTAACTTGGCTTGAGCCTTTAATGGACTTAGTCACTAGGCAGTACCTTACTCAGACTCTTGCATTGTTTTTTGTTTCTTTGGACTGGTTTTTGAAGCATTACATTTTTATTAAACTTCTTCGTAGTCTTTGGAAATATTGCAAGGAAGAATGCAGACTCCCATTAGCTGAAAAATTCAGTGCATTCTCCAACAGAAAAAAGAAATACCTATGAAATTCTAAGCAGAATGTTAAGAAATGGTAATACTTCCTTTTCACTAGAAGTAGCATTTTATAAGTAGAGTTACACCAAAGAACTGTAGATTAATCAAATAAGAATTTCCCTGCATGGAGGTAATGTCTCTTTGGATAAACACTGTGCCCATCATTGACACTTGGAAGTCTCTGGGATAATTATTCTAGAAAAGACAGCAACAGCAGAGTGACTGACACGCTGGCTTGGCAAGCTGAGGTAGGAGTGGAAACAATCCCCTCCCCTCTGTTCAGACTCTCTCTGCTCACACCTGTGAAGCAATTGGCCTCTCCTCTTTGCAGAGCAAGGCAGAGAGGAGACCAGTCTTTCCTAATCCCTGGCTGCCAGTGACCAGCTCTGTTTGGGAATACAGGTGGTCGTGGTGCCATATCTTCTGTCTCCAGTTTGAAATCTCTGCTTAGACTTTCAGAGAAGACAGTGCAGCCACACCTGGAGCAACAAACAGCATGTACAGGACTTGCAGGTGCTGTTAATGGTAAAAAAAGGTAATGGAGGCTTTCAGTCTAGAGCATTCATTTTAAATTTCTAGTACCCAGAATTATACTTCTCCATTTTATAGCACTGCAAAAGTCCCACAATGATGAGGAATAAAATTTGTAAGGAGTAATGAGAATAGACTGCATTGCAGTAAAACCCTGCCCTAAGAGGTTTTCATGGAGCAAAATTTTACTGAATAATTGTGAATTAGAACGGTCCTCTCTCCCCTCTTATGTTTAGGTGGCTATACCTGATCTTGCAAGCTAGCAAGCTTGCTGTCCTTTGTGAGGAGCCAGGTCCCTGGTGGGCAGCTGTGAGGCTGGGAGTGGGAGGAGAGCTCCATTGTACCAAGGCATGTTGTGACATATTGTTGGCCTCAAGGCTGGAGAACAGGATACAGACAATAATGTCACTGCAGGTAGATGTCATAGTGGAGTTTGGGGAGGTCTAAATCCCCCGTGGGTTGGGATGAGAGTTGAGGCCCTTCTGCCTGGGGCTTGCAGCTGCTCCAACAGTGCTGTCAGCTCCCAGTCCCCCAGCCTGACACCGGCCTCATGGGAAGGGGCACGGAGGTGGCAGCATGGTTCCTGAGCCATGCAGGACCCATGCTAACCGGCCAGCCTACTGCCTCATCTCTGCCTTCTGCTGCTCTGCTGCCTGCAAGGAGGTTTTGGCAAGAGCCTGTACAGCCATGCAGGTGGAAGAGCCTTCTGAGTCGCTGTCATTTCCGGTTTTGTGATACTGTGAAGCTGATCTCCAGGGCCACGAAATTACTTCCCGTAATTCTTAGAAAACAGCTCACACTAGGGGTGTATTAAACCAAAATTTTGGTATTTTAAAATATAATGCAAAATTATTTGACTAGGAGGGCATTTCTGGTATATATTTACTCAGATTTGCTACCCACTTGCTGATAAAAATGGCAGTGTTCTGTTTCCATATGATTAACCAAAGAAACGGCATGTTCTGCAAACTCCATGGTTGATACCGAAGGACTGAATTAAAACAGAGCCCTTCTGTTAAAAAACAACAAACAAAGAACCGCCAGAAAAACAAACAAACAAACCAAAACAAACAAAACAAAAAGAGGATGTGATGGCAGGGAACCTGAAGAACAGAGAACCTCTCCATCCCCTTTCCCTCCACAACGCTGTGACCAGCTGTTGGTAGCATTAATATTAGGGACTCTTGGATTTTGTTTACTGCTGAGTGACTGCTGTTAGGTGGTGTTGATATTTTTCATCCCAAGGGCTTCACTTATTCCACTGCTCATTGTACCGTGTGGTTTTGGAGATTCAGGCAGCCCTTCCGTAAATGGACTTTTCCTTGGCAAACAAGGGTATGATTTTTAGAAAAGCAGTGAGGGCATCATCTCCAGAGATGAGTCAACAGCTGGGCAGCACAGAGAAGAGGAGGAAAAGGTTTTCAGCAGCCCTGCATACTCTAAAACACGCATTCCCGAGCGTCTTCAACTTTTTCTTGGCTTTCTGAAGCGGCCCGGTGCAGCCTCCCTGTGCTTGGTAAACTCCGGCCGACCGGGGGGCTGCCGGGGCTGGGGCAGGCTGTGTGTGCGGGACTAGGGAAGGCTGTGCGGGGCTGGGGCAGGCTGTGTGTGCGGGACTAGGGAAGGCTGTGCGGGGCTGGGGCAGGCTGTGTGTGCGGGACTAGGGAAGGCTGTGTGGGGCTGGGGCAGGCTGTGCGTGGCTGGGACGGGCTGGGGCAGGCTGTGCGGGGCCAGGACAGGCTGTGCGTGCGGGGCTGGGGAAGGCTGGCTGTCCCGCTCCCCAGGCTCACTTCCACAGCCTGCACCGGGAGCGATTGGCTCACGCGGATCATGTGGGAGAAGCCGGAATCCCGAGTTGTAGTAGCTCTTGGCACTCCTTTTTTTCGTTTAAAGCGCTCACTCTTTGCAGCTCCCCGGGCTTGTTGCCTCCCCTCCTCTCATTACCCTGATTACAATCTGGAGTAGCCGCAGCGGGGACGGCGGGATTCAGGCAGCAGAGATGTTGAAGCAGGTGCCCCGGGCCGCGGGCACGGGCTGCTATTACTTGAACGCGGTGTCCCCCGAGGGCCAGGAGCTGTATTGGCGCTGCGATCAGCCAGCCCGGCGCCCTCCCTACAGGACCAGCAGGATTCTCGCCCGTCACCAGCTAGTGACGAAAATTCAGCAAGGTGAGTTACTGTCAGGAGCGCTCCTTTGCCTGGAGTTGGCGCAAGGTCTACAGGTCTCCTCTTTCGTAAGAGAGAAGGTTTTAATGCCTCATATATCATGCTCCTTTCCTATCTCTATTCCAAATTAATCGGGCTAGAATCAGAGTTTGAAATAGTCATTCATACTTTTCTGTTTCTACACATGCATGCACACATACACCGACAGCCAAGAGACAAACACTAGTGCATGATTAGCTATTTAACTAAATTACCTTTTAATCATAAACTGCTGTGGTAGCTTAAGTGCTGAAGTTCGTCTTTTCTTGCTGTCCGAGCAGCTACTGACACCAGTACATCTGCTCCGATTGCTACAGGTGTAACCTGTCCATGGTTATAGATGGTCATCCCATTAAAAAAGAAGCAGAAGTCCAGTGTGACTGGAGGAAGGCAACTGGGATAACATCCTTTGGAAACTGTCAGGGGCTTAGAAAACTTGTCACATATCCTCAAAAATAATTGCTGGCTTGGCTTTTTGCAGCTGCTTAAGCAGTTATCTAGGCAGTCATTAAAAATATATTGATTTGTTTTTTCTGAATATGTATCCATGGCACTAAAGCTAAATGCAGATTGGCCTCAGAACAAATCCTTTGGCCTGTGCATGCAATTTAAAATCATCTTCAGAACAGCTAATGCAAAGATAAAAACCCTAACTAACTGTACAGATTTTTCCATATTAAAAAGCAAATTAATACATAGTTTTGTATTGATCATAGTCTTATATGGCATCCTGTTTCCAAGAATACCAGTTTCCAAAGTGGATGTGGGCCTACACGCAGAAAAATGTCATGTAAAAAAAAAAAATCCTGAGGATAACAGTCACTTTCTTGACAGCTTGCAAAAAGATATTTGATTCTTCTAACTAGGGGTGGGCAGTAGAGTTAACATAATTTACTGTCATAGCTGGCAAATATCACAGAAATTGGTGTGAGCTTCGAACCTGCGGCAGTTAAATGGTGTGGTTATTTCTGTGTATTGCTTTCCAGTAAAATTCCTTGTATCTGTAGCTGTCAAGCTCTGGCAGAAGTACAAGGATAAAGTGATGAAATTTTATTGCATTTATAAAGAAAACAATGCATAATTCTTGGGCCACGTTTAGAAAGATAAAAAAGATCATTTCTGTGGCAATCAGGAAAACATGGTTATTTGCAAGGCAAGCTCAGGAACTAGTCGTGTTTGAAGGATACTGGTCCTTACTGCAGCTCTGATTTCAGGAAGGATATTATGTCATTCTGTGTACCCAGTGTACAGCCTGAACTGAATGGAAAGAAAGGGTAATTTATATCTCTACAGGTTTATTTGAAAATTATTTTAGTGCAGTGGTATTACCAACTTAGTGTTCAAGCAGCGTCAACTGAGGATATGGTGGATTAACACACCTCTTCTGCCTGTCATGGTGCTGTTTAACATTCCCTCTTGTAACCCATAACCTGTCTGGGACAGCCAGGGCTGCCAAAGCCTCCCAGCAGTGCAAAGACTTTGGAGAGTCTGCATGGTGGGACAGTGAGGAGTTTCAAAGTTGTAGCTTTCCTTCCTGCAGCTTGTTGCATGGGTGGCCGGTCTGTGGTAAATGACCTCTGCTCTCTTTTACAGCTTTCCAACCTGTTCTGCACAGATCTGTGGAAATTATATTTGTGTGGTGCCTTGATGATGTGATGTGCCTTACAGTTCAGTAGATGAAATATTTGTATTTTGGATCACTAAGAATACACTGTTTCTTCCTTCATTTCTTTTATTGATGTTAAACTGCAGACAGGATCCACTGTTGGTTAAGTGTCAGTTCATTAGCAATAAGGAAATTATGTGTACAGATAGATGCTGATGTCTGCCTACAAGTCGATATGTAGGGAGGCACACATCTAGTGCAACCATAGCCAAGGCACACATTTTTTCCTACAGTGCCCCAAGTAATGACTTGTAATTTTGAAACAAATAGCTGTGTTAAAAATACAAGAAAATCTAAGTCTAGCTAGTGTAACTCAATCTGAAATCTCCAGTTTACACTCTGGGTGAAAAACCTAGACCCATCAGTCACTCTCAAGACTTCCACCATGTTTTGCTGGGTCAGCATGTCACCCTCTGTGGTTGCCTTATTCAGACTGTAAGCAGTGTGAGGGCACTGAATCAGTCCCTGTCCCAAAGGGTACTGGAAGAGTTTTGTAATATGGGTGGAGGTATCCTCCTTTACAGGCAAATGAGTTTTACCCCATGAACAAATGGGAATCATAACTAATGGAGTACCACTGAGGAATTTATGAATGATGTTTTGAAAAGTAGACCAGGAGATGCAAGATGAGAACCAAAACTTCCTTTCAGTCATCCAGCTGAGTAAATTATGTAAATCATTCTTTATTTGCTTGAATTTATATATTTGAATCATGCATTTTCAGGCCATTAAGACAAAGTAGTTGAACACAGCTACCCCTTTCAGGTGTTAGCACCTCCCCAGTCTAATAATTTGAATTATAACATGTGTTTAGAAAAACATCCAACCTACCTTTTAATATCGCTGGAATGGTGAATCCTGCCTGGTTAATTGCTTTGCTGAAAACAGATCTGCCACATGTTTAAGTGATAAGCTGCCTTGGGGCTTGTTTGAATACCTGCTCTCTACTTCTTACCCAGATATTTTTCAGTTGCTGGTTTTCAGACTGAAGGCACTCACAGTAGGAAACATTGAAAATTTTACATCAGGGATATTTTTTCTTAGTGAAAAGAATGATTTACAAAATCATGATGTATCTGATTTACAATATGTAAAGCAGTCAGAGCTTCCATTCCTAGTTCAGTAATGCAGTGTAATACAAAGTGTTGCATATACTGCTTTCAGTTATTAGCTGCATGTGCTATCTTAAACTATGCTAAATTACTCCTTCCTATCATGCAATACAGCTTTTCTTCCTCCTTTAAAAAAACATTTGCTGAAAAAGCCTTCCTTTGTATTTTCCTCTAGTGTTAGTTAAAAATAAACTAAATGATTCATTAGAGGAATTATACTATTTAATCAGTTCTAAAAAGAAAATCACCACAAGGGAAATGGCAGGAACCAGACTGTTATTTCAATCAGATCATACTTTGAAAGTCCTAAATGTTTGGTTCATGTACACCTCCGACTCCTTGAGGCAGAGTTATGAGGTGGCCTGTAAATGTGAGTAGTAATTATCTGTCTGATATCAAACTGTTATTTTCAAAATGTAATCTTTTTGAGGATTCCCTTTGCCCCATAAGCCCGTTAGTTTCCACACTAAAAGGGACACATGCCTCAGCATAAAGGAACAGGGTGTAGCATGCTTGGTCTGAGGTATTTGTTCAAACTGTGTGTGCAGTAACTGCATGAGAATTCATTAGCGATTACTCATGTTTTCTTTAAATAAATAAGGTGGTGACTTTCAAGAATTTATATTACATGAGTCACAAAGTTGTTATTTCTTTCACAGTACATGGCTAAATTCAGTGCAGAACAGAAAATACAAAAAGTAGCTGAAGGTAAAAAGTAATGAAGAATTAAGACCATACTCTGAAAACTTTAAATTGAAATCAACTGTGTAGCAGAAGTAGAATGTAAGTCAAGGTGAACAAAGCCACATCTGCCTCAGCATAGCTAGACGTCACTGGTAAAGAAATGGTCCCTTTCATCTGCAGTAGAATTTGATTCTTAGTCTGCATATTCAGTAAGAAAATAATAGGAAGAAACAAGTGAAAATAAGACGAATTCTTATTCTCAGTGAGTAAATTCCTGCCCACAGTGCGTAATGCTCTGTGATCTGTCTCAGTTTATGTCCACAGACAAGAGCAGTTGAGAAAAATTGTTCGATGAAGCGATCTCAAATCAGACTTTACCTTTTCAAGGCAAACTGTCTGGCACTCAGCAGATGTTTTATACTATTACGTATTGCAAGTTCAGTTTTGATCTTTTATGTGTACTATTATCTTTGTGTCACCTGGATTTGTCTGGTTTGAGCGAGTGTTAGAGGTGCAAACAAATTCACTTTTCTATCATATAGTCTTCCATTTGGAGTTTAATTCTCTTTTTTTAAGCATGAGTACTGTTTGTGGAAAGTGTTAGAGAGGTATGCAAGTGACTTGGAAAAAAGTTATGCAATTTAGGTGACTTAAATTTTAACTGTTATTGTACCATAAGCTATAATATACTCCCATATTCAAAAAGAGAACAAGGAAGTCATGTAAGTGAAAATGTTGGAGTCATAGGCTACATTAAAAAAGCCCAGGTGAAATTCTTCATATGCATACAGGTGTGGATTACAGGATAGGAAATGGGATACAATTATGAAATTAAAGACAATCGTTTTGGTCAGACACACAAAGAGGACAAAATACAGTTGTACAGACAACCTTAAACATAGTATTTCTCAAGATCTGTCCACTTTACCTACACATATTTAAATCCCATTTTCTGAACCCAGGGAAGTAAAAGATTAACCAAAAAGATTCAGCCTTGGTGGTAATGATACAAACACCCCCAGTTAGGTAATTTCTGACCAGTACTACTGCCTCTTGAGCTTGTAAGCCAGTAAGTCAAGGCAGCAGCAGTTTGTAGTTCCTTTTCAGCCCCTGGTGCCTCTGCTTGTGTCTGCAGTGGCTCTGTGCCTGCACTCCAGCCCAGGTGTACCAGGAGAGGACAGGGCTGGGGCTGGCATGGCCCAGAGTACCAGGAGGAACATCCTTAGCTGCAGAGTTGCCTTGCAGAGTTGCCTTGCAGACCTCAGCTGGGACATGGTCCATCACCCTCTCCTCTGTCAGATACCTGTAGAGCAGATGTGCTTACAGCAGAGGGATCTTTGGGTTGGTTGTTTCATACGGTATAGAAACTGAGACCTGTGTCACATGAAGCTTCTTTACCATCATCCTTTCTTCCTTACACACTCTTTCCTCAAGTTCTTAGCCCTGGACTTGGAGAAACTAGAGTTTTTCAATTGATACCTGAGGGGTATGAGCAAATACCTGTGTGATATGTATCAAGAAGTGGCCTGTGTGGTACTGGAAATTGAATTCAATGATACTAGTGGCTACTTCTGGTCATATAGTTTCACAGCCACAAAGTGTTAGTGATGCTTCAGCTGACACATGCAGGTTTGGACACCAAGAAGTAAATCTTGGCCCTTCCTTTAAGTTAGGGGACTTTTGCTCTCAATTTCACTTAGAGCAGGGTTTGAGCCAAGCTAAAATCTTGAGACTGTCTTGTTTGGAAATTGTTTGTGGTGAAATGAACAGCTGTGCTTGTGCTATATATCTTCTGTATTGACCATTGAGGATACTGAATTTCACATTAATTCTATTGTGTAATTAGAGGCAGTAATATTAAAAGACATTTAAGCCAATAAGTGTAAGATACATGCTCAATAAATGAATCATTAGAGTAATAATAACTGGGGTTTTTTTTTAGTTTAACTTTAGAAGAAGTGATAAGTCACTGCAGTGTATAAAATGCTACATAAGAGAAGTAAAATAGAAACAGCTTACAGAAATAAAGAGAATAAGTGCCTAGCACTTTTGTTACTCAGTTTCTTATGTCTGTTTTTATACAGAAATCACTGAAAATAGAGTGCAGTATTTGTACCATGAGCACTATAAATGTTAATTAAAAAAATGTGTAGTTTTAGGTTTCAGCCAGATATTTTTCTTTCTAGGCAACAGATAGTTGTGTATATTTTATTTTGATTAAGTCATTGATAGTATCTTAGCCATAGTTATTGGTTTTACCATATTCATTTCATATGATATTCTCAGACTTCTAATTGCACTTAAACATATGAACTGTTTCCTATAGAGGATTGGTGTGTAAGTGCCTCAGGGACTGAGCAGAGAGGACCCTAGTAGCTAAGTTATTAAACAATTGTCCATAGCTGAGTCTGTTACACCTTTTAATAGTTACTTTTGAGGGCAAAATGATTAATTACGTGCCCTGTGAGCTTAGTCCAGTATATACTAGTTGTGTAATTTCTTGTTTATACTCATTTTACAGGTATTTAAATGTGGGCAAGTCAGTAAACCCTCATCTTCATGCCTCATGTTGCACTTTTTGCTTAAAACCCTGCTGAGTTTCCCCTTTCAGGTTCAATTCAATGGGTCAGCTGACTTTACTAGAGCAAATTATCGTAACACTACCTGCACACCATAATATAGTGCAAGAGAGGAGGGCTTGAGCACCTTAAGCTGGACTATTTAGAAGCTGTTGAAAGTAGACAATGTGATTCAGAGAACTTGAGAGTCTTACGGTTTAGCTGAAAAGGATGTGAGTGACTCAGTTTGAAAACATTTTGTGGGTTTTCATCTCTCATCTATTGCAGGACTGAGGAGTTTAATTCTGCTGTGAGAAAACAATCGCTCCAGAGCAGCTCAGAATACATGGAATTTTGACCAATGTAGTTGTGCAGATGAGCAAAAGTTTCTGTCCTTGTGATAAGTTAGGTGAACGTTGAGAAGTTTAAAATACGGGCCGTGCAGTATGTCTTAAGTAAATAACATGCTGGAACATACCAGAGGTTTTGCTTTCCATTCAAAGTCCTTTGCCAAAGAAGGATTAACCCTTGCAACTTACTCAGATGAATCTTCCCTTGTCCTAAAAAAGCAGAATAATATATCCTAATAATGTCAACTGGTATTGTTTTAATGAGCCAGATATTACAGGCCTTTGGCAGTAGTTGTTCTCTCTTTTAATCAGATTGTGTTTGGAAGAGGGTCTGTTTGTGTGAGCAAAGTTTTCAGGATTTGGAACCTAAATATATATTTATTGTCATCTCTGTCATTTAGTCCTAATGGCCTAAAGGATATCTGACTTTTTTCCCCCTTAATGTGTCACTAGTGTCTTTCATGGTTTGTTTATTTTATTGATTGTGCTATGCTTGTTTCTAATTCTCCATCGCTTAAGTGGTTTAGGAATATGGATAAAAGCAGTAAGTTCAAATTGAAATCTCTAATTTAATTCTAGCTTTCATTCCCTTTAGTCACAAATGCACACCCACTGGCATCCCCCACCTGCCAGACCTGCCATTTTCTGTGAGATTTCTCAGCTTCCTTCTTGAAATCCCATTTGCAGGAAAAATGACAGCCTCAGCATTAAGGAAAGGCAATACAGCCTTTACAGCTGAATGGGTCCAAAAGTGAGGATGATGGTACAGCTTTTACTCCTCTGTAACACTTCTCTGCAAGGAGCTGCTCCTTCTCCAAAACCCCCAGCACATGCTGAACCAATGTCTTTTTTTCCTAGATCTCTAACAGTTCTTTTCCCTTCCTTAATGCATGCATCCTTTCAGCCATTTGAACCAATGGGCATTATCAACATTATTATCCAGAAGCTCCTCCTTGCAGATGTTTGGTGTTAACACATTATGTTCCTATATTGGTGCAGCAGTAAAATGTTCCTCTGAGTCTCAGTGGACATGTCTGTACTGCGAAATAAAAGGGATGGGAGATGAACTCGAAGTACCGTGGTCTACTGAGCAGATGACTCTCTGGCTCTGTTTTGGGCTTCTCTAGCTGGCTCAACCCAGACAAAATTTATGGGAGAGAAGACTAGTAATGAGGGCATGAACTGAGTGATGCCACTTGGCCAGAAAATGAGAACCGCTCTGTGTTTCATTTAGCAGTGCAATTGTAACCCCTCTTGCCACTGCCACTGAAGGTGCAAAATGAGCAGAAACCTTGCTCACAAGGTCTAAAGATCTGATACTAAAGTTTCTGTAGTATTACCCCTGAAAACAGGTAATACAGTTTTTAATGCTTGAAGTTTCTGATGGAAGTATGCAAAAGTAAATGTATCCTATCATGAGCTGCCAAATTCCTGCAAACTGCCATTCCTGCAAAAATGCAGAAGTAAATTCTGCCAACTGCATTAGTATTTTTCATTATTTCATACTGTACAGCAGACAGTTCATATTAGCTAACCACAACCCCATCCTTCTACTTTTGAAATCAATATCCCAACTCTGTGTAAGATCAGAACTTGCAAAGACCTTTCCAAATAATTAGAGCATATTGCTCGTCCCAATAATTGCAGCATCATTAAGCATCCTTCCAAAAGGCCTAGTATTTGAAAAGGGACCAAAGATGTAAGATGAGACTCGATTTGAAAAGGCAGTATCTCTGTCAACACTTGAATGGTATAAATGTAGGACTTGTGTGAAATGCATAGTCCTTTTCCATCGTTTTAGCTTCAGGAAGCAGCAGAATGTTTAGTTTTCCTTGGTCTCCAACTGATACAAGAGTGGGAGTCTGGACAGGACAAGACTCTCAGAGCTACACAATGTGGCTTTTCCATAATATATTTGGCAAACTTTAATGTTCTGTGGGATGAATCTAAGTTTTGTGTCTTTAATTGCATCTGATGGCGGCAGCTGAATATCTAATCATTTTGTAACTTCAGAGGTAATGACTTTCTCTTCCTGCAAACGTTTATCTGAGAAGGATAATGTAAAATCCAAAAGTTAATGCTTGTCACAGATGGTGACGCAGTAAGTCCTTGGCTTTTAATTTTTTTCCTTTTTCTTTTCATTTTTACAGCTATATTTGTATATATTTCTGAGGACATTTTAAAACTGCCATTCTGTCAGCTTCACTTCGTTAAAAGTGTGGCAGTCTGCCTAGGTCTTATCAAGAGTTAAAAGGAGTTTCTTGTCTCTTAAATTCAGCAAGCATCATCCTATATCTGTTTTAAAAGCTCCTTCCAAATTAACAGACTAAGATATTCAGAATACTTTTTCCAAAACTGTTTTATCATTCAAACGGCTGATTCTGCATTAAAACTAGACACCCTTGCCAAAACCTGAGCCATAGTAGCAAAAGCTGCATTTCTTACCATTACCTGAGTGCTGTAGCTTAGATCAAATAATCCTGCCACTGATTCATGGCCAGGATTGCTATATCTTCATCCAATGCTTCATGCCAAAAGCCAGAGCTGTCTTCATCCCGCTGATGACTTATCAGACATTGAGTCAGTAGTACTGCCTCAAAAAATATGTGGCTGCAGTTCGTCTCTGAGATACTTCAGGCCATCCCTCCTCAGCAGCTCATAGCCCTGATGTCCTCATTGAAGGACCAAAGGTGCCAGCGAGAGACAATGGGGTGCCCTTGCACTTGCACATGGGGCAGTTGTCTGTTCAGACTAAGAAGGATCTGTTTACCAGCAGCTTCTGAAGGAAGGAAAAAATTTCCGGTGACATTTTAATTCTCTTTTATGCAGAGCTATTTTTAGATGGGGCTACTGCCAGTCATATCAAATGCTTTGTGTCTTTTGAGTTTTCACTGAACTGCATAATAAGCGTTTCAGCTCCCTGGTGCATAATGGCTGTGTTATTTGCTGAAAGTCTTATTATTTCAAGTAGCCTCTTATCTGAAGATCAATTCATTAGTTCTGGCCTCTGAAGTTTGAAAGGAAACAATTGCAGTTGCTAAAAAAAAATTAAATTACTTTTTTCTTTCAGTAATACTTATTTTCTCTAATATTGGGTTCTGAAATCTATTTTAAGACTGACAAAGCAGATGATCCATATTTCAAGGCTGCAATCTGGCCTCTGACATCCACAGCTGAGTGGTTAAGCTGAGTGAGAGAACTGGGCTATTATTGACGAAAATTTATTTCCTTTTCCTTTATTTGGATTATCTTTGTAGTCAGAGAGTGCAAACTAGTTTGCATCTCAGGTGCTCGTGGAAAGCCAAAGCAATGAGAGCTGCAAGGAGGGGTCACTTTTACATTCCCTTTAGCCTTTTTGTACACTGCTACCTCCCATGGTTGCTAGTCCAGGGGTTACTCCTGATGCACAGAGGGTAGCCTAGAGCCCAACACATGTCCCAAAACCCAGCCATGAAGTATTGCTATGGCTCCGTCACTGCTGGCAGCCAGGCTTATGGGGGGATGGAACTCGGGTGCATGGACATGAGATGTCAGGTGGATGCATACGAGAGCAGAGTCAGATTGTGTTGGCTGATTGCACTGTGGTATAGAAGCTGAGTTTGCCTGGTTTTATCTATCTATCTGTTTATAGATATTTATATACAGATCTGACGCTGTTCAGCCTGGACAAGAGAAGGTTCCAGGGAGACCTCATTGCAACCTGCCAGTGCTTAAAGGGGGCTTATAAAAAAAAAAAAAAAAGAAAAGCAACTTTTTACGTGGGCAGATAGTGAGAGGACAAACAGGTGTTAAACTAAAAGAAGGGAGGTATAGATTAGATGTTGGGTGGAAATTCTTTACAGTCAGGGTGGTGAGATACTGGAACAGGTTGCCCGGAGAAGTTGTGGATGCCCCATCCTTGGAACTGTCCAAGACCAGGTCGAGATGGGGCTATGAGGAACCTGCTCTAGTGGAAGATGTCCCTAGCCATGGCGGGAGGGTTGGAACTAGATGATCTTTAAGGTCCTTTCCAACACAAACCATTCTAGGATTCTGTGATATCTTTATAGATATTTGTAAATATATTTATATAATTGCATAAGCCTAAAACTTAGACTTCTGAGAGCACTAGGCACTGCAAATACAGAGATTTCAACAGTTCACTGTTGCTGGAAATTGCAATGACCCAGAATTTTCTCATCCACCCTGACTGCACAGTACCAAACCCTGTAGTCTGCCCTTGTTTTTCTGCAGAATATCCTGTCAGCTCTTAGAGTTGTGAAAAATAATACAATTCTGTAGTCAAGAAAATGATTTATATAGAAATTAAGATCTCAGAAAGTACAGAAATTGATAGATTTGCCCCATGGAACTATCATGTCACCATCCTGCTTTGCCTTATTCTGATAGGACTCCTGTCTGCACTTTTATGGCATCAGGGGATCTGGTCTCCAGAAAGTTCCTGGGCTCGCTAATAGCCTTCAGTTAGAACCACTGGCCAGGATTGCTCAAGCCATCATCATCTGTACTGGCTCTACAAACAATAGCCTGCAAAACATGTGATACAATAAAAAAGAGTGTATGTTACTTTATCATAGTCCTGATTTGGGAATGTTTCCTGCTTCCCTGACAGTAATGCTATTTTGGACTGGTCATGCTCGACATCAGAGCTTCAATTCAAACCAGTTATTTTTTCGTAACTAAGCACACACAGGTTATTCAAGAAACCATTTGCTTGGTTGATTTTAACTAAGTAATTACGTCTTAAACAGAAATGTCTCAGAACTTTGAAGTTGCATTGTTCTAGAAAGTTGTGTTTTGGAACACTTCTGTGGAAGATTTTGTTTAAGGAAGATCCTATATTGCTGTTGGACTCTCATTGGGCATGGGGCCTAAAAGTTGTTGTACAATCAGGAAGACAGTCTTCACCAGTCACCAAGTATGACGCTACTTGAGTACTAGAGGAAGACTGTAGTCTAAAGTCCTGGAAATCCCCCATCTTAAGCCTTTAATGAGGATCAGTATAAAGCTATTGGCATTTTCTATGTAGCACCACAGAGCCTGTTTGACTCCCCAAACTGACAGGGCTATTTGGAGCTCCATGGTGCCTGCCGAACGTTTCTGAGAACAGGAAGTTTTACCAAAACCTGCTGATCCCAATAAAGAGATCTTTTAAAATACAATCTGAATACAGAGTACACAGAGTTTTAAGGATAAGGATGCGAGTAGTTGTGTGTGTATCTTTTCATGTTCAGCAAAACATTTCTTTTAGTAAAACGCTTTCTTCCTCCTGAGCACCTAAAGGTGACGGTTAAAAATTTTCTGATCCAAACTGTTGTCAGATAGTTTGGTTTTTTAGAAAACAAACGAAAAAATGAAACCGTAGAATAATTACCTTTAGTGAATAATCAATAGAGAGGGCTGCAATCCATTTAAAGTGAATCAAATATGCCACCCATTTTTTTAAAGTATTCCTTATTGACTATGTAGCAGCTGCAAAACTATAGCAAGTTTTAATTATCTTCAGAAAACAAAAAGCTCTTGCCAACACATGCTGGTTATTATCAGCAGCTGCTGTATGCTGATATACTATTTCAGCATATATGAAGCTCAGCTGTCTTAAATAATCATTGTAAAATGTAAAATAGATTTATAGTAATTATAATCTCTTGTTAGATACTTAACTACTGATATAATTCATATTGAATTTAGGTTCACTTCTTTTTTTAAGCTACAATAAAATTACTTAAAACCATGATTAATATTTCATGTAAGAGGTGCAAATACCTTGCGCCAGGAGTTCAAAATACTGAACTGTGATGACTTTTTAACAATGCATTAAAAATAATCAAATTCCCTGTTGTCATGGTTTTAGCATTTTTATAAGTGTAAAATTTTACTTTCTGCCTTGGAATAACAATTACTACAACTTTACTGCACTGAAAAGGTTGCAAAATAATTTGCTAATTTAAACAAAAATCTTATCCTTCTATTAGCAGAAATGGAGCTCATTATGACAGTGGCTGTTGTCAAATCAGACAAATTATTGCATAATTAAAAGGAGTTTCATTTTTTGATGACATTAATTTGCTCTTCAGAATCTCAGAAATGTTTAGAAAGACACATATCTAGAGAAGATTCTTTTCCAATGTACCTCAAGCCTACATCTTCTCCAAAATGGAAAATTTGTGATTAATGAGATTTTATGTTACCTTATATTCTCCATAATCTCTTTAATTTTGCACTGACAAAGTAAGTATAAAAGCTGTTAGGCAATCTGTAAAATGTTTTGTTGACACCGAGGCAGTTTTAGACCATTTCTTGCTCACATGAGTGATTGACAGAGATTTAATGGTTTCTATTGTGAATCTTAACCTGGAGGGAAGTGTTACATTCAGCAGACTGGACTCATGACATTTTAAGAAGTTCTTCAATATGGATTGAAGATATGCATGAGACTCCAAATAATTCTATTTTACTGAAAAGATTATTGACTTTTGGACTTGAGTTTTACCCAATCTGGTTTTAATCAAACTGTAGTCTACTGAAATGTAGTTCAAATTCTAGTTTTAAGTAGGACTCGTCTGACATTTACTCAGGCTGTATCCACACGGTTGCACAATGTCTTCCCACCAGCTGTATAGCAAAGAAAAACACTGTGCTGAAACAAAATAGCTCTAGTTTGAAGACAAATAATATGTGCAGTAGCATCACAGTAGCACCACAAAGTGCAAGAAATACTCCCGGTTGTAGTCCCATGTTCAGAAACCATGACTACTTGTTGGATAAGTCTGATTCACTGAATCTTATGAATCCCTCCAAAACTTTAATGAACAAGAATCACCCAGGCATCAAGACCAAAGACTTTACAGACTCACAGAATAATTTAGGTTGGAAGAGACATTAATGTTCATCCAGTCCAGCTCTTGCTCAGAGGAAAGGCAGCTAGATCAGGTTGCTTGGGACCTAGTCAGGTTTAGTTCTGAGTATCTGAGAGGACTGATATACAACTTCCACAACTGCTCTAGGCAACTTGTATTTGAGCACCTTCATGGTGAATTTTCTTTTCCTGTAGGTCTAATTGGATTTAAAATTCTGCAACCTGTTTCTGTTCTCTTTCATCCTGCAGTTGTGTACCTCTAAAAAGATCCTCACTCTGCTTTTCTGTTAAGTAGATGAAGCTACCAATAAGTTCTCCTAGCCTTAGCTTCTTCTTCTTAAGGTTAACAATCCCACTTCTGCCAGGCTTTCCTTCTGTGTCAAGTGCTTGAGCCCTCTGCAGGGCTTGCTGTGGTATGCCAATGATGTTCCTGGGCTGGGGATCTCCAAAATAAACAGAGTATTATGTAGTCCCATAAGTGTGGATTAGAGAGAAGCAGTCACATATCTTGATCTACTGACTACATTCTTCCTAACACATAAGCCTGGTGTGAGGATGGTCTTCTTGGCCACAAGGGCACACTCATATTCAATTTGTTTTCAACAGGACCCTGGAGTCCTTCCCTGCAAGGGCCATCCCTGTCCAGTTGGCCCCAACCTGCCTTGTTGCAGAGGGTTATCCCAGCTGCAGGACTTCACATTTGCTTATATGGAATGGTATGAGATTCCTGTCAGTCACTCCCTCCAGCATATCAAGGTCACTTTGAAGAGCAGCTCTTCAGCATGTCAACCACTTTCTCCCATTTTAGTATCATCTGCAAATTTGTTGAGAGTGCCCTTTATTCCATCTTCAGGTTGTTATTGAAAAGGCATTAAACAGTATCAGCCCAGAATCAATGCCTGAGGGATGCTGCTAGTAAACAATCCTCAGCTGGACTTTGTATTGCTGATCACAAACTGTGAGATTAGTGGTCCAGTCATTTGTCATCCTTGTTTTATCTATTGTTCACTTACCTGGTTTGGCTATAAGGACACCATGGGAGACCAAGTTAAAGACAAGCCTTCTTGTTCTGTCTCCTTCACTAACAACCACCCATTGCTTGAGGCGTGTTTATAACTGACACAAGTTCAAGATTTTTTCCACAATTCTGTGGCACAATCAACAGTAAACCTTTCTCACTTGTAACTACTGTCTTCTTCATTTTTATATAAATTAATAACTTTGTATCAGCAGAGATAATTGAACTAGAACCTCCAGCATCGCTGATCTGTGCCATAAGCAATATGCTGCAAAGTCAAATCCGGTAGACCTTCCAGTTCTGTAGTATGTGCAGTATTGCATTCATAATTCATTGAATGAAACTAACCTGTGATTCTTCTGCAGTCTTCAAAAAGGAAAATAGCATGAAAGCACAGAAAAATAAACTGACTCTGCAGCTTTGTTTAGTTGTGATTTGTCTTGGTAAGCTGATAATGTGTATGCATTCAAGTCCAATGAGTTGATGCCATTTGAATTAAATTGTTTTATCCCAGCCTGAGGAGCTGCAGATTAGTCTAAGAAAATATGGAGCAAAGGAGAGATACAGGGTGAGATAAGAGGGGAGCGGCAGGTCTGTTCCACCCCTCCCAGTATCTTCATTTCCCATGAGGTGAGGCCATGCCAGCAGAGCAGCTGAACATGCCACATCAGAAATTAAATATAAGGCAAAGGAGGGGTAAGGAGACAGACAAGGGAGGGCACTGTTGTCACTACTGCAGGAGATGGAGGAGAGGAGTCTACTAAAAATATCTAGGGATGCTGAATCAGAAGTTGTTTTTCAGTCTGGCTTCTGAGTCGTATTCCTGCCCGCGGCAGTGGATAGCTGCATTTAAACTGCCATTATCTATCCAGGATTATAAATATGACTCAGGTAAATGAGGGCAAGTACATGCAGGTCTACTACAGGGATGTACACATACGAAAATGAATCTACACAGCTTTTTTAATTCCTATGAAAACGGAAGAGTTTGGGGCTAAAAATAGGCATCTAGTTATAGTTATCTACTTTTATTTATATCCTCTGCCCCAATTCCTATCAGTACAGGAAAAATCCCAGATAACAAACATATAAAAAATTGCTTACTCTTTCTAAGAAACATTTAAAAGGCCAAAGGCCATCACAGATTTCTTTTTTTATGATCAGGGTAACCAGACTGCAGGAATTAGCTTAGCCAGATGAATAGTTTTACTGGCTTTAATAATCAAGTAAATTGCTCAGTTAAAAAAAAAAAAAAAAAAAAAGTGCACCTCTGAAGTACTGCTGTAGAGTATTTTGACTTCAAAAACCTGAAGGACTTTAGATTATAGGGAGTCCACAGTGATTCTGCACCTGGAAAACCTAGAAAACTTTTACTAGAATCTCCTCTTAATTGGTGTGTTTTGTACCATATCGAAAACTAGAAACTGTTCCCATTGGCTAACAGAAGTAATTAAGCTTACCATTTATACTGGTGCTGTGTGCTTCCAAAGTAAAGCATGACCTTAAAGATATATTTTTTGAACCTCCCTGACTCTACTTCCCAGACCATTTGAAACCCTTGAGGTAAGCAGAAGCGACAGGTGTTCAGCACCCTTTGAAAACTCTGGTAGCAGCTTTGTGATATGGGATCTGTAGCTGTTACTGCAGTTTGAAGAAGATGGACACAGCAAAGCTCAGGGATTTTGATGGAGGATATATGTCAGCAGAACACCGAAACCAGAGTTACAGTTCCAGAGTGCCAACATTGTGTTCAAGTACCACTGCCTTTCCAGAATAGAACATACAAAAGGCATACTAGCAATAAAATAATACTATTTATTTCATGAGACCTTTCACCTACAGCTCTTTCCAAAGGAACTGGCAAAGATACTGGCATGGCAGTAGCAAGGTGACCAATGTGGCAACCGTCAGGTGCATAACATCGCTGCGTGTCAGTAAGATGGTATCAGTCAGGGCCGGTAGCTGGCATGGAGCACCCTGGGGGCAATCCCTGACTACAGCTTGTAACATCTCTTATAACTGAACTAAAACTATAGTCAAAATTATTTTCATTGAAGAGCTGAATAAAATTTCTTGTACTGACAGCAGTATTAGTAATGGGTTTGAGTCTTGGAATAACTGGGGCAAGGGCTGGGGCTTGTTTCTGCCGCACTGTCTGTAATCTGGGTGCTGGTCTGGAGAAGTGAGCACTTTGCTGTTTAGCCCCCTGCTCTGGGCAGTGTCACTGGACATGTAATCAAACTGAAATGCATGTTCTTGCCAAAAGGCCTGGTTTTGTTCCTGGCCACTTCCCTCTCTTGGATCAAATCTGGTGACAGTGCAACTACACGATGACTTGTACCAAGCTATTTGCCCAAAAGATTGCACTTGTATGGTTTTATTACGAGGTAGGTGGTAAGAATGTGTAGTGAGGGCACAGCTCAGTTTAATGGCAATCAGCCGTGTTACTGAATTAAAAACAAAGTAAGCCTGTAGCTACACAAGCAATTTTAGACAGAGACAAAAAAGCAGCTGGGTGTATTGGATTTGTTTGCACATTTCTAATGTGTTCTTATTTCATAACTTAGCAGAATTACTTTAAACAGACATTTCAGAGTATCTTGGTTGGAAATCTAATTAAAACATGGCCAGTTTATGCACAGAACATATTTTAAATTGTTGTTCACATTGGTTTACAAGTGTCCTGGATAAAATCCCTTGTTCCCTTGCCTGAATTGGACTGCCTTTATTATCTGTGGTACACTAATGTTGGCAACTCTCTTGATTACTGTTGGAAAACAGTTATTAAACAGGGTCTTTCATTTGTGACACAAGTCCCCTAGAAACTGGAAGGGCTAAAGGATTTAAAGGTCTCATTCTGAAATGCAGATCATATCTTTTTATTATGAATTTCTTTACGGATATTGGAAATGTAAAGTTGACATTTCAAGAGAGATCAATGCAAGCAAAGCACACAGTGCTCAGGCAAAGGAAAGCCAGATTCTTCTGGCATTATTCATAAAGAAAAATACTGGGACCTCGTGTGAATCAGCAGGTAGGAGGTTGCAATGTGCCAGTAATATCATAGTGCTCTTGAGCATGTTTGGGAAATGCAGAGATTCAGAACAGGTCTAAGCTCTTGATTTAATTGCTTATCTATCTATTAGTTTGATTTTTCTTCTCTGTTTGCTTTACTTTCTTACCTTATCACTCTCTACCATAAGAAATAATAGCACAGATTTTGGCCCTACGTTTTGCATCTGCCTACAGAGATAACTTTCCATAGCTGCTATTTTCATTTTGGTATTTTCTCCTTCCTTATCACAACACACACATGCTACCTCCTCCAAATCTGCTAAGAAAGTATGCTGACAATGTGCCTTTACATGTTTGACAGAATTATAGTGTGCATAAGATCACTGATCATTAAAAATAAGCTGTCTAAACAAAATCTTCCCTTTTTTCCTTTTTATGTACATTTTATTTCAGTGTTTATGCAAATTTTAATTTGGTTGCACAGAGTCTGCTTGCATAGTTGCCCCTTTCACCTTTTTTTTTTCTTCTCCTTCTGCCTCCATAGTCTGTAAACAAAATGAAATGGAAATATGCTCATAAGCTGATAATTTTTTAAAAATCACAGATTTGGAATGTTTTCATTACATATCCTCTGTAGTTAAAAATACACAGTTGTATATTTGGGAGCCTACTTTGTTGCACATTTACAAATCAGAGAGATGAACACTCATGTTCAGACACAGTCATGAGCAAAAATATCATGTTCCCAAGTGGTGTCATTTGGGGAGGCTGCAGTACAAATTCCGTGGCAGCTGGAAAAGCAGGACAGAGTGCAAGGCAGCACTAATAGAGCTTCCCTGATAGAGGGGAACTCAAGGTGGGCCTCTAGAAGTTCCTTTGTGTGGACATGTGCTGTTATGAGCAACAGCCTGACCCTACAGGGACACTACCAGATTGACATCAGGAAAATTTCCTTGTTTTCTGGTGTGAGGATGATTTATTTCATTCAAGGTGTTCTCAGTTCTTTTTCCTTTAGACAGGTATAATTTCTTGTCCATAGCTTGTTCACGTGTCCTCGCCCTGAAGCAGTACAAGAAGAGGCCATACCTGTAGGAGCGTGGCTGCTTGTCAACCCCACACTGCCATGTCTTACATTGGAGTGCATCCTCCCATAATGTTAGATATTCAGGCACTGTAACATTCATGTAGAATTAAAGCTCACAGAAGGTAGACTGAATTAAGGATTCTAGTCTACCCCATATATGTTCTAAGACACTTGCAATAAGGCATGATTCAGCTACACAAACACAGCATGTATGCTCAATATGCCCTAAATAACTCTGTCATGTGTCACAGAGAAGATGAAACACATCTACAGAAGAAAATTTGTACTGTTGACATCACCCATGATAATTTTGGAAGCACTCCAGCAACAAGGCGTCCATCAGTCAATCTCCTGTTTCTTCCTCTCTCGTGCAAGATTTATTGTCAGTTCCACCTGTAAATGTCCCAGCTCAGAGCCGCGCAGGAGATCCAGCTCTGCCCTGTGGACACCCAAAGACAGCACCCTAGGCAGTGTATCACAGTGAGCTCTTAGCATCTTGTCAGCTTGACCCTTCAGTCAATTGTGTGGCAGTTCATTGTGGGGAACTGTGGCTCTCCTCATTAAGCTTTTGGGTAACACGATAATTGAAAGACCTTTGGCTGTGCACACTTCTCCTTAATGGCTGTTGTAGGTATGGCCATGTGCAGAGCCAGTGCATAGAGATGGATTGTTCTGCAGTGCGTTGTGCCATCCTTGCAACATAGTGTGGAGACAGTATAGGAGGTATTTGGGGGGCATTACGAAATGACCTGTGACCCAAGACAGGAGTAGTGAGATCATGAGCACTGAATACTGACTGGACCCCTGGGACAGCAGCTGTTGCCTGTTGCAATCCCTGTGGCACAGCTGCATGCAGACAGGAATGTCTGGCATGGAGGGAGTACACCAGTGAGGGGATTACATGGTCATGGAGATTAAGACAACCAGGAATGCATCATGTAGTTTTGCATAAGGCTCTTGAGGTTAGCTAGAGGCAACCATGCAGATGCAGGTTTTGAACATTATGCCATCCTATCACCATTTTAGTTAGCAGAGAGCACATTTGTCTGACTGAAGTCCGGATGACAGTGCCTACGAAGCCATTAATTGCCAATGTGCTGTGTCTTCAAATGCACCCAGAAAGTGCAGTTTTCATCACTGTAGTTCCTCAGTACCACTCTAGCAAGGGGTGCAGTGCTATATGATGTTACCATTGTTTGAAACTGTGTAAGACTGAAATATGACCAAAGCCCTAGATACAGGTTTGTGTCCCTTCTTTCTTAACTAAGCTTTCAGAGACTGGTGTAGTTCTGGGTCATAACATTTAATTAAAAAGTGAGTAAGCATTAAAATACCAAGATTTCAAGTGTTCTTGTTAAGTGGTGCAGAATAGGCAAGAAAAGTGGGAAGTGCAGTGTCCTTTCTAAGATGAGCATCATGCAGTGAGTGATAATGGAAGAGGAGTCTCCAGCAGGGAGGCTGCCGTCAAACACACTGTCTTCAGAGCCGGGAACTCTGCATAAAAGCCTGTCCTAATTTGCCTGTTCAAAGCTTCTTGTCAGATTTAAGTGCAAACCTTCTCTTTGTAGGACAAAAGTCTAGGCTCATCTAGGCTCTTTGTAGGACAGTGTGTGAACGTTGTGGGGGAGTATTCAAGAGCCTGTTCAACAAGTGCCAAGTGCTATTTGTTTAATGTCAAACCTCCCGAGTGAGGTTTATATGTCCCAATGTCAAATATCTTAATCTGAGCCCTAAATACTATAACAGTTTTCTCAGATGCAATGTCAAAGTTAGGCAGCATATGAGTACAACAAGGCTTGTGGCTTACACTATCTTACTAACGAGTATCATTGCACTGCATATTAACTGCCTCAGCAGTGTCCATATTAAAAATTTAACTTGCTATTTCTACAGTAAACAAGATGATGCTTGCTTTGCAATAGATAACACAAACTAATTTGTGGACACCAGACCCAGCAAAGGCTTGTTTGTGGTGAGTTCGCACGTGGGGGCTGGGCTTTGTGCAGATTTTCTTTGGCTTAATGAATTTGTGCTGTAGCTTTTTCTTTAGTGAACCACTAAGAGGCTCTCTTTCCATTACTCTGCTGATTATTTTCACAAAACTTGTAAGAGTTTAATACCTTTGAGCCATCTGTCTCTCTTTCAAATCAGCCAATTCGTTCAAAAGTTATTGGGGGAAGTGATAAGGAGCCTGACACAGACAAGCAGAGAGACGTACCAAAATGCAAAGTCTGGTCATGTCAGTGGCATTTCTTAGGAAATCAGTCTAAATATACATTGCACAAAAAAAAAAAATCTTACAAAATGTCTTCATATCTCTTTCATATAAATTTTTCCAAGTTTTGAATTAGAAATTGGGTTATAATAATTGGCAGAAGAAAATTTCAGCTCATAAATGGATACCTTCCCCTATTTTTCAAATGCAGCATGAGACAAAGCCCACAGCAAGGCCTGAAACACAGTAGTGGTATTTTTTCGAGAAGTGCTTACACAGTTAGAGGAACCATCCAGCTGTGGCGGTGGGATCTGCTTGGAAACCTGCACCTAATGGACACGGGTGTCTGATTTGCCAGTTCACCAGCCCTTTTTGCAAGGGTGTCATATCTGTCCAGGAGCTCTGGCACTACCTGCTGAGTTCAAATGCGCTCACATTGATTAAGTCTCTTAAATAAGCCCATGTCAGCTCAGGGAACAGTGCTATTTGCATTGCAGCCACAGTACTATAGCTTCAGGCTTTCAATAGTCACTTGACAGAATAAACTTACTGCTTCAGAAAGCTTATAGTAGTGACTCTAACCCTTATCTTTATGCACTGTGTGTAGTTCCACCCAAACAAAGGAGGTTATGTTGAGCAACTGGATGAGTCATTGTAGGATCCAAACAGAGCACAGGCTTGGGAAAAACATTTGGTTACAACAGATGGGAGGAGCACATGCAAAGAAAGATATAACTATCAGCAACTGAAAACATAGCGAGGCCAGAGGCAAATGATATGTACATATGGCTTGTGTGTACATACACAGTGTTTCTTCCACACTCCATAATTAAAAAAATTAAAACATTATCTGGTGGGAAATTTAGGTTTCTCATGTTAAAAAGTGATACATAACTTAATTAGATGGTAAAATGAGACTATCATATAACGTTTGTCTCTGCTTTCCCTATAGTAGGGACAAAAATATTCTAAGGGCATAAATACCAATGGACTTTAGTCGTAACTGTGTGGTTGCTTCATTATGTTACTGTACTACAGCAGGGTAGTCTTCATAACCATATGGAAAGCCCACACCCAGGGCTGACGAGGAATGCCTGATGATCCTGCACAAACAGGTCACCCAGTAGCACCATTGGTGCTCTTGGGCATCTGAAAAACAGGTGGTTCTGCAAAATATTTGAAGCTTCATTGTGTATGCTTGTTACAAGAAATGTGGCTACCATAGCAAATACCCTGTATGTGGATCAGATATCTTGGTCAGAGGCTGAAGCAAGTTAAAGCTTTGTTTCCCATTGGGGTCCCATGCGTTAGGTGGCACCCCAATGTACATTTTTAACGCTTTGTTACTTCTATACTTTCTGATTTACTAAGTTATGATACAACATAGTGGAACAAGTACAGTGATACAGGCTTTCAGCATTAAATCCATTTTGGAATAGTTCAGTGCCTGGAAATCCATCTAAGATCTGTATCACCCAGGCTGAATCAGACCGGAGGTATTGGACATATTTACGCAAGCGTGGTGTCTCAAACACCACATCAGGTATAAACAGCATCTCTTCCTTACCCCTGCAATGAGCAGGTGCTTTGATTTGGTGACAACAGCTTAATAAGATTGCAAAAGCTGTACATGCCAGTCATCCCACTGAAGGATAATTTCTAATGACCTGCCTCTCTGTTGTGTCTCATTTGTGGAAGAAGCTATCACACGGCTCATCAAAGTGAGTTTTGCCCCATTTGTACTTGCCTGTCAAGTGTCTAAGCTCTTGTTTAGGCATCTCGCTTATCCCTGCAAGAAGGTACTAAAGCTTATTGTCCTGTCCTTTTTAACTATAGCAGGACGGTATTTTAATAGATGGTGACAGAAGTAAACAGGTATTAGAATAGAAAATGAAGGATTGTACTATAACAGAGCTATTACTTAGCATCCCACAAAGCAGTCAGTTGGTAGCTGTAATATGTTACTGCTGAAGACCTGCATTAACAATAACCCTGTTTCCAAGGCTTTGAGATATATATATATATACACACATTCTTTGCTACCTTATTAATATTCACAGGATGAGAGAATTATAGCCATGAATATCTATCTAGCAATAGACCATTTGGGAAAGACACAAAAGTATTGATTTCTATTTTGCAGTGTTCAGTGATCATTAATTTCCCCACACCAGTTGCCATAATTAAGTTAAGGCTCTCTCTTCTGAATGTGAAAAAATGATAGCACACCACAAAGGCAGGGGTTTGATACACAATAAACCCAGATTTTTCACCACAGCTCCCACCTTTTAGGGAAAGTAAAGACTTTATATATCTATTTATCTCTATCTCTCTATCTCTCTATCTATCAGGATGGGATCTGAATTGTTGAAAACCTTGATAATTAGTATTTTCCAACACTGTGTGGTGATTGAGCACCTTTATGTAGCTTGGTGTCCCCAGGATCCAGATATTGCCCAGGCCATCCACACACTGGGGCAGATGCAAGTACTCAGTGGAGCCTGAGCTAAGCCAAAGGCAGTCACAGCTCTGCCAGAGAGGCTAGGAACTAAACTGAGTGTCTCAGACTTTAAATTAGTTGCTTGCTTTGGGTACTCTGTTGTCACTGTAGTTTCCCACACTGACCCCAGTGAGAAAATCAGGCATCTCAATGCCATTCTGCATTAGTTTTATTTCTCCTTTCATTTATTCACATTTCTGAAATAGGATTTTCTTCTAACTTGGCAGTATTCTTTAGAGCTCAACGAGAACTGGGAAATATTTTTCTAATACTGAGCAATTACGGAGCTTTTTGGATGTAGGACCCAGGAAAAATCATGTCATGTGTGTCTGCTTTGAGAATAAGTAAAGTGTTTGAGTTTACATTTACATGCATGAAAATCACCTTTGGACTGAGATTAAGCCCAGAAAGCATCAGCCCCAAAGGCACTACCTTGACAGAACTTCTAGGAAATGTAAATGAGGGTTAAGAACTGAATTTGTTCTTGAGCAATTATCTTCAAAGCAAGTAACACCAACTAATCTTCTGCACAAAATGATGAAGTTCTCTTAAATGGGAGAGGCAGGCTGCAAAATCCTCCAGTAACTGCAGTTGTGAGATATGCTCAGTCTTCAGCAATGGAAAAAAAGGGTTGAGAATAGGCAGGACAAGCATGTGGGAAACTGGTTGGAGACTCAGGCTTTGTAGAAGTCTTGCAGCCAGAACTACTGAGTGAAGCAACACCTGGTAGGAAGGGCTGCACGGACAAGCTGGGGTTAGTTCTTTTCCTTCAGAGGCTAAGGATGTTCTCTGATGACTTTGCCTCTCCCAGGATGATTTAATTCAGGTTTGAGCAAGCAATGTCAGTGCCCAAATTCCTGGTTAGGCTCAGATCCAAATCATTGTTAACCACTCTGATGAACTGTTAGTGTGTAAAATGACAGGCTGGGGTTTTTGTCTTGTAGTTGGCTATTAGAAAGAAAGGGAGTGTCCTCTGCATTCAAGAAGAGAGATGCTTCCTTCATATTTTACTTGTCACTGATGATTTATTACATCCAAAGAAATTCTTTTTCTTCTTGAGCTTCAGCTTTGGAAAATTGTAAAGCTACATTTTCAAAGCCAGTTGAGTTCTTGTGGTGTGCAGTTTAGTAGAACAGCCACGTTAGGGACACCTCTCTGCAAGAAGAAGAACTAATTTGAAAAACTTGTAATAAATCTTGTTTAAGTTTTATTTTATTTTTATGATAAAAAAGTACTAAATGTATATAAAAAGGCAGAAATCCCCAGTGTAACAGTTATATGTCATTTAAATGACAATAGTAGGAGTTAAATATGTGCTTGCTTTTTAAAGATAATGGAATTCTACTTCTTGAAAATTATGTAATAGAAATCATGTGATTAAGGAGCTAATACAGTTTAAAACAGACTTCTTGTTACAATAAGAAAGGGAAACTGAGCTTGGTTTCATTTTACTGGGTTCATCAGCAATTAGAAATTTGAAAACAAGTTGGTACCCAGCTCTGTACCTATCCTGGGAGTACAGCTGAGCACTCAGAATACAAGAGACTCATATTTATCACCAGAGGAAGAAAATTGTAGCCCTAAACTGTTGTTTGCTGGAGGCAAAATCCTACTTTGTAGCTTGATTTCCGTGTCTATGGTTTTGGTCTCAGTGCTGCCCCCCTTCCTAGGCATCTGGCATTCATTGATTTGTATGTTTCAATTAAGTCGCTATTAAAAAATGAGTAGCTTGAGGGCACTGGTTTATTACTGGTATCCAACTCTGTTTTCATTTACTAAATGACATTCTGGAAGTTTCTCTTCTGAACATAATCACCTTAGGGTATCCACCGAGTACAGCCCTGGATGGTTCAATTATTTTTGAATGCTCTTCTCTCCCCGGAACACAGGGCTTCGCACATTAGCAGCATGTTTAGTGTTTCACAGTTGTTCTCTTTGCACTCATCAGGGTTTTCCCAAGAACACGCTTGGAAGAATACAACTTGCTGGTTCTTCTTGAAAACATGTTACCTTTATGTCTCTCCTCACAGTACCAGATGAGTGTGTTAAAGCTGATGGATGTATTTTTTTATCCTGTTTCTTTACAACTATGCTTTCCCATTACTGTTTAAGAAACCTTTGCCTATTTTCATAAAGCTAAATTACAGAAATTTATAAGACATGCTTTTTCCACATGAATTGTCAGATAAAAATACAGTTTCCACTAAGTTTTCTGGGGAGATGGTGTCAGAGAATTAGAATCACCATCAGCAGATGCTCTGTTTCCAAAACTGTCCCTTATTTCACAGGAAAAAAACAGTCTGGACCAAGAGATGAACCATGAAGTTCAGAACTGCAGCAGATCTGCAATTCGCAGGTCAGAGCTGTCAATAGTTATTTGCAGAGCTGTGACAATAAATTACAATAAAGTATATAGATGAGAAAAAGACGCTGAAAAGAAGGAACATGTCAAGCTCACACATCTTTTCTGAAGGGTCATCAGAAGTGAACGTGTTAACTGGTGCTGAACTTCAGTGTTTTTGATTTTGTACAGTTTTCCAAATTTCAATTTACCTAGTGTATCCCACATTTAATAGGCAATTTTTGAGTAACGAGACAGCAGCCACTGTCCGAACTGCCATGTCTTTGAGGGTTCGCTCAGTCATTAGTGAAAATCAGAAATGTGCACGTTAGCTAAGTCCCTTATCAGTAGCTATTCAAGGTAATTTTGTGCACCCTTCTCTCCTGACCCCTGGCTGCTGTACTTCCATTGCCAGTACTGTGTTACCATATCTCTGGATGTGCATTTCTCCTTCCTGTCTAATATAGCTACACAAGCTCAACACAAGTTTGAAGTCTTTTTGTCCTCTGCATTGCTACTCAATACCTCAGCCATCTCACTACCCAAGCTAGGTCCAAACATACAGAGTATTGCTGGGCACTCTGGTATTCTAGTCACTTAAACTTTCTCAAGCCTTTTTTGGTGATGTGATAGTCTTGAAATATTTAGTAAAAGCATCCCAGATTTGTCAGTATTCTGGTGAACCAAGGTATCTTTCAATAGCTCAGAGCTTCTAGGGTCCCTTGAGCTGGTACAGGGTCAAATTTCCAGATTCTCTATGTGCTATTCAGGATCATGGAAATCATGGTAAAGGCTTTCATATGTGCAGCTCAGGGAAATTCTGTTTATGTGAGAGTCTTCTAAGTTCATGAACTCAAGATAAGTGACCTCAAAACACCTCAGAACTGCCAAGCTTGGAGCTCATGACAGGTGCTGGCTGATGTTGCTGTTGTCAATGTCTTGGGTCTTGATTTCATATCAAAGAATGAGTCATTGCATCCTTCTCCTTCAGATATAAAATCTAGAGGCACTGGCAAAGGCGAGAGCCAAGCACTCTTTTCCTGGTATTTCTGAGTGATGAATATGTTAGAATTTCATTTGGAAGAATATTTAGAAAAATCACTTTCAGTCCTGCAGAAAATGAAACCGAATTTCTACATCTCCTGTATGTGGCAAGTAGTGTCAGCAAATACCTTCCCAGCTGCTCAACAACCCCAGAGCAAATAGAAGACTGTGAAAAATAATCACAGTGTTCATGAGCCATGGAAGTAACAAAAGCTTACAGACTGTGGAAGCAGAGGTGGCCTTACTGAAGACCAGAAAACCCATCTTTTTTTTCTATTTTCTAACTTGAAAATAGATTTTTATTTATAAAAGAACATGAATGACATACTTATTCCCACAGGATGGATGTGTACATCCCCTCAAGCTTGGCAAACATAAATGTATTAGAGTTTAACTTCCATTGGCTTCTGTAGTGCATGTGCTGTTGTGAAAAAATGGAATACAACAGGAAGTCAAGGCATAAAATATGAATTGAGGCTTTATGAAGGCATTGTTAAAATCTTGCCATCTGTGAAGAGATGAGGTTTAATATTTCTTCCATCTACATTTCAATGAACTTGTACTGATGCAAATCTAATTAAATCAAAGGGGTAGTCACTTCCAATTATTTTTATTAATGACCACAGCTATAATCACTGTAAACATAGAGTTTCTGACACCTAATAGAAAGATTTGACCTCATAAAGCTTAAACCCATTAGTTCATTTACCCTGGCCTCCTGTCTATCTAATGCCTTGTGCTGAGAACAGAATTTGGTTGTTTGGCTTCAATTCCTTCCTGGAAACCCACCCTATATTACGTAGGAGGCAACATTTTTTAAAAAAATATAATGTATTAAAACCATACACTTAACTTTTAATTTGAATTTGTCTGTCCTCACATTCCAGACATTCTTTTTGTGCTCCATTTCTGGAATGAAGAGATCTTCACTGTCAGGTACCACTGTACTCTGATAAAACTATTTATCAAATTTTTATTTTTTTTTTAAAATAAGTGACATTACTGCTGCTCACTATGCTCTTACTTTATCCAATACTTAAGCAGTTCCTGTAGCTGTTTTTTGAACCCCCTCATTTTTTTTAAAAAAGGATGTCAAAGCCATTCCCAGCATCCTTCCCTATTTATTATTTCCCTGACATATCCCTAGAGATCAAATTACACAGTTATATTTGCACAACTATTTCTTCATGATCACAGCATCTTTTCAAAGGATGCAGTCACTCACCTGAAGAAGGAATGAGCTTTACTTCCTAAGGGCAGGAGCACTTTGGCTGTATCTGCAGTGATCAGTGGCAGGTGAGAAAGTGCAGAGAATTTGCCGATTATGGGGAGGAAAAACGAATTCTAAGGAAAGCTTGAAAATCCCTTTGCAATTGTCATGGGGCAGTATTCTGGCTTTTGAGATTGGTAGTTCAGCAGTGTTGAAATAGAGGAGCAGGAAGCATAAGGGCATTTGGGTGGGAAGCGAATAGCATGTGCCTCCTATTTGCTGGGATGGTAACTTGTTGGGATTATTGCTCACAGTATGGATACACAGGGATACTGCTCTGATACTGTTTCTGTCATATTTTTAGTATGTTTCTACTAACTCCCGTGGAAAAAGATGGTACATTTTAAATTGAAATCTATTTCACATACATTCCAGTCAGAGTCAGCCTCTTGAAAATCCATTTAAAGAGCAAATCATGGGCCTCTGAAAAGAGAGGCAGGAAAATCTTAAAAGCATGAAATTCAGTGATTTGGAATAAAGGAAGCTTAAAACAGACAACATCTGTTGTTTTCAATCCCATGGGATTTTCTGCCTGTTTTTTTGGTTTGTTTTTTTTTTTTTTTTTCCCCAAATCCCAGCCCTTAATGAAGAGCAATGTCAGATTTAGAAAGAAAAAGAATTGTTTATACAAAATTAGAAATGTGTCTGGAAATCTAAAATCCTTGAGTATGTAAGTCAGCATCTGCTCCAGATCTGTCTTTGCTAATGGAGAGAGGTCCAAGTATTGTGTCGTCACAACAGTTTACAAGTGCTACCATATATTTAATCAATTGACCATGGGATGAATACTTGCTGGAGGAAAAAGATTTAAATTTAAGTTTTAATGGCCAGAATACTGCAGAATTGGACCCAAAGGCTAAGTGGAATCAGCCGTGGCATATACAATAGCATAGGCTACTAAAATGGTTGTGGGATCACATAATTTCAGGGAAATGCAAAATTTTTCCAAGAATAACCAGGGTTATTAAGATACTGCTAGAAATAGTCTTTTATAGTCAACAGGTTTTTTAATACTAAATTTCAGCATACTAACTAGATGCATATGTAAATCACATTCTGTCAAAATAACTTCTGGTATAAAGTTTGTTTTCTTAAGGTTTTGGAAAACTTTAAAACAGTTCTGAAGCAGCAAGTCTTAACAGTGTCCTAGCTGGCACTGCAGAATTCTTCAAGTATCCTGTGGTTTCTACCTGTAGCATTGGAAAAGGAAGTGTAAAGGAAAGAAATCTGAAAATGGCTACAACATTTCACACTTTCTGTTGCTGCAGAATATCCATTCTAGGAATACTCCAGTCTAGGAATATCCATTTGCCAGTATAATCTCATCACATGCATTGACATATTTTTGTACATTGTGCCATGAAGTCAGATAAGGAAATTGCCAAATTATATCACAAACTGTAAACAAACTGACCTGCTATGCAGTTTTCTGGCTTAAGAGGAGAATGGAGTTGGTTGTGCCAAGTAAACATGAGCTTTTTTGCCATAAGACTATCCCAAAAATTTAAATTCTGTCCTGCTTGTGAGTGAAAATTCATGCACCTTCAACTCTCTGAGGGAAAACAAGGAAAAATCTTTGGATGCTGTTAGAAGTCAATCTTGACTGGAAGGATCTGTCTCAAGTTACCACTATTCCTTGGTCAGCAAGATCAGGAGTGCCACCTCTTCTGAAAATCCAATTACCCTTTTTTTTTTTTCCAATCACATACATCTTGCCTATGTCATTTGTTGCTCTTGCAACCTTTCCACTGGTCTTCAGGGCCCTTCTTCAGTCCAGTCAAAGCTCTCTTCTTGCTCAAGGCTTTGGCAAACCTGACATGTTTTGCCTCTCCCTGCCAGTTGCCTTTGACTGCCACACAACATTCAAGCAATTGTTTATCCACTTACAAAGGCCTGTAAATGGCAGGTCGTGTTAACCTTAAGGAGCCTTCACTGTTTGCTTTCCAGAGGTACACAGCTGGGCTGCTGAAACTTGATGTCCCCAGGAAAAAGATTTTGAAGGATGATTACATGTTCCTCTCAAGGCTGGTCAAGCCATTGTAGTTCACTTCCTGGGCACATGCAGAAAGAGCCATGCACAGAGCTCTTTGCTAATAGCCTCTCTCTTCCCCCCAGTAATTATAGTCCTATTATTTGCTTAGCCAAATGAAGAGCTGACAGGCTGAAATGGAGACTGAAGGGCACATAGTGCTAGACAGGTCTTTCCTTTTGCACATATATAGTGTTACATGTCTATAGCAATAATAATTCTAATTTGTCCATGTACTGCACTGAGGAGTGCTTTCAAGATATGCATCTCTCTTAAGCTCCTTTGCAGAGTTTTTACAGGGAGCATGTGTATGGAAAGAATTCAAAAGCTCTGGAGTGCATCACAGATACACGTGTTCAAGCGATGTGTGTACAGCATTTATTTGTTGATGGATTATAAACTAATGAAAACCTTAGACATATAACTTCAGATTTGATTTCTATTCTTATTAGTGTTGCTACCACGTCTCTGATACAGGTAAATTGTGTTGGTACAAGGAAGCATTAGCTAACTTTATTAATGATGCTGATACAGTTATTTTATTAAGGTTCTTATTATTTTTGCTTATCTTTGGCTGCTCTTAGAGTTTTGTTTGCAAGTAAAAGGAAGAGGCATTAACTCTGTGGTAAAGCCACTGCATCAGTTTAATACTGACAACTTTATCTGGACTTAAACCACTGGATATAGGAACCAAATCTGAGCTGACTTCTGACAGTGAGCATGTAGGGTTTTTTTGTTTGTTTGGTTGGTTGGTTGGTTTTTTTTTTGTGAATTTGGTGCTGTTTCAATGTTTGCAGTAGCCTTGTAAGTCTAGATGGTTTAAGGTTCATTTGCTGTGTGAGCTCACCATCTGCTCTCAGTAATGCAAATTTGCTTCCAGTATTAATGAACTGTTCCTGTGTTCTTGCATTTCTCTAAAATGCCTCAAGCAACTGTTCCTTCCTCACATGGAA
Organism: Myiozetetes cayanensis; assembly: GCF_022539395.1. Classification (NCBI taxonomy): domain Eukaryota; kingdom Metazoa; phylum Chordata; class Aves; order Passeriformes; family Tyrannidae; genus Myiozetetes; species Myiozetetes cayanensis. The sequence goes on along the minus strand of NW_026087742.1, from coordinate 48,409,729 downwards.
AAATCACAGCAGCTGTGGGATTCACAAGGACTTCAGTGCTTGTCTCTTGCTACACTTCTGGCAGAAAACCGCAAAGTGCAAATAACTTTTGTAACTGCCTAATAACTACAAACCCATTAAGTGTAACTTCTGTGACACCAGAAGAAAAAAATACTTGCTTTAAAAGAGCCCTAATGGGATTAGAGAGTGTGTGACCACCTGGGGTTGCTCTCAGGGCTGCCTAACTGGAACATGTTAAAGATAAGGACCTAGCTTTTCATTGAGCTTTGGCCAGAGGGATGGATGACGCCCAGTGAAGCTGAAAAGTGTGAGGTGGGGATGTGCTTCCCCATCTTTAGACACCCCCCTCTCTCCTAGTCACCTTTGTAAGGTGGAAAAATGCTCATGCCACTTCCCACGTTTTTCTTTTGCTAACAAACCAACAGAATTCTGTTTTCATAACAAAAAAATATTGTCTTCATGGATACAGCCAAATCTGTCTTAAATTTATTTGCCTTCCTTTGATAAAGGACCAGTCCCAGTAAGTGCTTGACATTGCTTAGCACACTGCTTCCCAGCACACTGGTTTGGTGTGTGGGGTGTGCTGCACCCTGCACAAACTGTGCTGTTCTCCTCCCACTCTGGAGCTGCAGCCACAGCATGAGCATGGTGTGGGCATCCCTGCGCACTGCATGGGGATGAGCCAAGTGCCACAGCTTGAGGGTCCCCGTCAGCACATGCTGGGAGGGCTGGCAGCCTCAGCCGACCAGGGCATCAACCAAAACACTGTCTCCTGCACTGAGATACTTATCATCAACTACCACTAAATATCCTTATAAAATGCAGAAGCCAAAATCCTCTTCCACACTGAGCTGCCCAGCCATACATTTGGACACTTACTACCTGATCACTAGCTTCTTGTAAAACAGCCATCAAAGGACAAAGTGGCACTCATATTTTACATAATACCTTAATTCTTTTGAGGTATCTGACTTCCAACCAGAAGTTACTTAAACTCACAAACTCACAAAGTCTTAATAGAATGTTTCACCATAAGGTTGCCAAGTACTTGAGAGCAATACAAGGAAGAGGAATAAATATACATTTTCACTAAGGTCATTGGTTTTTATTGGGCTGCCCTGAATTTTTATATTAGGAATTGTGTGACATTTATGCTGTTTGATGATCTGTTGCGCAAGTGTGGAACATGACAGAGGTTGCAGAAGACACAAAAGTATTTAACTAATCCAGATGGCAGAACATAAAGGAACTTAAACGGGGTATAATTAAGCTAGGTATATGGACAGCACAATGGCAGATGAAATTCATTATTGCAGAAAGCAGGGCAATCAATAACTGCAAAGAATAATCTGATCTACACTGACCCTTTGTAGTTTTCTAGATAACCTGTCACAAATTAAGCTTGCAAGAAGATGATATTTAGATGTGATTTCCAGCCCTCGGCTCTGTAGCAGCCATGTTCTGCACCTCCTGTGGAAGCCTGAGTTTAATGTCCTCCCTTAGAGCACAGCTCTGTGCAGGTCTTGTCTCCTAATTTTTGTCTGTTTCCCTGCGTCTCTCACAGAGGGGTGCGATGTAATCTCTGAATAACCAGACTGGAGTCAGACTGGAGGAACTGCATATTGCTTCTTTTGGTTAAGCTATCCCTATGGGTTTTTCAGCATACTGAGGAATACCCTCGGGTTTCTTCCCCACACACCGGCCTTCACAGTGGTTTTTCTGTGCTCGTATGTTTGTTGCTGCAGCTCTCCAGTGAACTCTGCTCATTGGATCACCTTCACACTTGACATCCTTTCTGTTGACTAGTCCAGCTTGCCAGGCTCCAACGAGTGGTGTTCAAAAGGAATAATTGATTTTAAACGTGACCCACTGTGTTTGGCTACTCAGTGTTTACCTTTGGCTTGCCACGGAGGAGTAGCTTCCCTCCAGCCAGCTACATTGTGTGCTCTTCCTTCTCATCTTCCTCATCGTCCTTCTCCTCCATCTCCTGCTTGAGTTTCCAGTGTAGATGAGCAGAGCTGGCTACCCACAGCACATCCTACTGCTCCCACTGGCCTGTCAGGGCTGGGGTGCCTCGCTGTACGAGGGAACTGTTAAGATTTTAATGTCAGAAGAAAAAATGTCTAATTTCTGGTGCTTCCCATTCCTCCTCTCCTCTTAACTGGATTCTGACAGCAGGGGCCAGGACAGGCGTAAGGGCTTCACGGCCTCTAGTGGGCAGTGGCCAGAGTTGCAGGACTTTCCAACCACTACCTAAATCCGTGGAAAACTTCATTTTTAAAAAATCAGAATATGCCTACCCTGGTTTCCTATGAAAGCAAGGCTTATACAAACACTCCGTGTACCCTGTCTCCACACTCTTGGCAATTCTGGAGCCTGATTTCAGGTTGATTTGGCAGATGTGCAGAGATTTCACAATCTCCAGCATTTGTGTCAGTAGGTGTGCCTGCATCAAGGAGAAACTTTTACATCGGTTTCTAACAGCAAGACTATTGCTGTACAACTTCACACAGCACAAGACACCAAAAATAATGGAATCGGAGAGAGATTTTTTGTACGGAAAAAGCTGCTTTGAAATCCCTTGTGAATCATGCTTGTTCATGTGCTCATAGAAGTCCTGACCCTTAATTTTGTTTGATAATTTGGTTATTGTAGACTTTATAAACAAATCTCTTCCATGGCACTGTGAGACAGTCCTGCTGGGAGAGGGGAGACTCTCCCGGTTTCTGATAGTGCCCAGACCATCACAGCACACTGCCTGTTTTGTCACTTATAAACGTAACTGGTGCTTGAAAGACCCAAATGTTGTATTTTCTTTCTGGTTTTAGCTTCCCTATTCAGACTGGTTTATAACAGCAGTCATTAAAATACAACAAATAAAATTGAAGCTCATAGACAGATTCTTCTTCAGAGTTCAGAGAAGCAGTTCCCATATGTCAGTAAGAACAAAGGAATGAACTGAGATCATTTAAAATGAAGAAAAACTTTTCTGCAAAATGGTTGCACATATTATACCTTTTCTTCTCCTTGTTTTTGCTTGGCTGTATTAATGACAAGAGAAAAGATATGACTGGACTGCATGCTTACTTTAGGTTAATCCAACAAAACAGGCAGTCCATCAAGTGAACAAAATGCAAGTGTATTGTCTCCTTCATCATATCTCAATTCTTGTAACATCTAATTTTTGTTTGACAACCTCTTTCTCAACTCACATATTGAATGCCTTGGTTTACTCAGAGCATCTGAAATTTTTGTTTAAAAATAGTGAAACAGTTGTAGGTTGAAGCTATAGGAAGATGATCTGTCAGTGTACGTGGAGTAGTTAGGATCTGACTTTTCATTTTAGAAACACTTGAAATGACAAAATTACTTGTAGTGACTTTTCTGAGTTCATGCCAGAAATGCCAAGCCTGCAAAGACTGAAAATGACTCACATGGAACCATTCAGCTTTGTCCTTGGATACAGAATATTTCAGAGGGTTTTTTTCCCCCTCTCATTTTTTCTAGAAGTGACTTTTGAAAACAAAACCACAGTGTGGCCTTTTTGTGCTAAGAAGTCTTTCTTGCTTTTGCCAAGAGAGTTAGAGGAGGACAAGGCCAAGTGTGGCATCATATAGCTGTGGTGCACAGAAATATGTCTAACTGGGACCATCTTAGGAAGTAGTAGATGTTGTAAATTGATTCAAATATTGACATCTCTGAATCTTCTGAAAAATCCCTTGTCTCTGTTTCTTGGTACTAAGGTTCTTCATTTCTGAAACCCAGTAGTGGCCTCTGCCTTGGCTGCATTGGTTGTAAACAATAGTCTCACATGTCTGGGTACCTTCCCAGCACTGACATATATAATCTAGATCCTTAATCAAATCTCATTTTGCAGGAAATTACTTTGGGAGAATCCATCATTTTCTTTGCCCAAAGCTGCCTAATCTACTGCCAGTTTTTGCTTTTCTTTCATTTTTCCTCCCTTTGTAAATCATGCTAAAAGATGTGGGGAACAATGGTAATAGAAATATGACTAGTAAAGATTTTTGTGTGTATGTCTGTTGAAAGAAACAAATTTGTCAATAGCACAACTCACTAAAAAAAAAAAAGCTAGTGCTTTGACTTTCTGAAAGGGCAGGGAAACAATGTTTCATTAATCAATCATGCTGAGTTTTGCTCAGAAAGAATATTTACATGTTTAAAAATTAAATTTTATATCCTGAAATAGTCACAAGCCAGACTCATTTGCTTTCTCTTCAGCCAATGGGGAGGGTGAGAGAATCACACGCTGAGAGGCACCACTAACATAGAGAATTCATGCCCATTCCCCTAAGGGCTTGTTCAAAGTAAACCTCTGATATCTTGATTACAGCTTGTTAAGTTCCAGAGCAGTTCCTCAGATGAGTTGTCAGCATGTAAGCATTTTTTTCTGCTGATGTTTGAGGCAGGGCTGTGCACAAAAACTTTGTCTTGCCCTTCTGTGGTAAGAAACACTGTTCTTTATTTTAACAAATCCCACCTTAAAATCTCTGGGAAATGCATGATACTCTGCAAAAGGTGAAGTAAGCCTTCTAGCCATGTTTGGAGTTGGTTTTGTTGCAGAAGGCTGGAAGTCTTATGCACATGAATGTGTTGTGAAAACTTCATGTTTTCACTAAAAGTGAAAGAGAAGGTTCTGGGACATTCGTTACTTCCCAAGCTCCAGTCTGCAGTAGTATAGCTAGTAAAAAACTTGTACCAGGATAGCTGATTGTGGAGAACTCTGCTTGTCTGTTTTCATGAGTGTGGCTATGAATTTTTGCATGTAAATTTAAGAGCTGAGTTGCCATAGGGTATATAAGGCCTGACTTACCTCACTCAACACACTTTCTATGAAGAGGCTTTCAGATGCTGTAAATGTTCTGCCCATAATTAAAAGCAAATATGCATGTAGATACTCCTCTTTATTTCTGATCCAGAAATGTATTTTGGTCAGACCTTAAGAAAATTAGTATTGGTAGCATGTCAACTTTGAGATGCCTTATATCCTACTGAATTACCTTGATATATTTGACATAGTCTCACATCCTGCTTGCTCATAAACAAGGTGTTTGAGAATACAGCAATCTTGTCAGATAAATTACCTGAAATAGTCACAGACCTGGCACTGAGATATGATGGTGAAAAATCTATACTTAGGGCTGTGGCACAGTTGGTGCCTTAACTACAGCTGCTGTGAGAGACAGAAGAAATGTCACCCTGGGCAGTGATCATACCTGATTTCAGAAACTTCAGCAGTCCAGCTAGAGCAACATTTGGAAGGAGGCCCTTGAAGTTTTAGGCAGTACGGGATGTGCTCTTGCTGTTTTACTGCTCCCCCAGTCAGTGGTTCTCTAGCACCTGGCTGGGTGTTTGTGTAACACTGTTTCCATACGTATTAGTGCTCAAAACCATTAAGTGTTCCACAGCTTTTTACAAGAGGAGTAATTACATCCTGTCGGCAGAAATTACTCCTGCTGTTTAATTTGGAAGTCATATTCTTTGCTTCCAGTCTTGTGTTGTTACACATCAAAGCTGCATTTTCTGTGCAGGGTAGTGGCACTTCTCTCTGAATGATAGGGATGGTGGTGCTGTCCCTCAGGATGACATTTCAGGTTTGTCTGTGACAGTGTTAATTTTAAATGGTGCAGGCATATAGCTTAAGAAATCCAACTTTTATTCACAGCAACAAAAATATCTTTTCTAGCTCTCATTTCCCTGCAGGAGGGATGCTGGGCCAGCCCCCAGGTGCATTGGGTCTTGAGGCAAATGCTGATGCTGAACTTTTACTCTCTCCTTTTAAAGCCTTTTATATACAGAAGGAAACTAGCACCCCAGATGATTATTATCTGTTAATGGTGTTTTTAATTACTGATTTTCAGGGCACCCAATTAACTTTTTGCTGAAAACAAGATTTTTTTTTCCTCCCCCTAAGCAAGCCAATGATTCATACTTTCATAAAAACTTTTTTAAAAGTTTGAGTCATGCAACCATTCCAAGAACTTTTATTTCTGAGTTCTTTCAAACATTTGAACAATGAAATGAAATACCATGGTTCTGTCATGCACAAACTGAGCCTCACGTTAAACAGGGCTCCTGTCATTGAAAGTGCAGCAAGTGCCATTTTCAGGGTCCTTGAGATGCCTTATCACACAGCATCCCCCTGGGGAGAGCGCATGGCCTCACTCGCCCAGGTCCCAGCCTGCACGAGCAGAGAGTGAGGAGGAATCATAGAATCACAGAATCATGAATTGAGCTTGGCACTGCTGGTCCCTGAAATGGGAAAAATATTGGGGAACAGAGCTTGCTGAAGAGTGATGGGAATCGGGATGGAATTTATCACCCAGTTTGATCAAGACAAAGGGAACTGCTCTGGGCTGGGCTCTGGGAACCCCTGCTTTGCAGCGAGGCAAGCAGGTAGATCAGCAGTCATTTGGTCGCGTGATGAGTAAAGCAGAGAGGCACTGCTTGACTTTCACAAGTGAGACTCAAGACGTAGAGTTTGAAGTTGAAAAACATTTATTTTGGCTATTAAAGGGAACACATGTGACACAGAGATATGCCATGTAAACTCCAGAGATTTTCCAGCAGGAGAAAGATTAAATGAGTACCAAGTATAATTGAGAGAGGTTTTTCTGAAAAATAAGTTAGGTAATACGTATTTTGGTCCTTCAAAGAATGTGTTTCATATTAAAATACGAAAGTATATGGCTTTCTCATCAGGTGGAGACAGTACAAGTGTCCTACTTTATGTAACAACCGCAATAGTAAATTAATGAAAAATAGTTCAGGATCCATTCAGGAAATGGCAGTCAGAGGTAAGAGCATGTACTACATGAAAACTGTCCAGGAGAAAAATCCCCACTCAACATATTATCATTTCAATTTTCTGCTAGATGGGAAGTTTTCAAATTGTTTTTTTATTTTGATTTTGCCTTGAAGTACCCATTTTGATGCAGAATTTCAAATAGTAATAACCCAGTATTATTTTTCCTTTCCCCTTGTCTTTTTGCTGAAAGTGATGCAGCACTTTGTATTCTCTTGTCTCTGTAGCTTCTCAAATTCCATAACCTTTAGGAGAAAATATGAGTGTGTTTGTATGGGAAACCAGAAAACAGGTACTGATTCTGTTCCTCGTAGCACAAAATAAAACCTTTACTTCGAGTTCTCTTCCAGAATCTGCCAGGGCTAGCACAGGACATGCAATAATAAAGTGGGATGAAGGGAAAGGGGCAAGTGGTAGGACACTGGCTCTGTGTACCCTTCCTCTGCAGGCAGGTCAGTCTGCGGTTGTACAGTGGTTATTGGTGGCATGGTGGCATGATTAGGGGACAGCAGCAGGAAATGATGGCATAGTCCGGGAGATTGGCAGTTGGGAGCGACAGAGGAGATCAAAGACTTGAATGTGTTTGCAGACTGGAGAATAATTGCTCCTGAAATGTGGCCTGGCAATGCAGCCAGACGATGGGCTCCATCTGGCAATGTATTTCCACAGGAGAGGTGAGTACATGGTCCGGGGGTGGCCATCAATGATGCTGCGCTCTGTTGTCATTTCCCATAATCCAGCCCCTGTTCAGTTGGTGTCAGTGGATTCAGAAAAGCTGTCAGAGAGGAAATGGTTTGTTTTATCAAAGACTGAAACAAGGCTGTGGTAAAGACTGAAGTCTCCAGGATCCCGAAATCTCCAGGCTTATCTCATTGCCTTCAAGGGGTTGGTGAAAACCAATAAGGCAAAAAAAGTCTTTGAGCTGGAGGACTATGTAGCTCATCTGTGGGGAAGTTTCAGCTGAAAATGGATGTCAGAACTATCAGAGAAGGAAGGCTGCAGAATAGTGGTGGGGTGGCAAACATGAATGCTCATCTTCATAGATAAGCATCTTCATTGTGCTCATCTTTCCATCAGTGTCCTCATACCTGTTTTTTCTTCTCAAGGAGCTTGAGGCATTTCCAAATCTATTTAGTGTCTCATGCATTCTGTCTTAGCAAAACAAAATCTGACATTAAGAAAAAGTAATATGTTCTTGAATATCCTAAGGTTTTAAGATGCAAAATGCAAGGTTTTTAATAATTCCATTTACCACATTTTAAGCAAACACACTGCAATCAGAGTGCTTTAAACTATTAAAACTTTTCCCTGGATAACTTCATAGTAGAAGGCTTGACACATTAAATATATTCAACTCCCAAAAAGAATCCGGGGCCAAGCAGGCAAAGCTATCCTGGTTGCACGGAAAAGTCTGAGCTCTTCTAATTACAATTCACTGGAGGAAAATGGCAACTCATTTATTCCTCCTCCTTTCCCACCCAGTGTGGTAATGGGGAGGTGAAACTATTTGTGAACTTGGTGTTTCAGTAAGGTCAGAAAACCAAAGGAGCTGTTGGACTTGAGACTTCCTAAGTTTTTTTCCAGCATTAATTACACCAGGACTCTGAGATTTTATGATCCAGCCTTCTTAAGAACCAGGCAAGACAGACTTTGACCAGAGTTTCACATGGAGCTCTGCAGCTGCTGCCTCTGCTATACTTTCATCACAGGGTCTGTAAGCACTGAAAGTTTTTGGATGGAGTACTAGCACCTTGCAAAGCAGCTCTTTACATCGAGGTGAAAGGCATTTCTCCGAGAGAAGTTTACCCTCCAAAATATTTGTTCTGTTGATGCCCCAAGTTCAGCAGAGGAAGAGGCTACAGAATGGTCAGAAGGCCCACATGAAGATTTGTGTCACATCCTGAGCTCATCCCCAGCTAAGTGTAGAAGTGGTCCAAAATAGGAATCAGCAGTGCAGGAATCTGCCCCCACATTCCATGGCCACCTTTTTTTCAGCCATACTGGGCTACTGTAGGGCTGTGTTTACAATTAGTAAATAGTGTGGCCCAGTAGAAGATTTGCAGAGAGAAACAATCCTGATAAACCAACATCTATGCTAGCAGATTTTGCTGCTTTATTGTGGATTTATTCTGGTTTGAGCCTGTGAACTGAACACTCACTAGTGTTCAGCAGATCTTTCTTTTCATCCCCAAGGAACTCAGTGCCCTGTCTGGAACTAAAGCACATGGAGGATGATGTAGAGTATTTATATTTCTTCTCACCTGAAACAAGTTTTTTTTCTTGTTACTCAGGTGATGGCCAACCAAAGAAAGAGCAAATCTTATCCTATGTACCATAACACTACCCCAGACATTAAAATTCTCAATAGAAGTCCTGGGAAGATCTCCATCCATATAGTGCATGTCACACTGTCTCCTCTTACAACCTTTGCTAGAGATTCAAAATTCTGCTATTATTCAAGTGAGTATGTACTACTGATGAGTCTCATTTATGGGTTTTCAAGTACACTTTAAAAGTCAAACAAGTAATTTTAATCAGTCATGTGAGGGTTTTTTGACAGCTGGTAAGTATTGAATGTACCGCAGCACCTGGAAAGCAGATTTACTATATTTATCATTACATATTTGGATTAGGTGCAGGAACAGTGCTTTACCCACGCTCATTTCATTCCCCATCATCAGATGACTGGAACTGATCAACCAGTGCATCCACAGGAGAGCACTGTCGTTGCAGCACTTCAGATCCGTGTCACAGCTTGAAAACAGGCCCAGGACCTGTTCTTATGGCTGCTGGTTAAGAGAGTTGTAGCTGCATTGGAGTGTTGTCATCCTTGGCTCAGAGCATTCCTGTCTACTTAATCCATACTGTTTTCTCCTAGGCTTCTGGGCTAGTAACCATTTGGAAATTAGTCTGATGTAGTTGTTCTGAAATTCTTGTGTGCAGATCACTCATACCGCGGTTGTGGAGAGCTGTCAAATCATGGGGTGACAACAGACTATTCTCACTTTCTGTCTGCAGAACTACAAGCAAGAAAATGAGAATGTTTTCTCAGTTCAACAATATCAGTCATGGACTAGGAGCAAGGCTTGAGCTCAGGTGCTGTGACATCAGCTTCTGTCGTGTGAAGCAAAGGGCTCACTGCAGTGCTTATGGGAGCAGTAGTACATAAGGGACAGGCAGCAAGGCTGACCAGCCTGAGCATGAAACTGAGGAGATTCATCAGATCAGAGAAAAAATAGAGTTCAAATGGGATCTGACAGAAGCCTATGAAGTCATCTATCGTGTGGAAAAACTGAACTTGAGAGAACTGTGGGGCATGTAATGAAGTGGTTAGAGAGTTGGAGTAAGCAGACAGAAGTGCTTTTTTTGGTGGTTTTCCACTGTGTTTTTGGAACACGGTAGGGTTGGGTGGAAGAGACTCAAAAAAGTGATGAGTTCCACTCAAAGAAGACTAGTGATGCAGTAGTCCAGCTCCAGCAGCTGGCTGGGGAAGGCTGTGGGTCCCAGCTTGCTGGGAGTTAAGCGGCACACATGGGAAAGAGCCGCTGTCAGCCAAGTCTGCTCTTGCACACTTCCCTGAGATGAAATCTGAGGAGTTCTTCATCGAGCCTACAGCAGCAGCTCAGCTGCTCTTCAGTGTGGGCAGCAGGTCAGGGGAGCTCATGTGTGACCAGGGCACAATCAACTGTTAGTGAGGAAGGAATTGGTTTTAGCCCTGACAACACTTTCAGCTGGGGTGTGGCTCTCACCATAGAAAAACTCCAGAGAGAACACCAGGATTTTGCAGCCCTTTCAGACTGTGTCCAGATCTGCCCAGTCATTTTTCATTTCCACAGCACAGTTTCTTATAAAAATCTGGAGGGTGGAGGATTAGAACAATTTAGAGTTTACAGAAACTCAGCTCTGTTTTGCTGTGTTCATGGGAACAAAGCTTGTAGTGCTGATTTTATGGTACCACCTAGCTTTTATACTCCACTCTTTTTTTAAACATGATAATGAGTTCAGCGCTGTGTAGTGCACTTAGTGCTGTGCAGAAAATAAAAGTATTTCCTCCCCACACTTCAAAAGAGCTGCTGCAATATTAAAGGCTTTTTCAAGCTTAGGGCTGCTAGCCGAAACAGTATGTACACTGGACTAGTCTGTCAAAAAGCTCTGTATTGCAAGTGTAAATTTATTTTTGTAAGAATGACAAGCTCCTGTTCAAAGCAGAACACTATATAAAACAGTTCAGCAAGGCAGTGTGTTTTGCCATGTTCCCCCCACCCACCCCGGAACAGAGAGGAGTTTTGTATTACATTAATCACCATCTAAGCCCTGAAGGTCACAATTATCTGACCACTATTTTTCAGTATCAGTGATTTTAGTACATGATTAACTTTCATGTGTGCATCATTAAGATGAGGAATTGTTTTTGAAGTTTCAAATAGAGCAGCAGGTCTTAGCTGTAGTATTTGCCGTACTTGCTCAGCCACTGTTAAAAGGGATGATTTATAGAAAATCCAGCTGTGAGTTTTCATTTCTTCAAGAGCAGGAGGCGGGACTAGAAACCAACCTAAAACCAAGCAGAGCATTGATCAGAGTAGAAATGATGTAGAGCTCAGCTCCGCAGACAACAGCTAAGCATCGAGGAAGTATTAGCTGGCAGTGATAAGGAGGCGGAAGCAGAGCTCGGTGACAGAGGAGCCATCTGTCAGGAACTGGGAATCCGATTTCAAGAGAGCAGAAAACGAAGTAAAGAAGAAAGTGATTTTGGTTCAAAGGTACAGTGAAGCCCAAGGATATCTGTGGACAGTAAGTTTCTATACTGTAACAGGGAAGTTTAATGCAGCAGCTATTACTGTTTGAAAGGGCTTTTAGCTTTGAAAAGAGACATAAGTAGCTCCTGTATGAAATAGCTTTTACTTAAAGTTTTTATTTATTTGTAAGATGTAAGTCAGCTTATCTGTTTGAGGTGGCTTGTTTAAAAACTTGTAAACAAACTTTAAAACTGGTGGTGTCCATCACTTCAGAGGGTGGGTTTTGTTTAATAAGGTCATCTCCTGTTGAGGATAAAATTTGTTCATAACCTTTCAGAAAAATATCTTAGAAGGAAAGACTGCTTTGGCCCCAGTTGTGAGGTGAAAAAGGGTAGGCAAGAATATTTTTTCTGGAAAGGGGAAAGGAGTTCCCACCCAAATAGATCTAAACTAACTGGAACTACAGTGTATAAACAGCCCGGGGCTAAATCCTACCCTCAGTTACACTGATGTAAGTTAGGTTTGAGTCTACTGCAGTTAATAAAATTACTCCTGATTTAATTAAGGATAGAATTTGGTTGCACATTTCTTAATAACGAAAAAGCCCCATGGTTCTTTCCAAAGTGCATTTTATGTTAACAGATTATTAAGGACTCGCTTGAAAATATGTTAAAATTAATTGTAAACTTACACCGTGATGTATCTTTTGTTATATATTTGTATCCTTCTTTGAAATTAGCACAAAAGCCAGCATGAGATATTGTAAGCAATCCTATTATTTCTTTTTAGCAGGTTCCTAGCTAAGGTTTGCATTGCTTATAATTTCATTCTTGCTTCAGTTCAGTGGCTTGTATTTGAGATGATATGCTTTAATCCCAAAAAGGTTTGTGAAGCTCCAGCTGGGACTGATAAGGCGATATTAGCTGTAACAGAAAAGTGTCAGAGTTCTGTATGAGACCCCAGACTGTCTCACTGGGAATGAAACTGTTCTATTACAAATTGTACAGAAAAATTACTCTTGTTGCTGTGGTTTTAGTGTACAAGTTAAAAGCAGAAGCATTGGCTGCTGACTGAGAAAAAAAAAAAAAACACAACAAAGTAAAACCCACTCACTATTATGGCCCAATATGGATGACAAAACACTGTAGCATGTGTGGGAAAATGGCTGCAGTCCAATGTCTGGAACCATTTATCTTCTGGTAGAGTCTGGAAGATGACTGTTTTATGTATTTTACAGAAATCCCTGCTGATTGATTTCATTTACTTAGGAGGAGGGGTCACCATGACTGATGGCAGGGACAACTGGGAAAAAAAAAGGAAAAAGTGGATTCTTTGCATTATCCTGACATCCTGTTCTGGTTGGGGTTGTTGGCACCTCTTGAGGGGACCACACCATGCTGGGCATGTCTTGCCACTGCATTAGCTACTATACACAGCCAGAGGTTTGCTGCTTCTTTCTGGGTCTCAGCAAGCTGAGAGTTGCAGGCTGTGCTTGCGCTAGCGCCAGGCACATTTTGGAAATTATGATTTGCAGAGATCTGAAGGGGAAAGGACAGAAATGGGTAGAGGTCTCTCTAGCCTGCCGTAGCTTGGCTGATGGTGGGTGCAGCTGCTGAAGAGGGAGGAAAGACTTTGTGAAAGGTCTAGGGGGAAAGTCAATTTTCAGTGTGTGGGACTTGCAGAAATAGCTCAACCCACTTTGGCATGTGAGATTTATATGCTAGGATGATGATACTGTTTTCCTCCGATGTTTGTTGCTAAAATATCCACAATTCTTGGCATTTCTTTACTTGTAAAGAATAGAGATATTGTCAGCACACAATCAACAACAGGGATATGCTGTACATCAGTGTTGTTCATTTACCTTTCTGTTATTTTTATGTGTGCTCTGCCTGCCTGTCTGTCAAGGTGTTTGCCTTCAAATCAATTAGGCTCACATCACAGCATTACAGTCACCAGGCATATATATAGACATTTGCTTTCATGTTGCAGGGAATCAGTGCCATGATTTTCTTAAGATGAAACAAGAGGGGGAATATATGTTTCCTAGTCAGTAAGTACACTGCTACTCTGTTTAACAAAAACGGAGAGGAAAATGGATTTTTAAGTTGACAATACTACTTCATTTTGTACCCTTCAAGCTCTTCACAGGGTCCTCTACTAATGGTTACAATGCCAAGTCCAATGCAGGATCACGTAACAAACTTAGAGAAAGGGAAAATTATTGTGTCTCCTGTCACATCCAGTTTCCCACACATAATCACTTAGTACAGTCAAGACATTCTTCACTGACAGAGAGAGAGAGAAAGAAAGAAAGAAAGAGAGAGAGAGAAGGGGAGAGGGAGAGAAAAGAGAGAAAGAGACAAAAGAGAGAAAGAGAAGAAGCTTCATGTATTTATCAACTATTTTTATCAGATCAGTAGGACCTCTTAAGCACTGTGCTTAAACAATACCCCAAGAATAAACCCAGCATCACCTCTCTTCTGAATATCATCCTGTACTACTGCCTGCAGTATCATTCAGGCCACACAGGTTCTTTGGTCTCACTGCTCATCATGCCATCTTGATGTGCACTCATTTTGTCTCTGTGTGTTGAGGATATGCTTGTGACTGTCAGACATTTCTTTGTTACTCATGTTGACCTCTGATTTGGATTTTTCATGTTTACAGGAATTTAGATTAACTGTAACCTTTTCTACTTTCTTAGTTTTCTTAACTTCCTTTTCAGCCACTACATGTTTTGGTTATCCTCCCACAAAACACTTCCTTGTTGGGACCCTCCCAGAGACATAGCTGGCTTTGCTCTTAATTAGAGTGTGAGCCTTTCCTGCTTTTTGGTAGATTTAACTGAGGAGAACAGTGGGTAGTGCTGTGGGTTTCAGGTATGCCACTGAGCTGCTCTAAAACACAGAACAAATCTGGTGCCCCACTTACATTTTTAGAAGATCTGTCTTTATCATGGAGTCCTTAACAAAGTCTGTCTTCCTTGAGAGAGAAAGTGCTGGAAAATAGATCCGATGTAAATCCAGTGTCTTCCTTTAATCTTGAATTTGAGCAGGAGGAGAAAACAGTGGTCTAAACTGGTGCGAGCTCATTCTTTTATCCAGTGAGACTGCATTCTCCTGGTAATTTGGAGTACATCTGGGGACCTCTAGCCCCTCATCCTTCATCTTCTGTAAGGATTTGTAGGATGGTATGCTCAGGCTCCAGCCATTTAGTCTGCTGCCCACACAGTCCCTACACTTTTATTAGTCAGCTCTTAAATCTCTTCATTGCTAGGATCGTTCTTCATGTGGTCACCACAAAGGTGCCTTCCTGAGTGTGCTAATTCCTACAGATAAAATATCTCAGAACATATTTTACATACATTGCATATTATCCCATTTCTTAGTAAATATTTTCCGTTCATACTTTGTAATATCACACATGATAAGCATAGGACGGGTGGTAGGACTACAGCTGCCTCTTTTTTATCAGATATCATTAAAAACAGTAAATTAGACTAAAAAAAAAAAAAGGGAGCTCTGTAGGCTGTGGAGCATTATGAAACCTCCCACTGAATGTCTGTGCAAGATATACAGCAATAGCAAAGCTGTTATGTACTAAATGAGTTCAGAGTGGGAGCCAACTGAATGCAATGCATAAGTGATTTACTTATTAATTTATAACCCTAACCTAGAATCATGAATATTTGCTGTTCCATAAAAAGGATGCCTTTATGTGACTCTTTAAAGCCTTCAGCATTAAGTGGCATTTAGTTGATGGCTACTTATTTTGTACCTTCAGTGAAAAATCATGCATAAATCAAGTAGGCTTTGCTTGTAATGTACTCATAATACTCACAAGCAAAAATCCCACCCAAAACCAGTGATCAAGCATGGTTTCTTGAACTCCTCAGAAAGGTCACCTCATAAAAAAATACGGAGGTATAATACTGAGGCCACCCCGGCAATTTTCTTTTGGCTAGGACATTACTTTAATTAAGACATTGTAAAGTTAAAA
Source organism: Myiozetetes cayanensis (assembly GCF_022539395.1). Classification (NCBI taxonomy): domain Eukaryota; kingdom Metazoa; phylum Chordata; class Aves; order Passeriformes; family Tyrannidae; genus Myiozetetes; species Myiozetetes cayanensis. The sequence goes on along the minus strand of NW_026087742.1, from coordinate 48,394,165 downwards.
TAATAACAGGATTCTGATTTAAGCAGATAAAAGAAAGGGGATCTACATTAAACTCAGTTTTCATTCAGCAAGCACATCTAGACAAGCTAAGCTGACTTGGTGTTTGAAGAACGTTTTTGCAAAGGGACAGACAGGATGGGCTGAGGTGGAGTCCTGAATGTTCTGGGGTTTGTGTATTTAAATCAAGCACTTGGCATTGTTTTTGTTCCTTAATTGCCTTGGTTTGTTGATTTATTGATGCTTTTGAAGACAAGTAGACTCAGTAAAATGTAATCATTGTGTCACGTAAGATTTCCTGTTAAATGTGTGGACATTAGGAAAGGACTGATGGAGGAAACTTCTGGAGGTGGTCTTCCACCTACAGACAAAACCACTGGTAAATGTCTTTTAAAGGTGGAGGAGAGTTACTGAATGCAAATGAATTGAAGGTCTTGTGAAATCATGGATTAGGGCTGCCTCAGTTCTTGAAATCTGCCAGCGCAGCCAACAATTTGGGCAGAAAGTGAATGAAGCAGTGGTCCTACAGAAAATGTTGGTCGCTGGAGTGTCTTTGTGGAGTGTTGCTGGTGAGAGTGATGGCTGAACTTACCTATTCTGCATGAAATGGCCCTTCCATTTTGGGGGTGACTTTGGGAGAAATAGGAGCACTGTTTGCTTTAACACAGTTACACATCCCTTTGAACAGGGATCAAAACCACAAATGGCAGTCCTTTGCCAGCCATGAGCTTTGAAAAGTCACATGGTCTCAACTGACTTAGTTAGAGGTAAATATTTGGGGCCTATACCTACTCTTTACTGCTTATGTCCTTGGGGCCCCCTTATCTGCACTGAAACTCCAATTCCAAAAAGACCCTCTGCATCTTCTTTTTCAGAACAGCAGAGCATTGTGGCATTACTCCTTCTCTCTGTGTCTCTCCTGTGTCTGTGCATCCAATCTAGTACACGTAGAGCAGAGGATGGTTCTCACTTGTCAAAGAAGAAGGATTCAGTTGAATCACAGAAGCATAGAAAGGTTTGGGTTGGAAGGGACCTTAAAGATCATCTAGTTCCAAACTCCTGCCATGGGCAGAGAGACCTTCCACTGGACCAGGTTATTCAAAGTCCCATCCTACGTGACCTTGAACACTCCTAGGAATGCAGCATCCACAGCTTCTCTGGGCAGAAGATTTAGAGTTGTTCAGATGTTAATTTCTCACATCCCCTCCACCTAATGACCTGCTTGAGCAGCTCTGTTGCATTAATATGATTTGCAAGAACATGCACACAAATGACCAAGAGCGAATGTAGTAGATACAGGCACAATGATATGCACCTCTCTTGTGCTTCTGAGCCACTGAATAAAAAATGTAGATTTATGTTAATATTTAACACTTACATAGGTGCATTTAATCTCCGCAGGCTTGTAGGAACGTGTCTAATTTATACATCCAAAATAGTAGAGGTAATCACACACAACAGTCAGTCTTTTCATCACTTAACCCAATGAGGAATGAAGACACTATTTTGTTTGGACTGTAATTGCTTATACATACCTGAAAATACCATCCCATATTCTCAGGTGTTTATAAAAACAGCATGTATTTGTCATTACAAGAACATTTCAGACAGCTGCATAATGAGTTAGCTTCATTTTTTAACTGAACTGAAAATCAGGAGGCTGACCCAGGTCTCAGTGCGATATCTCCATTGGAGCTTTTCAGTGAACTTAGATGCCGAATGAGCTAAACCAATTCTTCAAAAAAAAATGTTTGAAAATCATCTTTCAGAAAATAGTCTTGAAAGCCTGGTACTTATAATGAGCATGCCAGCAGACCGTTCAGGCAGAAGTCAAACATCCTCAAACTTGCTATTATTTATTTATATTACATTGATATTGCCCACACAAATTTCCAGAGCAAATTCAATAGACAGCTATAGCTGTGTCTTGATTCCTCAGCCCTGGTTGCTATGGCATCTAGATTATGAAAATATCTGCCAGCTCCAGGTGTCTTAGCACACAGATGGGTGAAACATGAGAAGTAATTTAGGGAGCCATGAGGTGGTACATTGTTATCAGTAAGTATTGTCCATTGTTTTTGCAAGAAGGGACAGGAAGCTGTGAACATCACTGCAAAACATGGCTTTTACTTAGCTCTAGTGACAGAAACAGACTGTACCAGCAGCCTACATATGTACTAAGGGATTGGGTAGTGAGAGCTATGAAATAATGTAATGAACTTTTCAAATGAAATACAAAATCAGAGATTAGAGGGGACTAGCTGATACCACCTCTAGTCAGTGGCATCCTGCTCTTAGATTCATTCCACTCAGCTCAGTGGGATTGTAATAGTTGTTGAATAAGGCAGCAGAACTGAGCTTTCAGGTAAAAGACACATACAGTGAGAATTGTAAGACCTGTGGAAAAAAAATCCTGTCTTATTTATAGTCCTTTGCTCAGAATTTGTCCCTTGAAATCTGCATAATATAATGCAAATAGGATCTACAACTCCAAATTTTTTAGTCTAAGCTATGTTCAGGTAGAGTTTTTTTTTCCATCCAGTTGTCACTGTTTTAATAGCAAGAATATATTTTCATTGAAAACAGGTTTTTTTGCCAACATTTCTTTGTTTTCAACTAAAAAAAAGAGCAAGAACAAAGACTACCAAACAAAATAAAACTTGTCTAAAATCTCATAAAAGCTCTTACATAAGAATCTATCAAGCCTGGGAAAATATGTGTTCCTTTGTAAAAACATATTTTTCCTCGAAGTCACTGCTAGATTGCAAAAGTTCACAGAACATATTGGTATGTGCGTGTGTTTATGTAAGACAGACCTCTGTATTTCACTTTCTGATGTCAGTGTTGCCTTGGTAACAGTATTTTATTGATTAGTAGAATATATATAATTTGTTTCAGAGCTGCATCATCTTACAAGTTAATTTTTCTTTGTGATAAGTGGTTTCATTTTCTTATTCTCTGAGTAAAATTATTTTTCTGATACAAGAAATAGCATTCTTTTGATCCTTCGGGGATGTTTCTGTGGCTGTACACAAAATCCTACACAGTGTGACAAATGCATGCTGACAAAGTCATTAAGTACTTTATCTACTGATACATGCATTTCTTATTCAAGTTATTTTGCTGTATATGTTAACCTAGTATCTTATTTATAACTTCACTGGTACCCAACTGAAGACTCTGTCCATGCAGTTCCAGTTATTATAAAGCTTCATGGTACTTTTCCTCCAGATATGTGAAATTTCAAATGCTAGTACTTCTTGGGATATCTTTGAACTAAATATTATCATAGAATTTATTTTACATTTAGATAAGCTGCAATGTGAAAAACTTCCTTCAAATGAGAGTAAGTAGTATTGAGTATAGCTCCTGAAACTCGACTCTTTTATTCTACCTGTTGTGGGATTGTCAGAGCTATGGATTATTTTCTAACAGAGAACAGTATCATTTAGGAAACCAATTGTCCCATTGCCAGTCCTATATCTCTGAGTTCTTGTCAGGTTTATGGGAATTTGTGGACCTTTCGTTTTCACACAAACTGAGCAGGAAGGGGGATGGACGGTATAGGCAGGTGTGGTGGGTTGACCTTGGCTGGATGCCAGGTGCCCACACAGCCACTCCCTTTCCCAGCCAGACAGGGGAGAGAGTAAGGTGGAAAACAACTCATGGGTTGGGATATGGCAGTCTATTAAAGCAGAAGCAAAGCAAAAGCTTGTGCGCACAAAAGCAAAGCGAAAGATAACGCGGTTTATTCTCTACTTCCCATCCGCAGCGATGGTCAGCCACCTCTGAGCAGCAGGGCTTCAGCACACATAATTGTTCCTCAGCAGGAAGCCATTGGAGACAATGAATGCCTGTCTTCCTGCTCCTTGCCTCAGCTTTTATATCTGACCTGACTTCATGTGGTATGGAATATCCCCTTGGTCAGTTTGGGTCAGCTGGCCTACTTGGGTCCCTTCTCAGGGTCTTGCTGTCGATTGAGGAAGGAATGTTACAGGGCTGATGCTCAGCAGTAGCCAAAACACTGGTGTGTTGTCAACACCCTTCTATCTACCAATGCAAAGCACAGCACTGTGGGGGCTATGTGGGGAATTGAACACCATCTCAGCCAGACCCAATACAGCAGGATACAGTGTCTCAGGTCAGGTGGTGCCATTGCCTGATTATGTGCACAGCTGGAGAGACCCACATAGTTAGGTTTACCAAATATCCTACTGATTTGGTTTTGTCCTTTCCCCCTGTGTTTGTTTCATGGTTTATGAGTATCACAGGAGCCAAGAGCAGTCAGGGAGTGCAGCTTCCCGGATGAAATCAGTCAGAGCAGCAATAAGAAAAAACAGAGAGCCAAGGAGAACGAGGAGAAGTACAAATAACGGATGGGAAAGTAATGAAGTTCAGACAGATGTTGATGTAAAAGCTGTCTTTTTTTAATATAGAACTGAAAGCATAGCCATCCCTACAGTCCTAGTATTAACAATTTACAAATTATAGCAGTGATTGTATTTATATGTCATACAGAGTGTAAATGATGGGAATGGGTTGTCAACACACGTAGGAAAACAAGTCTGAAAATCTCTAGCTCTTTCTTTAAATATAATAGTTCCTGACAATTAAATATCCCATTGGTTGTTATCTAAATATTTATCTTCAGTGAAATTACTAGAAGTCCACAGTCAGAGAAAACCCACGCTCTTCTTTTCTCTGTCTGAAAGATTAAATTATGTTGTACCTTTGAAAAAATGCTTAGTTCCTGGGTTTATCCTGTTTTATTTTAGTAGATAATTTTGAAAAAAAGATAGAGAAAAGTCTACCATTGATGGCAAGCAGGGACAAAGGCACTGTTACTAGATTGTGGTTTTGAAGGCTATTTACCATGCTAAGTCAGAGACCTTAATGTGAAATAATGCTTTTAATCCTTTGGATTAAATCATTCAACAACAGACCTCCCTAGCAACCAGGCTCCACCTAACACAGGGCCTCATTTTCTTACAAGGATCCTGCAATCTTACATGGATTTTCTGGGCCAGTCTTTGGCAGCAACAACACTCATTTATTCCACATGAAAGTCTGACCCACTATAATTAGCAATACCATGGTATTTGTCTGAAAAATCAAGAAACATTGGCATTTGTTAGAGAGGCCATGTGTCTTGTGGAGAACTCATTCCATTTAATTTAAGCTTTTAGGTACCTGGGGTTAAGCAGATGGTCTAGTCAATTTGTCATAGCTGCTTAAATTCCTTATACAGTCTAAGGAGAGCAGCAGTTCTTAGTGTAGATCTGAGGAGGGAGGTCTGTTCCCCCCTCGCCATCCATCCATCCACCCACCAGAGGATGATTCAGTCCACCTCATTCAAGTAAATACCTCTTTCACTTGGATTATAGAGGAACAATAGGAAATAAATGCTGGCAGCTCCATGCAGTTGGGTTTTACTCATTTGAAGATGGATGTGACTTATCTTCTCTTGCATAATAAACCAAGAATTAGAGCACTCCCCCAGAGAGAGGCAGTCCTGGCCTCTACTTGATCTGAGTTGAGCTCAAATCTCCTACATTTAACTCGGAGGAGCTAAATTCATCCCTTCATAGGATGACCATCCGTAAGTTACCATGCTTTTGTTTCTTACCCTTTTCTTTTCTGCCTGTCTGTGAGGACTGTAAGCTCTGTAAGGCACCAGCTAGTTTGTCATTAAACATTTGAGCAGCACTGGCTGCTACAAGGTTCTAATTTTGGCTGAGATTCGTAGTGAAATATAAATAATTGTAACAGTTGTGCAAATTTCTCTCTTCACACCACAAAAAATGCTGAGTAAAAGCTTTGTTCTTATAAACGCATTACATATTTTTGGCTGGTATTAATAGAAGTTGGGCTTTGTACACCCTTTCATTGTGACATGGTTTGTGGAACAGAGGATGGGTCTGCAGTGATGTTGGAATTGATGTGTATTTAGGGAATGGCTGGTTGCTTGATGGCCTGATGTGGGCATGATTATGTCCTCGTTTTTGGTTGTATCTTCAAGAGACGTTAGTGGTGGAGCTTAGTAGAGCTGTAGCACTTGGAAATATGATGCTCTGGGGTCCTTTCTTGCAAATTACTCTTTTAAGAGACTTTTTGGACCTAGGCACTTACGTAGCTCAGGGCAGGGGTAGGCTGCAGACCTCCTGCTCAGTGCCACATCCCCGCAGTATCTTTTTCTCTTGGAGTTTCTCAAGAAGAAAGCAAAGGGAGGGACTGAGCTGAGTACAGTGTGAGGACATTATGCTGTGAGGGTATCATGAGTACAGTGTGAGGACATTTATGTGGTCACTCATGCGACACTGGCGAAGAATGCAGCAGTGATGTTTTCCTTGCATGAGTCATTCTGGAGCTGCCAAAAGTTGGAGCAGCCCATTGCCCAGTGATGAGTAGTAGCTGACCTTTATTTCCATTTTAGAGATTACTCTAAAATTGAGCTAACTTAATTGCCTTCTGAGCACTGTCAGCAGTGCAGCTTAGTTTCCTATGGATTTGGATTCCTTTGCCCCACCTCACTGAAACCAAGTCCTTCCTTCCCCTCTGCCATGTCACTCTCCAGATCTCTCTCCCATCCCTTAAATATTTGTAAGGGAAGTGGTACATACAGTGATGCTGATGCAGACTGCAGTGTACTCTTCAGCCAACTGTCTGCTGCTTCTCAGCATGGATAGTGGGTCACCCCACAAATACCTTTCCCTTACTGGAATGCTAATTGGTATACTTTACTCAACACCAGCTTTTCTAAAACATGGTATCTTTGAGATCTGGCTCCACCTGTCAGATTTGGCTGAAACTGGCCAATAGATTCTGTCACTATGTTGGGGTGCAGGAGGGTGTCCCAGAGAGACAGATATTGTGAATATTTCTTTATTAAGCAAAAGTACAAATATACTGTAATGCATGCATAAATTAAAAGCATTATGAGGAAATCAGTAGGTAAATCTCTGGAAGTTGTGGAGGCAGACATAAAAGGAATACATTTTTAGGTTTGCTGTAAAATTTTTTTAATTACTGTAGTGAAAAATTGTTGAGCAACTCATCATCGTAAGGGAAATGTAGGAGTCACCCTACCAGTTCATCCCTAATGTATTCCAGCCCAGCAATGGATAGCCAGTGATGAATTTGGTCTGAGCTTGTCAAGCATAGTAAACAACTATACAGTTCATAGATGGCTAATATTACATCACTGCATTGCACCTATGAAGTAACAGTTGTTTTGGTCTCCTATTTTGCCACCTTTAAAAAGTACAGTTAATTCCATGTACCTTTTTATTAGATAACATTTAAAAGATAACTAAAGTAAGGTTTGGCAGTCTGGAGTCTGCTTTCTAGAAAAAGATTCTGAAAATGGTTAGGATGTAGGATTTTAGGAGAAATAGAAGGTTAGAAACTAAAATTGTTTCTAAGTATAGCGAGTTGGGCTTTTTATCAAAGGAATTTGTTCCTAACTAGAAGTCCCTATGAGTACTGCAAAAGGATGCACCTCTATTGTGCACAACAAGCTATATAGATCACAGCTTGGAGTCAAGGTAGATGTGCAGTACTGTGTATTGTTATTGCTTGGTGGCCATTGCAGGTACTTCCAGTAGAAAATTACTTGAGGAGGTGTCTGGCAGATTGGATCTAAATATCCTACAAATTTTTTATAATTGTGGATGAAACAATTCTTAAATAAATGTTAAATGAATAAAGGTAAAACCCCACAGTAATGCTGTGTATTATTTTTCAGTTAAGGATAATCTTCCACCTTAACATTCCTGAGGTTTCATTTGTGATGCTGTCCTTTCTCATTTCTGCATCTCCTGTAAGCAATGTTTGCCTTAGGGGTGTGGTACCATCATGGTAAAAATGAGCTGGTGCTGCTGGTCTTACAAGCAGCTCCCTTGGCGTACAGCTCTTCAAGGCTGCTTTGGAAGGGTTTTTACACTTCCCACAGATGCTAATGCCCTGATGTGTTCCAGAATGACAGAGGAGAGCATTTTGCCCTTTTCATTTCAAGGCGTCATAAAGTCTTGGAGACTTTTGAGGCCAGTTGCCATATGTGATTAAAAATTAATGAAGCAGAGCAGTTGTACCTGATCCCCCTGACAGACACTCAAATAACAGCTTTTCCTAGGGCTACTCTTCTAAATGGCTTTTTTTGCATCTGTATTTTTCTCCTCTCTGACCACAACGACATCTTCCTCATCATTAAAACTGGAAAACAATAGTAGAAGACATTTGGGGATTTTTTTCATGCAATGCCCTGGAAAATCTAGTTGGATTCTGTTCATTGCACATAGGATGAGCTACTGAGACACCCTGTAAACTGAAGCATAAAACTGAGTCAACAGATATTAAGTGAGGAAGCAGATCTGCCTCTGTTTAGTGGTACAGGAGGTGCCTTCGGTAATGCTCACACTCAATGTGTGCAAGTTGAAATGTTTTCCAAAAAAACCCTTTTTTTTTTGGATAGGCCTAGACTGCATTGCTTCAAAGCCTATCTGCATTGGAAGAGAAACTAAATATCATCTTTTCTGTATGCTATTACCTCAGGCCTTATAATATTCTAAAGGAAAGGAAATAAAAAAGAGCAGGCGTTGAGGAGGCGTGCAATCTCTGCAATGATGCTTTAGGAGGTCATCAGGGAGTGTTAGTGCTCAGGCTCTGAGACTGAAGAAAATAATTTTACAGCAAGGTAATACTAATTAATCCTTCTTTTCTACTTTATGTGTGATGAACATTGAAGAGACACCAGCTAAATGTAGAGACTTGGTTAAACTAGAGAGATTTTGTTCTTCAAATCTTGTCAATCTTTTCGAACAGTTATAAATAAGTAAGAGTATATTTGAACATTTTTCTTCACAGTAGCAGAGGAGTCATCATTATCTGTGATGTGTTCACAAGGCTTTGTATACAAAAGCTTTTAGAGCTAAATTCTGATGTTTTTACTCATACTAAATAGGAATGTACTCTTTAGGTTATTTATTAGTAGTGAAAGTGTCTGGTGTTTGATGTAAATGTTCATATTTTGTGAAATATTGTTTTGGACAGGTACTTATCACAAAGATTATAATTGAGGTAATTTCTTTATTTGAAAAGCAGACTCTTGGTTGGTCAGACACACTTTTTGTTCATTGTGCCCTATACAGGATAACTATGGGCTATTTAGAAGATCGGTATTTGCCTGACACAAATATTTCTCTCTTGAGAGTAGACTTTCACGATAATCCATCACATTCTCATGACAGAAGTACTCACAGTTACTCATAGTCACTGCAGTTACATAGTTTCACCCCAACAGGATGCTGTTAAACAATGTTATTTGAGGAACTGGCAATTCCTTCTTCCATGCTTCACACAAATGCATTCTTAGCTTTTCATTCACTGTTGGTTTGCTTTCCTGGAATCCACTCTTCTGCCCTCTGAAACTCATAGTTCTGTAGACCTCTGATCCCAATAAATCTGTGATAGTTTGGAGGGATCTGCTCTTCCATATTCAGAAGAAGTGAGTGTTAACTAATCTGGGCTCTGCAGCTGAGGTTATCATCCAGCATCCCTTACACACCATGGAAAGCAGCATTGCATGAAATAGTACCACTTCTTTAAGCAGGGATGTAAATAATGCTGAGATACCAGCATGGTAAGAGTATAAGATACTGTTTTCCAGGAAAAGGAGAGAAGTTTACTGAGTTTCTGCTGAATAGCTACAGGTGTGGCAATCCAGAGGTAGTTAAATGCAAGGGCTGAAAAAGTAAGCACTGCATTCCAGCCTCACAGTGCTTGAGTTAATGTCTCCACCTGAGAACAGAGCTGGAACTGTATCATCAAAACATCTACTTCAGCAAGAGTTGTAAATTTGTCATCTAGCTGGTTTGAGAACAAAGCAACCTGTTTAGTCAGGTATACCTCATAAGTTGTCTGAATCCAGGATTCCTCTAAGGGAGAGTAAATATTAGTCCTGCAGGTTTTGCAGAGAGTGGATTAGATGAACTTTCACTGTCCACTTAGGCCTTATTTTCTGTGGTTTATTTCAACTTTGTAGATTAAGTCCTTTTAAGATAAAAATGAGCATGGTCATTCTAGGGAGGAGAAAAGGCCCAGTCGATTTATTTATTTATTTATTTATTTTAAGTGGTCATTTTACAGGATGTAGCTACACTTATTATCAGTCCCAGTATATGAGTCAGATCGTGGTATTGTGAAGTTATTCCTTACTCTGTGTTTGCATAAGATCCACTGGAGAAAATGTGACTGCTTCACAGACAGTGGAGCTCAGCATTTTCTTAAATTCAGTGACAGAGCACATGGAAAAATGAAATTTCACAGAGATTCACTGAAATATCCTGAGCATTAGGGGGATAGGCAACCAAGACATTAACAAGCACTGTTGGAGAGGATTGTGAAAATAAGAGGGAAAAGAAGCCCAGCAATAAGAAATTTTATGTTTTGTTGAAAAGACAGGAGTGATAAAGGATATGTGGTTCTTTTTCAAATTTGCTTCTTATGTAAATAGTTCAATGCATGCCTTATGGCACAATCCAGCAAAGCAAGGAAGGAACTAAATGTTAGACATGTTTAGGTGCAGTGATTTCTGTGACAAAAATGTGTTGAAAATCTTGATCAGGAAAACAATCTTAGACAAGACAGCATGTAACTGCACACTGGACTCCTTACAGCAGGAGCTTAAATTCATCTTTTCTTCAGAAGAAAATGACTTCACATTTATTGCTTGATTGCGATCTAGTTTACAGGGATCTACTTCATAATAATATAGCATTAGTGGAATTTTCCAAGTCCAAAAATAATTTACTATCCAAATACATATTTTAATCTGATTTATAGCTTCACAACCGTGTCTAAGCCAGTACTGCCAAATAAAATTTTCTTTACTGTGACATGTATGCAGTTCCTTTTTGGGTATTTGGAATGGTGTCTAACATATAAATTAAGCAAAAGTTTCCTTCTACAAATGTTCAGCTATATTTTTATTTTTAAAGTGAAACTTCACTTTTTATATTTTAAAAGTGTAATTTCATTTCTTACAGCATCAGTGTCCAAACATATTTATGATATGCTTGACAAAATAAGGACCCAAATACATGCAAAAAACATGTAGTCATATCCTACAAGGGTGTTTTTTCTTAGTATCATTATATAAAGTATTTTTCTGTACTCCAGTAATTTACCAGTTTCATTCAATGAATATCTTTCAGGAAACCAATCAGACAAAAATATAACAGTGAATTTGCCCTCCAGCTCCCCACAGATGAGTGTATTCCTGGCACCTATGCAGAAGCATATAATTGAAATAACATTTGCATAAATTCCATTTAGTGAAAGATGCATTAGCTGATACTGGTGAATGTGAGGACACTTAATGAAACAGTAAATATCAGTGCATGTTTAAGCATTGATCATTTAATGCAGACATTGTCAGAAGAATTAAATAGATCGTGATGTCCTTTTGTTCTTTCTCTTTATTTACTATAATGTACTGTTGCTTTCTAAATCGCCTCAAGGTCTTTAATAAAGAAAGATTTCTCCTCTTAATTTGGACAGCTGCATAATTGGGATGCTAAATCATCCTCAGGGATGTAATCAAAATGATCATACTATGTAACAATTTTCTGGTTTTCCTACTTTGTTTAGAGCAGAAGGAACAGATTTAGGCAGTTGCAATCTGTTGCATTGCCTTAAAAGTCAAGCACTGATCATTATAATATAATAGTTACAAACCCAAAGATCTCCAGGTCCCGTGTAAATAAACATAATTCAAAATTAGCTACACAAAATACACCAAACAAATAACTGACTCTAGACCCTATTTATAAAAAGTCACAGGATTCATGCACCAACATTTTCCATACTTAATGGGAAGGTGATAGCAATGATTCTGAAAGTGAGACTTTGTTCACAAGGTGCCCCATGCAGAGATGGAGTCTAGGAAGAAAATCCCAGACTGGGATCTCACCACCTACTGTCCTTCCCTGCATGCTGGTGAATCAATTGGCCCTAACCCCACAGGCACCAGTGGATATATTTGTTCTGGTTCCAGGTATTTCTGCTTGAAGGCAGTGAGGTGCAGCGAGACTTTTATCCTAGGAAACTCTCAGAAAAGTGTAGTGATCCTAACACATGTACAGTTTCAATCAAATGCCATGGTCACCAGTGAACACAGCAGTTGAATCAGATTTCCTTGTTTTATTCTAAAAAGAGACAGCAGTAGAGCAGGACTCCAGCATAAAAACATATGCTAAGCAGGAGAGGCTTCAGATAATGCTATCCCTTGGTGTTAATGCCAAACTGCTAATTTAAGTGCTCAGTGCATGATAAAGTTCCTGTAGTAACACTCTGCAAAAGTGCAACTCTGCTTAGAAATGTTGCAGAGTGATATGGAAGATCTGTGGCTTGTGGACACTGCAGCATCCTCTAGAAATGACCTTCCCGTGCTCACTGAGATTATTTCTCCTGCAAACATGCTATATGCTAATTTCTCAATACACCCTCAATTTCCACTGTATAATAGCACTAATGACCTTGACAGAAAGCATTTTCTAGGGAATAATAACCATTTGAGGTTTAATGACCTGAGGCTATGCCTCAGGTCATCAACTCCTTCAAGCTGCTCATTAAATCCTTTGGGTACTCAGTCTGCTTCAATCACTCCTGCTTAAGCATTTGCTCACTGTCACCTAATAATAATATTCTCCCTAAGGTGTTTCCTCTTCAGAGGCCCCGCTGTTGGAAATGTGTTTGTCCTTAAGTCTTTTGGGAAAAGAAATCATCATTAATTTTTTAGGTGACTCTGTTACAAGTCAAAGCATTTACTCAGGCTGTCACTGAGCTTTTGGGGTGAGGAACTCAGGAAAAGCGAGACAGTTAAACTCATGAATTACACCTTGAAATATGAACTGTTTGTTCTATTTGCTTGAAATCTCATAGTCTAAATCAAGAACCAGTAGCGTCCCCCCATCCTAACCCTGGTGGTTCTTGAGAGAGTCAGTTTTGGACAGACTACCACTTCCTAGCAAAGAGTGGCTTCATACTAGCTCTAAAAGACAGAAAATGACCCAAAATTCAGAACTGTGCAGAAGGAACAATATAACAGAGAGCACAGCTGCCTGTTGGAGGAAGAATGCTAGGCCAATTTCTTACCAATGAAGTCATAAGTCAAAGATGATGTATTGTCCTATGTTGTGGTACATACTTGTGAAGGGTGAACTTGTTTTTCTGTTGAAGATTTTTCATTTAAGGGAACATTCTTCCCACATTCAGATGGCACCAAATACAATTGGATCTTAGTTAAATCTGCTGCTGTGGTGTTACATCGTGTTCCCTGTTTATTTGTGGAAGAGTGCGGCACAGCATGCCAAACAGGCATTTGTCACAAGCAAATTGCTATTACAAGTTTCTTTCCAGAGTTTCTAAGCTGAGAGAGAAGAAAAGCTTGGGGAAGAAGGCAATCAACAACAGTTTTAGGAAACTTGTACAGCAAGCACGGTGCTGACTAATGCGTCCACAAATCAGTTTTATTGTCTTCACATCAATTACAAGAGTCCTCTGGTGAGACCCTTCCAGGATCATGTTCTCATGGTAGTCTCTATTGTGCACTGGGCAATCCATTCACTTTTTATGTCTAAGGAGAGCTAGGAACAGGGTTCTTAAGGAGATGGAAAGTGGAGATGCCTACCCATCTGTCTGGGAACACCTGCCCTCAACCTGACTTTAACTTAGAACCAGCTTTGTACTTTGAGGTAGCATCTTTGCCCAGCAGCAGCACACACTTTTAGGAAAAAAAATCTGGTAAATTCTAAAACTTGGAAGTACTGTTTATAAGCTTGAGATACTTCATCTTATAAAACACTTAAGAAAACCTGAATACCAAGAATGTATAGTACCAGCTGGGGTGGGGGAGAATTTTGATAAGTGTAACTTAATTCTGGTGAGGTATACGTGTATCCTATGGAAAGCAGCAGGTGAATTGATGAATAAGGCACTGTGGTGATTAGGGGGTGAACAACATAAGTACTTCATTGTTTATGTTTCAGATTAGTGGATTTTGAGGTCAAGTAACTAATTCAGTGACATGCCTTGTGTGGGAAATACATGCTCTTTGTGGTAAACACTGAGCACCTACATAGAATATATAAATATTCCTATATAAATCTCAAATCTCTTTGCAAACATAGATGCAGACCATTATGTCATCACTGCAAATGGAGAATATCAGGTGCAAAAAAGTGAAATTAAAGACCTTAAGTCACACAGTATAGTAACAGGAGATGCCTCAAAGAAGAATCTCACTGGAAATTTCTCTAGCTTTATATGCCTGCTCTTCCCAAATTCTCTGTATAGTCCATAGAGAAGAATGAGCACTTTCTGGGCACAAGCCATTTTACCTCTTTCAGATGTTAACTTTTAGATAAGATAAATATTTTAATGGAAGTACCTCTTTCTCTGCATAGCTTTCAGTAGCACCTAGGATTAATAGTTCCAATGCAGTTGCAAATAGGTGAGATGATTACTGCCCTTTATGTAAATAAAAATTCTGCATGGAGGGCAGAATGGCTGCTATGAAGTCAGGTCAGCTAGATATTTAAGCACATGCTTAATGCTAAGATCTGGTATGTTCTATTGAAGCCTAGTTTGTAAACCAGCCCTCTGCTGAGACCCTTACTGTTGTGCGGAACAAGCAGGTATTCTGATGACCCCACCTTAGCTCTGATTCCTTTGGCTGTTGTTGGTTTAAGGCAAGCATGCAGCATCATTCCCATGTAGATTTGAGGTGTAGGAATAGGGTTCTGGTTGGAATTTCCTTTCTAAAGTCTATTGAGAATTCAAATGAGAGCCAGATGAGTTTTTTCCTGTTCATTTAGAAGAAAAATGCAAAACATCATGAGAAACTTTAAAACCCCAACACTCCCTGAAAGTTCTCACCACAATAACATTTTCCTGAAAAAAGTTCTTTCCAGGGGGATTCAAACTTGCAGGTGATAAGCATTCAGTATGTTTTTCTACCCCTTATGAGGAAAGGTCAGATCAGTAAACAATGAAAAAGAAATGCTTTGAAATTCATTCAACAAATAATAGCTTTGTAGTCTCAGTTTTGAGGCTACTTTTAGCAGCCTCAAATTGGCTTTAGCTTGGAGTTACAGAAAGATTAACAAAAGCCCCAGCTCTGTTCCCAAAATCAGAGTCAGACAATGGAGCGTCCTAGTTATAATTTTCACCTTCTGTCAGTGTTTCCTTCCCTGCACATCCTCCAGTGCAGGTAAAGCAGTGATGTCCAAACTGATTTGTTTGGGTTATAGCGTGTCCTTAAAGATGAAGCTGTACCAGAAAATATGGAGCTGTAATTTTCAGTATACCAATGTGATTCCTTAGTAGTAAGTAAGCTTTCAGAGCATAATGCAGTGGCCACAGAATACTGTGGGCCCTGAGCTTCTGACTACAGTTACAGGGTAAAATAACACCACAAAATATAGCCCATCTCCTAAATCAAAATACCTTTTTGTGTCTTTAGTTTTAGCTAGAAGTTTCAAAGCAACACAGGGGTTCTAAGGCGGTTATTTAAAACCTTTAACTGCCATTTTGATGAGATCTCACTGTCAGATTTAGGCTTCTCCATTTGAAAACTGAGCCAGGCATCTTTTCTGGTGAAATCTGTAGGAGAGACCATCTTTTGTAGACAACTGCCTGCTTTCTGCTTCTGTTTCTGTCTGGAGAATAACTTATCTCATCATACTTCTGGCATATCTGAGGCTAGACCCTGCCAAAATCTGAAAGTGAAATAAACCATCAAAAAATGTCAGATTCTTAAAAGTGCAGACCAAGGTCAAGTCTAGAAAAAGAATATACTTGGAAAATAAAGTACTTTGCCATTTCCTGCAAAGTATACACAACCAATTTTCAATCTTTGTGTTTATCTGCATATCCCATTACTTTAGCTCCAGACAGCCAAAAATGTCTCATGTCCTCAGCGCATACTTTCATTCTCCTGGCCTTGAGGGGACATAAAGCCAGAGCAGCCCCTGGATCTGGCTCTTCATGGAGCACATCTGGAGAGGGGGAAGGGCCCCAAGCTGATTTCAGAGGCAGCACACCAGCTGGCAGGAGCTTCCCGCTGGAGCAGGTTTGAGTGGCCCTGTGCCCCTGCAGACGGCTCCCACCTTGCAGTGGAGGTGATGTCCAAAGGAGGGAGGTGTCCTCACACATCCCTTCTGGGCAAGGGCAGCTGCTGTTCTTTAGAGCCTTCTCAAAGACCAAATGGAAATTTGGTCAAAACAAGCTGAGCCTCAGGCCTCAAGATTTGGAACAGCAGCCGTGTCTCATCTCTTCTTTAAACAGCGTATTTTAATGCTTTGCAACATTACAGTGTGAGGCATGCTGCCTTCCATCTCCTTAATCCTCTGTAAATTTACTTCTAACAGCTACTGCCAAAATACAGTATGGCAGTCACACAGCACATGCTTCCTCAGTGGTGAGCACAAAGCAGCTTCTGTTCAGAGGGAATATGTTGCAAGCCCATGAGTGACACATTGTGACTATTGAAGATTATGAAACATTCTCTGAAACCGAGCAAGCCATAAACACTTTGTTTTTCAAAAATAGTCATATTACCTCTGTCATTCTGCTTGGCAAGTGTATGTATGCAGACCTTGATGCATCCACGTAGAGCACATTGAACTGGCACCAAGTGTTAAAGCAGGGTTGTGCCAGCCACGCTGAGGAGTTCAGAGCAAGTATTTCAAGTACATACTTCAACACCCTTCTTGGTTTTTATAAAAACCTGTGATCTTTATTTGTTTATTTTTACTTCACTAGCCTCTCTCTCGGACTAAACTGACCTTAAACTACAGTGTTTAGTCACATTCATTGATCTCCTGGTGAATGCTCTCTAATTGATCCAGAATCAGGTCATGGCTTAAAATAACTTCTAACTCCAAGTGGGAAATATCTGCTGTAAAGGCAAGTGTCTTGTGTTTGTCTATGGGCAGATGCTGCTCTAAAATAAGTAAGTTTAGAGATCAGCAAAGGCCTGGATTAAATCCTTTGTAGGATAATCTCTCTAGTTTGAGAGGCTAACTATTTGTTGGAGTTGTAGAGGAAGGAAGACCACCTCATGCAAGCTGACTATGTGGCCCTCGTGAACTTTGAGCATATTTTGAGCATAGTACACACTTTAACATATAGAGTCTCACAATTTTGCTCCAAGGAGGGAAGAATAATTTTTCCCTTTTCAAACTGAAGTGTAAGGGTTAAGTGATGTGTCTCATTTCCCACCAGAAGTTTAGCTGAGCAAAGGATTAGTCACTGACTTTCCAAATATCTAGCTACTAGCACTGTCTAGAGACCAAACCATCTTTGCCCACAGTCAGGCATGTAATGATTCAGATGAGTGGGAATGTGCTCTCCAGCAGTCAGAACAAAGGGACTCCATCCATGAGAAGGCAACTGAAATTGTCCAACTGACTTCCCATCAACTACGAGAAGATTAAGAAATAGTTGAAATTAATCCAGCAAGTTAAAAAGTGACAGGGTCTGTATTTCACTGACATTTGCAGAGCCAATCCTTCTGTATTCTCTCCTGTTATCCAGCAAGAGGCATTGACATGAAAGTATGAGGCTTATGCTTCCTTCAGTAGCTTTGGTGTCTCTCGATGTGTACCCCACAAATCCACTCTCTGGTACCAGCAGGAAACAAGCACTGGTAGGTCTCCAGCCTTCCTGTTGTCTTCTTTCAGGGTAATATATGCCATGTAGCTGGAGGCCAGAGTCCAGCTTTCTAGAGTGATGACTGCAAACATCTAACTTATCTAAGGTCTTTCATGCTATTTGATAAAAGAGCAATTTGTGCCTTTCCTGCTTTTAGCTAAAAACAACAGTAAAAGAAAGTGTAGAGTGTTGTTAGTCCTGGGTGGTGTGGTAATTAGTTCTTTGCTAACTTTGCTGTATTGCTGGCAATGATCATTGTCAAGTAATTACAGAGTTCCTAAGAAACTGGCTTCCATTTGATCTGTGGTGTAACAAGAGTAAGGAAATTAGAAGTGTCAGTATTATGGATATCCAGTGTTACTTCTACCATAGCAGAATTTTGTGTTATAGGAAACAGTGATTTTGTACAACAGCTTTATTAGATGGAAACAGACCTAGGTGAGCTGCAGAACGGAAAAGCAGTATTTTCACTACATTAAAAGTCTGTTCTCTACTTGAAGGAGCACATAACCCCCCCAACCTTCTATTTAAAAATGTATGGAAAGGAAACTAGAGGCTTCAGCCAAAAGGCTAAAAATAATCACTATACCAACATAGCAAAGAGTTCTGTTCCTTCCTTCCTCCAGTATGAATGAATATATGTTTATGTATAGCTATCATGTAGGAATTACTTTAGCCTGTTTTCTGTGTGTTGCTCTGTAGCCATATGGACTGCAGCTTTCATTCTAAAGGGGAATAAATAAAACATTCTAATGAGTTGTGTGAAGAAAAATCATGGAATTCTGTTAGTTCACATATCCAAAACATTTCAGTTCATTGGTGAAACTGTTGGCTCTGTATCATCCCTTTGAGTTTTCAAAAAACATTTAGATGTTTATGTGCTGGAGTGCACAGAAAATGGTCTGCAGCCACCTGGTAGTAGAAGGCAGGATTGGGTGAATCAGAATCAAAGGTGCTAGAGAAGACAAATGAGAGTTAAATGCTTTGAACATCTTTTAAGATCTGCACCCTACCAGTTCATAAATGTAAATATCCTTAAAATTCTGGCCTCTG
Source organism: Myiozetetes cayanensis (assembly GCF_022539395.1). Taxonomy (NCBI): domain Eukaryota; kingdom Metazoa; phylum Chordata; class Aves; order Passeriformes; family Tyrannidae; genus Myiozetetes; species Myiozetetes cayanensis. Next base: position 48,375,403 of record NW_026087742.1, on the reverse strand, counting down.
AATTCACCACTTTGATACTGAAAGTTATCTATATCTATTCAGTAAAATTAAATACAATTTCCATCATGTGACAGATGATGGAAACTGAACAGCTGTCTGAACAGTAGCTCCACTGCTCTGTAAAAAAGAACCTTTATTTGGTTTTCCCACGTTTAGTACTGTTTACATATTGGAGAGAAGTGTTTGGAAGGCACTTTCATAAAAATGGGTGCTTTTGTGAAAACAGAGTGAGGAAAGTTGGTTTTTTTGTTTTTTTCTTGGTTTGTTTTGTTTTGTTTTTTTTTTTGGTAAGTGAGTAATTGTTTCCTTTAATCTTTGTTGTTTCTCATGACTCTACAAGGGTCAGCACACAGCCATGTAATTAGTGGCTCTGGACTAGATCATGCTATAACACATATTAATGTGACTCCACTGTTCCTACAGCACTGCATAGTCAAAGCAAAGGGTAAAATTTAGTTCACAGTAACATCTTTACAGAAGTACATGGTATTTGTTCTGTGTGTTAAATAATCTTTAAAAGTAGTGGAACCATCAAACAATGGAGGTCATCTGTCCCAATCCCTGCTCATGGTAGAGCCAGTTTATCACCTCCCATCGGACACTGACATAGGATCAATCAATTCTAGTCCAGAAAGGAAGATAGATCAAGTTCAGAATATCCAGTTAAAGAAAATAATAATTTGTGTTTAGTAATGATTTGCTGATTTCTAATTTCTTCATACAGTCATAAAAGACATCCTGGCAGCTCTCATTAATAATGTTCTTGTAGTAAACAGCAGCTAGATAAAAGCATTAAACAGATAAGGGTGTTTGATCCTCTCAGAAATAATAAAATAGTAGCTATCCACAAATAATCTTAACCTACATTTTATAAATGATTTTTCACTATAGTCTCAAGGCATGATGAAATTTTAATATTGTTGATATACTTCAATGATAATAATTACGATATGGTTGTGAATAAAAAAAAAGACATCTGGGTCTGTAGGTACAGCTCTTGCCTGTACTATCAGGATAATGTCAGCCCTCTTGTTGCTGGAATGTATGTAGATGACAGCTTCTTACAAACTGTGTGACTAAGTGACATTCTGCTGTTCAGGGTTCAATTTTTTCATAAGAAATACACAGGACATCTTTCTCAGTAGGCCCTTTCATGAAAAGAGCTAATAAGGAAACAGTGGGATCTAAAGACAGATCTACTAGGAGTGTTGATCAGCTGATAATGGCAGATAATACTGATAATTCCAGGTGGGAGCTCAGCACTTTGCATTGCATTCACTGTGCACAAGCCATGGATTTGGAACTCAGTCTTCAATATTTGAAGCTCTGCTGTATGTGCTGTATCTTATCAATGTTTTTTGCACTACAAATTACTCATCTCACCCAGAACTCCAAAAGAAAGTGTTTTAATCTTGATTTATGATAAACAAGAACTGAGAAGTCTTTTTATTAATACATCAAAGTATTATCTCCAAGGAGAGTTACTTTTATATTAATGTTCAGCATTTAATATAAATTCACAGCATGAAGACCACCTCAGATGGGTAGAGTTTCTCTGATATATACCTGATTGCCCACATGTAATTTGAACATCTACAGAACATGAAGGGCATAATCAAAGAATAATTAATATGTTGATAAGGAATTAGGTTTTGTTCTACTTATCTGCATAATTCAGAGAGAAAGTTTATGATGACAGCATCTATCTTTTGGTGTATTGTTTATGTTTTCACTCAAATTATAACATGAAGCATTCTCTTGCATTCCATAGTGCCTTTCATCTGACGAGCTCCAATTACTGCCTGGCCAATTAATTTCAGTACCGCACACATGCAAACCACATTGGGTATTATGGAAAATCTAAGCAAGGCATTGAAGTCTGAAACTTGACCTCCAGTTTAGGACACTGAGCTTGAAAACCCTGACTTCCAGAGACACTGAATCTCTGTCTTTAATTGGAGTTATGAGTACCCATGAGAACTGAAACTAATGCTCAGACCAGCACTACATCCTCTTGGGAGCCCTCTGAATGTCAGGCCACTCCAGAGACCTTGTACATCTTGTATGCTGCTTGAGTTCAGTCTGTCTGCAAATCTCCCCTGCCTTGCAAGAGATGACATTTTTCAAAACCTTGCAAGGACAGGGGATAGCTACAAGCTGCATGTAGTGGAGTCCATCTGCTGCATCCAAATTCAAACCAGATCTCAAGGGCAGAGTACCAGACAAAACACCTTGTGCAATTTATGTGCAGTGAAGAAACATACTTTGTGTACAGACTGAAGAATTTACTGCTCTAGTGATTAAAGTATTAGCAATCTAATCAAAGAGTTAGCCCAGCTGCAAAGATAATAACACTTATAATTCCAAGTATAAAGTTATGGCAAGTCTCCAGTAGTGGTACAATTGAAATTGATACATATATACTTCCTATTATCTACTCCTCTCCCTGGTGTTATGCTTGCCCTTCCCATGACTCTCTGGGTCCCAAAATCAATAGTGCTAGTTTTTCTCAAGATGAAAAGGGCTGTAGAGGAGCTTACAGTAAGGAAGCTGAAATTCTCTGCTAAGAAAAATATGATGTTGCTGATGGAGATATTTTCTTTCTTACTGTTGGGTCAGTTCAGGGCTGTTTTTACACATTTCCAGAAAGAGTCACAGAATCACAGAGTGGTTGAGGTAGTAAGGCACATCTGGATGTCATCTTGTCTAACTCCCCTGCTCAAGCAAGGCCACCTGCAGCCAACTGCTTAGAACTGTGTCCAGATGGCTTTTGAATATCTGCAAGGATGAAGCCTCCACCACCTCCCTGAGCAACATGTACTGGTGCTCAGTCATCCTTACAGGGAAAAAGTGTTTCATGATATTCAGAAAAGTGTTTCTGTGGTTCAGTGGGTGCCCATTGGTTGTCACGGGTCACCACTGAGAACATCCTGGTTCTGTGTTCTTTGCACCCTCCCTTCAGATGTTTATACTCATAGATGAGATTCCATCGAGACTGGTCTCTTCCCGAGGCTGAACAGGAACACACAACACGATTAGGTACATATAGCTACCGTGGTTCAATGACTGCTTTTTCATAATATCTACTAGCTATTGAACTATCAATGGTAGGTTGCAAAAATTGCTTTATAGCACATTTGGTTGGCAAGTAAGCGTACACTTGGAGGTTTTCTAAATACCAGCTGGATGCAACATGTCCCTTTTCAATTTGAGCTCAGAAGCTGTTTTAGTCTTCAGATCATAATATATAGAAGTTTAGGTGCCACTTAGATCTCTTGATAACCCAAAGCCAAACACTTGTAAAATAAGAGTCTATTTTCAAAATTTGTCCATAGTGACTCTGAGTCATCAGAAGTTTTGAAATAGATGCTAAGGGGTGGGATTGTTACCTCTTCTCTACCTGTTTGATAATCCTTCCACATTAAAAATTATTGTCTATTTTATACTAGACTCCTTAAAGACTCACAATTTCCAGATCTTATCCAAACGTATTTTTCAGTGGGCATACAGTGTTCATGTATCAAAGTTCTGTTAATTCTCAAGTCAGCAGTTCTCAGCTTTTGAGTGACAGACCAAGTAGCTGGGAAAGTCAGCATGATACTGAAGAATGGATGGGTGGTACTCTGTCCTCCAAGCCTATACTAAGCCAAGACTCATGGGGGCTGTCAGAAGGCAAGAAAAGGAATATAAATCCTAATGGGGAAGGACGATGTGAAGGGAACCAAGCTCTTAATCACTTCTGTCCATTAGCAATACCAGAGTATTTTTCCCAAGACTAAATGGAGGAGAGCATGATGTCCTTGTCAGCTCCCAATATATATATATACTATATGAATGTTATCTATCTCATAAATCCTGTTAGTAGTTGCAGCTGGATAAAGTATTCTTGTTTCTTGTCATAAACTGCTAGAGCATTCTTTTGTGCAGCTGCCACATTTCATCCTAATGCAGCTGCATTTCACCCGGGGATGAAGTGATCCCTATATATAACTTTCTCTTCAGTTTTTATAATGGTTTAAAGTGCTTTGAGATGTGGGTTGCAAGCTATTGTTTTATTAGTGTCATCACAAAGTGCTGCATTTTACAAATCAATTGTAAGCTAAGAAGAAAAGTGTTTTCAAAGTGATGCTTGAAGATAGGGAGGGATTTTTTTGGATTAGGAGGGATTGAAAATCCTGTTTCAGGAATTTGAAAGGAACATGGCTAAACAATGGGAAACAACCTTGCATGGAGTAAGGTTGTATAAACTGAGTGGACATGTGAGAGTGGGTAACAGAGATGTCAGAGAAACGAATGGAAGAGAATTGGTTTTGAGTGACTGCAGAGTGGAAGACATGGAAAGAAAAGGAGAAAGCGAAACCAGAAGTAGATAGAAATTATGATGATAAGGAGCAATAAAAAGTCTCAAGAGGACACTTGAAGGTCATATAACATGGATGGGATTTGCAGCATCAGTTGGTTCTATTAAACATCTTTGCAATTTTATTAATGTTATGTCTGAAACTTTCAAATGTTAAGACAACTTGGTATTCAAATCTCATTCCACTCTTATGGCTAGGTCCCTGAGTGTGCTGTACATCCTATACCAGAGGGAGTTCCTTTGAACACTGCGTAATGGGAGAATTCCCTAGGGAATTGATTTTGTGCTAGACTTGTAGGAACAGTGATGGTTGCCTGGCAAGCTGGCTAATTACTCTGAACTAGGAGTCCCTCAGAATATTTCTTACTCCTAAGGTCTTTATTGTGTCTCTGCATCCCTGCTGGCTTTATGTGCTGGCTGCTTCGATGGCCCCTGCGAGTCACCTCTCAGCTTAGAGAGCGTGTGGAGTGTAGCACGTGGTACCAAGGTCTCTCCTACACTGCAAACTGTGATTTCCCTGTTGCTATCTGCATAGCCACCATCTTGTTATTAGCATGAGGTTCTGATGATATCTACATGTAAAAAATATTAATGAACCTGCTATGAATTTCAGGTCTACCAGTTTTACCAGCATCCCAATTAATTTGGGAAAGGAATTCGTAATCCTTTCCTAGTATAATCCTTTCACCCAAGGGGGACTTAGGTTCCTAACTCCTTGCTGGAAAACACACCTTTCTCCTTGGGAAATGCAGTCTTGCTCAAGATAAAAGACTGACAGGAAGTCTCACAGCTGGGTTGTTCAGAATTTGATTGTAGTAGGAAACAAAAGAATCATTGTAGTCATTGAAATAAACATTTTATATAGTCATAGACTATGTCCGAGTAATAGAAATGTCAGTAGCTGAGAAGGAAGAGCTGTATATGGGGTCATCTAACTGAGAAAAAGTATTCTCATTACACTGTCTTTAGTCCAGTTTTATTTATTCCATTCTGGAGAATTATTTTCCAAATCTGTGGTGGTAGTAGTGAGTAGTCAGATAAGACACCAGCTCAGTTTTGAGTACATCCATCTCCTGATCCCAGTGTCCTTTGGTAATTGATGTTATAGACTGTATTTTTTAAAAATCCTCTATCAGTTCAGATTGCCTTCCTTCTTTGCATTCATCCCTTTTTATTATTTTCCTTGTCCTTGTACTGTGTGTAGAGTGAATCGAAGTTCCCAATTTCCTCTTTTTGTATCACCCCAATTTTATACCCTTTTATCATAACCCTTCCTTATTCATCTGCTCTCCAAGGTAAACAGTCCAATCTTTTAATCTCTCAGCATATGAGATTTTTTTTTCATGCCCATAAATAATCATGCTTCTCACTTTCAACCTTTCTTAGAAGTCAGAACATGAATGGACATCATCTGACTATTATTCACCAAGTGTAAAGAATTACACATAAAGAAACTACTCATCAGCTTGAAAGGATCTTTTTCTATTGACATTTGAATTATATTCAGCCACAGTAATTTAAAAGGTCCATATTTTAACGTATTATTACTAGTACCACAGTATTCCACAAAAGGTTAAGGACTATTAAAATAACACTTTGACAGTTTTATTTCTTCCTTCCTTGCAAAACATAACCTTGTTTCTAATAGTAACTATGTGGCATGATATAAAACAATTCCAATGAATTTCCACTTTTGAAAAGCTTATTATCTGGATTTATTGAAGACTATGCATCACAGTGTAGTAAAATCGTATAAATTCATTGTGTACTTATGGTTTATTTTATTTATTATATATTTGTACTATAAAATGTAATTTTATGGCTGCATGGTACAATTGCTGTTGTGTTATTATTGGAATTATTCTGGAAAAGTCCAGCAGAATGGAAGAGAATAGAGTAAACCATTAGACCTCTACCTAAAATCATTCCCAGAAATGGAGTTCTCAAAAAATTATGGTAAAAGACTAAATAACTTAAGAGACACTAATATTCTCTGCACATAAATGTATACCAAATCTTTTCTCATATTTATAAATATGTTCCTGTTATTTCCAATTTAACACCTTTATGCCCTACATATAATCTAATTTCTTATCTCTGAAGAAGCTTTGGAAATGCCATTCAGTGGAAACCTATCAGCCTTTAGTGTTACATAGTAGCTGAGTAATGGTAGAGTGATGCATTTAAGTATCAGAAATTTGGAATTTGGGCTGTCCAGGCCAGGTTTCTAAGGGTATTAGTAACAGAGGAGTGATGTAGTCATATTTTTACAGCCAGATAAAAGAGTCAAGCACCTATTTCCCACCATCCTTACCTCTAACCTGTTCATGTGCTTCTGAAGTGCTTTTAATCACCATCTGTAAAATAAGAATAGGAGTTACCCAGATAAGTATCCTAAAAACTGTGAGATATAGGTGCAGGACAGTAATGGCAGCCATTAAAGTATCTCAGACTGGGCTACAAGAAGCAGCTGAAATGCATTGGAACTGTTCTCAAAGAGCCTCAACCAGAACTGAACTTTCCTAAAGATCCCATCTTCCCTTATGAGTGCTCTTCTGGGAAGATATCAGGGTGGTGACGTTGCTTGTTGGTGACTTGAAAGGTTCATACACCAGGACCAGTGAGACAAGGCTGAAGCTCTCCCATACAGTGTCTACAGCTGCCTTGACCATGCCTCAGGTCTAAGACATGATCAGTGTTTCCTTCCCAGAAGTATTCTCTGGTTTACCTTTCGTAGGTGTCCACAGCATCTCCTGAGAGGGAAAGATTTTATTCAACCTTGGGATGAGCTGAACCTCCAGTGTGACCCTAAAATTCCAGGTGGTGGTTGTTGTGGAAGATGCAGCACAAACTCTCATCCCAACAGTTTTCATCCTCTTGAAGGAGGAAGTTAATGTAACTTTTGGGTAATAACACCAGACTAACCACCTTCAAACCTGTGAGCTATCACCAAGCTGTTGACTCTTCTCCCAAAGACTTGCAAGGGTGAGACCTCTTTTACTTTACAGACTGACTTGGGATGGACATGGACACTGGAGCTCAGTGATGTGGCACAGTAAAATGCACTCCTTTCCAATTAGTTGATCAGTAATTTTCTCTAATACCCCCAGATATTTTATCTGAATCTAATAAATTAGATTTAAGTGGTGAACAATATAGGGGGTATAAAAAAGTGAGCATAAACAGTGATTTATTACAGACGGATGAATAATAAAGGTTATCACATAAAGTTGCCATAAACACAATAGATGGGGTAATTATGTGCCTTGTTTATTCTAGTTGCTATTTCTTTCACTGCATTGTGCAAAGGAGTATCTGAATCTAAAAAAAAAAAAAAAAAAAAAAGGGGGGGAAACACCAAAACAGAAGGTAGAAGAGACAGAGGAATAGTGGTTGAAAGGCAAAAATAAGATGAAATGCTGATATCTAGACATGAAAAGGGAAAGAACTGTAGCATTGCATTGATATTTGTGGATGATGATGTGAGTTAATAGCTAGAGACCTCAACTACTTACATGATTTTCTCTTGACAGATCACTTTTCTCCAAACAACTTTAGACAATTGTCCTGTGCTCTTTCATATGAGGAGGGATTGTTCTGGTGGTTTGTTTTTTTGGGGGCTTGTTAAAATGGAGATAATGTGGACTAAACAGGACCCTTAGAGGATTTGTGCCAGTTTGGTAATCCAACAGCAGACCGTTCTCAGTTTTGGGGACTTAGTTTTCTACCAGCTTGGGGGGATTGAGCAAGATTTCTGAAGGGTTATCCAGGAGATGCTATGGCACAAAAGGAAGAAGGAGAAGGAGCCAGCTTGCACTGGGGAGTGAGGCAAGGATGTCCCCTTTGGTGGCATTTGGCTGCTAGAGTCTTCATCTGAAGTTGGGCACCATTAGAGCACTTTGTGGAGAGCCAGAGAAAGTGTTGGAAGAGAGGGAAAGATGGCAAGCAACTATTTCCATTTTAGCCCCAGAATAGCCAGAGCACTGTTTGTGGGAAACAAGCTCAAACCTGCTTAATAGTAGAGATGGACTGAAAGACAAGTCCCAGTGCTCTGGACATATGTCACATTTCCTGGGTGAACCTGTCTCCTCATTTTGCTCTAAATAAATTTTAAAAATGGGTCAGAGATTTGCACTTCAGTCTCCACTGCACGATATATACTTTGGGCTACAATATCAGTATCTGATAAACAATTAATTTAATACACAGTGGAACAACTGTAGGAGGAAAGATTAAGAGACAATCCCATGGGGGGAAAAGAGGAAAAACCAAGATGTCTTAGCTGATAAAAAAAGATGTGTGACAAGGTTTTTAGTCATTGTGGGCACTGAAAGGTTTTGGTGAAGCAGAGAATGGCAGCAATGTTTGTGTGCAATGGACTTTGAACATACCTCCTGGGAAAGCTTGGTAGATGAGGCCATGGAGGCCATGAGGAGATCACCCCCAGAAATGTGGCTAGAGGGCTTTTGTGCATGTGAATCTCAATTATAACTCATTACGAGTGGAAAAATGAAATGGAAAAGAGAAATTTGTTTTGTGCCAAGCTTCAGCTAAAAACTGAAAAAAACACCCTTAGGATTCAAGTTCTGTGAGGCAAAGCAATGCTTGTCAGTATTTGTGACTGAATTATTATCTAGCCTTAATAACTAATGGTTGTCATTAACTGCTGCCCAAGCAAGTGGAAAGCAGTAAGTAAATTATTCCTGATTTTTTTTCCCATCAACAGAGCAGAGCAGAGCAGAGTAGTAGTACATAAGGACAAACCGACCATCATGTCTGTTGTGCCAAGCAGCTTTTTGGTCCTGCCAAGGGAGATGCTGCTTGTGGGTCCATTGTGGCTCACATGTTTCTGGGAGGAGCTGTGGCTCCTGCCAGCCTTGAGCCACGTCCTCTCTAAAATCACTCTTCTCAGCATGACAGCCCTTCTCTGTGCTGCTGACAGCCTGCCTTGGAGCCACCTATGAACACATATAGTTTTCCACATCCTTCAGTGTGACACCAAGACAGTGCAGCTGCTGCAGGTGGGATCAGACCCCTGCATTAGCTTGGACATGGGAACAGGACTGGCCCAACACTGCCAAAAGTATTTCTACAACCCTTCATTGACAACTTCAGTGAGGTCTTTATGGTGCTGTACACATCTCTTCTGAAAATCTGAACTGATGCTTAACTAGCAAGTAAGAAAAAAGGGATATTAGAATATGGGCACAGAAAGAGAAGGTCAAACTTACCATCTGAAATTATTTTTCAAATATTGCAATATCCAGTAATAAAAGCAACTGTATTGCATTCTGAACTATAACTTGAATTACATGCCCATAGCAAGATAGTAGAAATCACCTTTGATGTCTACTGAGGACTGAATCCTTGATTGTGTCTTTTCACCTAAACTATAGGAGTGACCAACAGGGGAACAGCTGGAACAGGTGCCTTTAGCAAGTGGAAATACGCTTGTATGAGAAAAGTAATATTTTTGGTTGTGCCAGCAGCATATTGCACTTCTTCTCCTCTCCTCTGAATAAGACCAAAAAGAGAGAGATGGGAGAGAACTGGACACTGATATTTGTCTTGAGAGCCAGTATGCTAGAAGCTTAGCAAATCTTACTCAAGGCTGACTCTGAAGTAATCATTGAGAAAATGAGAATACTTTCCACAGATGCCTTCATTGAGGAGATATAGTCAAAGTTTTGAAGGCAGAAGTTAGTCAATGGTATTTGACTGAATACAGTGTATTATAAACAGCTTCATACAAAAAAAAAACCCAAACACAACAAAACCAAACAAACCAAAACCACCACAAAAAAACTAAAAACCCTAGAAAAGAGTAAGAAATACTTTCTTGGTTATTCCCTGCAATTACTCACCCTTTGCAACCTGAGATTTTTTAGATCTCATTTGGGCTGCAGTAATACTCCTCAGCAAGCTCCTCTGAGCAGCCAACTGCAAAAAAACTCTGAAATATGATAAGCATATAAGAGCATTAAATGGTAGCATTCTCCATCACCCACAGCCTCTGTCAGTTGTTTCCAGATGAAGCTAGAATGTACATACAGCTGTTCTCAGTTGTAAAATACATTTTGAAATGGGATTGATTCATCTGTGTTTCATGAGATTGAATTAAGCAAAAGAAAAAAGTATAAAGATTTGTCTTTTTTCCAAGCATTTAATAGAAATACTCAGACTAACTGAAACATAATAGAGATGTGCTTTCAGCACACAGATGTGCAATAGTGAGAGCCACGTTTTAGGAAAGCTGCTTTTTCTTTTGTGCGGTGACAAGAACTGAATGTACTTTTGTACTCCTTTTCTTGGCCTTGACACGAGCTAATGTCAAAGCAAATTAAAACCTAAATCCTTTTCAGCACTGCTAATGATTGCGATCATTGTGAAGCTGTTACTGGCTGTCTAATCATCTTTGGGAAATCAGGCTTTTGATACACAGACTTATCAAATTTTGGTTTCTGCTACAAAATTTGCTGGTGTGACACATTATGTAGGGGATCAGAAAGGTGTATGGGTCACATACTGCAGAGTATGTTCAAAGCAAATTTTACAGTGAGCTTCAGTGGGTAAAGTCATTCAGAATATGATGAGTGATCTGAACAGAATTACACAGGCAAAAGTTCATGCCAGCATCTCCTATCTGTATAGATGCATGTTAGTAGAAAACTGATTTACAATTGGAACTTTTTTCACATGCAAGGAGGAATATGCGGAAGAGCAACAGAGCCTGATTATCTTTTTCCAGTTCCATTGCTTGCTTTATATTTAGGGTTTTGTACTATGGCTGTCTGGATTTTACAACCACAAATGTTCCAAAACCCTTGACTGGTTCACTCAAGTTGATTAATAAGCAACATAAAATGTCTACTTTCTTCAACATCTGCATGCTCTGTTTCTTCATATTTTCCAAGTATAAGAGGTACAGATACATGATTTGACTTCGATCTTGTAAACTGAAACTGTTCAAGTGGTAGATCCTGATCTAGATTTGGACAGCAAGGAGATGTTTCCCAGATTTTCCATGTTTCCTAGGTTTTCCATTTGTATGGTTGAGCCTCTATTTTCAGTTGTTCCTCTGGTTGCTCTGGGAGCAGCTGCACATGCAGGCAGTGCAGATGCTGGGCAGAGCTGGACCCAACACACTGCTTTCCCCAAAATGAGCCCATGGAGCTTGGTAAAAGTTGAGGTACCTTCTGCCAATACGTGTTGGTCACTGCAGAGACTGGGTGTGTAACTGTTGTGTGACCACTGGAGAGCTTAAGGTCTGTTTTGCTGGAGACACTTTGAAATTTATCCTCTGTTTTTGCATACCTGACATCTATTTACTGCTTCTTTAGTATTTGCACAGGGTGGATCTACCTCCCCTGTACAAAAAGCTTTAGGTCTATAGTAATCCCCACTTGAACGTGATTATTTTTCCATTCCCTCATGCTCACCTAATCCTACTGTCACCCCCAAAATATTCTCTTGTCCAGCTGATAATTCCCCCCCCTCTTCCATAGGGGTAGGATACATCTTACCCAGTGAAATCTGTTTGAAAGAGAAAACCTAGTTCAGCATCAGCTGTGTCTATAGTTCTAAATAGCAGAGAAGCAAGGACAAGATGACACAGACTGATTCCTCTTCTTCCTGCTTAGTACTGGCCTTCCCAAGAAAAGATTTGTCTTGATAGATAACTGAAACAGTCCAAAACAGACCTGGAAGTGGAGTGAAATTAGAGTGTGAGCAGGCTGGGGTGCAGTGCTTGAAGCTATTGCCTGTGTCTATTTTATTTAGCTCTACAGGCATACCTGTAGCTGTTTATTCTTCCTCTATTAGCAGTCACAAGAGAAAAGCATTGGCAGTAGTTGATTTATTCCACCTATTTCAGACACTACTTTAAGGTGAAATGAATCACCCTTTGAAAGTAACTGGCTCTCTATAGACTATGGAGGGAGTCCACATGATAGAGTTCAGATGGCTAAAGGTATGAAAGCACTGTCCACTATGTGACTGTCCCTTCAGTATCATTACATCTGCACTGAGGTTCTCCTGGCAGAGCATTCAGTGGATTTCATGGGGCACTTCCCTCCACAGGAAATGTCAGAACAGAAAAAAAATGCAGTGCATGCTCCCAGTCACCCCATTTTCACTCTACTCCATCTTCACCTCTCACCAACAACTTGCTCTTGGGGAAGGATAGATCCTGGGACCACAAACCTGGCTAAGCAACTTCTCCTGCTGTGAGGAAAAGGTTAACACTTCATCCCAGTCTCCAAGTGGCTATATACTCCACAGGGTCCTGCGGAGACAGGCTGATTTCTTTGAGGGACTCTCTTCTGATGCTACAAAAAAATACTTCAGAGTGATGACAGTTCTTTAAGCAACAAATAGATACTACCAAGTCTTTTTGTCATTTCCTTGTAATAAAAGAACTTCTAATTCAAAATAACAAAGTGTCATCTTTTTTCTCTTTTTGCTCAGAAATCGAAGCAAAGGAAGCGTGTGACTGGTTACGTGCAGCTGGATTTCCCCAGTATGCTCAGTTCTATGAGGGTAAGTAGGTTTTTTGCCTCTTTGTGCAGTACTGAAAGTGCACTGGGCCCTTGCCAGGAAAGCTCGGAGTCAGCCAACACTACATTTAACTGAGTTATGGTCTTGGCTGGGTGCTTCACAAAACCTCAGCTGCTGGAGTCATACCAGTGCATAAAGAAAAGTAAGATTTTTGCCCTCATAGCCATGAGAAGTTAAAAAAAAAAAAAAAGGAAAGAGAAAAAGAGGGACATAGTTTGTGTAAACCTCAAAGGTTAACAAGAACAAGTACAAAATATCCAAACACGAGTCTATTTTTTTAAAACTTCCTGAAACGTGTCTAAAATAAGCTGAAAACACTGAAAGTTATTGCAAATTTTGATCTTGCTGAAAATAAGATTGAAAACTCTGCAAAGTTACCGTAAGTGAATAATCTCAGCTGTACTTCACTTTTGCAAAGTAAGAAAAGCTAATATTTCAGTGCTAACTCAGTCCAAATGGTGGTGTCCCCTTCCTAGCTGTGAAGTTTGTGCCCAGGGAAACACTGTCCCCCAAGGGCAGAGCGAGTGATTGTGCTGCTGCTGTGCTCAGGAGTGATTTGGGGAGTGGAGCTGGGTTTTCCTGCTCTCCCTATCTCAACACTGAGAAGGAAACTGCAGCTGATCCTAGTGTTACCCAAAATGCATATTCTGTCAGAAACACAGAGCCAGGTCCGGCCCACTTGGGCTTATTAGCCAAAGCACAGCTCCGCCAAACACCTCTGGACACCTTCCAGGGTCGGCTTGAGTTGGAGGCAGCACGACTCCACTCATGGAACGATGGCCAAGAAACCTCATGTGTCAGGGCCAGCTCTGCAGAGAACCGGCTCGAACACCATCCATGCCCTTGTGTGAGGCTGAGGGTGGTGGGGAGCATGATGCCAAGGACACCTCCATGGCTTCTGATGGCCAGCTGAGGTCCATCAAGGCTCAGGCACTGGGTTCTGACAAGCTGCTCAGGTGCCTCGGGACCAGGAGCAGCATGCAGAGATGCTCAGGTGGCTCCACAGGAGGCAGGCACACTGTTAAATCCAGCTAAGACTAATAAGCCTGCCAGACCAAAATGGACGTAAATATACATATACCACAGTCCCTGGGTAGTCAGTAGTACTTTTGTGTCTGCCTTCTGATCAGAGTATCTCAGATACTGACTCCCCCGGAGAAAGGAGAGCCTGCTGCCTGCTGAACTCAAAGGCATGTTCTTTCCAAAAACAACCTGTGCTGGGCTCCAGCAGTTCCCATGCAATCAGTATATGCTCTAGACAGTCTGTGTCTCTGAAAACAAGGTGCTTTTTACAGGCATCTATTATGTCAGTGTTAAGCACTAACGTCTGAAAATGCTGGCTGAAGTTCCTGTCTCCCAGCATCCTGCTGTGGTACCTAAGCATGGCAGAGCAGTCTGGAGAGCAGCCACAGCACTGGAACCCGTCCACCATTACAGAGCCCACTAATGTGTTGCAACCATGTCACTTCACATTAAAAATGTCAGCTTCCAGCACACTATTCTGGCTTTGTAGCTAGTATCAGGGGTTATAATTCAGCTCTCTTTTTTTTTTTTTTTTTTGTCTGTTATTTGAGTAACCCCCTGTCTGAAATAATAGTTATTTGGGTCTGTATTAAAAGCAAAAAGCACAGAACATTTCCAGGTTTTAGGCAAAGTCTGTCTAGCAAAAAACTCATTAAGTCACTGTGATGGGAATGAAGAACCTTGTTGTTCATGAGGATAAAGAAAGTGTGTTTTAATTTGCGGATCTCACTCATTTGTTCAAGGGACTAGAATGAACAGCTAACAATTGAATATTTTCTTTAGCCAAAAATAAAATAATTTTACTCTCACTCTGATGCACTAGAAATTCAACTGTACCTTTAAAAGAAAAAAAAAATAATGTGGCTCAAAGGATCACAGATACAGCTGGAAGGGAACCAGAGCTGAGTGAAATTTGTCATACTAGATTTCAGTGAGCAAGCACATGCAAAGCAATTTAGATGTAGACTGTATTTTCATTTGGATAGCAAGCAGTCATCTTAATATTGTGTCTCCTTTTGTAGACTCCCAGTTTCCCATTGACATTGCTGCAGTAAAGAAAGATCATGATTTCCTTGACAAGGACCTTGTAGAACCTCTTTGCAGGTAAAGAACACCTAAAGTTTCTTTTCTGATGATTTATAAGCGTGAGCTGATTTGTCATTGTTAGCATAGCAGCAGCAGAGATGTTTGCTTGTCCAGGTGAATTAAGTGATGATATGTATAATGACAGCATTCTGAATGAATTTCTTTTATGGAAAATCCTGCAGTAGGACACCCACTACACTCGCAGAAAACATCACATGATTTGAGAAGACCCAAATCCAATGGATTTGAATCAACTGCTTTTTAAGAACTAGCAGTAGTGCAAGCAAACCCTGAATAAATGAGAGTCACATCTGAGTCGCACATTAATAACTCTTATGTCAAAGCGCAGCAGAAAAGATGAAACTTCATTGCATAAAATTCAGCAAGCCCTTTCTCTGGCAGCAGACGTGGTTTTCCTGCTGCTGTGATTCCCTTGGTACTGTCTTTTGGCACCAGTAAGAGAAGCGGGATCAGAACCCCCCAGTTCTACAGCTATTACAACTGTTCCCTGGTTTGCACCTCCCAGGGGGCCTGTGTTTGCTGTTTATCTTGCTTTTTATACTCTGCCTGTGATGAATATACCATATTGCATTGCTCAAGTACTGTCCCCCAGGACTCAAGACACAGTAATTCTGTGGCAGTTTTGCAAAACCACATTGCAGAGGCATTGTTTCCCTCTTTTTTCCCCTGTGCTCAGCTCAAGCTGGGTTCTGCTCCACTCATCTTCAAGTAAGGACAAAGGAGCATCTGGCCCTTCAGCAAGCAGCCTTTTTTACATGTTATGGAAACTTTCACAACACCAACATCAAGATAATTGGAAAAGACTATTTCCCCTTCTGCAACTGTGGCTAAAGTCATCAGAGATAGTATGCTGTTCCACATCGTATTGTGCATTGCAGGGATTAATGACTCTGTGATGGAGGAATGCAGAGAGGGTTTTTGAGAATCCCAGAAAATAGGGCTGGAAGAGACTTCATCTAGTCCATCTCTCCATCCTGGGCTATGCCCTCCTTCTTGGAGGATCCAGGTAATTACTGGGTGTAGATTGCTTTCCCAAAATTACTCTGCTGCAAGCGAGACCTATTCCTTCTCATGTTGTCTCTTATGGTTATGAGGGACAGAATATTCTCTTTCTCCATGTAGTAGCCTGTATGTCTGGAGACAAATCAGTATGAAATAATTGGATCCTTCAGTGATCACTCTCACAGATGCCAGAGAGCAGAGTAACTGCAGACTTGATCCACTGCTCTTCTGTCTGCTTGGTGAGAAAGATTGCTATGCTCATGCCTAAGAAACCTCCTTCCCACACATATGTACATCCCTCTGCTTCAGTCTGGCACGATGGAAGACATACCTTGCTACAGCTTGGGACCTGGAAAGTGGTACAGATAGGAGGTTGAGATCTTTTCCCCTCTGCCCTTTCCCATGAAGTTGAAGGACCATTCAAAAATCCAAGTATGATGTCTGTTCCTTTCCATTTCTTGTGAGAGCAAACAGTGAGGTGTAATCATTACATAGGTCTGTGATCCTCCCTAGTCTTTCTTCCCTGGAGTAATTTGTAATGGTAATACTGCCATGGTCACCAGGCATCCAACATCTACACAGCTAGAAGTGGGAACAGCTCATCTCTTGTTTCTCCAGCCTCTCTGTAGACTCACAGATACACCTACAGTTACACTAGGTTGATATATTTATGGCAATTTTTTTATAAGCTGAGCAGCTAGAGACTGGTTGGGTGTGGGGGTTTTTCTCTTTTTATTAAAATATGAGATTTTGGAAAATTGACTAGCAGCTGCATAGATGCACTCATGACAAAATGCTTTGCATTTGCCTAAATCAAGTGATACTGCTGAGACCTATAGAGAAAAGCATAGACACAGATATTCCCAAACTATTTTATTCAAAGATAAAGGGCTTTATGACTGTCTAGTAACTTCTTCTGTAATTTATTCAGAAGACAACACCTGTTGACTTGAATTTTTGTTGGGAGTTTTTAAACAATTTATATCCGAAAAAACCGAATAGCATCTTATAAGATTAGAAATACAGGTATTACATACAGGTTATGTTTTCAGCTTGCAGACATTTAATTTGGTGTAACTCAGCAGCTCCAAGCCTTTAGCTGAAAGCGACCTGTAAAAAGCCATTGTACCAAATGCCAAGACTCAGGTTCCTCAGTAAAAGTAAACAGTGTCAGCCACTGCCCCCGCTACTCACTTTGTTGCTATATTAGCTATCAAACCAACATCTTCATAGTTTTCCAGTGTATTAGAAATCTTCACAGCTCAGCTGACCACTGTGGCCAGTTTTCTACCCTTGCTTTGCTCTGCAATGGTGTTACTACAAGGTGCATGCCCTTATACCATATGAGAGCTGCAGGCTGCGATGGACTTTGATGAAATGGAAAGTTAAAAAAGGGTTGGTTATTATTTCTGTATGCACAGATCCCCAGGTTGGCAGTAAAACTTCCATTCTTCAAACATCCAAAACTGCCCTCAAAGCTATGCATGATCAAGCCATTACGCTGATTAACAGTGCATTCAGCCCATAGTGCTGAACAAAATGGGTTTCTCATTTTTATTTGGAAGATAATTTTAAAGCTGGAATGCCAGAATTGATAATAAGTTTGAGCAGTTTTAGCTCTGAAAGGTAATAGCGTAAACACTGAATTTCTCTGCTCTTGTGGGTTTAAATCAGACTTTCAATCTCATTTTATAATCAGTTTTCTTATGGCATTGAAGTATATACGACAACAGGAGGCACAGTTGAGGAGGAACCTTTTCTTTTTTAAAGCAGCTGGTAGTATTTTAGTCAGAAAGCCTAAGACTCCCTGTTGTAAAAGATTTCAGTGACCTTTTTGAGATATTATAACATCCCTGCTGTTTCCAATATAATTGAAAATTTGGCAGGGTAAAAACCAAATTTGAGGCCTTTGGGTTAGAGGCGTATCTATCAAGAGATTCCCCTCAGATTTTATTGAGTAATGAACAATAGAGAATTGCCAGGCAATCTGCAAGCAAATGGTGTCAGCCTGCCAAAATAATAATTGGGCATGAAAATTTTATAGCTGGATCCCTGTGTCGTTTCCAAAATAGCAAGCAACCAACTCTGCTCTGGGAACTTTTGCGGCTGCTGTGATAGGCAGATGAGAAGGAGAAGCCAAGCCATGTTGTACTTTTTGCATTCACGTAAATACACTGACTAAGAACATAAAGACCAAGTATGTAGCAGTCTGATGCACAGCCCCCTAAACCAAGCTATTAAAATTTAAACTGCACCAAGCAGTCATCAGCCTTTTGTTCCATAGCTGTTGTCTCTTAGATAGCTTGTAAATAACCCAAAGGTGGTTGTATGGGATAGAACATCCCTACCATTAAAATTCTGAAAGGATGGTTCTAAAGTCAGTACCATTGCTGAGTTGTATTGCTCTAGGTGCTGTGGGGCATAAGCCTGGCTTTCCACTTGCAGGACAGAAAGCCCTGCTCTGAAGGCAGTAGAATGGCTTACATTGACTTCCAGGCGAGATCACTCACCTCATGTGAGCATGTGGCCTATAAGGTAACTTCCTCAGTGGCAGCCGTGATAGGACTGGAAACCAGTATATTCTCTTCAGGCACAAAATTAGTGGAGCAGGGACGTGCTAGTGTGAACTTTGCATACCAGCCCTAGTGGTGCTGGGAGGACCCTTATACTGTGTTAAGACCTCCGCAGAGTCCAGTGTGAGGACCTAGATGTCCTCTTCCCAAAGTTCACAGCATCCGAAGAACCCAGATAGGGACGTGTATGCAGCACCTAAGCTTGGCTAGGAATTACAATAATGCAAAGAAATAGTCCTGTAGTTCCCTCAGAGAGGCATTTCCAGAACCATATGGTGTGTTTTCCTGGTCACAGTCCATATGAGAGGACATTTGTAGATCTGCTAAGGTAGAGACACTGTGCTGTCCATGCTAGCCCTCTCCATGATGCCTCCCCTTGCATGACTGGCCAGTGCCCCTAGCTGCATTCCCAAGCACCTGCTTGGAAGCAGCTGCAGAACAGTTCCAGGGTTTCCCCTGTAACTTCAACTCACTTCAGAGTTGTCTCCCTATTACTTGGATTGCTCTTCAAGCAGGACAACAGGTCCCCACAAGGCTTTCCAACTGGCCAGATCCTGCCTTCTTACAAGCTTGTATTTGTTTGTAAACTCTGCTCAGTACTGTAAAGGATACAAAAGTCAGAGATTTCCTTATTCCAAAGAACTTCTATCATATGGGTTAACAATAACAGCACAGCAGATGGTATGCAGAGCCCTAAAGACCTGTAATCTTTGACACCTTGCTGTTGTAGATCTCCTCAGATTGCCCAGTCTTCTCCATGTGTTTACTGAGCCAAGGTACCTGCAGCAGCTGAAGCCAGCCTTGATATTCTAGGGGATCTAAAATAGCACCAGAAACATCTCTTTGGGCACCTGAATATCTCTGCTGGTGGTTTAAGAATTGCTTCACAGGTTACTTTCCAACACAGAGGTGATGTCTCACCACAGAGATGTGTTAAACCATCAAGGCAGTGTTTACCTGTGATGTTCTGAAGACAAGATAAAATTAAGATCACTGAAACACTGTAGTAAATGTTTTGCAGTTGTCCCCTGAATACTGCAGAGATTACTAGACAAGCATTCAGATACATCCTAGATTATTTGGTTTTTATGTAACCACCTCTCTTGTGTTTATTTTATGTGTTTTTTCCTTCCTTTTCTCAAGTCCAGACCTTGTGTTTTGTTAACAATACAAACAGTCTTTTCCCATGTTTTTAAGCAGTGGCATAAAAGTGTAGAGCTTCTCTCACTTCATCTGGGGGTATCTCTGACAGCCTTTTCAACCAGAAACCTCTGGTTTTTTGCTTCTCTAAAGACTTGCTGAGGACTTGGCTGTCAGTCATCTGACAGCTTTCAACTGATGAGAAAAGCTTTCTACCACCACTGGCACTTCAACAAGGCAAAAGAAGTTGAAACAGACTGGCTTTGATTTGAGTTGTTAGTACCATACAAGCTCACAAATATGATCATTAGTTCTCTAATTTCACTGGCAAATCTTTCCGCAGCACTGGAAGAGCCCCAGAAGGCATACCGATGTTTTGTAGAGGGATGAATTTAAAACCTGGTGTTGAGTCCCTGTCACCCAGTAAAAAGTAGCTTTGTTTTTGAAGAAGCAAGTTATTCGTAGCAAAGCCAGGTTAGAAAGCAGACAGGACAACAGTGTCTCCCCAAGTCTCTAGGGGATATTAAGTAAGGATATTCACTTTCATAGAAATGACCTCTTAATCCATGCTGAAACAATCTCTCTTTTGGATACCATTAGTGGAAAAGCGATGGCTTTGGATGGTCTTGTTGGTTTGATCACGTTTTTTCTGCACCTTTCTGTGCTGCAGAAGCAGCCTGTCTTAATAGTAAATGCCACCACACTTTCTGCTGTGGGCTGAGATGCACAGAGATACCTGAGTGCATTCAGGGTGAAGGATACATCATGGGCTGTTGCCTCCTCATCTCCCAGCTCCTGAAGTGCATAACTTGCTCCTTAATTTTTGGAAGGCAAGCGACACCATAGTGAATGGAAGGAGCACTGGTCACTGTATTAAAAATGTTTTCTTCTACATCTTCTCATTAACAACTCAAATAGGCAATAAGTATAGAGGGGGTTTTGTGAACTATTGAGGAAGCAGTTGCAGACATCACCTGCCAAGGGCTGCTGTGGAAAAAGCCCTTTTACTCAGAAGAGTTTCTTCAGTGCCTGTCATCATGAACACAAGGGAGGTGCAGTTGGTGGCTTGGTTTCCAGTGTTGATGAGCAGCTGGAAAGGAGGCAATGGTTTCTCATAATTTCTGAGCCTCTGGGCATGGATTTAGCTGATGTCTGTCTCATAGTAAGCTTTGCAGGACACATTTGGGTCTAGGAAGCAAAGAGTCATTCACCATTACTAGTCTCGCCACTCGCCGTGTTAAGGTGTGAGGGCACAGCAGCAGCTTGATTCAGACATACAGCTACAAGTACTTAAGCAGCACACAGTGGCATGTCAGTGTGGAAATGTGGCTACAGACTTGTCCCTTCAGCACAAGTCAACTAATGAAGAGGTGCAGGGGCTCCAATATCATCTTTCAGTTCACTGCTAGGAGGAAGCTGTCCCTAGGAATAGGAGGTTGGGCTGGAGTCCTTTGAAAATCTATCTCTGCCTCTATATATTTGGAATTTATACTGATAAGGAAATTTAAACATCTTGTTCTCAAAAGGACCCAAGGCCCCAAGAAAATGCCAATTTGGGTTGAGAAATTCCATGCTTAGGCAAAAGATAAGTTCTGCAATAATAGATGAAGAAGATTTCTGGGCAGAAGGCTGAAGCTACAAAGCCACAAACCCTGAAATTTATTTCAAGAACATTGCTATCATGCATGCAGGGTGTGCTTGTGCATGCATTATACTCAAATTAATACGATGAGCACAGGACTTTTCTGATTTGGCATAACAGATTTATTGGCTTGAATTAGGGAGTAGTATTTGATCTACAAATGAGAAGATGGTATTTTGTGAGGGTTTGGTTTTTTCTTTAAGAAAGATCAACATTGGATGGGCATTTTCTTTGTTAGCGGTGGCAATTTGAAAGGATTTTTAATATTAGAAGTTCTGGACAGGAATATGTTACTTTCATAATGTTCTTATGTTGTGTGAGAGATTATATTACTGATTTGATACTTTTTTCATGTGTCCTTGTAACTTTTCACATATATTTCTTATGTTATCAGTTCTGGAGATTTGCAGCCTTGTCTTGAGATCCAAAAGCAAGAGTAGCAGGTCTTGCTATAAAAGCCACAGAAGATGCAGGCAGCTTACAGAAGACTGTTGTGGGCACACGGATCTCTCACGTTGCCTTGCTTTATTTTGAAATTCAGTCCTAGATCTGGAAAATTTTCAAAGTTGAAAATATTTAACTCTGAGCCTTTGCTTTTAGAATTTGGGTGGTTTCATTGATCAAGATCTTTAAGTATTAAAAAAACCCAAATCCATTGTCATTAGCATGGTAGGTTCTCTATGGAAAGAACATGTTTTCTTGTCCTCTGTTCTCACACATGGGCACACTCACACAGAGGGATTGTCATTTCAACCCACTGTTTTCACAGGATAACTTTGGGTTCAAGGAGCTGCATATGGCAGCTCACTTCCTTGTCATTTCCCCAGCCAACAAAGTTATTTGTTTCCTGTGCTAAGTACATGAACATCTATGAGTTAAAAATCAATCTATAACATCTGGCTATCAGGTAAAGTGAAGGTAAGATTCCCTTTTAATGCTGTGGTCTTATAGCTGAATATATGACAGGTATCATTTCTGAAGCCTCTTGCTTGCAGATGGAACCCTACAGTCAGATAAGAGAAAAGGTTTTGAACTTGCAAAAAGTAATGTCCTGTAATCAGAGGCTGCTAACCTTTTGAATTTGCTTTGCCCTGTAGACGACTGAACACACTGAACAAGTGCGCCTCAATGAAACTCGATGTGAACTTCCTAAGAAAAAAGGTAAGGAAACTTCATGAAATGTGACTGCCCTGATTTAGCCTTTAAGTCACTAATGTTCTTAAAAGTAAGTTAAGTATATTTGACTTTGAACATGTGTGTCAGCGTTATCTGGATGCATGACAATGTGAATTGCTGAATCTTGAAATTATAAATAAAATAGAAACTGTGACTAGTATAGCAGGAATAATGCTATGCATATTAAAAGGGTCCACACAGTATTAAACTCTGCATGCATGCAATTCAAGTTAGGGGGTGAAAAGACAGTACAGTTTTGTTAGAGTGGCTTGTTTGTCAATGTCGTGTGAATATACAATGGAAAATCCTGCTCAGAAAAAAATGGAATTCTCAGATGAAAATAATAGCTTTTCCTTATTTCTTGTACTGACTTCTTCCGAGTTAGGAATATGAAAATAAACTCTGTCAT
This sequence comes from Myiozetetes cayanensis, assembly GCF_022539395.1. Classification (NCBI taxonomy): domain Eukaryota; kingdom Metazoa; phylum Chordata; class Aves; order Passeriformes; family Tyrannidae; genus Myiozetetes; species Myiozetetes cayanensis. The sequence goes on along the minus strand of NW_026087742.1, from coordinate 48,352,415 downwards.
CTTTAGAAGTTCCTGTGTAACATGGGAATTATTTGAGCTTAAAGGGTTTGAGCAAGGACTGCAGAAACTGCCTATTGATTTTGAGAGTTTTGTAACATGTCCAGCATTAACTATTGAAGGTTTGGTTTTCTGATCAGAAATTTCCCCCAAGCCCTTCAGTGAGGTACAATGGTAGTTGTCGACTCTGTTCTTGCTCTGTAGAGTGTTTGTCTAGTGCCTTTTAACAACTTCCTCTGAGAGCTGCATTTTTGGTGTCTTTGCAAATTCAGTCCAATCATACTCTACTCAGTCTTTGAGGGAACTTGAACAGAAAATCGTTTTAATGTCCGGATATGCTGCCTTTGGCATATGTCCATTTGTTCCTCTGTGTACTAGCCTCTTCAGCTTATATTTTGTCCATTCACTGGGGCTGCAGGGACTTCTTTTCTTCACTGCATCAGGGGTTCTTCTTGTCTTTGGTAAGTGCCAGCACACCTCCCTCACACCTTAGAAAGGGATAGTAAAATTTGCTAACTACACAAAAAATTTATGTCTTGGGCAGGCAGATACTACAGGAAGAGGCTGAGGTCCTTCAGGAAAAACTAACTCAGTTGTGTGTTGACCTGCTTGGACAGGTGTCTGGTTTGTGTTCACTAGCTTGTGTAGTTATGTTCAAACATAGGTACTGGAGCTGCACAAGAGACAGAATTACAAAATAGTAACATATTCAGGTGAACAATGACTGTCCCCTGGAAAATTTGTTTACATTCCTGTCCTTTTTTTCTCTTTAACAAGTGCTTTAGGTTTGGTGTGAGGTTTCTATCTTGCTTGCTTGCTTGCGTGTTTGACTGTGTTATGTTCAAAATTGAGAATTTTTTTGTTATCTTTGGTTTTTATTAATTTTTTGCTACCACTGCTCCCTGTTCAGAATGGATTGAAGCCCTCAGCTGTGCTCCTTGCAGATGACCATTGATTTATGATGGAAGTGAGATTACTGTACTTGGAACTCTTTCAGGGGGACAGAAGCTAGTTGGGTCCATACCTGCACAAGGCCATGGAGAAGCAGAGCACAGAAAAATAGGGAGAAAGAGGGGTTGAAGGAGACTTAAGTCCACAAATACAGAGTAGCTGAAAATAGAAGAGAGTGTGGGTGAAAGAAGAGGAGGAAGGAGAGCCTGCTGACAGGAGGAAATGTAAATGCAAGTGTAAAAGCCAGAAATTGGGTCTGAAATTGAACACTGAACCAAATAAATCTTATGCTGTAGATGCTGCCTTTCTTAATAGTCTCTATGGTGATCTGAACAATGAAATGCAAAATCAGCTTGCTTTGGAGCTTCAGCATAACAGGTTGGCATAGGACTAGCACAGCTGCTTGAGTGATTCATCAAAATATGGCAAAGCAAGCTGCCAGGCAAGGTTACTGTGAAAGCCAGCACAGCATGAATGTTCCTCACTTGCCCACTCTCCCACCCAAACCATTCCCACTGTGGGCTACTGTCTTCCCCTTGGCTTCATTGAGATGCATACAGAAATCCTCATGTATGTGTTGCAGATATGTCCATAAGCAATTTGGACAGACAGAGATTAGCCTTTGGATTAACTGCCTTCTGCAGCTGTCGATTTATGAGAATTCCTGCCCCCAGCTGGAAAAATGTGGCAGAATTCCACCGCAAATAAACCCACTTTTTGCCTTTTGTTAGCATCCCTCTGTATCTCAGGCAACTACACCCTTAATCAAAAAGCTGTACTATTTTAAATCAACTGTGACAAATCTGTGAATCAAAACCTCTTTCTCTTTGGCAAATGTTACCAGTTACTCCTAAAGAAACTTGACGCTTCTCATCTTCCCAAACATAATAGTATTAACTGGACTTTTGAATATGCTCCAAACTGTGCACTTGATTTCACCCTCGGTCAGTAGAAGTATACAGTCACTGCTCCAAAATGTCTGCTCTGCCTGTATCAGATGAATCATTGCTTTCAGACCTTCTCTTGATCCACTATCCCTATAGCTGGTGATGTGTGGTTTGGCTAAGTGCTCTCAACTTTTTTTGTTTTGGACGGTTTCATTTGTCAGGGCATTCAGATATCTGACAAGAACAGTGGGTCATTCAGGATGTTCGTGGCTTCCAGAATTTCTACTGATTCCATCAAAAGAAAAGCACATTATGTCACAGGACTCACAGTGCAGCTGAATTTGTAGTGAGTCACCATGGCAGTATTTCAGCATCCAGATATTTCATTTCATATTTGTCTCATTTTGCTTCTGATGAAACACAAACGTGTTTCTTTACCAGTTAAAAAGCCCCAAAACTAAGCCTTTATTTAACTGAGCTGCAAATGTTAACACCAAAAATCCTCTGTATTTTCTAAGTGGTTCTTGAGCAGAATGTAATACTGTCTTTGTTGTGGTTAGAGGCAAAACTTGTTTACTACCAGTATCCATTTCTGTTTGTCTCTGCTTTCTCAAAAGAAAAAAAAACTACCCTCAAAACTTTTGATTTAATGTATATTTACCACTGAATTTATGTTTATTTCTGTCTCCTGCTCTGTGCTCCCTTCTTGGTGTTTCTTGCAACGTCTCTACCACTTAGGCTAGTTTAATCAGCTCCAGCTTGTAGGAAAATACAGGCTAAATCCTGTCAGGTCATACAGTTATGTCAGTGCAGCTACAGGGATTTGTGTCAGCCAAGAATCTTCTTTAAGGTCCCTTTGGCTTATTGGGATGTAAAACAAATTAAAAAAAAATATTTTTATCCTATTGGCTGGTGCCATCAACGCTCCAGCAGTGGTATGCTTTGTAGATATAATTACCACTACTAAGTATTTAAAAGTACATGCCCTTGTGGTTTTTAAAATATCCACTTTGTGGCACTACTAAGTGCCACAAGAAATGGATTTTTAAGGGCCCGAAGCTGTGCAGCCCTTTGGTCCATATATGCATACAGAAAGCTGTGGAGCTAAAACAAAGGTAGAGTTATCTGATTTCTTCTCTGCAGACAAAATGGCCAAAGCAGTATTAGCCTTTTCTAGCCCTTTTCCTCATACTTCACTAGTTGCTTAATTTTTCTGTCTAACTAGCCACAGAACTAAGATTTGTGTTCATTCCTGTGAACTAACATCAGCTGCAGGAGCACTGCACACCTCAGTGTTAACAGATGAAAAAGGAATTAATAAACCCAAAATTCCATAGCTATATTTTATTTTATGATTTGGACATGATCTAAAACATCTGACTGACTTGAAGTGATAAACTGGCAAAAGCTTACGGCATCAGTGAGACCTGCCACACTACTGATCCCAATCTGCAGCTTTTGAGGTTTCACATTATTTAAGGTTTTGGGCATTCTTGTAAAATTTGGTTTACATTTTTCAATTAGAGAGGCCAAAAGAGATCTAGTCAGAGACTGGAGATAACTTTACCATTGAAACTTCATATAAAAATACATCTAATATTAGACTTTTAAAATGAGAATTTTTCCAGTCCCAAAATAGTCTTTCTGGTTTAGCACCTCATTTTAGTCTGACAGCCTGTCATATTTTACTGCCTTCATACTGCTTCCAAGAATGTGAAGAGCTGTTTGGATGTCATGTAGGTGAAGTTAGTTAGTTTGTTGTGCTTTAAAACATATGTACAAGAATAATGCAGTATAAACCCAGTTCAAAGTCAGGGGAAGGATACTCATTAGCAGTTGTGGGCTTTGCATCCTTAGAGAACACAAAAGTTCGACACTGGCTGTGTGCTTCATGCTGAAGATGTATATTTTTTTTTTGAGCAAACAGATGAGAAAAATATCATAGGGAGAGATTTTTTATTCAAATTTCTTCCTGAGGCACATGTTCTCTGCGTTGCAGAGTAGCTCCTGGAGCTGCCTAAACAAAAGCACAGATCTGTGTGCTCCAGGCTGAGGGATGAGACCAGGAAAAGCTATGGGGCTGCTGCTGCCTCAGGAGAGTTTGGAGGAAGCCAGAGACGTTGTAGCAGGCTTCAGATCAAGTTTGGGGTACCTCTGATGGCAACAAGGTCGTGAAAGCAGTGGTTACCACTGTAGGAAAGCTCACCTCAACTGTAGATGCTGCCCCATCCAGGCCTAAGCCTGGCTGTTCCTCCTGCCCACATGCCCACGGCTGCATTATCTGCCTTCCTTTGCTTGCACTCAGACCCACCCTAAGCAATACTGCCAAATATTATTTTTTTATAGTTCTTTAAGCATTGCAGCTATTATCTGTAGCTATGTTCCTGAAACATAAATCTTGTTACGTGTATCTGGTCTGTGAAGTTTATAGATGTTTATTTAGTTCTCACTGCAAAACTACGTGCAGCACCAGATATTTGCTGTCTTGGTTTTTTAAATAGCTCACATTGCTGTAGTACCCACCTATTTCCTTGTCTTTACTGTGTGTATCTCAACATCATCCCTGCAGTCAGGATCTCTCGACTTGGGCCTTTCAAAACATTTTTTTTCTACAGTTACTATGGGCATCAGTCCTACACAATTCAGTGCACAAGCAATCCACAGAAGCCAAGAGGTATCAGTGGGACTCCTAACATGAAACAGGCTTTTATTCCTTTCTTGTTAAGATGTTCACAGTCTTTACAATCAAGTGGAAAAGGGTGTTCCAAAAGGACTGATGACCAGTCTTTCATAAACTGGGTACAGAAAGACTTTGCCATCTGTTGCTCACATGGACCACCCCAACGACATTAATTCAAATAACAAGTTAAAGCACCTCCTTTTAATATGTGCCACTTGCTTTTTTCCAGAGTGAAGATTCAGATGAAGAAGATCTCTGTGCTATCAGTAATAAATGGACTTTCCAAAGAACCAGCAAACGATGGTCTCGGGTGGACGACATTGATGCTTTGCTTCACCGATCAGATAGACATGGATCTTCTGGGGACATTAAAATGAAAAATACAACAAGCAGTGAGAGCGTCCTTACGGATCTGAGTGAACCTGAAGTCTCATCTATTCACAGCGAGAGCAGTGGGGGAAGTGACAACAGGAGTCAATCTGGCCTCAGCAGCGCTGCCAGGGAGACCTGTGACTGCTCTAGCCATCATGATGTGGAAAGCACACTGCTGCAGGACTCCACTGCAATAAACACCACCCTGTTCCCCAAGGACAATCTGAAGAATGAAAAACCAACACAAACCAGAGCGAAAACCTTTCTAAAGCGCATGGAAACACTAAAAGCAAAAGGCATGCATGGAAAACTAAAAGGCTCAGGAAGAACAGGTCCTTTGGAGATAAGTGGACCAGTTCTCCAGTTTGAGCCGAAATCATTGAAAGACATGCACTGTGTACAGATAGTCAATGGTGATCTCCACAACTTAGGGCAAGATTCAGTCAAGAGAGGACTTTCCTTCTCTGCCAAATCTAGCAGTGAGAGCAGTCAGTCTGAAAACAGCAGCAGTGGGGTGAGCACACCGTGTTTGAAGGAACGCAAATGCCATGAAGCAAACAAGAGAGGTGGGATGTACCTGGAGGACTTAGATGTTCTGGCAGGAACAGCCTTACGGCAAGTTGTGGACCAAAACCTCAAAAATGAATTTCATTCCCAAGAGAACTTGGTTGTGCATATTCCAAAGGATCACAAACCAGGGACCTTCCCAAAGGCACTTTCTATTGAAAGCCTCTCCCCTACGGACAACAGTAACAGTGTAAACTGGAGGACAGGCAGCATCTCTTTGGGAAAGCAAAACTGCTCTACTCCAAAAGAGTCCGGACTGATGGCTTGCTGTCCTAAAGAGAGCAGAATTAGTATTTATGACAATGTGCCAGGTTCCCACTTGTATGCTAGCACTGGGGATCTCCTGGACTTAGAGAAAGATGTCCTTTTTCCTCGTTTAGATGACATTTTGCAACATGTCAACGGACTTCAGGAGGTCGTAGATGGATGGTCAAAGAATGTGTTGCCAGGTCTGCCAGTTGATGATGTGTCAGTGAGGGAATCTCCATCGTTGCCATTCCAATCGCCTACACAGATCACTCTTGATTTTGAAGGAAACTCTGTCTCTGATGGCCGGACCACACCGAGTGACATGGACAGAGATGGAACATCCCTGAATGAATCCGAAGCCACTGGTGTTAGGGACAGGAGAGACTCAGGAGTGGGAGCATCGCTCACAAGGCCAAGCCGGTAAGTAGCAAAATTTTGTACACAAATCCATAGACTACAAAATACAATATAATGAAGCAGAGGTGCTCAGCCTGGGAGTCAGAATGTGGAGGGCACCATTACAGTTGTATTCATCCTGTATGGGGATGGGGAATTCCCAGGTGGAAGTGGAACTTCAGGAGAAGGGGCATCCTGCTATGGAGATTCTTTTGTGGAATGAATGCAGAATTGGTTTAATAAAACATTTTAACTAAGGCATTTTTTTATCTCAATTACATAGTAGGACCCTCTATACCATGTAGGATGTATTTTCAATTTGTAGTTATGCACCCACATCTTTATGCATCAGTGCCTTATGCACTTTTTAATGCACTGCTATACTTTAAAAATGTGTCCCTTTGTGCTCGAAGAGAACCCTTTATCTTTCAGGGATGAAATTATGGTATGCAATTGACTTGTTAATAAAAGTGAAAAGTGGGATTTTGTTAATAGTTTGCAGACCTGTTTTAAGTCAGGGAGATGGGTTCCTGTTGAGCCAGGGAAGCAAGGTCCTGGGTAAAGGCCTTCATGGATCCATACTATTGCGTGTAGGGGGGCTTTATATGTGCAAAAACAGGGAGAATATACCGGTATTTTCTGATCTGCAGTCAGTCTTATCAAATCCTCACAGAGGATTCTGCCATGCTGTGGTTTACTGAGCCTGTGCTTGCTCACCTCCGTCACAAGCAAGTGAACTCTGGGAAATTTCTGAGTAAATGAGCAGTGCCAAAGTTTTTAGGATTTGAGCCAGAACTCATGTTCAGCAAAACAAGAAAATGAATCTTTTTTTCTGATGAATACAGTATATATAGAAAGTGCATTGGAGTAAAAAGACGATGTGAGTGGCTCCAAATCTTAGTGGTTACAGCTCTTGCTAAGGAAACACAAGGTTCAATCTTTTTTTAAAAAAATCCTTCAGTTTTTAATAACAGAGGTATTTGGAGAACCTCATCTCCAAATACCTTGGTGGTCAGGTTGGTCCCCTGGGATGTGTGGGACTAGGCGTCAAATCCCAGTTCTGAGTCAGATAGAGAGCATTTGAATCTGGATCTCCCACATCCTGTTGAAAGTGTGTGGGCTAATAAAGGGCATAGCAGGCAGCACTGCTTCCCTGAGTACGTGGACGGGACTCCACACCCACTTGTGAATCTAGCTTTAAAAAGACAAAACTCGGGCAATTCCAAAATTAAAGAGACTGAGCAAATTGTTTTATTTATCTCCAAGGTACATATTATTTCAGTTGGCACACCAAAAGCCATAATGTATGTGTGTATGTTTATGTATGTTTTATATATTGCCCAGTCCCATCTCACAGTATACCATCTTTTCTGCCCAATTAAAGCCGTTGTCTGATTTTTCTGTTGTTTCTTTTGCTAAAGGCGATTACGATGGCATAGTTTCCAAATCTCTCATCGCCTGAGCCACTCTGTTGCATCACTTCACATCAGCAATCAGTCAGCAGCCCAAATGAATCTTCTGCAAAAATTCTCTTTGCTTCGTCTTACTGCCATCATGGAAAAGTACTCCATGTCAAACAAACATGGTTGGACCTGGTGAGTACCACTGATAACTGGAAAAAGAGCCATTTGTAGAAGAAAGTAGTATCTCCGAATTCTGTTTACTCTGATAGTAAGTAAATGCAATCAGAAGGGGCAACGGTGGGATTTGAAACTGTCCCTTTTAATCCATTGCTACCTAATGACTCATTGGCAAAGTCAGAAATAGATCCTGGAAATCTAACTTCATTCCTATGCTCCAACAGAGACACAACCCTGGCCTTTTTAACAACACTTCAGTTCCAGAAAAATAAACAGGAGTAGGAGAGAGTGATTTAAAAGTAGGAGAAGTTTACAGTAAGTCTTATATCCAGAATTCATTTTGTTATTTGAAAAGAAACAGCTGCTCCTGATACTTTATGTATTTGATATTGGTTTGTTTGTGCTTTAAAAGAAGGGTTAGAACAGTTATGGCACTTTTCACTACAGATCAAAAGATGCAAGCTTTAGTCTAGGACCTGTGTTAGAGGAAACTTGCGACCCTGACAGCTGTAACAGCTACCTGGTCACTCAGAGAGAGGAGGGAAGGGGCAGTTGGACATGAATGCTGGCAATGTGGCTCCTTCTGTAGCAACTGGCTGCAGAAACCTGCATGTTTAATGGTATATGGACCCTGCTAGGCTCCACAGACAGAGGTATACCAGAAATGGAAATGAACATAGAGTTTATAAATATCTGAGAAATAATCAAAAGAGTAACAGAAACTCCCTAATACAGCCAGTCACTGAGTCCAAATGTAGTATGACTTGACATTTACACTGTGATTTTCGTGTTCAAAGCACCTCACCAAAATCCCACTAAATTCGTCTCTGAGCTAGATAAGACAAGTTTTCCTTTAGAAATGGGAGAATAGATACAGAGGACTACATGTGAGATTCACCTCACTAACAGCTATTACAAAAAGTTAAAAGTCTAATCTGTTATAAATGTAATCTGAGAAAGTCGGGCCAGCTGTTTGTGGTCAGAGGAAAAGGACAAACAACTCCAAAGCAGCTCATTATATCCAAGGCTGAGGGTTTCAGTCACCCTCAAGAGGTATCTTCAGAGTGTGTATTCCAGACTATTAACTCTTTCTAAATTTCCATTAGAGAACTAAAATTCAGTAAGATTAAACCTCATTTCGCTGTTCTTCATTGGTGCAGCTCCCTGTGGTTAACTGACAACATCTGTGCTGAAATGAATCTCACCTTAACCAACTAGCAGACTAGAATATAGATCCTGCTGCTTGTACCAGGTTTTCATGCTGAGAAATATTTCTTTTTATAATCAGTCACTAAGAATTTATAAGAGTTAGACTGTAAATAGCTGTAAAGTTATATGCTGTACTTCTTCAGTAGGTAATTTAATCTGAATTTTAACTCCTTCCCACACAGATGAGAAAAATCTTAGTCACATTCAGGTCATATTCATCCTTTTTATTTTAATTCCATGGCGGTCATGCCTCCCACAAAGAGCACCCAGTTTGTTCTTGTTTTCATCATCATTTTTTGAAGAAAGCAAGCTCACCAGCTTCACTTAAGTTAGTCAACTAAAATAAATCGTATAACGCAAGGGATGAATCTGACACAAAGGGATTCCCCGCTATCATTTATTACTGTAAATTGTTGGTCAACAGAAATACTAAATCATGTAACTGGTAGTATAGTCACTCAGCCTGTTAAAGAACTGAACCTCCTTTTCCATCAGATACCCTCTCCACTATGGTTTTCTGTGCTATTCCTATGAGTCCCTAAAGGATGCTTTAAACCATGTTGGCTTCAGCTGGATGGCAGCTGCATAGTAAAAGTTTTTTTGGTACAACAAATCTTTATGCTATGTCTTAGAAGCCATCCAGTTATTCAAGCTGACAAATTCATCAGTTATACAGGTTTCAAAGTGTCCATGCATTGTGCATTAAGCATTATTTCATCACCTTTATAGAAAAGGCCCCAGCTACCAATTTCTGTCAGTAGTGTTACTCGGAGAGACTGTGTAAATACCCTGATATTTTCATGCAGCCTGTTCATGTTAATTTTTAGGTCTGTACCAAAGTTCATGAAGAGGATGAAAGTTCCTGACTACAAGGACAAGAATGTCTTTGGTGTGCCTCTGATAGTTCATGTCCAGAGAACAGGACAACCTCTTCCCCAGAGCATACAGCAAGCACTACGCTACTTACGGAGCAACTGTCTAGATCAGGTATGAACTTCACTCCATGACTTGATTGATTTTTTTCTGTAAAGCCACTTTAAGCAAGCAATGGTGAGCCTTTTTGTGCTTAGAACCAGAATTATTTGAAGATTATTACATCTCATGTTGGGCCCAAATCTCTGGTGATTTGATATTTGGTGCCAATACTGGCGGTTTGTCGTTTTGAGATTTGTATACAGCTAATCTGTTGAATTCTTGCAGCTACAGCAGTCCTACTGATTTGTATACCATAGTCTACTTGAAAGAATGATGTGGGATCTTCATGTGTATTGAATCAGACCTGGGAAGAGATCAGGACTCCCAGCTTCTACCTTCATCTGTTCTGCTTATGTTTGGCTCTTGCCAGTGAGGGTTAACTGCATTCACCATTTCACAAGACATGGTACAAAAGGTTTTATTTACTTAGCAAAGAAAGAAAGTCCAAGAATGGAGAGCAAACTCAGCAAAATATTCCAAGTATTCTGTTGACAGAGTCAGATATATCCAGATACTTAGGTCAGCAGGGGTTCAGTGCCAAAGCCATTATGGTACGTTGCCTTTTATAGTGTTCTTAGCTACAACAAGCCAGCTGGGACACCCCCATTCTCAAAGTGTTTCAGATTTTTTTATTCTCTTTAGCTATAGAGCAGGGTTATACTAGTCATATTTTTACTGTTCTTCCCCTAAGGATGCAGATATGTATTTTTAGGAACATAGGACTGGGAGAAACCCTCTTGCTGATTATGTTCAGTCCTCTCCTGTTATTGACCTCATGTCATATGACCTCTTCCACAACTGCTTTTAGATAGTTTTAAGTTCAAAAGGAGCAACCAGTATTTTACTCTGCAGACTTTGCTGCTTTTCTAGGTCTGAGCATATGAAAAGCGTAGAAATAGTCTGTTCTGAATCTTTGCATTTTCTGATCACCATTCTGTTGCTGTTCAGGTTGTTTTGTTGGGTGACAGTCATCTTCTCCAAAACTGAAATCTAAAAAGTAAATGCATTGCTGGGAGTCACAACCACTTCCCTTTGCAGGCAGTGGGAACGACACATGTCCTTCCTATCATTTCTCTCTGTAAAGAGATCCTGTGGTGGTCAAACCCTGACATCTAATTCCAAGATGTCAGAGGTGATGTGAGATGAATTGCGCTGACCATATGTAGTATGGGAGCCAAGGGGTGGGACAAATAAATTGTCAGAAATGTATTAATAGGGGATGGAAGGGAAAGATGAATAGAGGCAAGTAGAAACAATATATTCAAGAAGTAACATGCCTGGTTGCCACAGTGGTCATCTGGGTTTGTGCACTGAGTGTAGGAAGAAAAGTGATGCAGCAAGCCTGGAATCAGTGATGAGGCTGGATGAAGAGACACTGGCCCAAGTAAGAGGAACAGGAGATGTAAGGATAGAGTTTGTCAGCTAAGAAGGAGAGTCATAGGAAGAAAGAGAAAAGACTGGATAAATGGGGGAGAATGTAAAAGGGAGTGTAATACTAAAGAGAAAGAAAAGGCTCTTGAGAGATTTGAGGTAGTCAAAAGGCATGGGAAGTCTGAGACAAATACCTGGTAAAGGGTTTACTTGCTGGGAAGCATCAGAGGTATGTGAAGTGCCATTTCAACTCAGCTTGAGTTTCCACTCAGGGTGGAATTGGGAAAATATTGAGTGGAAAAACAAGGAGGAAAAGTACTGATCAGGACCATTTAAAATGGTTTCTAGGCCAAAACCCTCCAGGCAATTCAGCTTCTCATCTTTACAGTTATTCCCTTTGTTCCCATTTAATTCAAAGTCTCCTAATGCCTAGAGAAAGATCTGAGCAGCCTCCAGCCTCCCCCAGCATCCTGCTTATGTGTCTCTTCTGTGCACTGCAGAAGGTGGTCGAGAGTCCTGAACAGGCTTCAGAGCTTCTACTTGCACACACTTGGTAAAGTTGAGGTTGCTCTAAATCATTGTAAGGTTTGGCTCCTGCCACTGAAACGCTTAAAATGGTGTGAGAGGCTTTGCCATTATTTGTAGGGTATGTTATTCAGTTTCAGGTTCTATCATGCACCCCATGGCTACTTGCTTGGTAGATGATCCACAGCATGAAGACAGTAAAGAGACTGGGCCAGACCAACCTCTGGATTAGTCCCATTTTATTTACAGAATGAGTCTGTAATATTGCAGAACAGAGCCTAAAACATCTTTTTCTACCAAGTGAAGAACTGTCCTTTTTTGATTAATTATTAATTTTTTCCATGAAAAAGGGAAATAGGAGTTTGGATGAATATCATTAGACAAAACCAGAGATCAAGAGTAGCAGAATGATGTGCAACGGGAGACTGTATGGGTGAGATCTGACATCTGACCTCTCAAATCAGACTTAGCTGGAAGTTTTTAAATGTTCTTTGTACCAGCAAGGACACTTTCCATCAAAAGCAGATAACTGAACATCTGCTCTCACATTTATCTACCACAGGCCAAAACTTTATTTTTTGGACAGAATTAGCAAGTGTTCTTCTGTGTCTTCAGCACACGTTTCTAAGAGGAAAAGGGATTTAAAAAGAAGAAGGGAAAGTGTAAGGAAAAAATAGATTAAAATGCTGGATGCTCTTTCTTGTATTCTTTTGTCAGAAACAGGAGTGGAACTTCGCTTGTGATCATAAATACAGTACAGAGGGCACACTCCAGTTTTCTGCTTCCTATACATAAATTTAACTCACAAGCGATACTAAATTCATCAATAAGAACACATGGAAGAGCTTCCTCCCAGCCAGTCTGGTGTAGCAGTTCATCTCCATATAAATAAATATACCCCTCACAGAGCTGCGGAGTGTGTGATTTGTGTAATTAGTGTCATTTACACGTGAGTTAACAAAAGTCCTAAATACCGTACAGCAGAGCATAGGAGGTGTTCTAGGGAGAGGAGGGTCCTACGTGAACTCTGTGCTGCTTCTTATTGGAAGTAAGGGGGAGAAGGCCAGAAGGCATTATTTCCTTGCCTGTGCACGTTTGTTGATTAACTATGCCATGCAGGAAGCTGCACCGATCACCAGCAAGACAGCTGTCACAGAGGAACAGGAGTATATAATTCCAAACCTGAAATGTGCTTTTTCCATAGGTCTTTCTCCATATTTCACCTTTTCTCCTGCAAAACTGAAGGGAAACAGTGCTAACACTTCCCAAATGAAACTGACTTGGGAATAAATAATGTGGTTTAGGCTCAGGAATTCGCCCTGGGGGAATTCCGCTGGCTAGAAGGACAAGAAAGGGCAGCACTGCCTTGAAGGCATCATTTGAAGAATTACCACTTCCTTTCAAATAGAAAGCAAACAGGATAAAAATGTATCTTAGTGACATTGCACAAGTAATCCTTCTGTGGCCCTCGGCTTTCAAACCGGGCTTTTCAGTGGGATTTAGGAGAACTCTTGGAAGCAGAGTAGGAAGGGGGAAGCAGGAAGGAGGAAAAATAGATTTGGTCTTAATTTTAAAGCTTTACCAGGACGTACTAATCTTTTGCCACAGCATTTATTACTTAGCTAAGCATAATATTTTCTTGTTAGCCTTCAAAACATATACCCAAATAAACATGAGGAACCAGATTCTCAGCTGGAGTAAATCAACAGACAGTCACCCAAGCCAAGCAAGCCAGGCTGATTTATATCAGCTGAGCATCTTGCTTAAACTCTTCAGGCAGCAGGGAAATCATGCACTCTGAACTCTCCCACTTGGATGGGACAGAGAGCAGCAGCTTTATTAACCCTTACAATCCTGCTGTGAAAGCATGTGCTTGCCTGCCAGAGTTGGGGTCAAGTCATGACCATCACATTTGCAAATTTTCTTTTGTTTTGCCTAGAGTAAAATAAGCAACCCAAGCTTTGGTCATAATCAAAGCCCCTCATAATAGATTTATATAAATATATAAATAAATAAATATTTTTGGAGTAACATTTTCTTTTTCACTTTTTTAGGTGGGTCTGTTTCGAAAATCTGGAGTGAAATCCCGAATCCAGGCCCTGCGTCAGATGAATGAGAGCTCCCCAGAAAACGTCAGCTATGAAGACCAGTCAGCGTACGATGTGGCAGACATGGTAAAGCAATTTTTCAGAGACTTGCCGGAACCTCTCCTCACAAGTAAACTAGGAGAGACTTTTCTGCACATCTATCAATGTAAGTTGACATATTTCTATTATTATAAACAATTAGAAAATACAATATATTATATAGTAATATACTGTAAATAATTTTGGTATGTTAACACTGAGTGGGATTCTTTCTGCTGATCTTTGAGATATATAAAAGAACGTCTCTGCCATCAAAATCTGTCACTAAGAGATTTTTAGAACCACCTAAAGGTTTCAGCGTCAAATTTTATGAAAAGACAACCTTCAAATATTAAGAAGATTTGAAAATATCAGCCTCATAATCAGAAAGAACCCAGAAGGACAGGCTGCTTTGGACATAAAAAGTGTGAAAACTCACATTTGTGTCAGATTTCTTTAAAAATGTGGGCACATTTCATGCAGACATTTCAATATAAGTGAGTCTTCCAGGCATGGAGAAGTGGCACTTGAGCATGAGAACCTGTGTCTGTGCAGTCCCCTTCTTTGCTGTGACTTTTGATTATTTGCTTTTTCGTTGCAGTCAATAAACTGTATATGCAAAAAACAAGCTGCTTTCATGTAGATCATCAGCTCTATGTAAAGAACTCTTAGAGAAAGAAAGAAACTAGAGGATTTCTTCTTTTCATTCCACCATGAGCAATCTTGAGCAAAATCTGCTCAGACTCAGATGCATCAGAATGATGAAAATCCCTGTAGAACAGGAAATGACTGTGTAACTCCTCTCCAGACTGAGGGAGAAATCAACAATGAGGAAAACACTGAAAAGCCAGAGGAATAGGGAGTTTTTTCCTGACAATGTCCATTACAAAGGCCAGTCAGCCAGTTCTCTGGCAGATGCAGAAAACCCTACCCAGCCAGCCTAAGCCAAATAATTGGAAGCACTAAAGAGAAATGTGTCTAGTCTTTTCACTTGCAGACATTTCAGCTGCCAAAACAATAGAAAGACATTTTAAAACACTGTATAATCCCAGTGCTTAAGAATCTCAGTTACTTCCGTTCCTTCCCTTTACTGTAAAAATCTGTCTGTGGCACATAGTCACTAATGTATTTACCATCCCACTGTCTGTAGCTGGTAAAGAGTGCTGTGATTCTGCATGAGAGAGACAGCATTGCAAATAAATTTAGTGGATTTGGCCATACGTGATGTCGTGGGACACAAGTGAACTGAAACAGTTGGTGCCTCGCCCTGGACCATCTTCTTTGCCTGCTCACAAGTTGCAGGTCTTGTCTGCCTCCACACACATTAATAAGCTCATTCAGAAAAGCAACAGGAATTCTGGCTGGTAATAAAATGGCAGTCGCAATCATTTCCATAGTGAAGTGGCCAAGAAGATTATCCACTACAAGGACTACATGTCCTTGGAAACAAATCACCTTTAAACTATTGCTTGATGAAAACTGGTAATGTCCCGCCTTGGCACAGAAGAGACTGCAAGTAAACTTGCCAATGGAAGAGAGACATGGCAGACCCCAATGTCACCAGCATAAGTAAGTCTGTTGCCAGAAGGACTCCCTCTTCCAAGAAAGGAGCCTGGTGTTAGAATTCACAGTAGCTATGAGGCTGAATGGTGAAATATTGATACCAGCCAACAAAAAGTGTAAGAAGAGTCATGAGCTGATTCTATAATGCCTGTGTAGTACTGCAGTGGGAAGTCTGAAGAATTCTTCTTTACACTAGTCAGAGGGAGAAAAATGTACTTGGAAAGATTTTCTTGAACTGCTGTAATAATTCAGAGGATTTCACTAAGACTTGAGGATGGGTCCATTTAAACCAAGGTAGGAACAGGAAAAGATGGTCTCTATGGACACTGGAGAACAATCCTTGGATTAAGAATGAGTAGCAGGGGGGAATTTTTCCATGTGACCAACAACAAATACATTTTTCTGTTTTAGACAGTACTGACAAAACTCTTTTCACAAGAAGAAAAATGTTGGAAATCTCTAGGATACCAATTGTATTTCATAATGTCTGCAATTAAATTAATCTGTAGCTGGGAGTTTTTCTTACCCTTCATTCTGTTCAACAAATTGTTAATGTGAACTTAGGAAGGATTTTTCCTCTCTTAGTGTATTGGCAGGGGATTTCCGATTTTCTGGAACTCACTGAAGATATTTTTCATATATCCAGAATGGCTTGAATTGCTGTAACACAGAGGATTGGGGATGAGATGATTAGTGTAGTAGTCTTCCTTGGCATAGCATTAATGAACTTTTTCCATTTCCCTAAAACTCTCAGTTGCCTAATGTTTACCTGTGACTTGAAGAGCTGGCTAGTCTTCTTTATGTACCCATCAGCACAACAATAAAGGGGGAGGCAGGAATTACCAGGGTGCAATGTGGGAAGAAAAGACGTGTTGCATGAATTTAGCAAAGGCTTCTCTGACTTCTCAGAAAGACCTGGCCTTGCTGCTTCTAGAAACTTCAGAAGCATTAGGCTGTGTTCATTTTGTCATTCGTGTCTGAAAGCTTTTAAAATAAAGTGCTTGTACAAGGCTACCAGTCAAATCTTAAAAACTGGCTGTTTTCTCTACTCTAAATCTGCTTTTGTTCTTCTTCTCTTCAATTATATAGGGCATATATAATTCCCAGAGGAGGGCTTGAAGTCCAAACTGAGAAAACTTATGGTTTTTTTAGAAATGAATCTGTCTGAGGTGCTATTTAAGCATATCCATTACTTCTTTCATTAAACTTATTTACTGTTTAGAACACGGATGTAAGTGTTTTCCTGAAGCTTCACCGAGACTTTCAAGCTGTCTTCCCAGGGGAGAAAAGAAACCTGAAAAATACCAAAACTGCTCTCCCTTCATAAACTTTAAATGAAGTTCAATCACTCTTGGGAAAAGCCTTCAAACAGAGAAACATCATACTTTGGTGTGCCAAGCTGTGCTTAATGGAGGAGCAAAAACCACAGCTCTTCATAAGCCAGCTAGTCTTCCTCTCTGTCCCCTGTCAGCTGCCTCTTCACAAAGCTGTTATCATAGAATCATAGAATCATTAAAGTTGGAAAAGACCTCTAAGAGCATCAAGTCCAACAATTAACCTAACACTGCCAGGTCCACCACTAAAATATGTTCCTAAGCACCACACCTACATGTTTTTTGAACACTCGTGGGCACTGTGAATGTCTGTGCTAGCTATCTTTCTAGCTCCTTATCTGATCCTGCAATTGACCCTTCTGAACGTGACTTGCTTTTCCTCAGACGTCCCCAAGGAGCAGCGGCTGCAGGCGGTGCAGGCTGCTATCATGCTGATGTCCGATGAGAACCGGGAGGTTCTGCAGACTCTGCTGTGCTTCCTGAGTGACGTCACCTCCGTGGAGGAGAATCAGATGACTCCCATGAACATAGCTGTTTGTCTGGCCCCCTCTCTCTTCCATCTCAATATAGTGAAGAAAGAAAGCTCACCAAGGTACATTTCTTCTCAACACTATAAACAGTCGTATCCCTAATACAGAGCGATGCTTTCAGTGGTATGCAGGACAAAACTTTCCAAAGCATCTGCTTTCCAGCACACATTAAACAAGGCATGCCTTCAGTGAGAGGGGAAAACCCACGCTGCAGAGCCAGAAGCACACTTGTTTTCACAAGCCCAGAAGGCGTTTCTGGCTGTCTGTTGAGAATATGCAGTGCCTGCTTTCCATGTGAAATTTTCATTGGAGCACTAGTGAGTTTTGCGTGACTAGTGTTGACTTCTATGAAGGGAAGGGGCTTGATTTTGCAGTGGTTGAAGCCAAAGACTGACCATGTTTTAAAGGATTTTAATATGTAGATTTTCAGTGAGTGTTTTTTCACTTTCAGTTTTCTAGCTACATTCTGCCATTTGGGCAGCCAAGTTTATTTCAGGCCACATTTTAATGGTGTGTAACATGGTGAGTGTAGACTAAACAGGGCATAGACCCAGTTAAACATTAGCAGTCCCTCCTGATTTTTTTTTCATCCCTCTGGTTCAGAGTACACTGAGATTCTTGCTCATGTACATGTATAACCAGTGTCTGAGCAAGTGCTTAAAGCAGTAACTTTACACCATGTCTGTTAAAAATTCATTTCAAAATGTGCAACGCATAATGCAGGATATGCATAACCTTTCATTCTTTTACCTTTGGCTCAACAATATTTTAGGTAAACATTTTCCCTTTAAAAAAGGCCCAACAGCCTGAGCAGACTTTGTGATAAATAAAAACTAAGGATAGGTTTTCCTCTCTGGTGTTCGGAACATCTTGCTACTGATTGCTTTCATATTAAAAAGTTCAGCTCTTTTTACCTGAGATACTGAATTCAATTACAGAGTAATACAGAAAAAATATGCAACAGGGAAGCCAGATCAGAAGGACCTCAGTGAAAACCTGGCAGCTACTCAGGGACTTGCTCACATGATAATGGAATGCAACAAACTTTTTGAGGTGAGTGAGAGACTCAAACGGCATTATTCATGGCCACATAATGCAGCATCCTTTGAAGTATTTTTGTTTATGCTTACATTTTCCACCTCACATTAGCTCAGAGATTGATGGTGCCTCATTTATTTGTAAACTTGCTTCATCTAAAGTTTATGTATCTCATTTCTTTATAGCTGTTCCCTTCTAGTATTCAAAAGATGGTTGTTCCCTCCTAGTATTCAAAAGATGCAGGGTAATTATTCTGTGACAGTTTTCAACCCAAATCACTGGATTATGAAATTTTAGTCTAATTTAAATTAAAATTTGTTGGTTTAAAATTTCAGTTTATTACAATGCCTTTAACACCTCAATTAAAACTTATTCATCTGAAAGAGTTCATGCACTTTATTTCTGTGTGTCATGCAATAAAGTTAAAATCACACAGATACTTACACAGCAGCTGGAAGAGAGAAAATTCTCATATCTCCCCTCCCCAAAAGCATAAGGCAATGTTTCTGAGGGCTAAATGAGAAACAGAGGTTTATTGACATCCAGTTTATCAGTCTAATATGGTTCTGGATTAGTAGTGCTGTTCTGAGCCATGGACTGTTTCATTAGACTACTTTGATTTTTCATCTTGCATAAAGACAGAAATAGGTGTACATTTTACAGGCTCATTGCAATTGGATGCTGAATGGTCCATCAACCTAGAAACACACTGCTTTAAGGAAAAGTTCTCAGCAGAAGGTCTTCCCTGTGTGTTTTCCCTCCCTTCTGTGGCACAGGTCCCACATGAGATGGTCACACAATCCCGAAACTCCTATGTTGATGCAGAAGTGCATTCTCCCACCCTGGATGAGCTCGGGAAACAAGTGGATGAGGAAGGAGGGAACTATCAGATGTACCTGGAAAATCTCATGCAGAATCTCCAGAAAGAAGCAAAAGAGAAATTCAAAGGATGGGTCACATGTTCCAGTATAGAGAACACAGAGCTCGCCTACAAAAAGGTAAACTGGGGAGATGTGTAAGAAGCAGTAAAGAAACCCAACCAAATTACAGCCAAGCTATGGGACACCCTGACACGTTGCGTGGATAAATACATACCCTTCTTTCTGGCAAGGCACAGTTATTTTTTTTTAAGGATTACTCAAATCAATTAAAAATGTAATATAATAGTGATTCAAACACGAGATTCCAGGAAAAGGCACATAAAGCAAGCTAAGGTCTCCAAAACAGACAAATAAGTGAAACTGCAAACAACACAGAGTTAGCTGGAACATTAAACAACAGAAAACATTACCTGAGTAAGCTCTTTAACTGGAGGACATGCAAAGTTTCTAACTAGCTCCTCATGTTTGCCAACAGTTTGGAGAACATAGCCAGAACATAGATATTATGAAACCTTTTCAGGCTGCCCAGTGCTTTATTAGCCAGACCAGCCATATGGCCAGTTTTATCCCAAATCCTCTTGCCCTTGATACTGGTGGATTTTTGATAGTGCAGCTTTTATTAAAATTTCTGGACTTTTTGCAGGCTCCATCACTTCTGCAGGGAAAGCCAGACTACTGCAGCCAGGAGGAGGGTGCTGTGGGGTCCCCCACAGACAGGGGAGTACAGGGGTGGTGGAAATGCAGTAGCAAAACAGAGGTCTCCAAACCAGAAGCAGCTAGTGAGAGGAGGGGATGGATTAGGAGTGGGTTATACTAGTTAGGTAGGGGAAGGGCACTGGGACGGATGTGGGATTTGGATGGTGAGGGGGTAGGAGGCAGCATTACCCCTATTTGGGAAAGTGCAACTCCTCTATCGGGGCAAAGAAACTGCAATCATTCTGGTTTGTAGCCAGCTTCTGTGAGTGACCTCTCCAGGGAGGGACAACGGGGCTCAGGTGGGGGTGGGATGTGGAAGAAGGGAAGGCATGTGAGACTACAGAGGGGATTGGGAGTCTCTGCATCTCGAGAGTGGGGTAACTGGGGAACTAAGAGATTTGGGGAGAATTATAGCAGCATGAAATAACCTAAGGTGAGTTTCTGGGGAAACAATCCTGGATCTGTGGGAGGTAATAAAGGTTTCTGAAGCACTGACAATGGTATGTGAGTATGCTAGGGTAGGGAGGGGTTAGAAAAGCAGGGCTTGCAAGATCCAGTGATTACAGTTAACTTGTTTACTGCCTGAAATATGACCCCTAAGACCATGCAGAAAAGCTGTATGTGTAGAATCTAGAACATTCAGCTGGTGCATAGCCCAGCACTTTCTGCTCACCCTATCGCATGCATGGAGGTGTTTTAAGAAACAGGATCCGTGAGCAAGGAAAAGTTAGCAGGCAGTCTGTGCTCATGGAAAGGCATTTTCCCAACCTCCGTTGCAGCTATTTTGAGGAGCAAACATCTGTGTACCCAACACATAACTGAATCAACATACATTCTGCTCTTCTACCAATTAACCAGGAGAGTTAATGGGCCCTCAGTCCCAAGTAGTGTATCAAATTGCCCAAGGTAGTTGCTTTCTTTCAACCCAGGGTTTCAGTCTCTCACTTGTTTTTCCTTCTGCACACACATAATCTTCATTATACTCAGGGTGCTTGGGATTGAAAGAGTGTCTGTTATACGAGAAGTAAATACAGAACCCCCCTGGTGGTCTAGTGGTAAAGGCACGGCGCTATCACCGCGAGACCCGGGTTCGATTCCCAGTCAGGGCCACTCCCGGGCAGGTGGGGCTCGTTAGCCCTTAAAGGCAACCCACCTACGTCCTAAGGACCTCGCTGCCACCGTCCAAGCTCGCTTGGCCCCGGCAGATGAACCTTAGGATTAAAGGGTGGGCTCAGTTCCGCGCACACTGTGTCTCACCTAAAAAATCCAATGCGCAGGCTGGAAGGTGTAAAGACCTTCCCCGGATCTTCGCTCGCGAAGACTGGCCATTAAAATTAAATACAGAACTTCTCTGGCACTATGGGAACTAGCCTGGATATATAGCAGTTTTCCAACTAGGACTAGAATGCATGTTTTCATATACAGTACAGCAGCAGCAATAGCAATAATACTGGTGATTAGCAAGGGAAATATAAATGTTCTGAAGCTGAAGTCAGACACATGTATTGAGATTTTGTGTTCTTGGTTACTTTACTCCAGGTTGGGGACGGGAACCCATTAAGGCTTTGGAAAGCCTCAGTTGAAGTTGAAGCCCCCCCATCAGTTGTCCTGAACCGAGTACTGAGAGAACGTCACCTCTGGGACGAGGACTTTTTGCAGTGGAAGGTGGTCGAGAGCCTGGACAAGCAGACAGAAGTTTATCAGTATGTTTTGAACAGCATGGCTCCTCATCCTGTCCGAGACTTTGTCGTTCTAAGGTAAGCTACATGTGGTTCTCTGGTACCTTTGCTTCCTGCAGTGCATCAGGGAAGATCTGAACTTATCTCAGCCTTTGCATCTGTATAATTGTGCTCTGAGATCTCTACTGCTGGGCAGCAGTGTTGATTTCTCAAACTGAATTAGAATCATACACCTAGAGCATGCTGACCTTTTCTCTGATGTAATTCAAGCAGCACATATTCCTGAGGCCATAAATATCATTTCTTCCTTAGAACAGATGTCTGATAATAGCTGCTGTTCTCTCTTAGCTTTGTTTGTTGTCAAAACAGTGCAAATAGAACCCATTGTTTTTTACACTGCTTTTGCTGTTCTCTGGGGAACGTTTGATGTTTAAGAGCCAAATGTTTAGTAGAGAAGATAGTGGTGCTTTTAAGCTAAGGCTGTTTATATAGTGTCTGTGTAACTTGTTATCTTAGATTTTCGGTTGGAGTCTTTTTATACCAAGAAATGCTGATCCGTAAAAATCCTAGTGTGAAAATGAACAGAGTCAGTAAACATATATTTATTCTGCCTTTAAGGGGATGACATCTCTGAAATAAATGTATAGCTATGTACCAATATTCCACATTCAATCCCAGTTCTGCCATTGTCTATGTGCCTGTACAGAAGAGTCAAAAAAAAATCCTCTTTTGCACCTTCTGCCTTTGAAATCCTGGCCTTTGCTTGCTAGGAGCTATTGTGGAGCTGCTGGCATATTTCACTTACAGGGTCGGTCCTACAGTTATTTAGTTGAGGATGATTTTGTGCATTACTGTTCTTGGTCTCTGCTTTCTTTGATTGAAATGATGTGCCAGAGAAGTACAAAGCAGTTTTGACAAAGGAAGTAGTCTAGTGAGTCAGAATTGTATTAGAGGGAACAAAGATTGAAGGAAAAAGATGAACCCAATAAAATATAATTACAAAAGTACATCCCTTTTATGAACTTTAATAGTCTCTTAGAGAATGATAACATGCAGATATTGCTGGTATAAGAGAAGAATTATTAGAACTCCTAGGGGAAGATTTCAGAAATGTTTTTTGCAAGTTCTTCATGATGTTAAGACACCAATGCTCACATTACTGTATTTAATTTGCCTCCCCACAGTATACTGGGATAAATTAATTATTTTATAATTAATTATATATTCTATATTTGTTATAATTCCATATCTCTCTTTATTTTATAAATAATTTTCTTATATAATATTATTAACTTTAGCCAGTGATAAATTTGGCCCTCTGCATGGCACCAAGAAGATTGTCTGAAAGCGGTAGGGAAGTTTTGATGACTGTAATTTGGTCCTCTTATTTGCCACTTAGTTCACTATTAGGTTTCATGGTGGTTTATGTTCTTTAAGGACCTGCTGTGCAGTCACATCAGTTAAAGAAAAGTCTTGCCATCAAATTCTCATTCTTTTCACTAACCCAGGCGGAATGACCCCAGAGGACCGAAATACATATCATAAAAATGAATCCTGGTGGGTTTTTAAGGGCTGAAAACAGCCCTCAGGCAGATCTGTCAGATTCTGTTGTTTATCTCTTTTGATTTATATGATTAAGTCTAGAGCAAGGTTAGCCAGCGATATCGCAGTCAATTTGATACCTTATGATTGGTGGGAAGTGAACAGTGAAATTATAATACACCTCTGGGGACAGGAATAAATATATTTTAACAGATGGCAATTTTCTCATTCTCAATCAAACTTTTGGCTGTGAAAGGATCAACTTAGTTGTTCTTTTTTTTCCAATTTGACAGTCACAACAAGGGGATTAGGCTCCCTAGAGAAGACTCTAATGGTAAGAGGAGAGGGAAATGTTTCATATGCCTGGAATCTAACACAGCACTCAGCTGCCCTGCACAGGCAATGCTTTTCATTAAAGAACCCACGAATGTTTAATGTTCATTAAGTATCATGGCATTTTGGTGAGTTAGGTGCCATGGCTGGTTTTACTACTGTACTATACGTAGAGAACTACTGAAACTGTGGCCTAACTCCGTTAAACTGGGAATAGGAATCATAAGTCTTCTGCAATCTCAAGGATACAGAACTTTCCACTTCACAAATGGCCCAACTCAGTGCTGTGTAGTTACCAAAATTATATGGGCACATCTAAGCACTGTGCAAGCACTCACAGGAGATAGTTCATCACTTTTCACAGTAGATCTCAGGTGTGATTTCCTACTCCCCATGTGGTTCATCTGCCACAATAGCTCATCAATTTTATTAATGCACAGACACATACAAAACCTTCTGGCCAGTATCTTCTTGCAGTGTCTTGAATAACAGCTCACTTTCATGTAAGAAAAATGCAGAATGTTAAAATTATCTCCTGAAGTCCAAATTTCAACAGTCCATGAAAGCAGCTTACCTGCAAAAACACGATACTTCCCAAGGAAGCATAATCCCTCTCTCAGACAGTCCACGACAAGATGCCACATGTTACCCAGCACAGTGGGAATTTCTCATTTCTTCCCACAGTATAGCAAGGAACATAGAACTATCCTCTGAGATTCAAGGCAGACGAGAAAGATGTAAGACACCAGAATATGTAGAGAATGCTTACAGAACAAAAAAAAAAATTTTAAGTATTAAAGTCTAGGCCTGCTGACCCTGGTAGAAAACTTCTGCAGCATGTAAAGAGAGGCTAGAAACTTGGGAGAGGGGAAAATGAAAGGGCATTTTTTTCTTTAATTTACATGTCCTTGAAATGTATCTTTGGAGTTTCAGAAGTCAGTGTGCATAGTAGTGAGGATTTCTGCTCTACTATACTACATTTCCTGTTCTGTAGGTGTGCATTGGTGCAATGCACAGTTTTAGCCTTTGCTGGATGGTTTGTCCTCACTGTATCTCCTTTCCAAAACTTCTGTCTGTCTACAAAGGGCTCTATCGGTGCCCTGTAATGCATAATGGTTACAAAATGTATCTGTGGAGAAGCAAAAGTTCTCCACCTGGAGCCTGTAGCATTGTAGATGGGTGCCTATTCCACATCATAGTCAGACTACCAACTGGGGAACATGAATTCCTAGGACTAGTCCATTGGCATTGCAAGCAACAGGATAGGCAGACAAGCAAACTGTAACTGTAATTCTGGTTCTTACTCGTATGCCCCAAAGTTTCATTGCTAAAGTGATTCCATCTTGAATATGTTCCTGCAGGACATGGAGGACAGATTTACCAAAGGGGATGTGCATGCTGGTTGCCATCTCTGTGGAGCACGAAGAGGCTCCTCTTATGGGAGCTGTGCGAGCCATCGTGATAGACTCTCAATACTTGATAGAGCCGTGTGGCTCAGGAAAAGCCAGGCTGACCCATATCTGCAGGATTGACCTAAAGTAAGTATCCCACCTACAAAAAGTAGATGTCCATTCAGTAGGACAAAGGCCTCAAACTTAGGGAGGGGAGATGTTGTGAACACAGGGCACGGTCAGAGTTGCTTTGCTGCTTTGGAGTCTTCCTGCAGTCTTTTCTCCTCTCAGTGCCTACTCTTGTTCTGAAATGATCTTAGAAATAAAATCTACTTATTTGACTACTGCAAGGGAGCATGCTTACAATGACAAGTATTTGAAGTCTCCATTACCACCATGTGAGTGGGGAGCAGGAAGTGTGGCAAGCCCTTTTCTGTGGGGCATATTTCTTGAGTATTTAAGTTTCTCAACCATTTTCTTCCCATTCTTCAGAGGACATTCCCCAGAGTGGTACAACAAAGGCTTTGGACATCTGTGTGCAGCAGAAGTTGCCAGGATCAGAAACTCGTTTCAACCTCTGATTGCTGAGGGACCAGAAACAAAAATCTGAGGAAGTGTTCCTGGGAGCATGTGAGCATAAATCAGGGTCTGGCAGGGAACAGGAATACTGAAAGCAAAGGTCTTACTTATATGCGGAAATCTGATCAGACCTGGGTCTATAAAAAGGTGAAACAGGAAATTTATAGGAAAGTTCTTTTACTCTGTAGACTTCACCTTCCCTCCGCCCCCATATCGCCTCTGTATTAATTTTGATTATTGAACTAAACATTTCTTCAGAGAGCTTTTATTACCTTAAAAACAGATTATTGCTATTACTTGTGTGTCACATAACTCTGGTATTTAAAGGCTTCTGAGAAGCATATTTTAATTGTAAATAAAACTTGTACAGTATGTATATATTTATCTATATTCTATCTATATATATGTATATGTATAAATTAATTATTTTGTATATAACTCAGTGAAAATCACTTGCATCAGTTGGATCTTAAGTGAATCTGTCACTTGTTTCTTAGTGTGTCACTGCTACATAAGCTGTGTTTGCTGTTATCACAGAGCTACCAGGAGTAATTTGTGTGATAACAAATGCCTGTTCTCAAATATGTTTTGTGTTTGTGTGTGCTATGAGAAGCTATATAGAAATAGATGTAGGAAGAATAAAAAGAACTAAGGAAGGTTACAGTACATTTAAAAATAACAAGGAGTGAATGAGTTTCACCAAATAAAATATATAGAAATGCATTTGAGACAGACAGACATTTTGAAGGCCATTTACGTTTAGCTGCAGAATTGTGACTGTTAGTACAAGGTGTTGAAAACTTACCTGTTGCCTTAATTAATGGTATCTCTGTCACTAGAGAGCCTCATTATCTGCAGCGTTCCAAGTAACTATTCATTCTCAGTACAAGATAACGCTGTGTCTACTGAGGTGTCTGAAATCAGACCGGTAAGTTATTAAGCTGTAAATCTTTTTTTTTTTAAAGCATTTTGTCTCATTTCTTGGTGTTTCTGTGTTGCTCTTTCCTTCTCCCGTAAAGATGGCTAATTGTTAAGAAACTCCAAAGCAGGTGTTCCACACCAAGTGGACACCAAGATGTGCAGATGAACACCATACCTTTTAATATATTCTTACTATACAAATAACTACACTTTTTTAAGCTTTTAAACACATATTGGAGATTTAAAAGACTAAACGTAGACTATGCTTGAAAAGATTGCTTTTATTGTAACAGCAAGCATTTTCATCTTGTGTTGCACTGATCTGCATGATCCCACTTCTGTAGGCATTGGTGGGAGCAGGATTAGCCCCTGACTATGAGGAGTAGGAGCCATTTATGTCTATTACATAATTTCATTTTCAGGGACCTATTATTTTGCCAATGGAAGAATGCTTTAAAAGTAATAATAATAATTTGTTGATGTTACCTTGAGGCAGGGTTCCATATTGTTTTTAACTAACCTAAGACCAAAAATGTTATTACATCTATGCTTCAATAAGAATGTACAAGCCTGTTAATACTGTTCTTCATTAATTGCATTTGTTCACTCTGACTTTATTTATTGCTGCATAAACCAGCTGAGTCATTCATAGCCAGTGTTTTAACTCAGTCCTTCCAACAAAATCCAGGAAGATTTAGTATGAGGTTGATTAAGCAGGATACATTTCCAACATGAAGCTACAGCTTTGTGCTCTGATTCTGTAAACCAGGAAATCTCTTCAAAGCCAGTGCTTTGAGTCTGGCCCAGGTAAGGGCGCTGTGGGGTGGACCATGTATGGTGACAGCTGTTAGAGCATGGTCCCATGTGCCGTTGTGCACACACATAAGGGCTGTGCTGGTGGGGGACAGTCCTGTAATCTGAGGAAGCACACCAGTGGGAGCTCAGGGTACACAGGGTCACCCATAGTGCTCCAGCGTGTCCCTGTGGAGCAGCAGGACAAGAAGTCACTGTCATCTTCCCCCATGAGCTGTCTCACCCATGTTCTATTGTGTAACTACTAGGATCAGGGAGGTTGGCTCCCTGGGAGCTCCTGCCTTAAGTTCATGGCCAGCAATCTTTGCAATGTGCATTATTGCATGTTTTTAAGTCCTGCAGACAGGGGAGCACCTACACCCTTACATGGCCATGTTGAGGTCTGGCAGTCATCCACTGGCTGCAGGGCACCACCACTGCCCAGGTTCAGCCTTCGCTGGAGCAAGTGGTGGCTCCTGAACTGGCAGGGCAAGTCCAGTCCCCTGATTCCAGTTGGACTGCCATTCCAGAAAGCAGCACCTCCTCCCCAAAAGCCTGTGGCCATGGCAGCAGATTTCTTGCCGGTTGTTTTCCAAACCATGAGCAATTAGAGTACTCCTGCTACATTAGTTTGCATAAATAAATACAATAGTGCCTCAGTATTAATGGGCTCAGAATTTGTAGCCCTGGGAATGGCAGTTGTCTGGCAGTACATCATTTCTTTAGAAAAAGAAGGGAAAACTTGTACAATGGTTTTATCCTGTCTGACAAGTCATCGCTTAGCTGGAAAGGGCCCTGTGCCATCTGCCACCATTAGCAAGGTAGGGTGGTTTTCCTACCCTTACAGAAGCTCTGTCATGTGCTTCTGACATCTCTAAGCCATGTATCATTGAAATAAGATTTCTTTAAAATGCACGTTATGCCATGTCTACCATTCAGCTACCACAGTATTTTGTATTGTTATATTGCCATTGAGAATACATTATGATAATTGCATTTTTAAATGTTATACTCATATCAATACCTCATATTTTTACCTCATCTGTTGGTATCAGTCATTAGTTGTAAATAAATAATTGCCAAGTTGAATAAATTTGCATACACTAAAGAATCATGTTTCTTTGTGCTCTTATTTCATCCATTGGCTCAAGAAATGCTATATTTAAGCCCTTGGTTTCATTATTGCAACCTGCTATGCACTAAACTGTTCTCATATGGGACTTCAGTAATGATTGCAGGCTCAAAATGATATTGTTGTCCATTATACTTGCTTAACCTGTAGCATACATGAGCTTAATGGCAAAGATAATGTTTTCCAAAGAAGCCATTAAGCTAGGAAAATTGGCTTCACATATTTGTGGACTATTCTGAATTGGAGGGGACCCACAAGGATCATCAAGTCCAGGCTTGAGAAATGTAAACTCAGGTCCTCAACAGCTTAGGCCCCTGAATCTCACTGAATTCATGTTTCTGCATCTGTGTTCTTGTCAATAATTTAAATCTACGTTCATAAGAGTGACTGTGGAGCTGGGATGCTGAATGTTCATGTTATCAGATGTCAGCCATCTCAAATCCATCAAGCCACTGCAACAGAGAAAAAGATGCAACAGCAGGATAGTGAATCCTGTTGTTTGTTTTACACATATCTACAGATGGAGTAAATGTTCCTTGGGATGGGTGTTGTGGTTTAACCCCAACTGGCAACAAAGTACCAAACAACTGCTCAGCCCTGCCCTACCCTCCCACATGGAGTGATGGGGAGGAGAATCAGGAAAATCCATGGGTTGAGATAAGAGTAGCTTAATAATTGAAATAAAGCAAAATATGATAATAATTATTATTAATAGGAAGGGGTTAAAAAATAGAGAAATAAACCCCAAGAAAAGCAAGTGATGCACAATATAGTTGCTCACCACCTACTGACTGATGCCCATCCCATCCCCCAACGGCAAATGTCCTCACCAGCCAACTCCCTCAGTTTATATCCTGATCATGTCATTCTATGCTATGGAATATCCCTTTGGCCATTTCAGATCAGCTGTCCTGGCCATGCTCCCTCCCAGTTTTTTGTGCAGCTCCTCGCTTGCAGAGCATGGGAAACTGAAAAGTCCCTGACTTAGGGTAAGCACTACTTAGCAACAACCAAAACATCACCGTGTTATCAACATTATTCTCATACTGAATCCAAAACACAGCGCTGTAGTAGCTACTAAGAAGAAAATTAACTCTATTCTAGCTGTAACTAGGACATATGCTTATATCTCTCCAACTCTCTGTTGAATTATTAAAAGAAGCAGAGTTTCAGAAAACAGGATGCTGGGCAGAGAGTCAGCAATGAGAGACTGTCTAGGAGGGGGGTAAGCCTTTATGTCCCACCATTCAGGGAAAGCTCAGTATTAAAATTTAGATTGAAAGGAAGCACTTTTTTCCAATTCTCTGCATGGCAGAAATGGTTAGCTGTGTAAGCCCATCCTTTCTTGCAAAAAAATACAGTATTTCATGTGCTCTCATTCCCATCTCTCCCTCCCACCCACCTGCAGCAATGTCAGGGCAAAGAGATTATCTTAACCCTAACAGCACTGATGTTTCAGCTCCTGGTGTGTGCAGTCTTTGTAATGTTGAATTCTTGAGCATCCCTCCTCTTTACAACACCTTGCAGGAGTCATCAGCAGGACATCCCTCTGCTTGCTGCACTTACACTGCAGAATCTGTGTCACCCTTGGAGCATCTTGATATGCCTAAAAGGTGTTGCTCTTTGAAACAGCAGGTAGTTGTTAGACACGAGCACAAGCAGAACACACTGAGATGAGTGAGAGATGAAAATACTGGAATAAATATCCGGAAGACTGCTGAAGCCTGAAAATCAGATAGTAGAGGATGAAAATAGGTACTGCTGCTCTAGCTCAATAGTGATGTTAAAATGCTGGGGAACAAACAGAGACCTTGCCAGAAAGAAAGCAGTATGACCCACTCCCGATCCCATGGGGATTTAGCATGGTCATGTCATGTTATCCTTGCCAGATATGTGTCATCCACTTTCATTTGGATGGGTGCTAGACCAGGCAGACCATCTTGTTACAACTGCAGTTGTATACCGTGGTGTGACAGGACCAGGAGTACAAGGCATCAAACTACAGATTCTGCTTTCTCTTTCACATGCTTATAGCAGCCCTGAGACAAGCACATGGCCACAAACACAGAGCCAGCATTTGCTGCAGTGAGGATTTGCAACAGCTTGCGATTTATGGGAACAGATTAGCCACAGGGCCATCTGTACTTCCCCAGACTGCTGGCCTGCTCCTTGATGGAATGACTGCTTTTCCTTGAGAGGATGCATATTGAATTACTAACTCTTTTTTTTTTTTAATTAAATAAATGTGGGAACCACAGGTGGTGGAGCAGAGGACAGTAACCCTCTCAGCAGCATCTGCACGCCAGCAGTACCCCACCATGCATTCGGGACAGATGTTGGCTGCAGGCAGTCTGAACCCCAGACCCATGCAGGGCAGCAGCTCAGGGTCTGCTGGACCACCTGGCTACCCCAGCCAGCCTCGGTCTTCATGGCAATAGGACCAGAAGTTCCACAGCTGGCCTGCCTTGACTTAAAACAGTGACTCCTTTTTTGCCCCCTCTCTTTCATGAGGGTAGTCAAAAACAGGGAGTTTGTTTTTCAACACCAAACACTGTGCCACACTGCTGGCTAACCAGCATGAGCAAAGAGCCCACAATACAGGAATTGTAGAGCACTCTGAGTTCACAGTTGATATGGTATTTTACCCAGTGTTGTCTGGTTTCCAGTGGGACAGGAACTCAGAACTGGGCCTATGAAGAGAAGGTACAGCATTCTAGCTCTTTGGCCTGGACTTCTCCTTCTCTGAAGAGTCATGTTCCTTTTCTCCTGCCCCAGGAAGAAGGGATCACACCAGCCTGCACCCCTTACTCAGGCTCCCAGCTTTGGGCTCATCACGTCTGCTGCTTTGCAAAAGAGGCAAAAAAAAAAATATTTAGTGAAAACTTCCCATTGTTCAGTGGCTGTACTTGGGGGTCCCTGGTGAGCAACAGGGCTGCTAGTGAGGAAGGACAAACTCTGCTGCTGCAGATGCATTGTTGCAGCATTGGCAGTAATGCCCACATACAGAGTGCACCAACAGCTTCCTCCCAGGGCCATGGGACACCAGGAACACCATTTTGGAACAGGCCACCTCTTGGCAGGCCACCTTTCCTGCTCCCTACAGGGTTGCAGAGCCCGAGCCAGACTGCCCTCTAGCATGGCATGATGCTTACCTGGCCCTGCCAGCAGTGAACTCGCCCACCTCAACCTGGAGAGAGCCACAACGTGTTTTAACTACATACCCTTCCCGAACACCAAATCATATCCCATCCACAAGCATCACCTTGAATAGGGGTTCCTGCCTGGCCATGCCGATGCCCAGCCTTTTTAAGCTGTGGTTATCCTCGTGTCATCCTCTCCAAAACCAAGCAGGTGCCAGGACACTTGTAAATCAGTAAGCAGTGGCATTCATTGCACTGCTTGAAACCACCAGGACAGCAATGGAAAATTTTGTGGTTATTTATCAATACAAATAAAAATAAAGGTTGCAAATTACAACAAATTAAATGGGTATCACTGAGCTAAGCCAAAAAGTTACAATATGGCCTCCTTGGCCTCCCAGTATGTCTTGCCTTGGGCAACCTTTTCCAGCAGTGGCTGGTATTTATCAGCAAAGAGATACAGTTATTGCATTTGTGTTTTTCAAATAATTGAGTAATTTAATCTTTTAAGTGCCTCTGAGATCACTTGTTGT
Organism: Myiozetetes cayanensis; assembly: GCF_022539395.1. NCBI lineage: Eukaryota > Metazoa > Chordata > Aves > Passeriformes > Tyrannidae > Myiozetetes > Myiozetetes cayanensis. The sequence continues at coordinate 48,320,446 of NW_026087742.1, read as the reverse complement.
AATTAAAGAGAGAAGATGAATGACTGAAGTACAAGAGCATTGTAGGACTTTAAAAATGAACATGTCCTTGACTACATCTCCTGTGCATTTATGTAATGATGATCCCACATTAATATGACCAAACAGATAAAAGCAGAAAATAATAAGAGCTTGGTTGCATTATTTTTCTTCCAACCCAATAATAATATATCACCAGCCAGAGGAATGTGCCTGTGAATACCAAGCAGGAGCAACCATGTGCTGCTGAGTGCAGGACCCCATCGCCTCCCACTGCGAGATGCAAGGAAAGGCAATATCCGCTCACGGATCTCACAGCAATGTGGCAGATAAATGAGTTACAAATGTCTATAAAATTCACAAACTTGCATCAGAAGTGGACTTAAAGGTTCAGCAAGTGTTTGGAGAGGTGACTGCAACACTGGCAACTTCCTTTATGAGCATTTATTTTCTCAGCTTTTGGAAATAAGACCCATCTGATCCTAGTGGAGAGAGGTAGAAGGGTTGCTGCAAAGTAATAAGTATCAACAAAAAAATCTGTAAGACCTGTAAACAGCTTTTTGTCTTCTAAATAAACTATATGCCTTGATGTACCTATGTCATACCTTGGTAATTCACTTCCCATTTCATAGCTCAAATGTATATAAATATGTGCCCAAAGGGGGAAGAGGAGGTGATGAGAGAGTTTGAGCTAGCTTTACTTCATTCTTCATGCAGCACTAAGTCCCTGGACCATGCCTGCCCCAGGCTGCAGGAGCAGCAGCCTTACACTCCTCAAGGTATCCTCCAGGCTGACCAGAGAGGCTGCAGCCTGCCAGGAAGACCTCTTCACTGTCTTGCTCCCCTCCCTTTCCTGGCACGGCATCTGATGGCCTCCAGCTCAACTGTGATATTGCCAGACTACAAAACTTTGTCACCTCGTAAAAATTTATAGTGCAGGTAGTTTATACCATTACACCTCTTGAACTAAACACTCAGCCAATTCATGGTTCCCTCTGGTGTGAGGAAAACCAGATTTCTTGGATCAGGTGTTGCGTTTGTGCAGCCGTGATGGTTTACAACACTGCCGAGAGCCTGTTACAGAGCCCTGAGCACAGAAGGTGGCAATACACCAGCTAGTTCTCTGCTGAGAGCCAAACTGTCATATCAGCCAGGATCTCACCAGGGCATGCCATTGCCTCCGATTTTCCTCCAGGCCAGAGTATGTCTTGCCTGGGAGGTGCTGCTCTGTCTTGGGACACACACCCCAGCAAGGCACAGCCCCGAGGGAAGCTCTGGCTTAGAAGCTCCTGAGAGCTGAACAGGTGGGACTGAGAAGTCACTACTCAGGTCTTCTCAGACCCTACAAGGGTCTGATGCCATAAAAAAAAAAATCAGAAGTACATTATACTTCCGAGGTTATGGGGGAAGTGTTAAAACTCGTTCTTCCCTGAAAAAAAAACCAAACCAAATCAACAAACAAAAACAACAAAACCCCCACAAACAACCAAGAAAACAAGAAAACCAACAAAGTTTTGTGTGGTACTCTTTGTAAGAAAGAAAACATTTCCACTAATAGAAAAGAGCTAAAGTAGAAACTAATCCCACTTGCTGTGAATTTGCAGCATTTAGAAAACAATCACTGCTGTCATTCCCGCTGCTTTGCTCAGTGTCAGTGACAGTGACCACCTCTCCTGCACTTCGAACTCCCATGGGCCTCCTGGGACTTGGGCCAGAAACACATTTGGAGGACCTCAGGAGAGCTGGGATTGTATAAAAATGCTTCACCATATTGTGTTGTGAGTAATTCTTGTGACAAGAAAAAGGCTTTTGACAGTTAAATTCATCACGTAGGAGTTACGTCATCATGGGAGAAATATGTCATTAAGGGAGGTAGGGAGTTTTCAGAGTAGATTCTTCTTTAAAAAATTTATTTTTTAACAAAGAATATTCAAAGTCCCATGGCCCATCCCCACAGAAGCAAGGAACTTGCACGTCTGCTTGTGCCTGTGGCTTTTCTGCCCTTCTTCATTAGTATTTTCCCTGGCTTCTCTCTGCCTCGCTGGCGCTTTTGCCACTCCTTCAGAAACACAGAAAACATCACAAAATAATGGCCAGCAACATGTCAGCACCCACAAGTGTCCTGGCAGCTGTTATTTCAACTTTCTGGTTTCTTAAAAATATTAATTTTCTCAGAACTGTTTGACAGTGGTGTTCCTGTTCAACTCGTTAGGAAAAATAAAAAGCTCTGATACATTGGGACCTGCCACTTTCATCTCACCTCATTATTCCTTCTTTTTCCAATCTCTTTAAAAGGGTGGGCTTAGCAAGCCTGCACCAGCTACAGCCTTAAGATGGCTCATGTAGGGTGGTGGTTTGGCAATTCATGAGTGGCACATCAAAAGACAGGAAGAGTTTTCCCTTTTCTTTTCCATGCCTCCTTTTCTTGGCTTTGCTTGAGTGAAGGAGGAACAGGACTGAACTTTCTCTGCTGAAGCTGAAGTCTGGCACCTAAAACTGACTTCTTCACCCTGAATAAGGGTATTTTCACCTAAGCAGTCTTTGCAAGCAGAATGAACAGATAAAGTTTTCTAAGTGACTCAAAAGCAACACAATACAATGCAAGCAAAGAAGAGCGAGTTGGGTGTTTAAACATACTGAGACTTGTATGGTCCCTGTCCTATTCATTGATTTTGTCCCTTTCTGTTCCCACTTCCTTTAATCCTGACATTTACTTTCCTAAAGACGTTTAACAAAGATGCCACAAACTCACTGCTTAGTACACAGCTATGCTAACAAAATCCCTTAAGCCTGTGAGTAGCTCTAGTGGAATAGAAGAATTGTCAAAATTACTGCAGTGTTACTATGGAATAAGCTATTGCACCAAAATAGTCTTATATTGGTATGGTTACTTCCACAGGTTTTCTAAATAGCAACAATGACTTTAAGAAAAAGATAATTCAAATAACAAAAACCCCTCCAAACCCCTGGGTCCGTTGGAAAAACATCTGTTTAGCCACAGGCCCCAGCAACCTCCAACAAAAGTTACAGTTATTTATGTGGCACTGGAAAAACAAACAGCAACATGAACTCCTTGCAGAGTTATCATAATATCCTCTCCTGAGGTACTCCGTACTTCATGCTGCAGGCAGAGAAACTAGACAGATTAAACAGTAAGATCATGTTACAATTTGTTACATTCAGTATCTTTATTTCACTTCTGAGATTGTTATAAAAACAATATAACATTCATCCTGTCATTTACAAAGACATCCTTCCCACAGTCACTCTGCACAATCTTTTCAAGAAGTAAACCAGAAGCTTTGCACTCATGTCACAAAAATATTTTGAAAAAAGATACAATTTTGTATTTTACAACGTTTAATCTGAAGCATGGAGTAAACTGGCAACAACATTTCATTCTAGAAACACAGTTAAAAATAAAGCAAGTAGTCTACCTCAGAAACTGCACGTTAAACATGCAGGGCCCTGTTGCTCTTCAGAAAATAAACCTCCACCGAGCTGTCTTTGCAGACTGACTGTGGAGCCCCCTCTGCTCAAAGTCCTTGCTACTGTCAGCATTTCTGCTCTAGATGCACAGATGGGAATGGGAAGTGCCAGATCACTGCTCACACATGGGCACTGAAGTGCCCCACAGCCCACGGCCGGATTGCAGGAGGTGATTACTGCATCAGTTTGCACAAGCACACAGTGGTTCTCCTTGAAGGGGTACCCAGTCTTTGCCTATTCAGGGGCTTCTTTGTTGTTAGTGAAGGGTGAATTTTTTCAGGAAGATTTGACAGGAAACTTACACTGGACCCTGATTACACAAAATGAAGCAGATTCCCGAGGCAAACCCATACCATTATCTCCATCGGGCCAGGCTGTATTTTCCCTAGCCCGTCATTATGCAATTCACTGGCTGAGAGCTGCACACCGCTGTGTGCAGGCAGCACCGCAGGCAGGATGCTTAGGAGAAGGCTTTGGCAACTGCTGTGCCCAGCTCAAGCCGGTCACTGCTCTGCAGCGATATCTAAAAACTGTTCTGAAGGCAATTGTGCCAAAGGCTGCGTTAGTTCCACAGGTCACGGCACCATGAGATGATATGATCATACAGCAACAAATCCCAATTTACCTAAAAATTAGATATCCAGCTGGTGCCATCTGCCTGTCGGTGGTTACATATCACCCATATCACTCTTCCTCTATGGGAAGAGCCTGCCGGGTCTCCTCCGTGCTGGGGCTGCTGTTTCACACACTGTGCTGTGTCTGGGCCATTCCACAGCACGCGGCAGCAACGGGATGGATGGTAACTGCTAGTGAAGCAGCAGGACAGACCAGTGCACACACTAGCACGACACCTGCACTCTTCCAGATTTGCCCTGCCCAGGCCCTTTGAGCCCCCTCAAACTCAGAGGAGGCATGTATGCCCGGCTTCTCAGAAAGATCAGGCCCAGACTCATCTTGTTTTACCATCAGCAAAATATATAACGTACATACTCACACACACGTAACACACAAGTTGGGCATGACCTGGGTACAGCTTGTGTTAAATGAATATCACATTTTGTTACATACTGCAAAGGCATCTGACTGCTGGTGTAATGTACTGCAAGGTGATTCATGGCCATGCCACGGAAAAAGCCATTTGGTGTTTCATATATTTAGGGAGAGCTATTTCTTCTCCACAGTGCATCAGGCACCAACGAATAAATATACAGCAGTTTGAAATGTTCTCTTCTTCAGCAAGTCCTATCAGTCTATAAATAATTTTTATACATTTTTTAATACTTCATCACTTACACTGAATTTTTCACCTTAATCTCAATACCAAAATATACATTAATGCAAAGAGATTTTAAGACTAGATCTAGAGGACAAATATATTAATCATTATAATAAGAAACTAATTCTTTTCTTTTTCTAAACATTAGTTAAGAAAAATATAATCTTAAATTACAAATTTAAATAATATTTCATATGTAAGTTTTAATTTACAGCATAGAATCATAGAGTTTTCAGATTAAAAGGAACTCTGGGAGGTCATTTAGTCATCTTCTAGTAATCTAGTAGATAAACATCACATTTAATACAGCATAATCAGCTTTAGTAGATAAATAATTCTTAATTAACACAGAGCACATTTCCTTTAAAATATTCTTTCCAGTGAGTGACATCATTCACATAGCAATAAAAATGCAATTATAGCTGAAGGTGATGCAGGCCTAGAGTTAAGAGAGCGGAGAAAAATGACCACACTGCTTTATACTGAGGACCCTCCTAATGTAGCAATTCACAAGGCAGGCAAAATAACATGGCACTTTTTCCCATTCTCTCTCTATTTCTACTAATAAAAAATGATGCTAATATTTTGATATTTTATCTTGCTATGAGAAAAACAAGAGGCCCTCAGACATTCAGTAATACTTTGGGATAAAATGCTGCCAGGGCCAGTTGCTCAAAGGAGAACCTCCAGTCAACCTGTAAGAGGCTTGGACCAACAGCTCCACAGACTCAGACCCTGGCAAAAGCAGCAATAAAGTGCTGGACTATTACACCAAAACACTGGGATTTAAAGTCTCTACGCTCGACGCAAATGGCATGCAGAGCCCATCCTACTAAGTTACCACAAGTTTACAGCAGGTAAGTACAGCTGAGTAGCAGCAGAGTGGTAGCTGTGTGCAACTTGCTCTGAGAAGAGGAGAAATGGGGTGGCCCAGGCCTGCCATGTCCCTGGGTACAGGGCAACAGGGCATAGAGTCAGTCACGCAGCTTTCTGCCAAATGAAAGACATCCCAGTTCCTGCTCTTTGCCTTTTTTTCTTTTTCCTGAGCAAATCAAAGAGAAGCCCTTCCCATCTCTTCCCAGCAAGATTACATGACCTCTGCAATCCCCAGACATACCCCTGCTTCTTTTCCCCCTGAGAAAGACACAGTTCCTTTAGCTGAAGTTCCCCAATGGCATCCTGAAGTCAGATGCAGTCTCAGTAGTAGTTAACTGATTTACCCAGAGCTCCCAGCAGCACAGACTCAGTTCCCTCTGCTCCTCTCCTTGCATCTGCTTTAGGAAAGGAGGTCTTCTTTGTGCAATTCTCCCCACCTTTCTTCTCAGTCACAAACCCTGCTCCAGTCAGGTTCTGGTTCTGATTAAGCATCATCAGCATTAAACCCTAATTTGGAAAAGTAAGCCATTCTGTTTCACCCCTGTCTTCTCTGGGAGAATTTGACATTCAGATTCTTCCATCACTCCATGTTTTCAAAACATACTTAAACCTGTCCAACTCAGCAAGGCAAAACCAAGAAGGGGAAAACATCTGCTCAACAAAAGGTTCCAGGGAAAGCTGTGATACTACTCCAACCACAGGAATTAAGGACTGGTCATAAACCAAATGTACTAAACCAGAGAAAATTATTTCTGGAACCCATATGCTAGTAATCTTTTCTCAATGTCTATGTCCTGCAGTATCAGGCAATGTAAATGCTGAAGCAATCACAGCATTGTGCACTCATTTCAGATTTCCCAAGAGGATGCAAGAAAAAGGACAGTAAGTGATGTGTTCAAAGGGGCAGCTCTATTTATACCTTCTTTCTATCCTCTTGGAGTAGTAAGTAATGAAGAATATAGTAACAATAAAAGCAACAAATATGAAAGAGATAAAGGCTAACAATGACTTTCTGGTTCGGAAGAAGTGGCATTCAGGACATGAGACAACCTCTTCTGGACACAGCAACTCAGGAGTTTTAGGACCAGGAAAACCATTATTGTCAATTATTTCTCTGTAATGTCTCATAGAAGGCTTTGGTTCATATTGATTTGCAATGTAACTGTAGAGACCATATTTAGGAGCAGTCTTGTCATTAAAAGAATAGACAAAATATCCTTGCAGGTTAACATTATCCAAGGCGTAAGCTGCAAAAGAAAACAAAGGGTTGAAGCAATGAATCGATGTCACTTTGGCATTCAAGAGCAGTACCATATGCCCATACATAAAGGAGGGGCAGGAGGATGTTAAACCCACATCTGCACTTCTCCTTTCCAAAACAAGATAAGGTACATCTGTGAAGTGTTTCTCATAAAAAGTAAGAATCTGCCAGACATTGCCAGACAGTGTGATCTGCAAGTATCCTGCAATTTATTTCCCTGTGCTTGGTAAACACAGCTGTGAGTGCCTGACTGTGTTTAATGATCAGCACAGAGCCTATCATGAAAAGATGGCTCTTTGTTATGCATAAAAAAATACAAGTTTGGAGTTTCCTGCACCTACACTTCTGCAGCCTCTGTCTCTGACTGCTCCTTCTCCCTTTGCAGGGCACCTCCTGATGGGGACAGCAGTCAAGGAACTGAGGATGTCAGGCTGCATGTCTCACTAGCAAAGGCACAATGACACCAGAAAAGGTGTGCACCCATGCTGAGGTCATGTACTGAGATATCACCAGTGCAAGTGGAAAGGTTATCCAAATCACAGCCCTCTCTTGTTATTGACCAAAAGTTTCTGATCCAAGATGACCTGTATTAGTCTTTATTGAGAACACGTCCACAATCCATACTGCTAACTCAGCTACTGGAAGAGGTCCAGCATCTGGAGTGTTAACCTTGAGCCATCCATCCCACTTGACAAAAATAATCAATCCAAGGTAGTAAACACAAACTGTAACACTTTATCTCTCAAATCAGTGTTTTAACAAATTAAAGGAATGTCTTCTAGCAGATGAACACTGGACTGAAACCTAACAATTGATGAATTTTCATACAGCTCTGGAAATAATTTTCTGCAACCCCATGCAAGATATTTAGCATGTCTAATGTACTTTCACATCTAAAATGAAATAATATTTACCTGCCCTTTTACAGAGCTGCTACCCGGGATAATTAGTTTGTGTTTGCAGACCTGCAGGTGGATTTAATGGTGTTACATAAATGGTTACTGCTGGTTTTTGTTTTCAATTGGCAAAGATTAACTTAAACAGGGTACAAAGCACTTCAAAATACAGCCTCAGTCTAAAGGGTCCTGTACTGCACTCTGGAATCATTTATCTGCACAAACCTTTTGGCTCCCCTGCAACAATGCAGGTGAGCAATATTACACATAGAAGTGTTTCCACATGCAGTCCCTGAAACTAGCTGGAGAAAGAAAGCAGAAAGAGGACTTTAAGAGAAGAGCATACATGTACCAAATCCCCTATTATTCCTCTACAGTGTGACACTGAGGTAAGGACACAAGATTTGTAATTCACCTTAGTTACTGCAGAGGGTCTTGTAGAAAAAAAAATGCAAGTCTTGGAGAAACCTGAATCAGTCATGATGCCAAGGTTATGCAGTGACAAGATGGACAAAAGCACAATGCCAGAGCTGACAGACCAAACACTGTGGAGGAGTGTATGGTGTCCAAAGTGGGTGAGTGATGGCTAGTTAGCAGGGATATATTTATCCATGACAAAGAAGGTAAAAAGATAGGAATACAGGCTCGCATGATGCTCAGGCAGAAAAACATAGGAGCTATTTACAGTCTGGACAGAAGAGCGGAGAAAGAAGTGATTGGGGGATATTCTACCAGAACAGTACAAATGGCAAAGTTCTGCAAGAACTAGGGGGATGGGCAGGTGTTCTTGATAATGGGAACTGGGAGAAAAGCCCATATCCATAGACACTTTGAAAACAAAAGTTCCAAGAACTAGTATGGTCTAAAGTAGTAGAAAGGAGATAAGAAATACAGAAGAAACAGTTTGATACCACAAGCCCAAATATAGCCAAGATATGTTCTAACTATAGCTGTACAAAATATGCAGCCAGTGCTACAAAATGCTGGAGAATGAACTTTTGAGCACTTAATATTAAGTTCAGTAATTTGTGAAAGAGATGGAAATTACAGAGGATGAAGTTAAAACCAATACTTAATGGAGCGGACAGGATGACCTAGCAAATTATAGAACTGCCAGACATCCTTCACTACCTATCAAAAGAGTGGAACAGATTATATAAGGCTTGATAAATAAGAATTACAGGAGATAATACATGATTAATGTCAATGAGCTTTACCTTATGAAAATAAATCTTGTCAGACTAACTTGACATCTTTTTTTATGAGATCAGCAGATCAATAAAGTAATGATGTTTGAAGTCATATACTTAGAACTTCACAAGGCAACTGACTTGGTATTATATGGCATTTAGATCAAGAAAACAGAATGTTTTGAGGTCAAGGGGAGCCCATAATAAACAGATTTCAACTGGTCGTAGAACTAATAAGTCAGTCTAGAACTGTAATTGGAGGTAAGTAAGTGCCACAGTAGGCATATTTCTACCATGATCATGGAGATTGGCTCTTAGCACTAAGTTATTTAATGATCTTAAATATATCAGCAACCTGAAATAAATGTAAAACTATTTCTCATAAAGTTTGCAAATAACACAAAGATTAGAGACATAATTCAGCAAGCCTTGCAAGGTCTGCACAAGCAAGCAGCTGGCATTTGAAATGACCAAATGTGAAGATGTCAAAGAACAAGTAGGCCTACTTTGGCAGAGGCAGTTCTGCTTGGTGGGGGTGGGGGCAGAAATCTGTCACCGAGTTTAAAATCTCAGTAATCACCTAAGAGTGTGTGTAACCAACCTGCTGTCATGGTTCAAAGGGTTAACGACCTGCTTGGATGTAGGAAAGGGGAGGGTAAGAGGTTACATTACACCTGCCTAAGATATAAATGTGGCTGTGGCAGGAACAGTGTGTCCAGGTCTGGGTTTACCCCTCTCATAAGGAATACTAGCACACAGGGAAAAGCTTAATAATTCACAGGTTTCAAACGATGTTTTATAGCAAGGGACACAAAGAGCTTTGTCTGTATTATCTATTCGAAGAGATAAATGGGAGATAGCTTGTCTTCTGTCTGTGAATACCTACAAAAGTAAAATACGTGTGGAAATGCACAACAAACATTGCTTAAAGATGAAGCTAAAGAAATTAATACTAGAAGTGAGATTTATCTATATCTATAAACACACTGCAACAGCTTACAGTGAGGTGCAGAAGATTCTTCATCAGTAAAAATTATCTCATTCGGTCTTGTGCTTTTCGGAAAAAACAGCATGTGTTGTATGACAGGATGACTCAAAATGCCTCCTTTTTGCCTTATAATTTACAAATCTTTGAGACAGAGAAAAAGACTGGTTTGTGTTCTGAATAGCAGGAAACAGTCCAGGAAATGGCATAATGAGGTAGACAGCTGAATTATTATGAAGATTACTGCTGGATAAGATCACCGTTGGATAAGATACAGAGACAGCTGAGGAACAGAACTCATACCCAGCCCTGAGGCACATCAGTGGAGAGAGAAGCAACAAAGCAAAGCAACAGTAGAAGTGCAATAAGATGAAATACTGACTAAATACATGTGGAGCTACTCACATAACATCTATTTTAATTTACTGAATCCATAAAAAAGGTCTTCTGCTGCCTTATGCAGAACATGAGCAAGGTCAGTCTTCCTTATGTTTAGTAACACCAATCAACCATAAATCAAGTGGAAAACTATTGTTATGCTATAGTAACACCTTATTTATAAAGTATTCTACAGAAGACTTTTTAAGTTAAACATCCTCTATCACACCATGTATACTAATATAATAGTGGGATTTGTGACTTATAAACCGTCTATGGTTCCTTACCTTTTAAAGCTTCATTGATGTAATTCTGTATGTAATACACTCGGAGCTTATCGTGCACTATGTTTTGGTCATCGTCAATTCCATTAGCCATAACATAAATTGGGATATCACCATACTTTGATTTAACCCACGTGAGCAATTTACGCAGTCCCCAGGGCACTACTGCAGCTCTGCTGGGAGAGTGGAGCCATGTGATGTCATTGATCATTTGAACTTCAAGGTAGTGGTCGTATTTTACTGCATCTTCTTTCTCCGAGCCCACAAGGGTAGTAGTGTAGTGACTCAAGGCAAAGAAATCAAATGAGCCCTGTATTAACTTCTTTTCATCTTCTGAGAAATAAGGTAAGTGGAAATTATACAGGTCAACACTGTTTATTCGGTGAAGCCATGCTCTCATTACCTCTGGGTAGTCACCATTCCCAAAGATGGGCTCTGCAAGCCAGCCAATGTCGAACTCTAAAATTCTGTCAGCAACTTCTTGGTCATTCCTGGAAAAGGGACAAGCTGGTTCCACCCAGTCAGCTTGCAAAGCTATAGATATTTTACCCTTCTGAGATCTCCTGAATTCTTTGTCATAAAGATGCCATACTTGCGCATGGGCTTTCAACAGGTTGTGCCCTGCCATGTATGTCAAGTTTTTCACAGACGGTTCATTCATGGTGATCCAAAATTTGACACGGTCCCCAAGACTTGTAAAGCAGAATCTGGCATACTCAACAAAAGCCCGAACAGTTTCTGTGTTTTCCCAAGCTCCATATTTGGCAAGGGAAACTGGAAGCTCTTGATTCTCAATCATAGGTTGCCATAAAGCAACAACAGGAGTAATGTTAACTCTGAGAAGTTCACTAGCAAAACACTGATAATAATGTACAAGTGTATGGTTGATTAGAGAAAGGTTACCTAAAGGAAGGATTAAAGACCATTTCAGTGAAAAATGGAAGTGTGTGACATGCATTTCTTGCAGAAGAGAGATCTGGAGCCTGATAGCAGCAAAGTCAACACAGTGATGCCTGCGTTTCGAGGTGTAAACTCCATCCACCTTAATAAGCTTCTTCGTCTGGTGAACATCCCACACATAAACACTAGAGTCAAGAAACTGGGCGGGTGTCGTGTCTACCTAGGTAGAATAAGAAACATACCAGATTCAGGTTGTTTGAACTAGGTAGATGAGAACATCATAGTCATCAGGCACAACAAGTAAAAGAAAACGGTGAGTCAAAACATTGTATTTAGAATCTCTGATACTGGCATATGAATGGGCTTGTATGAATGAATTAATTTTCTGTTAGCATGTGAGGTCAGCAAATTACCAAATCTATATATCATTTTCACCCTACTTTTCAAACAAGCTTATTCTAATGGTCACCATGTTCATATCTTCTCCAAGTTGTTCCAGTTTGCATAAGAAACAAGTGATTGCTCAGGGATAAGGCACTAAGTCTGTGACAGATCTCCAGAGAAGCAGACCTTCAGTTAAGACCACAGTAATTTTTAAAATGTTTTTCTTTCAAGATTAAGAAGGGCCTACAGAGAGACTATCTGTTGTAAATTATCCAGTACATTCAGTTTCAAGATAACTCCCTGAATGCAGTAAAAGAATGAATGCAACACCATTTCTCTGTTCTGTTCTTTTCCTGACTATGATGAAAGATGAGTAATGCTGTGCACTTGATTTTAGCACAAATTCAGTTGACAAGCAAAGTTTTTCCTTCTTGCTAAAAACATCCTTTTTTATTTAACTCATACTGAACTCATTTCCCAGTTATTTCAGCAGGCTGTTGGTGATTGAATCAATTTTGTTTTGGGCCTCTGAGAAAACCCATTCTATGTCACTCCAACAAAAAATGCATTTTCCATAAGGCTTTAGAGTTTTCAGTGTCAGAACTGCCTGTATGATACATTAATACAGTAGAAGATGAACTTCTCAAGGTCACTCAGAATTATACTTTCACTTTTTAATGAACATCACCAACACAGTAAGGACTAGAAAACAAGAAGTTTAATTACTTAAAATAACATGCAGCATAAAATCTGCTCAGTCTTATTTCAGGTAACTCTTTCTAGAGCCAAACCACAGGACACTGGTACCACATGCCTTTATTTGCCCCTTTCTCCTTCTTTTCAACCTTTGGTGTGTGGTCCCCTCTGAGTCCAGATTTCCTTTTCCTGCCCTCTGTCTGAAAAGCAGGTGTCAGCCTACAACCAGTGTTCAACTTGTAGCTGAGGCTCTGCAAACTGTGTAAAGAAGCTGCTGAAAATCAGTTGCTATTTTCTCCAGAGAGGTCAGTACTGTGCTTATAGAAGAAAGTAATAAAAAACAGCATGTCTGAGGGAAATTGCTTTTCTGGAGAATTGTCCCTTGTAGATTACTAAAGCATGCATTGCCACTAATACTGTGGGAATGCTGTCAAAACAGTTTTTCCACTGTGATGCATCTACAAATCACACTACCTAAGCCTTACAGCACAAAATGTTTGAATGGCCTTCTGAAACGAAAATATTCAGCTTTGAAGGTTTTAGGGATGGGAGGGATTTTTTAACTGTCGTAGGCCAACTCCGCAACTTCATAGTCGCTATCGATTCCAAAAGCAGCAATTCCATTTCCAATTCTTAATCTATCTGAGAGCTAGGAGGATAATGACTTGAATTTTCTTGGAAATCAGTGCAACAGGTAAAGAAGCTGAAGCATTTTTCAAGAGAAAAAAGTCAGATCTTATTTCTTGAGCGAGAAAAAACAAATAAGCCCTTCACACTCCAGCCTTAAGAAAGATTCTGTCTTTGTGGAAAATGTAAATTAAAAACTCTGTTCTTGGATCAAGCCTTTGAATTTACACCTCTTTACTGTGGTTAGAGAAGCCCTGCAAGCCAAAATAGCATCTGAGAATTACAGAGCCAAACAGTTAAAAAGATCATAACTAAGCTACAACTTTGATTCATGCTATAAAGTCTTAAAATTTGAAAGAGTCTCCCAAAGTATCAAATTATTTGAATTAAAGAGTAAGAGCTGTGAATTTGATCCATAATTTAGGTAGGTTCTATCCAGGGGCACTGCAGGCCTCCATCAGACACACTATGACATATAATGAAAAAGACGGAATACAGAAATTTCATCTAAATCTCATTTACTTCCTTTTATACAAAATCACTCTAATGACAGTACCAGGATATACATGAACAAGATGTAGAAACGTGTCACTGGAATTTTAAGAGTTTTCAGGAAGTTTTCTAAAACATATATACACTTCAGCAGATTTAATCAACTTCCCTTTGAAAAGAACTGACTTCCTGTTACTGATTACATATGTCCAGGGAAGATGAGCATCAGACCACTTTTCACTTCCATATGTTTTTCTAAGGGTATGGTAAAGAGGGAAAGACAGAGTGTTGGGCACAAAACCCTTGTACTTGTCTCCTTGCAGCACTGTGGTAATACATCCTGGCAAAGACACTCTATTCAGCAAATGTATCACTATGAACTTGTGCACTGATCTGGCTGGACAGCCTGCTGGCTTTACTATCAGACTCACCTGAATGTAGTTGTCAACAATTCCCCAAGCAAAGCCACAGGGAAAAATACCTTCTATAGGCTGGTTTTCAGGCAAAGGTGGGAAGCCATTTTTTTCTATCAGCTTTTGATAGAATAAGACAGAAGATTTGGGCATCAACTTTTTGTCATGGCTCTGAAAATCCACATAAAACAATCCACGTCGAATGCTGTATCCCCTGTGCCACTCAAAGCCATCCAGGAGGGACCAGACTGTGTAGCCAAACACATTAACTCCGTCGTACCGGATAGCTGAGGAAAGAACAAACCCAAATTTATCGTAGTGCTCGTTTTTATTCTGCACATTACACTTTATCCACAGTATTTGCTGTACTCTTGTGTAAGAACAATGCAATAGGTCAGATAAGTACCCTGGGGCCTGCCTCAAAGCTTTTTCAGGGAAGATATTTCAACTGCACTCCCTTAAGGAGCGGCCAGGTTAAGCGTGCACCATGCAAGGCAGCAGAGGTACCTGGCTTGGCTTTAAATAAGCGAGATTTAGAAAAAGCAGCTGTGCCGCAGTGGTTTGAGCAGTGCTGCTAATTAGGTGAGCCAAACCTCAGCCTCGGAGCAGAGCATGCCACACCTGAACCATCTGCAGCAACTGAGCTGGTGACTGCGCTGCACTGCCCTCTGCTAAGCACACACTGCAGCTCACACCCAGGGTGCCCTTAATGCAGCACTACCCTGCATGCAAACAGAAGTTATACCAGGGTTTTTTTCTCCTCCTCCCCTCCTCCACTACAAATACGTATTGAGAAAACCCTGACAGCACTCTTGGTGCGCTCATGAATTTTTAATATCACAGAATTTAAGTAGAAATGATAATGCAGGAAGACTCTGTTTATTTGATAATTCTGTCTTTTTACATCTTTTATGGAATAGCATTTTCCAGTTTAAATATTTAAGGATTTCTTAAAATATGCACATGTTCTAGGTCAACTGTTTGACTTCTAAGAATTACCACACACTGAAGGTTAATATCAGGGTCTACTGGAATCTGTTAGTATTAACAGCACCATAGTTTTATTTTAAGATTCCAAATGATGCTCACTTTTAGTTTTATTAAACACTGAGATTTAGCAAAATGTTCCTGGGCAAGGCTCAGCTCCAGGAAAGTACAAAAGAGTGTGCTTATTTTAATTACATAATTAGACCCACCCTAATTCAGCAATGCATTTAAGCACATTCTTAAATGTTCTTTTGAACTGGTGTTTGGCTCTGTAGGCAGTAAAGTTTATCTTTATTACTCACCATCTTCTGTCAACCCAAACCGGATACCGACTGAACATAATATTTTCCAGTCTACTAACAATGAAAGCGTTATTTCAGGGAACCAGAATATCAAGATCCTAATTTCTCGGTTTTATCAATGTACCTCATTACAATCAGTTATGAAGGACCACATGGATTCTTGATTGTAACCCTGTTTGAATCAATTAAATGAACAATGCAGTTAAATAAGCAACAAATTTGGCCCAGTCTTCGCCAAAGGTCATGAGAAAATGTCTAAGGAAATGGAATATTTCTCCTCCTAAAGGCATCATTCTTTTGTGTTTGGCAAATGTCAGTATTTTTCTAACCTCTGCATGCATCCATGATGACATCTGCCATACCAGCAGAGTAAAAGCCAATACAGGTTCACTGTGTTAACTGGTCTCAGTGAGAATTTCTTTGAACAGCATCTCACCCCTTCTGTAAGTCATCACACAGCACTCCCACACTTCCCGAACACCTCGTAAAAACCCTCTTCAAATCCTTCTTTAAAAATGTATTAACTTTTAAGTGTCACCTACTAAAGAAGTAACTGGAAAAATTTTTGGAAGTTCCTAGAAGTCTCGAAGTCTCAAACACAGCATCCCACGTGGGCTGCATATTACTGGAAAACCACTATGAAAATTTATACATCTTTTTTTCCCCTTTTTCTTCTTCTTTTGTTTGTCTCCCTTGTTTTCTTTATGTCTGTTGGTGTGTAAACCAGGCAGACTGAAACCTAAACTGTCCTTGCTTCTGAAAATTAGTGGCCTTGTCCATACTACCCACTGCAAGTGACTCCTGTCCTGAGCAATCCTGCACAGTATGCCTAAAGTGTGCACTGTATAGACCAGAACTCTGCCAGAGCCAGATTAAAAATTAAACAGCAGTTCAGCACATGCTCTGCTTAGCTTAGTAATATAGAAGTAGTCCAAGGAAACATGGCAGACCCATAAGGACCAAATACAGATCTTTAAAACCCTCTGCTCTGCTGCTATCCAACCTCAGTTTCTGAAGGTGACGTGTGTGAAGCCTTCAGCCTCTGATTTCATGTGGAAGGTGCCCAGGATCCATGTTTTGCCTCTGGACATACCTGAGAAGAGCTTGGTCCTGCCCCATCAGGGGCCTGGCTGCTCCTCTTCTCCTTCAAGCTCCTTGAATTCAGGCCTGTTAACTCCCCATACGAAGACCTAACCCCTCCACTAGTCAACGTGGCTCAGAGGAGCTTGCATGCCCTCCCAGTAAACATGCTCTGCCTTACAAGACACAGTTCATTTATTTGTTGCACCAGAGACAGAGTTGGGAAGTGAATATGACCCCAGAGTAAATGGTGAGATACCCACACATGTAAGAAGACATCTCCAACCAATTAGCAACTCTAATTAAAATTCAACTACTTTTATATTACAGCTCTGCTTACTCTAATCAACCTTAAATGGTGTCTGGATAGAAAAAAAAAGATATAAAAAATAGTAAAAGTATTTAGTGCTGTGAATCTCAAACAGAGATCCTTTCCCAGAAAAAAAAAAAAAAAAGAAAAAAAAAGTACCAAAAAAACCCCAAAACCAAAACCAAAACAAACAAACAAACAAACAAACAAACACCCACACCAAAAACATGTACAGAGCTTGTCTACAGCATGCAGCATCAGAATAGACATTTACATCGGCACTTCAGCTGAAATCAGGAGCACACTTTTTGAGCAAATCTCTCATCATGTTTTGGTTCAGATTACAGAGTGGTCTCAGGATGCAAGACCTGGGTTCCTTTTGGGTGAAATTAATCCAGAAATGGGCTTCAGGAGTATACGCAGTTGGACACCTGGCCCTCAGCACCAACTCTTTTTAGTGTACAGGCTTGCTCCAACTAGGCTGCATTTACTTTTTAATGTAGACACAGAAATAAGAAGTTTATCTGAATGAGTGCATGCACACAACAGGGAAAAGGTACAGTCCAGATCTAGCAAGCAGCAAACCCACCTTTATTCAGCCCTGTGTCTAAATTAATTATCCTTGCTTCTCAGTGCAGTATCTCCAAAGTCATTTCACTGTCCCTTGACTGCTGAGATTTACCATGAATCTCATGGTAAATAGTTCAAGAATCTACATATTGCAGTCTTTCAGAGAGAAAACATGTGCCTTTGTCTTTATTCTTTAATACTCTACAACATGGATGATGTGTTTTGTGAATCATTCTCAGCCAAATTCCCCCAGGTATTGCATAGAGAACTTTGGTATTTACATTGCATTTTGCAGATTCTAACAGCAGAATATTTGGGTGCAATAATTTTCATTTTAATGACAACAAAGTCCCTTCTGTAGATCCAGACTGCTTTCTTTTTTCTTCTTTTTTCTCTACAAAAGGTTTAGTCAAGTGCTAGTATTCTTAAGTTAATATGACAAGTATGTCATACTGTTGTTGCTGTTATTATTTATTGAGTGACACATTAAAAGGAAAGACACTTTGTAAATTGAGATTACTTCCAGCCAGCTGTGCTTAAAAGGCAGATCCATGTATGTATTTCCAGCAATTTGAAAACTAAGCAGAAATAGGGGCAACTGGAATATGACTCCTTCATGAAGATGAGCTCTTCATCTAACTTCATGCACACTAGTGATACTGTACTTGGCAACAGTTAGTTACTGTTTTGCTTCCATTCTTCTATTTTGGATGCACTGACTCAGGTACTTTTTCACCTTTTAATTTATTTGCAATAATTAGGTTTCTGGGATAGCAGATGAAACCAACTGGGGAGTACTCTGCATCTTCATGAGTGCTGAGAATAAAACAAAAGCTATTTTTACTCACCCACTGTATGAAAATTATAATGTAACACAATGGCTATCTCATCTGAAGTAATAGCTACAACAGTACTCTTTTTAAAACAAGAATAGCAAACTGTAGATGAGGAAATCAGTTATTAAATTGTAAATTTAAAAAGGAAAATACAATGAAAGTGGAAATGGGCACCCCAACAGCTTATTGATGACTACTAGGATTGAAAAAATCTGTTTTCCACAAGGAAATTGGAAGTTAGAAAATAACCCTCATATAAGGTAGTGTATTACTCTTACTGTTTGGAAAAATAAAAGGTTAACACATGAAGTTATTTAGATTATATAACCTCAACCATTCTGCTTTCTTTAAACTGACATAAATTCAGATTACTGTGATTAATGTCCACAACTGCACTAATGTAAAATTTGTGTCAGGGCAAGGTGCAGAATGAAAAGGTTCCAATTTTTCATTTTAAAATTAATAGTTTCCATCTTCGTGTTATTGTTGGGTTTTTTCCCAGAGGAATTCCTATTGCATAGTATTTACCTCCTCACATATATATTCTCATGTTTTGTACATATGCATTCAGATAAGGAAAACAACTATTAATAAATAACACAGTAAACTCTCCTAAGTCTACTGAGAATACAGTTCAGACATTTTGCACTTTCTCCCACCAAAGAGGGTAGAAATTTTCCTGCTGACTTCAAAGACAGCAGCATCAAGCTCACCAAATGCTATCTTCAAGAAAAGAACAAACCCAGGAAAGGGATTTGAAGTCTCATTTCAAAAGTACCAAGATGAATGTTGAAGACTAAAATCAGTTTCCAGACTGGTGCTTTAACACATCTCCGTAGGCTATACTGCCTCATGATTTTTTCAAGCACACATTAATGCAAACTCAGGCCTACCTTTTAAAGTTTCCATAATGAACTTTTTAAGATAGTAAATATATTTGGCATCATCTCTCTTGGTAGTACCAGAAACAAACCAGCTGTTCTCCACAATGAATATTTGGGGGTTGTTATATTCACTGTTTATCCAGTAAAGGAGTTGCCTCAGGCTGATTGATTCCAACTGCTGGAATTTCATGTGGGAGTCCAAAAGCTGGAAACTCAGGGTAGCTCCAAAAGAAAGAGCAAAAAAGTCTGCTGTTCCCTTGATATACTTCTTCTCAACTTCACTGAATTCAGGCAACAGAGATGAAAGGTTGCTCTTCATACTCTCTGGATAGTCACCATCAATAAATATGGGCTTAGCAAACCAGCCAAGCACAAAATCAAGGGATTTTTGACATTCTTTTATGTTTTTTTCAGTCATACGTTGAGGTTTTATCCAGTGAGAGCTAAGGGCAATGGACAATTTTCCTCTTTGAGTTGGACGAAAATGGTCATTGTAGAGATGCCAGACTTTAGCATGGGCCTGTTGAAAAGAAAGACTGTAATTAAAGGACCCAAAAATCCATTTTAAGTAACACAATTAGTCTCAAGTACAGATGCCCAGTGTAATCAAATAAACACATCACTTAAGGGTTTAGTGTTATTCTTTCACCAGTAATTTACAACACCTAAATTAACTTTTCCTAAATACCATATATCAACTAGAAATTGCTAGTTGGTTGAGGAAAGGTGCATCTCAGTTTTCCAAGAGATACTATTCCAGGTAGTGAACACACTTTTAGCAAGGCACCTTGATTAACTTTTATTATTGAGTTCAGACATAATTCCAATATTTCCAAAAATGAAAACACATTTAAACAAACATGTTTCAAAGCATGTTTTCATTATAGGAATTTTACTTTATCTGTAGATTCACAGATATATACAGAAGGAAAGTCTGTTCTAAAGAATAGATCTCTGAAACAATACAAATCAAAGAAACACCTTTGAACTTATTCCTCTTTGAGTCAGAACACACAATACAGGAATATATAACTACCAATCTAGATTTTTAAAAGTCTGGTGAAAAGCAAATTGCCACAGGTCCTGAAAAATTATTCCAAAAATTCAACTTATTGTATTAAAATTTGCTATTTACCCCTAGCATCAGATTTTAAGCACTTGTCTTGGTATAATTTTATCTTTTACTGTGAGGACATATTTTCTACCAAATTTCTTTCCTGTGATCTTACATAGTCAATTGAAACAGTCTCTTGATGTTCCCTTTGAAAGCTAAATAGATTAAGTTCCTGAAGCCTTGCATTACCTTCAGGCATTACCTTCAAGCTCTAAAACCACTCTCACTGCTCTTCTCTGATTCTCTTCCAATTTGTCATCATCTGTTTTAAACTGCAGCAGCAGAATTGGACATAAAATGCCAGTCGTAGTCTTGCCAGCAGTAAAACCAGAGACAATTTAATACACTATTTCTGCTTTATGGCTGTAGAATTACTCTGTGAGCATATGCTCATCCTTACTACCATATCTCCAGAGCCCTTCCTCACCTAAAACTTATCTTTTCTTTGAACCTATCTTATCAAAGAATTTTGACTGGTCTGTGAATCAATATCCCATCTTTCGTCATTTACTCATTTGTAGAAATTCTCATGTTTTTTTCTAGTTCATTAATAAAAAGGTAAAAATATGAGATTTGACAACATGAAACTGGGAGGTGTGGCCAATACCTCAGATTTCTGTGCAGCCCTCCAGAAGGACCTCAGAGATGGTAGAGAGGAACTCCCTGAAGTTCAACAAAGGCAAATGCAGGGTCCTGCACCCTGGGAAGGACAACTCCCTGTACCAGTGCAGGCTGGGAACTGACCTGCTGGAAAGCAGCTCTGCAGAGAAGGACCTGGAGGTCCTGGTGGACAACAAGCTGTCCATGAGCCAGCAGTATTTTCCTGTGGCCAAGAAAGCCAACAGGTGCATTAGGAAGAGCATTTCCAGCATGTCAAGGGAAGGGATCCTGCCCCTCTACTCAGCCCTAGTGAGGTCACATCTGAAGTGCTGTGTCCACTTCTGGACCCCTCAGTACAAGATAGACATGCAGCTCCTAGAGCAAGTTCAGTAGAAGGCAACAAATGATTAGGGGCTGGAGCACCTCTATTATAAGGAAAGGCTGAGGGAGCTGGGCCTGTTCAGCCTCAAGACTGAGAGACACATCATCAATGTCTATAAGCATCTGGAGGCAGGGTGTCAAGAGGATGGGGCCAGGCTCTCCTCAGTGGTGCCACGCAATAGGACAAGAGGCAACAGGTAGAAACTGATGCACAGGAAGTTCCATCTCAACATGAGGAAGAACTTCTTTACTGTGCAGGTGACAGAACACTGGAACAGAGCCCAGAGAGGTTGTGAAGCCTCCCTCCCAGGAGATATTCAAGAACTATCTGGACGCAATCCTGTGCCATGTGCTCTAGGACGACCCTCCTTGAGCAGGGAGGTTGGACCAGATAAACCACTGTAATCACTTCCATCCTTACCCATTCTGTGATCCCGTGAGTCTGAGATGTGCTCATTAGAATAAAGCATACCTATTTCCAATTTACATTTGCATTTTGAGATTCATCAGTTAGTATTTGTTCATATGTGCTGTGATGACATGAATCTCCATTCTTACCATACAGTCATAGATCCAATAAATATATATGACAGATTATTAATCAAAATTTCACATGCGCTTTTAGCCCCCCTGAAATATAAACTATATACAAAGCCTTATAATTTTACTCCATGCAGTTTGCATGTTTGAAAATTTTATCATTAGTTTATTGATAGTTGCTGTTCACAGTTTGTTTTT
Source organism: Myiozetetes cayanensis (assembly GCF_022539395.1). Taxonomy (NCBI): domain Eukaryota; kingdom Metazoa; phylum Chordata; class Aves; order Passeriformes; family Tyrannidae; genus Myiozetetes; species Myiozetetes cayanensis. The sequence continues at coordinate 48,298,500 of NW_026087742.1, read as the reverse complement.
CATATACTCTTACCATTTATGCTTTGTACTATAATCCCCTCCAGTTGCCAACATTACTAGGAATATAATTTTTGACATAGGGATTGTTAATTACCCAGGAAAATAGCAAATTCTATTATTTTACTGTTCTTTCAGAATTTTAATTATCACAGCTGGGAGAAAAACAATTGGAAGTAAAGGACAATTAAAGGTAAGATCGATAATCAAGCCTCAGTTCAGTAACTCCCAAACTGAAAGCTGCTATGTTGGAGCACATAAAACATCTGTGCAGATCTGACACTAGCTCTAAAGGAGACTAGACCCATGCCCTTTTAGACTGGTCACCAAAACCCAAAGAGAACAATCTTGGAAACTGTGAATCACAGCACACACCTATGTGCATGTATTCAATCTCTCAGTCACTCTTATTTATAATAATACATCAATAGCTCCAATAAACATGATGCAGCACAACCATCTGTCTGTACTAATACAATGGATTTTGATGCTAGCAAGAAACTATAGTAACTACTTCAAAGTCTCATTGCAAAAATGGGAGCTGACCAAAATACAGACTTCATTTTACTCCACAGAAAAGCTCCATTGCACTGATGAAAGAACAAAAGACATTACACATCATGACCAACACCCAACACTTTAAATACGAATTTTAAAATGCTATTAGGAACAAATTTATCACCACTTGCAACTCAAATTTTCACTCCCAAATTTTCCCTCATAAAGGGGCCATATATTCTTCTGTTGGACGTGACTCATGTCTCAATTTCCTGTCTCAAATGCTAAGATACCAGCATGCACATTCTCAAATACACGATTTCATTTCTGTCATCTGCACTATTGCCCACCCATAAAACACCTCAAGGACTGTGGAGGACTTGCCCCATAACTCTTGGTCCTCCATGTTTCAGAGATCTTCCAGAATTTTAGTAGCTTGGGATCTACCATGAAGAAAGGAGGAAGGAAATTCTGCCAGTTATCCCTCTACATGCATAAGGAGGGGCTATTTACTCCCTCGTTGCAATGAAAAAGGATGAAGTGTGGCAATGCGAGATCATCTCACTCAACTCTACTTTCTAAGCAAGTCACCTAGTCTGCCTCTACAGAAAATGAGACGACTTTTGTTTAAGATATGCAAGTGAATGACTCTTTGGGAGTCCCTCTCTCTCTACTGATAACAGACAAAACCTGTTACTCAGTTTAAACGAGACATGTTCTATATGTAGATGAAAGCAGACAAGAAGAAGCCCACTTAAATGTCTGCTTTCTGGAGTGTGCATGAAGTGGAATTGTGTTATTTCCATTAAAAAATGCTAAACCTAGAAAACAGTGCATCAAAGACCCCAGGCTCTGTGGATGTAGAGTAAAGAAGCAGTCAAAACTGCATAGAAATAAAGCTAGAAGAGCCAGGGACAAAGTAGAGAGTCTCTATGGAAATCTGGAACAGAATTCACTTGCCTAAAACTAGGTGTCTAATGCAGTTTGAGAGACTTCAGAGCATTCCAGCCTGAATTCCAGCCAGTTTAAGAAAGCTGCAAGTCTCCCAATAAATCCCAAATCACATCTCTTAGCTCCAAAGAGACACCTGGAATGCTAAAGAACATGACAAATGATAATTTTCACCTACATTCATCTTCAGGCAAATGAATCCTATTCCTAGGGTGGGACTCCGTTTTAGTCAAAAACACCTTATATTTCACTGTCCACATGTGAGCGACGTGCCCAAGCTCCCACTATAGGTAATGGAGATCTCTGGCTCCACCAGCTGCCTTAACACAGGCAACTAGTTGTCACTCCAGAATGATACATGCCCAGGTCACATCTGCCATTTCCATGCAGATGGCAAGTCTCACATGGCACTACTTATACTGAGCTAAGGGATTCCCAAGTGCAGTCTACCAGCAGTCACAGTGTCGCACCCAGCAGGACCACTACCTAGGTCCCAGTAACTGTATGGATTAGTGGCAGGATTTCATGTACCTGAATGTGACTGGCAGACATGACTCAGGACCCAATGTAAGACCTTGGTCTTCTGAAGCAGCAACTGGAGGCTGGGGTAGCTCAAGTGACACTGTACCTCGGCTGGGAAAACTGAAACCTTCTAGATATCTATTACCTATAACTGAAGCTATGTGCAGAGAAAATAAGTAGGAAACAACACACCATCAGTTCCTTTATATTTATCTGAAATCTTACTTCCAGATCGCAGTGACTTACTTTTAATTCACAACCAACTAGGCTTAAGATCATGGCAACCACACTTCAGTATTTCTACTGACATACGGCATGGTGACTCCAGTCCCTGTTTTTACAAAATGCTGAGGGGTACTTTGCTCCTTTTTAGCTCAGACAGGTGTGCAGTGCTCATAAATCCCCTCATCTGGCTGAAAAACCTTACTAAAAAAGGTTGGTGACAAACTGTCTCTAGGAAGGTTTGTGCAGTCACCCGTGTGTTATGAGCAGAACTGCTAAAACTTGTGTGCTGGTCTCCAGGCTGTTGCATTTGGGTAATCTTATTATTATTACTTGGATTCAGAGAGCAGCACATACTGTTAGATACCAAACACTTGACTGACACCTTTTTGGGGGGTAATACCTACATTCTTGAGCTTGTTGAGGCTTGAGCTAAGCTGGCATTGGGAAACTGTGGATTAGGATGAGTGCTCTCTGTGCTTACTAGAACAGGAACAGGCTTAATTAGTAACAGACCATCAGGAAAGCTTTTAAACAGCATCCATTTTACTCCTAAAGTGCTTTCATCACTAAGAAAATCATAAAGCTCTATATCACCATGAAAATGAAAGACATAGCTTGTCCTTAGCTAAGCCCATTTCTATGTTTGTACTTCACTCATATTTCAGACTCAGACAGAGTCCTGTTTTCAAGTGGATATGTTCTTCTGCCCCTGACTTTCCCACCCAATATACCTATTTGGACCACATTCTATCTATATTCAACTATGAAACTCTGACATTGGTCATGTTTGATGACCCTTAAAGAGTCCTCTGTATGAGTCAAAGTCAGAAAAGTCAAAACCAAGCCTTGATGAAGTGCCAAACACACTTCCAAAGCAGAAAAAAAACCCCTGTAACATCATAGCGTGGAGTAGTCCTACCAAGTTGCTGCAGTGATAGCAGAAGTAATTCAATATAGGCAAACAAGCTTCACAATCTGACAAAGTTCTACTCTCTTGCAGGACACTTCTACACAGTCCAAGAATCATTAGGTGAAGTCAATTTAGTGATACATAGAAATTTGTTTGCCTGACTACTCCTCTAAATTCCTGCTCACGATCATTAAGACCTTCCTTGCAGTCTGGCACTGCAAGTTCTCAGTACTTCTATCTATCATGATGCATAACCTTCACAAGAGCAAATCAAGAATTACAATTGGGAACATCACGATTTCATAATTTGTGTTCATTCCTCCAGAACTAGTTGTCTCAATTTTAAGTTGTGTCTTCTGAACCAGTAATAATACCATTCATTTCACACATAAAATGCACAAAAACACTGCTCTCCACACTCAGATTAATTATCCTGTATTAACTCTCTATTTGCATGTTAAAAAAATTGAACAGAAAAATGTTACTGTAACTAGCACTGCTGAGGTGACACCTCAAATCCTGTATTCAGTTTTGGGCCCCTCACTACAAGAAGGACACTGAGATGCTGGAGCATGTCTAGAGAATGACAACACAGCCAGGGGAGGGTCTGGAGCACATGTCCTATGAGGAGTGGCTGAGGGATGTGGTGTTGTTTAGCCTGGAGAAGACTCGGGTGACCTTATTGCTCTCTACCACTACCTGAAAGGAGGTTGCAATGAGGTGGAGGTCAGTCTCTTCTTCCAGGTAAGAAGTGACAGGACAAGAGGAAAGGGCCTCAAGTTGCACCAGGCGAGGTTTAGATTGGATATTTGGAAATCTTTTTTCACTGAAAGAGTTGTCAATCACTGGAACTGGCTGCCCAGGCAGGTGGTGGAGTTACCATCCTTGAAGGTATTTTTAAAAGACATGTAGGTATGGGATTGAGGGACATGGTTCAGTGGTGGACTTGGCAGTGGTGGGTTAAAGACTGGACCTGATTTTTTCCAAGTTAAATGATTCTGTAATTCTGTGATTTAGCAGTACAAAGGGAAGAGTTAATTGGAAAAGGTGGGCAAAGGATTTTTGATTACAAAGAACTGGGCTGATGTACCTCCAAAAAAACCATCATTATCCAGTTCTACATCAACAGATCTTCTGAATCGGATATAATTATTTGAGTGACATGGGGAAGTCTAGTGTGGGATTAGTCACAATGTGTCTAGTACCAGCAAGGGGAAAATATAATGGTTTTTTCCCAATATCATCAAAAGCAAGTATTTTAATCAAAAACTACAACAAAGGATGTCACATTTCATGTAAGTTTCACTGTCAGATCATAAGTCAAGCAGATTTTACCCACATAGTCTTTGGGCAAACATTGTCTTTCTCAATCAGATTATATTCTTAATACTGAGTAACAAATACTCGCTTAAGGTTTTTCAGATATTTCAAAACTAGTAACATAAGATCTTCACATATAAAGCATAGGACTTTTCTATATGTTAGTTATGTAGTAACTTATTTTTCCCCAATAATTGCTTCCCAAAAAAGTATTTTTCTAGTTTTCTTTTCGAAGCCTGTTAGCCAACATTATCAGAGATGATCAGTTCAATTAACTTGGCATTTTTTGACCAATCTCAACAAACCACTACACCTGGGAACAGAATTTGTCTTGTGAATGGTACATAGAATGCTGAGTGAACATTTTTCAATCTATAACCACACAATGTAAAATTTGCCAGAGTTACAGCTCTAAGTATTGATCACACACCTGAACTACCACTGTTTTGTGCCAGTTCCTTTCTCAATACAATTTAGTCACAGTTTTTCACACTGTGGTGGTCATTGTAAATGTTCTGATGCCTCATGAACATGAACAAATTTATTCCTGCCACACATAAGGCAAAAAGCAAAATAATTTTTATTTTAAGAATTGGGAACAGAGATGTTACAACATGCACAGAAGAAGAAAAAACAAACCAGATACCTTAACTTGTAGAGCAGTGTTTTAACTCCAGAACAATGTCTCTGGTGTAATACTCACCTCTACAGAAAAAGCACCAAAGATGGCATTAAGTCCTTGTCTGAAGGCACAGTGGCTAGATAAAACACCATTTTTTCCCACCACAGGCAAAATAGAAGAGCTTTGCTAGCATGAGAATGAAAGGGAGAAGGTAGCCTGAAAGCTTGAAGCTGAGCCACAGCATCAAAATCCACTGCAGGTACTCCAAAAATATTAGCAGAAGGGAAAAAAAAAAATAAACCTAAAAGATAAAAAAGCAGGTAAGACTTATTTTTACACTTTGTTATTGGATTTTATAGCAGATGAAAGACTGGGAAGACTTGTACTTTCACATACCATATGCACAGCCATAAGTGAACATTATCACAGATAAATATGCAGCAGGGAGACATAAAGGACCACAATGGGATGGAAGGAAACAAAAACCCCCTTGACCTCATTGTGTCAGATGACTGCTGTGGGAAACCTTTCCTTTGAAGTACAGAAAGTCAAGATGTTATGGCACAAGCCCTGAGTGAAGCCTCTCCCAAGCTTACCCTGCCTTTGAAATGCCACTGGCTGGGCCAGCACCCTGTGGCACGGCAGCCAGAGAGAAGGCAGCTGTACTGCCCAATGCACTCTGCACATCCCACTGTCACCATCAGAGGCTGTGCAAACACAGGTGTTTCCCTTTGGCAGGGATTCACCTCACCTCATTTTTGTCATCACCTGCATCTGAGAAGTTCTCATGCAGAGCAGGGGGAAATGCCTCCAGGCCACAATTCACTCAAGCCATTTTTAATGCCCAGATGAGAGTGAGACAAAGTGCCTGTTCCCCTCCACTCACCACACAGAGAGGCTGGCACGACCACTGGAGTCAACATCCTGTCCAAATAAACTAAAGCACCAAGAGATGAGTGGGCTGGGAAAGCAGTTTGAAGTCTCCTGAGACGCAAAGAGTCTTTGAAATATAAAGGTCATCTGGAAAAGAATTAAGCGGCATTTGGCTTTGAGAAGCAATGGGAGACAAGATAAAAATAGCTTCATTTCTGACAACAAGTGCTTCTGAGACACTTGATGTGTTTAATCATTTTCCGTTACCTCTGACAGAAAAGATTAATTACGGAACTGCACAAAAATAGTTCAAGGAATGTTGTGACCCATGTGAATATTAAAGATATGAGAGATTCTTAAACAGAGTACAAAAAGAAGATAAAAGTACAGAGCAATACCCTTGAGTGATTTAAAGCTTAGAGACAATCTTGCAGTACTGAAGTGAACTAAAATAGTCCCTGATAACAGACTTAGAATCTGGGACACAATGCTCAGGCGGTATTTAGAAGAAGAGCAAGATACAATCATTGCCATCAAAATTGTTTTGGGCGTGCTAGAGCTAAATAAACATACAAAAGCTTCAGTACTGACACTGACCTGCAAAGTGATCTACCAGAGCATGAAACTCTTGGAGGATAGGCCAGGCTCCAATCACAATGACATATTCAAATACACAAAACATAGACACAAGGGAAAAATACATGAAGAACTTAGTTGTAATCCACAAAAGCAAGCGCACAGAACCGCACAAGCAGTAGTAAACAGCACAAACCAAGAGGTGATATTTGTCAGACAACGTGATGAACAAGAAGGACGAAAAAGCACAACAACTTTGAAGGAACTCTTAGTGGGAATAATGGTAACAGTTGTGGCAACTGAATACATCATTAACCAGAAAAGCAGACGGAATCTTATCCTGGGCACACCAGTAGGTTAAAAATGAATTGACTCAACTGCTCCTGGAGATGTAATGGAATATTCTGTGTGTGACTTAAATACTGAGTCTCCTAGGAGAAAGACAGAAAGAAATCCCTGTCATACCATTACTATAAGAATATCAAAAGATTCTGGCTTTGGCAAATCCATGTTTGTAGAGTTGGGAAAGGCTGACAGACTGGCAGTCAGAAATTATTCCTGAGGTACATGAATCTGCTGCCCTAAAAGCTCCAGAAATTCACCCAGAAATAAACAGGAAGAGGCTTTTTCCCAGCTAGAGTCTCAAAAGAAATTAGACTGCAGGAGTATTCATGGCAAAGTATTTATGCCATGAACACATGATGAAATTCATCAGGCACAGAAGCAGTAAAAATATTCCCAAACCTCACAAATAAGCTTATTGGAGTAACAAATAACTGCATGAAGATCAGGCATTTCTGATGTTCCAATCTGGCCTATCATAAAAGCAGACAGCAGGATTTACTGGGTAATGGTTGGGGTTTGAGCAATTAATTCTGTTATACCATAAACCCCACCTGTCATAGCAAAAAATGCCAGAGTCTGGCAGAACAGATTTAGGATATGCTGTCTTTGTGATTTTGTTATCAGGGCAAGGCTGGGAAGAATTTCCCCCTACATTTACTGCTTTGCATGCATCTATTGCCCAAGGATTTCCCTGTGCTCTAGCTTTATGCAATATTGATATCATCCAAACATTGAAAAATTTATCAGAGGCTGATAAAATCCATGTAATTTCATGAACAGATGATGTATTAACCTACCGTCAGACTCAAACACCACCGAAAGAATGAATTAAACAAACGTGAGCCATAACTTTGGTAGCACAATTCTAAGTGAATTGATGAACAGGTCAAGTGGTACATGAAAAAGAAAAGTATTTAGGAATAGACTAATCTCTTCAACAACAACAAGAAAAATTAATAAGCAGCTCCTTGCTCTACAATTCGCATAAGCTCAGATCTCTTCTGAGTTTTATTCTTCCCCTGGATTCTATATTTATGTCTGCAGATATGATTAAGCCTTTAACCAAGTTGTTAAAGAAGGTGAAGCAATGGGAATGGAGATCAGGACAAAACTTGACCTCATCAGCATTCAAAAAGGCTGGCATAGGTAGCCACGCAGGAATGCTATTCCAGCATGGCCGCTTCATTTGCACCTTGTTACTCCTCCAGAAGCAGTATAGGTTATGTTATCACAAAACCAAAGCAAGTCAGTCAGTTACTGTACAAAAAGGAGCATGTGGTATTCCTGGGAGACTTAACACAGTGACTCAGAAATTACGAAGTGGGTAAAAAGTGTGATTACCAAGCTCAACATATTTAGGAGTATCAATACTGTGGGCTCAGCAGAAGAGTGAACTACAAGAATTAGGTGGTCTCCAGAGCATATCATGGGTATCTCATCCATTTTGTTCACAAGAGAAGTCACTTCAAAGAGGCTAGAACATGAAAAAGGTGTGCTACTCACTAAATGGCTTCAGAATGTATTTCTGGATGAATGTGCTGGTAGACAGCTTTTCCCACTTTGAGTTTCTCTGTGAGAAAAAAACAGCCACTGGACAGCAACAGTAAAGGAACTGGAAGAAGTGTCCAACAGTAGAGGGTACCAATGAGTAATACACAGACATTTGGTTCTACATAGTTGGCACTGGAATTATAAATTTAATCAACATATATGCAACCAATATATTAGAAGCTGTTGCAGATCACAGACCACAGCAGCCCCAAGTGAATGAGGATCAAACAAATCTAGTGACAGCCATGAGGTTAGCAACATTGTTTAATGATTCAAAAAACTTCAGGCTCTCAGACAACTGCATCTAACGAGACTTTGGTGTTTGTGCATGTGGTAAAGCTGAGCATCATTACGCAAGGTCAAAACAAAATGAGTGGAGCAGAACTCTGTGCTATAACATAGGCAAATACAATCCAGAATGAAAGGGACTTGCTTGAGGTGATTGCTACAAGATTCTTTTTTCAAACAAAACATTCGGATTGTTCATGCCTAAATCTAGTTCAGATACTGACACAATAGTCTGACTTTACTCTGCTGTAAGCTTGGCTATTAAGTTTAACCATTCTGAGTTTAGAACTGTGCATCAAGGACAAGAGGCTATGGAATAGGATGGAAAGGTCAAGCCAGCCCTCTAGATGGATGCAAAAAGCAGCTCATCATGATAAGCAAAGTAAATGTGAAGGTGTTTTCAGTCTTTGGAGGACAACTGTTTAGATTACAATTTGACCAGATACGAATATGGAATTCTTCCTTCTTTTTCTAATCAGTCTGCAACTGTTTATGTCAGATCCAGCTGTTTGCATGCACACCCTATATAAAGCAACCACTACAAACTACCTCACTATGTATAACTTGCCTGAAAAGTTCTCACTCATGCACATGTAATAGAACTGACTGAAGTGTGGGATTTCAATTATAAACCTTTAAAAGGAATTCTCAAGTTTCAAAAATCACTGAAACTGTAAAGTAAATTGACTTTAATCTAGTAACTTTTGGAGTAGCTATTGTGTGGCAGTTACAGATAATAAAGCATTCAACTGTAATATCTGAAGTCTAGTTGGTTGTAAAACAAGCCACAAAAGCAATTATTACAGTGTGCTGCAATAGCAAACAAATTACTCACAAACAATAGCAATAAAGAAGGCAGGGTGTCACTTTTGATGGGAATCCCTCTTGTGTGGTTCCCTTCAGCTTCAGGAATTTTGAATTTGGTTATACATCCTGTAGTTGTAATCCTACTTACATTTTTATTCTTCATAATTTGCAAAAAGTAGAAGAGGATTAAGTGTTGAGCAAATTAAGGAAAAGCTACACCCTCGAAGAACAAAATTTGAACTACCCTTGCATCTATACATGTTATTATGAGGCCATATGAGGCAAGAAAGAGCTAATAGCTCCAAGAAGAACCACTGTTTGGTCCTGAAACATAGAAACCATAGGAAGATTCACAGCATTGCTGGATTCAGGAATAATAGCTCACAGTTTGCAGACTACTGAGAAAAGGGATTATAGCCCAGTAAATACATTATTGCTATTGCTAGTACCAAGCCATGGGCTTTATGTGAACTTTATTTTGATTTAGCAGTCATGACTTACTGGTATCTGCTTTGGGTGACCATGAGTCTGTTTTAGCTGTAAACTGCTGAGCGATCAGGAGAAGAGGGAACTATTGCATGACTTGTTGAGTGCTTTCCTCCCTTTTGCATAAAGCCGGCTCTGTGGTGGCACAGTTCTAATCCAAATGGTATCACAGGCCTAATTCTAGTCAACTGAATCCCCACGCTAAGGCCAGCTCAGATCTGAGAGAGATCCTGCCTAACCAGGACCTGCTACTGACAAAAGCGTATGGGTCACCTGGGATCTCTGTCAAACTTGTGAGCCAGTGCAAACGTCATGGGAATTCCACAACACAAATGGCAGAAGACATCTGTCTTCCAGCAACTAGAAAGCCTTTGGCTTCTGGACTGGCAATTGGAGGAAAGGCAGGATACTCTAAGGTTTATAAATGGCACACGCTTGTCAGTGTGTGCAACTTTTTTAGCCCTAGTGGCTTTTAAAGAGGTAGCCTTTTGAGTACATGAAGTTAAGAGTGTGAGAAGGATATATACTCTGGAACATTACATAAGATTGAATCAAAATTATGCAAAGATTTGGGGAAACCAAGAGGACATATGCTAGACTTTTTCACTCCAGAAGTTTTACATCAGCAACAATCCCTGAAAGGCTGACATGGTGAATCAGAGGACTATGCAGATGGAGAGGGCAAGCAGAACAGAATGACTCATAACCCAGTGGTCTTGATGCCTCAGCTGTCTGCCCACCTTTGCAACAGCACAGTGAACCATAAAGCCAACTAAGAAGTTTCAATTGATACAGTGGTTATTACTAGCTATAATTCTTCCTTAATGGTATTGCTTCCACTAAGCTAGGCTATGAAAGGAAGATCTGGGAAACTGTAGGAGGAATTCAAGCTGGTTACTCAGCAAAGGCACATCTCGTCAGTGAGGATACAGTCACTGGGGGAGGCAGACTTTAGTCAGACATACTTATTTTGAGGAATCACTACACTCCTCAGCAGCCAACAAGAAGAGAAAGTGTAGTTTTTCAAATCAGAACTCAGAAGAGGAAAGAGAAATTCCAGTGCAGGGAAAGATGAGGGAAAAATGATTCATTGAGGGAAGAGAAATTCTCGGGGTACCACACTTTTAAAGATTCAAGAAAGAGATTAACAACTTCAGTCAGGAGATGGAGGGACAAAATGGGGCATCCAATTTTACAATGGAAACAAATTTTGAATCTTTGCAATTCTTCAGGGGCAAGGATGATTTATGTGTATTTATCTGGTCTCTTCTAAAATCTTTTGACTATGCTGCAGTCACAGATTAAACTGGATTCAAATTATACTTTCTTTGATTTGGGAAATACATTTAGAACCTCATCCAAAGCATGCTGAAACCACGAAAATACACTTTTGAGGTATGAATAAGTCCCTTTATGTCTGTTACTAAATGCATGTTTAATGGTAGATATAAAATTGCTTTACTACAGAGATGAGTATTAACTCCAAAGTGTATACATGAAAAGTTTTCCTGCTTTATTCTTGTAGCCTGCAAGCAGAATGAAGTTGGACTCTTGTAGAAAACTGTAAAAAAAACAAAAAGCTTTTAAAATTAAATATCTTTATATTACATCTTTATATTATATATCTATATCTTTATCTATATCTTTAAATTCTTATTTTATAAATTCTATCTTCATATTTTTAATTATCTGTAGAAATTAAGCAGCGTTTCACCTCTTTGTAGACAAAGAATCCCACTAGTTTGTCTGACATAATATTGAATAAATGTTTTAATGTAGCTGCTAAGAAGGTAAACGTTAATAGTTGATATAAAAATACCAGCTACCACTGTTTCCTTTTTGAAAGTATATACCATATTTTAATATGAAACAATATAGGATAGGGGGTTACTATATCAATGTATTGCAATCTCAGCCTTAGCAATGAAGAAAAACAATCACAGTAAAAGAACTAAAGCTGGTTTTATCCAGTCCTTAGAGAAATAACAAGAAAAACTTAAAAAAAAAAAAATCCAAAGAAAAGTAAACACAAATGCTAACTAGTTACTCTTCTTTCAGAAATTCCTGTTTCAGCTTCTGTGCTCTCACCACCATAGTACTAGACACTTTCTAACCAGAATTAACATCATATTACCAGACTTAGGTAGTCATAAATATTGTGTCAGCTAGACAGACTTTAAATGTACTTAGCACAGTCAAGTTTAGTCTTTACTCTAGCAGTGTAATGCACACTTCTGGAGGCCTAGGATGGGATTTTTTTTTTTTTAAAGAACAACTTAACATGCTTCAGGCTTCTTTAACCAGCTCTTTGCCAGTGCACTGTTCACGTTCCCTTTTGGAGAGAAAACAGCTGTCTCTTGAAGAAGGGACAGTAACTTTGATACTGGGCTTTCTTTACCTAAGAAACCTACAAAAGATTATTTTCCCTTTGGCTAACACTGCAGTAGAATGCAATCTTAAAAAAAAAAAAAAACCAGTGTCTAAGTTGAAGGAACTGGCACAAGTTATCTTTTGTTTACTATATCAAAGTGTAATACTAAACTTCAAATTGCTCTAGAACAAAGTATAAAGCCAGTGATGTCAAGACACTTGCATGTGCATAGAGTGGACTATGAATACAAAAAAATAAGTGCCCGTATATCCCCTCTTTTCTTTTCTTACTGAATCCAGATGACTAAACACATATTTTTTTCCCCTTGGCCATTTTAAATACAGATACAAAAATAAAAGGATAAATTAAAATCTTAACACATCAGTTAACTCACAACTTCAGGTAGATTTTTTAAGCAGTTTCTTTGGGCCTGGCATTTACTTCTGTATAACCACGTCTTTGGAAATTCCACCAGCACGCCATGATATACTATCAAATATACTATCAAAGTAGAATAATATTTTCAATTGTTTAAAGAAAAGGGATTCTGGGAGAAATCCCAGTCTTAACATCAAAATGTACTAGAACAACAGAAATGCAAGGTCATATTTTTCTTGTGACAGCATAATTCATCCTCCTTTGTCCAGCTATATATATGCCAGAAAGTAGCACTGCTCTGTTTCACAGTTACCATGAGGGCAGGTATGTTAGCAGTTGTCAGTTGTCAGGAGGCCACGTACAGTTATGGTAATTAGGTCAATATCTAAGTGAGGCAGATGCCTACCAATTAAAGATTGTCCGTTTTAAAGAAAGGCAGTTGGAAGTAAAGGGTTTGAAGAGATGCCTTGTTTCTAAGTAACTGACAAAGATACAGGTATAGCAGAAACTTTCAACATGTTTCCATGAATAAATCCATAAAAACAGTCTCACAACCACAGAGGTTTTTGTAAACTAGCTCAGTGTTCGTTACAGTCCCGCTCCCAGACAACAAGATTGATTAGAGACATCTCAGGCTTAAATACAAGAGGAAAGGAAGAGCAATAAATCCAGTGGCTGATTTTTTTTTCAAATACTGTCCTAATTTTTAGACCAGTACAAGCTCATGTAAGCAGCCAAATGGCTTACATATATCCTGGATTTGTTAGACAAAAAAGGAAATTAAATGTACTGCTGTGCCTAGTATAATTATAATACGTAGCTGGTTAATTTCCATACATAGTACCTACATCTACTTTAGCAAACAGTAGAGCTGAGGACTCAATATCTACAATAACCCATGTACCAGAAGACGATTAGAACCTGGGTTACACTAGGAGTGCTCCTGCAGAGCAGCTTCTAGGTTACCTTCATCCAAAACCAACCCAGCAGAGTACTCCAAAACTATTTCAGGCTACAAACCATAGTACAGCAATTTACATTTTTTCTCAAAATCAAACAGGAAAACCATCTTTGACTTTGAGGGATTCTACATAGTGCAGCAAGAGCTGGACAGCCACTTTTCCTAGAGAGAAAGTTTTTTATTAGCCACAGCTATGCCAAGACAGCCTTCAACGAGTATGTAGTACAAAGAATATTAAAAAATGGATCTAAGACAGGATACATTAAATCAGGAAGACACTTTGGATATTAAAAAATTCAGAGATCACACAGTTTACATGGAATCACGGTTCAACCAGTGATGTTAGAGAAAGCAGAGAAGTGGGCAGTCCAGTGATTAACTAGTTGCCCGAACACCAATGAAAAGCAAATTAATGGCCTGGACTAGGGTGTGAAGGGCTTGAAGAGTTAGGTGTTTTTGCTGAGGCAAACAGACAAAGGCAAGGAGGGAGGAAGAAAGGCAGGAAGGAAGGACTGGAGGAAGTAGAAGAGATTGCATCGCATTAACTGAACTTTTCCCTGAACACGCTCTTATACATGAACACTCCTAAAGAAGATACTCTGCATGAGACACATACTCGAGTTTGTACTGTCTTACTGGGAGGAAAAGTAATCTCTGTAAAAATTAGCACTTGGAAAAAAAGTGAGGCTCCATCCATAGCAATCAAAACCCACATTTCTCATATCACTTGATCTAGTTATAGACAATAAGTATGTCCTCTCCTAGTGTTCTTGCTCAGGTAAATAAGCCATGTTCTAGCAAGGTAATTCCTCATCTCTGCTGGAAACATCACCTGATACAGACTAGAAACAAATGTCTTTGTCACAGCTGGGTTATATTGGCATCTGACGGTCATGCTGTGATCAGCAAGTTCTCTTCTTATGAAAAATATTTTGAGTCTTTCTGTTCATCTGTTTATTATCTTGATTATCCTTTGCACTGGCACTGTTTCCTCAGTTTAGCTAATGCTCTAAATAGTACAATCCGAGCCTGTGCCAAGGCATGGGAGTTAAAATACATTAAGAAGTTCAGCTGTGAACTGCCCTTGAGCCTGATGCTTCTACTTTCACTGCAGCTTACTGTGACATTTACTTTAGCAATGTTCTAGCTACTGCTGAAAACTCTCTTCCTCCTTGCCACCATTTCAAGAGTTCTACTAAAAATACAGATTGATTACATTTATCACATTTTCTTTTTCTAGATAATCAGTTATCCCAGAAAGCTATCAGATGGGTCTGGCTCAACTTTGATAGTGTAAATCCACAGTGTTTTCTGTTCACTGCAGCTGTAGTTATTTATATTTATTTAACCCTCATCCCCATTAACCTTTCCTGTCTATGAATCCCAGCGCTCAATGTGATCACCTTTCTTGACTTTTTTGGCAAAAAGTATTTTGGAAGTGCATTTTTTTAGCTCTACCTTTTTTCCCCACCTGATGGCTGTATGTTTTTCCTTATGCTACTTCTCCATAGGTGACTGGAGGATATCTGTGTTTTGTTCTAAAATAATGAGGATTTTCATTTTCAAGACTGAATGCACATTTTAAATTTTTTGCTCATCATAGCCAGTAAATACCTATTGTATTACTTAAATTGAAATGAGGTTCAATAACTTCCCTGGAGAAAATAATGGGGCCCTAAAGGAAAGAGGTAATTTTTGTTTCTAGACAGAGGTAGACTGTGACAAATGCCATGGTTTGCATCTGCATATCAGTTCCAACTAGTGGGAAAAAGACTGTGTTAAAATTTTTAACCTCGGAGGGGATTTCATGTTTTAAACTGTATTTTCCAAGGACT
This sequence comes from Myiozetetes cayanensis, assembly GCF_022539395.1. NCBI lineage: Eukaryota > Metazoa > Chordata > Aves > Passeriformes > Tyrannidae > Myiozetetes > Myiozetetes cayanensis. Next base: position 48,282,984 of record NW_026087742.1, on the reverse strand, counting down.
GCTCTCTTTACATTTTTGAAAAGAAAAAAACCAACAAAACATTAAGTGTTTTCAACATACTGCAGCAGTCATGGTGGGTCAGCAGTAGTTGACTGGCAAAAGGGAATGAAGAGCCACAGGATGTGGCTACTCAACATCCATGATATCTGACATGGGACATGGCCATTTGCTTGCTCTGGTTTTACAGGACCATTGCAGCTGCTACTGACCAGCCTTGCAGGGGGGAACCTCAGCTGCTTTCCTGTGTCAGAAGACTCAGCTCACCACCCAGAAAAACCAGTGGAGAACATGAGACACAGGTCTTCCCCACAGACACGCATAAGGTACTACAAGCCTGAAGTAAGGGAGATTTAGGCAAAATTTGCATATGATCTAGACCCTCTGTCAGAGCCCACTATCTGAGAAGTCACAGGAACACAAAGCATCTGTCATCTATTCCACCTTTTCAGACTCTCATTAGGCTAAAAGTCTGTCTACAAAAAGTCTGGGTTTGAGTTTGTCACCACAGGTTTGTCTATAACCCCACAGACAGAAATGGGGCAATTATTGTATTTTTTGGTCATAGGATGAGAGATACCATGCTCACTACTCTTCACAACTTGTAAAAGGATCCTAAGATGGCAAACTGAAATGTAGATGTCTCTGGTTAACATGTCCTAAAATTAGCTCAAGTGTGACTGCTCTCCTCTGTGTTCATTTCCACAGTCTGTAAGGGAGATGGCTGCACTGTGATGAAGCATCTGCCTAGCAAAGCACATGCACTGCATTCCTTCATCTTCACCCAGCCATCACCAGCTCTCATGCACCACTGCTGTATGACCCTGGCACCCAACACTTTAAATTACAATGGTCTACACCAAAGGATTCCAGGCAGCCAAGGACAGCTTAGTCCATGTCTTGACTCACTAGTTGTGGTGCAGAGCCAAAGTACACACAGCTCCACCCCTGGTCAGCCCAGTGGACAGCTGGCTCAGAGCTGGAGAACAAGTTCTAGCTGCTCTTCCCTCTGGGATCACTAGGAATGCTGCCAAACCACTTTAAGAGAAATATCTTTACTCTAAACTGCATTTTATAATGGTTATTGGAAAGCCAGCTATTGCAAGGCCAAGCAGATGCCAAACTGTGTCTCAGAGCTGATGCAAACACTGCCTGGAAGACAGCATGATGATGATACTTCTAAACTCTGGGGCAGGAGTAATTTTCCATGCTACAGCCTCACTCAAAGTAGCACAATGCCCTACTCCTGTCAGCTGTAACTCGGGGTGGAAATGAACCCCAGGTACTTTAACATTGTTTTTTCAGCTGTCGGGTATCATTTGCTATTGATAATCTTTGCAGACTGAAGACTGCCCAGTTGTCCCCACAAATTATTTCCATGCTGTACACGAAGGTGAATGGGAGGACTCTGCAGGCTGTAACCTCCATCCAGCTCTCCTATTAGCACCATGAAGAGGAGCTCAAGAGCTGGGGCCAACTGACACCAAAACCAACCATTCTGTATGGGCCATGTCCACCCTTGGTTAGGCATACTGCTTTTATTGCATGCTCTCCTGTGTCCTCAGTCTGGATGAGACAAGCTGATAAAAAAAATTACTTGCGCATCTCACAGACTACTCTTCAGTTAAACCATCCATTTCACAGTCAACCAAACAAAGACCATTTTTTCATCTACAACAGGTATTTTTCTGTATCCAAACTACCATGTTATGCTACAGGTGCAACAATCTACCTTTTTTCCAGCATTTACATTAGCAGTGTCATTCCACCAGTACAGAACTGCAGTGGTTTCACTGGCCACACTCCAGAATGGCACCTACTCTCTATCTGTCTCCTAGACATACCCTAACCTTTGAAGATTTTGAGACATAAAACTGAGACTCTGGGCTGCTGCTTCCCAAACCTATGCTCAGTTACTGTACAAACCAGTAGTGAATTATTCAGTGGTGGGATCGATAACAAATCTTACCAGAAACATAAAGTGGGGACTGAGAAGGTACTTTTTCTGACTCTCATAGGAGAATAACAGTAGAATATAAGAATCACTGCAACAGGTGAGGTGGTCCAATCCATCTCATTACCACTGAAGCAGTTCCAGAATAAGGTGCTTCAGAGAAAAATCTTCAGCTGCTTGCACCAGTCACTCAAAAATCTGGAATTACTTTACTACATAACAAAAAACTGAGCCTGTCTGGCAGCTTGTCATTGCTACTGTTTCTATCTTATGTCCAATGTCAGTGCTTGTGCCACAGCAAGACTCACCCTCTGACAGTCAACAGTTTATTCTGGTAAATTACCTATTTGACATACCAATTAACTCCCTTGTCTCTCTGTACCTCCTGGTATAATTTTTTTCCCCTAGATACTTCATATATTTCACTCATAGATTTCTATATGTCCTCGGGTCTAGAAAATGCTAATACCCCACAAGTCTTTCCAGACCCTCCAGGTCCTTTCCCACACTGGGAACACGCTGCTCCAACATATGTTTGACCCTTTCCTATTTCTCTTTGTCTTTATAATTCAGTGTTCCATACTCACTTCATTCCTAAATAAATATTCCCCAGAAGCACTCACACAAAGTGAACAATCCCTCGCCCAAACAAGGAAAGAAGACATACTAATCATCCAGTCTTAGCTACCTGCAATATTGTAACTTTTAGCCCTAATAATAGCTAGTATATGCCCCCTCCTGGAGAACAGAAGGCTCCAGAGAGACATTTTAACCCCTTCCAGTGCCTAAAGGGGGCCGACAGGAAAGCTGGAGAGGGACTTTTCACAAGGGCGTGTAGAGATTGGACAAGGGGGAATGGCTTTAAACTGAAAGGTTTAGATCAGATATTTGGAAGAAATTCTTCACTATGAAGGTGGTGAGGCACTGGACAAGGTTGCCCAGAGAAACTGTTGATGCCCCATTCCTCAAAGTGTTCAAGGTCAGGCTGGACAGAGTTTTGAGCAACCTGATGTAGTGGAAGTTGTCCCACATGTAGAAGCCTAGAAGATAAGCTGTGGACTCTCCGACTTTTGTCATTCCCTTCTGACCATGAGCATCTATGAATTTTGAGTGTTCCCTTCCCCTCAAGGGTGGGATGCCACATCAAGGCAGTGGGGTTGGAACTAAATGATCTTTTAGGTCCCTTCCAACACAAACCCCCTATGATTCTGTGATTCTGTGTTTGTGGCAAATCCCAAGATATTTAACACACGAAAAAACCCACCAAATGTTCCAGATGTCATAGTGAGCCACAGGAATAAACCAAGAAAAATCAAAGATATTATCACAATCCCAAACCCTTGCAACAGAAGGCAAATTATTTAGGTAAAATGTCTTAATTATCCTGGGAGCCTGGCCATGGCATGAAGGAAAGGAAAAAAAAAGAGGCCTAACAAGAAACATCACTGTTCCTTAATAATTTAAATTCTTTCCTGACCACCAGTCAAGAGCCCACAAAACCAGATCCCACAGGCTGGCACCAGTATGGTATTCATACCTACACTCATCCCTCTGGTTTCTACAAACCTATTCCAAATTACCAGTAACATGGGAAACATTACTCTCCAGAAGAGTCCAGCTTGGGTAAAGTGGGACTGGTGTGGTTAAGGGTTCTTGCCTTCCATGACTTAGCATTACAATGCTCTCTCTATAACCATTTCACCACCAACCCATTTTGAAGAGGCCTCTATTTCATTACCCTAAACTGGGCTGTGGGAAAACGCTGTTTCTGAGCTGCCCTGTGCCACAGTTTGCTGGTTCTAATATTCAGAATCAGAATGACTGTGCCAATTTGATGCTGCTGTTATTAGAATTTTTCCCTTTCAAGAAACTGTCTCCTTCAAGTACCACTTTTCTTTTTACCAGAAATAGGAAACAGGAGCAGGATAAATGACTGAATAATTACAGTTTCACAGAAAAGTGGCACAAGCAGCCCAGCTACAAACACAAGACACGGAGTAACTGCTACAGTGCAAGAATTCTGTCCTGACAGCTCTGTTTTATTTCTTTCATCAAAGAAGAAAAAGCATCAATCTGCAGCTTCAATAAGTCAGTCATATTGCAGCAGGTTACACAGCAATTTCACAAGGGTAAACTGACCCAATTTGAGGCACTGGGCACTCATCCAATGAAAGAATACAGAAGGTAGAGTGTGAAATGACTGACTGACTCTCTATAACAAAATGAAATTTTTCAGTATCACATTAAAATGGAAAACCAAGACTTTTCACAGCAAAATTACTGATTTCTATTTCCCCTAGTTCTCAACTTTTTCTGGAAAACTGAAGTCTCTCAAATATTTTAGTTTCAATGAATCAGCAAATTCCAGTTTCAAAGGGTTTAGATCTTTCTGACTTTCTCTAATTACATTATATTACTTTGTGAATTCAGGAGGTATTAGAAGATTAGAAAAAGCTAGCTGATACAACAGAGGGGTATGAAGAAAAAAGGTGGGGTTTTTTCCTACCAAGCATATAATTAAGATGCAAAATTGCAGCTGAATCATATTCCCACAGTTCCATTCTCTTCCCTGCATGATATATCCCAATATTCTCTTCTCATTCAAAACAAGAGGCATGTTCATGGTTGGGACGGGAAGTAGGATAATAAACAGAGTTCAAGAGCTCCTTCAGTGTATTTCCAAGGTCTTACACTTTGTGCTCAGAAATGCTGCTTGAATATGGGAATGCACATTTTCTTCAAGACAAGAGGAATACATCTGTTCAACTTGTTAATTTACTTAAGTTCTTGAAAGTGACAGGGTTCCCCAAAAAGCTATAGGAAAAATCAATTCTCACTTATTTTCCTTAGGCTCCTTTTAGAAACCCAGACTTAATGTAGCATCCCTCTTTGGTTTTGCAGACTGCTCACTGGGTTCCCCACTCCCAGTACTGGTGTCAGTGTGGGGACAGCAAGTGGACATCATAACAATGCAGACTCCCTGAATTAGGCCCCATACTTGTGAATCATGGTCTGTGATTTCCTTAAATCACAAGTCAGCTTCCTCAAAAAAATTCACATGACATTTATTAAAAAAAAAAAAAACAAACTAGGAATGACTCATCCAAAGGGAGTCCAGGCTGTCTCATTTCACATCAAAGTTTAATTTTCAATGCTTAATATACACACAAAAATACAGTATTGTCCCACAGATCCAGCTCCTGCATTCCCACTTATTGCCAGGCACCCCCACATCTCACCAGATCCTCATGCATTGTCTGTTTTCCTAATACTCCTCTTTCCTATCCCCCTATGTTTTGTTACGAGTCTTTCTGGCCGGGGTTTTGCCTGCTGATGGCACACGTAACTGGTGACGGACATTCTGTTCTCTCTGCAGCATCGTTTGTACCCAAGTTAACACTGCACTATGACAGGAAAAGAAATGAAGAATTAAAGAAGTACTACAAAAAGTGTGTCATCACTGTACAGTGAGCGGTCAGTTGAACGGTTTTTTCAAACATGAGGTCGGAATTTTTGCATTGAATTTTAAACAAAATGTTATTACTTTCAAAATAAAAGATTAAAACGTTAAAAAAAAATTTAAAACAAATCACTCAGCCTGACATTGCAATATAGTCACAACCTACTTTCTCAAAAGAAAAGACATGCTGCATAATTCTACCATTTCCATACATATTTGAGCTAAGGAACCATAATTAGAATAATTAATCAATAACTATGTTCCACAGTTCCATGCCTGCAGCAAAAAATTATTTTATTTCTTAAAATGTTGAAAGTTAAACAAACAAATTGAGTAAACATTGCCCTCAGCTCTGAAAAACAAGTGATACAGTGGAGCTACTACATATTCAAGAGAACAAGAAAAAATCTGACTGAAAAAAGGCATTGGAAAATCACTGTGAACTCCTACCAGAACGTGTGACCAACAGCTATAAGTCTATCCCCTTTCCCCACCCGACCATTTGATGTCTTCTCTAGAAGCAAGATCAAAACAAACAGAGGCTACTGTCTTCCCAACTGTAAAGCAAATAGCTTGTAAAATATAATCCCAGGGATACCAACATATTCTAGCCTTTAGTAAGGGCATTAACTGATTACTTACAAGAGGATTCCCAAGTTGACTTCTGGAGTCAAAAAATTGCAAGGCATTTCTATAGTATAATCTCTCCTGGCCAATTTTAAACTATTCAGCTGTCTTTAGAGGTGTGCTAAGCTGACTAAAACAAAAGTCAAATCTCAGCTGTCAATGTGAGACCTCAAATGCAAGTAATACAATTATCATGTGCAGACTGAAGTCACAACCCCCTGGAAATGCGCATGGCTCCCCTTGCTGAAGAACATGTCACAGGGTGTCTTGCAGCACTCCCCAGTTTTTCAGCCTCCCAGGCTATCCAGATCCTGATATGTGCAAAAGCCCCTGTGCTTTCTTCATGCAGATGTCACAGTGACCCAGCTGTCTGTGGTTCCAGTCCCTTGGATCCTACACCAGCTGTTGTAAACAGCATCTGTAAAGATTTCAGTAACTGGGAGAATTTAGAATATGGGTTGGTTTGTTTTTAGGGGCATGCTTTTGGGGGCTTTTTTTCAGAATCAAAACAAAGCTAAACGTTAAACTTTTGCAGTTCTCCATAACACAGAACACTCTCTCTTCTCAAATTAAACACATAAAAATGAAGCAATACAAATGTGCTTCAACGTGGCCAAATCCAGAGGTTCTTAAAATGCTTTTTCTTACTCCAGTATGTCAAAGGACCTTCCCTGACAAATCTCCAGGGAGACATATCAAAAACTTAACAGGTCAGGCTTTTTATGAGTGTGTTGCACTATCAGATTTGACTTGAAGCTAACACAGTAAGCCAGAAGTTGTCATTACTGATAACCTAAACAAGCTGTTTACTGTTTAATATATTGGATTTCATTTCTTTCACTGAACTGTGTTTCCAGAATTAAGTCATGCCATGTATCATTCTGTTATGAATTTGCAAGCAAAGAGGAAGAATACACGTTTACCGGTACTGTCATGTCCACTGCCACCAAAAACATCATGTCTCTTTTCTCAAACTGCTCTAACTGCCTGAAAAGATTTTTGTTCCTACCATTAATACTGAAAGGCCATTACAGCAGCTCTTTCCTGCAAAGCTATCCATGACTTCTAAAAGTCAGTCTAATTGTATTGATAAAGAACTTTTATCTTTGTGTGTGTGTGCGCATATGGTCTTTCAACTCTGAATTTTTATCCAGTCATATTTATGTCCAGGAGTATTTACAAAGTGCATCAGTGTGAATCTAACTCCTTCCCTTCCTTGGTATCATTCATCTCCTACTCATCCCATATTACTGAAGGCTCCAGTCCCTTACCATGACCAACATCACTTTCTTCTTATGGGCTTCATTATTCTTCTTTCTTGACAACTCACCTCTTTCTGCTTACACATTCTCTCTCAGGTGAAGTAATTCATCTCCTCCTCCAGCAGCTAGTCTCTTCTTTCACAGTCATGTTCTATGAGTCACTTTCTCCATCAGAGATCTGTCCAGTCTTCATTTCAATAATTTCCTAAACATCCTGAGATGTTATCTACAACCCTATTCTTCTGTTCCATTCTTCTGATTTCATCTAGTATCAGCATTCACAGTTTTACCTGTGACAGTTTTCTATATGCTTTGACAGGCAAATATGCAAGCATAAGTAGTTTTATTTGATATTAAAACCAGAAATACACATCCTGTAATTGCTACAACCTGTCCTAGGATCATAGATTCACAGAATGGCTTGGGTTGGAAGGGACCTTAAAGATCATCTAGTTCCAACCCTCCTGCCATGGGCAGGGACACCTTCCACTGAGACCAGGTTGCTCAGAGCATAGAAACAAGGTGAAATGGAAACTGGAGAAGTTTGTCATAAAAAGGAATGCACAGTAACACGAGTTCTATCACACACTTTACTTTGGACTCCTCAAAACTACAACAAATACGGGATATCTTCTGCTTGAGGAAAAAGGCTGAAGGGGAGAATCAAGAATATCTCACACTTTATAAGGCTCTATTAATGCACAATGAAACAGTATCAAGGAGCAGACAGCTTCACATTCGTACCCAGTAAGACTTTATCAGATGTGATTTTTATGTCGCCAATGTATATATTTCCTATAATCTCTAAAAGGTTTTTCAAGTTGTAGAACCCCTACACTTGAGGAAGGTCCACTCTTGAACTCTTCCTCTTACACTTGATTCTCCTTGCAGTCCTGATATTTCTATATTTCTATAACTAAAAATCAAAGTACACTGTAAAGATAAGAAACTGCTTTTTTTTGTTACAGTGCAATATTGGAAAACAACAAGGAGAAAACAGTAAGGAGAAAGTTACTAATACTATCTTTGGAGCTAATTTCATAATGTGTTTAACACATTTTAAAATTAAAAACAATTCAATGGTTTTTCTTTTGATGATTAGAGCTTGAAAAAGGTTCACCATAGCTTTTAATATAATTTATGAACATAGTATAACCTTTGGTAGCTACTGGCACAGAAAACTGCAGGATCAGATGTGAACTTGCACTATGGCTTCACTGTGCTTCTTTGTCATCTCTGACATTCGAAAGATACCTGATTCGAATAAATTATGATTAGTATAATAACTACTGTAAATATATACTACCCAACTGATACTCAAAACCAGAGCACAACCAATTTCTTCTTTGAATTAGGTCTTAAGAAAGAAAGAATAGAAAAAAATACTATTACTTAGAATTATTCCTCCTTTTTCCTAAAAATTCTATATGTGTTCCCAACTATTTGTTACTTTCAGGAAAATCCCAAACCACTTGCACTGAGTGAAAATTTGAAGGCTGCCTGAATTTTGAAAGAAACGATACCCACCAAGAAAAGACCACTCTCCTATGCTGAAATTACTGATACTTTATTAGGTTTAGCACTGAAGGTCAACAAAAGAGTACTTACCTTTTGTTTTGGAAAGAGTTTTAGAATAGAAATAAGTCTGTTGCCATGTGACTGGTTTCCAGGCAGCAGTTCCACTCACTTCTTCAGGGAAACGACATGTTCTTCTGTTTCTGCAAATGCTGTTTATATTGAGTAAATCCAAGTATGTTCAACTCAGGCAACATACTGTGAACCATTAATAAAAAAAAACGCATTTGCAAAAACCAGAACATAATACACTGACCTCTCTCAACTCCTGCCTGGAGAAAGAGATGCATCATATACATGACAGATTGCTGGCATTACGTTTTCTGGCTGTTGCCTCAAGAAAATGCCAACTTTTATGAAATATACTTGATCCATTCCATTTATTTTGTGAATAAACATGTATAACTTCCTCCACTTCTTACCACATATGAAGGGCTTAGACATCAAAAGTGACGTTTCAGTGGAAATACTATAAGAGGGTGACATTTTCACTGAATACTGATCAACATCCCTCAATAACACACCAGGGATGCACTAATAAAATCTTTTTTCTTATGAGATTTTTACACTATTTTTACTTGCTCCTGTTTATTTAAAAGTGTCTCTTACTCTTTCCATTTAGCATCTATTATGATTCACTTAGGGAAGCTCAGAAAAATTAAAGGTAATTAAAAAATTCAGTACAATATGATGAATCCATTCAAGCTAAAATCGAATATCATTACTTAGACCAAACTTTTCATCAGCCCTGAACTGAACAACCCAAATTGAATCAAAGTCTTATTTGATTATTTCTTCAGATAATAAATAAGTCGCTCAGAAAGACAGAGCCCAAAATCCACATTTATATCTGTCGAATTTTAAAGAACTTAAAGGAAATTATTTTGCCTTTTAGTCTAATTAACATCCAGGAAAATAAATTAGTAGGCATCAGCTTTCACTAGCTTTAGCTTTCCACTTCTGTGAGTCTTTGGTTTGAATACATGCTGAGAGAAGACACTCAAAACTGCATCTTGTAAATAAGGGGAAAAAAGTCAGAAAACATGCATATTAAGATGTAGTCTGCTAATTTGCTAAGAATCAAACATTTATGACAACATATTTTATCTTTAAAAACCCAAATATGTTCTGCAAGCTCAGTTTCCCTAGAAAAAAATAAAATACAAGACTGACACAAAGAAGGAAAAAAAGGATTAAGAAGAAACCTGGAACCAGACACTTTTGGTAATGTAAGACAAAAGCTGCAAAAGGTTGGGCAACTGAAAGGGGATTTTCTTTATGTGGGATGATACAACCACATCTTTTCTGGTGGGTCTATTAGGACTGTATCTTCCAGCAACACCATCTGGTGCTGCACACATCCTGCAGCTTATGTGATAAAGCAGTACTACCGTACATCCTGCTGACCCAAATCAAGGCTGTGCACACTCCTGAGAACTGACCAAACTCACCTACAAAACCATATGCAACCCACAGACACACACCGAAGAACATCATTCAGGTTGCAGTCAATCACTCAAGAACTATGTAAGACAAGAATTTCACTTGTGCGTGGAAATGTAATTCATTCTTTACCTTGTATGGTAGAACTTAATCTTTCCTTACACAATTACATACACGTTATCTATGGATATCAGGCTGTGAAGAAACCGCACTATGTAGCTTCCTCCTTCATTGCTTCCACAAGTTGAAAGGTTTAATATCAATAAGCTATGGAGATATTAAGAACGAAAAGGTGGCTTTCAGGGTTAAAGCTGTTCTCTTCTCTCTGCTGAAGAGTTAGGCTCTACCTCTGCCTCTGCAGAGGACTCCTGCCCAGAGGAGTCAAGAGATGAAAGCATCTCTGCATATACTGCATGTCCCTGATCTTCTCTGTAGGTGAGCTGAGATGTGGGGATCTGACTTGTAGAAGAGCTGGAACTATAACATAACTCACCAATATGCTAAAAAGGTGACATGCCAGGAGAACAAGGGCACTAACAACCAGTGAACACTTTGGGTCTTAGTTACAACTGTGTTTCAGTTCCTCATTCATGAAACATGGAAAACCCCCCCCTTCCAGTATCATGCCACCTTGCACTGTGCATAAAAAGAAATGTGCACTCCTGTGAAAATCCTGACGGACAATCACCAGAACAAAACTAACAGTAAAGTTCTGTCCCTAAACCAAGTATTAGTAGACTTTCCTGGTTTAATTATACTTTTTATATGGTGTAGGCAAGTCTGTGCCTCAGTTTCTCATCTGTTCAGTAGAAAAGCACCTTCTTTCTCAAAGCTTTAGCAAGAACAAGTCCCTGCTTGAGATTATGAGGGACTCTGATACTACAATGATGCTGGATATACTCAAGAAGGAAACACGGTCATGTGCACAGCATGGTAACTAAATGAAGAGCTTAAAGTTTTCAGGACCAGGAATTTTATCTGAAATTTTACTCACATTTTCCCCATCTACATTTTTCCTTTTACTTATGTGTAGCACTAAAGAAAGTAATGCAGGGAAGTGGCAAAAAGCCAAATAAGGCATGTGTTGTTTTCTTGGTGTTCATGTCTAATATACAATACTCATTAGGATACAATTCCTGCCAGTAAGTGTACCTTGAGCTGATGGACATTAGCGGAGTTTGTGAATGTGTATTAAGGTACAATAGCTCATGCCTTAAGGGTCACACCATTCCAGTTATCCTGAAACCTTTCTCCTGTCATTGGAAGGATTTGTGCACAGTTAATTCTTTCTGAGAATTCACAATGGTTTCTCCCAGCAAATACTACAAACACTAATAAAACTCAAATATAGCAAACTATTTGTGCCACTTACTAGACTAATTGGGGAACTGAATGTCTCTTTTCTCAAAAAGCGTTCACACTCAAAAAACCCCCACACTTTGTCAAGAAAACCTCTCTAAAACATTTCAGCCACATCTAACATACATCTCCATTAAGTCAGTAAGATTTTTTCATCAAATACATGAATCCCCTATACAGTCTTATTTATTAAGCATTTCCAACTTAGCAAGCTAGCGCTGGACTGGCGCAGCCCAGTGCATCCCCTCTCCCACCCACAACGGCAATCGAACTGCTGGGGTCAGGATTGAACATTTCTGCAAAATACACAGAGTGCTTTAACTCTGCACCTTTCCACCAACTCGAAATAATCACAGCTACAAAGTTCCTGCCTCCCGCCTCTGGGTTTGGCCATCCTTTGCCCATAGATCTGCTGCCCGTACTCTGTCGGGTGCACTGATTTGTCTTCCAAGCCAGTGGTCAACCAGGGAACAGGTCTGCCAACGGGGCGGACGAAGGGCGGCCTCCGCAGCCTCCCCCTTGGCACGGCCTGGGGGCCAAGGAGCTGCCAGGGCCCCTTCCCGCCAGCCGCCGTTTACCTGGAGCAGGTGGTGGGCCGCCAGGTATCCCAGGCGCGGGCCTCCCTGCACGCCGGGCGGCAGCCGCCCCGTGCCGTAGCCGTGCCAGGCCACCACGTAGGGGTTGTCCATGGTCAGCCAGTAGCGCACCTGCCCGCCGAAGTGCCGGAAACACAGCTCGGCGTAGTCGTGGAAGAGCTGGGGCAGGACGGGGCTGGCCCAGCCGCCGAAGGCGTCCTGCAGGGCCTGCGGCAGGTCCCAGTGGTACAGGGTGACGACGGGCTCGACGCCCACCTCCCGCAGGCGGAGCAGCAGCCGCCGGTAGTGCTCCAGCCCGGCGGGGTTGGCGGGCGCCGTCCCGTTGGGCAGCAGCCGGGACCAGGACAGGGAGAAGCGGTAGTGGGAGACCCCCAGGCGCCGCAGCCCCTCGACGTCGCGGAAGAGGTTGTTGTAGCTGTCGCTGGCCACGTCGCCGCCCACGGGCCCCGGCGGGGCGGCCCCCGGCGGCGTGGCCGGGCGGTGGGCGAAGGCGTCCCAGACGGAGGCGCCCTTGCCGCCCTGGCGCCAGCCGCCCTCCGTCTGGTAGGCGGCGCTGCCCGCGCCCCACAGGAAGCCGTCGGGGAAGGTGTCGTGGAGGAAAAGCTGGTCCTGCGGGTAGGGCAGCCGGGCGAAGCGGGACCAGGTCCTCGCTCCCTGCCCCGGCGCCCCCCGCCCCGGCCGCCCCAGCAGCAGCAGCAGCAGCAGCACGGGCAGCAGCGGCGCGGCGAGGGCCATGCTCCCGGCGGGGCTCCGCGACGGTAGCGCCCGCCTCCCAGCTCCCCGCCGCCCCATTTTATCTCACCTCGCCCCCCCTATCCCCCACGCCCCGGTGGGCACGGCCATTAATAATTACCTCGGAGCTGCCGCCTGCATCCTTCCTGGCCGGTTCCATCGGGGAGAGCTGCCGCCGGGCAGGAGACAGGGTGTGAGACGGGGCGGGCGGGAAGGAACAGGGAAGTGGGGTGTGGGATCCTCGGGGAGAGGTGGACCCTCTGTTCCCCTCGGGTTCGCCTGTGTGTTACCCCCAGGGCCCCCTAGGGTGAGGATTCCCGTCCGCGGGCGGCAGGCGCAGCCCCGCAGACCTCCGTCTGCCCCGCCGGGCGCCCGCACCTCGATGCGGCTCCGACAACCCCTCGGAAGAGGGACCCTCGCCGCTACCCTGCACCCTTTCCCCGAAATGGCTTTTCTGAGGAGCCCGCGGAAAGACTCGACGGCCGAATCCGTCTTCTCTGAGGGGCTGAGAGTAGCCCCGTCCCGTCCGCCGGTGCAGTGTCGGGGAGTCTGGGGTCCCTGCGCCGGGCCGAAGGAGGAAGCGATTCGCGGGGCTGGGGGAGAAAGGCGAGGAAATAAAACGGATTTTCCCTTCACTCAGTATTTCAGTCGTGCTTCCTTGGTAAGACACGTCGCACCTGCGATCTCTCATGTAACAGTAGTTGCAGAGAAACTCGTTGTCCAAGGACATCATACACTCACTCCTCCCCGCCCCCTCCCCGGGAATTCATGGGCTGTCACCTCCCAGTAACAACACTGTTTTTCCTAGGAGCAGGAGCTTGGTGTATTTGGTTGCTTACTGCACACAAAATAAGTTCCCATTAGAAATGCCTCACGGATCTGTGCGGGGAGGAAACAGATTGAGCTAAGTTTGATTGCTGGGTTACGCTTCTTAAGTTACAATTGAGCAGGCGTGATGCGTGGACTGCTCTTTAAAGGATGCTCTCTAACTGCCACAAAACAATCAAGACTGCGAAGCAAGAAATAGCCCCACACGTTGCAAAACCTGGTATTCAGTTGTGTGAACTCAACGTGTTTTGGGACATCTAAGAATAGACCATCTACTAGACAGGCTGTTAGGGTCAGGGAGGTGTTCCCAGGAGATAAAGCTGTTGTTTAACTACAGATCAAGGCATTTAGATAATTTCATTTTATTTTTAGAAAATAAATGCCCTCGGAGGAAAATTACAGGTAATTGCTAATAATGAGTCGGTGGGTTTAAACACGAATTGTGATCTGACAAAAGTTTCTTCTAGTGCACGGAATGGGCTCTCACTCCTCTCAAGTGCAGGCAGGGCATTTGCCATGCCTGTTTCTAGAACTTCTGTCTTTTCTGCACATATTCAGATCAGTTTTGGGGATTGATTTTTGCTGTTTTTAAAAAAGAGACCAAAGAAGAAGCAGGCAGAATTAATTACCATTGTTGGTAATTAATTAATTGCTCTGTTAGAGGGATGGAGGTCTGATGGAGCTCTAGGGGACCATCAATGCCCCTTCCCTAAGGAAGTTTGTGGGGTGGGAACAGGGGGAAGCAGGCCCTGAACCAAGGCTGGTCATTGTCTGCCAAGAGTGAGTTTGGGATACAGTCTGACAAGGTGCTGAAATTCCATTACAGGCAACAGGAAAAGGTGTTTAGCATCACCTGCTAGTTACTTCCAGAAGCTGGACGTTAGTTGTTACATGCACAGGGGCATTGCTGCAGTTGTCCCTGTGCAAGGAGAGAAGAGTCAGGTCCTGTTCATCTACAGACCTGATTTCAGGGAAAGTGTAATGCTTTCACTGGATCTCTGCCAAAGTACCTTAGAAATTGGGATATGGAGGCATGTCTCAGAAATACCACAGCCTAAAATAGGGTATTAGTGATGCTAAATCCATTGATAACATTTAAGGAAAAGTAACACCTTGGGTCTCTGGGGACAAAAGATTTTGAGATACAACTTGAGTCTCTTTTCATATGCTAATTATTAACTAAAACCTACATCAATCCTATTTGTACTTGGGCAGCCCCAATAAGTAGGCACTTAGTTGAATCTCCTTCATTAGGAGCTCATTTTTTCCAGAGCCTGTCAGCAGTCAAAAGAAAGAAATAGCCTCATGGTGTTACTCTAAGTCAGTCTAGCCAAGATGTTTGCCAGCTTCTGGAAAAGGCTACCTTCTTCAAAAACTGTCCAGGAAGCCTACAGTGACTGTGCTTCTGATGCAAGGAGACCATTTTTGAGGGACAAAATCTGACCATAAGTTCCTGGCACAATGCTGTCACTTCACCTGCATGTCTGTTGGATGAAAACTTTTTTTAGTTTATTTGAGGGTTTATTTAGTGCAAATGACAGAAAATGTGCAATGTGGCTTCCAATTGCTTGTGTTTCTTTCTTACAAAGAAAGCTTGGTTTTGTGTTTTAGGACAACACAATCACTGACTGCTCTGAGCCAATATATTTTTTTCTAACAGACAGCCTAACAAATTGTGCAATATTAACCATGCAGAAAGGTCAGCCAAACACTTGCAGACATCCAGGTCTCCCTCACTGCCTCTTGAGTTCAAAGCATGGCTCCACTGGGTCTGTCTTGCTGAGCAAGCACAATTCAAACTCTGTCCCAAATAAGCAGATCAAGATTCAACTTTCAGCCTCTTTGTATTGGTGACTACTGAACATTCAACTTTTGATAATACATGAGTGTCAACATAATTTTCCCTCAGGCTTTGCTGAGATTTTCTTTACTAGGTATCCATTCAGTGCGTGCAATCAAATTTGGCAGCCTTCAGACTAAGCACTTCTGTTTCTGTCTCAAAGAGCTTGAATCTTCTGGGATACTTAATTCTAGGTAAAATAACTCTATTTCTGCTTTAGATTCATTTAACTGTTTTCTCTGAGGTCATATCATGCACTGGCTTCAATATAGCAAACCCATTCCTCATTTTAAAATCTCCACAGAAGAGCTAACGGTCGTACACCAGTAGCATCCATCACGGAACAAGTGATCTCTGTGCCTGTAACCACCATCTTCTGTTTTAATGCCCCTTCTCTGTTTACCAGCATACTTCCAAATGGGTGTAAGCATACAGTCAGTTGAAAATAGCCTTGTGTAATAGATTTACAGTCTCAGCATTTCATCTCAAGACACAAAAGTTTTCACTAACACTTGGGAAAACTGCTTAAAAAAATCACTGCCTGAATTAGATGAGCATTTTCTCTACTGCTTCCATCACTGCATAATGATACTACTTCTTCATTCTGTCCCTTAAATGCAAAGTGCTAAGCTGTCAAATTGTACTTCCACTTGCTGATCAATAGCTGTTTCCAGTGGAAAGCTGTGCAATAGCATTCTAGATTTACCTTCTCAGAATTACTTTAGAGACAGTTAGTAACTGATTTTATTGAAATTAGAAACATGGTGTTGTCAGTTCCAAAGCACACCTGCTGGTGTAATGAATGCAGTGCTGAGGAATGCTTGGGAAGATGTTGAATTCTCTTCTCTTCCTCTCTTCTGGCCATAAGTACCAAATCACTCTCATCTCCACTTTTTTTTTTTCCTTTCTTTTTTAGCTGGAAAGCGTGGTACAGAGCTTCAAATGCCATTTTTTTTTTTTTTTTTTGAGTCATAGCAACTCTAGTCTTCTCCTGTTGTTTCAATTATCATAAATTCCTTTTATGTCCTAAAGAACTCTGAATAAGTTCCAAAGTCTAGTGTGAGGTGGGAAATTAGAAACCTAAACTGTAATCATTTTCTCTTTACCCTGTTGTAACTGTGTCTCCAAGAAGTGGGCAAACCTTGAACATCCCCTTATAGGAAAAGGGGAATTTTAAATACTTTGGCCCTTCTTACTTTTCAGGGTAATGGGGAGTAACTTCAAGGCAAGCCTAGAAATTCATATTTTATTCACATTGGACTGGAATGACAATCTGTAACCTGGGAGGGGACACATACGGTGTCTGGATGCTTCCTTGTACATGGGTGACTGGGGCTGCAAAGCCTTCCAAGTCTTACAAACCCTCCATCAGGGGAACTAGGAAACATGTTTCAAACCCTGAATCATAGAAAGTGATGGCAAAGGGAAGAAAGGTGAAGCACCATCTTGGAAGGCCATTTGAAAATGAAATCTTGTAAATGCTGTTCATAATTCTGGGAGACCACAAACACTTCCCATTACCCAGATGACAAGACAAGAGTTTGTAGATGATCTCCCTGTATTCAAAAGTGCTTTCTTTACTGATGAAAGAAGGGTTGGGCAAACATAGAAAGGAAAAGAAATTGCCTCTCTCCTAAGAAGGGAGATAGTGAAGAGGCCTCGCTCTTCTTCTCCTGGGCTGGAGACATGGGTTTGGCTGGCAAGAGGGATCCAGAGCTGAAGGATAAGAGAAAGGACAGAAGAATGCTCCCTGCCAACTCCAGCCACGCAGCTCATGAGCCACAGACTTCACTTGTGTTTTAGGCAGGAACCGAACCCTGGTTGCAGTGGGTGAAGAAATGGACCTGTCTCCCCAAAGTCTGCTGAGTCTGCGTGAACAAGCAAAGGTAAGTGTCCAGGGAAGTTGCAGACCAAACAGGGAGTTGCCTAATCCATTTTGGCTCTTTAGGATAGAAAATCCTGGAATGCAGAGCAACTGGATCACTTAAAGGAGTGAAATAGATGTTGGATAGACTGGATCTCAACCCTAAGAGTTACACACTGGTGAAAATCCCAGCCTGTGGTCTCTGCTGCAGCATAAAAAAGACCAGAAGATGATTTCACTCTTCTCACTCTGTTTTAATTTCTATTTGTGATACACTGTTATCATTTTGGAGCCAATTTCATTCGGTCTCCACAGGATGGCTTGAAAACTTGAATCCTGTCTCTCAGTCCAGAGCTGACAGCACTCTGGAGACACAAATAGCGACTTTTCATATACAGCCATCCTATCTCTTCAGTTCAGGCACAGCTGAAGCATTTCCCTTCACTCTTCAAATTCCTAGTATTTTAAAACTTCTGCCATAATGCCACATCTTCTATGAAAAGAAAGATCCATAGGGATTTAAAAGAAGAAATAAAAAGCACTACTATTAAAAAATGGAAACGCAGTGCTGAGTTTTATGTACATGGAAGTTGAATATTTTATGCATTAAATTCAGTCAGGAAAGAATATGCTGCAAAATTACTTCTATCATCATATCTTTAGATTACTTTCTGTAGGTAAATTGATAAGAATGACTCCTGCTAAAATCATACATCAGGACAAGTTAGTATTTGCTAAATCTGTATTTCAATAAGCAGTTGAATGACACTTCAGTTCACATGCTTATTTCTTGTTGGTTTCAGCTCATGAAAATATTGATCTCATTTACTTCAAGGCAAAGACTGGCTCACAAAGAAATAGGAGTGGTTTAAAAAACTACTGTAGCGTGTTAATTCTTTGTAAGATTTTCTGCCTAAATGACTCTTCTGCAGTTAAGAGTTATATCACTTTATACTGAACTGAGATGAAGCTTTGTAAACTAGTAATTTAAAATATATTGCACTAAGCTGCTGAGACACTAAATGTACAGACAACACGGACTGCAAACACATAAACATTTTTCAGGGCTACAGGCATTTGATGTTCTTAATAAACACAACTATTACATTATAAAAAATCAATTTTCACTGAACAGCAAAAACTTGGTCTCAGTCCTGTGTGAAGTGCAGTACTGATTTATAGTCAACTGAGAACTCATTTAGTCTTTTAGTGCTGATTCATAGTAACATAATGTACTTGGGAGCCATTTCTAGTTACTCTAGCAAGGCTCTGCTCCTGTGTTTCCAAGATTGGCTCAAAACCATTAGGAAGTCAAGACATTTATTGCCAGAACGGTAAGTATGCACAGTTTAGGGTCTATCTCTTCAAATGTGGTCGAGGAGTTGAACCAGATAAGGCTAAGAGAGAGTATGCTACAACAGTCCAGGCTTGAAAAGTAGGTCTTCTAATAAAATAAAAAAATACCTTGACAATTATTGCAGCAAATTTCACCTCTGAGATATGAAAACATAGATGCATGGACAGTAACCAAAGCATTTTGCATTAAGCATTTCTTCACAGCTGCTATCCAGAACAATTGGTGCACTACTTCAAAAACTGAAAGTCTAGTAAGTTCCAGGTTAGGTAGGATTACAGTTATGAAATTTAAAGTTTGTAGCTGGGCAGCTAAGCAATGAGAAGCCTTTGGTTGATTCATCACACGTTGTCTCTATTGCTCCTTCATCTACAGAAGGAAGACTCCTCACGTTCTTTCCCTGATTGAGAGTTGGGTGCCTCCCATGGGACACAGTCCTTCATGAAGTTCTCCAACATGGTACTTCCCATGGGCTGTAGTTCTTCATGAACTGCTCCAGCTTGGGTCCCTTCCATGGAGTGCTGTCCTTCAGGAACAGACTGCTTCAGCGTGGGTCGCCCCAGGGTCCTGCCAGGAAACCTGCTCTGGCATGGGCTCCTCCATGGGCTACAGGTAGATAGATCTCTGCTCTTCTGTTGACTTCCATGGGCTGCAGGTGAGCAGCCTGTCTCACCATGCCTTCACCATGGGCTGATGGGCCTGGAGCAACTCATCCCCCTTCTTCTCCACTGAACTTCTACAAGGCTGTGCTTCTCACATATTCTCTCTCCAGATGCATTTGCCATCTGCTTTGGCTCTGTTGGACACGGGAAAAGCTTCTAGCAGCTTTTCACAGAAACCACCCCTGCTACCAAAACCTTGCCATGAAAACCCAGTATAATGGCAATTCTGCATTAATGTCCTGAGGGCCTCAGAAAATGCCTGTGTTAAGGTAACTGTACTGAGCCTTTGACAGTTCAAGGAGATCTAACCAGAGTAGAACATGCAACCTAGAAAGTGATTCATCTCAGCCTAAGTAAGCACCAAGGAGATTCACCTGCCCAAACATGTATGCCTGGTTCCATCTCCACCAGCCAGCCCATGGTGTCTGGCACATCTGCATGGGGGTTGCCAGTTTTTACAGAGGGCTAATTTTATCTGCCTGCATATGGCTGACATGACTTTTGTATATGTACTTAACTTGTCTTCCACTTAGTATCCCAAAACAGCACTAGTCAGGTGCAGATCTTGTATTATATCTCTCAGCTTTGGGTAGATGATATGGTGACTCTGTGGCATGACACAATGGTTGCCAAACAACACCATCTACCTTCCTGTGGTCAACCAAACGTGGGAGATCTGCATGGTCCTGTAATGGCCAAAGTCAAACAGAATACTATCATACATTCAGAATGGTACTCAATGTCACGTGTAAGGATGGGAGTCCTGATCATAGTGGACATTCACCTCTCCACTTGCACAGTCTGTTATGATCAGATCTTCATTAGTTCTGCATCATCTAGCTCTTGTTGAAAGCATGTAGGTGCCTGAATCTCAAACAATCTCACTTAACTAGTATTGTGAGATAATTTTTTATTTTAACACCATTACACCTATACATCATACGTGTACTACAATCATTAACATATGGCCTTGAGTTACCCACATCTGAAATCAAAGGAGTTTACTTTTTTGAGCAATAAGATGCTCATCTCTTCCTTAGAGTGAAATTAGAGGAAGGATAATATTTAGCAGTGTCAAGATCTTTATACTTCTTCCTGAGCAGGAGATGAACCGTTTAGGTTATTGCCCTCTTTAAGTGATGGATCTTACAACCTCTTCTTTAGACCAAAACATCAGGGGCAAAATAGGAAGCCATATGTGCTACCACAGCCTTCAATTCCATGAGATTAAGTGTTTGTGAGGCTATTCTGAATGTTCTCAAGGTCAGTGACTAGATTTCCACCAGCTACTCTGATTCACCCATACGGTGTATATCTGCTGCAAATCAAAGAAGGATGAGCAATCTAATAAAGAAGGACGAGCTATACAGCAATTGTAATGTGGGTAGTTGAAGGTAGGAGTAACAAAAATGCCACAGTGATTAAGCAACATATGTTGGCACATCAATGTTTCAGTTCTCCTCATCCAGCAGGTAACTTCAGAAAATATTAGTATCTGAGGATTTCTAAAGAAAAAAGTGTTTGGTGTGTCTGCCCATTGGCTATGAAGAAAGTCCCAAACTGCAGCTGAAGGAGGTATTGATTAAGCTTTGATGTATGTAAATTTGAACTATATGTAAGGAAGTCAAGCTGGCTTATTATCTAAAATTGCTAGGCCTCTAGGAAGGCTATCTACTGTTTGGTACAGCATCTAAAGTAAGCATTTTCCAAGTGTAAATATTTCATTTACAGTGCTCTTTCATATGTGTGCAGAACATAACCCATGCAAAAATTCAGCTTGAAAAAAATGCTTTGCAGCCCCTGTAACTATTTTCAAAAGCATTCATTGCTGGAAGAATGTATGCCCTTATGACCATGGTGCATGCATTCTTCATTCAAACCTATTTTTTGTTTTTAAATTGCAAAAAAATTTCTTTGTAGCAAAAAATCTTTTGTATATACACAGTGGGGCAGTCCACACACACAGAGAAAAGCAGATCCCTGCCATTATGAAACATGCTTTGTAGGAGACAGCAGTAAATGAGTTTTAAATCTCCTAGATATTTTAAAAAATGTGGCATAGTTAGGCATCATCAAGCAATTCCTCCTCTGGGCTGAAAGAGGGAAAGGACTCTTTGCAGGGAAAGTGGAGGATACCAAGGGGTAGCTATTCAGTGAGCTACACTTTTTGGGGCATGCTGTCTGAGCAGGTGTCATTTGGGCAATTTATGAACACAAAGGATGATATGGTGCTTTTCTGCCTGAATTTTGTAGCTTAGTCATAGATACAAAGAAAAAGTTAATTTTGTCTTTTTTTTTTTTTGAATTAACTTAGCATTTAAATTCCTCTAGGCCCAGCTTTCAGCTGACAAACAGATGTTCACTGAAAGGAAGGCATCTGTGTCCATTTTCTTTATTTTTTCTGTCTTCAGTTCGAATCAGTTTTTAACTTAAAAAACTGAAAATTTTGAGGAAGACAATCTACTAAATACATCCACTTATTTTACATGCCTAGTTTTCATTGCTGCCTGAGAGTCTCTTTTCTGTATGCAAGGGCTTTTCTGGATGTTGCCTTACAGTGGACATAAGGGCAGAGTATCAATGCCTGCAGTGTGTGTGACTTGTCTTAGTATGTTTGCTATTATTATTTCAGCAGGCCAGCAGCAGTTTCCCAAGGATCACAAATGAAAGCAGGAAAATGTGATTTTTCAAAGTATGGCAGGTATCTCCAAAAAAAGCTCAGCAAAATTTCACGCCACAGGGAAAGCATGCTTCCCAAAGCTAAGGGCATCCTCCAGACCCATCTCACAGCTGTCGGCGCAGTCAGCACTGTAAGACCTCAGGGTCAGTGGATCCAGTCTCCAGAGACTGCAGCACCGCTCCCGTCTCTTAAAAACGCTGACAGGCTTGGCTTGGTGGCAACGGCTCTACCCAGTTTACTGTCTTCAAGCCATGCCCCTTACATACTCATGACCTAACTGGCGAGGCATTTCATGTTCACCTGTAACAAGGTGTTGACACTACTCTTTGTAGCCTCCCTGGGACTAACACAATGTGTTTTGATTTCTAACTCCTCTTTTACAGAGCTCAAAACAGATCAGGTGTCTCATTTCACACATATCATTGATCAGCTGCATTCTGCCCTGTTCCTGTTCGGCACCTAAGTCGCAGACCATACCGTATTTAACACACTCACTTCTCCCACTCCTACCACGAAAGGACATCACACTCCAGAGCAGCATCTCGCATATGCTTTCACATTATTGCTTAACTGATGTCAAGGATTTCCATTTTTGTTCTCAAATCATTGTCCAGTCTTACTTTGGCCAGTGTTGTGTTGTACCTGTATATGAGCAGTACTAAATGGGGCTGCAGAGTAAACTCTCTAAACAGCAAATGTCAGCTAAATACCTTGAAGCAGGTGGCCACTCCTCAAAGAAGAGGTAGGAAGGCTCTTAACTGTAAAATATATGTAAACTGGAAGGAGTGGCTGTTGTCAGCTTCACCTATGGCATGATATAATGATCTTAAAGGTCCCTTCCAACCCAAACCATTCTATGATTTTATGATACTAAAACTGGGTAAAAAGAGTGAAGCCTTTTAGCAGAGTTTAACAAATAATGGAATAGTAATATTGGTACAAGTTCTACTATGGATGTAGGTATAAAACTGTGTTAATTGTGGTTTAGCTTGTGCCTCTTCCAAAATTGGACTTATCTTCACCAACAGAAACATTTTTTTGTTTCTTTAGTAGCGGGTATGGATCCATTAGAAGGTCCTTGCACGGTAGCAAGTGCCAGTTGCCCGCAGTAACAGTCTGTCCAGGTGTATTTTGTACATAGAAACTGTGAAGTCCTTAAATGAAAAGCTTCCCCTCCTCACCTATCACCTGCTCTAGGACAGGACTCTGCTTGACCTCAGCAGTCAGTACTGGAGCTAGACCAGGGAGGTCACATAGAAGGGCCTGTGGAGCAAACACCTAACCCCACACTCTGAGACTAGCACTTGACAGGGAGAAGGCAAGGAAGAAGTTGTTCCATTGTACATCTACAGCAAACCCTTCTCCCTCAACACTCACCTCTTCAGCAGAGCAACCTGCTTCTTTCAATCACAAGTAATAAAAATTATGTGACTAATAATCCTATCAGTTATGTCCTTTCTCACATGCACCCTCTTTTTCCAGTAACCCCTCCCCTTATGCATTTAAATGGGGCCAGGAAGCAGGACGTGGAGGGCAGGGGTGACACACGACCCATAAGCAGAAGACAAGTGTGTTTTTTGCAGAGAATTTTAATTTCTGTTCCTGTTTGGAAATGGGAAATGCTTTGGTCACCCACAGGTCCACTGTTTGAGTAATCCAGCAGCCATATAAGGCATGAAACAAGGATGGTCTTGCCAGAGCTACTCTGTCCTAAACTAACCCACAGGTCCAGCTGTACTGGTAAATAAAAGAGAGCCCTGGTGTGCTTGCAAGCTCATCCCCTAATCACCCTTCTGTTTAATTGCAGCTCTGTCTCTGATTTTGCACAACTCTCTGCAATACAAATCTGCTACAAAGGGGAGCAGCCATAACCACTGCAGATCTGAGCCAAATAGTGCTACTTAGCCCTAAGCACAGGAATCAGACTCTTTTATACTCATTTCTTCCGCAGCATGGAAATGGTTAAAAGTGCAGTTAGCCCTTTCTGTTTGATACAAGAATTGATTATATTTTTTTTAATCTGCACATGCAGCAATAACCAGCAAAACATGTCCCTAAGTTATCTAGCCTACTTCCCTATCAGCTCCTATTCAAAGGACACATCAGCACATGCACAAAATTATGTGCAGATTTCTGAAAATATGTATAAACATCTATGTAAGTCTTACAAACTTTTCTTTCCAGCTTTTAACCTGCTGTTGTACTTTGTATTACCAGGCAAAACTGGCTAAAGTCGCACATGGAGAGGTTTAGATTGGATATTAGGAAAAAATTCTTCACTGAAGCACTGGAACAGGCTGTCCATGGAAGTGGTGGCGTCACCTGGGTCAAGGACTGGATTTGAGGATCTTAAAGATCTTTTCCAAACAAAAGAATTCTATGATTCTATGATCATACTGCCTTCTAAGAGATAACACCCCCACCACGGACCTACCACGGTTATTGCTTTAATGGAAAACCCTTTGCCCTTCTCTGCTCTCCTCCAAGACACTCTGTGTGATGCTGATTTGCATACAGTGACTTTCCAGATTTGTGGCTGTGTACATCAGAAACACCATGGATACAAATCTTGAGTGCTTGTTGTTACGTGGGATGGGACTGGTCCATGTGAAGCCAAGGAGATTCATGGTTCCTGGAACTGTAGCTATTGTCAGGCCAGTTGGGCAACTGTGCATTGATGATTCCATTAAATGTTTGCCTCCCTAGTGGGCTCAGGACAGTAATTAAAAGCTATGATTCACATATGTTAAGAGAAGGAAAAAAAAATTATAGCAGTTCATATATATTATACTCACGGTCTAAATGAACAGTGTAGTTACCCTGTCTCAGACAAGTTTACAAACATTACTAATCCTCTCACTTCTGTGAATGTTACGTGACCATCAACAAGATAGAGAAGAAATTCAGTGTGTACACATATGCATGACAGATTTCTAAACACTGGTGATAAAACTGGTGCTAAATGGTGATAACTTTAGATTACCATTATACAGCAGAGCTCTGGGGTTTTTTATTCCCATGCCTTAGATTTGCAAAGTTTACCTACAGATTTGTTCACAGGAAAGAATTTTTTTAAGCACCCCAAACTTGACAATACTTGATCTGCTAGCATACTGTCTGTCATTAGTACAATTTAATTGCTTCTTTAAAATCCCTAATCTATAACCATCTTGACTTTTACCTTGAGTGGAAGTTTTTCTTGGCACTCTCAGGGAAGAAGGGAAAGTGAAGATATCATCAATGTGAATGTGAAACTTTGGGAAGGGATTAAAGGCACTACAATAATACAAGTTGTTGCAGTGGTTATCAGTATCTTCCAACAGGGATTTGTCTCCAGAGCTCGAGACCCTAATGATGTTAAAGAAAGGATCTCATGAAATATCCAAGTTCAGAAGACTACTTGAAAAACAAGTTCAGACAGATGAGGCACAATGTTCTTTAAATGAATGCTGAAAATTTTTGAAGATTAGCCTGTTTTGCTGGTAAATGTGTATTAAACCCTAAGTTATTAGTAAGGTGATTTTATCTTAGTGAGTGTGTCATCCAATGGTATTTTATATGATATGTTGGGAATTTTCCAACAGAAACTATTTTTGGTCAGAAAATGCAGCTTTATCAAAACCACAGCTTTTTTATGGAAATGTACATACCAGCTTTGATACAGATGGAATTTTCGTATCAAAAAATCAAAGAACTAGAGAAGCTTAAGTCATAACAGCCTTCTGGCTTGGTTCACTTATCTGACTGTGGGAATTGAAGACCGAGGTTTCTGGATGTGCATGGCTCTGCCTGAAGACTTGAAGATCTGTTTTTTACCATCAAGGAAAGTATTCCTTTCACCC
Source organism: Myiozetetes cayanensis (assembly GCF_022539395.1). Classification (NCBI taxonomy): domain Eukaryota; kingdom Metazoa; phylum Chordata; class Aves; order Passeriformes; family Tyrannidae; genus Myiozetetes; species Myiozetetes cayanensis. The sequence goes on along the minus strand of NW_026087742.1, from coordinate 48,256,909 downwards.
AGCTGGGCTGGGGTGAGTTGTTTTTCATCTAGAAGCAAGAGAGTGAGAAAATGAAGCTTTGCTATGCAGCTCAGTGGTCATAACTCACACATGCAGCGCCATTGCCAGAGATGCAGTGTGACAACAGTAACATACAAGAAAAGAAACCAAAGCTCATCTTGTTGTCTCTCTCTCTGGTCAGAAAACAGCAAAGAAAATTCAGACACTGTTCTACCTTGTCCCATCTGAGTGCTGATTACATCTTGTGACTGCAACCAGACATGGAAAAAGCACTTGGCAGCAGACACCTGAGAACATGGTATTCCAGAGATATAATGGACTACAAAAGCAGAAGAGAATCGAGAAGGAAAAAGTATTTCATCTTTCCAAGGGAGTGACTGACCACGAAAGCACAGACACACTCTAGAGAAACACTGTGTAAAGTGTAGGAGGATGAGGCTTTTGCCTCCACATATCTTATCTCTTGACGGGAGTGCAGCCATTCCAGATTTTCTCCAGGTGTCCAGAATTGCTAAGTAAGCATGCCATTGCAATAAAAAAACATGTTGTAGCAAGATAATAAATGTGACTTGCTTAACAACTGCGTTATCTTGAATAACCAGGCACAAGAGCAGATAGCATAATCTAAGTATCAATGTGCCTTATGTGAAGGGTATAACAAGCTAGAAGTCACATACTTTGAATTATCATCTATCCATTTGCAATGTAACCATCCCCCTTGAAAAATACATATAGCCAGTCAGATATTAAATACAAAATTTGTCATGGAATTTTCTTACAAAAAATGAAGCCTCATACCTGGTGGAGATGAGTCACCCAGACTTTCCTTCTGTGCCACAAAAGTAGCTTTTGTACTGGCATAAATGAACATCTGCCAATTTAATGCTTTCTTCCTTATTACAAACTGTCATGAAAAATGTGATTTTTGTACCTTGTATTGTGGGAACACCTGACCTTCAAATTAATATCTTCATACTGATGCTAGCTGAAAGCCCTTCCCTACTGCAATACTTAAAATTCTTTTGTCTCCTTTGTTTCTGTCTCAGGTAGGAGGTCCTGCATTCATTCTGAAGCAAAACAAGAACACTTTTCAAATATTTCCTATCCAGCTTTCATTTCCTTATACATGAATGTTGTTCTCAGACATATTATGTTGTTTGTACCAGATGGAGAAAATGCTGTTAATCTTTTTTTCTGGTTGTATTTTATATTAAAAATCCAATTACAAATGACTTTAAGTAGATTAGAATTATTACTTTAGAGCCAAAATCCTAACATGAGGCCTGATAGGTTGCTTTGAAAACATTGTTTGCTGTCTCCCAGAATACAAAATACTGATTTTCTGTAGTCAGGTAACATGTTTGTAGTATTCATTAATCATTAACTATCCTCTTATAAATTCATTTTTATTCTTTATACTAAGCCTCTAAGACTCAGTGTAAAGAATATAATTTTTCTATTCTGTACCATCCCCTTTTTTCAAACAGACATCAGTTTTATGACTATTTTTTAACTGGTGTTTTTTCTTTATGAATTCTGAATGAATGAAATGCAAACCCTCGCCAAGTTAAAACACAGATTATGGATTTCTAAGTCTCACTACTTAGAAGAAGGAGTTAAATGAAACACAATTCTTGTCCTGAGCCTTGGTCCAGGAATGTACTTCACCCCAGGGTCTTCATCAGTCATGTAAACTCAACAACTAGTTACTATCAAAGAGGCAGGACATCATGTCAGGCAAAAGCCAGTTTGATTTTTAGCTACTGGGGCTGGAGCATGGGGGCTGGTGTTTTCTGAAACCACTTGTGCTTTGCCTTAGAAGGTGTAGATGATCTCTTAGATGACATCCAGTTCAAATCGGGATTTCATCTCACGTCATTTGCTAGATGGGATGAACAGGAACATTGTAACCAAACCTCAAGCTCGCTCAACTTCTAGTCCTGTACAGGTGTCCCGCATTATCCTGCCCAGTGCATTGGTGTAGGATGTGTCCAGCAGCAGCTTCCTCTGGGACACTTCTGGTTCTCTACTGAACAGTGACTAAAACTGTATTCTACGCTACTGTTTTAATTACTGGAATGTGATTATCAATTTCATTTCTATCTAGGGATTAATCACTGCTGATTAAAATCCCTGTTTTGAAAGGAAAATAAGATTTCTCTGCTTAGAGGGCATCTGTATGCTATATTTGCTTCTCTGTACTTTGTATTCTGAAAGAGTTACAAAGCAATATTTCACCAAAAGGAGGGAGCTGGGATTATATACGATCTCATTTGCATGCACAGCATGATCTGCCTTGTAAGAATATATTTGACTTGCTTCTTTCCTTTGCTAATACGCTTTACTACCATGATATTAGAAATGATGGCTCAAAAAAAGATTGGGTTTTTGTATAGCAATCTTCAATGTGGACAACCTGAGAAACATATTACTAAAATTTCTCTTTTCATCCTTCAAAATTGTTTGGGTTTTTTATGTCAGCATGTCTAGAAGAATCATGTAACTACCACTGAATGGCACAATAGGGGAAACTATATTCTCCAGATGCAATAAAAGTTACTGTATTTTATTTCCTATTTTCTGTGGAGGAAATGACTTTAAAAAGCCTCCTATGACTTTGCAAGAATTAAAAAAAAAAAAAAAAAAAAAGGAAGATAAATTAGTTCCTGCAAATTGTACATTTCTATGGCATTCATTTTAATGAAAATGTGCCAGTTTCAGAAGAAGTGGAAGAGGGATTTTCTAAATGCAGTGTTCTCCTTTAATTAGATTTAATCAGACATTTTATACCACACTGAATGTGTACATATGGGTGTTCAATGAAATTCTTATCACAGTCCTCTCTCTTAAAGGTACATATAAACACAGAAAGACAAACCATATTCACCAAATCTATTGTACTATTTTTAAATTAGAAGCAGATTTTAGTTCAGTCATGATAAAAACCTCAGTTCTCCTGGAGAAATTCTTAAACTTTCAGTCTGTTTAACTCTGCAACTCATACTATTGATAGTAACAGTAAAAAATTCCTGTGTGCTGAAACTAGTCCTGAAGAGATAATCTAATTGTTAAATAGCCCCAAATACATTGAAACACATTTCGATTATTTGATGAAATATTTCTAGAAATGTGCCTTGCAATCCATGGCTATTGCAATTTTTTCAAAATTCTACTAAAATGTATTTTAGAAGTTACTTTATCTGAACTAATACTTTATCCATTGACCAGCCTCTTGCCTCTGATAATTATTTGGACTGTATGAAAAGAAAGAGATTGTTTGGCTTGGATCCATAACTCCTCAAAGTCTAGACTCTATCTGTGTAATACACATCACCTTTATGAGAATCTGTGAAGCTTTTCTCTTACATTTCATGAGCTGTAGAGATAAATTCCTCCTGTAATGCAAAATAGGTATTATATTCCTTGAAAAGGGTTGTTTGAAAACCTTGTAAAAGGAAGCTCTTCCCTCACCCCCAAGCATTCATTTATTATACTTCTAAGAGGTAAATTTTCAAGGTATTGCTCTCCATCTGTATTTGAAGAATTAATCAACAGCTTTAGATGGATTCCATTTTCTTTTAATCATCAAGGAGAAAGTGTTTAAGGCCAGCTGTCAAATTCATTTTTCTTTTGCTCAGGCTGGGTAAAGAGAGCTTGTGATTTTCTTGCTGGCCTTGCACAAAAGTGAATCTGCATATGAACGCACTGTGGTTTGGGAAGAGTTAGACTGTTTTCTGCATACTATGAAATGCAAGTGGCATTTGCAGAGTTGCTAAATTTTTAGCTTGACAATCTGTTGTTGAATGAGGTCTCCTAAAGCTATTTAAGGTCAAGCCCTAGAAGAAAATGTCTTGATATTAGCATGTATCCATTTTTTACAGCACTACTGATGCAGTATAAAAGACAATATGTGTCATGCAATTTATTTCTAAGCTGGCATATCTTTATGATTTTTCTTTTTATATAAGAAAACAGGGCCACATGCAGTCATTTTCATGTTTCGCACATCTCCTTGTCACCTTCTGGCCAATACAGAAGTGCTGAGAACAACCTAGGTCTCTCGCTACTGTTTCCCAGCCATGTCTCAGTTTCCAGCATCATGTCATTAAACTACTGCGAAGTCAAGAGAAAGATTGAGGTAGAGCTGTGGAAGACTCTGGAAGGTGTGTGTGCTCCCTGAAATCCATCCCCTTGCCAAAAGGTAGGATCACCTCCTCTATAAGCTAGAGTCCTAACATCAGTTTGTCCAGCCTATTTTTAAAAACATCTAATAACAGAGACTCATAACCTCATGACCAGTGCTCCTGCCAGTGTTCACTATCCTTATCATTAGGACATGCACGAAGAACTAAACTCCTTTCATTCTTCTTAATTCCATTAATTTTGTATAATACTTTCAGTTTTCTTCTCTACTGATTAAAAAAAAAAAAAGTCCTTGAATCTTTTTTTAATTACAAAGTCAGGAACTGTTTTATGCCAGCTAAGTCCTCTGAAGTGCCAAGTGGAGCAGGGGGACTGTTTTTAACTGGCCTATATTTAACACTCCTATTTATACATCTCCATATGATGTTTGCCTTTTTTGCACAATGCTGATTCATGTTCTTCTTCTCATCCCCTGTGATTCTCAGATCGCTTTGCAGAGCTGCTGCCAAATCATTCATCTCCCTTCCTTTATTTGTTCTCAGTCAAATGTGCCTGCCTCTGTTGAACTGAATTGGCGTAGAAGGGAAAGGTCAGATGGTTTTCACGCATTTGTTAGGACCACCCTGAAGCCTGAGCCAGTTCACTGGTAGCCTTGCAGTCCCTCCAAGCTTGATATCATCTGCAAAATGAAAAACGTGGTCTCTGCTCAATTACTCCATTGATTAGAGTGTCAGCTGCTGAGCAGACCTTCCGCAGAGCAGCAGTCGATACCTCCTTCTCCTCTGGCAGGGAAAAACTGGTAATGACTTTGTGTATAAAATTTTCCAAACACTTTTGCACTCATTTCACAGACCTTTCACCTAGACCATTTTCCCTTCTTTCCTTGCAGGAATGTAAGGCTGAGTCAAATATTCTATGTACACAAGACATATAACATTCTTCTCGTCTAGCTATAAGGGTTGTTGCCCTACTTCAAGTGTAACTTGGTTTGTCCTTTTCTTTCAGTTTTGAACTGGCAGCAGATTCCTGGCATGAGAAAAGAAAATGAAGGTAAACAGAGGAAATCTTTGCTTCAATCAATATATTGCCCCCAAATATCTAAGTAAAGAGTAATTTGTTTAAGAATCCTGTGCAAAGACTAAGCTGATGATCTGCCACCCTTATTCAAAGAGGAGCAGCCATTCCAGCTTGCTTACTACAGAGAAATTTGGGGAAACACTGTGCATAAAGTGCTGGGGATATGACACCAGCAGGTTGAGCTGATGGGGTATACTTCACAGAAAAAAAAAATACGATCCTGAATAATTGTGCTTAGATAATAGGTGATACCTGCTGCATGTTATAATAACAGCTCATGTTACAGCACCTGAGACCTGAGAACACCTAAAGGAGAAAAAAGTCCAGTAGGCTGGTCTCCAAAACAGTGTCCAGAAAACTTTCTATCTTGTGGGAGCTCTCTGCTGTATTTGGCATTGCCAGAACTGTTCCTGGAATATTCAGCTACGGACTGGTGTGTGAAGTCAAAGAAGGAAGCTGACTGCAAAAAAATTGAGAAAATTAAAATGGATGAGAAGACAAGAAAATTGAGTGAAAACTCAAGTATTTCAAATTTCATAATTGAAAAAAAGAGAGCGGTTATAAGGTAGTTGGATCACAGTCTAAGTATCTGCACAGACAAGAACAAGCCAGCAGAGATCTTGCAAATAAAAGTTTATTGGTGTTGGAAGCTGCATCTAGACAAGTTCATCTAATAAATAATGGAATTCATATCCACTGAAAACCCATTTGTGCTGGGTTCTCAATCAATGGCAATTGTGAAATCCAGACAAGTTTGTTTTTCTGGAAGTTGGGCTGTAGCTCAGAAGTCCTATGATTCATGTCCTGACTTTATTTCTGTTCATACACAAGCAGATCAAATGTCATTCCCATGTTTTAGTGCACGTAGTAATTGCTGTATTGCTTTCCTCTAACATTTAAAAGAATACATTGAATTGTAAAGCATTTTTTATGGACAGAACCCTGGCATGCCTGGTGAGCCATTGGCCATATTGAATTCCATGATTTCATGACTGGCAGAACAGATTCAGTCTTCTAGGGGGACTAGGGGGAAAGGAGGTATGGGACTAAATGGCTGCATATCTACCATCACATCACAAGACCTGGAGGGTGGGGTGGCTGGTGACAATGGAGGCTGGGAGCCCCTGGCAGCCCAGTGCCTCTGGAAGCCTGTGGTTGCAGATCTGGGGAAGCAGTACTGAGCTGGGAAAGCAGTGCTAAGCTGGATGTGTTGAATATTTTGCACAGGAGGAAAGGCTCAGGGGAGAACATGGGAGACCTGGAGACAATTATTTTCAAAGGAAGATAGAAAGAAGAAAGAATCTCAGAGTAACCTCTGAGGGTAGCAGCATATAGTAACACCCATTATGGACCTGTTAGAACAGATCCAGAGAAGAATCATGGAAAAATGGTCAGAGGGCAGGAACACCTGTCCTAAGAGAACTGGGGTTGTTCAGTGTATAGTAGGAAAGTCACTGTCAGGACCTTACTGCAGCCTTTCAATTTATGAAGGAGTCTTATAAGACGGACAGAGAAAAAACATTTTACAAGGGCCTTTAGTGACAGGACAGGTGGCAGTGGTTTTAAATTGGAAGAGGGTTGATTTAGGTTGGATATGAAGAAGCAATCTTTTACAATGAGGGTGTTGAAGCACTGGAGCAGGTTGCCCAGAGAAGGAGTGGATGCCCAATCCCTGGAAGTGCTCAAGGCCAGGTTTGACATGGCATTGTGATTCTATGTAAATCACAGTGGGGTTCTGGAGAGCTGATGTCTGATAATGATACAACATTCACAGGAAGCTCATTTTTGTCTGTTTCTGCTGTTGCAACATTTAGAACACACCACTTCCAACTTTTACTGTTCACTGTCATGCAAAATGAATAATAAGAACTGTGTAATTAAAAAGAGGACCTCTGTCAAACATAAATAGAGCTGTCTGGCTATCTTTAGAACACTTTATTAACAGCAACATTGGAAAGTGGTATGGTTAAAGGAAGATAAGCCCAGAGGGCAGTATCTGAGAAGCTTTTTAACCAGAAATACTGAGCAGTTTCTTAACAATTTTTATTGAATTTTCATGTGAAAGAATGAGACTCACATTGAGATATCTTACTTTGTTGAAACTGTTTCCCTTTGATAAAACAGATTTCCATTTGCCAAAGCAGTAACTACTATCTAGGTGCTCCATCTTCCACATACAACCAGTTATTACCTCTCCCTGTGACCCAGTAAATAAGACACATACCTAAAAGTAAGGATATGTGAGTTCCAAATCTTACTTCAGCAGCTGTGAATGCCTGTTATATCCTTTGCAACACCTCTGACAAGATGAGAGCAGCCCACCTGGGGTACACAATACACAATAGTTGGAGTTGTTCTTCTAGGAGGGGAAGAATAAGGGAGATGCTTTTAAATGCTGGAGGGATTTGAAGGTGGGTTGGTTGTTTTTTTGTCATTAAACTTAGCCACTGGGACATTACAAAGGCACATGTCCCCTCCAGTGTTGTTGTGAACTGATGGCCTCACTCCTTAGATTTTGTTACTCAGGGCCCATTCTGTTCAATGACAAAAGAATAAAGGGTGGTGGATATTTTTTTTCTGGTGGATGTAGGCCAGTGATTCTTCTGCACCTTTTTAGCCCTGAACCGTCAAACTGGTTGATTTATGCAGTTCTGTCATTGCACTTCTCAAGGCTACACACAGCTGAGAGTTACTAGAGAAGTCTATGCTGAAACACAATGCCACAAAGGAGACCCCAAGATCAAGAATAAGCTTTAACAGTCGGGGACCTTCATTACATTCATTACATTCTTTGTATTGCATGACTAGGACCCAAGTGCTCATTTACTCACACTAAATCATGCAAAAATGTTAATTTTCTACAGAAAATTTTCTTTTGCCACTTTCTGCCTACCTCACCTTTTCCTAACTACTCTTATTCCCCTCCCCTGACCCCTTCTTTCCCCCCACTAATTTTTGCAGATTTATGTGGGACATGGTGCATTTTAAACTGTCAGCAAGTGTGTGAACTGCATGGAGCACAAGGCTCAGGAAAGGGTCTATTTCCCATCTTCTCCCAGGAAGCAAATAACTAATTGCTGTCCTCCAGCCCATGAGGCGTTCTCCCTTTCCAGCTACCAAAGCCCAAACTTTGGTGACAGACACAACTTCCATTCCCTCCATCCCTTACCTGCCTGGATAGAAGGCAAGTGTGTGAAAATGAAAGCTGTGTTGTGCCAGCCAGAAGCTAAAATGCAAACAGGTCTTTCATCAGGCACTTCCAAAGAAGAGAACTGCACTGAATAGCTGAGTTAGAAAGCCACAGTGCAGGTACTCAGCAACTTGGCAAGTTGTAGTAAGGGACAGGAAGGAGATCAGCCTGTGTTGTAAACCCATCTCTCCGTAATATTATAGATATCTATTTTATTTGGCAATAGCCAAGACATTTTTCTTATCCTTTCAAAATATTGCGTTCACAAATGACTTTCAATAACCCATCTGTATTCATTTTCTTTTTCTAAAATAAACCTGTCTATGAAAAATAATGAATAATACATTCATTACAATTGAAGCTTTTAGAAGACATAGTCTGCCTGATACATTTGTTTACATCCAAAGAGTATGGTAAGATAAATTCCATTTTCAAGTTTCTGAATGGTATTACAGTCCCATTAATTTCAATAGCTAAGCCACAGCAAGAAACACTTCCTGTAAACTCTTCTAGTTGTTTTGATGTAAAATAGGAAAGCTTACGGGAGAAGAAAATGTCATCTGTGCATTTTTCAGGAGTTTTTCATTATGTTCTTCAGTTTTACTTTTTTTCCCTAGTTCATCAAAGCATAAAACCCTTGTGTCCATGACAAATAATATCAAACAAATAGTGTTTGCAGAAAACTTTGATTCCAATCTAACTAATGCCATCTAACTTCAGCCACCTGTTTTAGAGCTGTGGGAACCATAAATTACTTTCTCTGTTGCATACAAGATAGTAAATATATTCATTATCAACACAAATCAAGCAATTAAAAGAAATATTTTGAGAAACAGCAAAAAGCACTAAAAAAGTCTCATATTTACAACTTTATATCCTAACCCAAACAGAATATGGATTCTCCTCAGATGCAAAATGGTCATGAGGTGTACTACTCTAAGACTGAACTAGGAACAGTGTGAAGCCCACGGTTTCCTGTGACCTTGAAGAGATGTAACATCATGCATCACATCTGTACATCTACTGGAATTAGGGAAAGACAGAAGGGAGCTCCAGGGTCTCCAATTAATAACAGTGAATGAGTATAAGCTGCTACATCTTTGGTTGCAACTGTTTGTCTTGCAGACCTTCTTGAGAAAAGAGGTTCTCCCAGTTCTATCCCACCAGAGAGAATTACTAGAAAAAATAACCTCCCAGAGTTTTTCTCAACTTACAATAAATTTAATGAAAACTATAGTTGGCATTAAAAAGTTGGCTTTCTGTTCCCCAAAGCAATTGAGAAAAATAATGGCCAATCTGTTTTAGCAATCTAAAACAAATAGTTGGCTTAAGAAATGGTGGAAGGGTTTCCACTGTTTTTTTCACACACTATTCCTACTTACTCTTTCTTCCTCAACAGTCCAGAAATCAGATTTCTGGCATTAACACAAAACTAACCTGATGGTCCTAAAGATATCTAGAGTGCAGTCTTCTCTATGCATTGTGCAATATTTTCTTGGCTGCATTCAGCATAAAATACCTGCGAGGTATGGAAGCAGAACTAATACTATTGGTATCATATCTGGGAGATACAACAATTTCAAGTCCAAGAGTATCGTTTGTCATCTGACATTTCTATGGTCTTGCCACCCTGATCTTTTGAAGGGAATGCAAATAGAGTAGATCCTTCAAACTAGTGCAAACACACAGAAAAAGCATCTGTAGAACACTGCACTGCCTCACAACAGAACCTCATCACACCTGAGGTCAAGGGCACATTCTCTTCACCCTGATGTTATTTTGCTGGAAATTCATGAGAGCAGCAAGCCTCACTAAAAAAAACCAAACAAACAAACAAAAAAAAACTAAACACAACAAAGAGTTTACAGACATGTTTAAACCATAAATAGGAAAAAATTCTGGCTGTAACTGAGAGCTGATTGATATGAATTTTTCGGGTTGGCTTGTTCTATTTTCTGTGCATCAAGAAGTTTATTCTGTAAAAGTTCATTCAACCTGACTGGAACTAGTTTTTGAGAGGAGTCAAGGAATATGATGAGTATCACTGGGTAAACAGAAAAATGAGTTCTGACTATTCCTAAACACCTCAAACACCTTCTGTGCAACAAAATACATTTTAATTGTCTTTTTGTATACCCTTTAGATTATAATAGAAGTGCATAATTATCTATAATGCAGAGTATAGAGTAGAATCATATTTATGTTGTAAGGAGCATCTAGACCCACTGCTCAGGGCTTCAAACTGGGAGAAATTTGCAGAGGGCCTTGTCTAGTTGTGTTTTGAATACTTCCAGGGAGGCTCATTCCACTTGCTCTCTGGGCAATCTGTTTTCCCCTTCAAATACCAAAAAGAAAATGCATATATGAAAGGAACTAAATTTTTCTCACATTTGCACAGTATCTAGTACAATACACTTCTAGCGTATTGATGTTATTTTACTAGAAGTAATCAAGAAATAGTAGAAATGCTATTGTAAAATGCATTCAATTGCATTAATTATTTATATAATATTGCATTGTCTCATATTTACCATGGAGAAACTCAAGATTTAATTGGAAGCAATGATAAATTCTGCCATGTGTGCCTATGAGCTCTCTCTGCTGTGTTGTTATATCCACTGTCTGCTCCCAGAGTTCATCTCCATGGAACTGAAAGGTCTCTTTTTTCATGCTAGCTAATAAGAAAGACAAACTATATTTTAAGACAGTAACTTTCAAAGTGAACTCTTCTGGGAAAGTCACACACCATTTTGCTGAATTGGAACTTGTTAAAATCCAAAAAAGTAAACACAGTGCCTCTGTAATCAGAATTATCACACTATCAAAAACTGTTCATTCCTGGAAACTTCCATTAATAGCTTGACTCATCTCTGAAAACACCTATGTCCCAAACATATCTCTGGAGCACAAGGTCTCATTTTTGCAGCTACCTGATGTTTCCTTGGGGAATACTGAGCACCTCCAGCTGATGTTGAGCCAATGGAAAATGAGTGTACTCATCGTATGACCATAAGTCTCCCAAATGGTATTTTGCTTGGAACAGTCCAAGATTATTAGTTTCTAAAAGAAATGTCCTTGTGTGTTTGCTGCAAGCAAAGCCTCTTAATGGTGCATCACAATCCTAATTTCCCATTTAAATTAATGGAATAGTAGCAACATTTATTTTAACGGTTTCCATAATATGCAGTATCATTTCTTGCATAAGTTGCTTCCCACAGCTAATCTGCTACTGCACGAAACTATACCCAAAAACTATTTATTGTAATGGTATTTAATGAAATATATTTAGTTTTGTTCTGTACTTCTTGGAAAAATCTACCAGTCTTCTATCCAGCAAAGGGCCTGCCTTTATTGATATACATCTTACATAATAGAAGAGGAGAGTGTGTTTATAAAATCTGTGGGATTTTGCTGGCTACATTTTGGCTGGTTTGTTTGCTTTCTGTTAGTGTTCCTGCTGCCATTTGTGATGCTCAGAAAGTTGCTACTATAAGGGAATATGTTGTTCACATATTAGCACTCATTTGTGCTAAGAATAAAGGAAATGCTTGAAATGTATACGCCAAATAACACAAAGATCTTCCAACCTCAGGGTAAACAGCTACAGGCACTAGTCAGTAGTGATTGCTTTACTATAATGACTGGAACTTAATTGCTCATCACTCTGAAAGATATGGAGCAGATCTGTGATCACAGATAAAACATGAGGCCCAAAGCAGCCATTTCTGGAGTGGCTTCCTTCATCAGAATACACATTACGTTAGCAATCACATGGAAAAAGAGCTAGGAAGCACTGAAAAGACCGAATTTATATGTTAAGCTCCCCCAAGACTTTGAATGTCATCTTGAAATGAATCATTGCACACTTAAATTATTGTTATACTGGCAGGCTCCAGTCAAATGAAGGTCCATTTCTGTCAGGTTTTACCATTCAAGAAATCAGTATTCTGCTTGTAAATTCATAATCCATGCATAATCTAGAGCCATTTGGCTTCAGGCTATTTGGCATGAAAGTGCTATTTTATGTTAGTGGTCTGCTCCCCCTTGAGCTGGAGGCTGTAAACAGATGCCCAAGGACTTCATGAGAAAATGAACGAGAGCCAAGAAACATATTTAATGAGCCTTGTTCAATCTCTGATTTATTGATTTGGCAGATTGGAAGATGCAGGGATCCTACTGTGACCACTGAAAGTAACGTGCATTGTAACATCATAATCTCCCTCTATTCAAAGTGCAAATTTTCTATGCGACCAAATTAGCTAGAAACACACACACAGCACACACACTGCATTTCTTCTGAACATGACCTTCTTAAAGCATTCCTTATTAAACAGCTACTATACATGTGGAAACTGTGACTGACAACGTATCCTAACATAGCTACTCAAAGTTAGTATTCACGGCGTTAGAACATTATTCAGTTGGTTCTAATTTTCTTCCACGTTCAACCTTTAGTTTCCAGCCATTCCAGATACAGAGTTGTTCATTAAAAAAAAAAAAAGAAAAACAAAAAACAAACAAACAAACAAAACCCACAAAAACAAAAAAAAACAACAAAAACAACAAAACAAAAGAACAAAAAAACACCAACAACTCTTCTACCCTTTTTACATAGCAGAGATAAATAAATCCTAGACAGAGTCTAAATCAGATCTGAAAAATATCGGGTTTATAAGTCATTATCTCAAAGACTTGCAACTATGCAAGGCAGGATCCTTACTGCTCTGTGGAGCTCAGCTGCAGAAGAAGGGAACAGGTAAAATACTTCATTCTCACCTCAGCCTGTCTTATTTATACACTAAAGTTATGCTGTGGAGTTTTAAGACGTACCTTTGAGACATCCACATGTTCCTGGGGACTAAGGAAACTGGATGCAGTAATAAATTCCCAGCTCATTTAACTCCATCCAAGTCAGCAGAATTAAGCCAGCAGAGGTTGCTGCCTATAGGTTTTAAGGTCAAGGACATCCCACTGTGCTGGTCTCCTACATGACACATAGCACAGAATATCCTACCTGCAGAAGAAATTTTTCTTTCTGCTAAACAAGCTACAACTGTCAGCCTGAGTATCCCTGTGCATTTCAGAAGGATGTGTACTCTTGATTATGATTCCCAGGCAGTTCTGATTTTGACATTTTCCTAAGTGAGTTACTCTTCTGATTTATTAATCAGTGTGATTGCTAACATGTTTCATTTTACTGCCAATTTTAATTTTAACAGATTTAATAACTGCAGACTCACTCTCTCAGAAATGGGGTTGGAAGAGACTTGTACTGATTCAGAAAGCGGTTATAGCATAAGCTTATATATAAAGACTTTGTAGCTAGGGAACGTAACAACTTACATTACATAAGGGAAATCACAACTCTCAACAGTTTACTATATACAGCTCTTATGAGGACTCTGTGGAAAGTGAGTTTACCTCATTAGGAACAAGAAAGCCATAAAAAGCATGTGATGAAAAAAATGGTTTTGCTGCAAATAGATCATAAAATAATGACCGTTGTCATAAAGTGTAGACATTGCAGCTCTTGACTTGTTTATGATTTTAAAATATACATATTTACTCAATAGAGGAAGACTGTGCTATTATCATGAAAGCCGGATGTTATTATATCCAACCATCAGTATTATTTCTACACCTACAACTCACTTGTAAGTTTTTATAAAATACATGCTTTCAATAAAATTTCTGACGTTTTCATATTTCTCAAATTCTGTGTAAGATATGTTCAACAGCCTGGTAACAACTCGTACTATTTCCTCTTTGCTTCCATAGAAGTATCATTTTAAATGGGACTTCTAATTAGGTCAAACATGTTAAAAAAATCCGGAAAGGCTGAAATCCTGCCTAAATGAGGACAGTTCCTCTTTGATGTGGTAATTATGTTTTGGTAGAACTACAGTAATCATTCAGAAGCCTGAAGAGCAGAGACAGAAAATATTTGAATGGTCAAATGTTTTATAAATGCACTGATATAAAGGAAGAAGAAGAGAGAATTTAGTGATAGAAAAAAAGACAGAAGGTGAAAGACAAGAAAGGAAAAGATGACAAAATACTGTGAAGGAAAAAGACAAAGCAAACAATATAAAGGAGAGAGAGACAAGAGAAAAACAATGATGTGAGAAAAGGAGAAAAGGGGATATGAGGAGATGAGATCTGGATGGAAAAAATGGAAAGTAAAACAAGGTGGAAGCATATGAAAAGGAAAAAAAGTGAAAAATGAAGTTTATTTTTAAAAGTATGTGTGTCAGCCATAGCAGCATTTGGCAGGTGAGAAAACTCAAAGCAACAATAGCTCAGATGACAATTATCTGCTAAAGCAGGGTTCTCAGTACCTTCTGTAGGAAAACTAATAAATTGTCCAGATAACCATCTGCATATGCTCAGAGCTTGACTGCAGGAACTTTTGCCATCCTTTACAATAATATAGTCCAACAGCATCTGCTTGAGGTAAGCATCATTTCTTGTCATTTCTCCACTGAACAGCCAGTGATATGGGAACAGTGGATTTTTGCTATTCACGTAACATCATGCAATACGTTTTGCTGTTGCCAAAATCAGAAATCTGATCCAATAACTCACAGGCTTCCAGCTCACGTTCACTGTCTGTAAAATATCACTTGGAATCATCACAGGACAATGAGAAGATTGCTAGCAGGCAATCTCATCAGCAAAACCATCTAATACATGCAATTTAAAGATTCCTTTCTATCGCACCAACTACAGTAATTATCTAAGAGTGGTGCTGTGTGAAAAATATGTAACAAATTAGCAGTATCAAAAGCTTAAAAACACTGCCAGGCAACCATGGGTTTGCATCATTCAGAGATTGATTTGTGCAAAGGCACTTTATTCTGACTTGGATGATTACAGCCTTTCTCCACCACACATACACATTAGGAACTGAAAGTTGGGTTACCACCTGCCTGCTCCATTACTAGTAAGACAAATCCCGCTTTTCATTCTTTGTTTTGCATACTCTGTGCTGCTGCCCAAGAGTGGGAGAGGAGAAAATTCAAGTGAAGCCTAATTGCCATTTCTTTATGATTTGAGCCAGAAAAACTGTCGCACAGAAAGCAGAAAAAATGCTCAGTATCCCTGGGATGAGAATATTAGAGAGCTAAACATTTGAAACTAGGCTGTGTATATCCTTCTTCCATCTCCTGAATAATTATTCTGAAAGGGGAATGAAATGAGAAAAATAGGACATTTCTCCATACCAGAAATTACGTTAGCTGAAATAGTTTCATGTTATTACTTTTGTTGTCACTTTCATTACAGTTTTTGTAATGCTTTTGGATTTCTCTCAGTCTCATCATGTTGAATGCTTTTGAGAATTGGCCTGAAAATTCTGATAAACTTGAATTTCATACAGATGTAACCATGGCTTAGCAGGTTGAGACTTTAAGCTTGTGTCTCACAAAGCTTAAGGGAAAAGTAGCAGTGATCAGCATGGAAAACAAGACATTTGGACAGTATGAAGATCTACTCTCTTGGAAGCATAAGATTCATAAGCAATTGTTTCTAAAAGAGCTGGTGAGCAACCATCAAGACCAGAAAAACACCATTTCAAGGCCCTCGGGTAACTTTGATATCTAGGGCAGATAATTATTAAATTTAAGACCCTGGTTCTCATCTGGTGGTTTGGTGTCTGAAAAAAAAATCAGAAAATTTATAATGTCTTAGCTTTCTTCCACCTTGCCCAACAGCAAGTGGAAATCACCCTACTGCACATCCAGCACTATCTAACTGGTCAGTAGGGAAATGGAACACTGAAAAATCTCTCAAAGCCAAGGAGACATCATCTCTTCACACATGAACACCAGGTAACTGAAAATAAAATAATTACATATTGAAAGGAAAAGAAACATTCATAATCACACCAGGGATATGACATCATTTGTTCACTTTACCTGTGCAGGTTGTTTCAAAGCTGCCAGTCTCACAGTGAGCTCTGGTCATTTTCAAGGGTTAAGATGAGATACTCTGAACTGCTGAGGATTTTTCTTTTTTCTAATTTAGAGTCTTGTTTTGTAGCAATTTTTTAAAAGTGGCAATGTAAGGCCAGCCAAAGAGGCTGCCAACAGAAGTATTCCACATATATGCCTCTCTGTATATCCAGAGAGATCATTTCATTAATATACACTGAGGATTCTTGAACCTTCATGCTAAGACATAGGTTTTAAAATTGGGCTTCCATAGTATATTGATATTGTTCTTCCATTGTTTTTTGGGTTTTTTTAGTAGTTGTGGATTTTAATATTTTTCAGGTTTTTTTTTTTTCATTTTTTTTCCACTGGTTGGTTTCAATCAGAATACTTTTTCATCTCTTCTTCATCTGTTGAACTTGGAAAGAAATACACTTCCTAACATGAAGAAACAAGAATCACCATGGTAGTAAATTCACTGGACGAAATTCAGTACACAATTAGTAAATCAATACTACTAATGTTAGAAATGAAAAAAACATTGTTCACAGTCACATTTTATCTCCTAGTGGAACAATATTTGCTACATCAGAATAAAAAAAAAAAAAAACCAAGGGGAAAACTTATATAACACATAGCACACAACAATTATTAACTATTCCATTACTGATTACAAGACAGTTTCCAATAAAGAAGCTTGTAGGTGGTGATTGAGCAGTGGAAAAGAAGGTACACAAGAGAGTACATCCACATGCAAAGAAACTCCCTAGGTATTCTGGATGGAAAAAGAAAAAATTAGTTTCTAAAAATAAAAAATAGAGTTTCTAAGCCATAATTTCTTCTTTGAGTGCTTTAACGCCAGATTTTAACAGTGGAGGGGACCAGATAGAATATTCTGCACCCTGACACGCTGTATATATAAATTGAAATGTTATTTTATTTACATTATTTTGCTTTTATAGATTTCTTAACTTAGTATTGAATCTATCATTCTCCTTTTAGTGTACTTGCTGTAAAAATTACTGCAAATGCAATTTCTATGTAGTTCAAGTCTGGAAAGTTTTATGTTGAAATGCTTCAGACCAGGATGACATATTTTTGTACAACTGCAAGCTGTTTCCTATTTCCAAGAAAATATCCATGGCTGTATAATAGCATCTCCTTCCGTTGTCCCAGAGCTCTGGGCACAGTGGTACTAGCTATCATCCCAGTCCCAGCAAGAGCTTTCCAGTTCACACAGGAGAGAAAAGAAAGACAGAGCCTTAAAAAAAACATTAATTTTCATTTTTAGTTCATGCAAAAAACAGTCAAATGCATATTTTGTACAAGCAAAAAGCACTCACAAAGCACTGATTCAAAAATATTTGTTCCTCAAAGTATTGTATGAGCACATTGAGTCCTGAATCCATCCAAATCAGTGCAAAGTTTGCAGTGAAGGCACTGGGAACAGACTGTCCATATGAGGCATCGTGCACTCTACAATACAGATATTGTTCTCAGCCAAGGGACTTTCAAAGTGATCTTGAAGTGCACAGCCTCTAAAGCAAACCAGGCAGTCCTTCAGTCGTGTCTTGGATTACCCCGAAGGATCCCACCACATATCCCTATACACCACATATGAATTTTAATATTTAGGGTATGTCCAAGATTCCACTATAAGCATTCTAATTTTTAAAAAAAATTTGAGGTAGCCTGAATTGTACTTACCCAAGTTAACAATTAATGGGATGACAGTGGTTCAGAGTCCCACCAAATCACTGAAGCTAAACACACTTTGTACACACTTTGTATACAGGTTTTGGACTTGTTTTCTTAGTCTTGTTGTGGTTCACTGACTACAATGCAAAAGGAACTTTACAGATATCTAGTCTTCAAGTCAATTTTTTATAAGCTTGCTGGGTATTTTTTAAGATTTTACTTTTAAAAAATCACAGAAAATGATAATTTATCTTCAAAACATTGAACTTCAGCTCACTCTCAGGATATTCAGCCATTAGTCTATGGCACATTACTGCAAAGAGTATATAATGTACCTCTACCGATTCCATTTTGTGCTTTGTTGTTGTATTTGTTATTATATGGTACTTCTTTTTCTTCTTAAGTACAGATGACTTTTAAAGCTCACAGACTTTAATGACATTTTTGTAATAGACAAAACTGTGAATTGTGATAGAATTTTTATAACAGCAGCTAAACAAAATGGTTCTAGCAAATAGCTTCACTGTTTTCCAGATGATCACATCTAAAATTGGAAGAATGAAGTCTCAAAAATAGTAGAAAGAGAAATATTTTTCTTTTATACCATACTGTTTAAAATGAACAGAAAATGTCAGGCATACTTCATACACACAAACTAAATCACCACATTTCTTTCAAAATAAATGTATCAAATACAAAACAGTGGTATGTTCTATGGTCTTCAATAGATCTGCATCTCTCTTTCATTATTTGGTTCTAGATATTTATGAGCTACATATTTAAGAGAATTAACTGCCTTACATTATCCACTGCTTCTCTATGGATCATTGTGGAAAAATACAACCAAACAGCAAACACAATTACTGACCTCTGATGCCTTAAAAGTAAAGGATTTCAAAGAGCTTCTTAAAACTTGGGAAATATTACTCACATTTCTTCAGTGTGAAAATACAGCTATAGGAAGGTTAAAAGGCTGGTTCACATTTACACTACAAGTTAAAAACAGAACTGGAAAGAAAGCCAAGCATAGTCTTTGCCCTTAAATGTAATTCTCACCTTCATTGCTGTCATTAGCATCTCATACCCTATTTAGCTGGAATTATATTGGGATATTTACCATAATTATGAGCTACCAGCTGCTTTAGGTTAGAGCTTTGACATTTGTGTTGGGTGTTGCCTTCTAACAAGACCTGTCCAACTCACTTTTGGTTTTGTAGAAAACCATCCATTTGATAAACTAGTGCTGTTACCCATCCTGCAGTGGGATATCATTTGTGATCCACTACTGATCTGCAATGGGCAATGGAGCTCCACTCATTTTAAAAAGTGGAAATAGTGAGATGCTAATAACTGGGCTGAAAGCTGCTGCAATAGATATGGTATTGTTCAGAGAGCAGAGAAGTTAGGTGAGCAGCTCAAGGCAGAGGTATTGAAGGAGTATGGGCTCTGTTCCCAACACCTGCCCCTAGAAAACTTTGCCATTTCTCTGCATTTCAGTTCCTATGAAAGAGAAACAGAGGAAATGACGAAAAAATAGTTTGTAAAGTGCTCCAAGGTCTGTGGATGAAAAGTGTCCTGTGAGAGCTGGGTGTTACAAATATCCATACCTGCATAAGCCAAGAAGGATTAAATCAGATTTGTCTCTGGGGTCACACAGCACAAACCCCTGAACTTTACTGAAGATGTCTATCATGTCTAAATCCTACCGTTCAATAGAATACTGACAGATATCCAATGCAATTAAAAAAAAAAAATAAAATAAGGATTTCCTCCAAGATTTTTACCACTCCTGTAAAAAAACAAAAAAGCATTTCCTTCAGCCTAGCCAAAATGTCCCTTGCTGAATCTGCTAAGTGGAATCCTTTGTCCTTTCCTCATGCTTCTTTCTGGAGCTTTCCAGTTTTTCAGATCTTCTAAAAATAATGCCTAGAGGATGCAGCCTTCCCATATCAGTCTCAGAAATGCCACATGCAAACCAAAAATCACCTCTTCAGTCTTCCATTCCTGAAAACTATCTATTAACTTGTTTAGCCTTCTTCATCACAGTGTTGTTCCTCATCAGCTATTTGATGATTTCCACAATGTTTTCATAGCTCTGATTTCTAGCTACAAAGCCTTGAATTCCCTAGAAGAAAACATGTTTTTACAGTCGATCCTTTCCTACAGTCACCAAGTACCTCACATTTTTAAAAGTGGCTGACCTGCTTTCATTACAAATCATCTGTGAAATTTTGTTTGTGGTTTACTTCCAGAATACTGATAAAATTGTTGGCTAAGATACACAGCTACTATTGATTCCTGAGGAACTTCATTAGAAAAAATATCATTTGACAGCTGAAAACTGCCCTTTCTGTTACCTTTTCAGATATCATAAAATATTCCTCTACAGTACATGAATTACAGAGAAAAACATCATTGGGACATCTAGGGTATAGCTTTAGTCTTACTTATATCTGCAAGGTCAGACCTCTGTATGAGAACACAATCCCGTTGTGAAAATATTTCCTGATCCAGATTTTATATGAAGATAATTTCAGTAATGTCAATTAGGGAGCTAATATCTATCATTTGCTCTTCTAAGGAATGGAGGAAGAAAATGGGAGGAATCTACTTTAAAATAGCCCTTGAAAAAAGTCTTTGGGCTGCCAGGATGAGGACCTACATTTCATACAAATGAGGATGTCTGGTCATCCTAATGACTTTTCAGAGTATATCAGTGTCTATTTGGGCATCTGAAACAGCTGGGTTCTCAACAGTGTTTGAACCCAGCAGCTCCTGCTGGGAAGCCTGTTGAAAGTTTCAGAGCTCAGCCCTTAAAATTTTACTCCATATTGGATCCAAACATTTTATGAGCCTAAATAAAATAAGACCCAAAAAACGGGCCACTGAGTTTTTAATTATTAAAAAAGAAGAGTATTCATATTTCCACATCCAAATGTATTGTTGATTCCTTTTGAAAAACCCAGCCCAAATATGCATAGCTTTTCTGAGACATGTTTTTATGGTAATTTTCCCAACAGCTACATGCTGAGATTGTCTTTCTTGTTCCTGCCTTTCTCTTTATAGGGGCCACAAACTGGGTATCTACTCTTCTCAGACTCCCTCAGTTCTGAAACTTTTAGAAACATGGTATCTTTGAGGTACTGTAGGCAGGCATACTGAGAGAAAACTGGTCCAATTTCATAAGCTTCGCTTCTTTAAGAAAACCCAATAGTTAAGAATAAAGAAAAACTTGAAAATATTTGAGAATGAAGATGCTGTGAGGATTACCTTAAAAAAATTATCCTCATTGCGCTGCTCAGCTTTGGCATCTCTTTCACTTCCCGTATTTCATGCTAATAAGAAGTCTCTTTGGGGCAAGAACATATCTGCTGTGGTGCTTTACCAAGCTCAGTAGGGAGGGGAATCTGACAACCGAGTACTTTTTATAATAATTAATTACTTGCATCATCCACTGCTAAAGATTGTATGTCCCAGTGCACTAGCCTTCAGCAATATGTATGAAAATCTTGGAGGTCTGAGCCCACAGCTAAAGAACTGAAATTCTCAGGAGATATATTTTCAATTAAAGCTTTTTATGTTAATACTTCAGATGTTTCAACAATAATTTGCTGAGGCATGCAGGATATCTCAGTTATGAAGAAAAGAGAGAGAAATAATTAACGTGCCCAGTTTGATCTTCTAGTTTCCACAAACTTATTTCCTTTGTTTCTTCTAGAAAATTTAACTAGCAAACAAATTAACAATAAGTCAGCAGCTGTTCTGAAGTTTCCTTAGTTACAAGAACAATTGTGTAAAGCAGAATAATTCCACTTTGCACTGTTATGCAGGCCACTACAAACAATTCATCCAACTGATAACAAGCTTTTCCTTCCCAAAACAATCTTCGCCACATTTCATTGCATCTCAGTGAAGGAATAATTATTGCCAATAACTGTTAAATATTTGTGGCGCAGCAATGTCACTGCAGCAGAGACTTACAGAGACTGTAAGCCCTTTATGAGAGTCCATGTACATACAAATTGCAAAGATGGTCCCAGCTCTGAAGGCTTTCAGTTTAAATCAGTAAAACAGACAAAGGCCAGGAGACAAGTAGTACTATTTTGTCCTATTTTGCATAGAGGTTACTAAAGCCTATGAAATCTATGGAAATTCATAGAATCATAGAATAGCTTGAGTTGAAAGGAAAGTTAGAGACCATGTAGTTCCAGCCTCCCCACCATGGGCAGGGACACCTTCCACTAGACCAGGAGGCTTAAAGCCCTATCCAGCCTGGCCTTGAATATTTCCAGGGTTGGGGCATCCACGACTTCTCTGGGCAACTTGTTGCTGTGTCTTGTCACCCTCTGAGTAAGGAATTTCCTCCTGGTATCTGTACTAAACCTGCCCTCTTTCAGTTTAAAGTCTTTACCTCTTGTCCTATCACTAAATGCCCCAGTGAAAAGTCCTTCTCAGCTTTCCTGTACATCCCCTTTAGGTACTGGAAGGCTGCATTTATTACCAATGGTAAATTACATAGGCAATTATTTGTGGTTTTACATGAAGTCCCTACTAAAAGAGGAGAAAACTCAACACTACCATGCTGGAGTGCACTGCCATTGCCACAAACCCCTCCTTTCTCAGCAATTTTGGAAGTTTATTTTTTCTTTGTGGACCGATGGAGAGCAATTTGAGTTTCAGCACACACTTTACCATGATGAAACTTAAGTTGTTTAGAGGACTTTACAGAGAACACAGGAGTCTCCCAACCTCCCCAGACCCACTTCAGACCACAGAGGAGACTACTAGGCTGTGCCTTCTCAATCTGGCAGACAGCCTTTTCACCCAGCAGAGAGGAAAAGGAGCCTTACTAACTTTTTATATTTCAGCAGTATTTAACTTCTGTTTTAAAGCTAAGACTGAAATCAATAATGCCAATGGCATAAATGACAAGGCTGTTCTCGGTTCATGCTGCCAAACTTCATCTGCAAGGAGATGGGAAAGAAATTCTCCAGAGCATACCACTGCACTGAAACTTCCAGACACACTTGAGGCTAAATTCTGGGAAAGCAGTAAGGCATGTGAAGTGTTCTCTATCCTCAACCATATCATAAGGGAGTTATCAGTAAATAAGCTGACTATGAAGGTAGGCATGAAAAATCAGTGGGCATCTACCCTTTCCGCACTGTTCATAAACCCAACATGACACTATATCCCTTTCTTTAAGAGAGATGTGTGGGAGCTTGCTGTGTAGGGCATAGTTTGACTACCAGTATTGCATTGCTTATAAAGCAAACACTGTGATGAAATCTTGGGGCTTTGTATTATTTTTTATCTGTTTTTTTTAACAAGAAAATATATCATGTCTTCTATATGTAAAAAAATACAAAAATATCACCTTTTACATTAAGTATTTACTTTTAACTTACAAATGAAAGTATACCTTGGAGTTTTGTGGATACATTTGCATACTTATAAAATCATACATGCACTTGCAAGAAAAAATTATGTTAATATATGGTAAAAAAATCTGAAAGGTCATAAGTACTTAATACATAATGGAATGTTTTCCCACTGTCCTCTAGGAATAAACAGCCTATACATGGCATCGCCATAGACATCAGTTAGTTCCATGCAACCTAAGAACAGACTGGTTCCATCTGAAATTGAGGCCAGTGGAGAGAAGGACTGAGAACCCCCAATTCCTGCCTCCACAATGCAGCAGTGGGAATTCACAGCTCTCAGTACAGCACAGCAAGTAGTTTCTGACCACGTGTGGGAGATACAAGTTGTTGAAGAGACTTCCTCAGGTACTTTCCCCTTCCCTTTGTCATACCAAACTTGTACCCTTTCAGAACTAAAAGAACTAAATATTCATACAATAAGATGAAAAATGAGCATTCAAAAATGACAGAGAGCAAACAATTTCTAGCAACAGAACCATGCAGCTGGGAGACGAATCTACCTTGGTCCCTTTGTCAAAACTTTCAGATCCATCAGAGGAGGGCTCCTCTTTCCAAATAAGGGGGAAACAACTATTGTCAGACCTTGACAGTTGTCTTAAAACATGAGCTATTCTTGCATGAGTAAACTGCCTTTTCCTGTTCTGTGTTTGAGATGATTCAGGTTATCCACTGATTCACATAAGACATGATTTTAACTCTAGTCCCCATTTAGTTTCCATGAGTGATGGAGGCACAATGATGAGTCATTTGCTGTACCAATACTAACAAGTGCCAAGTGTGCATCAAAGAGGGTGTCCATGGAGGTTTTCCAGTGCTCAGAACTTTTAGCTTACAAATCTTCTATTACTCCAACTCTGGATCTTTACTGGGCAGTATTGGCCAGCTATTTTGTGGCACAAACAGGGCCTGTGATGAAACCAAAGTAAGATTTAAATTCAGCCCTCCAGAGACCTGTGGTTACCCCAGTAACACTTCACCACCATTCCTTGTCATGAGCTCCTTTCAAATTTCAGTACTTTACCCAGATTCATGTTTCTTTCCTTTATGTACCTGTCTTCTATCTACAGTGGTCTATGGGATGCACAGCTCAGCATGGAAAGGCTGTCAAATTATTGGCTCCACTTACAGTGTCTTACAGTTGTATGTCTTACAGTTTTTCCAAAACAGATTCTCAGTGTTCAGATTTATGGACTAATGCATCCAAAATCAATGATGATTTACCTTAAAATACCAAATTGAGGAGCTCTGTGCCTAATTTCTGAGCAGATGTCCATGAACTGGGAACGCATAAACACCTGGGAGCAACAAATGTAACAGCTGTCCAAGGCTAAGCTACCATCAGTGAGACTGCTTTTGTCCCTCTTCCCGTCACTGAAGTATTCTGGGTTTCAATACAGTATGTACCCATTAACTCCACAAAGACACAGATTTAAAGAGGTTCTTGTTGCTTGTTACTGATGCAGTTTCATTTCACCCAGACCCTCACAAGACTGACAGTGGAACAAGACTCAGTGGTTTATGGCTTCCTCCTCGCCTCAAGAAGTCATTGCTGTGAGAATACACTGTCCTGCAATAGGAGATTTTCCTAACCTCAGACTAGATGTTATCATCTACAGACAACACACTTGCTCTGAGAGACCTCTGAATTCTTGGATGTTTCAATTAATTGCTTCTGTCTTATTCAATTAATCTCCATTAACTATCAGTTCTTAGAAATTAAATGAAAATGTATTTCCTAGTAATTGTAACAGTAAGGTGATACATCTGAGAGGCAATTTATCTTTTACAAAGATATGAGCACAGGACAGAAAGCTTTGGGACTTCAGCCTGACTCTTTTGATTGGCTTTTTCTTTCAGGATAAAGGATAACCACAAGCAAAAGCTGTGACACTAAAGGTGTAAAAGGGTTTTGAGGTCACAAAAATACAACAAAAAGAAACTGGATTAAAATAGATACATTTTCCTCAAAATCTCCATGTGTCATTCCCAGCGATATATTTCACAGAAAACCTTTTGCAAATTAGCAATCCCAGAAGGAGCTGCTTTCACACCTGAACAACAAATGCCCGTAGGCAGCATACATTAAAACATACATTTAAACATTGCAACCACTACTGCCTTATTAATCAAGTAATGGTCCTTTGCTGATCTGCTCAATTTCTTCCTCCTCCCTCCAGGTTTGAAGTTGTTTGGACAGAGGAAAATCTCTGCTCCAGGGTGAATTTACACAGAGGCATCAGACCATCCTTAAGCACATACAGAGGGATTCATGCAATTCTTCCTGCTACTGAACCAAATAGACCACCTCTTTATTTTCTGCTGTTACTTCTTAAATGTTTTTCAACGCTCTTCAGTACAAAACCCCAGGAGAAGTGATAAAACTCCACTGACTGATTTTTTTAGTAAATGCTAGAAACTTGTGCCCCTGGCCAGAAAGCTGTTTGCAGGAGGAACATTTTGTTAAAACATGCACAGCAGTCCAAAAAGAAATAAAAACCCTTGTGTAAACCTATGCTGGAGAGTCTTCTCAAAACAACTTCTCCTGGCAAGTCCAAGAAGGAGCTTGGCAGATTGCTTGTCTTTCCTGACAGCTGTTGTTGCATCTGGCCCAATCAGTTTATCAAGGTGTTGCTCCTTCTTGGAAGATGGATGGTGACAGCCATTTTCGGAGTATAAGACCCAGAAAATGCAAAGGAGCTTGCAACCAATGTTAATTACAATGGTGATTACATCAAATCTGCAAATTATTCCAAGAAACCAGGTGCACTTCCAACACCATAACTGTATCCAATCCAGCAAATTAAATGTTTATGGGACATTTCCTTGGCCCTCGGGCAGCCCACAACCACCCTACCACTCTAACGGCCTCAACAATGATTGGGTGTCAGACAGGCAGCCTGCTGGGAATCATCCCTAGCCCCCACTAAATCTGGACCTGTCTAAGACCGTGCAAGTCAGCCCTGTCCAAAATGGTGGTAAGGAATGTGCCCTGCACAATGGGTGATTACAGGTTCTGGAGGCTGTGGCCTGACACTGATTTAATATTATCATTGTGGACGGCAAGCCTCAGGAACCAGAATTGCACCCAGAATTTTCTTCTCACTTTTTAAGTGCACTATTTCTGTGTCATGACCTGGCAGCATTTTCCATCAGTCAGGCATCTACTGAACTGGATTACAGCCAATATGGCTGCTTCTGCATTTCTGTTCCTTTTCCAGAACAAACTCTTCTATTTTAAGATGGATATGTACTCTCAGTCTCATCTAATCCAATCCAACCACATCCAGTCTAGTCCAGTCTAGTCCAATCCCATCCAATACAACCTCTTCCAGTCCAATCCAATCCTTTCTGATCTATCACAGGTGTAAACTCTAGAGATGGATGTAGAAATGAATCCAAGATAGAAAAATTTAGAGCTTCCTACCACACGAATTGCATCAGTTTACACCATATAAATTACAAGAGTTTATATTTCCTTGAAGGCTTGAAATTGATGGGTTAAATTGAGAAGGGATAAATATGTAACATAGGACTTTGGTCAATGGAGCCTAACAGAGCCTGTCTAAGGAGATATTTTAAAACATGAGTTTTAAAATGATTCAGGATTCCGCTTTTCATTGTTTGAAAAGAAAGTGGATAAAGCAGAAAGGAGAGGGTGTGACAAGTTGAGCATGGTTGCACTAGGTTTCCCTACTGATATATGGGGAGAGACAAGTACCCTCAGATTTACAGCGCTTTGCATAGCAAGGTTTACCTACTGAATACATTCCTTTTCTTTTCTTTTTCCAAGAGGTATAGTGTAGTTAATATGATCTTGTAAAAGACATAAGACACAACAAGCAATTCTGTATTGATAGTGCTTTTTTAAGAGAGGGGATACATAAAAAGAGGTGCCTCTGCACAAGTAGCTGTTGACTGTGCTTCACTGAGCAAGTCAAATGCTAATGAGCTCTTCTGAAACATTGTTGAAGGGGTGAGGGAGGACGCAGAAGCAGAGACTGCTCTGGGACCATGAGGAAAGTGCTGCCACGCTGTGCTGTTTGACGCATTCACAACACTGTTCCCTGCAACATATGATACCAATCCTCTTGTAATCATTAACCTTTTCAGACTGGGGTCAGTGAGGCTGCAGGACAGGTTTGTCATCCATTGGAGCTGATGGTGCTCCCTGCCTGGTCCCTGCTGTTCCCTCCATTCCTCTCCCAAGTTACACTCAAGGCAGTTGCCACCATCCCTCACCTTCACAGCCTGCAGCAGAGGACCCAGATGCAGGAAGGTGGGGGAGATGTGACAAAGGCACAGCAGGCTCACTTTGCCTGGATCAGCTTCCCACAGCAGCCCATATGAATATGCAAGATAAGCAGTATAGACCACAGCATTGAAATCATGTTGACAGCTACTAATACAAATATACTGCCTATCGCCCACACGGATGGCACCATTTGAGAGTAATGTCAATGCTTGCACGTTTGAAAGAAATATGAAATTGCCCTGGTTTCAAGTGAATTTTTCTGTCTTCTTTTAGGACAGCAGATTCTACTTTTAAGCTGCCTAATTTGTAATTGAGTGACATTTATACTCCAGTAATGCTCAAAAAGCCTGATCAGAACCAAGACTGCACCACACTGAAATTGTGCAAGCAAAGGCTGGGAGGGTGCCAGCTTAGTTAATGGTTACTCCTGCCCTTCAAAACTTTTATTAATTTTTTTTTTTTTTTTTTTTACTGGAAGGCAGCAATTCTATTTTTAGCCACATCCCTATTCTATGCATGGTTCATGAGCATGCCACCTGGAATTAATATTTACCTTATTCTTAGCCTCAGTTAAGATGAGCAAGTGTATGCTGGACAAGCGAGCCAAGAGGACCTCAAACATGAAACATTCACTTTTGTTTCTCAGCTTTTCCCTGCCACATACGATAAAAGCCAAGGAAGCTCTATAAAACCCACAAACGATGAAAGGGAGGTGAGCATTCCCAAGAAGGTCTCCCTTCATCACAGAACAACAGCACTTCTGCCATCCTTATGCTCAGGACAGCACAGAGGAAGGCAGAAACAGACAACTGGAAAATTCTGAGCAAGTTGGAGCTATATTAGCTTTCCTACCAAATAGTTCATATTTTCAAAAGGTTTCAAGCCAGTTGATGGCTATACAGTGGAATCACTCCTGTGAGTCACAAAACATTTTTGCAGGAGGATGCTGCAAAAGGCTGAGTAGCACCTGAGTCAAACATGCACACCAAAAACTGCACAGCCTGTTGCTTGCATGAAAAGAAAAATGCTCACGTCACA
Organism: Myiozetetes cayanensis; assembly: GCF_022539395.1. NCBI lineage: Eukaryota > Metazoa > Chordata > Aves > Passeriformes > Tyrannidae > Myiozetetes > Myiozetetes cayanensis. Next base: position 48,228,136 of record NW_026087742.1, on the reverse strand, counting down.
AAAATGTCCTCCAAATTTTGAGAAGGGGTGGCTTCAAAGAAGGACCAAGTGGATCACAGGAGTAGCTTCGTTAGCCACCTGCATCATCTACTGGTTCACTAGTTCCGTTTCAGTTTGGATCATATGAAAGCACAGTTATTTTTACCCAACAACCATGACCCAAGCTAAAAATACCTTTGTAATTTGATGAATGAATTGACACAGTGAATTACTGTCACTGATTAGTGTAAGTGATGAAAGCTAGAAGAGCACAAAACTTAACATGATAAAAAAGATAATATTTTTATTTTCACTTAGCTGTAATTCACATTTGGAGCAACTAAGAGTGTTGCCTTCTGGGATATCTGAGATGAGATGAGAACAATGGTGACAAACTGAAGAGACTTTAAATAACAACCACAGAACTAGTGAAAATAAAAACACTAAACAGAATTTTACAGTTAATTACTAGTGGTCAGGGCAAAAAAATACTTGCACTTCTAAGAAATCAGTAAACACATGAAAAAGGATTCATAATATTGTCAGATTACATCTAGTTGCTTAGTGACAATGTGATATGACCTGATGTGTCACTAAGCAACACACTGCCATTCATCAAAATAAATGTCCCCCATTTTCATGAATATATATCTTCTTCATACACAAGTGTAAATATGCATACATAAACGTGACACAAACATTTCTGTATCACAGGAAAAACAAGAGGTATTGGGGTTTTTTTCTATTTTAAATGAGAAGGACAAATAATATTGACGTTAAGGTTGATAGCAAGGTCTACTGCATAAAACCAAGCCCATGAATCAGTACAAAGGCGTTAATGGCTACAGGGACAGCAAAAATATAGCAAGCTGACATTTAGGAGAGAACTGTCTTTGTAATTAAACTGCTGATGTGCAAATCTACAACAGAAAAAGTGATCACAGTAATAAGCCCTAAACAAAGACTGAGAATCAGAACAAAACACGTCAATACCTACAGGCAGAGAGTACATTAGAAGTGATTGTCACTGCCAGTAATCAGTGCTTGAAAATGCTGAAGTTGTCAAAGGGGTTCTGCTTTTGGTGACTGGGCTTGCTTATCTGTCTGTTCAGAGCACTCCTGTGTAACTCCTCTCCTCACTCCAGATGTAGGCAGCAGTCCAGCTGAACAGACTTTTTAAAAGATAAATTAGTACAAATGTCAGCTAAAATAGCTGAATACCAAAGAAGAAGTCTCAACTGTGTTTATAAGAGGGTTTGAGCTTGGCCCTGAGTCTCTGTGTCTCTGAAGAGATTGGACAGAATATCCGCATTGCTGGAAAGTACCTGCTGTGCACAGCAGTCTGTGTCCAAAGGGCATGGAGTTATTTATCCTACTTGCTTGAATCATGGTATTAAGGATGATATATGAATTCAAGGTCAAAGTAGTTTGCCCTTTGCCACTGTTACTAGACCTTTTTTGGCTCCTTTGCTAAAAACACTCTTCTTTACCAATGTGGAAGATGAGCTCTTTTAAAACAACATCTTCATGTTTTGTCCATTTTAACTCTTACTACATCTAAACCTCTTCATAACATTCAACATCAGTCCTCTAAAGAGAGCACTGGGAAAACACACAAGAAATAATATAGGCATTAGACTCTGTTTTCAAAAGCAGAGGCACAGTTAGTATACATTTCCCTCCTGCATCCTGGAATTGTGAAGATTTGATTTCACAGTGGTGTGGGTGAAACCACCTGTACTCATTTTGCACAGCTCCAGCCAGAGCTGTCTCTTTTGCTGTCTCCTTTGCTGTTTGGCAAGCTACACCTCTCAGACCTTTTTAGGATCAACTGGAACCATGAAAGAAAAATCTGCAGTCCTTGCCACTAAGGAGCTCTGCATAGGGAGAGCCTAAAGCCCAAATTTAACAAGCACAGTGGTTCATACACAGACAACACCTCGTGCTGGATCTTAGACGGCAGTCCGAAAAGCAATCAAATATCCTCTCAGCCACCTCTAGAACTGAATTTGCCTTGTCACTCCTCATAGGAGGCAAAGAGGTTGACCAGGAAATGCCATATAGTTGACATGAAAATAAGAGTTTTAAACTGAAGTGTCCTTCACTGCAGTCTCTCCAGCTAATTTAGATCAGGTTAGTGTGAATGACAGTGGAAACCTACTGTTATTTTTTCTCCTGACAGTACAAGGGTTCTAAAAATTACATGTCTCTAATCCCTCATTAGCTGGCATTTTAAATTCCCAGGCTGTGTAGCCCGTGCTAAAGGAGAAAGCGACAAGAGTTATAATCCCTGTGGCAAGAGCTGTCACCAAATACCTGCTGGGTGATAAATCCACTAGGCTTTTTCCACTCGATTTTTTTCATGCTTAAACTTCAGGGATGCATTCAAAATACAGAAAAATAAGTGAAAATGACACACAATCTAAGATTCATGGCATGCAGTATGACCTGTTTATACCAACTGATACCTAATGTGTTCAGTCTTTGAAAGAGCCTTCACACCATAGACTAGAAAAAGCACAGATTGACAAGCTATATATTTTCCTAAATTGCTTTTCTCTCTTTTCCTCAGAAAATGTAGCTTGCAGCACTGCAGCTTGTTTGAAAACTGATCTTCCCCTTAATGGCCACTAAGACAAAGCTCTCTATGAAGATGTCCAACACATTAAAATGAAATTAATAAAGCAGGCATTGTATTGAATAACACTCTCAAATTATTTGAGTTCAATACTCAGCAGAACCAACTTGAGCTAACAATAGGCAGGGCAATTGCAAATGATTGCATTTTGCAAACGAACAAGCACAGATAAAAAGCAAAAATAACATCATCAAATACATTTTAGCTTGTTAAGCTGATAAGTACTATGAGGCTTGCAGTATTTCATATTGCACAGCACTTGTCACACATTTAGTAAAAGTCACAGTGCCATAAGCAACATGACACTTACCCACTGTGCACATTGTCAGCATGCAAACACAAAGTGTGGTATAATACCAGGCTGATGCTAGAAGAAACTGTTATTAGGCATTGAATCAAAATCCTCTAGGTTCAGGGAAAAATTAGTAAGGAGCTTGTATGGTTTTCAAGCATAACCACAGAAGAGTTAAGGTTGGAAGGAACCTCTGGAGGTCATCCAGTCCAGCCACCTTGCTCAAGCAGGGCCACCTAGAGCCAGTTGCCCAGGATCAAATGTGAACAGTATGCATGCTTCAGTAGAGAATAAAAAACACTGCGTTCCCAAACATACATTTATCTAACACACAGACAGAGTTCAAGTAGTGACAGAGTCAGATTTCTCAGGCTGGGCCATCATCTATCTGCCTTTGACCTTGCTTGTGAGCAGCCAGCCCTTGGGGAGCAGGGAAGGTTAATCACCTGTATGGGCTGATGTTCTCCCTCATCGTTTAACATTACAATGAAGATGTCAAGATATCAGTGACTTCTTTTTCTTGCTGAAATGATCTTATCATCAGGCTCTGAACAGTGCAAGTTCTCACATGGACTCCTATCCCACCCGCATATATCCCAACCTTGATACTGACAGCTTCGGCTGAAAACCCAAACTCAGGGCTTTTTAAGGTCAAAGAGGATTTTGCAGTCATTGTGCAAGAACTGGATAGCAAATGGATTCAAACCTTTACACTTCACCTACAATAGCTTGAAATATAGTTATGATGGATGAAGCTTTGCTAACTGATGCATCATCCCTGTAGAAATCAATGGCAACACCTAATACTTATAGAGTACCTTGTGTCACAGAGTCTTTAAGCTTTCTACAAAGCAAAATACAAAAACATAATAACATCAGTAGTTCTTGGGAACAATTTTAGTTAGCCTGTGAAGAGTTTTTCTGTTCTCAACTTAGTCAGACATCCCCATTAAAAGCCATTTTATTTTTATATAGCTTTATGACTATTACAAATAAACATTTTCATTTCTGTTGTTTCACAGGGTTTCACATCTCCCAGCAGCATGAGGACTGGAAACAATACAGACAGGTCTGGAAATCTGCTGATATTGACTGCTGTGAATATGACAGGCACAACACTCTAACAAAAAGAAAACCAAGTTTCAAAGCATCTTTCCTTGCAGCTTCTAGACTCCTGAGGAACTGTTCACAAAAGGAAAACAAGACCCTCTAGTGAATCCTGTTGAGTGGAAGGCTTACTGCTGCTATGGTCAGTGAATAGTGAGTGTAATACCAAGGAAAAATTTATACTGTCAGTAAGGCAGTGCCTGAGCATTTTCCAGAAGGATTACTCCAACACAATGCTACACATGATAAGAAAACCTAAATATAGGAAAGGTTCTGAAGGAGATATATTCACACACACACACACACACACACACACACACACACACACACATATAAAATATATTCTTTCATTATGGTATTATTGCATTATTAGATTACTCTATATACATTATATACACAGTTCTTGAGCCATTACACCGAAATAAGAATGTTCATGAAGTAAGGTGTTCCTAATTTCCATTCCTAAGTACAGAATGCACACCAGGGAAATGCATAGAACAGTAATATCAACAAGAACAGTGAGCTGTACTAATACAACTTGGTTTTACCAAATAAGCATCAAAGAACCAAGTTTAATGTTGCTAATGAAGCAATTTCCTCTCCTTGAATGAAGATGTGCTTTTCTTCTGCTGAAAAGCCTTATTGCATACTGACTCAGTTTACTCTGAAGTCCACAGAAAAACTTTGGTGGTTGTTCTGCCAAATAGATAATTTTTTTTCAGAGTAAAGAGAACTAACAAATGTATTGATTTCAAGTCTATAGTCACAGATTTGAAAGAAGGCAGTAACTTCCCATAACTGATAGTTTATTACACTAATTATAGTAGCACAACCAGAAACAGAGTCGTCTTCATAGGTCACTGAAAAATGAAGTTCATGAGCCTTTTTCACTCTGCTAAGTAAAATGACCACCAAAAAGATGGGCTAGGATTCATCTGTGCCATGCCTATGTCTGAGACAGTCACCCCGTGCTCCATATTAAGACAGTTCCCAGGCATGAGCACTTTCAAAGATGATTAAGCTGATGTGATTTATGTGTCTGCCTGAGGATAACATTCATTGTCTCCCACTGTCTGGAGGATGCTTAGTTCTATCTTTTGACCGTAAAGTAGTTGGCTATTGCAAGACATTTTGTTTAGTAAATAGTTTGGTGACTACTAACAATAGACAGCATAGCTTGCAGGTTGTGAATAGTTACCATGTGGCACACTGCAGATTTCCAGAGGACATTAGCACTATCAAAAAAACTCACAGTTGAGCAAGACAGAAGCAGTCAGCTCCTCTCCCAGTGGGAAAGGGAAGTGTCTCCCACATACACAAAGTACACTGACAAACAATACTAATGGATTTGCAGAAAGGTTGAACAGGACACTCTTCCTTGGTAACATAGCAGCAGAGGACAAAGCTCAGAGCTTTCTGACAAACTGAAGACGCACTTTGAAACAAAAGAAGATCCTTGCTAGAGGCAAATGCAATTTGCTGTACCCAGTCAGGAATGATCATTAGCAAATCCAAAATGGGAAACCATTAATTACACAGTCACTGTGCTGGAGTGATCTTATGATCACTCAGAGCAAGAGCAAGAGCTGAAATTGTATCAACAATGTCCTTTCTGTTGTGAAAAAGACATCATCATGCTTGATTACAAAAATTGAACTGTAGCCTGAAGATGCAGAAGGTCATGAACAGTGTGATTCAGGAGCAGGTGAACAGGCAGAGCAACAGGAATGATCAGAGATCTGTAAAGCGTGTCATATGGCAAAAAACTGAATGAAATGGGATTGGTTTGCCTAAAGAGAAGGCTGAGAGAAAAATAATAAAAATCTCAAGTATGTAAAAGGATGCTGCAAAGTGAAAGAGAACAGTCTTTTTTCCAAATCTGCTTTGTACTGGACAAAGAAAAACAAATAGACCTAATTTTCAGAATAGAAGAACCACGGAACAGAGGATAAACTGTGTAGCAGTAAGAAGGGTACAAGAGTAAAATATAGGAACACTCTCACTGGAGATCTTTGTGAGCATGACAGACCCCAACATGGCATCAGCACAGGAGAAGGATAGGAGAAATAACCACCTGCCTCACAGATCCTTTGGAAGTTTCCACAGCACTTAGATCCTGTGGTCACTATCACAGACAATCAGTATTAGGTAACAGTCTCCTCCAGGGCATTTGTTAGATGACAGCATGGAAAAGGAAAACTTTTTTGAGGAACAGAGATTACTGTGGGATGCACACGTTACAAAAGAAACCTTACTACATGCTCCTTGTGAAAGCACTACCAGCACTGCACAATACCCCTCTTCCCCAGGACCTCTTTGGAGTGTGCTACACCCTGAGCCGCTCCACCTGCAGAGATTATCTTGAGTCACTACTTATTTTGCTGTTGGTGAGACTTTCTTTTCAGCTTTTGGCTAGAGTAGAAGGATTCAGACAAATAATCTCCAAAGACACAAAGTATGTAGCAACAGATCCCACAGTTCTGAAATAGCCAGTTCAGAAATAGCTTGGATTACAAAAAAAAAAAAAAAAAAAAAAAAAAAAAAGACAGCCCCACAAAAAGTAACATAAAAACACAGTACAAACAGATGGAAAAACACCTCTCTACAGCGTTATTTGACACTTCTCCCTTAAAGCATGAAAGTGCTTTTGAAGTACAACATTAACTGCATAGATTATCACAGAGTAAAGGAATGAATAAATAAATGTTGGGCCTTTTAAAAAAAAAACCTGTGTTGAAAATGCGCCTCCTGCTGAAAACATCATTAATCAGCAACTTCACATTCTCAACCTCCCCACAGCCAGAGCTGCAGCTCAAGGCAGAGAGAATCCTGTGAGCCATCTCCTTCACTAAACCACAGCCTGAGAAATTGTCTTCACCCATTCCAAACATCCCTGTCAACTGTAAGGACTTCCGCTAAGCAAAAATGTGCTGGAAATGTATTTTGACTGTTTAATTCACTCATACTATCACCTGGAAATAAAGACACTAGTCAAGTGCATTATGATGAACCATGTCTTTATGGGCCATAAATCACTGTCTGAAAGTCTTGAACCCAAGACTGATACTGTAACCAGTCTTCCCTAGCTCCGTTTCCTAGCTGCATTTCCTATTCCAGCATGTGTTGGTCAGTAGTTTTGCTAGATGAGTAATTTCTCCTTCATTTGTTTGGCCCTATCCTTGACAGTAGAAATGTAGAAATGTAGGCTATCTGTTCTCGGTAAGACAAAATAAACACTAGCATGTATTTGCAAGTTGCTGCTGCTTTGCACAGAAAAGAAGATGAAAGCACCATCAGCCAAAGACAGCAGCATCTCTCTAGTCCAGGATAAAGGATTTTACCACAGCATCTTTCTAGCTCAGGATGGAGGATTTTACCGACCTTCAATTTTCCAAGACGTTTAAAATTTTGACAGTCATTCTCCCCTTTCTCTCTCTCTCTCTCAAAAAGAAAAAGAAAAAAAAGAGCACAAAATCCTAAACTGTAACTTTTCTCAGCAAGGTACCAGGAAGAAGGAGGAGGTAACTTTGGGTCTGATTTTCATTCACTGCACTAGTACTTAATACTCACTTGACATTGGAGTCAGTGATTGTGCAAGGTATAGGAGAGGAGGAGACCTCCTGTAAGCTGTTTGACACTGAAGTGTTCCTCTGGCTGAAGTAAAATTAACCAATATACTGTTCTTTGACAAAAAAACAGGCTTAGGAAGTTCCTATCCCTTCCCACCTATGTGCTGCAACTCACTTTTCTCAGTTGTGGCACAATGTCTGCAGGGCCACACTGTGAACCCCTGTGAAAAGACAGGGTTTGAGAAAAAGTCTGCATGGAAAAAGTTGTTTCCATTTTTAATCCAGAGCATTTCCATTGTGGGGGTGATGCACACCCACAGGCCCCTACAGCAGTGCAGTGGAGCATGTGGTCAGCATGCACAGTGCTTCCTGCAGGTACCAACCACCCTGACCCAAACCCCACTGCAGCCTCAGGCACCTGCCCACTCTACTATGCCAGCTTGGCCAGATCTGAAACAAAGGAGGAAAGCCAAAATGATATGGAATTGTCTAATTCTTGAATTCTAATGAAGTTTGCAGTCAATCCAGTGAATTGTTCAACTTCTCCTATGTCAGTAATTTACCTTAAGAAACAAAACAGAGAAGCCTGAGCAGCAGAGCTCTGTCATCTGCAGCACAGGAGAGAATGGCCATCCTGGGTCTCAGGAAATGCTGAAAGGTGTCATCACAAGGAGTTTGAGCTGATGAGTGTGGGGCACTGTCCCTATCTGATGCCAGCAGGGCATGAGAGCACCTCTGAGCACAACCTCAAGCAGTGCCAGGCCATCAGTACATGGCAGGAGAAGAGGCAACGTGCTGTAGCCAGGCAGTGTCATGTTCCTCAGCTTATCCCCTTTTCCCTCTGTTATGGGTTGCATTCCTGGCTGAGAGGGCATGAAGGCACCCCACTACAGCTGCCATGCTGACTGCTCGTGGAACAGAGGAGGAGGAGAAGGAAAGGTCCTGTTCCAGTGCAAGCACCTTGCCCCTTCCCAACACGATCATCTCATGCCAGGCAGCAGAGAGGAGCATATATCCTCTGACTTTCAGACTTCCAATGGTATCATCTATCAGCATGTCCCACTTTTAAGGAATTTTCATCTGGGTTTTAATTCACAGTTTATTTAAAGGAAACATATTTTCTCTCTGGAAAGGTGTGACAGTTAATTGAGCTGCACAGTTAAGAGGATCGCATTGTAACAGCTGAGGCAATTTCAGGAAAATTGATAAAGGACCTCAAAGCCCCCATCATTTTGTATCCCATGTCCACTGCGGAGCCTGTAGATAAGCCCCCACCTCCCTCAAGCACCTGCAGTCTCTTTTTTCACTTCATCATATTCAGTCCATCTCATCTTGCCAAACTTGTGTTCCCTGTGGGGAGGCAACACAGACTATGAAAGTACTTTCACTTCCCAGAGAATTAAGCTAACTTTTCTAGCAGTGATCTCCACACATGAATCAAGGGAAAAAAAAAAGCACCAAAGACCAGACACCAGGCTGAATTAGAGCTTTTCCACTCACCAGAGTGATGGTTATACCTCAGCTGGCTCTGCAACACAGGGCTGCTCACCTCTGGGTTGCCTCCTCACTTCATCATTGCACATCACGCAGCAGGGGATGTATTTGAACTATTTCAAAACCAGAACCACTGAGTTATGAAATTGAGACAAGAAAATAATTTAATAGCCTGCCTGCTTTTTCTGGTGAATGCAAACACTTAAGCAACTGTGTCCTGGCGTGCATCAGAATATTGCTAGACAGTCAAAGGAGGGAACTGTCTCTCTCTACTGTGCACTGGTGCAGCCTCCTCTCAAGTGCTCTGTGCAGTTTTGGGTGCCACAATATAAAAAAGGCATTAAGCTCTTAGAGAGCATTCAAAGGATGGCCACAAGGATGGTGAAGGGTCTGGAGGGGAAGCTGTATGAGGAGCAGTTGAGATCACTTGGTCTGTTCAGCCTGGAGAAGAGAAACCTGAGGGGAGACCTCATAATGGTCTGCAGATTCCTCACAAGGGGAAGTGGAGGGGCAGGCACTGATCTCTTTTCTCTGGTGACCAGCAACAGAACCCAAGGGAATGGCATGAAGTTGTGTCAGGGGATGTTTAGGTTTATGTAAGGAAAAGGTTCTTCACACAGAGAGGAGCTGGGCACTGGAACAGGCTCCCCAGGGAAGTGGTCACAGCACCAAGACTTACAGAGATCAAGAAGTGTTTGGAAAATGCTCTCAGGCATATGGTGTTGTCCTGTGCAGGGCCAGGGGTTGGACTTGATGATCCTTGTGGGTTCCTTCCAACCCAGGATACTCTATGTTTCTATGACTCCCACAGGTTGTAGGTGTGGGGTAACATGAAACAGGTGAAGTTACAACTACATCTGTTGGTCCAGTTGCAATTTCCTATGAGCTGACTTGCATGGCATGTGTAGCTTGGTCAGAGCCCAAGCAGCTCTCCAAGTCCCCTGAACTTCCCACAGGGGCATTAAAGAGTCAAACAACTCAAACCCCTTGTCTCTATGAACTCAAGCCTCATCTCAATCCTAGCCACCAAAGCCAATATAGATGTAGCACTAGAGACCACTCAGTTATGATCTCCTTAAAGCACAGATCTCTACTGAGCCATCACCAGGAATCTTCTAGATTTTCCCATCAGTTTGTGCAGAGCCACAGGGCCTCTCTTGTTTGTGGGTTTGTGGCATGGAATACCAGTAGGTGATGTCTATAGCTCATTCTTGCAAGGTGTTTCAGAGCCTAAATTCTTAACAAATTCAGAGCATGCCGAATGGCTTCTGTTGCTGGCCTTAATGCAAGGCTTGTCAATCATGTGGCCTGAAGCTAAATAAAGGCTAAATGAAATTAAAAAGTGCAATTCATACCATACATTTATTATATGTTTGTTTCTTTATGTACATACACACATCTGAAAATTCCAGAAGTTAGAAAAAATTTTCTGCTTCACGGTACTATGAATGTCCTAAAGACTGCAGCAACAACAGAAAGGTAAATATAGAATGTGCCTAAACAAAACACAAACATCAGTAGAACAAGTTCCAGCAAACTCAGCATCTTTGTAAGTGCCTTCAAAACTGAACTAAATACATGAGAAAAATAAACTGCTTCCCCTAAACGTCATCACACCATGATGCATAGTGCTGCACAAGTCATGGAAGACAAAATCTAAACAAATATTCTAAACTTAGTAAGAGATTTTAAGAATACTTATATATATTAAAAAAAAAAAAAGACATTGAACAACTGTAGACTCTTCATTGGCCACCTATAAATTGCCTGCATACTCAGATAGCGTATAATTTTTTCTTGAAAATGCTACTTTCCTTCTTGAAGCATGTTGTTTCAGGCTTAGTTTCCTTATGAGAGCACTATATTTCGTTCTTTGAAATAAAAGTCTTGAACCCTCCATAAGTGCTTCAGCAAGATTCTTCTTGTGCCACAACATGAAAGCTTAGAATATGTGGCCAGGAACTTGCAATAATTTGAAGAAGACTTGTGGAATTTAGACAGACAATACCTGGCATTATCACAAACTAATGGCAAGATGATTTGGAAGCCCTGTTTCTCTGGCTAAGAGGATCTAAGGGGGTTCTAACTACACAGATTTGCAGTTTCCAGCACCAATGAAAGAGATATTTCTGAGTGGAAAGTATTCCATACTTGTAATGTGCTATTTTCTGGTGCTGTCCTCTGAGGTATCTGGTACTAGATCACAGCATGGAACTGCACTATGCTGACCTTGGTTTCTGTCCAACCTGTCAGCTCTTGGGTTCTGGCAGCTCTTTGTTCCCCTCCTAGCCCTGCTTAACTGCTGCTTTCAGCTGTATTGTGTGGGAGAGAGTATTTGTTTCTGAAAAATTGGCCAGCTCTTCTCGCTGAATCTACTGCAACGTCAGTGTCCCCTCCAGTAGGGTAAGGAAATTATATGAATGTAACAGCTAGTGATGCCTCAAGATCATGTGCTACAAAATATATATTTCTAGAAATACATTACTTTCAAGTGCAGAACATTTAGGCACATCTTAATTGTTTTCCCTTACATGAAGTGCATGATGCTGAGACTAAGATTCTTTTATTCCTGACTGATGCTCTCTCACATGTCTTGTACGGTCTTATGCTGCTGCCAGCCATTGGCAAAACTGCACAGGCTGTTTAGCTTCATTTCCTTTTGTTGCTGAGACACAGCTTGATGTATATTTGTTTTGTTGGGTGCTTCAGGTTTGCTAGTAAAGCTGGTTTAGTTGGGGTTCTCTGTTTCAGTTTTCTTCTTAACTTTTTGCCTTTCAATTTTTAATATCATACTAAGCTGATTTACAGTAAAGGCACAAACAAACAGGCATGTACATTCTGATAAAGAACAGATATTTATCTTGTGGTAACAGCTATTCCACAGATGTTTTGTCCACATGAATGCAAGACCAGAATGTTTTTAAGAGGATGTCCACCCCTGAACACTGGTTGCATATCTAGAGGTCAGGTCGATGAGAGGCTGCTTAAACATGTGTCTTTTATTCTTGGTCAAAGCCACTTTTCAACTGAGACCTCCTCGTGAGGGCATCTTTTACTGTACTGTTTGGATGGACTTTTTACCTGGCAGTAAACTGGAAAACTGCTGGTTGTATCAATGCTTATAGTGGTTATATATGTATGGTATATATGGTTTTATTTTTTATATATTAATATATATTAATCAAACTTTGTTTCACAGATAGTAGTGTATTGACTTCTTAATACACATATAAGTTCATGTTCCATCCATTTACAGAAAAGCATGAGCTGTGGTACATGGCATCTCTCTTCAGCTCTCTCCTGGATGTACTTTCTCTACTGATCTAGGCTGAGCCTGACTAGATGTTTCAGGTAAGTCTTTTAAGTTAGATAACATGAAACTGGGGTTTTATCTGTATAGGTAGTATATAAGGATGCCCTTCCCTCAGATCTAACTCTCTTCAGCTCTTTTTATCAGAGACACCCACTAAAAGGGTAGTGTCTGTGGAGAAAAGGTACAGAAATCACAATGCAAAGGGTTCAGTTGGGATGAACATTGTTTAAAATTGTGCTTAACATAAATTTTAACAATATTGTTTCAATATCTCTTTTTTCTTCAATCATTTAATAAAAGCACTTATCCATAAAAATGAAGTTGTGTGATAGAATTATAGAAACAATATATAGCAGATTTCTGCAATCTATGAGCTTCTGTTTACAAAAGAAAACTAGTTCTTCTGGTGTTGCATTTAAGAATGAAAGTTATAGAAGTGTCACAGTCTTGGTGAGCTTATTGACGCTGAGATAGTTATTCTTAAACATCAAACAGTGCTTTTTCTAAGGTGAGTCTTGCAATACATGCTTGTACATTCCCCTCAGCCTCAACACACCATACAAACCTCTTTCTCTGCCTGCCCTGATTTCCTACAGAATTGGCTTTTTTGTCTCCTTTTTTTGTTCTTCTTTTTCCCCAAAAAAGATTGATTCATCCCACAGGCCTTTAGCTTCCTATTATCAACTCACCATAGTAAATTATTCTTTGCTTAATGGATTAAGTCATAAACTTGGAGGTATGTGAGATTTGTTGCTTCCATTTTAAGGATGCATCCTAAACACTTGGAATAGAGCGTGAAATAAATTTAAATAGTATTTAGGTACCTAATTCTTTTTATCCTTACCTCTGTTACATAACTTTCATTTTTTTTAAATGTCAACCAGCACGTCTTTGCTTAAATTATTATCTTCCATAGTGAAAAGCAGTTTCAGGTCCTTTGAATGACTGTGTAGAGGTGATGTGCTTCAACATTTCTATGTATTCACGTTAACAAAATAAAATAGAACTACTGGTAATTCTAAAACTCCTTTGGTAGACAAGGAAAAGCAATTAAAATTTTGATGCTCATTGCAGGGGGTTGGACCAGAAGACCTTTAAAGTTCCCTTCCACCTCGGGATAGTCTGTTCTTTAATTCTATGATTCTATGTTGCAAAGCATTCAAGGTCAAATGATGAGTTGCCCACAGGAAGTTTTCATGATGAGAGAAAAGCAATTGAGTGGAAGTAAATATTAATTCTCTTTCTCCAGCTTCATTGTTGTCTTTAAAGTAGTCATACAATGGATGATTTCCCTTTCAACTATTTAGTAAGAAGCTATGAAAAGCATTTTGACATTCAATTGTTTGAGGAATCATTGACCACAAAAGGAAGTATGCATTTTCACTGAACCCTTTAATTGCTTTCTCAGTTGAAAAAAAAAAACACCTCATCTATTTTGGCAATAACTCCAGTTTCCACTGTATTATTTTAGCTGTGGATAAATCTTTGAAAACAGTACTTTTTAATTTTCTGTCACGATCAACTATTTGAAGACCTACAGATGATATCCAGAGACATCTGGTGTTCTACAACATTCTACAATTTTTTCTTGCTTCTGCACCACTCATGATGTTGTTTCTAGCAGCAAAATAAAAATATAACACAAAAATATTTCAAGAGTTTCATTCTTAGAAGTAAAATTATTTTTATAATCTGCATAACTCAGAATTTCCTCCAGGGGAACTGCTTGCACTATTTCTCTCAAATATTCCCAGGTCTTCATCTTTTTCTGAGCAGGCTATACAACCTTCACACTGCAGATTTCCAGCAAAGTCTTAGTGAGTCCCTCATATTCAGTTTGTTTGTGTCTTCTCCTTGGCAGTTCCCAGGACTGTATTCAGTCCTGGCTAATATGGTAAGGTCCAGGGGAAAATTCCTGTGAGTATTTCTACCATGGGGCTCAGAAGCTTTGCCTCTGCAATAGCTTTAGTGCTAAATGTTCTCATTCTATCAGCACAAAACATGTCACAAGTTATTATCCTTCTTTTTCAAAGATGCCAAATTTGCATGAAAATTTCCACAGAGCACTGGAGAGGGGTCTACCTGGGAACAATCAGGCAAATCCAGAAACAGCTAATACATTATTTTACTTTAAAAAACTTCTGTACCTCAAATCCATCTTGCAATAAAATGTATAATGCTCCTGTGTGGTGAGTATTCACTGACTACAAGAAAACACCCCCATAAGTATTTTTGTTCTGAGTGCAATTTCCTTATTCATGTTATAACATTCATATTTAATAGTCAAACAGGAAACACAAAACTATGTTTGTGACTCTTCCTGCAAATGTGGAATTTAATGAAGTCTAAGGACAGCTCAAGGAGAAAAAAGAATTTTGAAGATTTTTCTTTATTTTTGTTATGAACCTGGGTCTCTCTACTCTGAAAACAAGATTTAATCAATATATTATCAGGGCTGTGAGAAGTTGAGTTAACCATCTTTTACTTACGCAAAAGATGAAGTGATGACTCATAAAAAAGGAATAAGTAATCACCCTCAGGGACATTTTAAAAAATAAGAAACAGGTTTAAACTAAGAAATATGTAGTCATCCAACTGCTCTGCACATGTTCTACACATTTTTACTAAACATCAGGTAAGAGGAAAGCAACAGTCCCAATTGGCATTAAGAGAGTGATTCACACAGTAGTTCTCCCTTGGGCAGGCTGATCACAGAATCACAGCCACATGCCAGTGAGGAAAGATGCTCCATCATGGGACAGTTCACAGACCCAATATTAGTCTCCTGTTTCCAGACATCAGTGTCTCTAGGTGTAAATTTTGCCCTTGTCCACTTTGTGTGCCTGGAGTACGTTACAGGAAATGCATATATGCCTAGTGTTTGAAAAGGGAGCCATCATTTTCTGGAGTTCTTGGACTGATAATGTGTTTCCTTGTTATTAATTTTTAGTGACGAGTTTAATAGCTTAGTCTAGATTTTACCACAGACATACAGCAGTTGAAACAGAGAAAGTGACTTCACTGGAAAAGGAGAGTTCTCATGAGTTTTTCGAAGAATTTGTTGTCTCTATTTCTGTCATCATTTATCCACTTTCTGGACCTTTTCACTGGACAGTATTGGATCTGTCTTCATCTACTTAGCAGTAGAGGTTCAGAGACCCAACTGTTTGCAGAGCACTGTTCCTGAAAGAAATCTTCAATCCCCGTGGACAAGAGGTGTCCCCACTCCAACCAGATGGCTTAGAACACAGACTCAGGGCTTTGGTTGGTACAAAAATCCTATTGTATATATGTTTAATGGTTTTATCCAAGTTTAAGAAAGGAAGAACATTGCAATGAGGCCCTACTAGAGCACAGAAGATAAAATCTGCCCAAGAGTACTGAAGGAGCTGCCAGAAGAGTTCATCGAGATGCTTTCCATCCCTTACCAGCAGTCCTGGCTAACTGGGGAGGTCCCAGTGGACTGGAGGTTAGCAAATGTGACATCCATCTACAAGAAGGGTTAGAATGAAGATTTGGGGAACTACAGGCCTGTCAGCCTAATCTTGGGGCTGGGGAAAGTCATGGAGCAGATAACTTGAGTGCCATCATGCAATACGTAGAACACAACCAAGGGATCAGGCCCAGCCAGCGTGGGTTTGTGGAAGGTAGATCCTGCTTGACCAACCTCATCTCATTCTATGACAAATTGACCTGCTTGACTGAATGAGGGAAAGGCTGGGGATTTTCTCTGGCTGGACTTTAGTAAAGCTTTTGACACTGTTTTCCACAGCATTCTCATGGAGCATGTCCAGAGCTGGGGAGGGGCTAGAGCACAGGCCTGATGAGGAGCAGTTGAGGGAACTGGGTTTGTTTAGCCTGGAGAAAAAGAGCTCAGGGGAGACCTGTACAACTACCTGAAAGAGGCTGTAGCCAGGTGGGGATCAGTCTCTTCTCCCAGGTAACAAGCAACAGGATAAGAGGAAACGGCCTCAAGTTGCGCCAGAGGAGGTTTAGATTGGAGAGCAGGAAAAATTTCTTCGCCAAAAGGGTAAAGGGTGATCAGGCACTGGAACAGGCTGCCTAGGGAAGTTGTAGAGTCACCATCCCTGGAGGTATTTAAAAGATGTGTAGATGTGGCACTGAGGGAGACGGTTTAGTGGTGGATTTGGAAGTGCTTTGTTAACAGTTGGACTTGGTGAACTTAAAGGTCTTTTCCAACCTGAACAATTCTATGCTTCTATGAAAACAGGAATAATAATTAGTTTCAGAGGGAATTGCAAATAGCAGTGACCTTTCCGCATTTAGAGTGCTGCTTCATGCTTAGATCTAAGAGGACAAACAGAGCAAATTCAAATGTCTAAGGCTGCACAAAATCCCAGCAGGATTTGGTGTAGCCCCACACAGCTGCCAGCTGAAGATGCCTCACTACTGGCAGAAGGGAGGCAGATACTGTAATGGGATCCTGGGAAGGGTCTGCAGGACACAGCAACCACAAGAACATATGGCAACTTTGGGAGCTCACCGTGAGCCAAAGTCTTCCCAGTATTTACAAAACCCTTTAATACACCTGTAACCTAGCTGGAATAAGTATTCAAAGATTCTTCATTTGAATGAAGGGAAGAAATGTCAGTAATGCAAATGGCCTCAGAAAAAAAGTAAATTACTATTAACTCACATAATGAGTTAAGAAATGTACAAAAGCATCCAGATGTTGGGTGAACACTGCACTTTGTCACAATTTATTGCACTTGTTTAAAAATCTGAAGCTGAAACGAGATTACATTATCTGAATAGGGGAAAACCTCATTTCTTAAGCAGTACATGTACCACAGTAAAAGTGTTGGTTTAACTGCGGGAGACTGGAAACTGAAAAATAAAACAACGTAAATGTTACAGGAAGATCCACGTAAACTACTGCACAGATTTCCTTGTATCTAATGATTGAACTCAAAGAGGCAGCAACCCACTGACATCTCAGTGGCCAGGTAATCCACTTTGTGCTCTGAAATGGGCACTGCCTTTTTCACTGGCACCAATGCCATGGCAGAGATTTCACCATTGATTTTTCACAAGCTGTTAGACACAACGCCTTGGCGTGCATACAGGCTCTTTCAGGGAAAGCGTGGAGCTATATCTGTGCTATCCCAACATCCTGCTTGCAAGTATTGCAAGGATGGATCTTTCTCACCTCTCTACACCTGTTACAGTTAGAGGAGAGTGAGAAAGAAAAAATGCTAGTTTTTTTTTTCTTTAACAAAATCAACCTGCTTTTCTTTTCACATTTAAGTGATTTTTTTTTTATGTACACACACCCACAACCCTGTGCAGAAAGAATGTGCTTCACATAGGCATAGAGCATCTGTAGTTCTGCAGGTTGTGAAAGAACAAATGCACAACTGGGTCATGAAGTGCAAGCCTGAAAATTTCCCATTTCAAATAAACAGCAATCAGAATGTTCCCCTCAAGGATTCAGATGTGCTGAAGCCCACACAGGTGAACAAAAGGGAAATAATCCTTCCATTTTGATTGTCAGCTTTTATACCTCCAAGCCCACCAGCATGCTCTAATTGAAACAACTATTCCTGGGCCACATAAAAAGAGCAATTCTTCTGGTGAAACTGTGAAGACACCAAGTACAGAGAGCCTTCACTGCCACTTACATGCACTGGCAGGCACTGAAAGCAAGTCAGTTGAAAAGGTCACTGACATCAACAGTGGTCCTGCCTTTTAGAGTGCAGTGGTAACATATCTTGTCCCTGGACAATAGCTTGTAACATAGCATGGAGCCTGGAATTATCATACGTATTCAACCAGTCCCTAAATAAAAAATAAAAAGTAAAAAAAAAAAAAAATTTTTTTAAAAATTTAAAAAAAAAAAAGAACGGAGTATGATTGTCAGTCTAACCAACAACATGAATATTCATGGTGTCATCACCCCACCTCTTATCCTGGGATACTTCTTACAGGACAGCTGCACAGGGACAGCAGAGTTTGATTTTAGGAGTAAATGTCCAGCATTACACAGAAGGCCAGAGGCCACTGAGCAGCACCAAACTTGAATTAAGATGACATCTTGTCTCCTGCACCAGTTGCAAATGGTGCTGGTGTTTATCTATCCAGCATGTTTATCTACATTTCTACCTTGAAGAAAAAAAAACAGAAGGTTTTGACATGCTGCTCGAGACAACCTGGCAGGGAGGATGAGCAGGGAGAGGAGGGATACAAAGAGCACTGAAAGGGAGTTGAAGACTATCTGGACCTGCAGCTCATCTGAGGCCCTGGGAGAAATCTTTCCTCTTTGAGGTGACTGGGATCTTGAGCACCACTGTTGCAGTCTAGTAGTTGGTTTCAAGGGGAACTGAGTTTGACAGGGAGACATTTCCCCTCTTGTGTGGCTCTAATTATGGTGCTGGTGATCTTTTAGGTGTCGTGTTTGAAAAGGGGAAGTTTGGAGGCCAAAACCAGCTTTGGATTATGCCATCCAGCAGCCTATGTTGGCTGTTCATACTGTGCATTGCACATTCTTGTCCATTCATATTACCTATCTGGGGCAGCCAGGTTCATTTTAGTAATCCCAGGACTGTCCACAAGCCTCTCAGGCTTTACCAGAATTGGTGGATCAGGGCACATATTCCTTAAAACTCTCAAGATTTGGTGTGCACCCCATTCAGTCCTGCCCTCTGAACCCCCATCCTTCTCTCAAGAACTCCCCAATTTTCTAAGCCACTCTCTCATGCCTCAAAGAGGACTCCACATTCTCCTTGACCATCTCTTCTGTTTTCCTTTTTACAAATTATGTAGTCATTGGCAGGGATTGATGTAAGTGGTATCCTTGCAGAGCAGTGTAGAAGTTACTTCACTCAAACTCAACTGCACCCACCCAGTCTGGATGTAGCAACTCCAGAGTTTCTTCCTATTTTTATGAAACCTGGAAATAATAGGTTCTTCTCCATATTTCCTCGCATTCTCACTGCTACACAGGAGTGTTTAACATCCCTCTTTCATAGCATTATCAAGCTCACTGCATGCTGCCTATCTGATGCGAGTCTGGTGAAGGGGACTGGAGGTCAGCACATGCAAGAGGAGGCAAAGTGCAGGGTTTGTTCAGCCTTAAGAGACTCAACAGAGGAAACAGAGCTTGAATCATCTCGGGGCAGATGGTGATGAGACAAGAGGCAACGGACTCAATGAAAATCCTAATTAGACAGGAAAAAAAATTTTTCCTGTAGAAATGGAAAACTTGACTGGACAAGGCCCAGGGCAACCTGATTCAGTTGGATCCATGTTGAGTGGAGGTTGAACCAGATGACCCACTTCTGATTTAAACTATTCTGTGATTCTGTGATTTCATTTACCACTTCAAAAATTGTACAGTACCAGACTCCACTGGGAAAAAGCCTAATTAAGAGCAGTAGCAGAACAGCCAATGGGAGATGTAGAGGTATTGCAATTGCATTTGCACTGCTGTCAGCACCGGAGCACATTCTATAGTAAATATGATAAAACAGCAATATAAAGTCCAATTTATAAGGCTGTGAGGAATCATGAACCATATGAATGGATTTTACTCATCACTGTGCTGCTTGATGTTTTACACAGTGAGAAAAGCATGAGCCTTTAGTAAAGGCCAAAGAAAACTTATCCCTATCCTGTAACAGTTGTGTCCCTGTTCAGACATTTTTCATCTATGATATTACATTTTGCATTCTCTAGGGCTGTGTTTGAGATTCACCACAACCTTACTGGTGTTTTTTAGAGTTTCAGGTTATTAAGACAGCAACAGTTTTTGTAATTCATACTTTGCAATGCACTGCTTGCTTGTACTTTGGTTATTTCTTTTCTATGGCTCATAAGAAATTTAGAAACTGTATTGATAAGGGTCTTGCATGGTTAAAAAAGCCTTCAGGAGTTATGTTGATAGCAAAAAATACTTATTAATATTGATGTAAAAAAGCATTCTATGATTTGTTGATATAAAAAGCCTCCTAAATATTTTACTGAAAAAATCCACCTCTGTGAGATTTTAATGAACATAACATGAAAAAGCTCTGAACGTAACAAACTGGAATCAATTTTCTGCATTAATAACCTCAGTTACCCAAACGCAGGATGATCTCTTTCCAGAAAGCTGTGCAGCTCTCAATACACACGAAAGACATTTTTTTAGTCTGTCACAAGGAAGATCTCCATAAGTGCAACAGGGTGGGATCCAGGTGAGAAGCAGACAGTGGCAGAGCAGGTCTTGTCAGCCTAATGAGGAACAAGGGCATGCAAAAGGTACCTGTACTGTGCTGGGAAGCAGTGAGGGCTTCCAGAGAGGCGTTCACTCATACCTGCTCAGAGCGAAATCTGACCCTGGGAATAGGCAGCTGCTATTTGTGCATCTTTGGATTCAGTAATTATCATTTGCAACAGACACAAAAGTAAGCACAGTCATTTTTTTTCCACTAAGCCCTGTTGGCAGTAGTGGGCTTGGGGAGACTGTGATGCAAGCTCTTGGTGCTCTGGTTCATCTGCCTGGGCTCCAGCACCACAGCTGCTGCTGCAGACCCTTGGGAAGAGCTGTAAATCCTGCTATTGTTGGAGACTCTTGACAACCACCTGCATCTAAGACAAAGGATGTAGGTAATCCACCAATGCATATTTATGTCCTTCATTGCATGTGGTGGTGGTAGGAAACCATCCAGAGAGATGCACCTCCAATTTTTAACCCATCCATAGGCTGCTGAATTTTTTATGCATGGTGCATTGCTTATATCCTTTCTGAATCACAGTCTGCCCTAGAAGCTGCTTATTTCACTGTTTGATTTTTAAGAGAGGGAGCAAAGTGAAAGTAGCACCAAGCAGAGAACTACGGACTGTATATTGACCTCAGAGAGAGAATTTCAGGAGAAGACATCTTAATATTGCAATGAACATTTTTAAAAGGAAAATAATAATGCACATTAGCAGCAGAAAAAAAATCCATCTATTTCCTCATAATTTCATTAGGAACTGGTATTTAGACGGGATAAATTTCTTGGGTAGATCCCCGTAACACTTCCTTTTATTTGCTTGCATTACATGTTTTATTGCTCCAGGTTTCTCATCTACAAACATGTGGTGCTCAGAAATCAAGACAACTCAAAATAATGATTTAGCAGCATACTAATTTGTATACATACAAATACAATCACTCCATCACTTTAAATCATGAAAAAGAGGTTAGTTAAAAGCTTAGTGACTTATTTAATAGCTAATGCTACATGAGTAAGAAAAGCAGAAAAGTTTCTTACTTCTGACTTTGTCCCAAAGATTCCATCAAACAAAGGTATTTTCTTAATGATTAAAAAGCAAAATTAATGATCCATGTCATTAAGGCAATATAAGCTTCTCAACGGAGACTATTAATAGCTTCCCTGAGCCCAGGGCCTCACACAGCACTTGCCAAGCACCAACTGCTATGGGTCCCCCACTGCAAATCCATCACCCCCTCTGGAAAAGAAACACTGCCTCCCACAGCCCTAAACACAATCCTGCTGATAATGTGGAACTCAGAGATGGTGGCTGGGGTATGCAGGAAACCTATGGGGCAGTTTTGGGAGACCTGCAGACTCCAGCAGGGGGCTGGCACAGGCACACAGCCAAAAGTCTCTGGGAAAGCACCTGCTGCCCCACTCCTCGATGCAACAGGCTCCTTCCCACAGCTCCCAGCTA
Organism: Myiozetetes cayanensis; assembly: GCF_022539395.1. Classification (NCBI taxonomy): domain Eukaryota; kingdom Metazoa; phylum Chordata; class Aves; order Passeriformes; family Tyrannidae; genus Myiozetetes; species Myiozetetes cayanensis. The sequence goes on along the minus strand of NW_026087742.1, from coordinate 48,206,066 downwards.
TGAGACAAGGGTGCGTAGGGTGTTTGTGAGAGGCAATGCTGCCCAGTGGAAAAATCAAGAGCAGGACCTATTCTTGGCTCTGCCGATAGCTAATTGTTCACTCTTCTTTCACTAGACATTTATCACCAGCTCAATGTAGTTAATTTTGTGAAACCCTTTGAGACCCCTTGACAAAAGGGGCTCTATGAGAACTAGATACTCAGCAAGTTCAATCCCATTTAAAATCAAGCTCCCCTTCCAGATTCCTCACATTGTGGTGTGCTTTGAATACTGATGTGCAGCCTCTCACGCTGGTTTGTTCAATGGGTTGAATAAGTGAATAGGGACAGAACAAGGAAACACTTTACTCATGATAGTAAATATGGTGACAAAGTACCATCCTCATGACAGCAGGAATGTGGTGGCCTTTTAATCTCTCTGGCATTCCCTGCAATGCTGTCACCTTCTTTTACCTGCAGGCACTTAGCACAGTGAGAAAAAACACCACATGGAAGAAAAAACTCAGAATAATACTGGATCTGTTCTTCTCACTGAATTGAGGACTACCTGATCTAGTTGAAGATGTCCCTGCTAATTGCTGGGGGGTTGGATTAGATGACCTTTAAATGTCCCTTCCGATCCAAACTATTCTATGATTCTATATAGACAGATTATGACTTCTCCCTAGCAACATTTACTGTAATAAAACAGAAGGTGTAGAATTTCATTGTGATCCAGCACTTCCACCCATCTTTTTGACAAGACAGAAAACAGAGACTAAAGCGCAGTTCTGAATCCACTAGAAGTGTGAGGTGTTGCCACTGTCAGAAAACCAAATAAAGGACACTTGCAGAAGGATGTATCTTTTGGTTGCCTGTGAGTACAATCAACAAGGGACAATTTTGAAAGCACATTTTTTGAAAAGAATTTTTTTCTTCTTTAACTAAACCAGAAAATATAATGTGAGAAGTAGCTGAAAAGATCAGCCTCCCACTGTATCCCACTGTATTTCTGGTGAAATCCTGACTTCTTATGCACTTTATCATTTATTACACATTACATTTCCGAGTTCCACTTTACACTTGGCATTCCAACACCTTTCTATACTATAAACAGATTAAATGACAAAAGATTTCTGAGCAAAAAGGGAAATACAATTCAATAATTGCTAAACAACTGCTGTAATTTTAAGCTATAAAGAAATAAATGGATAAATATTCAGCAGTGTTGGGAGAGCTAAAATTGGAAGCAAAACATGTGCTTCAATTTTCCAGCATTAGCACTTCCATCCTATCTACAATACACTGAAGACAGAAGGTTCCTAGTGAGACAGTACTGAAGCAACACATCGCGGTTCTGCCATCCTCAAAATAAAACAATGTAGAGTCATATCTGTTTTCCCTAATTACTGGGATGGAAATGACTACACTGTGAATGCAATCCAGGGATTGGTCGAGTGTCCTGTCTTCAAAATGTCACTTTGCTGAAAATTCAGTGTTCTTTGGGTAATTCTGCTGGGGGAACATACTTCATTTTTGGTGACATATGAGAACCTTCTTTTGTTTTCCCAAGTGAATAAAATGTGAGGACAGACATAGTCTTAGAAGCACACATCACCTTAAACTCAAAAAAGTGGTGTTACCACTACTTGGGAAAATAATTTCACATTTTCAAACAGAGATGTATCACTTCCTCTGTATGGGAGCACTAAATGAGAAATTTATTATAGAATCAGCTCCACAAGTCCACTAACACTTTCAAGGCATGTTGCAAATGTAATTATCTACAATAGCAAGAGTATTTAAGTCATGCAACTGCATAATTAAGGTCTCTTCTGGTTCATCATTAGAATAAAATAAGTAAGATTAAAACATGACTTGATTTTTATCTACTTTTTCTACTTTGTCACCTGACATTTTTTGGTAACCTTTAATAGGACAGATAATAAAAAGCAAATATTTTGTTCCCCTCTTCAGTAATAGCCATTGCTAATTTCCATTACAAGTGAAAAAAGAATTGCATTGATAATAAGTAATTTATTTCTGGGAACAGTAAAACCTTGACTTTACAGCTGATAATAAACAAGCAAATATTTTCCTTTAGCGAGAAAAAAATTGGAAAGTCAAAACAGCCTCAGAGTGGAAACCTGACAATTACCACTGATGAAAAACAGCGGCTTTTTCTACAAAAGAATAGTAGCAAATTCTCCAGACATGGGGAAAATGCTGAAGCTGTTTACAGGCACTTGTGTACATAGTGAGTGAATAAGAGACATCTTGACATTGAATATGAATCCAAAAGCAGAAAATTAAGGCAAGCATCTTGAAAGGAAGTCAGCAGTGGCCAACTGATGTCCAAGATCATTTTGCCACCTAGGAAGTAAGTAGGAAAAAGGAGATCTTCTGTTAAAGCATCGTAAAGCAGGAAAACTATGACATTGTTGCTATCATGAAAACGTGGTGGGATGACTCGTAAAACCAGAGTGCTGCAAGGAATAGGCAAGGAAGGACAGGTGGCCCTGTAGATTAGGGAGTGTCTCAGCTGTCTAGAGCTTGATGATGGTGACAACAAGGTTGAATGTTTATGGGTCATAATCAGGTGGAAGGCCAACAAAGCATACATCCTGGTGGGAGTCTGTTACAGTCCCCTCAAACAGGATGAAGATGCAAATGAAATATTCTGTAAGCAGCTGGGAGAAGTCTCACGATCACTACCCCTTGTTCAAAAAAGAGAGTTTATGAGCTTTGGAAGAAGGGGAAGGCAAATCAGAAGGACTACGAGGATGTTGGGAGGTTATGGGTTAGCTAGAGTTTAATGTGGTTGCTGCCATACAAGACAGTAAACATGTTTCTATAAAAACATTAGCAACAATAGAAGGGCTAAAAAGAACCTCCATCCTTTACCAAATACAGGGGGAAACATAGTGATAAAGGATGAGAAAAAGGTACTTCTTGCCTTCTTTGCCCCACTCATCAAAAGTATTGGTTATTCTCTGGGTACACAGCCCCCTGAGCTGGAAGACAGAGACAAGGAACAGAATGAAGATCCCATAATCCAAGGGGAAATGTCAGCAACCTGCTACACTACTTAGACACACACAAGTCTTTGGGGCCAGAGGGGATCCACCCAAGGGTACTGGGGAAGTTGGTGAAAGTGCTTACTGAGCCACCCTCCATCATTTACCAGCAGTCCTGGCTAACTAGGGAGGTCACAGTTGAGGGGAAGTTAGAAAACCTGATGCCCATCTACAAGAATGGCCAGAAGGGGATCTGGGGAACTACAGGCCTGTTAGCTTGACAGGACCAGGGCAGTGATTGCTGTCAATGGCCTTGAGTTGTGCCGGGGGAGGTTTAGACTGGATATTAGGAAAAGTTTCTTCATCAAAAGAGTCATCAAGCATTGGAACTGGCTTTCCGGGGACGTGGTGGAATCACCATCCATGGAAGTATTTAAAAGATGTGTAGATGTGGTACCTATGGACGTGGTTTAGTGGTGGACTTGGCAGTGTTAGGTTACTGGTTGGATTCAACAATCCTAAAGGTCTTTTCAAATCTAAATGATTCTATGATTTTATTCTATAATTCATGGCAATGTTAGCTTCACAGGAGTACCAATATTTACAGCTCATGTATATACTGCATGAGATGCTAAGGGTTATGTTGCTGTAAATATTTGACAGGGTCTTAGTATAGCGAAGGATGAGGCACAGAAAGAATACACAGAGCCACTTTACTAAGCTTGTGTTATGACTACTCAGCCACATCCCATGTCTACAAAAAATATATTGGACCAATTATGCAGTTTGCTTCTGAAGTGAAGTACAACAAAACAGAGCCAAAGTAGAATATTCCCTTTTAACTGGGGAGAAAATTTTAAAAAATGCTAAGTTTTCAGCTTTCCATCTGGCAACTTCTGAAACATACATATTTTCCATATGTATGAGCCAGGAAAGACCTCTGACTTTGGTATCTACTACAGCAAGATGACTTCCAAAATAAACTGTGTATTAAACTAGGTTCACACTGCCTTTTGCCTCCACCAAAAGATTGTTAATAGATATTTCTAAAAAATCACCACCAAAGCCAAGCCCAAAAATTGTCTGCTTTGACACCTCTTCATTATTACATGTTCATGAGCTGCAAAGAGACACATTTTACTTCCGGAGAACCTGAATAAGCCTCAGTGGTGTTACATAACAGAGATAGTAACAAAGACTTCCTAAAAATTTCCTCCACATGTTTATTTCACATCTCGAGTACCAGCAGGGAAGATACTTGGATAGAGAGAGCACTGGAGAACTTAATATATAAATCTTTCCATTTGAACTACCACTGCTGCTATAGAAGTTCCTGTGGACATTAAATTAAGACCAAGAATCATTTCAGGGTAGTGTAGGAGGCTATTTCCTGATGCAGGGGTTGTGCTAAGGCAGGCAGCCTGGATGGGATTCATACTCCTGGGAAACAGTGTTTTTAAAGAGTAGGTCTATAACCAGACCTATGTTTTCCTCCACACATTCCAGACACAGGCAACCCTCTCTGCCTTCTGTGTCTCATCATCTGAGTTCAATGACACAGACACAGAGACACCCACTGTCCATACCCCTATTCCCAGCCTCTCCTGGTACCACATGCCAGAGCATGCATGGTGAGACAGCTAAAAGTGCAGGAGGGAGAAATTACATCCTTCTTGATTTGAAGGTAGTTCACTTGCTTGGCTTTTCTTAATATTTGAAGGAAGAGCACCATTTCTTATCTCACTTTCTGATGTGTAAGGCCTATTCTCTGGTGGGCGGTATGTGGGAAAACAAAGAAAAGCCCAGGTGATGTGCAGCCAGCACAGGAATACCAAGATATGATGCCACACAAGAGTATATGCAATATCCAGAGCAGTAATCGAGGCTGTGGATGAGCTGTACACAGTTTCCCTGGAGAACCACTGTCTGCTCTATACACCCCAGAACCCATTATGCCAGGCCACAGAAAAAGGATAACCATCACCTTTATTGCTAGAATTGTACTGTAGAACAATGTCATTAATAAGAGCATGAGTCTCACCTGTCCACCCCTCCCTACTGCCTTTCTGTGACTCCTCCATGCATACTGAAGTTCCGTGTGCACACAAACACTGAGCCAATATGGGAACAAAGTTCATTTTAAACAAAGAGAAAAATATTGTGTATCAGAACCTTGGAAGGCTACACATGAAAAATTGAAGATGCAACTTAACCTTACTTTTGCTAATGGTTTCACCACTATCTTTTTTCTCAGTCCCAGCCTATATGTTGTTTATGTGTGAGGTTCTATAGTGACATCTGGTTTTAATACAGGGCTTTCTACCTCTAAAATTCCTGCTGGTATTGCTAACTAAATGCGGAGATTGAAACCTATCTCTGTCCCAGTTATCTGCTTCATTCCTTTCTTGGATGCTCCCATTCTGCTGCATAGTCCAGCTGCTGCAGGGTGGACAGCATATATTCCAGCCCCACAGCTGCCTGGACACCTTTGCACTAAGACAGCTCCTGGTATACATCATTTCATTTTACAGCTTGGCAGTTTAAATCATTGCCAATTACCTCAGTACCTGTGAACTAAGGCTGTTGAGCAGCTACTAGACAAGTAGCAGCAGGGATAATCAGAAGGGATAGGATGGGCTGCCAGGGACAGAATCTACAGACGTCTCTGCTTAGGATCCCTTTAGGCTACCTGTCAAGCAGGAGTCATGAGGAGCATTGGTCAATGGAGAGCAGCAAATGCTTCACTCAGGCAGAGATTGCCAAGTACCTCACAGGAAGCCACATCAGTGCATGTGGTAGTCCAGACCTGGCCATCAGTCTTTCCACCAAGGCTATGACATTGAAAGACTTCCAGTGAGAGCAGTAAGACAGACATAGCCTCTTGTAATAAGCACTGGTTCAAAAGCAGGCTAATGTGCTCAAGTCTGATTTCAGTGTGAGTATTAGGAAAAGCAATAAGTGGAGAGCGACTGTGCTTTAATTATGAGAAAAGTCCAGTAAGCTTTTCTCACTTTAAATATATCCTCCTACACCACAAACAGCTTTACTTTAACAGAAAGCACGTTAGGTCCTCAATGGAAACACAATAGAGCTTGGACTGTGGGAATACAGCTGCTAAGCAATCTAACCAACATCCTGTCTTTTCCTGCACTGTAGCTGTGAATAATTACTCCTCCATGTAACCCTGGCCTTTCTCACTGCTATTCCACAGCTGTATACTCTTGTAACTGCAAATGGGCCCAAAGCAAACCCCCAGAGCTAAAATTGTTCTAGTATGTGAGGAAATCTTGCAGAAAATCCAAACAGGTGTCTGCCCTCCCTTGCTACAACTGGATGATGTAAATATAAACAACCAAAACTTTCAAGGCTGTGTTTTTATTTCAGATGCTGTGGTTCAAGCCAGTTTGTAGTAATTTTCTTACTCTGATCCCTAATGACTGAGGCAACTTTCAAAAACCAACCCATAAACCAAACAATTTTATCAGACTTTAAGAAATACTTTCAAAATTCTGATGCTAATTGAGCCATTTACTGTATTCACTGACTACTCTGTCCACTCTTCCTGGATGTTGAGCTAGTGTTGCTTCACAGGAGGAGGAAATTGTATTACACAACTGAATGAAAGAAACTTGAACACAGTGTTTGGGGTAAAAGAATGAACCACTGCCCTCTTGGCACATTTCCATGTTAACAAAAGAACTGGGCATCACCCAACTTTCCCTCATTGTCTGTGAGGACACTCAGAGATTTACTTCCTAAGGATCCTGGTCTATTTAAACTCCCCAGATTAGGAACTGCACAAATTTTAAAAACCAAAATTTAATAGAAAGTATAAAGATTGCTGACCATACTTCAGAAATACATGAAAAGCTGTTTGCGTTTGAAGGGTAAATTTGCAGCACTACAATACTAAGACATAGAAAAGTTACATTCCTGAAAATGCAGAATCTAATCTGTCACTGGGATATTGCATTTCTAATAAATATATGATCGTAATATTGGACTATAACTAAGAGTCATTACTAAAAATATTAATAATATTACATTGTAAAGATTGAAATAGCTAATATTGAAGGAGTCGATATTTATAAAAATGAGAGTCTAGCACTGAAACTCAGGTGACATTACAAGGTAGTTGGGAGATACATTCACTCTGCAGAGTTTTACCCATAAGAAATATTATTCCAGGTCTTAGAAATTACTATCTCAAGACAATGGTTTTCCATTTTTTTCTAGACATGTGTGACTGAAAATTTTCCACTGGGACTGAGGATTCCAATACATTGCAGTTCAGCCTAGTGATAACAACTTTGATTTTCCTCAACACCAGTCATAGAGCCATTAGAAAGCACTGGCAGAATCTAGCAGTCTAAACACAGATTGAAACCGCATTTTTCTGGACTGTAAACATCAAAGTAGGAATATCCCTCGCCAAGGCAGGAAGGCAACTGCCTTCGAAAAACAGTCTTGAGGCTGAAGAGCAGGCACTTTCTGCAAATGAGACTCTCTGCTTTCTGACTGCAGGCAGGCCATTTAACTTCTGTTATCACACATCTGTCCAAGGTCAGCAAGTAGCCTACCTGCCAAAGCCAGCAGCTATCAATATAGGAGGAGATTGACAGATAAAAGGTAAAGCACTTGAACTTGGGTAGGGCCATGATATCATCAAGAACTTCTGGTCGATGTTTCTCTCTGCCCACTAGAAATGTGGAATAGCTCATACATAAAAGCACCAAAAGCAGATTCCCATGGTCTCACGCTCCCAGAACAAGGAAAAATGGAAGCACTACATGCACCAAAAGGAAATCACTGCATTTGCTCCCTTGCAACTTCCATACCTGCCCCTGTTTCATAAGAGACAATGCATTTAGTATGGATCATTAGCAGCAGCTAAATTAAATTTACTTTAAACATTGAATGTTAATCTCAGGAATGTTCAATGTCTGTTCAAGTGCTGAGAACCCACTTACATAAAATTATAGAAGTGTTTAAGGTTGGAGAAGACCTTTAAGGTCATCAAGTCCAACCATTAACCCAGCACTGAAAAGTCTACCACTAAATCATGTCCCTCAGTGCCACGTCTGCACAGTTTTTAAATACCTTAAGGGATGATGACTCCGCTGCTTCCCTGGACAGCCTGTTCCAGTGCTTGACAACCCCTCTGGTGAACAAATTTTTCCTAATATCCAATCTAAACCTTTACTACTGCAATTTGAGGCAGTTTCCTATTGTCCTATCACTTATGACTTAGAAGAAGAGATTGACCCCCACCTGCCTACACCCTCCTTTCAGGTAGTTGTAGAGATTGATAAGGTCGCCCCTGAGCCTCCTTTTCTCCAGGCTAAACAACCCCAGTTCCCTCAGCCACTCCTCATAAGACTTGTGCTCTAAACCCTTCACCAACATGACACTGTCACTGTTCCATGTGCAAATTGGAATCTAGGCACACAATTTCCTACTGTTTATATAGCTATTAAAACAATAAACCCATCCTTTTCCCCCTAAAAACCTAAAAAGCTCTATAACTACTACAGCTTTGGTCTTACAGCAAATTTTTATGTTTTTAACTCTTACGGCAAAAGGCATATGAATAATATGTTTGTAGGAGCCCCTGGTGGTCTAGTGGTAAAGGCGCCGTGCTGTCACCACCAAGACCCGGGTTCGATTCCCGGTCAGGGCCACTCCTGGGCAGGTGGGGCTCGTTAGCCCTTAATAGGCAATCCATCTACGTCCTAAGGACCTCGCTGCCACCGTCCAAGCTCGCTTGGCCCCGGCAGATGAACCTTAGGATTAAAGGGTGGGCTCAGTTCCGCGCACACTGTGTCTCACCTAAAAAATCCAATGCGCAGGCTGGAAGGTGGAAAGACCTTCCCCGGATCTTCGCTCGCGAAGACTGGCCATTAATATGTTTGTATTACAGGTTCTGTTTTCAGTGCAATTTACAAGAATCAATTCAGATACACACTACTGCTGCAAGACAGGAAACTGCCTGTTTCATCCCGTCACTGACATCCAAAAAATCAGTATTAGCCAGGTGGTGACTGGTCTATACACATCAGGGGCAGTTGATGTAGAAAAGGCATATACCTCTCTATATCTGTCTGTATCAGGCCACCCAGTAATAAGGGAATGAAATGCATTTTCTTCATGAAGAACGGGCCTTTCCTTCAATTCTGGGTGAAGCATGGAAAAGCTGTGGAGAAATCATTAAGAGTTATTTGATAACTAATAAAGCTAAGGAATAAAAAGGTCCTGAAATGAAAGAAAACAGAACTGTTTACACTGCACAGGACAATCAATTCCTGGGGATGCAAATGCTCCATCCTACACAGGTCCACTGGGAGTTTGGCAGCTTTGTGCTCTGCAGGGTCAAGTCACTTTTCTTTTATCTCTCTCAAACATCTTCCTTGTTTCTTGCACACAAGCCATGGGGAAGTCCCCAGACATTCCATATATGCCCATATATGCAATGTTGAAATCCACTTGTGAGGGCATTTTTCCAGCAGTCTTGCTAGCTGTTTTCCTTGGCATCTGTGCAGTGAGGTTATGGCAGTAATTAGCAGGGCTGCTTTGCAGTTTTGTCTGGTATAAAACTTTTGTTATGACCTTCATTTGCAATAATCTTAGCATTCAATAAAAAAGAATGCTAATGAAAATCTGTTTATGAGGGATTAACATAGCAACAAATATAAAAATATTGTGCAGTTTTAAAAAAATTACTAAATACTTTTCTCATGACTCTCCTATTTAGAATATTTATTCTAAATTATTTAAACTGACCTTCCCAGCAAATCTAGCTCTTAAGCTGCACTACTAAATATAATAGCAACATTGTTTACAGCATGCTTGAAGTTGCATGCATCATATAACACATCAGTAATACCCTTCATCTCCGCTGTTCTACTACTGTGTTCACTTAGCACATGAAATTTGGGGGCCTTTGTACCAGAAGTGTTAGGGTTTTCAGTCACTCCTTCTTTCTCCAGACCCTTTTTAGGCAATTTTCTGGTCAGAGAGCAGGCACAGTGACAATCAGCTATTAGGACCAGAGTCACTGGCAGAGCAGTGTCCTCTAGGGACAAAGGTCATTCTGCAGGATATTGATTGAGCCACTTTACTGAGTACTACAGAAATGTTCTGTACCTTGACATATCCCAGAGGGGATAGGCTCTTTTGGCTTGTTTTTAGGGTTCTTACTAAATCTGAGATCTATTACCTGGCAATCCACAGTTGTTGAGGACAAATGTTCTGAAGATTCACGGGAACATTTCAGTTTTGTGCTGTGCAAATCTAAACTTTACTTCTCATCCTTTACTAGCTATCAACCTATTAGCAAAGGTGTCCATTTAGATGCCATTTGTGCTGAGCCTTTTAAACATCTGTCTTTGTGATTTTCAAGCTTTGGTATGGTCCATGTTTGAACACTGACTAATCCCATTCATATGCAAGTTAACTCATTTTGCTTTTTATGATCAAAGGTTATACCACATGGCAAGGTGGTTGGGAGAACTGGAGACATAGGACACACTTTTATTAGCAGGGAGACTGGCTGGTGTAGGATGTTTATCTTAGGAAAAGATAAACCAGACATGATAAACAGATATGACCCAGTCAAGCATCTGCAGTGCTTCCTTCAGTGAAGTTCAGCAGTCCCAGCTGCTATGTCAGGGAGACTTTTGGGATGGATGGCCAGATAATTTAGTTATAATAGTACTTGTAAATACTGCTAACCTCAATGCAAGTAGTGGTGATTTCAATGCTTTGATTACCTCCCAGGAGTGCCAAGCAAAGGGAAGGAAATTAAAGGACAGAAAAAGTAAAGCAGTTCTTCCCAGGGAAGGCATACTTCAGTAATACATACTTAAAAACATCCTTAATGCAGTACCAGAGAATAAGAGATATAACCAGGCCAAACAGTCTGGGGGGATGTTTGTTACCACTATCTATTTTGCAAGTATATTCAAAGTCAACTTGAGACAGCAAAATTTCATCTACCCTCCATCTAGCCCTGCACCGCAGAGCAGTAGAAAGGTTGCAGGTTCTGGCACCTTTTGACAGAAATTCTAAACTCAGCAACTTTCCTGTTTATGTTAATCATAAAATTCCCACAGATTGAATGCTAACAGAATGGTTGACTGTGTTTTATACATACCATGCATTTCAACCAAATGATCACCTGCCTACACAATTTCCGCTTCCTCCAGTGTCTTGATTTATATCACTAGAAACACTCTGCCTGCCCTAGATCAGAATAACACCAAAAATCCCCAAGTTTTTGTGTACAGTAATTTTGCTTTCATTATGTTTGCTAAGGTAAACTTTATTGCTTTCATTAGGTTTGCTAAGGTAAACAATTGAATTAAAACAATTACCCTAAAAGGCTTTGTTGCCTTGTTGCACAGATTTTGAGAGCTGGAAAGACAAAGTATGAAAGCAAGAGTTCAGAAAGCTCCAAACCAGGGAATACAAGGTTAAAATGTCTGATATTGCATATGCCACAGGGTCTCTACCCCGTTGTGCATTTCAGCTTTGTACAGCTTTTGCACCTTCAGCTGTCCCACTTACTTCTACCACTTCTCAACAAAACTGTCCTCTGCCATCACTTTCATCCAGGGCAGATATTCACACTCCCAGATTATGGAATAGCTTCTGTCCCTCTATTTAGAACAGGTACTGTAGCATGATTTAGGGATTTCACCAGGGGAACATATTGGCTCAGGACTCATGATGCTCAGGAGGGCTGGTATTAGTCTTGCTGTCAAATCTGAAATGGAGTGCAAACCTCACAGAGAAGATGCAAATGGAAGGCATGTGCTATCGGTGAAACTGTGCAGGATACAAGCCTTCATCCAAGATCATCACCCCAACATTAAAATGCCAGTAAAGCCAGTAAGCTGGTGAGGAGTATTTCGTTATGTGGCATTCAGCAGAAAAGATTAGCTACTAATATACAAATATACAGAGAGGTTTTCTTTCAGACTTCAACTTGAATGTACCTATAACAGTGACTAAAACTGTTTTTTCTGACTGACCTGAAATTTAACATCAGACTCAACTCTGCTCTGCCAGATGTGTCAGGGTAACATATGGCTCTGCATTGTGCAGGCTAACACAAGCGAAAAGAGGAGGCGGACTAGAACATTACAAAGCCAAGGTCCTACAGCAAATACTTCTTTAAGCCTTTTATTGGGTTTGAGTCAGTATGTAACTCTGTCCTGGAGTTAACTATTAAAAAGGCAACCATTTTAGACACTGCCCCGAAATACAAGATTACAAAATGCAAAACAGGTGAACTTTGCCATCTGGAGTGGCGGAAGCTGAATACACAGTCACTTGCTACATTTAAAATGACAGCCCAATCCATGAGAGGAATTACCAGGAGAACAAAGTGTACAAATACTCTTTTGATCGCTTCCTTGAATTTCCAAGCTCCATGCGCCCATGTTTGCCTACTATCAGGTAAGTGCTGGGTGTTTCATGTGACGGTTAAAAGGCCAGTGCTATTTTTAGCCGTGTACACATTGCAAGGTAGCAGAAATGTAGGGCAATTCACACTGGCACGGCACACACAATTCTTGCCTGAAAGCACACAGCCCTCTTTCTTAACTGCTGCTTAAAGAGAGATGGCCACTGTCCCAGCTGAAAGCTGGTTTATAGTATCTCTGTGTCAAAATCTAGTCCAAAAATATATGCCCTCAAATACAAGTGGCCAAGTGAAACAGACTTCTTGTCTAGGGCTCTGTTTAGGCTGACAAAGGGGTGAAACAGGGCCACCACATAACCCTCACAAGCAGCCTCCCTGTCTGTCCAACCTGAAACATTTAGTTCTGACCAATCTGTTTTAAACTGCACATTGGCTCTGGCTCCAGGTTCACACAGAATGCAGAGGGGCTCTCAGAGGGCACCAAGCTGTGTAGATCAATGCCCACCTCAGTCTCCTCCCCAGCAGCCCAGCATTCAGGGTGAGCATTCAAGGACATAGGCTCTCTAAAGGCAATTTAACAGGGCCCCAAGCCATCTCTAGGACATTTTGGACAACAGGCTAACGAAAGGCATTCAATGTGTTGACAGACCAGAATAGAGACTCTTTGTACACTTTTCCTTCCATAAGGACATTATTGGGCATTGGTGTTATCTCCTGACACCTCTGTCCTTCTGGTAAGTTCCTCCGGTACTTAGACATGGAGGTTGTTCCAAGCTGCAGTGGAGTTGTCATTCTACATGGAGTGGCACGAAGGAGAGACAGCAGTAATTTCTCTGGTGGCTTTGGGCAATTAAGTATCTTTTGCTGCTGGGAGGAGAGAGAAAACACAGATGTGACCACAAGCTGGTCCTTGGAGCTGCCAGATGAGTCTGATGCCAATGGAGAAGATGGCCTAGAAGGAGGGTAGGCAAAGTAGCACCAGGAGAGGGAGCTGAACCTGCAAAGACAAGGCGCTGTCAGATAAATCAACCATGCACACTTTGTACACCTTAGCAGGTGAAGGAAGAATTGTTGTTTGGGGAAGAGCTAAAAACAATGAAATGCAGCTGGCAAAGAAACCACATTATTAGGGATAAATGCTAGGATACATGTGAAATGATGAGCAAGTTGCACACTTAAAACGAAAACACGAGAATGAAAAAAAAAATCTGTCCCTGACCTGCCATTTTATCATACTATAAGTTCTGATTTAACTGCAGAAATATATGTTTGAATTAAGTTGAATGGAGTTCATGTAGAGTTATTAACAGAAAGGCTCAGGGTGAGAGAGATGATAGCTCAGCTACCTTTCAGTAACTGTCTGCAGATTATTTAAGATCTGTAATGTGCTTTAAAGATGAAAACCACTGAGTGCTTAGTAAATTAGAACAAGAAAAAAATTTCCCAACAGTGGCGTCTATTAAATTACAAAATAACCTCTCCAGGGAAGCCTCAGAAGTATTGTCACTAAATAAATTTAAAACTGAACAGCTTGAAATGTGTTTACTGCAGGAAAGAGACCTGCATTTGCCCCAGGGAAAAGATATGAAATGTCCTAAGGCTTCAATAGTCTTTTATCTCCATTTTTTTATCACTCTTTCCTGATGCACAGGGGAGAGAGATGATTATTTAAACTCTTTTTTTCCCCTCTGGAGCTGTCTAGTGAAATGTGCTGACAGGTACTATCCATCGACTGTGTATTTCAGGTAATTCACGAGGCAGACAAGTACAGGGACCCAGATTCTTTGACAAAAACCATGCACATGCTGGAGGAGGAGACAGCTTCTCTTTGAGACCAAGACAACCTGCCAGCCTTTGTCATTTTCAAGGCAGACCAGAAAAAATTTTACCCAGACACACGTCCAGACAGATGCACACAGCAAGTAGCAAGCAGCAGTTTAGTCAATCCTAGGCCGTCATGGGATGTTCAAAACAAAAGGCCTTCTCTTTTCTCTTATGGTCCTACTGCATCTGGTCTGTGCAAAAGGAGCAGCTCTCTTCTCTTGCTGTCACTGATAAGAGCCAGGATGGAGGTTGTTTATATTGACAATGGCAGAGGGAGGGGCTGGGACAGGAGGAAGGAGAACGGGAATCTAAAGAGCTAAGCCAGCTGGTAGAAGAAGGGATTCAGACAATGCCAATGCCAACTTTTACACAGCAACAAGAAGGTCAGTTGTTTTGGTTCTGATTTCCCTTTAGCTCAAAGCTACATCCATATCTGGGACAGTTATGTATCGCAGCCCCTATCCTGTGCGCACCTCACAGCAGCTGTATCTGCCCTAAAATACTACGGAGCAGGTTACAGGCTCCAATGAGGTTTTTTATAGCCTCCAGGTAAGTGCCCTGTGAGCCCTGAGCGGGGCTGTCAAGCACGACTTGAGTGAGTCACAGGGCGGTGGCTATCATGGTGAGTAGCAATTATGCTGGAGGAAGTTCCGTTGACTGTGTGACATGAGGCTCAAGTGTGGGCAGGCCTTTAAGGAGATGCAGCTCCTGTCTGACCAACAGAACTGTTCTGTGGTTCAGCAAGAACGAGAGATGACATGATGGCAGACACTGTTTGAGGGAGGGAGGTTTAATCCAACACAGACGATGCCATCAAGAACAGCAGGGAAGATAATAAAATGCACTTCAACTACTTTTTCTTAACTTGTACATATCTTCAATCATTCTATTAAATTACACTTGCTAT
Organism: Myiozetetes cayanensis; assembly: GCF_022539395.1. NCBI lineage: Eukaryota > Metazoa > Chordata > Aves > Passeriformes > Tyrannidae > Myiozetetes > Myiozetetes cayanensis. Next base: position 48,190,916 of record NW_026087742.1, on the reverse strand, counting down.
CCTTACTTGATTATCTGTAGGTTTTTACAGTAAATGGGAGTTACAGGGGAAAATAAAAATCCAGAACTAATTTAATGTTATTACTGAGATATGTGGAGTATACAAAAGTTCTTTTCAATAGTATCCACGTGGATCCTCAGCATAACTACTTTACTATGAAGTTGTCTGCTTAGCAGTAAAGGGCTCATATGTTTTCCTCTGCATTCAGCAATATGTCAGATGTTGTACAGATATTCTTCAGACATGAAGATGCTTGCAGACCACATAAAACTTGAAGGCAGCAGAGGGAGAAAGAGAAATATAAATTGAAACCCCTCAAATGACATCCTCACTTCCAGCTACATTCTGTAGGCCAGTTGGCAGCACATGAGAGTCAGGTAAGAGTTTATAAACTCCATTTCCAGAGGCGATCAGAACAAGTAGTGCCAAGGCAGACAGGAGGAAAGACACTGGTCACTTCATGCAAGATACTTTGGTATGACCTGCCATTACACAGTCCTTAATGAAATTTTGCTATGCAGCATTGGCAAGAGCTAATGAGGATGGCTGGCCACTATCTCACCTTGTTTCTTAATCTTCATGGGTTTTTAAGATAATTTACCCAATCCTGCAATTTGCAAACCAGTCATATGCTGTTGGTAAAATCCAAATCTCCCATCACTGCTTGTCCTACTTTCTGGGACAAAGTCCCAATATGCAGTACAAAGCTGCAAGCCAAGTATCGCGATTCAGGGAAGAAATCTGAGCTGCAGCTCAAAACCCAAGATGCTTGCAAGGGGAATATCTGCTGCGGAAAAAAGATCTCACATTACAAGACCTTTGCAAGTTTGACATCAGAAAGCAATCCAGAACTCTACTTCTCAGAGTATACAGGTACTCAAAATGCTTATTTCACCATGATACCGTTTTCATGCTGTATCTTAATGGGAAATTACTTGATAGCCAACAGCACCACTATCAGAATTAGAATGAAAGTCTCTTTATTTTGACTCAAATTTGTCATTAAAATTCAAAGGAAAATTTCACTATCAGAAATTTGACTGATGTACTAGAAGATTTTTCAAGCAATATATTTAAACCAAACAAGAAAATTATGGCATATTCCAATAAATCCACCAGATTGTTATAAATTACATATAAAAATGTTTTTTAATTAGAGGCTTGTTTTATGATAAGGTATGGTAATATTCATACTGGCTCAGGAAACATAAAGTCACAGCACATGTGCCAAATCTCATTATAAAAGCATATGATTCAAATCATATCCTAAAAATAACAATAAATTTTGTATTATCACAAGTTTCTTGTAGCATATTGATGTTATAAGGCAAAAAAAGATACAATGCATTGTACTTTGAATACAGCTTCATAAATAACTGAATGAAATATTTATTGTATGCAGTGGATGAATCAATAACAAACAACTTTTCAGCTTTTCTCTTAAAAACAAATGATCCACTCAGATTCCTTTCCTCCAAAAACAAGTGACGTAAACAACTTTTCCCAAAGCTTATTGAAGTACTGATAGCAAACATCCTGAGTAAAAGATACATATTTGAGTGAAACAGATAAATCATAGAGATGCCTTTTCAGCGTTTTATTACATTGTTTCACCTCCTACGGATCAAATAAGCTATTCATTTTCTTGTAAATAAATGGCTAAGGAAAATACATAGTATTGACTTAAGGGAATTTCTGAGCAATTTTACCACCACAGCTTCTTGCTTAGTATTCTCAGTGTGTGATGGCAATCTTTTTAGGAAGACATTTGGATGCACATTCTTCAAAAGTCCTGGTATGGCAAAAAAGTCACAACTTACAAGTGAAGCCAATTGTTACTGTCACTGAATCTTTAACTTGCAATCACTGAATTTTTAATCTAGATCTAATTATCATAGGAGAAAAAAAAGAAGAATGCTATTAAGTCTCAATAATGACAAAGGTGAAACTGTAACACACATCTCTTAGTATCTACCCCTTTTCTGCTTTATACTCATCTTGTCACTGCCCACCTGAATCCTAAGGTGGCTGGCCTCACACCATATATAAGATTTTATGTACACTGGATACTTTCTCTTTGTTACACCTAAAACCAGTTTTATCCATTTGTCAGGTCTGCCTTTATTTAACTATTAGACAGTTGACCACTGATTCATTGTTTATAGCCCTCTACTGACATCTCAGATCTGTACTCCTCTGCAGTGCAAACAGTAGCTTTCCTTTTGAGCCTCTGCCATGATATCATGTTTATTGTCCTCCATGCCACATCATTTTGCTAGGGTCCTGCATTCTTCATTCCACAAGAAATAACTGCTTGTCACTCTCAGCTAAATAAAAATTATGGTTACATCACAAACATAATGGTTACATGTACAAACCTAAGCAAAAGCGGAGTACATTGTGTAACAGTCACCTGTTCGTTAGGAAATTGCCATTGCAGCTAAACAAACTAAAGCAAAGCCCCAGGCAGGCCAAGACAAGCCCAGACAAAGCCTGAAGTCCTGAGGTCTCGCAGAGCTCTTGCAAAACCTCTGTCCTGTTACAAACAACAGCAATGTGTGTTACCATGAATACAGTAAATACTGAGCTACAGGGCTACACAAAGTTTGGGTGCATGACAGCCTACAAATGTAGTTCGTCCTTGAAAAGCTTTATCATAGCACATAGTCACAACCAGGGGTGGGAACTTGGGTCAAATAGCCTCCTCTTTGCAATCACTTCAGTCTCACTTGGAAGTAATTAACTTTTCATAATTATTACTAACAGTTGTATCTATCCTGACCCAGCTGTGCTAATTGGTAACTCTACTGTTTCCTTCCTACCTCAAAGAAAGTTAGCTTGCTTTAAAGGTGAAAAAGCTTATAGGGTTTCTTTTGCTGGTGACTGGTTTTTCCATCTACTTTAGCCCAGTCAAGAACATACAGGGAAATGTTTCTTTCTCTTCACAGAGGAGAAGGACCTGGCTTAATGCTAAGCCACAAATGGGCCCTGAGACCTAGGAGCCAGTTTAATTAGGTTCTATTCCTGGTTCTTCTGCAGTTCCTTGCATGACTTTGAGGAAGTCACTGGTAATCTGTGACACAGGGCTAATATTTATCCTAATAAACTGAGGCAGTATTGTCCCTTAAAATGTTATGCCAAAGCAGTTCAAGAGCTATAGATAAAATGTGCCATTTAAATGCAAGCTACTATTTTATTATCTACAAAAGTCATCTCCAAGCCAATTTTGTCATTTCTGACATGGACCCTTTTAACTTGCAGTGAAATGCTGCATCAGCCCTGAATGCTAGATCCCAGTGAACGTCACCTGAAGCAAGCACTGTGTGTATGGATGGATGAGTTGCAAGAAAGAAGCTTCCCTACCTTCCTTAATCCCATTTTCAACTGCAACACAATCATACTCTGGAAGTGAACATTGGGATGCTGTGCTTTTCATCAGCATTCTTCTGGGAGAAGCCTAGAACAAAAAAACGAAGGAGGAAAAAAATCATGATACTTCATGCCATAGCTCTTTTATATTTCTTCACTCTGTCCTGACCTTGTCAGCTTCAAAATACCTCCTGCTGTGCAGCTCCCTATGGCATTCTTAGAGCAACTCCTATGCCTCAGAAACATGTCCTTCTTGTGCTCACTTCTCTTATTTTTCATTTTAGACCAGATTGAATAGAACTTTGAAACTAACAAAAATTCACCTATGTTTAATTCAAAGTTCAAGGTCACAAATGTCCAATTTAATGGACTCTCAGGGAGGATTTTCTCAAATTCTTGGTTCCTCCTATCCTGTCTGATCCCAGCCCCTGATCATACTGTCATTTCTACTGTGCTCTGAAACAAAAATAAAGAGATGCCTATATTCACAATTACTCTTCACCCTTTCCTACCATACAAGTTTTTCTAGGAAGAAGCTTGTCAAAATATGCTTAGATTTTCTACCCACCAATACTTGAAAATAAACTCCTCATCGGGCCTGCAAGTCAAAGTGCAGTCTTGGAGTTACCACAGGAAAAAAACCAACCCCCCTCAAAAAAACCCTCACAAATGTTTGTTTAGGAGGATTAGACTCCCTGCTAGGCTCAGTGGAAGGTTACAAACATTACTGTAAGCACTGAAATACTACCCCATCCTGTGTTCTGCACTGTACCCCGGTGCTTTATGCTGCTTCTGAGGTATACCCTTCAGGTCTATGGGCACTGTTACACATTCATGGACTTTCATAAATTATAAAAATCATAGCAACTGTACATTAATTATCTTATATCTCAGATTTACAGTGATCTTTGTAAAAAGACAATGTGCAAAGCATCCTTTACTGTATCATCTAGGAGAAATTATATCAATAGGTGATGGTTTCTATTATTATTGTGGGCTGAGTCTAAGAGTTTTCTCAGTGAAATTATTTTCTCAATCTTCCAAATACCCTAATGGTATTAATCTCCTCTTTCTTCACAATAACTCTCAAACTTACCTTCTCTTTTTAGGGTATTTGTCATCTCCAACTGCTAAAGTTAACCAGCTTAATTTATATGCTCCCAAACGAATCTATTATCTGAGCACAGAAGCATTCAAAGCACAAAAAGCACAAACTTCAACTTTCATTCATTTTGCTCAAAACCAAATGGTTCCTGAGGGCTGCTCTCAAACGGAAACAGTGCCCGATTCAGACACTCCCATGTGTTTTTCTTTACTAGAGTTTATATACCATTTTGCTTTCCAGAACGCTTTCTCTACTTTGTTTATGACACTGAATGAAACCAGGCCTGCACAGAGAGAGGATATTTAGTGTTGCAGCATACAGGGTACTCAGCCCATGCTAGCCTGTTCAGCACCGCATATTTCTAGCATTCTTTCCAATTTATTTCTAAGTACTCCTATTCAAAGCTCTTCTATAATTAGGCCAAATACAATCAATTCATAGAGCACCATTGTTTTCCCATGTTTCAAAGGAGTTGTCCAGGGCCGTTACACACTCTGAATTGATTGAGCATGGGGATTACTTTATCTCCAGGGGAGATGATGATCAGCATTTCCCACCCAGTTCCTGAGCTGTCTTTACTAATTTATCTTAATAACATCTTTGTGTTTTGACTCAGAAGGAAAGAGATCAAAGAACAGAACAAGGCAGGCATACTCTCAAGATTAAAATTGGCCAGAGGCAATCAGCACAGCAAGTAAACAGCTCTTTAGCAGTTAGAAAAAACGTGAACATTTTTTTGCTCCTGCAAGCCCTCTCCCAGTTAGCTTGGGAGGCCACACCTGCTGCTCATGCTATTTCTTCTTGTCATCCCACTCCTATTGCCCTTTATCACCCTTGAACTTCATTAACAAGTAATGTTACATCCAGCCTTCTGGTTCCTTAACAAGACAGCCCAGAACCATATTCCCTAAGGAAACAGGGGGTGATCTTACAATTATACTAGGTTTCACTCTAACCCTGAGCCCCAGCATGCTGAGGAGGACTCACATGTCTCTCTGAGGTGTAGTGCTCAGTTTCCTCAGGATACCATTTGGGGCTTTAAGGGTCAGGGTATTTCAGTGTTTCAACACTATCCCATTTCAATTTGTCAGGAATAGAGGGCTGAGCACACAGTAGGTGGGGGAGCTTATGTTCTATCTGGTATTTGATATGCCTCACTTGGTATTTTTCAGTCTCTGATGGTCCTCTGTGTTCTCATCTCTCTGAGAAATGAAATTGCTTTGCTGTAACATGGCTCCACGTCACATATTGAACAGGACAATGTAATCAGAAGGAAAACGAGAAAGAGATTGCACTCCTTGTCTTTCTGTATGGGAGCCTGAAACATAACTCCTGCTTATTTTCTTGACTTTCATACTAAGAAGATAGAATTGATGCAAAGGAGCACTCCAAAGTGTACATTTTAGCTTCCGTTGGAGCTTGATTTTTAAAGTGGGCTTTTCTCCCAGTGAGCTCAGGAGCCACTGCAATGTAGTTTAAAAGTGATTTTACTTTTTCTTTTTCTTTTTTTTTTTTTTTTAAATCAATGAGCATTAGGCCTATCCTGTGCATTCATCTCGCTTAAAGCCAGAGGTGGACAGAAGCAATTCAAATCTGATTGAAAATCAATGTGTACAAATACAAGATGATGTGGCCTGGGAACAAGAGACACACTTGCTGTGGAACAGGGAGTCAGATCCTGCTAAGCAGCAGTTCTGAAAACGACATAGAAGGTCACAGCAGAGCAGTGCCCTGGTGTCACTAGCACCATGCTGTAACAATAGGAATACTGCTGCTACCCATGTAGTAGCACACTGAACACAGAAGTGGTACACCCTCACTATTTGGTGGTGATGAGGCTGTTGCTGACACACTTGAGCCCAGACCTTGGTTTTGAAGTACTGGAGATGTGGGAAAGACATTTGAAGTTTGTGAGTGCTGTCAGTTTTGTAGGTCCTCTCATCTTTTTCTCTCTTCCCCAAGCCTTGTGCACACCACAGGTGCCTTCCCTGCTAACAGTCAACTGGTAATGCAGTCCAGTACTAGGAAACAGAAGACTCCAGTCATCTTTTGAAGAATGACACATTGGGCAGGTGCAGGTGTTCTTGTTTTTCTGAAAGGCAGAGACCAGTTCAACCAGTCTCTTCATACCTGCTGCTAAGAAAAGCAAAAAGAAGAGAGCCAGCACTAGTCCAAAGGAAGTGAGGAATCCTGTCTCCACAGGACTCCCTGATGAGTGCTGCACACCAGAGCTCTGCTGTGACACATATCTGGACAAAGACAAGCTATGCTTAACCTGGGAAGCTCTAAATAAGAAACTAAACTTCCTCCTGGGTCACAACCTCACTAGAGACCAGAATTTGAAAGGTCCTTCACAAAAAGCCTGTCACAGTGCTGGAAGGCAGCTCCCAGAGCACAAGTGATAAAGAAGTGAGGAATATAGCCCCATGGCATGTACAGGACCTAGGCTCAGCTCCATTCCATCACAACCTGCTATCATGGTTGAGCGATCACTGACTCCAATGTTTCCTTTACAAAAAAAAAAAAAAAAAAAAGGAGTCATATTTTCATCTTCCTCGTAAGTAGTAGTGCTCTGGAAAAGTTAACTTTTGTCCCTAGAGATTTTCTTCCTCACTCACTTTTGTCTTTCCTACTGGTGAAAATAGGCCAGATATGTAGAAACACTAATATAAAAATGTTGCCTTCTTGAAACCACTTCTGAGAGCTAAGGAGTAGGAAGTGACCAATGTCTGGCCATTGCTTTTTAAACAGCTAAATATCTAGCCATTGTTGGGGCAGGGGGGTTTAGCAGCTAAAATGCCTGTCAGATTTATCGTGATATGCAGGGTTCTGCCACTCATGTAGAATCAAACAGCCACTGGGCTCTTTGGAGCTACAACCAGGCTGACTGGAGCTTCTACAGATTTAGATGATCAGCCCTAATTACAATTGTCCATTACAAACCAGCTTTATTCTCCATGCAAGGGAGGAAATTGGGCAGAGATGAAGCCAGGGTAATTAGTTCTTCTCTCTCCCCTTGACATCCCATTCATAGGAGTATTTACAGAACAAAAAAGTGATCAGCAAGCTTCTTAAGTCCAGAGAGTAACACCAGATGGGTCAGCCACACCACTGGCCCAAACAGAGAAATTGTACCCTGCTCGTGGCCTTTGTATGGCTGTTTCATTCCTTAATGTGGAAACATGGACTGTGTCTCACTTCCTACAAGGCTGGCCACACTCAGGCTGGGAGAGGTACATTATCTTTCAGCTGCATCACCAAAACTGAAAAAAACCCCCAAACCACAGAAACTTTTATTTTTACATCTTTCATCATTCCTAAAAGCTGCATAAGTTTTGCTCTGTAAGTCTTGTACCATAAGGTGTCTTTCCCAGATATTGGACTATTTTTATGGCTCTTCCTTTATATCTCAGTAACTTGTGTCACTAAACACAAACGACAACATTGAGGAAAGTTGTCCTCACCAGTGTCTATACAATGGGAAGGTCACTTCCCTGCTAAAATCAAGGTGTATATTTCTGTGATATAAAGCTGAAACTGATGTTTCAGTCACAGTGGGTAGGGCATTCTGAAGAACAGGCAAGCTCTTTAAAAGATCTGTTTGGGCTGCCCATTTTCTGAAACATAGTTGTTCGTAACATTTTCTTGGGAAATGCTGTACTTAATAGGTTTTCTTTCCAGTGTGAAAAGTGGTCCTCAGAAAGTCGTGTAAGCTTTAGACTTCTTTTCCCTACGGTATTAGAGAAAATAGGAGAGAACAAGGAGAAAAATTAAAAAGTCAGTAAACTGGAGGAAAAAAATAAGAAAAAGCCTTCTACTTCGAAGAGCAACTAGAAGCAATTTGCAGTGACAGTTTTTGGGGTTTGTTATTTTTTCATGGAAATCATGTGCTTGAATCTTATAATGCCAAATAGTGATGTGATATGTTGGACAGCTCTACTGGATAACATCTTCGCAGTATAAACTAATTTACCTGCAAATTCCGCTTGTGTGTTTGTGGGCATAAATTCTCATTCAGGGTTATGTTTTTCCAACCTGTTTTGAATACTTCTGCTTTTTGAGAAAGTAGAATTGAAACAAACATCCCGCACTTTATACTCCTCCTTCCCTTAACATTATTAAGGAAAGCAGAACAGCAGTACAAACGAGAGCCATTAACTTTAACGTAATAGGCCAGGTACTGGGTGGTTCAGCAGCTTCAGAGGAGGTAAAAAAAGGGGTGGAGGGGGAGAAGGCACTGTAGAAGACTGACATCTTTTTAGGTGGAAATATCCCACCTCGAGAGCCGCTCCGCCGGCCGCGCCTCGGGCGGCCGTTATTCCCTCATGGAAGGGAGGCCGCGCGACCCCTCCCCCGCGCGCGCGGCGGAGCCGGCGGCGCCACCTGCCGGCCGGCGCGCGCGCCCCTGCACTCCCACCGCCCTCACCGCCCCCGGGCCGGGCCGGGCCGCTCGGGGAGCGAGGGCAGGGCTCGGACCCGCCTCGGACACCCTTCCCTTTCCTTTCCTTTCTCTTCCCTTCCCTCGGTAATAAAACCAGCACGCGGGCCGTCCGCCACACGGACCAGCTGCCTCCCCGGCCGGCGCCACCGTCGTCTTCCCGGGAGCGGCGATGTTCGCTGCAGCCCGTCTGAAAACAACCCCCACCAGCGCGGCGTTAACAGCCACGGAACGATCTGATCAGCTTTTATACAGGGGATTTGCAGTTTTACCTCAAATGCACCTTTATCACATGAAGTTGCCCATCCGTACCTTCAAGCCACAGCTTCCTGGGTTTCGTTTTGTTTTGTTTTGTTTCTTTCCTTTCTCCTCCAGCTCTGGCGCTGGTGCCCTGTTCTTTGTCTGCTTTCCCCTGATCCAGTGACCCCTGCTGCTCTTCAGGAATCCTCAGCAGCACCAAACCTGCTCTAGACTAACATTATATTACACAATCATGAACATTTACCTGAAAAACAAAATGTCAAAATGTCCATTTCTGGGAGGTTTTTCATTAAAATCCTTCTAAATTTGCATCCCTATATAGGTCCTTGAATACATTAGGCAGATCCCTTGATCATTTGCAAACACAGGAGAAACCCAGCTCCGACAAACACTTCTCTAACTAGACCTCTAGCTGGTGCCTGTCCTCACATCCCTTCACTCTCCCGTCTCCTCAGATTACACCAGAAGCCCTTACAGCAGCACTTGTCTGTTACTGCCCATTTGCAAGTGCCCCTCTTGGAGCACAGAAGTGAAAATAATAAATTCCCAGTGAAGGTCTCACCTGAGAAAGTAACGGAGCCCAAATGACAAGTTACTTGTTATAGAACAAAAATGGGTGTGAGGGTGTTGAACAAAAAAAAAAAGGCAAGTGCACACATGGGGTGGGAGACCTAGCATGTTGAGGCCCAGGAGATGTGTACAAAGAGTGCAATCCCTGCAGGACTCACCTCTGACAGGGAGCTCTGGCAGGCTTTTTGGAGAGCAGGAGGCACTTTTGCCAGGTTGTGGGCTTGGATCTTTCCTCTTTTCTTACCCCACAAGTAGTGTGAGGTCTCTGCTTATTCCTCTGAGAGGAACGGGCTAGCTGGAACACCAAAATACTTGACTGAGGAAGTTGGGGCTGCTCAACCTGGAGAAGAGAAGCTTGTGTGGAGACCTCATAGCAACCTTCCAGTATCAGAAAGGGGCCTACAGGGAAACTGGAGAGGGACTCTTTGCCAGGAACTATAGTGATAGGTCAAGGAGTAATGGGTACAAATTGACATAAGGAAAATTTAAGTTACATATTAGGAAGAAATTCTTTACTATAAGGGTGGTGAGACACTGGAGCAGGTTGCCCAAAGAAGTTATGGATGCCTCAACCCTGGTAATGTTCAAAGCCAGGTTGGATAAGACCTTGAGTAACCTGGTCTAGTGAGGTGTCTTTGGGGGGTTGGGACTAGATGATCTTTAAGGTCCACTGCAACATCTTAACATTCTATGCCTCTGTGATTTAAATCTGCATATATTGGTTTTCATTCCCTCTCTGGGGCAGATGACAATTTCACTAGGTAATTTTCCTCTATATATGTGGGGACTAGAACTATAATGGTGAACTGAAAACATGTTCTGCCATTTGAAATCCAGCCTAGTGTAACAGGGAAATCATCAAAACAGGTTGTGTATGTTTTACATTATCTATGCCACCTGAAAGATTAGTTACGTTGTTCACTCAGAGAGACAGAGAAATACACCAGAATATAAACCTAAAGAAGATGGTTACATCACAATATTTTCTTTTCCTCACAGCACTCCCAACCCCTATAAAGGCAAGGAGGCCCCACTGCCTCCATGAGCAGAAAGCAGTTTGTCCAAAACTGCTTGCAGGGCCTGAATTCATAGATGCACAAACATAGTTACACAAGTTTGTAAAAAATACATCATTTTAAAAAAAGGTGCTTAAAAAGAATGTACCCTGATCTTCTTACCTCAGATACTGTCCTAAAAATAGGAAAAAACCCCACCAACCTACTAACTTTTCCAAACCGACGTGCACTGCCATTTAGTGTGGGATAAATAATGTCTACACTTACCCTTTTCTGAGCTGTTATTCTGATCTCATTGAAACTGACCACTCCAAACTACCTTGTCTCAGGAGGCTCTGGTTGCTGAGGCCTTTTCAAAACCAGGAACAGGGGCAAATACACGGTCCACCATTTTGACTGTTCTGCTGCTGCTAAAAGCAGCAAAGAAATTTCTATCACAATAGTATGTAATTCTACTTGTCACTAGTATCCCCAAAGACTGTCAGAATATGTATCAGAAAAAATAAAGATTCTGATTCAGTCAAAAAAGGAAAATAAAATGTGGAGAGGAATAAGAAAAAAAAAAAAAAGACATAGATCTCTATACCAGTCTGTTTTCCCTTTTCTTGGAAAGAAGAAATAAAAGATGTGGAGAGGAAGGAAAGGGGAAGTTTCAGGTTCTGTGTAGTTAAACTCCTTCCTGACACTGAATTGCTATGCCTGATAAACAGCCACTAGATTAATACTCTTGGCTGGTCTTTACATTGGTTTGAAGGACTGTTTGGTTGTACTAACAATGATCTAGAGACAACATCTAAGAAGAGGAGTTCAAAGGTATCCAATTACAATCTAATTCTGTTCTGCTTAAATTAAATTTGGAAAGAAATTAGTGCAGCACCCTGTCAAAATCTTTGCTGAGGTAGATCCAGGAGTAGATTCTCATCCTTCACAATGACAACAGACATATATCATTAAAATGGCACCAGCAATGTGTACAGCAAATCAAGGCTGAATTTGCAGCCTTGTCCCAAAATCGTGCAGGAAAACTAAAGAAATTTTTTTTCCCCACTGTTTTGTCATGCACAAATAAGTCTTCTGGAGCTACTCAGTTGATCAAGGCTTCCATGAGCACATCAAAAGATCCTTGTTAATTGTGTTTGCTGCATAAGAGGCAGACCAGGGGCTATGGCAGCTCGGCCTGCTACTGAGGACAGAAACCAGCCAGTCTGAACAAACTCGAGCAAGTTCAGAAACCAGTGTCAGCTAGTAACACACAGGACAAACAGTGACACGTTCAGCCCTTTGGAACACAACCCACATGGCTATCATTTGTGGGCTGCAGCGGGTGCTTTGCCAGCATGGAAAAAGAGAACAGTTGGAGGGATGCTAAAAGAAATGTCGACGCTTCTGAATAGCTGCACACTGGGAATACCACTTCTGGCAGACAGGGAATATCACCTCTTCCATTCTGCCCTGCTTTCTCCCAGCTTCCTCTTATGCAAGACAGGATTCATACTGGATCAGTCAGGGTGACTAACAGAAACAGAAAAGAACATGGCAATGTCCGTGGACAATGGATGATGAAGGACCTCTTTTAGAAGCTACAGTAGGAGGCAGCGAGGTCATGGGTTCATTTTGGAGAGTGGAGAGAGAAGCAAAAGTCCTGGAAGGGCAGGGAACCACAGTCATTACTATTTACTGAAGATGAGGATTATTTTTTAAGAGAGAGAAGACAGGCATGTCCTCAAGCAGCTATCTCATCTGGGAAATGACACTGTTCCAGACAGATCTAGATTTGTTCTGATACTCTGTGTTTTTTCACAGTCTCTTTGTAAGTTTATTTAAGTTACAAAGAGACTGTGAAAAAACACAGAGTATCAGAACAAATTTAAACCATCTGTTTGATCATCTTGCAAACTGTAAACATTGTCTTTGAGAAAATAAACTTTCTTCAGCATAACAATGTGCATGAATTTGACTAATATCTGGGTAAAAAGAAATATCTACTAAGTCAGATGGAAATTACCCAGAGTACAAGTCAATATTTAAATTATTTTAAGTAATCCTTCTTCTTTCATCAGCTGCTTCTTCTAGGAGTATCCAGGAATTTATGCTCTCTCCAGCTCCTTTCCACACCTCCCTGAGCACTTGTTCTACCCAGCACCATTCAAATTAATTGCCTCACTGCTTATCTATTTAAAGCCATCATGCATGTCCTAACTTGCCCTATACTTCCTCTTTTTTTCATATATATTCTGTAGCGTCTACATTTATCCTTTTCTGAAAGGACCAAAGTTTTAAATGACTGCACCGCAATCAAAATTATTATCAGATGATAGGATATTGCTGTCTTGTCTGCATATTGTGCTTTTAAACTATTTATTATGATCCATAATGTATAGTTCAGAGAAGATGCCTGCCTATAAAGTGGAGGCACCAAACCTGCTCTTTCTTCTCCTAACTCAAAGCCCCTTATCAGCAATTTCACTGGATTAAAATAACAAAGAAAGCAGTTCCTGTAAACGCCCACTGGCCACACTGATAATTCAGCCTTAACCTTTTTGAACAGCCCCACAACAATAACATTAATTTCCTAGATATAAAAAATATTTCAATACATGCACAGCATCGACATGAATATAAAACAACACTTCGGAAACAGTGCTAAACCTAATACATGTTGACAGTCTTGGATTTATGGATACAAAGCAGAAGTAGAAACTGCTTTTAGAATGTGCTCATTGATACCCCCACACCAAACCATGGTAATTAAAATATATAAATCTTGCACAAGCAGATAATTTTTAGCACAGTTATGGCATGGATGGGCTAGTTCAGCAGACCCAGCCTGTGGGAGGAGGTTTCTCCCTGGCCCAGAGCCTCCTTCCCCTGGAGGAGACAAAGAACACCTGCTCGGTCAGTATGTGGAATGCTAACAGCACCTGGCCAGAGCCCAACTCAAAGGGCCATGAGCTGTTGTTCAAATGAGGAAGGGGCAAGGTGCAGACACATGTCCTCTTGCACCTCTCTCTTGGTTGGGAGGGACCTTCTACCACCATTTCAGGACAGCAGCTGTGAGTGGGACACTCCAGGCTGAGGTGCAGATGCTTAGTTCCCCAGATCAGGCCACCCCAAGTTGCGTCCCAGGATCTCTCTCCCCATAACCCATAGGGTGTCCCAGCACGAAGATATTATTCAACCTTTGAGAAACTACCAAACCATTTTGAACCATTATAACTCAGTCCTTCTCTCTGTCACCTCAGCATGAGGTTTTCGAGTCTTCTCTCAAAGTCCAATGTGTGCATCTGTACCATTATAACCAAGAAAAAAAATGAGCAAGACATCATCTTACCCAACAGAATCACAGACACTTTGAGGCATTTTTCACAGCAACATGAAATGTAGACAGGGGGTGGGAATTGGCACTGTTTTCACTGCTGGTCACATTCAGCCATCTCTTAAGTCATTCACACAATCAGGCCTGTTTCTGAAGAACCTCTGGAAAAGTGTATTTACTTAGAAAAAAATCAAATCAAGACTATGAAACTCATCTTTTTGATACTAAACACGAACACAACATGCAACAGACAGACTCAGAAGCATAAACAGATGACAGTACCACAGGCTAAGTGAAACCCAAGGTAAAGAATCAGATGTTGCAGGGCTGACCATAAATTTTGAAGAGATCAGCCACAAAAAAATCAGCACTGGGAGCTCCTGCTAAGAGAGTGGCACTACCAATGAGATCTGTCCTCTTCAGGTGTTACAAGCGTATAGAGTTTTTCTTTTGACTGCTTAGTAGCAGACTAGCATAGTATTATGGTAAATCTATATGTGCCACTAGCTAATTACCAGCTAGTAAGTTCATTAAATACTATACTAGTCATACAACTGAGAAACACACACCCTTTCCTCAGGCACAAAAGCCAGATCGCTGTTTCAATGAAATATAGATTGATCTGGGACAGTTTTTCAATCCCACTGAAAACAAAAGCTGTCACACTGACTTTGGTGTGTGCAGAGGTTGGTTTGCAAAACTTATCAATTTATCCTTTAATAGAAATAAAACCAGAAAGAAGCGGTTACCTACAAAAATTGCAAGCTGATAACGAAATGGTGAATGCAGCTGTTGCAGCAGAAACTTTTTAAGGCCTAGGTAAACTTTGACATGCAATATTTTGTAAAAATTTGCAGTAAGCAAGGCAACAGATCTACTGAGGAATTTGGGAGTATTTAATAGGTTGAAGGAAGTTAACAAGAACACATGGTAAAGGGAAACTGAACAGCTTCATATGAAGAAATTCTTTCCTGGGTCTGGATAATGAAATGTTGGCTCACCTTACACTGGCGCCAGTGCAGCGTTCATGATCCTAAGCAAGAGGGCTCAGCTGTCCAAGGCACAGAACAACCAGCATTTAAAGGAAGCAAAGGTTAAGGAAGTACTTTCTCTTCTCCTGTTTTTTTCCATTTTAAGCTTTACTTAGATAACGCAAAGAACTGCAATCCCTCATGGAGGAATTAAAGTTTTCCCACAGCTAGGAACTGTTCTTGATACTCTCTCAACTATGTTGCCTTTCATGAGCAAGACTGACTTTCTGGTAGATGCTTTCATTTAAACAGCAGCTCAGTGCTCAAAGAAGAAAACACAGTGGTAGGAATTATCAGAAGGAATAAAGAACCATCACCATGCCAAAACTGAGGAGAGTCCACTCTTCTCATGTCAAAATGAAACAGCAGAACGGGAAAAGTTTGATTATCCTTGTTGTCATCTCTGAAAGACACGGAATGGCTTCTTTATAGTCTTCAAAAAACCCCCAAACCACAGATAACTGAAGCAGTATTGTGACGGTCTAAGTACATGAGGAGGGTGGTCAAGGGCCGACCTTCCAGCATGTCATCTGCCACCAGCACGAGGGATGGTCAAATGGAAGCAGTAGGAACTGGATTCAGAAACATATCTACAGAGGCAGTTCATACAGTAGCTGCTTGCTGCCCTGCATGTGTAGCTTTTGTGGGTTGAAAGGAAGGTTGAACTTGGAAGAAAGATCCATTGCAAGCTATTAAACAGTTAAACCACAACAAGCTCAGGAAATCCTCTGGACTGAAAATAACTCACAGCAACAGTAATGTCCGGGGGAGTTAATATGTATTTTTATCCTGATCTTATTCTCCCCTAGGCACCCATTTCTGGCCCTACTGGAGGCAGTCTGTCTCTCTTGTATAGCACAGCTTCCCAGTACAACCACTTTTCTATTCTTTGATGTCAGCCTCTCTCCCCGACAAATGCTAGTCCAGTCATGAACTCCTGTGCTTGACCTGATTTCTGCGGCTCACATCACACGCAATGGCATCTTCCACATCCTAAAAGAAACCCTAAGCCATCCTAGTCGGAAGGAAAGTTAAAAACCCTGCAAATAACTATTACATACATAACACAGGAAAAAGCCTGTTGGGTTTGCTTTGTTCTGTTGGATTTTTTTCTTCAGTAGATAAGGTCTATGATAGAGAAGGAACACACAGAGTTATCCCTATGGAATACCGTATCAGTGGAAATAGTCCTGGTTATGGTACTATGTCTGCTTAACAAAACACCCCATTTACCCATGAACATAAATAACTCTTGGGAGTCTCAAGTGTTATAAGAGGGAACTAAATGAAAAACCATGAGTTTAAATACAACTTTTTTTGCAATGAGGTAGAGGCTGCTCCATCAGCCTTTTATCTGCAGTTCTTGCCAGCAGAGCAGCTGTGCTATCAGGCTCTTCCAGTTGACTTTTTAGGCCTCAATTACTACTTCTTCCTGATCAGCCAGTCTCTAGAAGACACCCACAACATGCCACCCATGTTGGCCTGTCCGCTAATCCTGACCAGTAAATTCTCAGCTGGCTCCTCATCCATCCCACAGACAGCCCCATGCACCCCTGCCAGACTCAGGTGCAGCGCAACTCCGCCTCCTTACCTTGCTGTTCCAACCTCCCTTAAGAACTTGGATCCATCCATGGGGGAGCTCCAGCCATTCGAGCTACCTCACCATATCTCTGTGATCCGAACTGGATCATAGCCCTGAAATTGTATGCAGATCCTCAATTTCTCCTGTTTGCTGATCAGGCCATGTGTACCAGCACTGCTGAGAGTCAGGCAGATGTTCTGATTTCCCATAACAGGCAGGAGACTCTTCCCCATAAAGCTCTGCTGCAGATACTTCCTTTTCTTAAAATTGGCCCCTTTCAGCCCTTTTGTTTTCTTGATTCCCTTTGCTTGCCATCCTGGTCCATCACTTGATGATGGGTTGCCTTTTCCCTGCCCTGTCATTCCTAGTCTCCCAAGGTCCATTGTTGGTGTCCACACGCAAAAGCACGATCCAAGCACCCAGCAAGCCTCCCTAGACACCACGTTGTGTCAGTAGATAGAGCGTCCCAATGCTGCCATTCTCTGTTCTCTCCCAGTGCTACCAGCTGAGGTACAGAGCTGCACTGGAGGGAGTTTCCAGCCCCTGGTCTGCTGCCAGACAGCAAATCCCTCCCCGGTAGCAGATCTGCAGGGGAAGCAGCAGCCATGCTTCTGGACCCAGAAACCATCAGCTCCCAACCTTTGTCATAGTGGGAGTCCTGCTTTCCCACCCAACAGACTCTGCCTGTACCTCCTTAACTGGAGTTTTGGTTTGTTTTTTTTTTTTGGGGGGGGGGGTTGGTGCTTCTGTACCTGCAGGATCCTGGAGGTCTGGTTGATCTTTCTTGTCATCCCTGATGCTGCACAGACAGTTTCATCCTCCCACAGTTCCGCTAATTGGCAACACAGACCCTCCCAGGCACCAAAGCTCATCTCCCCCAACCCTGGAGAGAGGTTTCCAGCATCCCTCAGCCCCAGCCCTGCGGAGCTGTGCTGGGGGCGAGGCTGCTGGTGTCACAAGGGCTGTCAACCCAACACTGCTGGGATCTGTACTGTGCGGCATATCCTCACCAGCACGTGCCTGCTGCCCACAGAGAGGTCCCTGGCTCTGTCCTGCATTGACTGCTGCTACGGGGAGCTGTGTCCTCTGCCAGACAGTGCTTGTGAAGGGCTGCCCCATACCTGCTGAAAAGGTACATGTTCACTTCAGCCAGGAACCAGTTCAACAGTTCAGAGTACCCTTTCTTCAGGAACAGGCCAGACCTGTCTGAGGTTGCAGTATCCTCACATGCAGCCGTAGAGTGATGTTCCTCAAATGTCTCTGGAAGTCCTCCATCAGTCCCAGAAGAAACTCTCAGAATGTCCACAAGATTTCAAAGCACAGTCCAGAAGCTGCTGCACAAACTGTTGTACCTGTTGGCTCCTCCAATAGCTGTGCAGTTCCTCAAATATGTGTCTCCAGCAACCCAAGTCTTTCTTAAGCTGGCAATCATCCACTAAGGAATATTCATCTTACCATATAAAATAATTTTTAAATTATTTAAACAAGCCTAACTATGCTAAAGTAGTTCCTTATTGTCCAGATCGAAAGTCCACCACAGTATCCTAAATCAGAATTTAGTATTCAGTGGATTAGGAGAAACATGAATTAAGCCCATGGCCAAACAGGGCCTTGAATATACCATGTGACTTGTAACAATAATACACACTGCATTAGCACAACACCACAACCTAGAAATCAGCTAGAAGTGAAAATCTGAATTCAAGCTGCCTGCATGTGTGCAGGCATGAAAAAAAAAATATATATACATATGTCACAAATGTATGACAAACTATTCTGAACCCACATTTAAAAAAATTAAGATGAACCAACCTTTTGTATTTGTTGTCTTCTTGACCTATGCTAACACTTACCAATAGTGATGCTAAACGGCAGGTGGAATAAAAATTGAATGCTATAACAGAGTGACCTAAATTTGTCAAGCCAGAGAAACTTGCCCTATTTCGTGATTCCCACTTCAAAAGCTATGCTGTTACACGAACGGGGTCATAGGATAATTCAGGCTGGAAGGGACCTCAGAAGGTTCAAAATCTAGTTCAAAGTAGGGTCAACCATGAGGTGAGGCCAAGTTGCTCAGGGCTTTATAGAGGTGGTTCTTGAAAATCTCTGAAGGAGACTATAATCTCCTTGGGCAACCTGATCCCATGCCTTACTGATCCCATTCTGGTCAGTTTGTAAGTTTCTCCTTGCATCCACCCTCACACCAAGATTCAGCATCTGACTTTGTTTCCCTTTTCCTCCCATCACACATTGCTGTGAAAAGCCTGGGCCCGTTCTCTCAGTACCCCCCTGCCGGTATCGACAGGCTGCTCTTGGGTCACCCAAAGCTATGCTGCAAGCCCAGCTGTGTCAGCCTCCCCGCACAGGACCTGTGCTCCAGGCCTTGAGGCAGAGTAGCCTTCGAACCACTGCCCTCTGAGTCTACTCTTCCAACCACTGTTTCTACCCCTCTAGTTCACTGATACCTCCTAATCTGAGAACTGGGCTATCTACAGGTACAAGAGAAAAAAATTCATGTTTTGGTATAAGCAGCCAGAATACCCATTCCCTGTCTCATGTAATTCAAATACAGCCTGGATTGAAATGCTCTATGGATTACCACCAAGGGTATGCACAGGAGGGAGTTCAGCTTGCAGCTTCTTCCCATCCCAGAAATCACATCTTCATGTCCCAGCTCCATCCACTAGGGTGCAATTAAAGCAGTGACTGGCAAGCTAATTTTGATCTGTGCCTTTTCTGTATCTCTGTAACCGCCTATTCCTCCCTTGACCTCTTGCTCCACCTCAGCAGTAAATCACCTAACCTCTCATCCTGACTGACTCATCCAAAGTGCTCCCTTGGACGCAAGCTTGCTAAACTGAAGGGATTAAGTGATACCACATTGCCAGAATCTAAATGCATAACCTGTCTCCTTTCAGCAACACGAATTCATACTGCTTCCTTTCAGCAGATAAAGTGTTGCGTGACTTGGTCACCACATGGCTGTTCATGCAGTGTTCAGTGAAGTTACTCCTCTTTGTGGAGTACTGAAATACTTCTGATTTTTATTCATAGAGACACTTTCTCAATAAATTACCCAAACACCACCAGTATCGAATTCAATGCATTACTTTAAAAGGCCATCTACAAGAATCTGCAAGTTTGCATTTTTTATCCATTACTTTTGAATCTCCTTTTTTTTTTTTCTGTAATATTCTCAAGGTTTGAAAAGTGTATTTATTCCCTTACTCCATTCTATCATTTTTCATTTATGAGTTTTCCTCGTGCAGAGCTCTGGCTCTCAACCATAGCGGATCTGTGCAAATAGGTACATGTTCCACTGATGGTGGGAGATGAACCTTCTTTCTCAGGGGCTGTTTTTAATTACTGCTGCTCATCAAAGCCTGATGGGCCAGTGAATGCGCAGAAAAGAGCAGAGCACATCTGCTGTTGACAGAGCAGGTAGACCTTTAGAGTTTTAGTCAGGGTTTTTCTTGAGATGAAATTGGTTTTCCTCATATTTATTTGTGCCATTAGACATGAGTAATACAAAGGAACCGTACAGAGCGGACTGGAACCCACCACGCTCTGTGTTGTATCAGTGTGCCAGATGACCCCCATCAGCTCTCATGATGGAATTCGCGTGGTGCAAATTTTCACAGCCCATTTTCAAGCACTGCTCCAAAAGTCATCCAAAGTCCTGGTAGAACTCACTCTGACCACTGAACTGCTAGAAGTACTTCACAGAGGGCCTGGACACAGACTACTATCCTGTTGTACAGTCAGTGGTTAGAAATAGCAGAACACCTAGACAGAATGCCTGCAGGGTAAATGAATGGCTAAGATGTCCAGGGGTCTGAATTTATGTGGTTAAAAATAAATAAATAAACAAAAATGCCTTCTGATATCAAGACTGTGACAGACAAATTACACCTAAAAGCAAAAGGCTCACAAGAAAAAGATATGAAGTAATTTCTGGCCAAGGTGAAAGTCCCACTGCTTTTGAAATGAACACAGTAGAGGAACAGAGACGTGGCTGAAAGACAACAGAAAGGGATGTGAGGGTATCTCCTTGTGTCTAGCAGAGACAATGGCTATAATGAACACCACATTTCATTACCAAGAATATGGAATGCACAGATTCAAACAGGATCCTTGAGAAACTTTCCAGTTGTCCCAGTCATTCACCTCAGAAATTTAAACTGAGGAACACTGGGTATTTTTAGTACCTTTAAAACAAAATGGGATGACCCCAGTATTCAACTACTACTAGAAGTCCTTATCAGTTTTGAATTTAAATAGGATGGTAGGTCCTAAGCAGAGACGGCTACAATACTAAGGACTACTTCTTACATGAACAGAAAGCAATACAAAATAAAACAACATTCCAAATGTTCCTAATTCAACATAAAAGAGTAGCATAGAAACTAAGAAGACAGAGTCAAAAGTTTTGAACATATTAATGAATTAAGTATGGATTTAAAATGTTCTCCTGACATATCAAATATTTTACCTAAAAAAATATGATAGCAATAAATTACAGCAATTCTGTGTCGTGGCCACCTCTCATTTCTGTATGTTGGATAAATGTAAAAGTTGAAAGCAGGCAATGGATGCTGACCAGATATTAAATACTGGAGTTATAAAAGGATAAACAATAAAAGGAGCAGAGCAGTTTAGGAAGATGAAAACAAAATTAATTTTTAGATCCCTACAAAGATTAAAATACTATCCCATGCAGAATTAGTGTAATATCCCATAACCCACCGTCATACATTTCTCAGGATAGTACCCAAGTATATAACCATTAAATGTTGCTGAGGTGATACATATTTTATGAGTAACTTTTCCTGTTCCTTCCATGACTACCAGAAATGGTTTGGCAAAATTGGATCTTCCTTAGTGCAGTAATCTTCAATTTTTTAACATTCCGACCACAGACCTGTTTCCTCCCTAATATCAACAGCAAGAAGGAATGAACTGAACTTCTGCCTAAATCTCTCCTAATTATTCCTCCTTTTGACTTACACTCTGTTTTGTATTTGGGAGCACTTAGTTGACTATTTACGCTTCAGGGGATTCTTTACCTGCCATTTCATTGGATAATGCAGGCCACATACTGGAAGAGAGCTTCACAGTTTTGGAGAAGTACTATAACCTTGGAAGGAGCTTGGTTCACTAGATGCTGGGAAAATGAGGTATCAAAATGCAGCAGCAGTTCAACTACTAGTTCTCTTGTCAACTACCAAACTTGTACACACCTTTTCCAATATGCCCTGCAGTTGGGCAGCAGTCTGATGACAGCTTTTGTCTTATAACTCAGTGGCTGTGAAACAAGCAGCACAACAGCAGCATTTAAAAACACAGACTGTCTTGAGTTGGAAGGAACCCATAAGGATCATCATGTCCAACTCCCTGTTCCTCACAGGACTACCTAAAAATAAACCTAGAGTGTCATCCAGACATTCCTGAACTCCGGTGTGCTTGGTGCCATGACTGCTTCCCTGAGAACGCTATTCCAGTGACCAACCACCCTCTCAGTGAAGAACCCATGTTGCAAACAAGAAAGATTCAGAGAACTGACTGGCTGGGGCCCACTTAAAGGAATGAAAAGCAGCAATGGTTGGGCACAGGACTCACATGGTCCTGTAGAAGAAGACAACTATATGTGAAGAAAGGGTAGAACCATCCCAGGCTGCTAAAAAGGTATACTGAAATAGGTAAGAAATCAGGATTAGTAAGATTATCAGGATTTCATAAAAAGCTGCTGAGAAAAGAGGTCACATTGAAAGATTTCATGAGAGGCACTGTAGGAGACATCATTACCAATGGTTACATACTGCTATCTGCAGTGTGGACCTGTGCAGACTGTTGCTATTAGGCAGCTTTGAAAGCACTTTTTTCCAGATGGCTTATATCTTGACCTCTTTTGCCTCAGTTTCAGTGCTGGGCCTAAGTGAATGCTGCCTTAACCTCATCTTTCTACCTATGGAGGTTTGAATCCTCTTTTCCCAAACTATTCCAAATTCCTTACTAATGACATTTGCCCTCAGCAGCAGCCATCGCCCTCTTTCCACAAACACTCCTGGCATTAGTCTCAATTCTATGCATGTTCTTATACATATTTCAACACTCCAACCTCCTCCTCCAAATCAAAGAGAGCAACATATCCTCAGTTCTCCTCTCTTAAACAGATGTTGATAATTATTATATCATTATCAGTAACTTAGTTTCCCCTATCTAGGCTTTCATCTTGAATACAGGACTCCTATCTCAGGTCATCTGGTATCCAGTAACTGCATTCCTGCCTCATTTATCTGTTGGTTCTCTACTCTTTACTCATCTCTTTAACACCTTTTAAATCAGTAACTCATATCTAATACCTCATTTTTCACCCAACCACACACCTTCACACACATTGTTTTTTCATCACCTAAACCATACATAATACAGCATAAAATAAATAAAATCATAATTTTTCTCTCCCTTCTTCCTCCAGTTCTTCGTATTTTGAAAGGGTTATGGAAGGATAAGAGTAAATGCATTTTGGGGAAAACACAAAGGCAGTTTCTGCTGCCTTTCAGTATGTTGCAGGTCAAGGACTCCAAAAAAATGGTGGTGTACATGATGTACATGTAACAATTTACTGTATCTACAGATGTGGCTATAAAAAAAACCCCAACAAACCAAAAAAACCCAAAAAACAAACAAAAAACAAACAAACCAACACCACACCAACAAACCCCCCAAACCTCCTTGCTTAAAATAATCACCTTATTATTCTATTAAATAAGGATTAAAAACTCTTCTATTCTTCAAAATATCTTTAGTCTACAAAAATTTAATTTTGCTGAATTGAAACATACTACAAGGAAACAGGAACTAGGAAGTTTAAAGTATATCTACCAAAAAAGCCAGTTGTTCCAAACCAGACTGTTTCAACGTGTTGTGACTTTAGGAGAAAGCTGGTTTAGATTATCAGCTTGTCTTTCCAACATACTAAAGAAAAAGCTTTCTAGGGCAAGGTTGTTTCATTTTAACACACTCCTTTATATTATAAACCCAAATTAAGATAGTACTACTTAGATTGTTACTAAGTTCACCTGTTCTCTTATAAGGCATGTCTTAATTTGAGCAATTGTCTTCTATCCATAGAAAATTAATGAGCTGCAACAATAGTGACACAGTATTACAGAACATAGTTTCTAAAGCCATCAGATCAATGGATGTGTTCAGAACCACTAGCAAATTTATGAACTGCAATTTGTTTTGAATAATAAAATTACTTCCAAGTAAGCAGGCACAGTATTCAGTAACTCTGCTTCGATTTGCAAAATACTGTGTTCCTTTGTATCTACATACATGAGGTAGGACACAAGCATCAGAGACATGGCTAGGCAAAACAAACACCTTATAAGATGTTATCCATCCCTCAAAGAAGCTATATTTTAAACTAATTCTAAACGTATCACACGATTGCTGAAAGAGTGATTTGCAGGGGTAGAAATCTGCATTTGAGAGACTTCCTTCTTACACAGATATGATATAATGCTGCTGTCTCAAAAGAATATAAAATATACATCTCCATTATGAAATGAAAGTGCTACTAAAAACCAGATCATGACTGTAGTGAGGCACTGAAAAAAGTGCAGGAGTGAAACCTTTCCATGACGGCATACACGCACTGTACTATACCATGTTTATCCTGCCCATACAAACACAATGGCACTCGGAGACCGCTGTAAAGGAGTCAGACCTTTTAGACAGTAGAATGTGAAGAACTTTTAAAGCAAACTGGGTGGGGTTTTTTTTCTGTATTTCCATCCCAGCTGCCAACATTCAGCTTCCTGCCTTTCCACTAGCAACAAAATACCAGGACCTCTGCAGTACGCAATGAAGCAGGTGCCCTAAGTATGCTGGACAAACCTACTGACAGGGCAGGAAGTTTGCTTATGTCTCTGGAATGTAAGACACTTCTGCCAGTGCTAGGAAATTGTACCTAAATCAGTAAATATCTTTTGTAAAGGCAACATCCAACAAAGATGCAAAGACCGGAATGGCAATCTGTGAGCACAGCAGGAAACAAGAACGTATTCAGATTCTTCTACTCCTCCTAATGGATGACTGGACAGAGGGTCTTAGTCAGGTGAATGTTATTATTTTGGTCATCACAGAACCATCAGATTAAAGGGGTGGCCATCTAGAACTCATCTTAGCCATGCGTGTTTGTAAACACGCTGCCTAGATCAAATGCAGTGGTATACCTGAATGTGTCTCTTTAAAAAAGTATTTGCACCTACTTTGATGAGGTAGAGACGTATCAATCTCTACTATATATATATATATATATATGAACTACATAATTAAACACAGATAAGTCTTTAAAATTACTCCATTCACAAACTCAGAATTTCATATACCCCTGGTATACAGTTGTAAGATCCTTGTATGCCCTGTGTGAGCAAGTGTGAGAATATTCAAACGTAATGTACTTGGGTTTATACTTGTATTTGCATAGGATGAATGCATTTAAGAATTAACCCCACAGAATGACAGGGATATAAACTTGCAGGATCCAAAACCTACTGTGTGCATTCATTAAATCAGATTTTGATAATCTGTCAAGACCTACACATGCAAAAAATGGAGCAAGAAAACTGCACACACACCTCTCAAGTTTGGTGGTGTCTTTTTTAGACTATCAGATGACAAATGCTATGCCAGAATGATGTATTTAATCTTCAACTCTAAGTTCTTTTCAAGTTACAAATTAAGCATATTCATTTTTGACAAAAATGTGTTTAATATGAATATCTTTTTGTAAATTCTAATGTTTTTGTTCACAGAGATCAAAACGTCAAAAGAGCAAGTGTCAAAATATTTGAAAAAGGGTTCGGTTTTGCTAGAAAATAAAGTCAATTGACAAAGTCAAGTATAATTAATACAGAATTCTAGACTATCCAAGGTGGAACAGGTGTACTCACACTAGAACTTTCAAGCAATTTCATGTTTCCTTCCTATTAGTGGATTACTTGACCCTAAATATTCATTAACTCAGTAGGTAACAAGTAAAAGATCACCACGTTTCTGGAATCAGCGAATTACTCTTAAACATTAGTACAAAGATCACAATCCCTGTTTGGATTTTGCATATGAACTACAGATCACTGAGAGTTTCCTGTTGCACTGCAGCAAGAAAAGGAAATGTAACAAAGGCTTAATTTGCTGCAAAGTACAGCAAGATACTTCGGTAATCTTACAAAAATGTCATACTGGAACTTGTTACAGTGAGTTCAATTTGATCTTTTAATGTAATACAGTACATTTTTATAAACTTAACATTATCATTGCAGAAGAGCATGCTAACTGAATGTTAGCAATTTATCTTTTGTACATAATTATAATCTACTGTAGTTACTGTACGCAGATCTCAAAATGTTAGTACATAAAATATTCATTTTCTTTATACGAGATGAGAATGAACTTAGAAGAGTTTTGAATATAAGAATGAAAGGCTGTGCCTATTTCTCAAGAAATAATGAATTACACATTATAACCCAAGAAATCAACATTTGCAAAACTATAGTTTAAATTTACAATAAACATTATGATCAGTAATGGTGCATCAATATTCGATGAAATTTAACCTAACCATGTTTATGCACATAAAGCCTCGAGAGTCTGCAGCAGTTTCAGCATCAATTTTTCATATTTTTTGTATAAAATGGACTTAAAGGTACATCTTCCATAAATGTTTTCAGTGCAATTCTGTCAAAGAGGAAAATATAAAGCTAGTTTTTAATTATTTTATACCATAAAAAAACCTCAACAACTTGCATTTGCACTGCTGAAGCATAAGAAGCCAGTTCTGTTGTGCCAACTATTTAAAAGTCAATTCTTATCAACCATATTTGCCTTTCTAGGCAGCATTAACCCCATATCTATAGGTACAAATGTTGAAAAGCTGAATACTGGAAGAGAGGGAAGTTAAGATGAGGCAGAATAACCTAATTGTTTATAATACTTTTTTTCCACTGGTACAAAAAAAAAAAGGCATAATGAAAAAATTCTAAGGATTGCTTGCCTTACTAGTAATCTTACACTTTGTAAATCAGTAAATCCATGGTTTAGTATTGTCCTTTTCTCTGATCTTTACAGGCCACCTTGCAACAATAACTTATTTATTGACAGATTATATGAAAATGCTCCATTATTCAATGAAATAAAATTTTTTTAGGTTAGAAATTGATTTTTCATGTGTTGTCAACTGTAGGATACCAGAGGGAGAACAGCACCTGAAGGTATAATGAGTGCTTGGCTAAGCATAGTGTAGTAACTGATACATTTTGGTTCAAAGAAACAGTTTGTAAACTGTAAAACTGCATACAGGATACTGCTATAAGCATTTTGTTTCTTTTTTTTTTTTTTAGATTATACCTAAAAAAAAAAAAAAAAAAAAAAAAAAAAAAACCAACCAACAAAAACACACCAACAAAACGCAACCTCTCTAAGGTAGCACAAAATAAAAATGGAGCTTCATTCAAATCTTGAATACCTTGACCGTAATAACTGACAGCTGGTTATCCAACAAAAACTTAGCTCTTCATACCAAAAAAATTTGGCTCAAAAACAAAAAAGAAAGGTACAATAAACTCTCAATAAAAGGTTCTTTCATGAGGCAACCTACCATATACTACTGCTAGATACGAGTTTCCAAAAAAACATTACATCCCATTTTCAGCACATTTTTCATAAACATGCAACTTCACTATAAAATACAAAACACTTGGCTCTCAAGAACAGCTTTATAAAGACACACTGCATCAATAAAATTTCTCTTTGTGATTAACTTTACATTGTAATAAGAACTGTATTTTCACTAATGTTTATATATCAGATTTCATATTATAATGTAGTAATAATTTGCTCTTTGCATCATGTTCAGAAGGAAATATCTATACACATTAACATACTAGACTATTAAAAACTCAGTTACAGAATTTTATTGATACAGTAGATTAATAAAAACTGATAGGGGAAGATAAAATGGGTAGGGTATTCAGTACATTATTTAATAACACACTTTTAAAATTAAAATATTTTAAATCCTTTTTGAATTTTCAATGCCACTACAAGTCCAGAAAAGTCTGGCATCAATACTGAGGTGTAAAACAAAACTTCTCTCACAATTTGCATCTCTTGTATTATTCTATCCAACATTGTTCAACTGTAAAAGAAAGTAATTTAGCACCTCTGATGATAAGTAGGTGCCTGAAGGTAAACACTAGGTTATATTCATGAAGGAAACAAAAACTTTTTTTCTTCTTCTCCTCCACATGACAAATAGTGGCAAAAGAAAGTGGCACTATTTGTTCAACTGATTTTTTTTTCACAGTTAAATGTCAACAAGAGTACAAATACGAACACTGACAGATATTGCTTGAGATCAATTTTCAACAAACTGTTCTTTTTTAAATCAATCGATCCAATAAACAGTGGGATACTGTCAGTTTAAAGCCGCAGATAAAAGCTATACAAGCACTTTATAAGTCAGAAACATTAAAAAAAAGAACTATTTACAGTTTTCTTCTTTAGTTCATATGTCTACAAAGCCAGCGCACATTACACTTCACAAAAATCCACAGTTAATGATATCAACATGTGTGTGGCTAAAGCTTGTGACCTAGGGACTTCAAATGCAGGGGCAGGAAAATAGGTTTTGTCTTTTTGTCAGCAACCCCATTTGTGCACTAACAGCTTCATTCAGTCTCAAGCTTTATATTAAAAGCATTCTTCAAAGCTTTCACCTGGAAGGCTGGTAACTACATGCTCACTCATCGCCTTTCCCTTTTGGAAGTTCTGCGACGGACCTATTTGGAGAAAAATTATTTTTAATGTTTTTACAGAAAAATTTTGAAAAATCTGAGAACAAATATATTTTATAATGGAAAAAACGCTCAGTCTTGCTCAGTAATGTTTGAATAACTGTATATAGTGGCATTCATTATTTATTTTATCAAAAGCACAAGTCTCGTTCAATGACCAGGATGTAACTTCATTTGATGTTACTGAGCCTGTGTCCTTCTTGTATTCGAAAACAGTTTTTTCTGTTTTCATAAACTCAGATGCTCCAATCATCAGACGTATCCAAAAGTGTAAAGGCATTCACGGCTAAATTTTTAGTATTACTACTAACATTGTTAATGTAGTTGTATGAAATAAATATAAAAGTTAAATTATTTTAACATATTTGTATATACTGCTAAGAGGAAGAAATTGGTTTAGGATTCTGTTCCAAGATGTCATGCTTATTTTCCAGTACTATTTATTTTGTGTGTATGTTTTGAATTTATTCACTATCACAGTTCAGCTGAGAAGAATAAGCAGGAGTTACCTAGAAAATAATTCCCATTAGATAACACACAATTCTGGCAGATAGATGAGAAAGGTTACACAGAACAGAAACTTTAAGATGCTTGACAAAAAGAGGTATTTTCTAAGAAATGCAGCTTCTCTGTGAAACTACAGTGCAGCTCCACTACACGACAATGGCAGCTGACAACCACCCCATTCATTTTAAAGTAGGAGGGATAAGTTCTAAGAACAGAAGTCATTCTGAGAACAGGAGAAGTCATTCTCTGATCATCAATACACTGAGGATCACCACAAAGACTCACAAAGAAAATCTCAGGCATCTGTCTTACATTGATTGTGGAAACTTCCTCTTCTTCCATTACTTCTTCCTGGGGAATGTCATCACTGACCGGTGAACTACTCTGAAATACATCCATCTCTTCACTAGATTCATTCTCTTTACTGGCTGCTTGTTTGGAACGTCCTGCCCGGCTACAATGAGAAGAAAAATAAAGATTAGCTTCACAGCATATGGGTCTGCAAATGTAAAAACTGTATGAGCAAACATTCTACTTTACAAAAACAGAAGCCTTAAAATTTCATGTTATGTAATACTCCTGTCTTATGCACCTATATAGTTCATCCATACATGGGACAGAAGAAGTGGAACTAGGAGGTTGGACAACAGCGTTTGAAAACAAAATTCTTCCATAATAGAGGGCTAGGAGCATAAAGTTGAAAAGTTTTGCCTCCAAAGGTTTTACTCTTCAGTGCCAGAATACAGGCTGAAGCAGTGAACAACACCAAGCACTGAACAGGAAAAGCCAAACAGCCAGAGATTGAATACTATTTGTTGGTTTTTCCCTGTTCTACTCAATGAACAGATGTACTCTACTTCTACAGGAGTTTATACACAACCTAGAAGAACTCATATTGCTGTTCATGAAATTAACACTATAATGAACCTAAATGCAAGTACTCCAAGTCAGCTCATCCTAAGAGCTAGGGATAATCAGGATAACAATAACCTTATTAGGATAATCAAGAACAATCAGTCAACAATATCTTAAAATTGTCTGTTTTAGTTATGGGACCTGTGCCACAAGCAAAAAGCACCCACTTGCTTTACTTGAGAACTAGCCATTCCCCCTCATCTTAAAAAAAACCCAACTATATATATATCCAAAACTAAAGAGCATCACCCACATTACATTAGCACAGTCCAGAATCAAATCACAGAACCATCCTGTTTACTGCAGATGCAGTCTTGCTGCACCCAAACTGGGTGACTTTTTGGTTGAAATTAAACAAGAAACTCTCTTCCAGGCAGACAATGGATAGATGTCAATCTCCATTGAGGGCAAAGATCAAAAACAACTGTCCTCTGGCACCACTACACCACAAAAGTGGTAGGAATTTTCAGTCCCGCGAACCAATAAAATCTGGACAAAATAAAACCTCTGAATTGCATACAGTAATTATAGTGGGGGTTTCAGCACTAACCAGCATACCACCCCTTAAGAAGTAACACAAATCAGCCCAAATCAAGTCTTCCAAGACTGACAGAAGCAACAGAATTGAAAATGACACAGAAGAATTACTCACAAGCTAGGTTTATCTTTTCACATATTACAAAAATAAGCCTGTTCACATGCACTAATTGGTAACCTAATTTGCTATCAGAAACATTATACACTATCACTCCACAGGATACATTATCACCTCAGAGGCAAAATCCCTAATTCTAATTTGAAATCCATTCCCAAGGAGCCCATAAAGCTTTAAGTATTTG
The DNA here is from genome assembly GCF_022539395.1 of Myiozetetes cayanensis. NCBI lineage: Eukaryota > Metazoa > Chordata > Aves > Passeriformes > Tyrannidae > Myiozetetes > Myiozetetes cayanensis. The sequence goes on along the minus strand of NW_026087742.1, from coordinate 48,160,103 downwards.
GACTAAATATATTCTATCTTGTGGTCCTGCTCAATATATCAACTTTCTTCAGTTAAAAGTGCTGTAGATATGTACATGGGAAAAGGAAGAAAGATTTGACTACAGTGTACTTTAAAGACTTAAAAATGACTACTGTCTCATCTTTTTCTTTCGGATTTGGAAAAAGGGTGGTCTCATTAAAAAAAAAAAAAAAACACAAAAAACCCCAAACAAACAAACAAACAAAAAAACCACAATATTTTTAAAATGAAATCTAGAATGGATCCAACAACTTTGAACCCTGAACCAACTTACTGGGGTTCCTTGTGCCAGGAATAACATACATACACACGAAAGAGGTAAATTTCTTACTGCTCACAGGTAGTGATACAGTTTACTTTCTGTTTAAAATGGGGTAAACAAACATAACAGCTTCACCAATTTCACTGAGAAGTGAATTGAAATATACTTTTTAGTGGAGGCAATCTTTGACAAACGCCACACAGCATGTCACCCAACAATGACTTGTTGGTGTGTCTTCTCTGCATGGTAGTAGCACCCTCCAACTCTTATTCTACTGCACATGTAGCAGTGACTTCTGTAGTAACAACAACTGTTGAGTCCTGTGTTTCTGGTTATAGAGTAAAGGAGCAGTAGAGATCTGACCTGAGGTAAGAATACTAGAAAGGCCGGGATATTGTGTGTGCAAAATGCTAGATCAAGTGATCTGGTGTGAAACCAGAATGTGAAATGGGGATACAAGATTCTTCACACAAAGTTGTCTGGTATGGAAAATCTCAGGGGTCAGGCAAATCAGTACATTACACTGCCAGAGAAAGATCAATATGATGCTAACTAAGCCCAGAAGACAGAAAAACAATGGAGTAATACAAAACATCAGACAGTAAATGTGCTGAAGTAGTGGCATAAGGAATTTATCACCAGGTTCTAGAAGAGTAAATCTGTTCCATGAGCTGCAGTTAGATACAACTGGGCAAATAACCACTTGTACACCTCTGTTTTCATATACTATTACCTATAAATGTACAGAAAAGGTAGAGATACCTGTACTTTCCTACAGCAGGCACAAGAAAATGAAGCTAGCCCCAGAGTTTAACCTCATTTTGGAGCTTAATGCACTTCATAATTTTCAGAAGCTACTATCTTTCACTGATCACAACACGTTTTATTCATGTGGAAATGATTCAAGTGGATAATAAGAAGGCCAGAAACCAGAAAGTAAACATTAGGAAGATTCAGGAAAAACTTAATTCTCCACAATACTGTTTCACTACAGTAACAATTTGATTCTTCCCCCCATCCAAAACAAACAGGACCACTTTTCTCTCCTAAAGTCCTAATAAAGCCCTATCTTCAAGGCCCTCCTGTGCTTTACTGACTTTTCTCCTAGAAAAGCAAAGCTATGATTATGCTACCTGAGCACCCTGAACTTACTCACAGTCTCTTGATCTGGTTTGAGATGCCCTAGGAGAAGCAGCTAAGGAAAACATTTTAGAAATAACAATGGCAATTTATTTTCTTAACTGTCAATTACAGCATTCTGAAATATTTTCCGTAAAGGTTTGCTAGGGGGCACAGAGGCATATTTTTAATTTTCATTGAACACAGATTTAGAACACTTACACTTTTTTTTGCTGAGATGGTGGTGTTTGTGATGACCTTCCTCGTCTTTTCTGTGGCGTAGACTGTGCTGATTCAACTGTACTAGTTTCAGACGGTTCTGCTCTGTTTTGAGGAAGACCCAAATTGCAAAACATCAAATTATAACTAATGTCCAAAGATAAAACATATGTAGCTTACAAGGAGATGGACTTACCTCTGCTGTGTTCTTTTTGATGTCCTATTTTGCCTGCCTTTTGGTTTTTGTTCAATGTTTTCAGTTTGCCTTTCTTCTTCCTCCTCCTCCTCTTCTGCCGCAGCTGCTGGTGGTTGTTTTTTTTTGCTCCTTTTTGATGACTTGGCCACTGGTTCTTCCTTTGGTGTTCCCCCATTATTTGTTCTGGTGGGGCGTCCTCTTCTCCCTTTCTTTGGTGGACTGTTTTGTTCATCCTCACTTTCTATCACATCCTCTTTTAGCCTTTTTTCATCTTGCCATTGTGTTTCATCAGCTTCTGAAACAACTGCAGGTCTCTTCCTTCCCCGTTGACTACCTCTAAGTTTCTGCTCTTGACCCAACTTATTCAGGTCATCTATACCTAGTTTCTCTTCTGAATCTGTGATAGCTGCTTTCTTCCTTCCTCTAGGCTTCTCCACCTCAGACTGAAAAGGTAAGATTACACCATTAAACTAAAAAATTAAACTGCCATATTAAACAGTCACATGCAGAAACTTCCCCCAACAAGACAGAGTCTTCACGCTACACAAGTTGTCTCATATTGTCTACCATACCCATTTCAAAAACATTTGCAAAAGTATAAACACATACCTACATAAAAAATACCAGGCAAGAGAAAAAGATTATTTGAAAGGTGAGTAGTCAAAACACTGGAGTGTGTAAGGTCTTCCTCATTTGTATCTTCAGCTGTATCAAACACAGTAGGATAGAACATCCGTAACTGCCTTTCTACCAATAGGAAAATTTTAAGATGGTGAGGATGGGAATTGTCAAACGGTGGCTTCAAGCTCTTGTTGTGAGCTGCAGGGTGCTTACACCTGGCTCCCACCCTGGCACTGTCAAGGCACCAACACAGGAGACAGTGGGCAACCTGAATTTACAATTGTAGAAGGAAGAAGAGGTGTTCCAGCTCTCTGACCATTCCTCTGGCCTTCCTCTGGATCTGCTTTAACCAGCTCTATGTCTGTCTTTTAATGGGAATCCCACAGTGCTCCAGATGGGGGTCCCGAGAGCATGAGAGCAGAGTAGATGTCAAGAATCACCTCCTTCAACCTGCTGGTCCCCTCTCCTTTTGATGCAGCCCAGGACATGGTTGGGTTTCTGGGCTGTGAGCATACCTGGCTGGCTCATGTCCAGTTTTTCATCCACCAGTGTCCCCAGTCCCTCTTGGCAGGGCTGTTCTCAATCCCTTCATTCTTCAGCCTGTATTGACACTGAGGGTTGCCCTGAGTCAGCTGACTTGCACTTGGACTTGTTGAGCCTCATGAGGTTCCCATGGGCCCACTCCTCAAGCCTGCCAAGGATGCTTCTGGATGGCATCCCTACCCTCCATTATGTCAAGAAAGACAGAACCCTTTCTGAATCATAAGCTTTCAAGACAAAAAATATTCCTTCACCTCTTCATGCTTTAGTTCTGTAAAGTGCACAGTAAAGAGCCACAAACAGCGCAAAGATTTCAATAAGCAGCTATTAGGGCCTGTTTGCTCCAACCAACCCCCACCCCTGGGAAAAATAAAAAAAAGAAAATATTACCCATGTACTATTTCTTGGGTACCGGTACCAAATTTCATTTCAGACCATGAAATTGTCCAAAAGTCCAAATATTTACAGTATTTCTGTTTCATATCAATGTTTGTTCTATACTTACATTACTGTATTTCAGCACATTATTAGTATTTGCCACATGGCAATGTAATCTACACAATGACAGTTACACAACTTAAAACCCAATTGAATGCTTTTTCCTTCACAGTTCCATTGTGACGTAAGCTAGAAGTCAGCTTACAAATTCATGTTTCCACTCTATCCAAAAACCTTTGTCATGAAAAACAGAAAGAAAATCTAGAGAGGATATGAGGGAAAAAAAGGAAAAGAAGTTAAAGGACAAAGAATGACACTAGAAGAAGATGGAAAAAAAAAATGTTTGAACAACGATGACATCTCCTGTCAGTTCATGTCTTCAGTGACAAAACTGTTGATCTAGATCAGTGACATCCTCATTATTCTGTTTTATTTGCCTTTGCAGTCATCATGTACATCTGTCATTGCAGGTCCTTTTAGCCGGTAACTGCAGCCAGTTTTCAAACTAAAGTTTCTCCCTGAGGTTAAACAGTGTCCCAGAACTTGAGAACTAAGGTGTTACTCTATAATTTAATTTGGATAAACATCCTGAAGAGTGATATCTTTAAAACATGGACCTTCTGCTACGAAATTAAAATTCTGTTTCTCAGTTAATGCTTTCTATAATGTGCTCCCCAGCTCCAAAAAAACCAAAAAACAGTTCTGAATCAATAACCTTAAGCACCTCACTTACAGATTTAAAGTGCAATAATGCATGCAAAAGTACTCAAAACACTGAACTGTATTTGCTTTATTGCTCAGCTTCCTCAGTTACCAGTTCAAATTAATGCTTCTAAACATAAATTGCACATCAGGAGCTGTTTGGACTCTCAGGCTTTAAAGTTTACAGAAGTGAGGTTTTTTTTGACAAGAGATTCCTGATTTTTCTGATTTTGTTATAAGTCAGTTTGTTTTTCCCACAAGATATAACAGATATGTAAGATGATTATTTACACTTCAACACAAGCAAAAATTCAGGACACTTTTAGTAGTCAGTAGCTTACATCCCAAGCAACCAAGAAAAATGTACCAGACTGATATAATAAGACAACAGAAAAGTGTCAGAGAAGTAAAAAAAAAAAAAATAATAAAGCGGCCGTGACATCAGACACAGAACATCTTTAATGTAGCAAAGAAAATCCAATTTCAACAGATCTGATCTTATTACTTTTTCATGCATAGCCCAAATACTACAAAATAATCAGGATATACTACAAAATATAGATTGTCAACTGCTATTAAGGCACGAAGAACTGAAATTTACTAGTGGTATGTGAAATTCTTGTTATTTTATGTGATTTTAAAATTACAATACAACTACAATTTTCTCTGATGCAGGTGTAAATACTGCTTAAGATAATACTTACCCTGCTTATAATTTGTTTTATGTATTAAAGCACTACATCTGAGTGAGAGTCCAAATAATGTTTTATATCCTTATTAGGAACCTTCATCATTACTGATCTACATATATATATATAAATCCATCAGTAAGGACAAGGCTATCACTCTCTAAGGCCTAAGTACACTTAGAGACAGGATTTAGTGGTGGACTTCACAGTGCCAGTTTAACGGTTAGAACTGATGACCTTTAAAAGGTCTTTTCCAACTTATACAATTCTATGAAAACAGAGAAACTGAACCTTTTTTTCATTCTATTTTCATATCCAACTCTAACCACATTTTCCAGTAGTTTACAATATCAACTCAATTTCAGCATATTTTCCTGAATGACATAAAATATTATCACATGAATTTTTATTTTATTGTCCTGGTGATTTAAAATGAAACATCTCAATGCAACCAAACAGCTCACCCTTACAAGATCAGAGTCCTCCCTTTTGTCAGTTTTCTTTCCTGGTAATGGTGAAGCCAGTGTGAATTCTTCATTTTCACTGTGATCCATTTCAGTACTGTCAAGCCTAGAATGAATAAACATGTATTACCCCATTATTACAATACTGGGCAATCATTAAAAAAAAAACAAACTAAGAACAACAATCTTCTTAAGAAATATACTACTAAAATGAATAATTTGGCAGAAGAAACATTTCACTGTGAGTACTCTAGTCACCATGTATCACAAGCCAGAACACCTAGGTCTCAGGACAAAGGTTTTAATCGTAAACCACACTGACTTTTCTTTCCACTGAGAAAGATAAGCAGCTTTTTAAAACAGAAGAGTTTTACTGAGTTGCAAGAGATCTGCATGTTTGCATCCATTTGCATACACTTTTCTATATCAATCAAAGATCCCCACAGACAGACCAGCCAAAGAATGTACACTTTCCTATGCTGAGATATAGGCAATAAAATAGCAGATTTAAATTTCAGAGACCAGTTCATCCCTCTGCTTTTTGTTGTGTTTTTACAGTAGAAATTTAATTTTTATTTCAGTTTCTACAAATGCAAATGTGCACAATAATGCCTCCTGCATATGTAAATCACTGAGACACACAGATAAAAGGTAGTGCACAAAAGCCAATACACGAGTCCTTTCATTTCATCTGCCCTGGGGTAGGCAGAACAAGATTTTAAATACCAGTGCACATTTATTAATGAAAAGAAATATGCTATGAGTTTAAGTGAAAAATGGTATTCAAATGTACAAACCCTTAAATCCTTGGCCTAGACACTGCATAGTGAGTGAAAGACATTCTCACTTCTACAAGAGTAAAAGCTGTAAAAAATGTGACGTAATCGGAAGCTTAGGTTTTACACATCATCTCAACAGATGCAAATTTGCCTGTATATATTCCGACAGACTGAACTGGGAATACCATACATACAGAATCACTGCCATCACTTCTCTCTGTCTTTGACATCTCCACTCAAAACATCAGTTTAACTCAGGTGAACTGGAGAGATCGTGAAGATGACAGAACATGTTAGGCTGCAAGTGCAGCCTTTTTTAAAATTTGGTCTGAGATTCATTTTGATGGATATAAAGGAGAATCTGGAGCCCACCTGTCTCCAGTCAATAATGTATTCCAGCATGTCAACCTGCATGACTCGTAAGAAATAAGCCTTTCTGCAGACTTTCTAGCAGAGAAGTATTTCTTGTAAAACACTGTACTACATGTAAAATTAATATCATGTATGAAATAGTCACAGAAGTACTAAATGAGAAGCCTTGTATTTAAACATAGCATTTCCTCACAGTCCTGAAAGATTGTGAAAAAATATGAATAGTGGGGCTACACAATCTCTCAATGTCTGTGAAAAGAAATTAATGACAATGTGACTTTCAGTTAAAAAAATGAACATAAGACACAGTAACTGATGAATAACCTACAAAGCTGGCACAAACTGTAACTTTTAAAGATAGATAACTAGGAGACTTACGTAGTATTACAGTACATTCACCTCTTCATCACCAAACTAAAATCCCACAATGTTTATCTGCAAAGTCCAGCAAACTGCAGGGACTAGAGGATGAAGTCATGCGAGATGACCACAATGGCCTACCAGTCCTCACCATCTCTGATGTGTTGTTAACTGTACAGTGAGGTTCCTAGGGACTGCAGCTGTGTGTGTACACACACACATGTACACATGTGCATATATACGTGTGTGGGGCAATATATATCTACCTGAAAAACACCCCAAAAACCCCCAACCTTGTTCTCAAAAACCAAAATATATGAGGCTCTCCTTTCCTCCTTTTTTTTTTTTTTAAGGACATTTATTTCTGGGGACATAAAGCCAAATTCATGGTTTCACTTATACTAATGTAGTACTATAACTTTACTTCAATGTAAGATAAAAGAATTCTGTCTTTCGCTTAAAAAATACTACAGAAATATTCAAAGCTTCCATTACAAATATTTGAAATATCAAAGCTCCTTTGTTGTCTACCAACCTCCCTTTGATCCTTCCTGGAGAGCTTGGATTTGAACTGCTGCTGGCATTGCTTACAGTTTCCATTCGAGAAGATTTGGATTGAGACTGCTTGCCTGCTGACGAAAGAGGCTTATTAACTGCTCCAAGAACATTGGCTGCTTTGGGCTGAAACCAAAAATATATTTCCTTTATTTTAAGCTACACGTTCAGATATTGTTAACACGTACTATGCTTAAAATATTCACAGATTTCACTTTCTGCAATCATTATCTTAATTTTAACACAAAGTGATAAACATTTTCATATGAAAGCTACAACAGACACCAGAAGGAAGCTGAGGAAGCTGTAATGAAATAGCTAGCTGCCACCAAAACTGGTATTCTTCTCCGTACCCTTAGATTCTGTCCTCTTCTCATTGGTAGTACAGAGTGTTCACCTGACCTTGCAGTAAGCCACTTCAGCACTTTGTGTGCAGTTTGCTTTCTGCTGATTTATCTGCATGAACTAGCTCACCATCTGGATCAGATAAGCACCTGTACTAGCAAAACAGAAATAGCAGAACAATGGCCCTTCCAGCAAAGGAGACATTAAACTGGCTTAGGTGTAATGGCAACCACATTAGTTTCAATTGGGAATGAATGAGAATCTCCAAAGTCAAATACTGTAGAGAAGACTCTGAAACCTCTTGCACAGATATAAAAATATTAGTCTTTTAAAAAATATTAGTCTTTTAATAAGTGCCAAAATTCCAGACACTGGTGAGCTTCAGGTTATTAATTTAACTGGATTATCTTTCAGACATGCTGAATGCCTCCAGCTCATACAAACTTTTGAGAGAGCTGAGAGTTCAATTACTCCGAGAGAGAATGCACATTTCTGCCAAACATCCAAGTATAAAAATGTTGAATTAAAGACCAATCCCTACATTTCTAATTATGCATCTTCTCTTTCAATATTAGATTCTAGCTATGTCTACAGTTAGTGACAGTTTAAAAAAGTTCAACATGCATATCATATCAGCTTTGAGTGTTCCTTTTTCAGAGCTATGCATCATGGAAGTAAGTGCCGATTATACCTTTATAGCCAGAGGGAACTTTACACTTAAAAAGATTCACTCTGCACTGAGTACAAGCAAAAGAGCATATGCTTTCCAAAAGAAAAACCTTGGAGAACAAAATCCAGTTTAACAATTTACATCTATTAGCTCAGAACTAAACATTAATCAATATGCATTTCCTGAAAGAGCTCAAAAGCAGAGATTTTCAAATTCACACTGAACTGGACTTGGTACTAAGAAGGGACTAACAGGGCCTGAACTAACAGCTCCTCCCTTATGACAGAAGATACACTCAAAGCCTTACTGCCCTCAGTGTTCCCTGCTTATACCCACCTCACTCACATCCTCTCAAGCTAGTATTCCATTTCCAAATCTAGGACTCCCTAAATCAACTTTCATTTCTCGCTCCTCTCATGATGGTGAAGCAATTGAAAATTCTGGTGGTCAAATACAGCTCTACTGCTTGTTACAAAATTTCAAAACAACACAAAAAGAGCTAGAGTACCTGGCACCAGAAATTGAAAATAATATAAAAGTTAACTTAGGATTCAAAAGAGTTTCAGTTAGTATATATGAAAGACATGGAGCTGCTGGAGAAATCAAATATTGGAAGACGAACTACTTCCTTTTATAAACTTTTGTGTCTTCACAAGTAAGAAGCCAATCTCTAATCCATGGTGTTCAAGCACTCAAATGCACAATACAGTGATGATCTATTCCAATTCATAAACGTTGACTTTCAACTTCTCAAAGAGATGCTCATCTACCTTTTTTTCCTAACTTGCATTCCTCCTTTATTACTAAGTTACTAGCTCACAGCTAATGCTTCATTAGCAAAGTTAAGGGTAATGATGTTGCTGAAATTTCTTTTGTTTGCAAGGTAGCAAATTATTGTTCTTTGTCATCTAGAGCAGAACACCTTAATCCAGATGAAAACCACAATTTGTCTTTTCCTTTACTAGATTTCAATTTTATTCTAAAGAGTATCTGGGTTTAGTTTTAGTGAAGAAAGAACACTGCCATTCAACACAATGCATATTTTGAAAGACAAGTTAACATAACTGTAGAACAGTCAGTTATCTTGTAAGATCCTGTAAAAGGTATTCAGCTTTGCCAAAGATTAATAGTGAGATTTTAAAAATAATTTCTGTTGGAGTTCTCCATAGCTGTCACTTCATAGGCAACACTGTAGTCTTCTGCAGAAAAGAAGGTTAACCATTTTGTAAACTTGTCAAATATTATGCATTGTTTGAGGGATTTTTTTCTGGACTCTCTCCGTTTAACGACAACAGGCTTTGCCTATTATTGCCACAACCCAGCACAGACAGTAGCAGTTTTCTCTTCTACCCATCTCTTTTCTATACCTAGAAACAATCTGTTCTCTTAAAGTATTTCATAAATTGCATGCTAGTTCAATTGAAAAAAAAACCACCAAAAAAAACCCCAACAAACCAACAACACAAACACACAAAAACCCCGAAGAAAAAAACACCTCCCCCTCAAGCCCCCACACCATACCTACCTTTCCAGGAGTGAAAAAAGACTTCATTTCCGGAGGAAGATAATTTTTGGTGTTACTGAAATTCTGTAAAGAAAGGGGAAGGGGGGAGAATTACAGCAATAATCAGTGAATGAGATAGATAGATAGATAGATAGATAGATAGATAGATAGATAGATAGATAGATAGATAGATAGACGGACAGACAGATAACACTGAAAGATTTCCTTTATATCATTTATGCTTTTGAATTTTTAACTGGAACACTTAACACTGAATTACAACTTACAAAATTTAACAGACTTATCTCAAGAAAAATTAAATGTCATGGTATACCTTGTCAGGTTGAGTAAAATATCTGGCTGGAAGTACAGGGTCTTTAGGGGATTCCAAACTGTATGTTGTACTTTTTGACATAATGATATTCATTGCTACATCACAGACTGTGTATAGTTTCTGTAAATAATAAAATTAAAAGACCAAACAACACTTTAAAAGTTCATTGAAATCTCGACAAGAGATAGTATATCTTCTGAGCACAGAACTACAAGAACTCACAGTTTGAAAGCAATCATCTTAAACAGTGTATTGCAGGGTACTGAAATACAGACACTAAAGGCAAAAGCATTGAGAAGTCTATCAGTTGAAGACAGATAGTTTTCATGATCTTTCTGCACTAAAGAACAGCCCTTGCCATAGTTTCTAAGACAAAGTTAAAACAAACAAATGAACACACCCCACCCACCCACTACCAAAAACTCATCTCTGTGGGCAAAGCAGAAAAGTGACAAATCTGTATATTGTGTAATGTTAAAACCACAAAAGAAAGATTAGGGTTTGATACATTCACTACACAATACAAAAACTAGAGACTTCTAATTTAACTATTTTTCTTCCTATACTAAGCTTACTCTTGCATTTTAAAAATTAATTATTACAAAGCACTTTAGTAGATGAATTAAACAGTAGATGCTGTATCTATTTAGTATTTAGTAATCTTACTGAGACAGAAAGAAAAGGACTGAAAACTATTAAAAGTCTCTTGCAGATGTGCAAGAAGCACAGGAAAATAACTGTCATCTAAAATATAATAAATATTATCATTACAGTATATAAAGTATAGTCTCATACATACAACTTCATTAAAAGATATTTTGAAGTTGGTATATAAACAAGAAGCAACTCCCTTCCATAAGCAGGCCAGAATTAAATGCAATTTCCAATCAAAAAGTATCACCTACTTCATTCATTTTTTGATCATCTGGTCCTTGAGCATCCTTAGTCTGTTTGATATTTTCTACCATTTTTCTGATAAATGCGTGACTGTTGTTTTCATTTTTAGCCATCAATATTTCCAGTATGAACCATAGGCACCTAAGGGAGAAACGCAGTATTCCGCACAAATAAAAATACAAAAGAAATCCTTAAACAAGCACATTTGAGAAAGTGATTTAGCCTAGGTTTTACTAGTATTATGAATTCGAACCAGTCTAACTCTGGGAAAACTGTTCTTTAGAAAAAATGAAACGAATGTAGGACAAGCAGAAGGTAAAGAGTTCATCTGTAAAATACCAGAGAGCACTAAAAAAGCATCTATACTATTTCTCACAATATTTTACAGAAATAATTGCCATCATTATTTGCACTTGACACTGCAATAAAGTACCACAATGAATTAAAATTTCACTTACAATAAATTTAGAAATAACACTATTAAAAGCAGTCTTACTCTTTAATGTCCTTGAGTTGTTCAATGTCCTGGACTTTGACATAATCTGGGTCGTGAGCTAGGAGATGGATAGTATAAGGAACAACATACTCTGGTAGAAGTGACAACAGTTTCTCTGAAAAGCAGAAGAAAGATGGATCAAAAAACTACATACTAAGAAATACACTTTTTTCCTAAAGAGGAAAGGGCAACATTTTTCTAGCATCCCCTGAGACTTTTAAGTAATCCTAAGCAATGACTGCAGGAGAAACTCTTTCCTACATCATGACCGATAGAAGGTCGATTTTCCTCAGGGATTCAAAAACTAAGGGTTGTTGCCAATGGCCTTCTCAGAGTTATGATCACAAAATATGTATTCTGTAAGGTAACAAATTCCCTGACCAACACTGTGCAGCATGAACTCCAGCATCTCAAAGTTTGATGAGGAAAACCAGAGTAAAAAAGATCCTTTCCTATGGGGTAAGGAAAACAAAAGGACAAGTTGTACACCAAAAATAAAAAAAACACAAAACATTTTACAGTAAATATCCACACTGCTTTCTTTAGCCTAATGCCTGAGAGGAACCAGTAGATGCACAGTACACCTTAATTATTAAACCTGTATCCTGTGCAACAGGCAAGACAACAGGTAAAGGAAGGCATGCTAGTATTCTGTGTACCTTGCTATGGTACAAGCATCTGATCTTAAGTGCTTGTGGCAAATGCAAAGTTATAGTATTAACATGACTACGGATAAGCACTTCAATGTATGTGTGAAGGAAAGAGGGAAATTCCTAGCTCTGCTTTGGCGGGGGGGAAGAACAGAAGAAGGGAAAAAAAAAAAAATCACATTTTTGAGCTAGTAAAGAGTCACGAAAGACATGATCAAGTCTGGAAAATCTTCTTTCAGTAAGCCTTTAACTATCCCCTATTCAGATATAAGTCCAAACATCTGTAAATCATTACATATAATAATAATTTTTGAAAACAATTTTTAATACATTAGAAAACTAACATTTTTATCTCCAATACATGTATTCACATGGGGTGTGTTTGACACTTATTGTGCACATCAAAGAAAATACATCATTATTGTAGATTTTACAAAACAAAATAATTGTCATGCATAAGTGAGGTTTTAATCTATCACCTTCTTAGAAGTCTGCATATATAGGGGTAATGCACAGTCCACATAATATATATATATATATATAAATATGTATAATACCACCCAGTGTCTTTCTATTTCAAGCTATTTTTATGTAATTGAAATACAGTGTACTCTGCAAAGCAGCTTTTGATGTGTTTCAACTGACACTGCCCTATTAACTTCAAGCACTGTCCTGCATTTCAGACAGCATTACTAAATAAAAAAATAAAGATGTGAAATGGAAGGAAAAGAACATAATTATTACTTCAGTACACTAGCATAATTGGCTTGCCTTAGACATGTCCCAGGCAAACCAACCCACTACTATTTGCATTAATTAGTAACTTCAATAGAATGTTCATCAAGAGCTCATGAACTCAGTTTTTCAGCAACTTCCTGCTTCAGACAATTTCTAATATAACAATAATTCCAACTGGGTCTGGAAAACAAAATTAAGCAGTTCTAGACAAAACAGGTAAAGAACAAATATTGACATATATTCTATGTAACCCCTGTCATGACTAAAAATAATAATTACATATTGTTTCCTCATCTCTAATGAAGAAAGACACAACCTGAAACGTAGAGTGGCTTTTCTACCAGCATATAAAACTACAACGTGCCAAAACCCTTCATGAAGCTCCTTATGAGCTTTTAGGAAAGAAATTTGTTAAAAAAATTAATCTTCACTCCTGATATTTTTCTGCTTACTGACTTGCAAGTAAAAGCCCATCCTGAGAAAACAATAATTCCTATGCAAGACACGTCTCTACCCAGATGAAATTAGTAACAGATACACAATCAAAATAAGTCTCTTCTTGAGTGGCTTCCACTCTGAATAGCATTTAGAGAATTTAAGAGAGCTGAGAATAATTCCCGTCAGCCTGTAAAAGGCCAGTGTGGAAGAAAAGAGGCATTTTACTATCTGGTACTAGTCCTTAGGAAGTTTTCCAGATATTTACCATCTTCTCAACAAAAGCTGAAATCCCCCCAAAATATGCAACAGATATCCTCCTCACCTGTACCAAGTTTTCAAGACAAAATGTATCACAAAATAAAACATTTATAGATTCAGAAAAATAGCTATATTAATCAAAGATACAGTTTTCCAAAGGAGGAGGTATTACAGTCATTACTACCCTGTATTACTGCATGCTTAGAAAGAGGAGTGGCAAACACCTATACATTTAAATAGCACGTTATTATCAGAACTGAGCTTCAGCTGTACTACTGCAATATGGATATTTTAGGACACAAATAGTTTGAGACATTTTATTTGTTGAAAGCTCAGATTGCTAAATCTGAATGGCACAAAGTTAACACTGTAATCCTCAAAAAATCCTGCAATCTATATTTAATCCAGACTTCTCATGGATTATAGCACATATCAAATCAATGGTATCACTCAATTATTTCAGCAAGAAAAAAAAACCATCAAGCACACTTTGAGGTTCTACTGGATAAAGAAAATCACACACACCTAGGCTCCTCTTAATTTCTTCTACAGATTTTTGATAGTAACTTCATAGCATCTATTTTAAACATACAAGAATTCTTCTATTTTCCTCCTTCTACTAAAAAGAGTTTTCAGCTTTCAAGAGGAATTGTCTTAAGGTGACTTAGAGGTATTTACTCAATTTATTTTTCTTTTTACATGTTACTGAGGTGGAGAAAAGTACCACTCTTTTTTCTTTAAGTTTAATTAATGATACACAAAAGGATTTCTCTGCAGACTTATTCCCTGATCAAAATCTAAGAGGACTAAGAAAGACAAACTGACATGGATAATATAAAGTGATTCATAATCACAAAAGGAAATCAGTTATCTGACGGCATCTGTGAGATCATTTCATGAAACAGGTCTGGTTTATGCTAAAGAAGATGAAAAAAATCCCCTTTATTTCACAAAAGCCAAACAATCAGTAATATTTGAAAGAAATAAAACTTTCAATAGTTCTTATTCAAAATGCCCACAGTTCTTCATAAAGGTCTACTTTTTCCTATAACCATATACCAGTGTTGTCATACTGCATATATGTAGCTTTAAGTCAAAAGGACTGGTTTAATAAAAGAAAAAATAGCTAACATGAGCCCATAATAGCTTCCAAACTATTCCCATGATCAGATTGCTGGCACTGAGAAGAAAGAAGTACATAAACTCATCCTGAAGTGCCTACAAATATAGACCTTTGCCAGCATAAGGTAAGAAGCTACTCAATATAGCAGCACAAACAGTCAATTTAGTATAACATTTATTTCATTAAGGTTACGTATTATTAATTACTGAAGTAAAATTAATCAGTCACTTCATTTAGAATATTATTAACCATTAAATTGAAACAGTACATAAAACTGCTTTGGAAAACTACTTCACTTTCAATACATTTAGGCATAAGCATTTGCACAGTTTTTAACAAAACTGAAGGACCTCAGAATTGCCTGTTAAAAAACATCAAAAGAAAATCCAGACAAAAGAAAATCATAAAAACTGAAAAATTTCAGTTTTCATTAGATATCACTAAGTGAAATTTACAGCTGTTCTGTGTACAAAACCAGGTAATCATCACTGTTTTCAGTCTACTCACATTTACATTTGAACTACAGCACTTGTACCAAAAAGCAACTTCTACTCTCTTACCACTAACTGCTGCATGTTGCTTCAGATATTCCCTTCTGACATTTATGTTCTTCACAAGGCACTGCCTGGCGTGAGCTCTTCTCTCTTTCACAGGATCTTTTGCACACAGTGCACAAATAGCCATATATTCTAGTGGTAGCCGTAGTCTAGAAAGGCCTTTGTGAAGTTTCTGAGCAAATATTTGTCTCACTTGGTAACATTCATCCTATTAAAAAAAAAAACCAATAAACCAGTCAAAACTAGAAGAGATAACAGTAAACTTTTCTAAAAGTAATAGACTGTGAAATAAAACACAGAAACCCAGGTAAATATGAAAAAAAAATCAATTTCTGACCTTGTAGTCACAGAAACATTGGAAATTCAAGGATTTTTTAAAATGCCAATTCAGAGCAATTTAATTGAATTAATCAGTTGAAGCTTTCCTTAAAATCAGAAGTAGAGTTAAGGTTCAGGAATTGTACAGGAAGATGCGACACTCAGGACCCAAGGTGTAATTTAGCATAGTACTGAGGCATGGAGTTAATGAAATTGCTTACAATAGGACCACTTGCTTTGTGAAGCCAAAGTCAAAGATCCACACGAAAACGTTTTAGTAACCAGTAACCACCACCATGTCGATTTTACTGCTATGATTTCAAACATTTGCAACAAGGTATTAATATTAAAATCTGAATAAAATTCAACACAATTACCAGATGAGTTGAAACGCTGAAGAGAGTACCAAGTATTTCCATTATTCTGTGGACACCTATCAACTATGACTGACCATGGAAGAGAATAAACCATGTCTAACAGCTGCCAAACAACACAAAGTAAAATAATATGAAGGCAGCAACTGTACTTCTACAGTTTACTAAGCAATGTATTTCCAGAGAAGACATGAACTTTAAAATTTTTTGTATGAAAAAACCTACGTACACCACTTAATACAACACAAACCATTTAGTAACACAGGACATGGAAGCTTAACAGAAGCACATGCAGAAAAGGGTTAGAAGAAAACAGAGAAAAGCTTAAGCTAAACAAAGCCACAAAAACAGCTTGGCACATTTAACCTTCCAGAAAGAGGGCAAGAGGAAAGATTTGTTTTCTCTAAACGTAAAGAAAAAACACTAACAGGAATAAGCAGCTATTGTAGTCAAATGACAGTTTTAAAGTTCAGAAAGGATTGAAGAGGGTTTCCAGTTATCAGACAACTGGAAGTGCAGAACCAAAACTGAGTCACTGGTAATCTTGACTCTACTAAATTTCAAATGGTATCAAAAGAGATCATGTTTTAGATAAAACAAGCCTTACTCTTTCTCCATCAAAAATGAAATCCACAAGAAACTTCTTCAATCAACCCCATTTCCCCTTCTGCACTTCAAGCAATGTTCCTCCTGTATGGACTGAAACCATGAAACAGCTGCCATAGCCAGAGCTGAAGCAACCCAAGCCCACAGACCCAAACCGTGAGACCTACTCTTGATGCACTGCCTCACAAAAGCAAATCCACCCCCAAGCAGAAGGTTAAGATACAGCCTTCTTTTCCTCCTCAGTAACATCACCTAAGTCTAAAGCCTTTAGGAAGCCTAGAAGAAACCTATGCCTAGCTGGTGTCTGAGCAAGGAAGCATGTCCTCTTTGCCTCAGGGGACAAGGAAGTTATAGTTCAATGTTACTGATGGTGTTGTCCGGCCAATTGGAATGATTATCATTTCTTTATCTTTTTGTATTTATAACAACCTTAAATTCAGCTCAGTTACACTAGTTAACTGAGAATAAGGGGGATAAAACTTATCCAATGTATGATATTTTTAATAGCATACAAGTAAACTCCATAAAATCAATCCAATTTTACATATACGCATCTCTGAATTTAATGTCAATTCATGACAATTTCACCATTTAAAATCACTTAAAAAATATATTTGCAAAGAATCATGTACTACTCAGACACAGCTCTAACTCTTTCATCAATTGAAATACTCTGAGTTAGCCAGGAAAACTGAAAAAGTTGTGGGATCTTTTTAAACAAATGAAACTTATGCAATCCAAAATATTTATTCATTCAATTAAATTTCATTTTCAACAGCAAAGCTTATTAGATCTTAAATCTGGTCTTAAAGCCTGTTAAACACTGAAGGACTCCACACTACGCTCAATTATTTTCTACTCTCTTTCAGTATGAAGCTCTGCTGACATAAAAATTTGTTCTGCAGATCAAATAAGCCAACTGCTGGTAAGCTTATAACGTTGGTCAAACACATCCAGAACTTATTTTTAAATGACTAGAACTACATTCATTTAATCACCACAAAACCCCTGTTTACCAGTGCAGCTTTAATACAGCAATTAGTGACAACACATAATTATGTATTCTGCACTCTAGTCATTACACATTACAAAATGGCAGTATCAGGAAAAAAAAGTGCCATTACAGCTACTCTGTGTCTGAGGATCTGAACTGACAGTGACAAAGAAAACTGCAAAGACCTCAAGAACATCTAGAAAAGTTATTTGTAAGTATTCAAAATCCATTAAGAGCTGCAGTGAAAAGGAAAGGTATAAATCCTGTTTTGACAGGAATTTCTAGTTTTCTAGAAAACAAGTTAGTAAGTCACAAAATGAAAAAAAAATCAATAAATGAGGAGGGAAAAGTGACAGAACTAATACTATAGAAACAATTCCCCTGTAAGTGGTGTCAAGTCATATGGATATCCATAGGGAGGGGATTACAGAGAACCAGTGTGGCTTTACCAAGTACAAATCATGCCTGACTGGTCTAATAGCCTTTTACAGTGAAGCAACGAGCAACTGATGTCACCTACTTGGATTTCTATAAGGGCTTTGACACAGTTTCACACAGTATTCCTGTCTCTAAACTGGAGAGATACGGTCTTCATAGATGGACTATAAGAAATTGGCTAGGAGGTCATATCCCCAGAACTGCAGTAAAAAGAAAATAAATCAATGTCTGGATGGAGATCAGTAACAAGCAGTGCCCTCAGGGGTGAATACTGGGACCAACGTTATTCATCTCCATGAGTTACAAGATAGCAGGATTGAGTACATCCCTCAGTAAGACTGGATGACACAAAGCCAAGTGGTGCTGTTGATACACTGGAGGACAGGCAGGGATGCCATCCAGAAGCATCCTTGGCAGGCTTGAGGAGTGGGCCCATGGGAACCTCATGAGGCTCAACAAGTCCAAGTGCAAGTCAGCTGACTCAGGGCAATCCTCAGTGTCAATACAGGCTGAAGAATGAAGGGATTGAGAACAGCCCTGCCAAGAGGGACTGGGGACACTGGTGGATGAAAAACTGGACATGAGCCAGCCAGGTACGCTCGCAGCCCAGAAACCCAACCATGTCCTGGGCTGCACCAAAAGGAGAGGGGACCAGCAGGTTGAAGGAGGTGATTCTTGACATCTACCCTGCTCTCATGGGACCCCCATCTGGAGCACTGTGGGATCCCCATTAGAAGATAGAGCAATTCCAGAGGAAGGCCAGAGGAATGATCAGAGAGCTGGAACACCTCTCCTAGGAAGAAAGACTGAGAAAGTTGGGGTTGTTTAGCCTGAATAAGAGAAGGCTCCTTGTTGTGAGAAAAATTTTTTACCTAGTCCTGCAGTAATGGGACAAGAGGCAACAGTTTTAAACTGGAAGAGGTTAGGTTTAGATTAGACATAAGGAAGAGGCTTTTTACAGTGAGGGTGGTAGGACAGTGGAACAGAGCAATTGGGGATGCCCCACCACTGGAGGTGTTCAGGGTAAGACCGGATGGGGCTTTAAGCAATCTCATCTAGTGGAAGATGTCCCGAAACACAGCAGGGGAGTTGTAATGAGATAATCCTTAGAGGTTCCTTCCAATCCAAAGTATTGTATGATGCTTTAGTAAAATGTGATACTAACTGATTTATAAATGTTGATAACTCTATTGTATTCTTCTAATTTAAATCTCATCTCTCAAAATTCCCTTTCAGGAATTGAGGGGAAGTAAGCATTAGACACAAAGATAGCAAAAGGAGGTGACAACACATCTGTTAGCAATATTCACGAACAGTTAAGATTGTTATAGATGGAAAATGAGGAGTGGAAAAAAGTGACAGTGATGAAATGGAGGGCAAGAAGCCTGCACTTAACATACTGAGAAGAGTGTCAAAACAATGAAGCAAAATTCTGATAGAGGAGAACTACAAGGTTAACATTTGCAGTAGAGAAAGATTTGCCACAAGAG
Organism: Myiozetetes cayanensis; assembly: GCF_022539395.1. Lineage (NCBI taxonomy): Eukaryota > Metazoa > Chordata > Aves > Passeriformes > Tyrannidae > Myiozetetes > Myiozetetes cayanensis. The sequence goes on along the minus strand of NW_026087742.1, from coordinate 48,140,537 downwards.
GCAAACGACTGAAGAAATGAACAGATTTTGATCACTGGGATCACAAGAAAACAGAACATGCAAATACTACATTGGCAAGGCTAGTCTGGTATAACATTATCCAGCTAGAGTATCCCTTCTGAAACAGACATGGAGTTTATCTGTCATTACAGTAAGTGCCTATTTTCCTTTCTACTTGTTTTGTTATGAATTATAAGAATATTTAAAACTCATTTTGAGATAAGACCAACCTTTCTATTCAGTTTTGCAATAGGAAGACTGAAAAGTATCACTTTGTTTAAGGTATAAAGCCCTTCAAATATTACCACTGAATTCCTGCTGCATTTTTGCTAGATTTCATCTGCTTAAGTGGTTTTAAGTTTTGTTCCATTTTTCTTGTTTCTCATAGCATTTGGAAACTAAGTTAGGGTTCCTTTCCATGGGAACACAGAAGCTTAAAATTCACATAAACACAATAAAAACAATCTACAAGCCTAATACAGACTGTCTTACTCTGGTATAAGAATGATTTTTCTAGCCTAACTGTAACCAACTCCAGTCAACTTAATAAATTAAAAGAGATATTGTATATGAAAGTAAAAAATATCCACACAGGAGCTATACTCTATTTTCTAACATTAAATGCCAATTTAAAATCTTCTGACATTTAAATGGGTTGCAGCTTTTAAAGCTTTAGCCAGTCTCAGGAATTAAGGTCTAGAATAGAATATCATGATTACTGCCGATAGCTTCTGGAAGTGATTCCTTTCAGAGTTATTTCTTGACTCGTGTAAAGCCAGGAGAATATCAGCAGTTACACAAGTAACACCAACAGAAGTCCCTTCATGACCACTTGCTCTTGGTGTATGAATCAATTCCTGTAGAATTTGCTAAGTCTACTGGATGGAAATACTGAGGATCTCTACATCACTACTTAAAATATTAAAGTTACTTTCTGTTACTAACTTCACAGTCAGAAGTTAAGGATGACAACTCCAGCATCTACTGAGGAATCTCTCCATTTTTCTTGGAATATTTAAAGGATGCCAACTATCTTTAAAAAAATTTCTGCATTCATATTCTACCCAAGTACTGAGAAACCAAGGTCACTCTCATCACCACAGTTCAACATAATTTATATCATCTCATTTCAGCTTCTAATAACGTCATAATGCAGCTGGGGTATGACTTTAAATACATACTGAATTCCCTGGTTTATCAGTATTCTAACATTTGACTACTTTAAGTTAGTATTCCCCCACTGGGCAACCCAGTACTACAGATCTAATTCTCATCCAAAATGAGTTTTCAGGATTACGCAGTTGAAAAATAATTTCATTCCAAAGATGAACGTTTTGCATAAAACCAGATTCACAGAAATATACGCAGCATACAGAACAAATATATACTCATACATCTGCTGACCACCCACAACTCCCACCAAATTTCCTTACATTTATGGCTAGTGCACACAGCTGGTATTGTTCTAAGGTGATGATTTCATGGTAACAAGGTTCTTGTGCCAACTTCACAATAGCATTTCCTGCAGCCAGCCTCAAGCGAGACATATCAGGTTTACTGAAAAACAAGCACATGGATTATGAAGGTTAATTAGTAACAAAATTATACACTTATTTGGCTTAATTAAATTCCAATAAGTTTGCATTGCTGAAAAACAAGTACTTAAAAAGAAAGAAGTTTCCGTGGACTTAGCTGACCCCATACCAACAAAAATAATTTCAACCCAAAAGTAGTTTTTGTGGCACCACATTTTACAGCCTATTACCATGTATCTATTACCTTGCCCCAACTTAGCAATAAAAATCTTCCCCGAAACTTCCTAAAAGTTCCACATGGGTGTGAAACAGTTCTAGCAGTGCACTGAACCAACAGAGGCCATATTGCCCCTCAGAGAGGGGTAGTAAAACACTTCTGTTCAGCTTGTTGTTTTTTCTTCAGCAAGGGGTTCCTGCCAAAGAAGTAGCCCATTTCTAGTCCCTAAAGCTGCCAAACTTTTTCTAGCTCAAAATCCATGCTGTAAGTCAACATACATTAAGATTAATTAGACATTATGGTAGATGACTAAGTGAATTTTTTTTAAGAAAACAGCAAAGTGTCTTTTGAATGCAACCACTGAAAATGTATACCAGATGTGTAGCAATTTTTCTATAGCATAGAACTATGAAGTTACAAACTCCAATATTTTTTGACAATTTTTCTCTTGGTAAGATTTAGTTTAAGGAAAATGCAGATAGCATTTCAAGAAAATCCTAATTTAGCTTCATATCCAATATCAGTACTTTCAGCAATTATCAGTGTCCTCCCATCCTTAAATACTATTATTTCATGCTTAGTATAGACTAAAATTAAAATCCTACTATAAAGACATGCAAGATTCAACCTAGCTGATTCAACCTAACCAGAAACAGAAAATTAGTGTAATCTTGAATTTTATAAAACTGTTTATGACTTATAAAATTAAAAAAAAAGACCTGGAGGGGACAGTTGAAATATTATTTAGTGATTAAATTCAGTATTAAAGAAATACAAGACTGGTGAATCTAACCTACATTTGCTAACAACTCAAAGAAATCAGGTGTTGATTTACAAGCAATTCAACAGTCATCAATCCTACTACTTCAAGGTGTGAAGGATGAAAAAGAGAAGGGATTTATTTATTTTCCAAATAGGATCTTGACTTTACCTGACACTATGCTAAAAGACACACGCTCTGAAATTTAAAAAAAAACATTCCCTTACTCTGTCACTGAAAGGTAAAGTTGTGTAGACTTAAAGAGGCCTAGGGGCAGAGTCATTTTTAGGGCTGATGAGGACAATAACACCAAGATGATTACACTATGACTAAGGGCCTAAAAAATGTCAAAAGGCTCCTGAGCCCTCCCACTTTCACTTAATTATCATTAGTAAATTATACATTGTTTCAAAGACATGAACACAAAAACTGACTCACACAGAATGACCTCATATCAAGTACAATTTAAAAGATTACGCTCTGTACTGAATAGACAATTTTACTCTTTTTCCAAAGCCTACTCTAATTCAGAAGGACCAGTGTCAGGTTTGCACAGTAGGGACACAGTAAGCACTGCCAGAAAGAAGATATCCTTACTGCATTCTCAAAGGTTGAAGAATAAAGGTCAGGAAGTGTCAGCAAGTTCCACACAGAACTAACAGGCCTGAAACATCATCTCTCTGCTTAAGGTTTTGAGAGTACTTATTAGTTTGGCAGTGTAGCTCACAGAGACAATGGAGACCTGCCCTTCTACCAGTTTGGAGCTTTCCCAAAATGTAGTACCGGGAAATAATGAATACATGTCCTGTCATCAGGGCTCGTGCCTTATGCACCAGTGGGTGCACATTTTCCCAAGTCTTCCTTTTGTCACTTACTTACTTAGAGAAGCTCTTCTGTTTGCCTTTGTCACTATTCAATTCCAGCTGGGATTTGGCTTTCCTAACTGTGTCTCAGATGGTGTCTCTGTATTCCTGCCAGGTTACCCATCTCTACTTCCACTTCCTCTATAACTCATACAACCATAGAATAGTTTGGAAAGGACTGTAAAAGCTCATCTAGTCCAACACCCTGCAATAAGCAGGTTACTTGGAGCCCTGTCCACCCTGACCTTGAATGTTTCCAGGGATGGGGTATCTACCACCTACCGCGCAACCTGTTCTAGTATTTCATCACCCTTATCATAAAAAATTTCTTCCTTTCATCTATAGGCCTTCCTTTAGGTACTGAAGGGTCACTATAAGATCTCCCCAGACACTTCTCCAGGCAGAACAAGTCCAATTCTCTCAGCCTTTCTCCTCGTAAAAGTGTTCCACTCTTTGACCATTTTTATGACCCTCCTCTGCACTTACTCCAACAAGTCCACGTCTTTCCTGTGTGGAGGATCCCAGAGCTGGATGCAGTACTTTGGAGTGGGTCTCACCAGAGTGGGGTAAAGGGGTAGAATCATATCTCTCAACCTGCAGGCCACACTGCTTTTGATGCAGCCCAGGATACGACTGGCTTTCTGGTATGTGAGCACACATTGTTGGCTCATGTCCACCAATGTCCCCAAGTACTACTCCACAGGACTATTCTCCATCCTTTTGTGTTCAAATTTTGCCAGGAGTTCCTTTCTCATCCAGGCAGTTCTGCTGAGATACATGCCTGACCTTCTGCTTTGACCACTCTTGAGAACTGAGGGATGATTTTTGAATATTTGTTAATTAGCTTTCTTGGGCCCTTCTTCCTTCCAGGACCTCATCCAATGGGATTAAGAACAAGCTCATCTAGCAACAAGTAGATTCTTGCAGAGACCCAAGATTTTTCTCCTGAAGTCCACCACTCTGATCTTGCCTTTTACACTCCTTCTTGCCACCAAGATTTTCAACTCCATATAACATGGTCATTATAGCCAAGGCTACCTTCAACCTTCACATCCCCAACAAGCTGCTCCTTGTGGCAAGTATGAGGTGCAGCACAGAGATCCTCCCCATTGGGTCATCTACCAGTTGTGTCAAAAAGCTGTCATCAGTGGTGTCTTGGATTGTTTATGCATGGCTGTGTTGCTCCTCCAGTGGATACTGGAGTGTTTGAAGTTCCCCATGAGGGATAAAAACTGCATACATGAAATCATTTCTAGCTGTTTAAAGAAGGATTCATCCCCTTCCTCTTCCTGGGCAGGAGGCCTCCAGCAGACACCCATTATGATGTCACCCATACCAGTCTGCTCTACAGTCCTAACCCATAAGCTCTCAGTTGGCTCATCATCCATCCCCAGGCAGAGCTCCAAGCTCTGGGGTTGAATGGTTACTTACAGAGCAACATCGCATATCACTGAAGCTTTCTCCCTATCCTAAGAGGATCCCTAGTCCTCCATTAACTTGATTTAATAATGGAGAACTGATCACATCATTATATAAAGTTTCTACTACTGCTTCTGAGTACAAAAAGAGCAGGAAAATTAAATTTCTAAAACAGGCACAGTAAGGAATCATCACTCCAAGCATGAAAGCACACAGGACCTACAGAACTGATCTATTCACAAATTTCTGGATAAGCCAACCATATGCTCCAAATAGTCATGCTGAAAAGCCAAATTACTGCCACTCAACTCCCTAGTAACTGTCATGAATGGTCATATTACAGAATTTAAAACTATGAAACAATTATTTAAAGGACCTTCAAGACAGACTACACAGTTACTACAAAGATAACATGCTAGACAAATTCTCAGGTTTGCAATTTTGCACACACAGCATGGGTTCTATCTGCTTAATTACTGTATAACATTAAACTCTACCCAAGAATTAAAACCTTTTTACTCACACTAGTACAACCCATTCATGCCCTTAATGACTTGTGTAGACATAAATTTTCAATGTTTTTGCAAGCAGTAGTAGCTGACAACTTGTCACTTCTCCTACCACAAAGGATTAAGAAGATACCCAGTGAAACAAGTTGTCTGACAATCACCTAAAAGGTAAATTATTTATTGAGACTTAATCCTCTTTACACATTTCCCTCTTCCTTTCACTTTTAGAGGCCTCAACAGATTAGCCTGCTGTCAGGCAGAAGTGTCTTATATACCAGCTATTTCCACCTGGTTGCCTACAACACGCAATTATTTTTTTATTAGAAATCCCACCTACTGGCCTTTGGCATACACAGCCATCAGTACATAGAGAATAGCAAGCCGCATAAAAAATTAAAACCAATTTTCAGTGGGAAGGAGAAAGTTGCATGGTTTATTCCTGCAATATGTGCAATGGTCTTTTGAAGAAATAAATAAAGCAAAGAAGATAAAAACTAAAATACAGCTTATGTACAGTGTTACAAAAACTAAGGCTCAGCAACCTTATGTGGGAACCCAGCCAAGCTTACCATTGGTTCTTATGAAACAAGATGTATAAGTTTTAAGCAGTCTAACAAAACAGTTTAAGTACTACTTGGACTAAAATTCTCCCCACACCAGCATCACAGACATGAAAACATTACCATCTGTTACACACCTAATTTTCCCCTGCTCTGTTAAATCTCCATCACTGTGTAATATTGTTGTTAGCAACCTCAAAGTAGAAGTTCCTGACTTGCTGTGGTTGTTCTTCATTCCTAGCAACCACCGAACCATCATCTTGATGGCCTGAATCTGAAAAAAGAAGAAAATTTATATCAGAAAGTCCAATTACACCATAAGCTGCATTTTTAAAATAATCTTTATCTTAATTTAAACACACAGTATTTTCCCAAGCACTTTTTGCTGCTACAAACACAAGCCTGTCAGGGTTGCAAAAACTCATTTAAATACCAGAAAGATAACTAGAAACATTCTCACTAGACAGCAATTTTTCACAGAAAGTCTCAAGCACATACTACAGCAAATAAAATGATGCATTTAATTAAAGTTTGAACTGTTTTTTCAACTAAGCAATCACACATTTTGTCCTTTGAAAACATTATTTTAATTGAGCTTACATTCATTAAATGTCATGGAATAGGCAAAACAGTTTATACAAACTGTGAAAATGTTACTGGATCAAAAGGCAGAACACATTTTCATCTTTCTATATTCCTACAAATCACAGAATCTTCTGACTTCGAAGGGACCCACAAGGATCACTGAGTCCAGTTCTTAAAACACATGGCCAATATGGGGATGGAACCCACAACTTTGGCACTAAATTCCCATGCTTAAACAATCCCAATATATTCTCTACTTATCTATGTAATATCTGAGTTTAAATTTCAGACAAGTAAATTAAAAAACACTTCATAGGCATTTTGACTGTTAGAGTATCAACCTGTCCTAAGATAACTCCTGGAAAAGAATATTTCTTTCACAGCTATTTAAAGAAAGCCTCAAAGCCTGGTACTTAGGATAACTTGTCTTTTGCCAATGGAAACTTCAACTGCTTTGAGGCAAGCTTCTGCCAGTATGCAGAATCCAGCAACTGAAACACTAAATAATTTCACTGAAACACTGAAAAATTTCACATTTCTTTAGTAAAAAATAAAACATCAATTTAGAGATTAAGTTTACTTAGTATTTGAATCCCTTTGTCTTTTCATTTTCCTCCTAATATGACAGCAGAGACAATAAGGAATATAAGGAGGAGTATCCTCAAACAGAATGAAAATGCTCATCTATATCACACAGACATCCTTGGAGGAAAAAAAAAAAAAAAAGAAAAAAACAAACCCAAACAAACTAAAACACCAGACTTGGAAGATCAAAAGACAAAACCCAGAAGTTTCTGAAAAATCATGACACTTCTTGTACATCATATCTTCAACTTTTTAGTGGGAAAAGTAATTCTAGTAACTTTTATACAAACGTTCACAGTATCACCAAATTCAATTCATCATACAATCAACCTATTCCTTGTAACAAATTGATCACAACAGTCCATTCAGATCTCAGCTCTAGGATTATCATCTAAATGCCCGTTTACTTTTTACATTTACCCCACCTAACTGGGGAATACCAGCAAGAGGTAGGATGCCTGTTACTCCTGATCTCAAAATGGAAATGGGGTTAGAGGGACAGATGAAATTGTCTTGTCCTAGCTTTCAAAGGGTCTTCCACTAGAACAGCTATAAGTATTCACTAGAAGATTTTTATAGCAATAAAATCAATAATTATAACAATAATAGCAGCAGATCTTTTCACAGTTTACAAATTCAGTTTCTTCCCGTCATAATCAGCACCTGTAACCATCAGTGCTTCCCATTTATTGGGAGGACAGAAACATGCTAGCTCTATTTAGTCTTCAAATAAATGATGTATTTAGCCAGGGAACTTGAGTTTTCAGAGCCATAAATGCTGCATGTTTGTGCAGTAGTGAAAAATGAAACAAAGCCCCATTTAAAGTGTACTTAATGAAATAGGATGAGAAACCTTATATTCCAGTGACATAGAAGAAAACATGAAATATCACTGCTAATACATAAATCTTAAACCACTGTGTGGTGCACGCTACTCAGAACAGGTCAGTGTTGAGAGAGATTGTTGCTTTAGAACTCAAGTGCCAGGCCTAGGAATTCAAGCCATAGTTAATGGTTTATGCCACAATCATTCACCAAGCCATAGTTAATACTGTACTGAAACATTTCTCTGCAGACATCATTTCATTTAAGCTTTAGCATCGAAAACACTAATGTTGGCTTGTACCGGTCTAAATCTGTTAGGTTTAATGATACTAAAATTTTGTCTTCAGCAGACATTCCCACTTTCATTCTCCAACTCCCTAGTTTTAAAATCCCCATTAGATATATAATTATGTTACAAAGGGAAAAAGAGGCTTTTAAAACCAGAGTGAAGAAAAATACACTGCCAGAGAGAAATCATTTATAAACTAATGGCATGGCCTGCAGCATTCATTATATGTAGGCTTCTCAGTACTAACAAATGCTAATTAAATTTGCTAATCAATTTTCACAATAACCTGTTTTCACCTAGAAATAAATGCTTCTTAACAGTTTTCAGGCTTGGCTTCAACTTCAAATTACCCTAAGAATTGCTATAGGCTAATTCCCTTCCAAATAGCCAAATATATGAAAACTTCTATCAATATAAAAGTACATTCTAGAGAGTTATTACAGCTTCCCAAATCATTAAAAATGTAAAAAAACCAATTAATATTTACTACTTCAAGTTACATGTAGAATCACTGAAGTGAAATCATGTCTATTTTAAACTAGCAGTTCATGAAAATAAAACAAACATGCATTCTTTTAACAGTTTTTGGAGTGTACTGTGTAACTATGGAATTGCACAAATACGAAAAATATCCTTGCTGTAGTCAGACAACTGAAAAGGTAATGAATCAAGTCCAAACAAAATCAAGCCTTGCCAGTAATGAGTTCTGTACCAAGCTGGAAACCAAAGTACTTACTAAACCAGCAGAGAAGGACGTAGGCTTTGAAGACTTTAACAATTTCAAGAGAGAAGGCAAAGAACTTTTTAAAACCATCAGAGCAACTTTACTCATAAGACATTGGAAATTAAATGACTGCTATAAAATACAGCATGCTACAAAAGACAAACATGTTTGCAATTCTAAAAAAGTGAAAACAAAAATCTACCCCTGTTCTGAAGGGCATTCAAAAATCAAACACAGATACAGAATATATTTTCCACAGCATAAGTCTATTTCTAATTCAGTGAAAAACTGAGTGACAGTATCTATTACAAAGTACAGAAAATGTAATAATTTTATTCCAACAAGCTTGAGATGACATTTTTAAGTAAAAAACCAAAACAAACCCCCCACCATTTCTAAGTGATTTTTTTTTTCCTTAAATCTAGGTTTTCCTCTGATAACAAACTGCACACAGACAAAGACAATGTAACATATTTATTCATTTGAGGAAGACTGACAAATTCAAAGGCCATGTTTTCTTTATGCCAAAACAGCACTGAAAGTTTCTTGGAATGTCATAAAAATTCAAAAGAAAAAAAGGAAGACTTTTGACAAAGTTTCTAGAGTATTTAACTCCTATGTTGAACAGGAGGGAAAAAAATAATTTTACTTTAAGTACACCAGATATCATCACATTTAAGTGTTGCAAAACAAAACTAAGTCCATAAAAAACCATACTAAAAATTTAGGCAAGTGTATAGGAAAATTTATATCTAAAATAATAATCAGAAAAGATGTTCTCAAAAGCAAATTCTTTTCTTCCGGCAATCAAAAATGGGTATTCTGATAAGATCCTCAATTTAAAAATATTTATTTGTTTTCTACTTTTAGAAAGATGACAAGGAAACAAAGAAAAGCAGTTGAGAGCTTTAGGAATCCAGATAATTAACTGAATTTATTATTATACACACAATCATAGGAAAATATAGTAAGTGCTACCTACTTTAACAAGCGTTTCAGGAGACACTTCTTCATCTGGGACCCAAAGTTTTGTTGTCTTTTTTCCTGGAAGCTAAACCAAATATTATACTTGTTACACTACTGTTACTCTTCAATGAAACTTGCTGTAACCTCCTCTTTTCTGTTTGCTTCTGAAAACAATACAGCAGCACTACCTGGTCTGTATCTTATAGAAGCAACCATTTCAGAAGTGAGATACTGTTCTTACTTCACTATTCAAGTATCAGCAAATTTAAGATTAATAAAGGGTTTTGTTGTTGTTATTACCTGAAAACTATTGCTTTACATTGTGACAGTCATTGCTTTGAAAGTAACTTCCAGTTTCCATTATCCAGTAGACTAGAACCTCAAGCACATAGTTTGAGAGAGTAAACCTTTCCCTAAATAATTGCTAACAATGCACAAGTTCAATTTTTGACTTTATAATCACTATCAGTACAAAAGTACTTAAATATTAAAATTCAGTCTTCCATTTAAACAGTGTATTTTCCTTTCAAATGTATTATACTTACTAAAAAAATCAGAACTTGCTCACTCCAGGTAAGAAACTGAGTGAAGTTATAACAGTTTTCCCATTTTTAAGAAAAGCCAAGTCTACAAGCTTTTGTAAGGTCTACCAAATTAGTAGTACTGCCCTTCCCTGTACTGTGGATTTTCAGTGGAGTCAAACAGTACACGTGGAAATCAAAGGACGACCATGTGCAAAAAGTAGAACCAGCATGCCAAAAATTTTCCCAAGTACTTGCTGAGTATCATACTACAGGAGAACCAGAATCTTAATATAAGATTTTTAAAATACTTACCCTATCATTCATTAGCAAATCTTTAACAATAAAAGTAGCAACCAAAGATTTCAAAGGGGCAGCAAACTGATCAGGTGCTAGCATGGCTATATGGCCAATAGTAACCAACGGCGTAATGAGATGCTCAAAATTGCTTGGATCCAGACTTTTATGCAGTGGCTAGAATAAAGGCAACAAATTCAGGCATTACTGATACAATCTTTGTCTTATTGAGGAGATGGGAATAACAGCTTTGTACCAAGTTGTTCATGTCTATTTCTATTTCAGAAGTACAATTCTAAAAGAGCTATTCACTACTTGGATCTAAAGACACATTCACCAACACACAAAGTCTCCTACAAATCAAAAGAAACATCAAGATGACAGGTAAAATATTTATCACATCTGGATAGTTCAAAAAGTAACAGTTCAAGCAGGACTATTTAGGAAACAATAGATTAAAAAGCCTACGTTTTGTCAGAGAACTACATCTCAAGACAGCAATTTCAGTAACAGACTATGATTCAGCCTTCAAGATAAGAAGCTGATAGGTACTATTTAAAAAGTACATTTGCAGTTATAGCTATAAGGTTTATTTAATTAGTCACTACCATAATTCAGTTTTCCATAACTTCTGCAACCATTTAAATACTTTTTGGCCATTCTCAACAAGGGTGAGTAGTGTACAGTTCCTCTTTCCACAAATAGTTCATGGTTCTAGCACATAGTCCAACACTTGGTTTTATTCTATCAACTGTTAAAATACATAACCCTAAACACGATGGATCATTAGATAGAAAAACACCCTCTGCTACCATTTTTCAGGCCAAAACTATGACAACAAAAGGAAGAAGGCAAAACATATTTTCTAAATTAACTACAAGTTGTCACTACATCCCTTACTTCACACGTGTAATATAAAAGATCAATAAAAAGTAACTTAGTTACTTTAATTTTACCTCAAAGATCTGTGCAAACTGCGTTTCCTTGCTGGAAAATATTGCATGGATGCAGTGAATAGCATACTTGGCTTGACGAGGGGGTCCCTTTTTAGCTTTATGATGCAACACTGGAAGCAAAGCACTACACAGCAGTGTAGCAAAATAAACAAACAAAGAGATAAGTATCTTTTCACTAATCTTCCAAAATATCAAACTAGCAAAAAAGTGCAGATACACATATAAAGTACAATACCCTTGTAAAAGTGCTAATTCTTTTGGTTTGGGCAATTTATTTTCTTTAAAAAAAAAGAAAAAAAAGTTTATTTACATAGCTTGCAAGTAAAAAGTCCCCAGTTTTTGTTGATAAAATATCGTGTGGTAAAACAAGCATTTATATCTGCACAAGCTACTAACTGCTCTTTCGGAAATATTCTTGCCTACACATTGCTATTAAATTGTAAACAATGTTTTTACACTGTCATATATATATGTGTATATGTGTGTATATATATATATAGTTCAGGAAAAAGAACTAATTCTGAAGGATAAAAATATAAATTATAGCAGTATCAGTGACATATCACCTGTCACTATTTTGGATATATTCATTTCACTTCCATCCTTCAAAAAGCACTAGATTTTACAGTCATTCAAAATCTCTTTCCTGTTTTACCTAAAGAAATACTTTCTTCCACATGAATGCAGGACAATGCTACAAGTAAAAGGAAGAGAACTTCCAAAATCTGATACAGTAACAAACACTACTCAGAGGAAGATATACAACTTACGATCGTATGTGAGGAAAGTCTTCTTCAATTTTACTTCCCGTATTTTTGAAAATTTGTAATGCAGCTTCTGCCACTTTTTCATCATCCATTTTCAAGCAAGCAAGGAGAGATTCAAAAGTTTCAGCTGAATGAAATGAGATAGGGTGCGTAAACGAAAGTACCTGCCAAAATATGATGAAAGACATGTTAATTATTTTTTAAAGGTCCACTTACATTAGGACATTTCATCAAGCATCATCTTCCACTGCCAGACAGCAATACTTACAACACTCTGCCTGTTTTTGTCCCATGATGCACGACTCTCTTCTTCTGACTTCTTTTTTTTTGGTACCACCTAAACTTCTCTGTCTTTATACAAGTTCTCATTAATTTATTTCTCCGGTCTCAATTTCTTCGATTATTGTGAACATGTATTTCTCAGTGGCTACATCTACATTAGCAAGTACTGGGTTACAGCAGAAGCAGCTCTTTAGAGAAACACAACTCATGCTAAGGAAGCAATAACCATGTTTCAGGAGTTTTACTTCAGAGTATTTCTAGACCAACTGAATCCACTTTAGCCACTGCAACACAACATATGCTTCTGAAGCCCATTTAATAATTTTGTTCCTCTGAAAGGAATCCAGCTTGTGTGCTCCCAAACTTCATGCTTGTTTGCTAAGTGGAACAACTGATTGTGCTCTGAAGTGAAATTCCTATCTCTAAAACAGCAACATAGACATACCCAGTAGGGTCTCTAGTCCCTCAAGCTTTCCACAGCAGCTTAGCAGATCCTGTACCTCTCCTTCAGATTCTTGGACTTGATTGTTTTCAAGTATGACAGTCCTCCCATGTTAAAAAAAATGAAATAAAATAAAGAAATCCTCATTTGCTTCTCCCTGAAATTTTGCCTTCTCAAAGTGGCTGTTGATTATTAGCCTCTTTCCACGTAATATTCTGACTCATGGCAGAGAAATGATCCTCAAAATCTAGGAACTTCTTCAGTTTTCTAGTTTACCCAAGTCACTTTCCTCCCCATTTCATTGCATGCCATTCTCTTTGCTGGACTCCTATATTTGTCCTTTCTAAATTATTGTCATGATGGATAGACCACTTTCTTCAGTGCAGTCTTAAGTATGTCATGCCAGTTTCTATGAATATATAAGTACTGACCTGAAAGCCTTCATTCAAATATATAGTCCTTCACAACATGGTTCATTCTTACTCAGATTCATTTTTGTGCTACTGGCTTTTTGCACTTTTATCTAAATGTGCACATCTGACTAAAGAGCCACACACTCTCAGATGAATCTATTCAGTACTTAGTTGATCTAAAATACTCTGAAAACTTCAGTATGGTAGTCCTATAGATTTTCAGGTCTCTGAAATCAACCCCAAAGCTGGACTACTTGATGGGGTTTGCTATGTTAATTGAGGTAATTTATGAGGAATTCTGAGGAACCACAGTATTGTACTGATATATCAGTACACTAGTACCAGAACTAATATAACTATATTCACAAATCATTGAATTCGTACTCTAATAATGAAAACTCAACTGCTGCTGTTCTCCCACACAACTACTTCTGACTTCCAGAAAAGCTTCTAAATTATTTACAAAATAATCTTGCTTATGTGTCACATAAGATAAGCATAGAGAACAAAAAATAATTACCAGTATTCTTTCATGTAGGCATTATATGCTTATGGCTAGAGAGTATGACTGGTAATTAAAAATTTATTTTAACAAAGTTCTTTCAGAAAGTTTCACATGCTCACTGACCACCAGGACTATACTTGCCTTTAGCAATTCAAGACCTGCTCTGATTGCCTGGTCAGTAGGTACACCCTCATCTTCATCATCAGCCGTTCCATCTATGGACTTGTTTACTTGCTTGATAAGGGCACTGAAGAGGAAAACAAAATATGACCTTGTAGTTACTGCAATTCCACCATATATCACTGTTTTAATAAGTCTGAGATATAATCAAAGGAACTAATTTAAAACATAAGCTTGTTTTAAAACAAATATGTCAACTACATACATAATCTGGTTGCCCTCATCCCTTATCTAAATCAAAACTTATGAGCATTTAATTAAAAAACATTTATCTACTGTGAATTAAGAACTATATTCAAATGACCCTGGATGGATCACCAAAATAAGAAAACAGTTAAAGCATTACAAGTAACAAATTTGAGTAAGAATTATGGAGAGGTTATTACCTGCTAGAGATTCTTAATAATTGGTGGAAAATAACTATTTACAATGTTTAGTCTCTAACCAAGAGGAAAAAAACTAATCATTAAACATTTATGCTAAGAGTTGACTACAAATTTAAAAGATGTATCTCCTGCATATTTCCTCTTGACAGTAAAGCTTATCTCAAATACTGCTGTTAAATAATAATTTCAGCAATTGCATTTTCCCTCATCCAGTAACTTCACTGCCTTACACTTCCCTAAAGTTTTGATGCCTCATCATCATAATATAGTTCCTCAGTTAAATTACTGTGAGCTAATATTCTGGGTGGAATGTTTCAGCTGAATAGCCTAGACAGAAATTTCTTTGAAAACAAGTCAGCTGCTCACAAACTAGACTTTATCCATCATCAACACATCCTTTTTAACTGACAGGTTGTCCCAGCTATGCTGAATGATAATTCATTTGTTTCTGTGGCTATATTCTGAACAAGAACACGAAATCCCCTATCAACATGAAACAGCAGAAAATATTGCAGATCACCAAGCCTTAAACCACACCCAACCAATCCATTACTGCTTGTGCTTAAAGAAAAAGTAAGAAACCCCAATTCCAGACCCTGTAATCTACAGCCAACAACACAGACAAAAATACCTGATGGATTCAGTATCAATATGTACAGGAGCAATTCTCTCGAGAAGAAACTTTATCATTTCCAGGAAAGGATTTGTTGGTTGTTTTGGATTGCCCAACTTCTTTGTTATTTCCCTCTGAAATAAAAATTTCCATTAAATTTCTAATCAATTCTGTTGCAAAATTATTCACTTTCTAAAAGCAATTCTTACCACACATCCTTCAGCCTGTTTGCAAGAACATGTTGGGCTAACAAGCATTTCTAACTGACTTCTTATTTTTTCATCATCTTCTAGAACTTGTGTGAATTTTTTCATGAAATCTTGAGCTTTCCCTGGATCAGGAAGGTTTCCTTTAAATAAGCAAAATAAATCACAATTTATTTTCATAAGTATCAGTATTGTAAATTACACAAGTTTGGAATATCATACAAAGAAATCTTCTATGTGTGCTTAAATTAGCCAAGAAAGGGAGAGGAAGGAAATCACCAAAAAACACAAACAAACCACACAAAAAAGCAAGAAAAAAATTGCAACAAACTAAAACAAACAAACAAAAACCCACCACACCAAACAAGCAAAAAGAAAAACCACCAAAAAAATCACAAATCACAATACACCTCAAAATGTGCAGACATATCTATGAGGACACTAATTTCTATAAATTTCCCCTCAGTATTTGCTTTCCTTGCCCTTCACGCTCATTTTTCAGCAAGTCTCCTTGTTCTTGTTAATAATATTAACAGCTAAAGTTGACCTCAGAATGCAAAGCTTACACTCCACAGCAAAATATACTCTGTATATAGATCACTTGATGTGACAAGTATGAAAAACATCAAAAGGGTAGTTTTGTTATATTACCCATTTACTAAACATAAGCTTTTCAACAGCTTAAAACATTCAAAACAGAGCTTTTAAAGTGCATGTCTTAAACTACACACTTATTTTGTATTTAGATTTTATATTACAGGAAGAAAATTTATTGGCAAATGATTGGCACACTATTCAGTGTGCTTCATGTTTTTCCTGCAGTCAGTGTTAAGCAAACCTGGCAGAGAATGTGGGATAGAACTACAAGATAGTTAATTCAAAACAAGCTCTACTGTGAATTTGTTTTGTTGTATTTTTTTTATTGCAACTCAGAACTAGAAGTATCAGAAAAAAAAAAAAAGCAGATCAAACAAAGATTTGGAACACAGCCAACAAAGCAGCAAGGTTCTGTTTTTTCTCCACATTTTTTTCCAAAAATATACAGTCTTAAATAGTATATTTTTTGTTGGAACAGATGGCATTTTTAAAAAAGGTGGATTTATAAACAAAATTTCAAGATTGCAAAGCAAGGTTTTTTTCTTCATACTGGTTTTAATGTTGTTGGCATGGTTTGCTGGGGGTACAAAAAGTGTTGCTTTGGTGTTGGTGGGTTTTTACTTCATTGATAGTTCAGTTCACACAGAAATTGTTTATTTTCCAAAGTGCCTTCCCTGCTACTGAAATCCAAAGCCTTTTACATTCACTCAATGACATTTATAATACCAAAACCTCAAAAGACAAGTAAGTTAGTACATAGCTTATTAGTTTAGTTAACAATATATATATTCTATAATAAATCCTAAAATAGACATTAACATCCTAGATCATCTAGATTTTGTCCACAACAGATGCAGCCAAAATGTTATGTGATCAGCTTCATGACTGATGACTTCTTAAGAAAGTAATTCTGCATAGAGTTGCCTTCATTCTTTAAAGCATATTGCTACATCACATTTATCATGATTTGTTTTAAATTTTATCTCCTGCAAAACTTCTTTTCATAAGATTATAGGAAATGATTTTTTAAAGCAAGAAAGTAATATAGTTCAATGGTAATTTTTAGATAATGAAAGTACTTTTACTGACTTACTTGTTATAACCATCACTTTTGAGAATATAGCTTTACTGCTGGCATCGGTCTGCAAGTCACAAAAGAAAAATGGATTAAGTAAACATTTTACATTATTTATTTCCACTTGAAGATCGAGTTAGAAAGATTCCATATTGTATTATCAGTAAGTCAGCACCCATTTTGCTAACACATCAGTGTGTTAGAAATCAAAACCACCCTTGCAAATTTAATGCCAGACAGTTACAGGAAATAAAAGGGAGATCATACCTACAATATCACTGTCTCACATATACCTATGTACAATATCTTTATTACTTTTCAATCTACTATATAACTTATGGACAACTCAAATGGGTTATTTCTGTAACTGTTTTCCATCTAAAGCCTAGTGTATAATGTCAAAAGAATGCTGTAATTTTATTTAACCTTTCTCCTTCAGCAATGGTATACAAGAGCTGCAGTTTATGCTTCTGCTCTTCAGAAAAGTAACTTGTCTTAAAGGTAAGTCTGACGTTCTGCCTCAGGTTAGGAAAATTATGATCATCAGTAATGAAAAGTTTCTTAACATGTTTTCAGTCTCCTCAATAGTGCTTAAGCCAGGGAGACCCTGAAGAGGAAAAATGGAGAACACCTATAGAGTTTCACTAAACAACAAAATGGTTTTCTAAGATGAGAAAAACAGTAGATTAGGAAGCTCCAAGATTTATAGTTACAGAACAACGTAGGTTGGCAGTGACTACAGTAGGTCACCTAGTTGAACTGCCTACTCAAGGTAGGGCCAACTTAGATCATGCTTTGCTTCAGGCCTTATCTACTTGCATGGTAAGTATTTACAAGGATGAAGATTTCACAATATCTCTGGGCTACCTGTTCCCATATTTGATCACCCTTAGTGAAACTCTTTTTTTCCTTACTACCTAACCAAGGTTTCATTGTGGTAACTTCTGTACGCTACTTCTCCCATTCCTCTTTATCTCTGAGAGATCTCACAATGCCTGGACCATATGCCCCTTCAGCTTACGTTTCTGAAAAAGCAGTCTTATCTTTAACACAATACTTTAATTGTATTAACTATCACTTGTGAGGACCCCAAAAAAGCCACACAAGGAGCACCACAAAAATAAAAAGTTATGGTAAAGATAGGTAGGCAACTGCTTTGGACATAATGAGCATGCTTTGGGCTAAGAGAGGGCTGCTAGGGTGACCCATGTATGAGGAAGTCAGGACTGCCTTGTACCAGTCAAAGTCACTTCCAGCCAGTTCCATAACCAACTCACCAACTCAACATACACCAGAATTTCAAACAGAGGAGCCTACAGTGCCTCTGAAAAAACAGAAGAGACACTGCAGAAAGTATGACTTTAAAGAGACAGTGAAGAAATCCATGCTGAAGCAGTGGGTAAGAAACAATAAGCAGCAAAAGTGGACCACCATGCCCTGACCTACATCTGCTGTGCTACCATCATCTCAAAGGGACAGAGCATAGTAAGTGATGAGAGGCCTGGAGACTGCAAAGAGGCAGGAGAGGTGCCTGAAGGGGAGTCAAAAGCTGTTTCTCCAAGTGTTTATTTGTCTGCTTTCATTTTGCATTACCAAAATAAATAACTAAAAATTTATGTTAATTGACAAATTCCCTGGCTCAAAACTGTTTTGCTGCCTGCAGTGGCACCTCTATCACAAGCCCCCTAAATTCTCCCATGCAGCCTTGTTAATCAAGAGAATACTGAAGTGTAGAGAATTAGCATTTAAGAGCAAAAAGTAGGATAAAATCCAGATGGACAAATGCAAACATGTCAACAGGATACATGGTCTTGAATGCAATGTTTATGCTGGCATTTATCAAAACCTACATGTTTAATTCTATATTATATTTGATATTTTACAACTGAGAAAGAACTTTCACCACAGCTCCCTGAAAACAAAAGGAAAAGTTGAAATTTCACTTTCACCTGAAATGCAGAAAATATCAAGAAACAGGTCAATGATTTGCTCTGCATGGTAGCAGAGCTCAAGGAAGAGGTAGAGAGGCTGAGAAGTATTAGAGAAAGTGAAAGGGAAATAAGACTGGTGGAGTCACACTCTTTCGACCCCCAAGGAAGTCCAGCAGGAGACAGTGATGCCCTGCCCCTCCTGCTGTCAGGAGGCAAACCGAGTGGACAGGGGGAATGGAAACAGGTCCCTGTTCGCAAAGGTAAAAGAACACCCTCTCGACCCCCATCACCTTCCAAGGTGCCCTTGAACAACAGATACGAGGCCCTAGACTCAGAAAGTCAAGTAGAGGTCAGGCAATAGGAAGATCTGCCTGCAGTTTGCACCCCATCTACCAGACAGGTTACAACTACAGCTACAAGAAAAAAAAGAAGGGTAGTTTAAGTAGGTGACTCCCTTTTGAGGGGAATTGAGGGCCTTATTTGTCGACCAGACCCATCCCACAAGGAGGTTTGCTGCCTTCCCGGAGCCAGGGTGAGGGACACTGGCAAGAGACTTCCTGAGCTAATTCGAACCTCAGATTACTATCCACTGTTGGTAATCCAGGCTGGCAGTGATGATATTAATACAAGTAAGTGCCAGGGCAATCAAAAAGGATTTCAAGGCACTGGGTAGATCAGTTCATGGGACAGGCGCACAGGTAGTATTTGCCTCAGTTCCTGTACTTGCTGGAACGAATGAGGAGACGAACGAGGAGAAGTGTAGGAAAGCCTACCTTATCAATAGGTGGCTAAAGGATTGGTGCCACCGTCAAAATTTTGTGGTTTTTGACCATGGGGCAAACTCCACAGTACCCAGTCTTCTTAAATCAGATGGGCTTTATGTATCTAGGAGGGGCAAAAGGACTGTAGCCCATAAGTTAGTGGGGCTCATCAGGAGGGTTTTGAACTAGGTTTGAAAGGGGAAGGGGTTGAATCCAGGCCCTCCAAAGAGAAGCCCAGGGATGAAAAGCCTGAGTTAAGAGTAAAATCAGCAGCCCAGCTGAAGTGCGTGTACACTGATGCATGCAGCATGGGCAACAAACAGGAGGAGCTGTAAGCCATCGTGCAGCAGGAAAGCTATGACATAGCTGCCATCACAGAAACGTGGTGGGATGACTCACATGACTGGAGTGCTGCCATGGATGGTTACAAGCTCTTCAGAAAGGATAGGCAAGGTAGGAGAGGTGGAGGCGTGGTTCTATATGTTAGAGCGTCCCTTGACTCTGTAGAACTTGAGATCACCAATGATAAAGTTGAGTGCCTGTGGATCAGAATCAGGGGGAAGGCTGACATCCTAATGGGAGTCTGTTATAGACCACCCAACCAGGATGATGAAAGGGATGAATTATTCTACAAGCAGTTGGCAGATGTCTCAAAATCGCCAGCCCTTGTTCTTGTGGACGACTTCAACCTGCCAGATGTCTGCTGGGAACTCAACATGGCAGAGAAGAGGCAGTCTAAGAGATTTCTGGAGTGTATAGAGGATAATTTCCTACTCCAGCTGGTAAGTGAACATACCAGGGGTGGGGCCCCACTGGACCTGTTGTTTACAAACAGAGAGGGGTTGGTGGGAGATGTAGTGGTCGGAGGCTGTCTGGGCCACAGTGACCATGAAATAATAGAGTTTGCAATACTCAGGGATACAAGGAAGGCCACCAATAAAACCTCCACACTGGACTTCTGGAGGGCAGATTTTGGCCTGTTCAGAAGACTGGTCCAGAGCATACCCTGGGAAAAAACCCTTGAAAACAAGGGAGTACAGGAGGGATGGACGTGCTTCAAGAAAGAAGTCTTGAGTGCAGAGGAACAGGCTGTACCAGTGTGCCAAAAGGCAAGCTGGCGAGGTAGACGACCAGTTTGGTTGAACAGGGAGATTCTGAAGGAAATCAGGGATAAAAAGAGAGCTTACAGACTATGGAAAATAGGGCTGGCTACTCAGGATGAATTTAGGAGTATAACTAGGTCATGCAGAAAGAAAATCAGGGATACAAAAGCGCAATTTGAAGTCAATTTGGCTACTTCTGTTAAGGATAACAAAAAGCGCTTCTATAAATACATTAATAACAAAAGGAGGGGCAAGGAAAACCTCCATTCCTTGTTGGACTTGGGGGGAAACACAGTTAACAGGGATGAGGAGAAGGCTGAGGTACTTAACACCTACTTTGCCTCAGTATTCACCAGTAGGACAGATGGCCCTTGGGACAACTGTCCTCTGGAGCTGGTAGACAGGGAAGGAAGCCAAACAGCCCCCTGTATTCCAGGAGGAAATAGTCAGTGACTTACTGAGCCACCTGGATCCACACAAGTCCATGGGACCAGATGGGATCCATCCTAGGGTGATGAGGGAGCTGGCAGAAGAGCTCGCCAAGCCGCTCTCCATCATTTACCAACAGTCCTCGCTCTCTAGGGAGGTCCCAGATGATCTGGAAGTTGGCGAATGTCACGCCGATCCACAAAAAGGGCCAGAAGGAGGACCCAGGAAACTACAGGCCTGTCAGCCTGACCTCAGTGCCTGGCAAGGTTATGGAGCAGATCATCCTGAGTGCAATCACACAGCACCTACAGGATGGACAAGGGATCAGAGCCAGCCAACATGGGTTTAGGAGGGGCAAGTCCTGTCTGACCAACCTGATCTCCTTTTATGACCAGGTGACCTGCCTGGTGGATGAGGGGAAGGCTGTGGATGTGTCTGTCTGGACTTCAGCAAAGCCTTTGACACTGTCTCCCATAATATACTCCTGGAAAAGTTGGTAGCCCATGGCTTGGAGAGGAGCTGGGTTAGGAACTGGCTGGAGGGCCGGGCCCAGAGAGTGCTGGTGAACGGGGCTGCATCCAGCTGGCAGCCGGTCACCAGTGGTGTCCCGCAGGGATCAGTGCTGGGCCCAGTCCCGTTTAACATCTTTATCGATGATCTAGATGAGGGGATTGAGTCCATCATTAGCAAATTTGAAGATGACACCAAGGTGGGAGGGAGTGTCATTCAGCTGGAAGGCAGGAGGGCTCTGCAGAGGGACCTGGATAGGCTGGAGAGTTGGGCTGATTCCAACAGGATGAAGTTCAACAAGGCCAAGTGCCGGGTCCTGTACTTTGGCCACAACAACCCCTGCAGCACTACAGGCTGGGGACAGAGTGGCTGGAGAGCAGCCAGGTAGAAAGGGACCTGGGGGTGCTGATTGACAGGAAGCTGAACATGAGCCAGCAGTGTGCCCAGGTGGCCAAGAAGGCCAATGGCATCCTGGCCTGGATCAGGAACAGTGTGGCCAGCAGGAGTAGGGAAGTGATCCTTCCCCTGTACTCAGCACTGGGGAGGCCACACCTGGAGTATTGTGTCCAGTTCTGGGCCCCTCAGTTCAGGGAAGACATTGAGGTGCTGGAGCGGGTCCAGAGAAGAGCAACCAGGCTGGTGAAGGGACTTGAGCACAAGTCCTATGAGGAGAGGCTGAGGGAGCTGGGGTTGTTTAGTCTGGAGAAGAGGAGGCTCAGGGGTGACCTCATCACTCTCTTCAACTACCTGAAAGGAGGTTGTAGCCAGGTGGGGGTTGGTCTCTTCTCCCAGGCAATCAGCAGTAGGACAAGAGGGTACGGACTTAAGCTCTGTCAGGGGACGTTTAGGTTGGATATTAGAAAGAAGTTCTTTACAGAGACAGTGATCAGGTATTGGAATGGGCTGCCCAGAGAGGTGGTGGGTTCACGGTCCCTGGCGGTTTTTAAGATGAGGTTGGATGTGGCACTGAGTGCCATGATCTAGTAATCACAGTGGGGTTGGATCAAGGGTTGGACTTGATGATCTCGGAGGTCTCTTCCAACCCAGTTAATTCTATGATTCTATGAACTCTGGTATTAAATTCATAAATGTATTTAATCCACCAAAGAATAAAAAATAGTACATGCAAACCATTTTAATATAATCACTGAAATACAATCAATTATTGTTGTACTAGCATTTACTGCACTTAGAATTTAATACATTACAGCACATTTTAAACACACTAAGTCAAAATTATGAATTTCACTGCAGTCTCCCTGTTGGCAAGAAAATAGCATTTCTAAGCAGAATTAGATGATCCAACCACACAGTTACCCACCCTTCCTGCTTCAGGGAATTCTGGCAAATGGATAATTCATTACATTTACCACGGTATGACTATATATGTATATAGAAAATAAAAATCACACACACACAGACACATAGATATGTGAGCATGGCAACACTTTCTACTCTATATTATTTCTTTTTAAAAAGCACCAGACCAAACTTTTGGTATTAAATTTTAATTATATTCCAAACCATGTCAAGAATTTCATCTTATAATTTCTCTACCCTAAACATGAGTATGAACATAATGTAACTAAAGTAAAACAAAATTTACAAAATGAAAATACCCTAAATGCAAAGTAATTTTTTATTTTTCCCTTCTAAGCAAATTTGTAAACAAAAATTGTAGTCTGCTATCTCCAATACAATCTTTTAAAAGTTTCCAAGAGGGAAAAGAACAAGCAACCTGTTGGGACAAAAAATACTCCAATTTCTTCAAAATTACTAATCATACATAAGAAGTTAAGAGGATATAGGTACTTTTTCTTAATTACTTGATTTGGCAGTCAAAAATAATATGCTGGTTTTACTCTCTTTTAAGAGCCAGAACAGTCTTGGCAAGATGTAACTAAACATGGGAGAAAATATTTTAATATTAAAATGACTGGTAAAATATTTTAGAAATTTCTCTAACATCCGTTTTCCTCTTCAGTTTTACTAACAAAATGTATACACATTTCCTACAGCAAGTGTAGTTTAGTGGAGTATCAGTTAACTTTCACAATATTTTCTAGCTGTTAATAAAAATAAGTTCGAGATAATAAAATAAATGGAATTAAAAACCAGTATATTAACTAAAACTGTATTTTCACCAGGGGATAAAGGCAAGTTGAACTCACTTTAGGTTGTTTTATTAGGTCAACTAAATCCTTTACTTGATGTCGTAGCAGATTTTGACATTTCCACATTTCATTCAATGCTCTAAAAAAAAAGTTAAAAAATTAAAAGAGTTGTCGAAATGGTCTATTCAATGAATAACACAACAGTCCAAACCGAGTCTTGGCATTCTTTTCAACTTCAGACTCAGAACTGTACTTATCACCTGAACTTCTGCTGCTGTGTCAGCAAAGGCTACAAGTTTCCTAACAGGATAATATGCAAAATTTACTTGGTCATATTAGACTGGAACAAAGTGAGATTTTGAAACAAGTTCTACTTCAGATGCTCAAATATACTGCCTTTAAAAGAAGTAGGCAGCAGGAAGTAACTGATGCCCGGCCCATTAAGAACTCATTTGTCCAAGCCTGAAATCACTCTTCTAAAAACATTCCAAAAAGCAGGTTAAAGCAGATGTTTAAGATGTTTATCATCAAAACAATGTTTTTCTTGCAGACAGGAAGCAGCTACTAGATGAATAAATTGTGAAAAGGGAACATGATTAAGTCTGTAAGAGATGCACTAGAGAAATTCAACAAAATACAAAATTAGCACACTTTCAGAAATAAGCCATATAAATAAAAAAAGGCCACAGCTGCATTTAAAAAACTTACAGAATCCACAGGTAAAAGGTTCTACTTAACTAACTGAACAAACTGTAATATCTTTAAAATGAGTACTGCTGCATACGAAAACCATAGAACTCCGAAGTCACTTGTTGGATGAAATAAGTACTGAAAAGAATCCAATCTGCATTTACACTTATTCTACACTAAAAATTACTAGAACACTTAACTTTTTATTTTTAATATACTATATTCATTTTAGTTTGGTAAGAGTTGTATCTTTAGACAGGCGCATTCAAACATCAAATATTCAAACAGGTTTTGTAGTATTTGAAGGCTTTGGGGTTTCTTAAGCCATTCTTTCATATACAAAGCCTTTTCTAGTCTCACGAGAAAAAAACCCAGTATTTGATTTTCAAGTGACTGAGTACTACTAAATTAAAAACCAAGTAAAACTATCCAAAATCTATCCAACTGTGACTACTTCAGCAGCATAACAGTTAGCAGTCAAATTCATGTGCCCATTTTTACCCATTTTAAGCTGGAGAAAGCACATAAGTAAAATGCATACTGAAGGGCCAAGACAAAGAAGTAATTCCTTCTCAGTGTTCCTAGCTGCTGCAACAAGTAGTATATTAACTGAGAAATTGTCAGATAAGATATAGGGCTGATCCACCATATCTGTGTTATTTCTTTTCAGACATAAAAGGACTGCCATGCACTCAAGCTTCTTTCCAGATCTTTGACACTACATTCTTTAGTTGTTTATTATTGAAATGTACCGCACCTTGTTAGAAAACACTCTATTAAGTTAATGGTATTTTTTTTTAAAATCTTTCTTCAAAAATAGATACTATTTCTATGTTCTGTTTTCTGATGGTTTGTTAACTACTTCTGTCCACTGGTCTAGGCCAGGCTACTCATAACAGTTCAGAACTAATTTCCAATAATATTTGTATTAAAAATTATTTTTGAAGTGGTAAAGAACAGCACATACTTCACAGCATTTGAATCCAGTGTTGCATAAAGGTAATACAAACATTTCATTCGTTCATTTGTTTCCAAGTTGTGAGGGACCATGTACTGAGCAAAAATGCGTTCAACAAGTAACCTGAAAGAAAGGATTGGGAAACATTAGCTGTGAAGGAAGAACACAGACTTGAATTGTTGAAACATTAATTCAAAAATTCTCAGACCTATGCAGAGATCAGTTGTTGAATATAAAAATGGAGTTATTCAAAAACCTAAAGGTCAAGTTATTTAACTTCCAATATAATTCAGCATAAATTAAACAGAAATTTATCATTGCAGAAGATGCAATATTAATGTTAGCAGTAGGACATTTAAGAGATGGTGTTATCAAAATCAGATGT
Organism: Myiozetetes cayanensis; assembly: GCF_022539395.1. Lineage (NCBI taxonomy): Eukaryota > Metazoa > Chordata > Aves > Passeriformes > Tyrannidae > Myiozetetes > Myiozetetes cayanensis. Next base: position 48,114,579 of record NW_026087742.1, on the reverse strand, counting down.
ATTAATTTAGATGGGTACCAAATGATTTTGGAGAAAGATGTCTCTTAATTATCAATCCAATAAGATGTTACCATTTAATTTCATTACAGGTCAGTATTGGGGTAAAGTCATAAACTGACCCAAATTAGTGGGCCTAAAATTAAAAAAAAATAGAAGAAGAAATATCACGTTGATTATATCACACATTATCATGAAGCCCTGAAGGAGCATTCAAATACCAGTCAGAGGAAGCTGACTTCCTTCCACCCTTCCATGGCCCCTTCCCCAAGGGCTAAGTTTATCCCATTTCTTTTGCTTCCTCAATAAAAATGCAGGTACATCCACAAAGGAATTATTAAAAGCTTCTGCATAAATTGAAGTTCCTTATTTGGCAACACGAGAGAAAGGTTTGGGCCTGACAGCTTTCCAGAAAAGACTAAGAAGAAAAAACAAAAGGAAAACTAAGCCCACGTTGCTCTCCTAAATACCAGGAAGGACCCACTGAGGTCCAATACGGAGGTCAGTTTTAACAGAGTAGATCAAACAGGCTTAAAAAAAAAAAAAAATCATTATGTTTAGGCTAGAAATAAGAAGAAAATTCCTTATGCACAACTGGAGCAGGTGATCAAAACCCAAAACCCAGCTAGTTTAAAAAGATCCTGAAATTAAAGAAAAATATGAGTGGGTAAAATTGGATCTGAAAATCCAGACAGTTCTGCGCATTTTCATGGTACTATGAAATAATTGCTTGTTTTGAAGATGATCCTTTGAGGTTTGGGATTTTTGAAAAGATGTGCATGGGTTTTCAACGCCATTTTTATCTCAACATGCTGTGAAGGCCAAAGGCTCATTTCCAAAGTTTCCAACGAGCCAGCCTTGATTAGTCAAAGCACAGTAGTTCACAAAGTAGTTCCCCATGTGCAACCACCTATTTTTCAATAACAACATTCATATAACAACAGGACAAGGGGACATGGGCTCAAGCTCTGCCAGGGGAAGTTTAGGTTAGACGTTAGGAAGAAATTCTTTACAGAGAGGGTGATCAGGCATTGGAACGGCCTGCCCAGAGAGGTGGTGGATTCACCATCCCTGGAGGTTTTTAAAAAGAGATTGGACATGGCCCTTAGTGCCATGATATAGTAATGAGAGTTGGATCAGGGGTTGGACTTGATGATCTTGGAGGTCTTTTCCAACCCAATCTATTCTATGATTCTATGATATACAAAACTATAGCTGGTATGTCAGAGGCACTCCTTTCACCACCAATCCAGGAAAAGGCTCTAACTCACAGCTTCTATAGCACAGAAAAACTAACCCTCTCCAGAGTGAGATGCTTTAACCATTGTCACTACATGTACTAGACTTACCTTTAAAACGTGTAGGAACAACACGCAAATCTAAAGCAACATCATTAAAGCAATTTTACTTACTGAATTTTAAACATAAAAATTAACAAGCTACTGAAATATGTCCAACAATCTCCTTTACTGAAGCAGTAGTGAAGTACACCAAAAACTTTAAAAATATTCCAACCTATCTGACCCTTTAGAATCACTTTTGGCCTTAAAGTAAGAAATAAAACAATAAGGTAGAAGAAATCAACACAGGACAACATTTGGCTTCAGTTATATAATGCACTGAATCAAAACATACAAGATTATCACTTCCTCCTTCTCATCAGCACTTAAGCACAAATGAAAAACAAATCTTCATAACAAGTTAACACGGTTATCCCCTGAATCACCTTGCTCTCACCCTGACTTACCGGTCATCAATACTGTTCTGATAATATATATGCAGAAGTTTATCTTTGATCCATGATATCTGTTTTGCAGCTTCTTTTCCTGCTTCTGACTGTAATGAATATTTCTTGTATATTTGTGCAAGTCCCATCATAGCCTCCTTCCTCACTCTCCACTTGAGAAAAAGAAATGATACCAAGTTTAGTAGTTCAAAATTGAAAAGACTGCAGAATTTCCTCTTAGCTATTTCATATTCTACACCTAAATAACATAATTTAATTCTTTAAAAAGTTATATTGTGCAACAGTTTCTCATTAGGATGTATATTGCATCATATCTATTATGTTAAACCTTTCAACACTAGTAACTACCATGCAAGTAAGCCTCTTGAATTTAGAATTACTACAAATTTAAGCCAACACCTTTGTGTTATGGTTGCAAAAATGAAAAGCATATCACCAAATGAAAAAAAAAAAAAAAGGTCAGTCGATAATATTAATTTTAAAAGTTTGCCATCAAACTTTTTTACTGTACTTTAACATAAGTAGCAAACCTCAAAAATTTTACAACTTGCAACATAATTAAACTAAACTTAGATACTATTCAAATGTGAAAGCTATAATGCTGATTTGTAGCCTTCCAGTTATCTAATTAAAAGCAGGTTAACTAGCTACCTCTGATGGTGGAGTATTTTTCATCAGTAATCTACAATACATTTTGAAACATGCTTTCAAAATTGCGTGAGAAAAATGTTAGGATGTTTTACAAGGAGAACCAGACAACTGGAACAACACTGTTGTGTTGCAGCCTATTTATTTATTTAAATCTATCATCATCATAATTAAAAACACAGCACAATGAAAAATGTAGCTTTCTAGTCGGGGGAAGGATGCCTCACTGATAGACTGCTTCAAAATTTTATGGATTATATTGGTTTTCATTTGTAATTTTAAAATTAGTAAACCAATTTTTAAAAGGACTGCTTTTTAAAAAGTTGAATTACAGTTTAGAAATATAACGCAGAGCCATTATTGATACTAATTTTGTCTTACCCGCTTGTCCAGTGTTCGTTCTCTGACAAAATTTAGCAGGTGATCATTGACAAGCAAAAGATCTTTTTAGCAGCAGTAACTATGGATACAATAACATCATGCCGTATGGCCTCTTCAGGATCATGTGACCTTACTTTCAGATATTCTGTAAAAAAAATAGAGAGTCAGTATTTCAGTCCAACTACTTTCCTCACTCTACACAGTACTGACAGAAGGAGAAAAAATTATTTTCTTCCATTTGGAGCACCAGCAGTAAGAAACCAATAGTTTTCTCCAAGATTAACTGGAATGTCAGTAAAACTTTGTATTTGCTTAGAATATCAAATATTTATTTGGCATTACTGAAGTAAGAATTACGGGGCCACATTTTTATTTTTATTATTTCTATAGTAGTTACACTATGTATTGTATATGTAAGCAACTGTTATAGCCAAGCAGGATTGGATCTGTAGAGCAGAACAAACAGTGCTTGAGAACTTGATAACCACACTACGTACACTTTTAAGTCTTACATCAGGCTAAAGGCTACTCTTTTCCTGCAGACTTCATCACCTTCGACTGCTGGAGCACATTAGTTGCACTCCTAATCACAACTTCTGTATTATCCACAAGGAATCTAGTTCCCATGCTCCAGGAATACTCCACAGTGAGAGCCATGTAAGCATTGTAAGCAGTGACAAATCATGTGACATACTTCAAACTACAATGCTTATTTAGACGCATCCTAGTTTATTCATCTAAAAACAGTCTTTCTAGATTACTTCAGCCGACTGCTACTTATTTACTAACACCAATAATCTTTTACTATCAACATTTTAAGACTTCTGCTTTTAGATGTCAAACAAGTCAGCTACCTATTGCCATTTTAGAAAGCTGCCAAATAAAATGGCAAAGTTCATGCACCTTTTTGGAACTATGCATTTCAGGTTAATTTAGAAGCACAAACAGGTAGAAACATGCATACAGAAGTTACTAAGATCACAATACACTGCATACATCAGTGAAACACTAAGAACGTTAAGAAACTTTGCCAACTCAAAGTTTACTCTGAATGAAGTAACCTGTTCAATGACCAGTGAAAATTTTCAAGTCTCATCTGAAATACTGGCCATTAACATTCCTGGTAATCAGCCCAAGCACATCAAGAAATAAGGTTTCGCACTTATGGAGGTTATAAAATTTTAAATTCAAATGAGACTTTTTTTTGTTAACTTTAGTTCTACAGGAACACAAACTAAAACAAATGAAAAATACTACCATTACACAAAACAATTCTGGTCTCAAACACCAGTCAGTCAGAAATTTTTCAACAATTTGACTTCTATAAGTGCTGTGGGGTGAGAGAGGAGGGGCAAGCAAAATTACATTTCCCAGAGGATACCATTAGAGGGGGCACAAAGTCTTTCTGCAATGTTAAAAATATATATATATATATAATTCTGTTAATCTAAAGGGAAGTATTTTTACCATTTCATTAAGGAAAGGCCCAGACTTTTTTCTTTTTTTGTAAGCTGGCTTAACAATACCATAAGTACAGGATGACTCTAGTCTGCCTTTATTTGTGTCCAACTTGACAAATGCTCAGCAAGCAGGAAAGCAATTCCATGCACCTCACAGTCCTTTAAATTCATTCCTTAGACCAAATAGCCAAAGATATTGCCTCCAAAAAATTACAAGTAGGAGTTCATTGATCAGGGGAGATATAGTCTCAAAACCAAACGGACCATTTCTCATTAATTAACTTTTTTGTTTCATTAAGACTACATTAAGACTAAATGCTGCAATCAATGCCAGCTGCCTTCTTCCTACAGAGATCTTGAATTACAGGTTGTGTTTGATTTGATGGAGGTGAAACTGAAGCTGTGGTCACAGTTATCACAACTGCTTTCACGTTTTAGAAAGTAGCCATATAAGACTTAAACATTTCAGCTTTGTGGAGCTGAAGTCTCTGCTCTGTACCCTAATTAATAAATTATCCCATAGTGCTTAACTTCAGCAGCAGTTGGGAATGCAACTACTATAGGAGAGGGAGAGTGACCTCTCTGGTTAAAGCATTCTTTATGTACAAGCCCCTCAGCCTGAGAAACATCACTGAAGGCAGGGACTCCGTAGCTGATGACTCCAACATCAGTTAGGTCCTACACAACATCTGACTGTTACATAGGATTACAACCGACCTTCTTGACTTTTCCAGGAGACTTAAAATGGTATTCTAATGTTATAATAAATCTGATACCTGTTAAGTCTTTTGCCAGGTCAGGATGGTTCATAAGGCAGTGACTTGCAAATTTCACACATTCAAGACGAATAGGTACATGGATATCATTAAACCTAGTTTGAAACAAGACAATGCATTACAATAACAAAAATATTACTTCGACCAAAGCAATTTGTATATTTCTACACGATCTCAAATACTATTGAAAATATCTTTTATAAGTTTCCTATGCACAGTTGAATGACTACAACATCTCTGACTTCAGAGTATTAAGTAGACTTGTCTATAGCTTAGGAAAAAAAATTCTTGTACTCATTTATTATTTCATGTTCTGAACATGAAAAGAAATATCCTCTCCTGGTACAGATGAAAAACTCCTAGTCACATTAAAACTATTTATTAGAAAGATGTCTGATACATTTAAACTATTTTCTGTAACACTGCAGATAATTAACCATTATGTATAAGCAACTAAAAGTTTTATAAGTGTGATATTCATCCCCTCCTTAAACTATATGACAAACAGCAAACAAATGCACATCTAGTCTACTACAAATTTCTTCTGAGATGGGTCATTTAACAAGCTTTCTTTTTGAAAGACTGAATTAGGTTTGATGCTTGAAAACTAGTATTTTCTCATTTTCAATTTTTATATAAGTAATTTTGTAATAAAACTATTGATGCAATTAGTTACAGACAAGTATTTTTAAAAATTAAATGCATTTTCAAGCTCTCCTCAAAATGCTTGGTTTTAAACAAATGAAAACCAAAATTTTAGGACATCATTGCTGTTGAAATGCTTATTTATCAAATAAAGAGATCTTAAGGAATAACTGTTTTAGTAAAAGCCAGGTATGTTTTCAAAATCAGGAGATTTTCAGAATGCTTCCTTCAATATCACAGCCATTAAAATTTTGTGAAAATCCCTGAAAGCAGTAAATGCATCTATATGATTCATAACTAGCTGAAAAAGTAATTATGAACAATCTGCACGTATCCACATCATAATGCAATGAAGTACTTTCCTTTGGGCCCAATGAGATGTGGTATTTTTTGATGACATTCCATGTTTAAATATTTATATACTTTCAAGGAAAATATCTCCTTCAATTAAGTTTCTTATACTTTCAAAAGTAACATTTCTTTGAGAACTCTGTTTTTGATACAATTGAATGCTACATTATAAACTACTGTGTTTGTATTAAATTTTAGAATTTATCCTCATTTACTAGAATCAAAAACATTTTCATCATAGTAGCCATTCTTAAGTTTCTCCTGACTACAAGCTCCAGCTATATTTTCTATATCAAACTGGCAGAATATTTCAAAACCAAAAGAGTAAGTATGCTCGCAGCATTGTAAATATTACAGAGTTCTTTTAATGCACTATTAACAATTAAAATAATTGAAAATAGCATACAAAGACTGTATATAAAAGCCTCAAAAGCAGTTCTAATATCACCTGATAGTGCAAATGTCATTTGATGTTGCTTTTGAATTAATCCATCATTGAATAGATTCACTTCTGAAGAAATTAAAATACAGCATGCATTTTTCTTGACAATGGCAATAAAGATAGTTGAAAAAAAGAACTTATAAGGGGATGATTTGTAAATGCTCACTCTGGAGAATGACAGATGTAGAAAATATATGTAAAATTGCTTTAGCACTATCTGTCAGATTTCAGATAACACAGCAAGAAGGAATTCACACTTAGCTGTCACTTAAAAGAAACCAAACAAACAACCTGACCTGAACTTCACTGAATGCTTTTCCCTCCCCAGACAGGAAACTAAGCCAGAATATACCTTCCCAGGTAGCACTGCCAAAGTGGTTTGTTTTGGGATGCCAACTCCGAATCCTTTGCCCCAAACATTTTTGCTAGAAGTTTTACAACCTGCAGACGTTCTTCATTGTCATTGCTCTGGAAAATGAACAGATTTTTTTTTTTTAATTAAAAAAGAAAACTAAACCAAAAACTGGAGTTCTGTTTTGTACAGTTTTTACACCAATACACTTCCAGAAACACCAAAAATACAGATCAATAGACTTCTCATGTATACAAATGCCTATCTCAAGACAAAAAACTCTCACTATTTTTGAGAGAAGACAAAGTAATAAAGGCAGTGAAAATGAAAAACAATGCAGAGAGAAAAAAAACAGTGTGAATAAAACCTAGTGAAAAATACACATATAAATGCATCTTTTTAACTCTTACACACAGACTACAGATTGTGTTAGGAAATCTGATATGTACATGTACAAGCTTACACAGGTTCAGACACAACATAATACAAAACTCATTTAATGTTTGTCTGCACATAAAAGTTTACAGTTCTCAAGAATAGTCCTTAACTAAAAGAAAATTATTTTAAAATAACAGTTTTTAGAGAAAAATAGTTTAAGTAACCAAGATCTGAGATCCACAAGATATAGTCATGTATTTAAGCCTATTTTTAAAAATGCTGAAGTACAACAGATACTTTTTTTCATGTTTAAAATTAGCACTAACAAGGCCTTCATCGGTGTATTTTCATTATCATTGGTTTGTATCATTTGTTTAATACAACAAACAGCATTTGAAGCTTAATATATAATCTAGAAACGTAAGCTAACATTTGTGCAATTAGTATGTACTTACTGTTCACCAATTTATTTCCTTTTTGCTTATTAAAGGGAAAAACCATAACTGGTTTTTTCAAGGGAGTAGCTAAAATCAGTGGATATTTATTAGATTTTATTCATCCCTTATTATTTCCAGTTTTTTCCCCTGGTAATAAAGACTTTAAAAGACTATTCTTTTCTACCATCTTTGACATTCTTTTTAGTTCAGCATCAGCTTTTGAATATGAACAAGAAATAAGAGCAAAATATAGCTGTCAGAGTGCCTTGATACAACACCACAGCTTTAAAGACAAACTATTTCTCCCGATTCAACATCCTAAGAGGGCTGAAAAGTTTGCCAGCATGTCATTTTAATTCAGAACCCCAAGAACAGTAAAAGCAGCTGTAAAACATTTAAAGTAATAGAGCAAGAGAAGTTAAGGAAGCAGTAATTTCTAACACTGATATATTTCTACATTACAAAAGACTAATTGTTTTTAAATACACTTTAGTATTAAGTATTGGAAGCATTAATAGCAAATCCATTATTATGGGTTTTTTTGTATCTGACTAATTTTTTCCAATTAACATTCAGATTGACATTACTGGAAGCCTTCTACATCCTCCTCCTCTTAATCTGGCATAAATGATATTGCTTTTTCTTGATCAGTTTCAGCTATTAAGTGTCCATTACACTACACATTCTTATTCTGTGGTCTCATGATTAAGAATTTTTCATTTTTTTGATAGCTTATATTAGTTAAACCTCCATGACTCACATCCCATCCTGCTTAAACCAACAAAACATTAAAAATATTAAGCATCTCTGAATTTTTCTAGGTAACCAACACAAATCCACAGCAAGACACTCCAGAGCGTGGAAGGAAGGTGGGGGGGTAGAAGAGTTGGGAGCACACTAAACATTCAATTGCTTAATTACACAGCCAGGAATATAGGAAAAAAGTCAACCAAACAAAAACCCCAACCAGAAACATGGGGGGTGGAGGGGAGGGGAATCAACCAAGCAAAACAAAAAACTGCCCACAAAACAACAAGAAAACCTAACCAACAAAACCTAACAAAACAACAACAAAAACCTAAAATATCCTTAATGAATTAGCTGCAGAAGCTTTCACTGTATCAGTCACTAATCCAATTATAAGACAACAACTTGTGTTTCTAGTCTTGTTGTAGAAAGTCTATTCTTGTTGTAGAAAGAACAAATATTTTGTGATTATGGACAAGAATATCTGGTACTTTCTAAATTTGTACCCTGATGTTGGTCTCCTTGAGACATTCTTATATAAGCTCCTAAAAGGTAATAAGAATCATTCATTACTTCTTATTGAATGAATGAATCACTGTTACAGTCCTTTATTCTGCTTTAATCTATACTCTTTATGAGGGAGGGAAAAAATGGCATCATAAAGTCTAAAAAATCTTAATATTTCTCCATTCTATGAGACATTGTGTATGTGAAGAGTCACACCCTTCACCTCTTTTCTTAGTTACATTCAGCACTCTGTTTAATAGTGTTCCATCATGATTTGTCAATAAAAATTGACACTGAACATTGACATTTTCAGTTTCCCATATATGCTCCCAAGACACAGGTAGCTGGTTCTTCTGCCAAGACATAGGGTCTGTCACTAACAGCATCTGAAGTCAGTCAGACTGTTACCACTACTGAGTTCAAGAGAATAGGCAGCATTAAAGATCTGGAGGGATTTGGGAATAGAAGTGGACACATAACCTGAAACTTGCAAAAAATTTTAACTACCATCTCCAGGAAGAAAGGCAGCTCTACAATAACAGACATCAACCTTTTATTGATTTTATTCATTACATCATATTTGCTTAGTAATGTAGTAAGATAAAAACTTAAACCCCATTACAGTTATTTCCCAAATACTCCATGAGCTTTTAACTCTCCTGAACTTTAAACTGTTATTCACTTTCTGCAACAGACATTTCTAAAATTCAAATATTAAATTTGAATGAAGAAATATCAGTTACCCTTACAAGCTGACCTACACAGTAATGCATTTTACCTCTTTTCTGAACCAGTGTCGCTTTTGTGTCAGTGCTAGATCTCTAAATACACCACCTTAAAACGCCAAGATCAGGCACAAATGACTCACCCTCACAGAAGAGGTTAAGCTAAATGAATCTCAGTGCTCATTCTCCTGCTAATTCCCCAGACTCCTTTCCAAAATGAGGCAAAAAAAAATAATTACTAGTAAGAAGTAACTATGATTTGACAGCTTTCACAGAGCTTAGCAACAGAATTCTGCCACATGAGAACACAGGAGCTTTTCTTTACAAAAATCTATAAAGGTGTGGTGGGTTGACCCCAGCCAAAAGCCAAACACCCACCCAGCCTCTCAGTCTTGTCTCCTTTACAAACACAGGAAGAGAAGAAACGTTAAAAGGCCCATGGATCAAGATAACAACAGTTTGACAGGTAAAGAAAAAGCTGTGTGTGCAAACAGCGCAAAAAGTGGAATTCATTCACTACATCCCATTGGCAGGGAGATGTCCTGGCAGTTCCTGGAAAGCAGGGTCTACTCTTGCACGGTGCTTGGGAAGACAAACACCCTGAGTATGAACGAACCCTTCCTCCTCCTTTCCCTGACCTTTTACGAATGAGTGTGTGTCCCCTCTCAACTTCCTGCACTGCCTCACCATACATGGGGGCAGAAAGGGGAGGCAGAACAAGGAGAAGCTTTTACCTTTGCCCTCACTGTTGTACCAAAATATCAAGGTGCTTGAACACCAGGTGGCCATGTCATTTAGATCCAAAATAGTAAATATGTTCAATGGCATCTCTGAGACACCTAAACTCTCTTACAAGTTTCACATTAAGAGTTTCTTAACCCCTGTAACCATGGTCAAAAATTTATTTGGCCACTGACAGGAAAGCCCTTGGATTTTACCCACACTCAAGTGACAGTCTAGAACTTCCATAAGACCCTAAACCCATGAAGATAAACCAGGAGGCTTCCTGCCACGAAGAGTTCAAATAAGTTCAGGGAGATGGAGAGCAAGAGATTTGGATTCTGTCAGCTAATGAGTGACAAACACATAGACATGTGTTCACATCCTCAAACTCCCATCAGCTGCAGAGGCTAAGAGCAAGACAGCCCAATCAATTGGAAGGCAGTGGAGATGGCTCAGTGAAGCTCACCCAGTAATTAGGAGAAAACCATCATTTCATTTTCAAAATGTACCACAAAAATCATACGATTATATAATCATTAAGGTTGGAAAACTTTTTTTCAAGATCATTGAGACCAAACATTAATCTAGCACTACCATGCTCACCACTGAACCATTACATCCATACAACCGAAAACTTCCAGAGATGGTGATCCCACCACTTTCCTGGGCAGCCTGTTCCACTGCTTGATCACCTTTTCAGTGAAGAAATTTTTCCTGCTATCCAATCTAAACCTCCCTTGGTGCAACTTCAGGCCATTTTTTCTGGTCCTGTCACTTGTTACCTGGGAGAAAAGACTGACCCCCACCTGGCTATAACCTCCTTTCAGGTAGCTGTAGAGAGCAATAAGGTCTTCCCTGAGTCTGCTTTTCTCCAGGCTAAATGTTTAGAAGCAAAGAAATAAGATATTACACAGAAATTCTGTTGCACATACAGAATATGCAACTAGAGGTAAACTTGCTGATACCAGGAGGAATCGGTTTAAAAAACCAGTATCACTATCAGAGAAACATGCAGCACCTAGACTGTGAGACTAATAGTTGGAAGTTCACTGCAAGAAATATATTCTTGGTGGAGAAAAGTCTCTGAAGAAAAAGAGAATTGAAGAGAAGACAGCTTTGGAATGCAGTTAAACTACTGGACAACAGATAACTTCCTACCTCAGAGACTGCTTTTAATGTTATAAAAGTGTTATGTTTATTCAATTTAGTAACAATGCTGTTAGCAGGAATTAAAGGTTGAAAAAGGTCTACTTCAAAGACACAGACAGAAAGCAGTAAATTGAACCTTACTTCTTCCAGTAATGTGATGGAAAGATAAAAGCAATAAAAAACCCTTCATCCAACAAGTGTAGCATGCCTTCCTACCAACAGTACGGAAAAATAATAGGCATAAGCAAGCCATTATGACTATAAAAATTGCAGTAAGAACAGGCCAAAGGTGCTACAAACCTAAACTACATCCTCAATAGTAAAAATGCATACAAATTTAGAAATGACCCATTGCACATTTAGCCCTCAAGTTTAATAACACCACTTTCAAACACAGTAATACTACACTAATCCAAGTCCCCAATTCCATGGAAACCCTGGGGAACGACAAACAGACTAAAAGTAGTGCAGGATAAGTTGGCAGGGAATGCCAACTGTTATATTGCATTTCTCCAAGTGATGGAGACACTCTGGAAAGAAAGCCAAAAAGGAAAATATTCATTAAAATAGCTAACGCCAGCTATCCTCCAGACATATGAAATAATCCTGAAAAATCATAAAAGGTATTGCAGCAATTACTACAAGGCATTTTTATGCATTCCAATTCTCTGTTTACACTTGTCGCGGAACTACTATTTGGACAAAATTGTTAGTGCAGCAATATATATACTCAATAAATTAACTCTTTCACAATAAATAATACAGTAAACCCAGGAACAAAACAGGTGAAATGTTCAGGTCATCCAAAAATTGAGTTATTGCTTGAAAGATACAAGCCAAAAAATCTACCAATCAAACCCTAAATATATGCATACATGCACTGTGGGTTAATACATCTGAAGTTAAATTATGCTTTTTGAAGGCTTTATGAGTATTCCTTTAAACAGTGCAGAGAAACTATATTTTACATATAAGTATTAGTTTTATATGCAAGATAATTTGATGAACTTCTCAGAAAAAAACCCAACACATTAACAGTCAAAGCATACACATTTCAAATACAGAGAAAAGATAAGAACTGTTTACCTTAAGTTTGAATTCAAGCTGTGGTAGAACAGAAAGCAAGAGGTGACTGTCAATATTGTATAACTCCAGAATCAAGTCAAACACGTGCTCTGACAGGTCACTAATTGATGTTTTACCAAGCATGAGGACCTGATTGAAGAACTGGAAAATAAAACAGAGCACATAACAACAAGAAGAATGTATATATATACTTTTCCAAATCTTACGCTTGTCAACCACTAAATCTAACTTTTGATCTTACAACATTAATTTCACTAGTATACAAAAAAGCTGGGGGGTGGCACATGTAGATCAGAATTCTGTAGTAGAAATCCTAGAATATCACTGCTTTGTATTCATTATTATACACAGAGGAAAACAGATTAAAAGTGATGTTTCGTTTAGCCCAGCAGGCCTACAACTAATTTAAGAAACTCAACTTTAGAGGAGTTCCAGTACATCACATCTTTTTATAATGTGACTATATTTAGAGTTATTTCACTATTAAGAACCACCACTTCAAAAGTATTCTAACATTTAGTCAAAACAAGGTTGAAACAACTGGTTAATTACTACATTAAACAGCTGACAGGTTAAGGAGTTGGAAGAAAAGCACAGGAATTAATAACTGACTGTTCCAGAACTTGTTTTACAAGCAGCACAATACAGCTGTAAAGCAATTATTCTTTCTTGGTAAACTTGACAAGTTTGAGGGAAAATTCATACTTCTCATTAAAGAAAATATTTCCACTCTACTTTCAACTATGTCCTCTCAGATGGGTAGGAAGGAATATACTACCCTCTACTCATTAGCGGGAGGACATAATTTGGAACATTTTTCTTCTCCTTGGATTAAAACCACTCACAAGTATACCTAAACAAATTACACCTGCCACTAAGACAACAGAACACATGTAACTGGCACTTCAGTTTTCTACTTCCAAATTTGGGACAGAAAAATATCACTCTGTACCTGACAAAGTTAATCATATCAATAAAGAAACTAAAAACTTGAAAGTTACCAGTTTCTAAAGTTATAGAATGAACTCCCAACAATGATGCAGTAGAAAAAGTCAACAGTTCACTTAGTAATGACTAGAAAATAACAGAAAAGTGTTCATGACTTCATGAGACGTTAAAGACTGTCTTCCAGAAACATTTTGCTTTTCTGGATACATAGTTGCCTGGAATATATATATTCCTGTTTAGGCAATTAATTGTTACTGTGTTTTTGATATGTTTTAAGAAAGAAAACTTTCAGAACAGCTTATTTCTCACTCATGGGAAAGAAAGAACAGAAGACTCCATGCACATTCTTTCCATGAATAGAAGATTCTTACTTACTTCCTTAAAGCTCACAAAATGTCACCCAGTTTGTAATCTAACCTTACAGATGAACATTAAAAATACATGTAGCAACACCTTCCCAAACAGCAGGTTAGAAGTAAGAGTTTTCACTGAAGATTTTCTAAAATCTTAGGAGATACCTACTTTCCAAGTACTACAAACATTACAAGTCTGAAAGCAACAGAAAGTAGTGAAGATTTGCTATTGTCTTCAAGCTCTGGAGGTTTTGGATACATGTCATGAGACCTGCTACATCCTCAACTATTAAAAAAAAAAATAGTCTTTTCTATTGTGCAATTAAAGTTAGAGTATAATCCTGTCTAAACTTTACTTCCCCTCATCCATCTTCTCTTACAGTGGCAATGACGTCTACATTATGTGACAATGATGTCTACACTCAAATTGGCTACAATTTTCCATGCACTAGGTTTTCTTCCTTACCACCTATTCTTAGATTCTGTTTCCTTTTCCCACACATGAAATAACAGCATTACAATACTGCTCTACCTTCACTTCTTTTGGCTTCTAAGTAGTCTCATCTCCTCACTAAAGGAAGAATTTTGCCACAGAAACGATGTGTTTACACATTTTTATCAGAACAATACATATAAATACATTTGGTCTTCCAGTCACTCTAAGGATTGACTTTCAAGGTCTTCCAAAGTAAAAAGTAAACTATCCATTGCATTTCATAAATCAAAATTATTACAGGCTTAGTAGATTATATCAGTAAAGAATTAGACCCAAAACGACAGGTTACACAGTGCTTCGTTATTACAATAATTCTTTCAAAGAAAATTGAGAGTCTGTAAAAAGTTGCAATTCATTCTTTTTATAACACAGCTCAGTTAAAAAACCTGATTTCCATATTTGTCTGCAGTTTCACTTACATTAGTAATGTACGGTTCAATGGCTTGCGCTGTCCTCTTTAGTAAAGCCTTTGCCAAATCGTAGGCTTGCTTGTTTAGATTCTGAGAAGGAAGAAAGAAAACAAAACAGAATTTTTTTAAGCACATGCATTAATCCTAAAAATAATATCCAAGAATTTAAAGCTACCATATACTGGTAAATGCACTAAAGGAATGGCCTGTTCTCTTTATACTTTCAGTAGTTAAAATAGAAAAAAAATAGAAAAAAATAGAAAAAACAAAGCCATTCCAAACAAAGCTTTGTGTCTTCACTGATACTGACTGAGAGAAAACCTTTTTCCTGGCAAATGAGGGCTTACTTTTAGTTGCACATCTAAGACTGATACTCACTGAAGTCGAGTGCCTATATTTTACAGCTCCTCTTTATCAGGTTCCCCAAAAAACCAGGAAAGCAATAGAAAGCAACATTTAAAGTCACCACAAGAGAAAGACTGAACAGATTGTGGCAGAAAGTACGATTCTGTCCTTGCATCAAGCAGTCACCTATGAACCACCATCACAGCCTCTTCATCGTACTGTGCAAAGACACTTAGTGTGTTGTCCAAGACAGCAAAGAAAAAAACCCTAGAATTTTAGTTCATGAGCAAAAAAGGGTGAAGAATACAATATAAAGAAACTAACAGAAAATTTAGAAAACAGATGCCCCCCTTCCCAACATTCCTATCTCTCCATTTCTCTAATTGGGTTATTGCTCTATCATTGTTTCCTTCCTTTCCCAGCACACATTCTCCACGCTCTAGTTGCTACATCCTTTCTCCAATTTCTATATCACAATTATTTTCAAATAATTTTCAGAAGAAAATACAACTCAGCCCTTGTAACACCCACTGCAGAGTTGATTAACACAAAGAAGAAGGAAAAGTCTCCAATACACAAGAATATATATAGTATTTTAATAGCTAAAAGTCTCCATAAAAATATAGTTCCCACAATTTTTATTAGTCTTTGCAATTTAAAAACCCCAGCATATTCAATTCACAAGGTAACAGTAAAAAAGGGCAGGTTTTGGTTGTTTTTTGTTTAAATATGTCTTATCCATAAAAGCAAGAAAACTTCATTTTAGCATAATGAAAAGCAAACACAAGATGCACTGCCACACTCAGGGTATTTTTTTACCTGCATATGTTTGGTTCTTTATAGTTGTCCAAAAGTAAAAAAAAAAATGATTCACAAAGAGATGGAAAACACTGCCTGAAATTTAAAAAACTCTATAGAACTATAGGCTTCTAAACAGCAGTGGGAACAGATTAACATTTTCTGATAATGTAAGACAAAAAAATCTTTGACTTGCCTACTGATAGAATTAAGTCAGGTGACTGAAGTCAAAAGACTACGAAGATTCATGTCTGAAGTATCTGTTTTACTCAGAGACTACTACAGAAGGTGACTAAAAATTCCAATTCTTGAGCATCCCAAGGATGTAATTTCCTGTAATTTCCTCTTCCCTTACTCTAATCAAGATACAAGGATAACTGACAGTTTTTAAAAATTGTACAGCTGTTCCATGTCCTAGAAAAGAGAAGGTTCCACATGCTGGATTTCTCTTTATGGTTATGAGGAAAACAAAAAAAAAGGAAATAAAAAAGAGGCATTTCCACTCGTAGCATTTGTTTTATGTTATTCAGCTAGAGCTGTAACTACTCAGGAAATAAAAGGCACAAATCTCTGTAACAAGGAATGTACATCACTTTCAATTCTTGTTCTGATCCTTCTTGACTTCACAGTTGACCTTCATCAAAACAAAGAAAACTACTTTCACCTGGGCAAGAGAGAACTCTGGATCATGAGCAAGATCTGATTTACATACAAAACAAATCTAAACAGCAGATCTAGCACAGCGGAGTTCCAAAAGGTAGATCTGTTTTGATTCATATTAACTACAGTTTCAGATTGTGTCTTTCACACATCAGTTCACTTCAGAACTTAATGTTTCCCAAGATAAATGCTAGAAGCAGATATTTGCAATATTGAGTAAGGTATTCGCATTACACTTCATTCCATCTAGAAAAGCTGCAAAGAGGAAAAACAGTCTAGAGCACAACTGGCTAAGGAAAGTTACCTATTTTTTCACACCTCACATACTTGATTTAATTGTGCCACTAGTCATGACCCTCAAATATCCAGAGGCCCAACCTTCTGAAAACAACAATACCAAGGAAGTCTCAAAAGCACGTGAGAAAGTTTTCTTCTCATTTTCCAGCTTCAGGATAAAAGAAGAAACAAGAAAAAGTGGCACTGCCTTAGTTGAAATGAAAACAAGAGCAACCCAGGCCATTACCAAGTAGATTCAAAGATCTTTTATAGAACGTCAAAGTTGTCCTTCTGCCTAATTCAACAGCCAGAAAGACACCTAAAACTTCCTTCTCCTGGAAGAGACATTTTAAAAGGAAAACACCTAATTTAACAAATTTCCTCTCTGTGCTTGGATAAATTCTTCTATCATTCTCTCTTTAATCTTTCTATATGTTTGGAAAGAAAATTGACATGTATTTCAAGATTTTTTAATGACTTAAGAAAACCCATGATGGGGACAATAATCTTAATCAGGATGCCTCTAAAAGCATTAAGGCACCCAGTGGACATACAGCTTTTGAGAATCTTGAACAGGGTAGAAACTAGGTCATCAGCTGGCAACACTGTTTAAAGTAATCATTAGTAATTAGTACATTTTGAAGGAAAAAATGAAAAAAGTATTGATTGATAAGGAGAAACCAAAGAACCACCCATGAAAAGGCAAAATACAGATTTTCCACAAGATAACTGAGGTTACACTTAACATCTGAAAGAGATTTTCGCACTGAAAACCTCCAGTTTTCTTTCAGAAAAGGAAGTTAATAAACACAGGAGAACATTTTTTTTTTCTTAAAGCTTAGGAGGCCTCCAGCAACAAAATTTGAATACAGGCTATCTTGGTTAACCTTAGTCTCAATTCTTACCATGATTTTTATGTATATATTGCTAGTATTTCAAGCTTTTTTACACGTCTGGAAGCCATTAACAGTTCCACCAATTTATTTTTCATACCTCTCTAGAATGTTTGACAAAACTTCTACTTTTTGACACAAGAAGCAGCAGCAACTTCTCTGACAGCATGACACAGACATTTTTGGGTTTACATAGACAATACTTTCCAGGACAAGTGAGAATGAAATAATTTGTACTCATCCTTTAAATGAGAGAAAAAAAAAGGCAACTAAAAACAAATGCATGTCCCTTCTTTTCTCTTTAAAAAAGATGATTAGCAAGTGTCAATCCAGCCCTTATTTTATAACTTGAGGAGGAAAATCAAACGTGAAGTCTGTATCTAATGCAAACATTCCTCAAAAACATACATATTAACATATTATTTTCTTGAAATTTGAAAAGTGTCTTCAGTTTTATTCTTATTAGCAATGGCACAGCAGCAGAATTAGTATCCAAGAGCACTTGGCAAAACAGTTCTAACAGATTCTTTAGTTCTGTTGGGGAAGGTAAACAGGATTCTAAGGATGGCTCATAAAGAAAAGCTCAGCTGAAGTGTTGCCAAGATAGAAAATACTAATTATTAAGCAAATTTATAGCAGAGACAGCTAGGAATTTAATTGTCTACATCACTTTTTCTAAGACATAAGCATGTAAAGCAATGTGGGATTCCCTGTAGCACTCCTGAGGCTGAAAGTGGAACACTGGCAAACACTCAAGGAAATAAAGTCAATTTGCCTTCTAACACACTGCACAAACACAAAATTGTTTGCAGGTCTTCCATAAAAGCTTTATAATATAAAAAGACCATTAAAGGAGAAAGGAAAACTATTAATTTTCCTTGCCTTTTCATACTGACTATCTCTCCCTTGTTTGTGGGTCTTATCTGGGTTTAGGTCACTTTATTTCATTCCCTGATAACATAACCTTATCAAAAGAATTTCAGTAGAATTTATAGAAAAGAAGAAAAGAGAAGGTACAAAAGGGAAAAAATAATTCAGCATCAAAACTAAGAGTTGAGCACACCATCAGACAAGTCAAGCTTGCCATTTTATTGACTTATCTGATAGCTGTACTACTCAAGCAAGCCTGTGCACACTCCAACATGCCTCTTTGTGACATTAGTGTCATCTGCTCTTCCATTCAGGTTGGCCTGAATGAAAAACCATCAGTATGGCTTTTATTCTGGCCAAGTGAGATGGATGACAAACTCAAGGGACATAGAGTAGTTTAGACCACTTCAGTGACTACCAATTACGGTAGACAGACATTTGATAATACATCATGTGCACAGTGTATGCTCCTTATGCCTGAGTTTTTGTAGCCATCCTACTGGCACTATTGCTTATTACACTTACTACTCAGGACTAAGGACCATACCTATTTTTCCTCTTTGAAAAAATAGTCTTGGTTTTAAGATGTAACAGCACTGAATTAAACTTTGGTAAACTGCTCAATTAACTACTACATCTCTTAAAAATATTAATATAATTTTTGCATCAAGTAGTCTAATGTTGAATTTTAGCCACTGGGCTTTAGCATCCAGGAGTTGCTTGAACCTTCTGCTCCCAATACATACTTACAGGCCACTCCTCAGATAAATTATAAAGATTAAACTACTCAGGTCTCAGTCTCGTGTTACCAATACACCTATTTTCTACAATACAGTCATTCAGTTCGCAAGGCCACCACACATTCCCTCTCATGCCCAACCTTCCTTCTGGTTGTATTAAAGATACACCACTTGCCTGTGTCACTTTCTACAGATACAATGGTTTTATCTCCAACAATCTCTCAGTCTGACAGATCTATGTTTCTTCTACTCCATCAAAAGTATTTTTGGTCCCTAGGAAATCTGGGGATGCCCTACTGACCATTACACCAACACTTGCCATATGCCATTCCATTTCCCTTTTCCCCAGCCTGTACAGTAGAATAGCTAGGTCAGCTAAGACATAGTTCTTTTTTATGGTGGACCCTATCCCTAAGATCTTCATAGTTTCATGCTCAGTGGACACAAGTGGAAAAATTTTCAACTCTGAATTCATTACACTGTTCAACCATGACATCAGTGGACACAGAAAGTAGTTAGAGGAGCAAAATTTTAAATAAACACTATTTGAAGATTTTGGCATTAAACAGAAAAATATTAGAAGCTTCTTTCCACTGGTATGAAAAAAAAGAAAAAAAAGGTACTCAGGATACAGTATGAAGTTATGTAACTATTTCTATTCAAAAACAAGCTATAAATGAACACCCTATCCAAAGAGACAATTTGATTAAAACAAAACCAGAAGAAAATGCAACTCTCCAAATATATTATCCTATTAAAATATTCAGTCAATATCTTTAAATCCTAAAATCTATGAAACAGAATTGTTTTAATGCTACAGACAATCTAACAGGATGCAAATTCTTCAACTCAAAATGAACTTATTAAACATGAATCATAGAAATAGTACAACTAAATCAAGTTGAACACAGGTGACACAATGAAACAACAGACTGTTAATAACTGAGAAAACACAAACTGGAGTATTTTGCATAGCCTTGCCTTTGTTTCTTGTATTCCAAAGCTTTACTTCATAAATCTGAATATTAGCCACACAAATTTCAGTCTGGACCTGGCACAGAAGTACTAGACCCCTTGAAGGACACAGCTAAAGCACTTCCAATGGGGAAAATTAATCTTTGATTATCAATAGAGAAATAATTTATGTGCTATTTATTTATTGAAATTGATTGCTTGTGGTAAAAGCACACTAGCAGGCATTCCAAAGGAACTCTCAGTTAATATCCTCTTAACCTTACACTTTTCATAGAAGTTACAGTGGTTAGGACTTTGCTGAACATTTAAAAAAACATACACAAAAAAAAAAAGGAAGCTGTTAGAACTGTCCATATGCAGCTAAACCCACATTTCCTAGATAATTCTCCAGAATCCTTTTTTGTCATACAGAACATATGTATAAGGCATCTTCTACACTGTAGCCTAAGAGATTTCATAGGACACAGTTTTCTGAACTAAGAAGTCAGACTTCCGTGTTTTTTAAACATCTAAATAGCACAACACAAGCAGAGTTCTGAAGTTCTTCCTGTAGTTCATCTGTTGGACACTTTTGTTTTTTTTGAGAAGACACTACTCATTAAGGTAAGACAGCCATCCCTTGGGCTCTTCAGGTACCACCATTTCTGCACATACTTAATTCTATGGCTGCATCAGAAACATACCAGTGTGCTTTCAGTAATGCCAAGACCAACATTTCTGAAATGCAACAGAGCCAATAACAAATCAGTCGTTGTGACTTTTCCCCTCCCACATAGGGCACCACATTAGTTTGAGCTGTTGATACAGCATTACATGAATTAAAACTTTCCAAAGGATATATAACTTTTATATTCAGTTCTACTGATATGACAGTATATTAAAAAACTGTGTTTAAATTCATATGACATTAAACCTGTTAGATTACTACGACCACTGATATTTTGCTTACAGCAAGTGTATCAGAGCAATGAAATTCTACTGAATTTTCTGGCTATTAAAAGTAGCTTGCTAAGAGAAATCTAAACATTACGAGGACAATTGTTACAGCTATTCTCTCAATAAGATCTACATATCTGAATATATACATCCAATAAATCACGATTACAAAAATGAAACCAACAAAACACAAACAAAACTTAAGCCTTATTAAGTCTTACCTTATGTGCTGGCACTAGATTAACTAACACTGTATCCAAAAGCTCCTGTGACACGGTATCTCCCTCACAAATGATGGAGCTCATTAGATCAACCATGTGCATGTGTACTTTTTGGTTATGACCATTGCTGAAATTAAAAACAAGAATTCTTAGTATACTATCTCTATAAAGTACAAGTTCCATTCAGAGCACTCCCTATGGTGATGTCAAACAAGGAACAGAATAAGCAAATGACAAGTTTTCTTAGAAGTTACAATACTTCAGTTCCTCAGTTGTATATACCAGTTCCCAGAATGTTCTTGAATGTCATGCTCTCCTCATTTACTACTATAGTAAGCGTAAGAGGACTGTATCCATCCCTACCATGAAAAGATAGTGTATTAGCACATCCCTCTACTCAACGCTGGTGAGGCTTCAGTTGGAGTGCTGTGCCCAGATCTGGGCACACCAGCACAAGAGGGACACTTGCATCCCGGTCTCAGTCCAGAAAACAGTCATAAAGATGATTAAGGGAGTGGAGCAGCTCTCATACAAGAAGGCACTGATAGGGCTGACATGTATTTTAGGCTTGAGAAGAGATGACTTACGGAGGAACTCATCACTGTTTAAATACTTGATGTTAGGAAGAAAGGGTAAGACTCTTGACACACTCAGTGGCGTCCAATGACAGAACAAGAGCCAGTGGGCACCAAGATAAATACAGAACATACCATTTAAATATAGGAAACTTTTTAAATATAAGGGTGATTGAGCACTAGAAGGTTGCCAGAGAGGGGCATGGACTCTCCATCCTTGGAGATGTTCAAAACCCAACTGGCTACAGTTCTGGGCAATCTGGGTTTGAGCAAGAGGCACAGACTGGACTATCTCTAGCAGTATGTTTCAGTTTCCACTACTTTCTGACTCATGTTTTTACAGCAATAATCCTCTAAATTCCTTAGAATTACATATTATACCAGTCAATTTCAAGAATAGAATAAAATTAATACAGTAAATGACAATTAAAGTTAAGTCTTTTAGGGGAAAAAGATTATTTGCAATGTGTTTTGTTTAACTACGACAGGCAAAACTGACAGCTTGTTGTATTTATATTGCTACATTTAGTTAAACTGTACTACAAAACTAAGCTCATTAACGCTAAAAGTCACACCAAACAGCTATCTTAGAAGCAACTGACCTCAACTATGCAACAATATATTGTAATTGGGAGTGACAATACTTACTTTATTACTGAGAACAGCGTTCTGTACAACTGTGTAAAAATCTCATTGCTATCTTCTAATTCAAAGCATATGTTATAAGACTTGACCCAAGCAATGTTCTGTGTTGGAAAAGAAAGAAAAAAATAAAAGGAGTAGTTAATACAAATAATAAATTGAAAAATTACATCTAATGGTTATTATGAAATAAGTTATGAAGCTCACCTCAAGTAAATAAAAATATCGATTAAACTGGGGGCTTTTTGTATCTTCTAAACCTTTAAGCTGCCTTGTTATAAACATAAATATATCCTGAAAAGAAAAAAATTATAGTTATTTAGTCAACTGCAATTAAACTTTCAAAATTAAAATAATTACCTTTTTAACTTACTAGAATTATTTATCTCTACAAAATACATATTATTTCACTGTCCAAAAGAAGATCATCTGCAAAAACACCATGGAAAATGTCACGGAGTAATTTTAAAATACTTAATGTTTCTTTAAAGGGTTTAAAAAGCAACCTTTTACTAAGGAAGCAAAAGTTTTCCTTTTCCAAAGAAAAGCACTCAGCTTGACAAACAGAACAGCAACTGGCTGACATGCTGCAGAGTCAAGAACTTATTATTCAGCAGGACAACGAATTGTACATTTTTACTTCATACAGCAATAGGTTTCAAAAGAAGGGGGAAAAAGCAGTAGGCAACTACAGCTTTCCTAAAAGTATTATTATATGTTCACACTGTATCATTTGTGCATTTGTCAGTCATCATGATATTGACATAAATCACACCTCTTGCAAAAACTAATATGTCGAAGTTCCTCCGGCTTCCTCTATCAACTTTCAACACCAGAAGACTTCTCCAAAATAAGTCTCACACAGAGTAAATTGAAGCAGGTGATAAGGAACAAATAATCAATTATGAACAGAATGGAAACACACAGTAAGGTGCCTTTTTAAAATGCTTTTTCACATTCAGATTATTAACAGCTGGAAATTCACAAATACTATATTAAATAAAAATATTTAAAAATATGTATACCAGAAACACTGTTCCCAGCCTCAACTGTATCTACAATAATCTAAGAATCTAGGTGTAAATCAAATAAGTTCCAAAAGGTATAAAGTTGCCATAATAGATACATGACGGCCTTATTGTTAACCCTGAAAAAACCCAGAAATAATCCATAAAGCTTTTCTATAACATTTTCAAAAGGACCATTTCCCCTCAGCCCCTCAAGAAAAATGAGATAGACAAAAGATAAGAATGGAGTTCCTTTCCTTCTAACACTAAAACCACAAAATCCAGCTTTAATCATTAAGCTGAGCACTTACTGTGGTTCTAGGTAAAAACAAGAATTAGATGACATCTGACATCATCACCTCTTCGTAAAAAAACACAGTAAGCACACTGTTCAGAGCTAACAGCTACATTAATGTTTTAATTTAAATCAAGATTGTGATTTTGAATTGTAAAGCATGACGAGAAGGATCACTGTTTGGTTCACACTTCAGGTCACTTATAAGGCACACAATCTGGACTCTTTAGCTGAAATTAAACCATGTGACACAGTTCAAAGGACATCTCATGGTCTCCAACCACTCAAGAACATTCAGTGCACAGACAAAAGCTCATCTGAAGAATCCCTCCCTTAAAAACTAGTGCCGGAACCAATAGCAAGGCATCAGTCCCCACCCAAAATGAATGCTGTCTTCTAGAAAACTAGTACACTGGATGGTTCATCTCAATCAGGTCATTTAACAAAGTATCTTTACTTTTTATCCTGCAGCTCAGTATGGAACACTTATCTACTGAATGTGATTCCAAGACCCTACTCATTTTCCAAATTTTTGCAAAGTTCTCAGAACTGCGTTGTACATACATACATTAAAGAATAGCATACATGTACAGTAAGTCCAACATTGGAATGCTTCAAATTACTGCATCATTTGAAAAAGTAATCATTTATTTCTAAATTATTTTTTCCAATTTTGTTTTAAAGAAAGCAAGACAGACTAAACTCAGAAGTACTCACTAAATTTTTAATATCTCACTTATTATGATCCAACATTTTTCCCCTTTTCAAGCATACATAATATACTATTTGAACATGCATTTATAAATTCAAAACACAGGTTAAAATAAACTTTGGTTGCAGCTAAGAAATTACAACACCTTCACAACAATACATTTTCACATCAGACTCCACAAAGCAAGTCTACATTAGAATTCAGACTCTAAAACCAAAAATGCTTATACTTCAACTTTGGGAAGAACATTTAATGTTTTTTGTGGATTACTGTCCTGATGCCCATTAACCACATAAGGGCTTCAGTAAGCATCAGTCATGGTTCTCACCAGAGAATACATTCAGAGTGTTGAAGTTCTGCTACCATATACACCCTTAAACATCTCCATTTCAGCAGTCTGGCACAGTTGTTTTGTTCAAGTCATTTTCAATGGACACATATCAGTCATTAGATTATCTTCCCACCAAAAAATTAGATTTAGGCTGTAGGCTTTCCACAGACTGATGACTCAAAGTTAGAAGTTCCCAGATTCCAGAAGAGCAATCCTGTTCCAATTCTGGTTTTAGCCTACTCATGCCATTTTCCATCCCTGTTACCAAAGCTCTTTCAATGCTCAGCAAGGAATGTAAGATTTACATTGATGATATCCATAAACGAGAGAAACCTGAAATTCTGATCCCTTTCCTCAGAATCTCACTTGCATGATGTGTAAGCTACAAAGCAATCCAATGAGTCTGAAGTAAGGGCAAAAATTTAAACCTTAAGTTTTCTCCTCTCAAGAATTTAATCCTTTTCAGCATTTCCCTTTGCCATTTTTAACTTTGGTGCTATATATACAAAAAAAGACTCAAAGCTGTGGTATGGATACGATATTAAATACTGGGTAAAAACAGTGCCAAGATATAACCCAAGAGGAAGCATTCTTCCTCTTACCTCTGTTATAAAGTGGAGGGAACTCTTCGACATTTCTATCAGAGCTTGTCCTGCAACCACAAAAGCTGTGTTCAGAGGAAATGGGTTTGTAAAAAACCTACCTCAACAGCCCTAGGTAAAAGTACCTACTGTATGGCTTTTCTTTATTTCTCAAATTGTGTTTAGAAAACAGCATCAAGAAACTGAATTCTGAAATCTGCACAGATTACAGAACTCAGTGCTGGCAGTGGAAGTTCCTAGTCCATTCAGAGTTGTTGTACTATGCTTATACTCTAAGGAGGAACTTAGCCCAACTGAGAAAGAGAGAAACAAGAACTCTAAGCCTAACAAGCAAATGAAAACATATACTCAAAACTGAAGTAGAAATCAGGATGCCTGAAAACCAGACTTAAATATAGCACAGTAGAGAAAGCTAACATTTGTCTCCAGTTGAAGACGGTGTAATCAAAAAGTAAGGTAAGTAGATGTTGTACCTCTGATCACACACTAATTCAGAATTAAGAAAACAGAGCTAACAAAAATCCCTAGGTATGTCTCCAGTACACCTGTTAACAGAAGAGGTACTACAGTTGAAACTGAACTGTTTGCCCTACTTAGGAAGCATTGCTGGTGCAACCACTAGATGACAAATTGAGTGATTTCCTCTTAAGTGATAGTAGATAGACCTTACACCACAACCATCTTTTTTTTATCCTGCTGTGTAATAAACAAAGACCAAACCAATAAAAAAAACTATAAATGCCCACACGCACTCTTAAATCAGGGAGACAAAAAGACACATTTTTGCAGCATTATTTTCACCTGCTTTTTGTAGATTTTCTCTAAAACTCAGTTCATCACTCTAGACTGTGCACGGAAAACAGTTTGCTTTTGAGAGTTGGAAACAAAGTTAGATTACCAAAAAATAAATAAATAAATAAAACCACAAAAGAACCTAAAATTTCTTTTTTTCTGAAACAAATGGGGATCTGCACTGCCTTTTCAAACCTGGCATTTCTCTATCAACCATCTCCATCTAGTGGGATCAGTGATGTTTGTAATTGCAGAATCTTCCAAGTCACATCAGAAATCATCATCCTCTGTACAAAAGTACTTTGTCTTTCTTTCAACTGAGCCTTTATCTACAAAAATAGAAGTGCTCATATCTTGGTAGTTTACTTGGAAGCCTAGAGGTATTTTCACAGTTGAAGCATTAGTTATCTTTCAAGCGATTGTGATAAAAGGTATACATATATCAATACTTCTAAAGTAACGGACCACTACCTGCAAATCCCAATGACAGTTCAATAAAATATTTATTTTCAATACAAATCCAATACTCTACAAGTTATTGGAAGATGCACTGTATATCCCTTTATATCATGATCAATTGACTTGACCAAACAATCATATCCCAAAATCAAGCGAAAACTTTGAATTGCTTAGATTTTACCAGAAATAAAGAGGGGGGGGGAAAGGTGTAATCAAGTATATTAATTGTTTAGTTTAAAAACCTGGTGTGGAAAAAGAGATTAATTTACCTTTAGTTTATCTGGTGAAGTGTATGGAGCTTCAGGGGCATAAATTCTGAAAATATCAGCAAGACAACATGCTACCAATAAACGTACATCCTTATCGGGATGTTTGAGGAAAAAATCTGAAGCCAGATGTAATGCAAGATTTAGGTAGAGCTCCTTTTCTTCTTCAGAGTCCTGGTCCATATCCATGAAAGTTTTCACAACCATCTGAATAAGAGAGATACACATTGGGACATAAAATGAAATACCTAAAACAATAAAACACTTGAAAATATTCTACTTTGCTATAGTTTGTTGTTTGGTTGGGGGTTTTTCTTCCCTCAAAAAAATTTACTATAACTGGCCAGGGAGCAGCAAATCCAACTCGAAAAAGAACATCGGCATAATTAGGATCACAAAAGCTGTAAAGTTTTCAAGCACGTGAAAATCCTTTACTAAAAGGCACAGGAGATATGTAGCTTACGCAGACATGTAATCCTCACCAGACACAAGGTGAACCATCTGAAGTGCACTGGTGCCCTTACATACTATTAATTTACAAATCAGAATTGTTTTCATTTCTATGAAAAGTAGTTAGATTTATGTAGTTAACAAGGTAATGAATAAATATTCAGGTGACAAAGTGTTCTTGCAACATGTAAGGGTTTTGTCTACTCTTTCTTCCCAGACAACAGGAACATCCATACTCTTCAGTACAACAAAGATCAGTAATCTTATCTCCAGAGCAATCTGTCACAGTGTTTAAAGGAAAACATAGGAAAACAAGCTAGTCGTCCTAGCACAGCTTTCCAGCTTCCTGTAAAGCAATAGGTTAGAGGATTCCTGAGCCTGAAATCACACCCAGACCACCATGATTAATACTCTTGGAGCTTCATCTTCCAGATGTGGCCCATATTTCTTAAACCCATTCAATTTTTACTACATCATTCTACAGTAATAAGCTTTGGAATTTACTTATATAAAACTTATGGAAAAGTATATTATTACACTGCTGGTCTAACATTAATGTTTCGTTAGATGATGCTTTGGTTCTTCTGTATGAAAAAAAAGTGTGGAAAAATGCTTTTCTCACACTATTCATCATTTCCAAGTGTTTATCACCTTCTGTCTGCCTAAAGTGCTAGTTCATGACTCCAACCATTTAGTTTCTATCTCTTTTCCAAATCTATTGTAATTTGGAGAAGGTGTCAATAAAAAATGCACAGAATTTCTAAGGTAAGTCATTCTAATACAGAAATTCACTGTGCATATTTTCCATTTCATTCCCTGCTTTCCCAGTAATTCATATTTATACAAATATATAGTCATCAACAAACAGCAGCATTTCTGCTTGTATAAATCAAAACAAATTCCACGGAAAAGTGCTTCTTCCCTAATACTTACATGAATTTGGCAGTCAGAGAAGCTAACAGTTCACTTATTTATCAACTACTGTTCTTTACCTCCTGCAACTGGGTTTATACTTAGGCCCATACACTTATGGTGTAGTCTGTTTCATCCAATCCTTTACAAAAGAAACACTGTGCAGTTTTCTCCCTGCCTGTGCACTGATGAACTCACAGGCAGAATAAACAGTTGAAACGAAATACAGAACATCCTACAAAGTACACTTCTCCTTTGACAAACCAAGATACCAGAAAGAAGAGACTAGACATTCAAGGCCAAAAATGAAATTAAACTATAGGTGGAAAAGTATTAGTAAGAACTGTGTGCAGCATTTCCACAAGCTGAAAAAAATACACAACTGCCAACAAAGAACATCTCTTGTTAGGAATCTCTCATCTGTAAATTTATAAATGTTGTCTTTTATTCAACATCATAGGATGCAGTACACTGACTAAAGTCTATCAGCCCAAATCCCAAAGTATAGAGAGATTACTGGGGAGAGAGGAGAAGCAATCCTTGTGTTTTGGGATTTTATTGGGTTTTGTTCATTTATCAGTAGTTCCAACTGACTTAACACTACTTCTTAAGAAAACAAACTCCAAATTAAGCTCTTCCATCTGTTAGAATACTTAAGGTTCCTCTCCCACATCTGTTCCCTCCTGTTTCACAGGGCAAGCCCAAGTTGCAGGCATTCCTTCTGCACAATACAGGTCTGCCTTGTTGTGAGATTACATGGGTAGATAAAGAACTGTAGTAACATAATTAGCGCCCAAATATGTCCAACCTTCCTGTAGAGTTAGGCCAAATAAAGTGGTCAAGAAATTCAAGACAGAAATATACAGTATCAAAGGCTACCTTCACCACAATACAGGCTATAATAATGAAAATAAAGAGGTTTATAATCAACCCAAAGGGTATAAAGGCATAAAAGGAAAGAATTCTGAGGTATCCAAATTATTTCAAAAATTATTAGCCTCTTTTAGAGAAGAAAATACTGGAAAAACAATTTAAGTGCTGATTTACTATAGGAAGTGAAATACATTGAAACTATACTGAAATGAAGTTTAAGTGGTATTTGAAGTTAATACAGTTCATTTCTATTAATGATTTTTTAATTCATTACATTCATTTTTGGACAAGCCACTTCAAGAAAGTGGTAGAAAAAAAAGGCACAACAGCCAACAAGTTCTCCTTCCGACTATGGAAGAAGGAAAGCCCAAAGGAAAAAAAAACAAAAACCTTTCAGATATAAGACATAGTAGGACCCCTGAAAACTATTTAAAAGAAACATTAATCTGTAAACAATTACTTGCTTACTAACCTTTAGCCTTCTCACCATCTCTTCTTTAGATATTTTATCAGAGATTTCTTTGACTCCTGGAGGATATGTGATTTTTCCATCATTGGCTCTCGTCTTGGAATGAGCCATGATTTCACGGTTTTAAAACTGTGTGGAAAAAAATTAAGAAGACAATGTTGTTTAGCTAGTTCATGTTTACCTTATCCATACAACTTTGACAAACAAAATCCAACTAGAAACATACTGACAAAGCCCATACAAACAGGGAAAAAAAAAAGACAAAATATTTTCATTGGTTTCACTAATTTATACTGTGGCAAACAGCAATGGTTTTGATATGCAGGTAGATCATCCTATGACACAACAAAACTTTCAACAAGTACACAACAGAAAAAAGCTACAAATCCTCATTCCTGAATGTATTTGATCTTCACACGAGATGCAACAAATAATCTTCTCATCATATTGTATGCTCTGCTCTTGGTAATTTATTTATTTATTATTTATTACCACTTGGTAATAAAAAATCCTAGCGAGATTGGATTTTTAGACTCTCAGAGAAGAGACATTTGAAGTGGACTTTGTGCTCTATTTACTCGTTTGGAAAACACAATTTCCCCAAAAGCCTAAACAGCAGCGCTGTTGAAGTGTTACACATCACTTATTTTAATTTACCAATACTGCCAGACAAGCAGCTGATAGTGAATGAAAGCAGGGACAGAAACAGAGCAGACAAAGTAAGTCTGTAAGCCATTAAAGCCAAGTTTTCAAGTAAAAGACTACAGATAAGCAGGGTATCTTCTTCCTAAATTCCAGTTTAGAAAAGAACTCAGTTACTTGGTTTCTCAGTCCCTTTCAACTGTTGCAAATGCAGATGGCCACCTAATCTATTCTAAGTTATGCAAAGTTCCACTGTTGTAGAGAAGGAAGCTGAACAGAAAGCTTTACTCACATAAAAGAAATTAATATAAGAAACTGTGAAAAAAAAGAGATGGCATGTGTTGGGACAACTAAGATTTAAGAAAAAGATGGTACCCAAGTAGCTACAAATGAAGAATTTCCAAAGGAAACAAATTTCTTTGCCATTGCCTTGATATTTTTATTTCTTTAGCTAAAGGTGTGAAACACTTCTAACAGTCATCACTGTTAGAACTGTGAATTCCAAGTCCCTAGAACGGACCTCCTATACAAGGATCTCTGTACACTTTGAACTTCTCGGAACTAAAACATCAAAAATAAGCATCAGCCAGAATCCACAAGAAGAGATGGGCTAGCATCATGTTCCATGACAGCCATAATTAAAACTTACTGGCCCCCAACCCAAGGCCATTCTACACTGAAGGAGAACTGGAACCTGAAATAAACTCGTCCACCCAACCCCTCCAGAAAACGTCAACATATTTTGTATTCTTCAGTCCATAGTTCAGGTTAACAACTGAAGTTACAGATTTTGCTTTATCTTCACTAATCTTTTACCCAACATAAAGTTAATACTGACTTTTAAATAATTTTTGTAAACAATACACGCAGTACAATACATTTTATTTTTTGAAATGGGGAAAAGGAGTAGAATGAACATAATCTGATTTCATTCAACAGGCATGATAGAAAATGTACTTCAACAGATATACAAAAGCCAACTCAGTTTCTGTCACCTTCTCTGTACCTACCTATATCCAACAGTTAAATAGCACTACATACTTGCAGTTGTAGTAAAAACTGATAATGAGAAAGCTGGGAAGTAATAAAACGCATTGAAGTAACTTTTTCTAATACTCCCAGGAAAATATGATGTCACCTTTATCCCCATTATATATTTTAATGCACTGCCATGACAGTAAGTCTAAAACTCCTCAGAAGCACACAAGGATATGTAATCAAGTTCATTCTTCTTGCTGTTTGAGACCTAACTCCATTCTAGGTTTCAGATGAGATGATATATATCATAGCTAAATTAACAGCTCATCACAGCAGAAGGGAGTCCTGCTCTCCTCAATCGGAGAACGTATAAAAGTATCAGATGCTTTGTGGGACCAATCAAGCTCAACGAGTCAAAAAACAAGCCTAATTGTTTTTGAAAAGCGTGTGACAAGCATCAAAGCTAACTCAAGGGTAGCAATAGGAACTAAGGGAATTGCAGAACAAAACTCCACCATCCAGTGGTGGATAGCTGTCAGATCAGATCAACTGCAGTGGAAACTTGATTAGAACATGGTGATGTAGTCTCATTTGGAGCACATTTTGAAATAATTCAAAGACTGGAACTCATACATTATAGTCCAGTTGAACTGTCCAGCTGATGTGTCCAACTGCCCCGCAACTAAGCTTTTAAGCTTGAGTGGCATCCAAGGTCTGGGCTTGAAATTGAACATCTACATTGTGTTTATGTGGTGAGGTTTTGGTGGAGGGGGAGGCTGAAGGGACGGCCGCCGTGAGAAGGGACCAGGGGTTGCCCCCATGGTGAAAAGAGTAATTTCCAGACAGCTCCAAAATGGACTCACCCCTTGACAAACCTGAGCTCATCAATGACAGTGGGCTCTGTGATAACATATTTTAAGAACTGGTAAAAAATGCTGCACTGCAGTTACAGGAAAGAAACGCAATTAAAATGTGAAAAAACCCCTCAGACACCGAGGTTAGCTAAGGAGGAAAGTGATTTCCCTGCATTTATCTTGACCCATGAGCTTTTTCATCTTATTTCCTTCCCTGTTCCATTAAGCAAGGGGAGTGAAAGAGCAGCAGTGTTGGCACCTAGCAGCCAGCCAAGGTTACAGATGTGGTACAAAGCTTATCCCTCTCAGAAGTATAAAAAAAACCAGATAGGACTTGATTTTCCATAGAATTAATAAATCTAATCTTATAGGGCCAAAAATAGTTTTTAAAAGGCTCAATGAAATAGCCTATCACTTAGACCATAAGAGATAAAGAATTACAAACATTCAAAACTTCCTATGTGGTACAAATTCTCATATCACTACTGAAAGTTAATGGTAAGCTTTACTGATGAAAAAAAAATAATTGAAAAGAAACAGTAGAAAACAAAACCTATCCTTCAAACAAGAAAAAATTCAATGCTAAACTACCCCCTTGTACAACGTCACTTCAACCATTACCTAAATAAAACAATTTGTTTGTTACATCCCTCTGCTAGAAGTTCCTGTTCTTCTAGATTGCCAGCAGAACTTTGTCAAAATAATCTTTGTCAAAAGAAGTGAACATTTAGTAGGATCTAGGATTTTTTTTGGAGGAGGAGGTTTGTTTTCAACCTGATTCTAGCCAAATGCAAGTCTCTGTGATTTCACAGACAAATTACAGCAGCTGTTTCAGTGAACTTCTCTCATGGAAAAAGAAGACAGTGACAGCTAAGAGCAACAGCCTCAAGGCCAGATGTACCTAGAACATGCTGAGCATGAAAATCCATAAGCCAGTGAGGTGATATCCAATGACTGAATTTCCAAAAGGTTTTAAAATTTGTTTCTAAAGGTGCAGTGTCTTCCTTTGGAATACACTAGAAGATGACAAGCATTTTGAAAAACGAAAATTCTTTGACAGCTTCTTGGAGGTTCAACAAGAGACTCAGCTGACAGTCAACTGAAATTTCAGAAGTTCTCCACAATGTTTTCAGAAATCCAGTATGATTCCATACATAGAATTAGAAAGAAAAGATAAAGCATACAAGATGCGTCTGAGGGAGCTGGGAGTGTTTAGCCTGGAGAAAAGGAGGCTCAGGAGGGACCTTATCACTCTCTACAACTACCTGAAAAGAGGTTGTAGCCAGGTGGAGGTCCATCTTTTCTCCCAGGTAACAAATAACAGGACAGAGGAAAGGGCAGGTTTAAATTGGAAATTAGGAAAAATTTCTTCACCAAAAGGGTAGTCAGGCATTGGAACAGGCTGCCCAGGGAAGTGGTAGAATCACCATCCCTGGAAGTGTTCAAAAGACGTGGTTTAGTGGAGAATACAGTGGTGCTGGATTAATGGTTGGATTCTATGATCTTAAAAGTCTTTTACAACCTTAAGGAATCCATGCAAAAGGAAAACACTCATATGGATGTTTTTCTTAAGGCAAGAAAACACTCCAGACAATGAGATGCTTTGCACCAGGCAAAGGTAAGCATATAAACTAAACATTGAGATGTGCACTGTTTCTGCTGTTATAAGAAAACAAAAAAAGGAGATAAATATAACGAGAAATTTCAACAAATATATAACAAATTCTAATACATAGGAATAAAAATCATGATTCAATCAGGCTTTAGTTGCTTTGGTTATGTTAAATAGTACCACAAATCAAGTCTTCAAAAACTACAAAGGAAATAAACATATTTAAAGCTAACAGAGCACTTAAAATACAGATTCTGCTCTTTATACCTAAGGAGATTACACAGTAAGGCTAAAGATGTCTAGGTACTGTTTCTCTCAACACAGAAGCACCTTTGCAACTATAACTTGAAAGACTTAAAATTGGGAACCAAGAGTAAGTCTGTAGAGGTACACTGAAAAATAGTACATATAAAAAGCATGTCAAATTAAAAACTAAATTATATGGGAGGTGGGATAGAACAAACTAGTACAAGAAAAGACATAGAAAAGAAAGAAAACAAAATACATACCCTCTGTATAATAAGAGGAAAACTAAAGCATGGAAAAAGAAACAAAACTCGAAGCTGCATTTATTGGACATTAGAATAGGATGGATTAAAGTCATTCACCACCTGTGACAGAAGCTAAATCAAAATATCATATTTAATGTAAAATTACGATTATCAACCAAACCATAGATGGGAACAATTAATTAATCCAAAATGAGTTAATTAGCAATGAATACCATTGCCAAAATTTGTAAAACTCAGATAAAATACAAATGAGTTCTGTAGCACCCAACAGCTACTCAATTCCAGGTAAGTCTAGTGGCCATTATATCATTAAAAGATTCAGAATTCAGATGATTTCTATACAGTACATAATATCTAACTCCACATACACTACTTGCTCAACAGAATATACAGATTGTGATTATGCAAATAAAACACGGATTGGTGTCTTGCATATTAAGTACCTATGCAATATACTTAATAGGTCAATAAATATCATTACAGGATGTTAAGTTAACAATCTAAAAAGAGGACTTAAATCACACTCCATTTAACTGTATTTTGTTTGGTTGACAGTTTACATTGCCTATGGTGATTTAATCAACTGAGCTAATGATTAAGCAAACTATGCCTTAACATACATGAAGTCGTGTCAGCAGTACCTTTCCAGAGATCCATACATTTAAATATGCGTTTAAATCCTAATCCTTCAGATAGTTTTGTAGAAATCTTATCTGAGTGATGAAGCAAGCTCTGGCAAATCAATCCTATATTCCTTGCAAGTCTGCCCCCTATCTTACTATCACCTCCTCTTTAAAATCCGGAATCCAAACATGAGGACTTAAAAAATCACCAGAAACAGTGACCAACATAGAAAACTTCTTCATCATTTTTATTTTTCAGAACTTTCATTGAACTATACATAATTCATTATATAGCTACATCTTGAGATCAGAATTTTTAAATTAAGCATACAAAATCTAAGAAAGCCTACATAAATCTGACCTATATTAATACACATACTTTTACATCTATGTTTGCAAGATATGTTTTAATGAGCCACTGAGATTAACCCTTTCTTCATGTTCTCAAAGCTATTAGAAGCCTAAGTAAATTTAATAAATGGTTAGAATGGAAAAAAGTTGTGTAGAGAATTAAATATATGTGTTTTCACAGTTCATATCATTCCAACAAGAGAGTCTACCCAAAAAAACAATTTCCAAATATTCATCAACATGTTTGCCGCAATCAAGCAGTATCATCAGTGGCCTCTCACTGTCACAGGCCATTCTGTCAAAAATACAAAAACCATTTAGAAGATGCAAGTACATTTTCCTAAACTGTCTCAGGGAATATTGTGAGGAAGTCAAATTTTTTCCATCTCATCAATCACAATACGTATTTCACTCCAAAGCTCTATTCCTCTGTCAGCATGCTGTTTGTAATTTCATTATTTATATCTCTTTTTTTTTGTTTTAGCTTTGCACCCTCAGTGGGTAACATCCTGCTATAAATAAATATAAACCATGACAAATACTTTGAGACTGCTAACTTTGTTTCAACAACACAGTGTGTATGTCTTGAAAGAAATTGGTCAAGATGTAATTTCCTCAAAAGATGCAACAAGATATCCTGAAGAGATTACTCAGCAACATATAGAGGTGGAAGAGGTAGGCATCTTTCTACTTCATCAGGATTATTAATAAAACCCAAATAATTTAATGATTTAAGCAATTTGCAGAAATTTTTTACATCCTGGCAAATTCCTGTTGGTTTATAGCTGCTTGACAACAATGTTGATCAAGTTGAGAAGTGACTTAGCTGTTAAAGACTTTCATTATCCAAGTGCCACTAAACTAGATCTATCTCCACAATAAATCCACTGCTAAGGAGTTATAACTTGTCTATAAAAAGCCACTCCAAGCTGAAACTTGGCAGTTAATTTTCTGCTATTGAATAAAATAGAAAATTTCAGAACGTTGGGCCAAGTGCGCTCATGTAAATCTGGGTCATTTTTCATACCGATTGAGATATAATGTCTAGATTGAATACTTTCCATTCTCTTTTAGAATCCATAGTATCAAGAAAACATTAGCTTCGTATTTCTGTATGGTAGCACTTTACATAGTAAGGACTGATACAGGAAGAATTTCCAGAAACCACTAATTAAAGATCTTCTGGAACAAAGACCCACATTATAAAGTAAAAGTAACACCCTCAGTCCGACAAATGACATGAAAAGCACTGGGTTTCACTACAGAAGTCCATTAATGGCAATCCTTTGACAGTCAATATGTAAGTAATAACACCTATTTAAGTTAGGAAACACTTTTCAATCTTCCATTAGAAAATACAGCAAAGCACAGGTTTCTTTATTAACATAGTAAGTAAACACTTTGTGGAAAATTAAAAGATGTGCAGGTAGTAACTGTGCAGAAGGAGACATCTTTGCAATGTACAGAGGATTTGAAGGATTCAAGAAAAGAACTAACACATATGAACAAAGAACAAAACATTGAGACAGACATGATACCAAAATCAGCATTTGCTCACTAAAAGGCCTCAAGCAACTTAAAGAGAATTGCAATCAGTTACCAAATGATCCCAGGCAAGTCCCCATTTCTGCTAATAGTATTTTTTTTTTTCAAACTTCATTAAAGTGAGCCTCCCAAAGATTTAGGAAGTTTAGAAAGTATTCAGTACCAACTTATCTCAGCACACAGCTCTCTCCAGTGGTGTTGCAGACACTTGCAGCTTCCATAAACACAACTGACCCAACTTGTAAGTTTCAGCATTTTTTTCAGATTTGATTAAAAGAAAAAAAATTACACCAATAAAACAGCCTCTTTTTTGTGCCATCTATGGAACAGCACTTTCGCTGAAGGTCAAAACACCGAGGTTAAAACAAAAATAAATTATTTGAAACTACGTAACAGAATTCACCATTAAACCATTCAACCACCTAAGGAAAAAATAAAATTGCCCTATTACTGTGGGATCTCAGCTTCCATACTTCTACCCAAGACTAAGTAAAAGGGACTGTGGGAATTACAATTAAAATGTCTTATTTCTGTGTATGGCATCAGGAAAAGAAATTACAAGGAGATAAAAACTGGAAGATGATAGCAAAAGAATCTGATAGAGAAAGAAGAGTGTAGGCTGACCAAATATGATGTTGATAAAACAGACATCTGCAATATATTTGTCAGTTAGCCAAGTACTAGGGGAAACATTCCTTAGGTGGTCATATTCTGCAACCATACAAAATCTTAGAAAACACAAACTATGACCAGTCCTGACAGCGTTCAAACAGAGGCAATTCGGTGATGTATACAATTCCAACGCAACAGTCATAGACAATGTCCATGGCAAAGGAACATAATTGAGTTTTAAGCTCTTTGTCCCCTTGACTGGGGTGCAAGAAAAGTTTTCATAATACTAAGTAAATTTAAACAACCACTTAGTAAAAATTGTAAGTAGTAATTACAGCCCTCAAAACAGGAGAGCTGTACCACAAAGACCAGGAAATAAAGAAATAAAGACAGGATTGGAGCCAAACTGAGATGTCCATTGTAAATAAGCTAAAAAAAAAAACAAACCTGCATTTCAGTGGCTACAATCAAGAAAAAAAAAAAAAGTAATGCAGTATAGTAATGACTGGAGAGAAAGAAATTATGAAGTATTCTATAAAGCCAGATGAATACCCATTTTCAAAGAAACAGCAGATAAAACTTTGCTGTGACAACTGGTAACAGGTGTATTTAATGAGAAGTTACTGTATCTACATTAAGAACTTCACATTTTCAAATTAAGGCAACTGTACAGGCACTACTCGAGAATTCATGAATCACTGAAATAACAGAGCTTTTTAAAGGTATTTAAAAATCATGGTGTGGTACACTTCAATTTTTAAAATTAAGGTATAGTACAAGAAAATAAAAGCAGCATTGTCACTAATAATGCAGAGTAAAAAAAATAGTAATACTGTCAGTACAGTTACACTAATTTGATATCAATAATATTTGAACAGTTTAAAAAAAAATTTGCACGCTAAAGTCAGAATTTTAAAAACAGGGATAACTTAAAGGCTTATCATATTACCCCGGGTCAATTTATGTTTGATCAGTCTGTGATAAAACTATTTGTACTTTCCTTGCACTGAAAAATCACTAATTACATAAGCATGCAATTGGAAATCATAGATGGATGGATACAGAGATTGTCATCCAGTAAAACACTGAAAGAAAAGATTAGAGAAATGTTTGTAAATATAAACAGTGCATATGAACACCCAAACAAGAATATATGCTACAAGTCAAAGAAAATCAACAGCAAAGGGGAAAAAAAAGGATCTAAAGACGGGTCCTATGCCTAGGTCCAGGTATAGTTTCACAGTGATTTTCCTAAGCAGTTGTGCTACTCAGCATTAATTCTAGAACAAGGTACTTCAAGGGACTCCTCACTGGAGACATTCAAGAACCATCTGGCCACAATCCTGTGTGCCATGTGCTCTAGGATGACCCTGCTGGAGCACAGAGGTTGGACCAGATGACCCAACGTGGTCCCTTCCAACCTGACCCATTCTGTGGAACAAACAACCAACCCCCCACAAAACCAGGACCTCAACATCTAACACATATTTCAAGGTATTGGCAAGAACTGGTTTGGAATACTATGTGCGGCTACCAGCACTTATCAACCAGACAATTTCAACTGGAAAAAGCACACAAAGTCTATTACGTCAGGACAGCACATACACAGAGGCAACAAGAAGAAACTCTCAGTAGGCTAAGTGGAAGAGACTCAGAACTCTCTATAAATACCAGAAATACCAGGAGATCCCACCCAAAGAAAACAAACCACCACAAAACAAAAGTTCCAAGATAAATAGCGCAGCCATTGAAGGAAAACTGAACATTAGAGGAAGACTTCTGGTTTTAAATTAAAAATTAAGGCAACTTTCTTGTCAGTAACAGCAAAATATCCAAACAGAATACAACACAGCTAGATCAGTATACAGAGGAGATTAGTATCTTGCTGTTGTATGGTATGTGAATAGTTATTTGAAAAAGCAGACCTTGAACTCCCACAAAATATTTCTTTTACCTGAATCACCAGAAACAATGAAAGTTCTTACGCTGGTACTTTAAAACAAGAGAAGAACTAACAATCAGACTAGGTATCAAAATTTCATAATATCACTAGTTTATGACCATAATATCAAGGCCCTCTTTTAGCAGGGAAACTACTTTAAGATTTAGTAAGGCAGGAATGATTTGCTTCCTTCCTCCAACTGCTAAAAAAGAATGGGGGGAAAGAGGCAGGAATTATTATTTTCCTTTACATTAACTATTTTCAAAACAGCATAACAAAAAACAGTCACAGAAACCTCAGATATCTTGCATTACATAATTTCAAATGATTAACAGATGTAGTACTTTCACAGAAGGAGAGAAAAAATCATGCAAGAACAGCATGGAAGCCATGGGGAAAATAACGGGAAAATAAACAACTACAACAGGTACAAATCAAGTTTAATCACTGTGTTGCCCCCTGGGAGGAAACAACAGTTGGTATTCAGCATACCATTTATTTGGCTAAAATGCCTTATTGAGTCCTACCAGGAAACATTCGTTGGTTTTTTGCTTTGTTTGAGGTGTTTTTTCTAAGAATTAAATTTAAACAAACCTCCTCTCCCTCCCCAAAGAAAACCCCAACACTAATAATACCAAAGAAATTAATAAAATACTAAAAAAATAAAAACTAGAAGAAATTAAAAACAATTTTAAAAGATCAAAAATAAAATCAAAACAAAACAAAAACAATCAAAAACCAAACTAAACCAACAAACAAACAAAAAATTCACACGTTAAGAACACTGGCATGCTACCACAGAAGCAAAACACTTTGAAAATTTTTCCAGATGGACAATCAAAATAAAGTTGCTACAAGTCAGAATTTATATACCTAAGTGAGATGCCTTTCCATTCCTAACTTCGCATATAATGTTAAAATAAGACAAAATTAAATGCCTCACATGCTATTGCAAATTATGTGATACAGAATTGCTAAAGATCAAACAAAGAATGCTAGTGGGATGGGTTGAATTGTAAGACCTAAAAGAAAGCATGGGTGTCGAACTGCAAAGTCAGATGTCGTGTTGAACAACACTGCATTCACTTCTAATCAATATGAACCATAAACAAACATCTACATTTTAACTGCATACAGAAATCTCAGTACCAAAACCACATTCAGCCAGGTGTTTTACAAACAGATGTTGTCTACCTAGATGGCTTCTATCAGTTCAGCTTTTTTTCCCGAGCTAAAACTTTTTTTTTTACCTTTTGCAAAACTGTGACAGAAAACCATACACTGAAAAAATAATTGTGTTCCCAAAGACAGAGGAATAACCCATAACTGTGATTACAAAACACAAATTAGATGAAGACGTACTACAACCAGGTTAACTAAATGTATTATTAGTCCTGTGGACTAATAATAAAGTTTACAAGTCTACTCGCCTGTTGCCATACATGAATCTACCAGTGGGATCACTTAAAATAAGTTGAAGCTGAAGACTGTTTTGATGTTCAAGTCTTAATTTATCTTTGACAACCACCTCAAGGCTCAACCAACATGTCTCTGCCCATAATCTACTCACTTCTGTAATTTTTTGTAATACAGTTATTCATCTCTTACAATTATTTAGCCCTATGGGCTTGTATTTTGACACAATGGTTGAGGCTGGAAGGGCTCTCTGGAGGTTATCTGGTCCAATCTCCCTGCTCAAGAAGGGTCACCTAAAGTTGGTTTGCTGAGGAGCGTATCCAGATGGCTTTTGAGCATCTCCAAGGATAGCAACTTTGTAAATTCCCAGAGCAGCCTGTGTTGGTACTTGATTACCCTCACAGTGAAAATGTGTTGCTGTGTATTCAAAAGGAACTTGGTGTTCCAGTTTGTGCCCACTGCCTCTGGACCTGTCACCAGGCACCACTGAGGAATGTCCCTACCTTCTTGGTATCCCCCTTTCAGAAATTTACATACACTGATACATTCTAATCCTGGCTTCAGTATAAACAGTAGCATACCTACTCTATGTCAACCTTCTTGATGGAAAATTTTCAAACTCTGTGATTTGTGTTCTGTTTTGAAATTAATGTTTAATAATTAATTATCCTTCAGTTGCAGTTCATCACTCACATTAGGACACACGGAGATGGAAAGAAGCTGCATCAGGCAAAGTTCTGATTGGGCAATAGGGAAAGGTTCTTCACAGATAGGTGGTTGGTCACCAGAACAGGCTCCCCAGGGAAGTGGTCATGGCACCAAACCTGTCAGAGTTCAAGGGGTGCATGGACAACACTCTTACTTTCAGCTAGTCCTGTGTGGAGCAAGGAGTTTGACTCAATGATTCCTATGACTTCCTCCCAACTTGAGAGTTTCTATGATTCTGTGACACATTCACTGCACAGTGACAGCCACACGCGCAGTGTGCATTAGTGCGCATGTTACGTTGTGTGCCCAGGCTCAGATCTGTTGAGGCTGGATACACAGTAAGGACATGTACCTCATTTACTAGGTTAGATCACTTCCTTACAATATCCTGTAACCCACTCCCCAAGAAGGACCTCTCCTCCTATCCAGGAGAAGAGTAACAAAAAACTAAATCAAAAACAACAACAAAAAACCCTATACACTCCCCACTGGATTGTGTTCTGTAAATAGAATCCATTAGGACACAGGTAACATCTATAGGAAAGAAACTTTACTCCTTTTTTAGAGATGGGTTTTGCAACCAAAAGGAGTAAGCTTTAAATTATTAATAAATAGATATAGCTGCTTGCACTATGACTGTAAGCATACAATCACAATACAACACTTTGGTTTCCACCAATACTTAAGGTATCAGAACTGTTCATGTATACATTATAGGTTGCTCTCTCTTCATTCCCCTGAATTTAGAAGGTGAACATAACTAAACCAGACTAACAAACACATCTGGTAAATCCTGCTGACAGATGAATCCATCTCTAATCCACTTGTCTGCTCACAGCCAGATGTTGCTGTTTCTTTAGAAGAAAAAGATGGATTTGTTCACACCCCAGCCAGATTCTCAGCTGAAGAGAAGTCGGTCTTAATTAAGGTTTTAAGACAAAAAGCTACGCTTACCATGGAAACAGTCAAGATACGGATACACTTCTAACTCCACTGCAGAGACTAACAAGCTGTATCAGACAAATGGACTACGAAGTTTAGGGGTTATGGAAAAGGCACTCAACCAAGATGCAAAGCTAATGGAAGAGGGAAGAGAAAGAAAAAGGGGGAAAAAATAGGGACAAAAAGTGAAAAAAAAAAAAAACCTCCGAACAAACAACAAAAAACCCCACTTCTATACACCACAGTTTATATAACGTATCAGCCTTGAGGTTCCTAATATGTACAATGTAACTAAGTATGTGAAGAGAGGATGTGAAGAGGATGGAGCCAGACTCTTCTCAGTGGTGCCAAGTGGACAAGAGGCAACGGATGGAAACCGAAACACAAAGTTCCACCTGAACACAAGGAAGAACATTTCTGTGAGGGTGACTGACCACTGAAACAGGCTGGTCAGAGAGGTTGTACAGTGTCCTTCCCTGGAGATAGTCAAAAGCCATGAGGACATAGTTCCCAGCAACACACTCTAGGGGATACTGTTTGAGCCAGGAGGGCCTGGACTCGATGACCTCCAGTGGTTCCTTCCAACCTTACCTACTCTACAATTTTGTAAAGTCTAAGAAGTGTTGAACAAGGTGAGAGAGAAAGTAAGATGAACTTAGACAATGAAGGATTGGAAGTAGAAACCTAAGAGGTATGAGGACAAACTAGACAGAGAAGTGACTATAGAGAGACCAGAGCAGAAAGATCAGTTGCAGATGGCAGGAGGAGAACGCACCACAGCAGAACTAAGTCATTTCTAGGGCCTGCAGTACAACATGCAATCACCATATGTTACACTGCCCTTTCACCAAAATCAAGAATGTTTGCAAAAATCCACTGAAAAGCTCTCATACCTCATCCCACTCGATGCTGGTTACAAGAGAAAAACTTACTGCTGCTAACATCACTCCATCAAGTAGTGGTAGATACAAGAGGCTAAAGGTTACAACATAATGACTCATGGGAGCACATCCATACAGTGGATGTTTACTAAGTTTTCTTAAAAAGTAACAATGAAAGTATGGAAATAATTGCAAAATCAGTTTTTAAGAGATAGGAAACAGAATTAAAGTTTCTTATACAATATTACAGAGAATGCACACAAAGGAGCTGATACACCTGATCCGTCACTACTTTTTTCCACACCATAGGGCTTCTTCACTCTCATTCAAAGTAAAGCTATTCAACTTTTCTCCTTAAAATTTTATGTCTGTTCCTTATATTCTCCTTAAGCCACACTCTGAAAAGATTTAATTTCTTATTAGGTTTTTGTAAGGATTCACAGCGGTATTATGTTAGTGTGCCATAACTTGCTTCCACAACACTTTCACAAATTTTTTACAAGAATTAGTTTTCTTCTCATTTTATAGACAAGTAACTCAAGTTACAAACAGAAATTTAAGAACTGTCCACCAATTTTGCCTGCAGTTAGAGAAATTTAGGACACAACTCTTCAAGTACACCATTTTATCCAGAACTGCATTTGAAACTAAAGTTTCTGTTGAGCCAAGCAGAAGTAGATCGTGTCTAGAGCCTGTCTCCCAGGAAATGGATGCACTACTAATACGCAATACACTCTTTGGGAAAGTTTGGTTTAAATAGCCTTGACTGGGATCACAAGAAACTGACAGAAAGAATGAATTCCAGTATCCCAAAGTGACATTCAATCATTCAAATCAACTAGATATGCTTTCCTTTCCCACAGTCCCCTGACAATTCATTTTACACTTCCCAGTTTTTGGAAAATATGTCCGCCAACTTTGATATGCAGCTCTAATTCCTAAATACAGCGACAGCGAGCTGAAAAAAAAAT
The DNA here is from genome assembly GCF_022539395.1 of Myiozetetes cayanensis. Taxonomy (NCBI): domain Eukaryota; kingdom Metazoa; phylum Chordata; class Aves; order Passeriformes; family Tyrannidae; genus Myiozetetes; species Myiozetetes cayanensis. The sequence goes on along the minus strand of NW_026087742.1, from coordinate 48,070,133 downwards.
ATAACAAAAAACTACCATAACATACCCTTACAAGGACAGAAATTAATTTAAACTATTTCCTATTTTTAAAAAAGAAATTGCAATTTTAATATTGTTTTAATTATTTAAATATTTTAAATATTTAATATTGCTTTTTTGTATGCAATACAGAAGATTAAGGCGGCAATGTCCAATTAAGAAATAAAAAGTTACTCTAAATATGCTCCTACATATATATATATATGTATAAAACAGTATGGGCAACCTAATGGAGAGCTTACTACAGGCAACATTGGTCACTTGGGGAAAACTTTCAAAATGTTTTGAGTTCTCAAAGTACAGATATATCAGTCATTAAAAAAGAGCACAGAATATTTTTTCCAAAAACAGTACATGTAGGAAAATATCTGTTCTTAATTCCTTCAGTTATAGAAACACTTCCAAGAACTAAAAATCGTATAAATTAATTTGGGCAAATAGAAGAGGAAATGCATCTCCTACTCACTGTCTCTCTGAAAAACTCCCTCACAAATCTTCTGAAGGTTTTATCATTGGCTTATCTATTCTTTCTTCTGTTTCCAAAAACCAGGAAAGCAAAACGTTATAGCCTTATTCTGACTACTTCATTCCCAGAGGAAGAAAATCAAGACTATGAAATTAAGACAATTTGTCTCCCTTAGACCTTTGAAAAGCACTGGGTGGTACTTGGAGTATCCACAGACATTGTCCCTCACAAAAGCTTTCACAGACTGGTGGCACAAAAAGCTGTAGATGCTTCCATATACTTTGTTCCTGTGTTGAGGAAGCACACATGATGCTTCATACTGAATTTTCAAATAACAAAATTATCGAAACAGCATCACACCTAACGGCAAGCTGCCCAGCACCTCTGTCACATTTTCCACAGGAAAAGTCATTCAAATTGTAAGAAGAGAGATGCAGGTAAAAAGAATCCCTAAATCTAATTAAAAGTTTCCATGAAGTATCTTCCACTCATTTTTCATAAATGACAACTCAACTTTTTGTTAAGAAGAGAAACCTAACAATAACTTCCTAGAAATCTGATTTGTCTTCATTGAAACTGTACATCCAAATAAACACTCAAATTCAAGGTGGCCCAAAGATTACATACAGGAAGTTTTGATGTAAATTTTTTTCAGGACTTCCTCGTGAGCAGTATATTTGTACTTAGTGAGGGTAACTATTATATTTCTTTCATTCTTTTAATAGTCTCTTATTTGCTCCCTTCCTTTCTAAGACTTTCAGAATTTAGATTTTTGATGTTGAATTGACCTACAATGTAGATACACTGGAGATGTTTCAGAGAGAGCCAGTGGCTGCTTTGACAGAAGTCATGGTCAACCAATATATTTACACAGAGGTGGAAAGCCTCACTCAACAGTCACTTAAGCTGATTACGTTTTAGCTGAATCTAGAACTCTTTAAAAAGACTCCTGCCCCTAGCACAGGTAGGACATCAACTTATTGGACCAAGTACAGAGCAGGGCCATCAAGATGATGTGAGGGATGGAGCAACCTCTCCTATGAGGAAAGGTTGAGAGAATTGGGATTGTTCAGCCTGAAAAAGACAAGGTTTTGGGGTGACCTAATTGTGACCTTCCAGTACCTGAAGGGAGCCTAAAAGAAAGACAGAGAGGGACTTTTTACATGACCATGCAGTGATAGGACAAGGAATAGCTTCAAAGTGAGAGAGAGAAGGTTTAGATTAGATATTAGGGAAAAGTTCTTTATTGTGAGAGTGGTGAGGCACTAGAACAGTTGCCCAGAAAGTTTGCCCCATCTATGGAAGTGTTTAAGGCCAGGTTGGATGGAGCTCTGAACACCTGGTCAGTGAAAGGTATTCATGCCCACAGCACAGGGGGTAGAACTAGACCATCTTTAAGATCCCTCTGAACCCAAACCATTCTATGATAATATGAAAATGCAGTCTAGGTGACTACACAATGGAAGCAATTAAGACAAAAACATTTCTGACTGCTAACTTCATATCTTTTTTTGTCCATTAAAAAGCATGCAAGTGAAGCATCTCATTTCAGCAGCAAAAACATCCACCAGGATTTCCAATAAAGTCAGAGAAAAAGTACACACAGTTAGTATTGTATGGAATCGATCTTTAAAGAACAGGGTCTAAATTTGAACACCCCAGATGGGGTCGTCCTGATCCCTGGTTACGGTACTACCATATAAATGGTGACAGACACAAGACGATTAGTACAAACATGCCCATCTGTTGCAAATGAGGTATGGTAGATTTTTTTATTATTATTTCTTGCAGCATATTAATACCAAAGTTGTTGTGAGATGAAGAAGAAAAAATAGAGGTGAAGATCAGGCAGTATAAAACACGCAGAATGATGTAAAATGTTTTTCCAGTGCTTAGGATAGGATGTGAAATAGTAAATTCCACAGATGGGGACAAAGTAATAGAGGACTTAATCCTCAGAAAGTACTTCAAGCACTTCCTCACACTTTAGAAAAGGTTGAAAAGCAGTATATGCTGAGACAGACAGTAATAACCTTTAAAAAGAGTGGAGGCGTTAACACTTTCATTCTTGGAAATGCAGCTAAAATATGAGTTGTTTTACATGGAATTCCCTCAAATTATATGTGTTACAGTAAATATTCAAATTAGTAGCATTTTTATTGTGGAACCCAAAATGTTCTAAAGAGGTTTTGAAATAAACCACAAACTTGCTAAAATAACAAAGTTAATTATCATTCACACCCTGCACTTTTGATATGTCTTACTTAACTGTCAGAACTAAACAGACAAAAAACCCCTCAACTTTTCCATGAGACTACATTCAACTGAAGAGGCCACCAATGGAAAAGCAATAGGTATGCCATTCATATACATGCGCAGTCTTGACTTTTAGATGTTCAACCTCTGAGGGCAAGGAAAAATTATTTTTCTTAAAGTATATGTTTTGCAATTCTTTAAAAGCCTTGATTCCTTCCAGGATCTGTCTGTCAATGCTGCTCAAACAGTCCAGAGGGTCTACAAATCTGGAAAATTAACACAACACTTCACCACCAAAGATTGTCACACTAACACATCCTTTTAGAAGTTTACTCAGTTTTCCTTTACCACCCAGTTTCAAAATTGACTGAAAGCCGTTGATATTCTCTCAGTCTATTCAAAGATAATGTCATGTTGCATTATTGACATTTAGTGCTAAGATTAAAAACAACATTATTTTAGAAATGTGTTAAAAGGAGAATGGTACTGACAAGTGGTAAGATAATGTACGACATATCGGACCCACTTTTTGATTCTATAAAGGAACTTTGTCTGAAGGCAGCAGGAAAGATGTCAAGAAAGAGGAGGGTATGTATTTGGGATAAGTAACATTAAGGGAAAGGAATGAAACTGGTAGGGAAAAATTATGAGTTGCAGTATCACATTTTCCTTCATCTCCTATTTTGCCTGCTTTTATTGTTCAGCTTTACATTTTCTTATTCATTGCATCCATGAAAATTCTCCTTGTGCAACAAGTAGCCCTTATCACCTCTTCCAAACTCAGGTTTAAAGAAAAAAACAACATTTATTCCAAACACAGTTAAATGAAAATACTAAACTAAAAGACTCCTGCACATAACCATGCACCCTCTTACTCTTCTGTATGAATATAAACTGGGTGACTCAATGACTCAAGGAAGAAAGGACAGAGTATAACCTGAAAGACTGGTAGAGAGCAACATTTCCCAAAAGAAAATGCACCTCGATATACTGGAGGTAACAGAGCCTCTGCAGAACACAAAAATGGATAAAGCCTGAGGTCATGCCCATACTTCTTTACTGTGCTTTTCCAAATGCTAGCAATGACTGTTGGTTTTTATATGGTTAATTACAGCTTAATAATGACTTAGTTGACTTGCTCAATTTCAGTCCATAAGTAAGCTTGCTAGATACAGTCTAAATTCAATATTTTCATGGCACAAGAGAAAAGAATAGTTGCATACAAGTGCTATACACATATGATTTTCCACTTTAATTTGATTTATCTGGTTGTTTAATCAAAAACTCAACTACAGTATATCCAGTTTGTATACTAACTAGTAAAGAGAATGCAAGAGACACGTAGATATATAGGAACTATATTAAAAAAAACTCAAAATCAAAACACCACACCACACACATATGCACTCCATAGCCCCCCACCTTATAGCCATCAAGTACAACCTTGCTTTGAACACAGACACAGGACGTCATGCAAGTGCTAAAGTACTCAACTACTTTCTCCAGTAGTGCACGCTTTCGAACGCTGTGATGAACATGATACATACACCTCTGTTAAACTACCTCACCTGATGGTCTGTCATTCTCAGTCTTCTTTTAGGATGGTCTGAGCATGGTATATGTTCAGATGTTTCACGTTTTTGACTTATTACTTTACACAATATAACGTTTAGCATATCTATATTATATACAAGACTTATCAGGCAAAATTTCTATCACCTGAAAACTGAACTATTCCACTGGTTTGTAAGAGGAAAACCAGAGAGAATGCATGTCATCTTATCCCCTTCCCAAAACGTGATTTGACACCCGTTTTCAACTATAAAGGCACTCAAATTTTCAATGCTCCTTCTATTCCATCCCCAGCAAAGAGAAATCAGTTACAGCCAAAGCACCTACACAGCAAGCACAAAACAAAGACCAACACGAGAATGCTTCAGCAGTTGTGTTAAACGCCTAACTAAATAATCACAGCCCTCAGAAAGCAACCGTGCAGCAAGCAAGCAAGCATAAAAGTCAGAATAAGGCTGGCAAGACAAAATCCAGCTCTAGAGGAGCTCGTCTGCTGCAGTTTAATTTTCCAGGACTGTTCACCGTCATTAATTGTTGATTTGTTTTGAAGAACAGATAGTGATTTATTTTCAGCGGGATGAAGTTACGAACCTAGATTCCAGACCGGAGGCTCTCAACGTAAACAATACATAACCTATAAATTAACCATTCTCCATCTGGCAATTCAGATGTAAAATTCATAGTTTTCCATCTACCAGGCGGCGGCAACCGCCCCCCACCCCCTCTCCCCGTCCTCCCTTCCCGAGCGCTTTCTAACAGAGCCTGATGCAAAGTGGGAGGGAAAAAGAAAGAGCAGGGGAGAAAAAAAAAAAAAAAAAAAAAAAAAAGGCAAAGCCAGCACGAAAGAGCCGGGCTCGTACACAAGTAAGGACCCACCAAGCCGCGGTCCCCGGCAGCTCTTCCCGCTGAGGAGCGCTGCGAAGTGCGGCGCGCAGAGACCGCGCCGGGCGGGAGGGGAGGGGAGGCGACGGGGGTGTCCCCAGCCCAGCCCGGGCAGCAGCCGCGCAGGGCGGCGGGAGCCCCGGTGCTGCCCCGCGGAGTGGGAACCAGGCCGGCTGCCCGGGACAGGGAAGGAGGGAGGGGACACCCGAGGCAGTGAGGGAAGGGACAGCCGGGGCAGGGAGGGAAGGGACACGCGGGGAGCCGCGATCACTCACTCCCCGCCACGGGCGAGCAGCCTCCCCGCCCCCCCCCCGCCACCCCGCGCCGCGAGGAGCCACCAGCGCCGGGCGCGACACCGCCCGCCGGGCCACCGGGGCCAGGGGGTGACCCCCGGCCCCCGGGGAACCCCAGCCAAGGTCACCCCCTCGCCCGGGGGGCCGGGGGGGCGCGGCAAATTTAATTTGTCACGCCGGGGACAGGAAAGGGGGGAGGGGAGCAGCTCCGCGGAGGGGCGAGGGGGATGGGAAAGGGGAGCTCCGCCGCGGGCCGAGGGGAGCTCTGCCCTCCCGCTCCCCCTGGAGCGCCGGCCGCGGAGCTCGGTCCGAGCGGGCGCCTCCCCGCCCGCGGGGAGGGAAAATGGAGCGGGGACGGGGTGGAGGGTACCCGCGGCCGAGGTGCCGCGCTCCTTACCCCGCCGCCGCCGCAGCCGCCTCTCCTCGCTGGTCGCAGGCGGGTCCGCTCCGCGCTGCCGCCGCTCGGGGCTCGGAGAGGCGCTGCCGCCGCCGCCGCAGCCAATCGCCGCCAGCCCCCTCCCCTTCCGCAGCTCGCCCCGGTCCCCCTGCCGGCTTCAAAATGGCGCCAACTCGGCTCCGGCTGCTCCAATGGAACCGCCGAGCGGCGCGAGAGCGGCCAGCGCGGGGCAGCAGCGCCCCCTGCCGGCCCGCGCGCGCACGGCGGGAGGCACCCCCCGCCCGGCCGGCCGGCCGCGAGAGGGGCCGAGGGGCGGCCGCGGACAGCCCGCTGCGGGTGTGAGCTGCCAGAGCCGGAGGGGCAAGCGCTGCCCCTAAACAACACGGATTATTAAAGGATTGTGGTAAAACAATAAGGAATGAAGCCGCTTGCCTGCGGAGAAGGAGCAGAAAAAGTACCAGGAGTCGCTCCTCGAGCCCTTCGGTTTTGCTTCACTGAGTGCAAGGGTTTGAGGGGCGCCTTTACAGGAAACTGCAAACAGAAAAGCGTTGTGGTTTCTTTTCACCGCTACAGATAAAATGCTGCGTTTATCACAAAATTATAGGACATGCTGAGCTGGGAGAGACCCACCAGGACCATCAAGTCCAACTCGTGGCCCTGTGCAGGACACCCCAAGAGTCACACCATGTGCCTGGGAGTCTTGTTCCACACACTTCTTGAACTCAGACAGGTTTGGTACTGTGACCACTTCCCTGGGAGCCTGCTCCAGTGCCCAGCCACCCTCTGAGTGAAAAACTTTCTCCTGACACATCAGGAGAGCACAAAAGTGTTTAGAGGATTATTATTTTAAAAAAGCAAGTCATACTCAATAGATTTGCTGAAATACACCCACGGCCTTGTCTACTGTGAGGAACACACTTCAATAGCCAAGACATTGTAACTAGTGTTTTAAATCTTTTACAGACTTTCTATAAGCATTTCTAAAATTGCTAATACATTTTAACCAGCATGCATGATCTTCATTCAAGTTTTAAACTACATTAAATACCTTCATTTTCTAACAGAGTCTACTTCAGTCCTACCAGGAACTGTTACATAAAAATCACTTTTCAGGTTCCAAAACTCCCCTTGTTTACATTTTTGCCAGTGAATTATGTTTGTTCCACTCCTCCTGAAAGCAAAAGTACTACTGCACAGACAGAAAACAGAGGAAGACTTTGATAATTTTATATTACTTTCTATTGGGAAGGATCCTGGACTTGGAGTCAAGGATATAACTTCTTGATGCAGAGCAAAAAAATTTACCCTCAATTCCCCTAGTGCAGTCTATCTGGGCTCACCGAGGTAGAAAAATCCTAGGTCGGGGAACACATCTTTTTCCTATGGAACACTTGCACATGGGTGCAGGGATACTTGCAAAACAGTGGAAAAGTTAAACACTCACACAACTATTGAAATTGCAAACCAGTGGATGACTGTGAAAGTAACCAGTGCACTGATATACTCCGATGCGAACATTTTGCTCCCTTTTTTCTGACGGAGCAGGTCACAGCAGCGACACCTGTCCGGGCGCCTGGAGCGTCGGACATCCCGCGGAGCAGGACAAGGTGCTGTGTGACTGGGGCCTCCCTCGTCCACGCTCTGCCCGTCATTTCCCACCTGCACCGACACCCTTCACAGTTTCGAAAATCGGTGTTTTGGAGGTGATCGTCACTCCTTTTCCCTCCCCGTCTCGGTTTCGCAGTAGCGCGCGCGGTCCTCCGGAGGGAGCCCGCCCGCCACCGCTGCTCCCTCATCCTCGCGAACCGATTTGGAAAGTACTAGGAACCACTGCTCTGCCTACGGGAGTGAGTAACAAGCACCCACTCCCTTTTCGATGCAGTCCTACCAGAAAAGAGCTGCACGGTGCAGATTGTGCCAGCGCTGTCTGTGTCCCGAGGGCAGGCTCAGCCTCCCCCATGAGAAATGTTTTGTCTCACGTGTCACTGGTGCCTGTAAACAGCCTCACTTCTGCCGGATTTGCCACCTCCCAAAAGTACAGGCAAGTGTATGTTACTTACAGAGTCTGTTTACTTGAGAAAGATTAAAAATATTTACACAAAATAAATATTTTGCTTGCAATATGTCATATAGAGAAAGTCAGTGGGTTGGTGCCACAGAACTTCAAAGACCAAATCCTTTACACGGAATCATAGAATCATTTCATATCAGAGAAGACCTTTAAGATCCTTGGGTCCAACTATTAATCCACCACTAAGTCCACCATTAAACCATGTCCCCAGGTGCCACAATAAATACCTTCCAGGATGCTGACTTCACCTGTTCCAAGGCCTGACCATCCTTTCAGTGAAGAAATTTTTTCTAATATGCAATCTAAACTTCTCCTGGTAGGACAAGACCTTTCCTCTTGTCCTGTCGTTTGTTACTTGAGAGAAGAGATTGCCCTCTCACCTGGCTACACCCTCCTTTCAGGTAGTTGTAGAGAGCAATAAGGTCTCCCCTGAGCCTCCTTTTCTCCAGGCTAAACACCCCCAGCTCCCTCAGTCACTCCTTGTAAGACCTGTGCTCCAGACTGTGTGTGCTAAAGATACTCTTCACAGTGTTCAAGTGACAATGATGAACATAGTCAAAGAACATACTACACAGCACTACCCTTCTCACAGCTTCCTGTAAAAACGTTGGGAGAAAATAGTAGACTGCAGTGACAAGGGCCTTTTAGTCCCTACTTTATCAGATTGACAATCTCTCCCCTTGGACAATTTTAGTTATCTTTCTCAATTCATTCTTTAAATTCATTGTGTCCTTGCAGACCAGAACTGCACACTATATTCAAGATAGGAGTACACTGAGATTTCCCACAGAGAAGCAAGAGAACTGCCTTCTGTCTTACTCTCAGTACTACTCCTCTTGATGGCTTAGACCTCTGTTGTTTACCAGGTTTTTTTTGGGTTGCTACTGCAGTTTGAGTCGAAGATTTCAGAGAGCTGACAACAGTGACTTCAAGATTTCATGAATTTAAACTTCCAGGTTTGACAGGTAATTCTATGCTTTGCCTTACACTGACATACTTCTCAAAGCCTATCTTTTTACCCGTTCACTTTCATGAGGCCTTATGGAGTTTTCTCCACCAGCACGTCATTTAGTTACCTGGAAGAGTTTATCATGTAAGTATCATTCTAAGTGCACTCCCTTTTCCAGGTCATTGATGAAGATCAAAGATTGTTGCATAAAACAACATCAGTAAACTCAAACATTTCTGGAAGAGAGAATTGTTGGAAAGTAACCATTAAGCTTTACTCTCTGTTTCCATCCTTCAACCAGATTTCCAACTCAGTATAGGACATTAACTCAGATTGCATGGTAACTTTGACAGCTTTTAGTGAGAAACCTGCATCAATGCTCTTTGAAAATACAGGTATGTTCCCTGGTTTGTCCTTGTCCTCGCACTTCCTGACTCACAAACCTGCTAAAAGTCTCTGGTTGTGTCACTCTCTCCCTTCACAGAAACTATACTGGCACTTTCCCAAGACATTATGTTTATTCAGTGACCCCGTGATCATACTCTTTTATGGTATTGGCCTTTCAGTGTAAGCAGGAGTCAAGGTAGCACCAACGGCAGAAGATTCACTAAACTTTTTTACTGTGTCTCCTTCCTCATTACAGTAACCCTGAGACATTTGCATGTATGTTTTGCCCTCAATTTTTTTCATTCATGTACTTGAACCAAAGAGATACGTAAAGACATATCAACTTTTAGGATACTTCAAAACAGAATAGCTATAAAACAAAACAGTTTTATAAAAACAAGAGCTCTAAGGTATACCTTACAGGACTGAATAGGAAAAAAGCTGACATGTAGGAAGGGACAAATAGACTTTCATACCACCCCAGCATCTCACTGTGGGATGAAGAAAAATTGGAATCTGGCTCCTAGAATGACTCAGTGCTGCAGACCTCAGCAATCCCTACTCATTCACTATGGTGAAATATTAAAATTGCTTACAAAAATCTTATATTCCCTGGGGACTTCCCAGGGAAGGAATAGATTGGAGGGAGCAAAATCTTTTTTGTTTTGGTTGATTTGTTGGTTTTATTTTTCCACCAGGAGAAGAAAATATTTTAGCTTAACAATATTCTAAAACTCTGTCCTGGATAGCAAGATCAGTCAGTTCATAGGAAGGTGAACTAACACATGGAAGAAGGGAGGGACTACAGAGCAGAAACCAAGAACGCCTGGTTTTGATAGCAATAAGTTGGGAAGTTTTTATCAACTTCCCTACCTATACACATATGACTTAAGAGCACGCTTTTGACTAAATCCCTCCGTGCAGTCATCACCAGGGTCAGATGAAGGGACAGCACAAATAACAAAGAATGGAAGCCAGTTGATGGGGTTTTTATATGAATGCAAAGTACAAGTTAAATTTCTAACACTACATGAGTTACCAAAAATCACTTAAATTAAAGTGCTCTTTGTTTCCTTCTATAAACTGTTCTATAAACAAAATCAGGGCAGAACAGAAGAGTAAAAATTGAAAGGTTGAAGAAATACATGGTGCATTTTTCCCCTTTTTATCACACTTATTTAAATTCCCTTTTTTAATTTAGCATGCTTGTGAAAATGATACTTTTGTTTCCAGCATAGGTATAATGACCTTTCCATTCTGTTTGCTTCTCTTATAATTGTGACTCTTGGACAATTGCATCAAAAATATTTTACTAGAAAAACAATTCAGATGAAATATATTTCATTTACATACTGAGCTCTTCACACTGAAAGGGGGGTTTGCCATTTAGGAGGGAGACCTTCGACTTGCAGGTATAGTGATTTGTCTCAGAGAAAGAAAAATTGGTTCACTTTTTTAGTGTTACTCTTCTACTAAACAGCTGATACTACTATGAATGTGACTTAGCTTTGCAACTAATTTTAGTATCTCCTATGTCTCTTAAGTAATTTGCAAGGAAGCCACATGGAAACAATGACTTGAGATGACTGGAATTTTTAGAGTCTTTCTGTCTCTGTGTGTGCTGTTTCCAACATTGTCTCCTGGTAAACAAAAATCAAACAGCTGAATAAGACAGCAATGCTCAGAAGCTACTAGCTTTAATATACGTGCAACATAATCTCTGAAGTTTAGAAGTACCAATTTAATCTCAGTGCTAACAAGTCTGATTCTACCAGAAATACCTATCTGCATCTGCCTTGTGGCTGTTTTCTAATAAGAAGACAAGAGTCATTAAATACCATATGGTATTTCACAAAATTAGGCAAACCAACCAACCAAAACCAAAACAAAATAACAACAAAACTACAGAGCGTATGAGGATGTGATGTTACTCTTCAGTGTGAGGAACTGTAGAAAGCCTATCACTCCACCTACTCGTCTGCTTTCTCCATTAAATAGTTAATAGCTACAATGGGACACTAGCAAGATTAAATGAGCTACTAAAGTAAGTCTTTTTATCAAAACAAGAAATATTACCCCCTCCCCAAACATGTCATCTTGAGTCAGCTGTAGATGTCTCTTTATCTCCGACCTCTTCCTAAAGAGGTCAGTGCCTTTTTGGAGACATGCATGGGAAGACAGCAATAAAATGTTTCATGCTACAGCAGCCACAGGAGCAAAAACGTAATTTAGATTGTTAATGTACTAAACAGAATCTCTCTTAACTGCAGATGGTGCTTTATTTTGCTACCAACCACTGCATCATTTATGCTTTAACTAAACAAATCTAACCATCTTGCTGTCTGACAGGAGTAAGCTGAAGAGCATTAATACACAAACCTTTACAGCCTCTAATACAGGATTGTTCTTAAGGTTTTGTAGGACATTTTTTGTTGTTGGTTTTTGGCAGGTTTGGGGTTTTCTTCATTCTGGTATGACTTAACAGCTATTTTGTTGCTAAATGTCGTCAAATCTTGGTGCTGACCATTGTCTTATTTGCACAGTGTATTGCCACAACCCAACACCAATACAACCGATGGCAGCCATTGTCTGAAAAGTGACAGTAGTCAGGGTAAAAAAATTTGTTCTTCCCTTGTTGCCTTGGAGACAGCTATGACAATAACAGATTAGTATTTTGGGAGTCTGTACCAGTAGTCTTTCTTTCCCTGGTGATGAGCTCAGTTTGTCAATGAATTGTATTAGTTTCTCCTCTGAGTTACCTCTATTTGATTTAAATGCTCTCCATCCCTAATTGAGATGTAGGATAGGAGGTGGGAGAGAGTACATAACTTAAATATTTTTAAGCAATGCTGTTAGTTTGACAAAATGGGAAAAAGAAAAAAAAAGAAATTAATTTACTGTAAGTTGTATTTGAAAAGTGAGCATTTCAGTCGTTCACCCTCTAGTAACCAAATAAAAGTATTTTCAGGCAATAACTGAGTGGTTAAAATTAACAAGTATTCCATGACACAGTGGGGATGTCAACACTGCCATAATTAAGCATGGTTGTACTAAATTTTTGTAATATTTCATCCTCTCACTCAAACATTAGTATATTAAGCATTAAATACTTACACATACTGTGTGGCATAAAATGCTGAGTATTTTTCAGTTGCTCTATATACTTTGTTCCTGTGTTCAGGAACTACACACAACGCTTCATTTCTTTCTTCTACTCACACTTTCTGCTTTTACCATTCCATTGTGTGCCCTCCATTTAAAGCTACTTATTTTAATGTCCCATTGAATTTCAGTCTACTGAAGGAATTACACTCAGTCTCCTCCATTTTTATGTAAATTTGAGATGCTATTTAGAGAGTCTTGCAGACTAAGCAGTGGCTGGACCTTCACCTTGAGTGTCAGCTTCCTAGAAATTCCCCATGCTCTACTTTGAAATACATGAATTGTTCAGAATTGTGTTTTCTTGGTTGGCTTTCACAACCCATAAGCTCAGCTTTGTCGTGGGCCAGCAGTTGTTACCTTTTCTAAAGCACTCGATCTTAAAGGTTAAATCTCACCATTCTTTTAGTTCTGTTTTGCTATGATGTAACTCAGAGAACAGGTGCTTTATTGTCAAGAAAAAAAAAATCTACATTTCATGGAGATTTCAGCTAAAAACCATCAAATGAAAGGTTTCAAGAACTTCCAAAATAAAGTAATTAGGTGTTTCTTTTATTTTTTCCCTATTTTTGTCTCCAAAAGGATTCATGTAGTACTGGAAGGGAATCAAATACCAATATTTAAATGGCAAATTAGTTATATCATAGTCAAAATAAATCTAATCTATCCATGTCTTAAACATCACTTACTAAAATTTCTTGCATATATTAAAAAATGTTTCTATATCACATAACCAGCAGGCTACCAGGATTTTTTTTGTTTTTTGTAGAAAGGTGCAACTTTATGAAACTGTAATTCCTAAGTTAATTCTCAAGTTGAAATTTGAAAATAAACCCCACCACATTATCAGTGGCAATTAATAAGTAAAAAACTGTTACTGTTACTCTGAAACTTTGATGTGATCAGTGTTCCTCTTTGCCATGTAAAAGTTTCATAAAAATAATTTGGCAAGCAACATTCCTACTTTATTGAGTATACCAGTTCTCATAAAGTTCTCCAGAATTTCTCTCTAGATGTAGCTTGGTTTAAATTGAAGGAATTATGCAACAGTATTTCTTAAATCATCTTGAAGCCTCACTTTTCCAAACATAATTTAGTAGAGTGACAAGACAAATTACCACCCAAGGTCATTACCCTTTACAGAGAGGCATGATTAAATCTGAGTCTGTAACTAGTTCTCTTGAACTCCAATACATTTAAAGTAAAACTTTATTAAAGTGTTATTGGAAGAACCGTTTTATGAGAAGAAGAAAGAGTCCTCTGTTATGCCAAAACTGATAACAAGATTCAGGCACAAGATCTAAATGATTGAACTATCATTCCACATTAACCCTTAATATTCAAGCCAATCTCAAGTAGTTCCCACTGGATATTTATTTTCTTTCCTTGTTATTACAGATGGACTCTCCTCATTTCTATATTAAATTTTGCCTAGTCTTTTCTATTAAAAGGCAGAACACAGGCATTTATTGCTTTGCTAGCAAATATTTAATTTTTGGGTTAACTTTTCATGACAGTTACCTTCTTTACACTGAGTTATTTTGGAAAGTTTTATCTAAAATTTGTCCATATGCATATTTAAGGAAAACCTTTCCACACAGAAAAGAATAGCATGATGCTTTTATTAAAAATACACAGTGCTGCTGAGAAATCTGAAGAATAGTCCTCTTCCTGCTGCCATAACAGCTGCCATTCCCTGAAGAGAATGTATGTATCCTTGGGAGTTTTCCCTGAGGAAATGGATGCCACTGTGCTGCTGTGTTCCAGATTTTGCAGGAGAAGATAAAGGCAGCACATCAGTCTTTTGCAGGAAAGAAGAAAGTGATGGAAACCAGAAGGAAGAAAACACCCTGAACCAAATGGAAAGGAAAGGAAGGGGAAGAAGAACAGCATTAGTAGTAGGAAGTGATACAGGACTATGGAATGTAAAGGAACAACGGGATCCAGACAAGAAGCGAGATCATATTGGAAAGGAACAGTAGTCGTGAGGAAGAGACTGGCAGTCACAGTGGGTAGAAACAAACCCGCTGTGAGTACAACAATTGCAAGGAGGCGCTGGGTAGAGCAACATGGTGGGACAGGTCACATTAGTAAACCAGAAAGGAATCAGGACAATCCTCCAAAATGGACAGCTGCCATCATCCCTCTTTTATTTAGGAAATCAAATGCAAAAGCTACTGTGAGAAAATGCTCCACTTGCAAGTTCAAACACTCAAGTTACATAGCGTCAAAATTAATTTTTTTCATAGAACATTATTGACTTCCCTTATGCATACAAATTATGATGCAATCTGTAAGGTTCAAATCAACTTAAACTAACAAGACACTTGGAAAACTGAATAGTCAAAGTCTGACTATTTAAGGTGGAAATTTTTCCTTTAACTCTTCTCTTAGATCAGTTAAAGCCAATATTTCATGAGCTAATATGAAGGTGATGGCATAAATGTCAAGGAACACAAAAAGGCATAATTTTTCATAATTTGCTACCCATGTAATAACACTACTACACTCTTATATTTTACGTCTATGCAAAGGTTCTACCAAAATAATAGATGCACATTACAGGAAGCATGATTAGGGTGACATATAGTAGAGGTACACGGTAGAATTCTGAGTAGAGTTATAAACATATGAAGAAAATGAAGTTAAAAAAGTCAGACTCCTCTGCAAGCAAAGAAAACCCACAATCTGTTAAGGCTTCTTTGTAAATATTTTCACTGTTAGAATGTTTGACCCCTTGGACCATACTTGGACATACCCTATCTGATTCTCCTGATGATATTTCCAATGGAACTTCTTTTACTATCTAGTGCAGCAGGTGGATTCTGGGGGAACTATTTGTAGCCTTGTCTCAAGTAAGTGTAACATCTTCCCATATGGGATCTGTAGCAGCTGTAATAGCATGACCAGATAAAGTATATTTTATTATGCTCAATGAGGTTGAAAAAATGACATTAGGGTACTGCCAGTTGTAACATGTGGCTTATTTAATTAGGTACACAAGAACTGGGAGAATTCCCCCAATGAAATACATCTGAGACAATTACTACATACACAACATGAAGCACTTGAGAGCTCTGATCTCCAGATACTACTTTCAAAAGGTCCATGTGCAGTAGACTTATTCTCTCTAAATGGTTAACTTGGGTATTTCGTGATTTAGCTTGCGTAGGGAAGCACATTATTAGTATTTCAGATGGGAAATAGTTTTTTCTTCAGGATTAAATAACTGATAGTATTACTATTAGAAAAGAATTCTCCAAGAAGTCAAAAATCTTGGTTGTGAAATATTTTTAATATTAAAATTAAGAACTAGCCTCCTTATCTTTAGATAATCTCACGAAAAAGAGTAAAAGAAAAAAGCAGTGTAGCCTTTTGTATTTGCAAAATACTTGCATTATACTTCCAGCAACCTGTATTTATGTTCTCTTTTGCATATCTTGTGTTATTTACATCTTTCTTGATAGCAAAGGTCAGTTCTTTATGATATTTCCTATTTTCCTCCCTGAAAGGACACCTTACAGCAGAAATGACCAGTTCTTTCTGAATTCTTCTGTACTTCAAAATGGTATTAAAATTTGTCTCTTTGACTGTGGATTCCACAATATGGTACAAAATATAGGCCCCGAAGCCACAGCAAGGCCATGTCTAAACATAGGACTGCTCCCATCTTCCAGGAGAATACACATATTGTTCTTCCAGCCTGGAACGGAGGGACAAGGTTATGCCACCCTTATTCCTTAGCAACTGCACACAGGTTTCCCAGCTCTGGCTGCATGTCTGCATAACTGGGGCAGTGCTGCTAAATGCAAATCAATATGGAAAAGTACCTGACTGTGGCATTCACACAATACACATCTCAGGAGTTTTTAAGTTGGAAGAGCTCTAATCTTCACAAAGCATGGCAAATGGAGAGAACCAGGAGATTCACTTCAAGAGGTCACTTCTGATCTAAATTAAAATGCTATCTAGGATACATACTTCCACACATGCCTTCCAAAAAACAAGGCCATCACACGGGAAAAGGATGTTTTGGTTCTAGGGATAATGGGAAGGAATGCCTGTCATAGATTTTAACAACCAGTTTTCTTCTTACCACTTACAGCAAAAAAATTCAGAGACTTCATAAATTACGTACTTTCAAACATTCATAATTCATTCAGGCGATGTGAAAGAATAAGCACTGCAGGTATTTAGAACGGGGACATCACTTACAGGAGCTGTTGTGTGCACTAATGAACACCGGGCAATTACCATTACAAGACTATTTCTTAAGAACAATGTTTTTTAGGAAAAATGCGGCTTGCCTTCCATAACACCACGAGTTGAAAAAAAAAATAAAAATGCAGCCACATAATGGCAAAATATACACTCTATTTATGCAGCAGGGAAAACCTGGAAATCCATGTTTATTACAGCACACGTCTAGGAAACTTGGGCAGCTTTTACGCCGGGGACAATGCTCATCGGAACTTTATAATCTCGCTAAAATCGCTGCTGTTCTCTCACGGAAACCAGAATACCACTTAAAGCAGAACAAACCCCTCAGAGGCAGGACGACCCGCACCACTCCTCACCTCCCTCCCTCTCCTCAGGGCACTTCCCGCCGGGGCGGGGGCGGGGCGTGTGGGGGAAGGCCCCGCCCCTCACGGCGCCGCGCGCGGGGTGAAGGGGCAGCGGGAGGCGGCGCCATTTTGTGAGCGGGTGTTGTCGGCGCGGCCCCCCAGCACGGCCGGGCACCGCCGGAGCCGCTGCCTGCAGGTTGGTTCCTCGCCCGCCGGTGGCTGCGGCGGCTGCTGCCCGGCGGGGCCGGCAGGCCGCTTCTCTCCCGACCTCCGCCGCCGCCACCGCTGCTGCTGCCACCGACGTGGGGCCGAGGGGGCGGGGCGGGGAAGGGGCGGTGTGGGGATGGCGGTGTAAGCGCGGGGCCGGCGGCTGCTGAGGTTGCGGGACACAGGCACCGGGATGAGGGAAGTGGGGGTGGTGGGGGGTACACTTTACACTGTGGGGAGTGGGCGGCTCTTGGCGGCTGCATCTTCACCTCGGTCACTCCGCTCCCAGCCCGGCGTGGGAGCAGCGCCCGCTTCCCGCAGCTCCAGGTGTGTGCTGGCGCCGTGCGAGGCCTACGCGCGTTTTCACCATCGTACACACAGAGGGGTCACGCAAGCACAGTCTGTAAATTCCCCCGTCTGTAGGTTCTGCCACATAAGCCTCCTTTTTCCACTGAGAATGTGGCGTGCAGGTGGAGCTCAGGGCCTTGAGTTTGTTGGTTGAGCCTTGTGGATGTTTGCCAGGTCAGTTAAAGTGGTGATTGAGTGTGGCAAGTGGCAGCGTGGTGAATCCTCTCTGTCGGCTCGGCTTCCATGCTTGCAACATTTTTTTACAGTTCTTTACAGAAATAATACAGACCTGTGCCTGTCCCCTTCGAGAGGCAAGACAGAGGCTGCATTTTCTCACTCCGTGCTTGCTGTGTCCTCCCCAAGAGTGCAGATGGATATGCTTTTGTATGCAGCTTCACTGTCCCAAAGGATAGTCAAGGAAAGTCTGTGAGAGATGAGCAAGAAAAGATATTCCTGTGAGGGACAGTCACAGAGCAGTATCCTCCGTCACTGGAGATAGTCGTGCAGCAAGTGTTCACATGTTCTCTGTTTTCGTTCCACATCAGAAAATTGGCTCTGCGTAAACACCATCCCAGAGGAGGATGAGGACACAGGAGCTAATAAAGCAGCTTTTTTTCCCCTCCAATCCTGTTTTTAAGTGGAGGCAGAGTTAACATTTTTTTTGATAGATGGGGAATAGAGTCAGTTATTCACATAATATCATACTTACTTTCTAATTCACAGAAAGGAGGAACTGAAAAACTGGAGGTATGCTTAAAACACATATGTCTTGAGAGGAGGAGAGACCATTGTGCCAACAGCGTTCCTTCCGCCAATTCTGAGGAAGAGGAATAGTTTCTTCCTGTGCTCTATTCCAGGTAGTAAAGTCAGTAAAATCTCAGACAGTAAAAATCTCCTTGGTTTAGGCATTTAGAGAATGAGAATGGCAGGTTTCTCTCCCTTTGGGATAGTAGGTGAGAAAATTCCTAGAGTAACGCGTTTTGTTGTCAGTTTTGCAAGTGAACATGTTACTTACAAATTTTCCCTTAATACTTACTACAGATCTTTTTCAAAAAAGAAAAAAAAATATTTTCTAGTCCAGGATGAAGAGTATGTGACATTTTGTTAATACTTACTCCCAGAAAGTTGAACTGTTCACAGAAAACAGTAGAATAAATTCTCTAATAGGGGAAACACATCCTTTCTTGTTTGATCCCCCGTTTTTTGGGGGGCCGGGATTTGCTGAATAAACTACCTGGCACTTGATTTATAATATTATTATTGCTCTTAATTGCATACTGTCTAGACTTCTGGAATACAAAGCAAAATCCAAGAAATTCTGACTAATAATTAGATGGATAATGGCATGACTGCATGTCACAGGGGTCAGTGCCATCTTGCTTTGCTTGTGATTGCTCATCTCTGAATCTTTCTGGAACTTACTGCTTTATTCTTAGAATGCAATCTGTTTATGACAAGGTTTCTTTTTTTGTGTGTGTTTATTTTTAGAAAGCATGTAACCAAGTGGTCTTGGTCCCTAACAGAAGTCTTTAGTTCCAAAACAAGAAACATCATAACAGATTGCAGATATGATTTAAAGTCGTGTTTGACTAGTCCTAAATTACAAATCCAGTCCAGCATCTGTTCAGTTGATGTTAAATGAATTAGTTGAGTTTGGTTCGTGTCATAGAAAACAATCCTCGTGATTGAAGTGTTTTTTTGTTGGTCATATTAGTAGTGATGTCAGGCATCAGTTTGTGCATTGGAAATTGGCCTATGTTTATTCTGTAAAAGAGGTTCCTGACACTTGGCAGAGTAACAGGTCAGTAGAGAACAGAGATTGTTGATGTAATTAGTTTTTCAGGTGTTCACATTTTAAAATCATGATTTGTTAACTATTTAAGGTGTATTGTAAAATTGCTGCTGGACTGATGCAGCACTATTGTAGTTTTTTACTATGAGCAGCAAACAATGTGGCCGTCTTGTTTACACCACACTTGTGGTAGGTGATGTCTGCTTTTCTCTTGGGTGAGAACATTTTAGTTGTGACTGTGGAGAGTCTGAGGGTCTGATGTCATAGACCTGAATAAGTTCTGCTTTTTTATACTTTACCTTAAAAATATGCATGCTGATAATGTATTCATTGTTTTCTAAGATGCTTCATGCTGAAAATAGAGTAAGGCTCTCGGAGTGTCACGACGAAATAAAAACTGAACGATATTCTAAAAGAATGAAGTCAGCAGAAGGGACTTATGAGAAACTCCCCATGATGAAAACCAAGGTATTCAGGAGGAGGTGGATGCTGAGAGAACATCAAGTGATTGGGTACCAGCATATGCCTCAGATAATCAAGGGCAACATGAAATGCAGAAGCAAGAGAAAATGCTGACTGGTGTCTTGGGATCATCGAATGAAGTTCTCCCAGAAAATAATCCAGTGCTTAGTCAGCCAGTTGATTTAGAAACTGTGCAGAATGTAAATCCTCCGTTTGCATCAATAAATGACTCTAAAGTTCAAGAAGAGAAAGACCCTTTTATTACAAATAATGCCGGTGAAGATAATACTAAAAAAAGTAGTACATCATTATCAATAAATAGAAATGCATCAGATGAAGATTTTTTTACAAGCAAAGAATTTATAGGACCTATTTACAAACCTGCCAAAAGTAACAAACAGAATGAATCTCGCAGTTCCAATGAATGTAGAAGCAGTGGGGGAGATGAGAATGAATTAAATGAAAACAGACCTAAAAGAAAGGAGGCTAAGAAGGTGCAGGCTATTTCTACTACTGTTCCAGAAATAGATGATGAACTCGACCAGTTCTATAAAGAAATTCACCAGCTGGAAAGTGAAAATTTAGATACTAATCCTCAGGAAAAAGAAACTGAAATTTCTCAGGATCAACAGTCTCCATGTAACTGCAGTCAAAGCTCACAAGAGGATTGTCAACACGTATTGTTGGACAGCCCACAGCCATCGTATGAAAATGGACAGAGTTTTCTTGGTGAACAGAACAGTCAGAAAACAAGCAATGAGCAGCAGTTTGTTGTGGAAACAGATGGCTGGAAAACTGAAAATACCTCTAATGGCCAAGTAGATGCTAAGTATTGGAACTGCTCAGTGCCTGAATTCAGACCTGCTTGGCAGACTAGAGCATCTTTCACAGTACCTCAGGGACCTCTTCTTCCTAGATTCAACCCTCAGTCCCGTTTTCAGACACTTACGTCCCCACCACAAATCCCAAATGCTCTCCCTTTTCAGAATGGGGAACTTTCTTATGAAAATCGTCATAGAAATACTGATATCAGCAATCATGGTGCATTGCTTGATCCAGATACCAGCTATGCTAGTCATAGTGACATCCATACTACTCAGGTCTTCAGAAATGAAAATAATGACCAGAAGGGACTCCAAAATAATGGTTTCTGTGAAACCACGGAAGAGTGTTGGAAGGATCCAAAAGCTGACAATACAGAAGGAATGCACAGCTTTTCTTCCTTGCAGTTATCTGAAGAAAGATTTGGTTGTGCACAAAAATTTCTTCTAATCTTAAGAGGCTTACCTGGTTCAGGGAAATCTACACTTTCTCGGTAAGTAAAGACTTAAAGCTTGAAAAGTTTATTCAAATAAAAATTTTTAAGAATTTAGAAATATCTGTAAGCACTTAGCAAACTTTTTAGTTTGTAAATTAGGCTACTAAAATGCAGTAATTTATTATCTGCTGTCATTCATACTTAATGACTGCAAATGACAGTAAATATTAAAAGTATTTACTTGGGGATTTTGTCTCCTTTAGAGTATGATGAACAGGAACTGCTTTGTGTTAAATTTAAAATGTTGTGTATTCATTAAATTGCATAATCGTTTATTCTGAAGTTTTCAGGAACAGTAGTGTGTGATGGCCTGCCTTTTTTTTTTTTTTTTAAATTCTTAAATTCCTTCATTTAAAATAATCTTCCATCAAATCTTAACTGCATCAGTTTGATTGAACCAGAAGTACAATTTTATTCCGACGGAAAAATTTTCGTTTGAAGAACTGTGCTACTCTGATACTTGTTTTCAGTGTGTTGGTGAAACTGATCATAATCTCATTCCCTTTTTTTTCATAGTATGGTCTGTCAACTGCTCTGTTTATTTGTGAACACACAAGAAAAATATTATTTTTTTCTTAAAAATATACTTGTTGATGTCTGGCAGGGTTAAAAGCAGGTGCCATCTCCAACTTGGATTCTCACTTTGGGGTTTTTTGGCCTGATTTAAAAAGCACAAAAATTGACATAGATAGAGCACAGATACTACCAGTATTAATTTCTTGTGTAAAAAACCAAATTACTAAATCAGTATTTACTGGTTGAGTTTCATCCATAAACTACATCAGAAATGGGATGTCTTCTCTGGTTTCCTTCTGTTGTATGCTAGGAGTCTGAAATAGATCATGTTCTTACTTGTTTTTTGTATAAAGGAGTAACATTCTGTTTGTAGGCTTTTTCCTGATATTTAAAACAGCGTAATCTCCGTATCATAGCTAGAAGTCTCTAACAGATATCTTTTCTACATGTTTGAGTAATTTTAGTTATAATATTTTATAGTTACTGGTTACTGTGTTTTGCAAACCTGCACGTGCCATTATTGCAGTAATTCCTTTATTATATGAAAGCAACATAAAAAATTTTAAAAAAACTCTGTGGAAAAGATGCTGCCTCATTCAATGAAGGAATTGGATAATACTTAATGTAAAGATACTAGATATTTTCTTTTCCATGTTTGGTGTGCTAATTTGTCTCAGAATCTTTTTCCAAATATATGACTCATGTTTTCTGAAAAATTTTAAGTATCTTGAGATTTTTATGAACACATATTTGTGGTTTCTTTAATCTCTCACTAGTGAGATCAATTACCAGTTTTATTTAACAGATGGGAAAGTGGGTACTATGAAATCAAGGTCAAGAATAGTTACCAAATGTGAGTGCAGAATTTGAACTGTGTGGAACTTGTTTTTCAGTGTATTCAATTACATGCAGTTTCATATGTTCAATGGTTGTAATTGCTAATTCCCGTGAAATCATGTCTCAGGGTCTTGGATACCTTGGGGGAAAAAAGTCCCAGAATTAATGGCTGCCGATGGGGAAAATACTTGAATTATAAGTTAAGTCTTATTCTTAATAAAGTTGAACATGTTTTTCTGTGTAACATCATAAAATTTTTCAGTGTAGACTAGGACTATATCATCTGATGTCATAGTATCCACAGGTATCTTTGCAAGTGTGGCATCTTTAGTACCTGCAGACAAACCCATACCCTTTTCCTTAACATGACTGTTAAGGAGAAGCAGAAAGTTGACAATCATCTATGTGGATCAGCACTAGAGGGGAATGAGGTGCATCTTGCAAGTGGATTTCCCAAGTATGAAATGACAGCAGGGCCAGTAGTTAGACCTAGGAATCTTAAATTTCTGTTTGTGTTTTGTGCAAAGTAAGTGTGTTTTAAGTACAGACGCTTGTCATCCTGCTCACAAACTTCAGCCATGCATGTCTTGAATCTTCCACTAAGGTCTGTGTTTTGTTTTGACTCTTCCATTCTAAATAAGCAGTTGGAATCATAGGCATGAGGCTAGTGGAGATCAGCTAGTCCATCGTTCTACTTGGAGCAGGTCTGTCTTTGTCAGGCCTGATCTTGAAAAACACACAGAGATTCTATGATCTTGCCAAACTTTCTAGTGCAGTACAAACCTCCTACTAAGGAAGTTCTTCGTAATCTCCCACCTGAAATTCCCAAACCATAATTTGCATGTGTTCTGTGTTATAACGTGCTGTTCTGTGGTAGAATCTGGTTCATCATCTTTGCAGCTTCCTTTCTGGTAAGGGATAGGTTTATTCACTGTAATAGGCTGATATGAAATAGGCTGATATCAGGCCTTTTGCTGCCTCCACTACCAGACTAAAAAAAGTCCAGCTGCTCTTAACCTCTCCTTGTGGGTTATATGCCCTTAGCCATATTGGGAGCCATCTGTTTAGCCCTTTCATGTGTTTCAGAATGTCCTTTGAACTGGGAAGCCTCACCCTGGACACAGTATTTCAGAACTGACTGCACAAGATCAGGTAGAGTGTGGGTGATTTCTTCTCAGATGATCTACTGATCACATTTTCTTTACTAAAGCCCAGATTGGGGTTTGCTCCTCTTTTGACGAGAGCACACCATTTGCTTATCTTCAGTTTGATGTTCATTGTAATCCTCAGATCCTTTTTACCAGGGCTGCTCAACCACTTTCCCTCCTATGCTGGTACTTAGGTTTCTTTTTCATCAGTTGCAGAACTTCTCTTTTTCCCTTGTTGAGTTTAGTGATGTTTTGCTTAGCCCAGTTCTCAAGTTTCTCTGTGACCTTCTGGAGAGAAGCCTTGCTGATCAGTATGTTCAGCATCCCTGCTAATTTGGAGTCATCTGCAAGTTCTCTGCCTCATCACTGGTCTCGCTACCACGCACTTCTATACTCGGTTAGTGACAGGGAGATGATGTTGGAAGCACTGATGATTTCTGGGTATGCTGCATTCATCCTCATGGATAAAGGTATTGCTTCATCGTCTGGTGAGTAAAGAAAAAAATCTGATTTGTCTGTTGCAAAACCCATATGAACTCTTCCTGGTTACCTTCATTTCCTTAACATGTTTGGAAATGGATTTCAAGAGGATGCACTCCATTGTCCTTCCAGATCAGAGGTTGGGTGAGGTTGAGTAGCTGTTAGTTCCTTGGGTCTTTGTCTTTACTTGCCCTAAATATGAGCGTAACATCAGTGACTTCTGGGTCATCAGGGAACTCCCCTCATCTCACTGATGTATTTCCCATGTTCACCTGACCTAGACAATCCTAGCCTTCTGAAGCTCCTTCAGATTCCTGTTTCTTGACTACCTGTTTCCAGTTTTGTTTTGCTGTTCGTATCCAACCATAACTTTTGGTCTGTGCTTACTAGTGCCACATCTGCTTCTAAATTCTAAGCTGATTTCTCAGTTCCTTCTCCATCCTAGATTAATTTTGTCCATTTCAGCTAGTGGTATTATTTCACCCCCGGATGCATTATAACAATGTCTTCTCTGTGCTTCCCTCTTTGCCTTGTCACTATTTCCTAGCTCTGCTGCCAGTACTGAGTTGCTTGTTCCAGTGTTTATACCACCATCCTTCCCATGTCCTCCTATTTTAGGCCAATTTTGTTCCTTCTGTTCCTTCTCGGGTTGGGAGAAATGTGTTCTCGCAATGTAGTACAAGTCCTGAATCAACTTCCTGCCACTGCCAAGTTGGGTTTACTGCAGTGAGAATCTTTGTATTTTCTGTACAGAAATTTTCTGTGCACCTGACATTTGAAAGTTGTTTACATTGGGTGGATTTACAAAAAGGTTTTGCTGGACAAACGCATGTACTTTGTCAGATTCCACTTTGTCAATCCAAACTTCTCAGAGAAAAGCTGATGAAGACATGATAAAAATGCTGTATTTCTTCCTTGGTTTTGGAAATGACTGACCATTTAGTTAGAAACTTTTGAAAATAGTTTGGCCTGACAGATACCCAACAGCAGTATCTTTAGCTCAAGTAACAAAAGCGTACTACCATTAGAAGTAGATGATGATGGGATCTTACAATGCTGGGAAAAGTTACAGGAAAAGAGACTTGTATTTTTAGAATATTTTGCTACTCAACTTGGCAACAATTGCAATTTACCATTCCTTCATAAATATCTAAGCGTTCATTTGCATAAAAAGGAGTGTAATGAAGTAAAAAGAAAAAATATCGATGTAGTTTAAGAAGCGCATTTTTAATTAAATCCATGAATATATAAATATAGTTTTCTTTATCTAGGGCCATTCTTCCTGAGAGCAAAATCATCTGAAGGAAAGAGTTAAAAGTGTCAGTATTTATAGCTGACACAGTAATGTGCTGTTGTTTCTAATTATATATTTTTATAAACAGTGTTACAAGCAATGCTTTTAAAGTAGCAGTTACATAGTTTCAAAATCTGTAGTATTCCTAAGCTGTATTTAGTTATTGCCTATTTTTTTCCTCACCATGATATGTTAGCTGTTTTAAATAGGTGAATTATTAGATCTTGAGATAACTTCGTTGTTATAAAATCATCTGTCAAAGTAGGCTAACCAGGATGTAGATTTGGGGACTATTTTAGTTTGGAAGAAAAATTAAAGCAGGATTTGTGTGTGTGCATGCATGCACACACATGCACTGGAAAATGTGTATTGGTTTGCTGACCAATTAAAATAAACTTTTTAGTTTCAGCATGGGTTTGGTATGTCAGGCTAATAGCTTCTATCAGATCAGATAGCATGTCTGGAAGAAGTAGGTGAGCTACTTTAAATTCTAATAGCTGTTTTAATTTCAGTAGCCTACTCTGGTCAAAAGTGAGTGTTCAGTTGCAGTGAAGGTTTAGGGTAAAAAAGCTGAATTACAGCAGTTGGATAATATCCTATTCATTTCAGGCATGTGCACATGTTGATGCTTACTAATCTGTAATTTGACTCTCATTAGAAATACATTTCTCTTTTTTTCTTCCTCCATCTCTCAGAAGTGGAATATCATATCTTTGTGGGTTTAAATAGTAATGATGCTTTCTTTGTATAGATATGCTTTTTGTTCTTTCTGTTTGCTAGTTCGTGAGCCTGGGATGAATTGTACTTCCAAATATGTGTTAGAAATATGTGAGTTATTCCATATGATGTCAACAAGTAGGTTTGTGTTTTGAATTTTACAAGTTTAAACGCTATGAATTCTGAAAGAGGTAACTGTCAGGCTTTGAAAGTGTTTTGGTTTACGATTTAGTTTCACACTTCAGAAACAGGTTACATTCATTACTGTAATAATTGAAATTTTAGTTCATAAACTTATTACTTTAATAAGTAATGGTAGCTTGTGTGTTGAGTATAGTATATGGTTTCTATTACTCTGGCCTGTTTGGTAGTCACTTTGCTTTGTCAAATTCTCTGGTTTTAGGGTTATTGCAAACATAGTTTACTGCATTAAATCTGTTATATCAGTTATACAGGTTCATTAATAATTTGGTGTATTCTGAACTTCAAGGAGTACTAACAAAATAGTTCAAGAATAAACTTTATTGATGAGTTTGCAAGATTTCTTAAACCCTTGTCATTGTATCTCTTTATTGGTACTAATGGTGCTTGGAATGTACAACAAAAGAATTTGAGTAGATGAGTTATTCTCCAGAACACAGAGCAAACAGAGTCAGTTCTTAGGAATAAAAATGAAAATTAATCTCCCATTACTGTTGATTCATGAGTTCATATATGCTCCTGTAGAAACTGAATGGTCAGGCCTGTAGGAGCTGTAGGGATGTGTTCATCTCCTCAGCTAGTAGAAGAATCCCAGGTGTTATTTGCTGTCTTTTTTTTTAATTAAGGCAGATGGTTCTATGAGATGTGTGTATATTCAGTCAACACACAAAAAGCAAGTGTGGAAGATGGATCCAGTTTTTCTAGCATTGGTAAATGTAGCATACTGGAAATAGGGAAATCAGGCCAAGTGTGAAATCATGGCCATGTAACTTAATGAATATAAATTCCTGTTAACTGTTTTATATTAAAGTGGAAAAGATACAAAAATTGCTGGTGTGTGTGGTGTATGATTTACTGGTGCCATTTGTTCTACTTGGACCAAAAACAGGTGATGAATCCTTCTGCACTCTTCTAAATCAATGTAATACACATTCATTAAAAGATCTAGGCTCTAACCAAAAATAATTAATTGATCACTGTTCAAAAGAGTGTCTGTACTTTGGTGTGTCATGCTCTACTTTCTCAGTTAGGGTTGCTGTTTGTGGTGAATAATCTTAATACTTTGGAAAAGGGAGAAAGAACAAGGAGGAAAAAAGGGTTTGTGTGAAATTTTGATCATGTTACTTGACAGTGCGCCATTAGTAGTTTCTTCTGGTCCTTAGTAATCTGAATTTTGTTGTACATATCTCTGTATCTTAAAAGCAAAAATAACCAACAGCATATTTGTGGGACAATAAACATGTAGGGATGTAAGCTAATATTTAATACAGCATCCCAGTTGTTATATTGTGATTCATAATAGATCTGTTGTTGGTGACAGGTGGCAAAACATAGCAAATTCCTTGTGTCAGACTGACACTGAAGTAGCTCTTGCTGCACAGATATATAGGAAAGCATGGTAACTTAGAACTGACATATATATGGGATGTTTGGGATCTGACCAGTTCTTTTCTGTTCTTACCATCTCAGCAGTAGTGCAATCCCACATATTGCTAGGGCAGTTTGGTTTTAGTAGGCTGTGAGTACATTGTCTACTTCTGAGATTGAATAGTTGCTTGAATTTCCATAGGACAGTGATATCTGAGTGTTGCAGTGGGCTACAAATGCTCTGTGATACTAACTGGCTGTTTTCTATTTTCAGATTGAAATAGTCAAGGATGTTTTTTAATTACACTTTTCCTATAGGTCAGACTTTAAGAGAACTGTACTGTTGTATCAGTTATATGATGTTTTCCTTTAAACACCAATTTCCAAGGACTTTCTGAAATGAAGTTTACAGTTGGCAGAATGGGGATTGCGCATTTGACAGGTTCTGATGTTATTGATCAAGCAGCAGTTAATTATTTCCTGTAACTTTACTATAATCATTTTTTCATGACTCGCAGGTATTCGCTGGCATGCCTGGCAGTGTTTAGGATGAACTTTAGTTAAATCCAAAAATCAGCTTTATGATGCTTTTAGAAGGTTTGACTGTGGCATTTGATGACACTGCAAATGCAGAATTCTTGAAAAGCTTTATGGATTTTTTTCTAGTATTCCTACATCAACCATTGCAATAGCTTCTGTAATAAATAAATATCAGGAATGCAAATTTCACAATACAGAGTAAAAATAAACATGTAAACAGTGGATATTGCAACTGTGTCCCCCTGAATTTCCCTTTTTTACCCTCATTGACTTCCCCACCGTGTCTTTTATTGTTTGATAAAGTATACTTAAATTTCTCCTGTAATCTTTAATGTTAGCTGTGCAAGAAGCAGAATGTAGTGTAACTTACCCAACCCACAAATGAAGTAAACTAGCCAGTGAAATATCTATGATGCTTGGAAATGTCAGGCCTGAAGACTGGGTAAATGTGAAATTTGCTTTGCAGTCTTTCACATTTTTATTTTTATGAATTCTAATTTGAATCTCTGCATTTGATCCTTTTGTTTACAAATTTGTTTTGGTTTGTCCCTCCCCCCCCCGAAGTCTTGTGCAAGATTATCAGATTTTGCAAAATTGGTCTCTATGTTCAGAAGTCACATGGAATGGCATTGCCTTAAGGAAAACAATCTAAAACACTAATCAAGTAGTTTTTCTCCTGAATGGAATTAATTCATGCAGGGATAGTAAAATGCACGGCTTTCCTATCACCCTGTTAACCCTGTGAGTGATAGAGAAAAGCAGTATAATTCCCTGATAGGAGTTTTTCATATCTCCGTTTCTGTCTTAAATTTCTTGTCATCTATGAGACTGAAACTGCAGTTACCAGACGAGGTAACCCATGCAGCAGCTTACTGCTGCTCAGCCAGGGGACATCTCCATTGGTAGTTATTAATTTCTGGTGTATCACCTTTTGGTGCCTTTTCTAAAATAGTCTCAACTGCTAAAGCTTCAGAAAAGTAACCTGGGGTTGGGAGGATGTGTCGGTGGGGGGAAAGTATTGCTTTCTTCTGTCTTGTGAATTCCAGTGGATTAATGTTGCAGTGAGTGCCAGAGTTGATGAGAAAATAGGAACAAATAAGACTATGTTGTCAGGATTAGATGAGAGGACTCAGAACTGGAATAGGATATAGGATCTTGAAGGAATATGGACACTCTTCTGTAATCTTGACTTACTAGGATGGTCTTGAAATTAATTTTGATCTTCTATGTTTTCCTGAAAACAGGAAAATAGCTGTAAACGTTAGTAGTTTTATCTTTCTGTTCTTGTTCTACCCACATCCTATGTGCAAGCAGCATAGACAAGGGTCAGAAGGGTTTAAGGTCTTGAAAAAGGATTTAAACATCCAGTTCATTTTTCAACTGCATCTGGAGGCTTCATGTTCAGATTGGTTTCTAGACATACTTCCAAGTGAGAATTGAGATGGAAAATGTTAGTAAATATTTTCAGTTATTATGAGGTACTTAGAACTTACAGCAGTAAAGCTATAAATTAGATAGATCTAATCAGAAAACCTCTTGGGGGTGGAGAAGAAACACCAGCTACAGAAGTAGTAGAGAAGGGGAAAATATATTGCTTTAATTTGGATTAGAATTATTGGTAATACATGAGTGTACTTTTATAAATCTGTTTGAAGTTTGCAAGAGGTTCAGAAGTAGGACACAGTTTAATCTATTTTAGCTATTTTCGTTTTTATGTGTCTTCTTTTAATCTATATGAAAATTTAAAGTTTATATATATATTTTATATATATATATGTCTATCTTTTGTGTTTTCCTTTGTTTAACAGCATTCTGCTTGGTCAGAGTTGTGATGGCATTGTACTCAGCACCGATGATTATTTCCGTCAGCAGCATGGATACACATATAATGCTGCTCAGCTTGGTGATGCCCATGACTGGAACCGGAAGAGAGGTTTGAATGCATAAGGGGAATCCTATTAAACTTATGCTATATTGAGAAAATAGTGAAGCATAACATGGGTGTGTGTTAAGAGTCTGTGTGAAAAGGAGTATATATATTTTAGCATAGTGTATATAGAAATATGCATTTAAAGTATTCTTTATTCTTTAATTCATGTACATATATACATTAAATTTTGAACTTCTACAAGTTTCAGAGATAAAAATAGAAAAATTTGTTTCTTTGGGCTATGCCCTGCTTATTTGTTCCATCTGATAGCAGTATCTTGATAGCAGAATTCAAACTTTTTAATGCTGGCAACAGCAGATGTCATGGTGTAATACCAACAACTGTGAAGAAAACTAACTATCCAAGCCAAAAAGAGCAGAGCAGAGGATTCTGGGTTTTTCCATTATTTTTACTGATCTGAGTTTCATCCAAAATTTATGGAAGTTTTTCTGGGCACGACTTTATTTTTCTTGTGTAGATTAACAGTTTTAATAAGTCATCTTTCTTAATACGTAGCAGTGTCCAAAGCTTGAGTTTTGTTGGTAAAGAAGTAGATACTTGAGGTAAGAAGGATTGTAGACAGATTCTTGCTCTTTCTGTAGCAGTTTTCTAAGAATCTCGTTGTCTGGTCTTCTCCAAGGAGTATAAACTTAACAAGTCCATGCAGATTGCTCTGTGCTGCAGTGTCTCAAGCAGAAGTATGAGGAAAAAAAATAGTTACCAGTGAGACCCTTTAGGAAAAAAAAATTGATTTCTTTTAGATGAACAGAGTTTCAAACTCTCAAATGTTTACAAGACAGTGAAATACATATTTTGATACTAAAACACATATGCATTTAATATAATCATTGTAAGGGCAAGTGCACAAATACTAGGAAATACTGGAATTAATTTGCCACTGCAACTTTAATTCTGAAATTAGCATCAGTTAGGGTTTTAGGCCCTTCAGGTTCACTTTTGTGGCTTTGTGAAGTTTCTTCTATTTCAGTTCGTCCTGCCACTTCTACTGAAATTCCAGCTGCTTTTGATATGTTTTTAGCATTGTTGACTTGATAGACCATAGAATCATAGAATGGCATGGATTGGAAAGGACCTTTAAGACTATCTAGTTCCAACTCCTCTGCTATGGGATACCTTTCACTAGGTCTGGTTGCTTCATCCAAGCTGGTCTTAAAGACTTCCAAGGATGGGGCATCCACAGCTTCTCTGGGCAACTGTTCCAGTGCCTCACAACTCTCACAATAAAGATTTTTTTCCTAATACCTCATCTAAACTTACTCTCTTTTAGTTTGAAGCCATTCCCCCTTGTCCTGTCAGTACATGCTCTTGTAAAAAGTCCCTCTATACCTCTCTTGTATGCTCCCTTCAGGTACTGGAAGGTCACAGTTAGGTCACCCTGAAGCCTTCTCTTTTCTGGGCTGAACAATCCCAATTCTCTCAGCCTTTCCTCATAGGAGAGGTTGCTCCATGCCTCACATTGTCCTTGTGGCCCTGCTCTGTACTTGCTCCCACAGGTTGATGTCCTGTGCTGGGGATCCCAGAGCTGGATGCAGTCACCAAGGTGAGGTCTCAGCAGAGCGGAGTAAAGGAGCAGAATCACCTCCCTTGGCCTGCTGACCATGCTTCTTTTCATGCAGCCCTGGATACAATTGGCTTCCTGGGCTGCAAATACTCGTTGCTGGCTCACATCCAGCCTCTCATCCACCAGCACCCCCAAGTGTTTCTCAGCAGGGTTGCTCTCAATCCCTTCATCCCTGAGCCTGTATTGATATTAGGGCTTGCCCTGACCCAGGTGCAGCACCTTGCACTTGGTCTTGTGAAATCACATGAGATTCCCATGGGCCCGCTTCTTGAGCTTGTCCTCTGGATAGCATCCTGTCCTTCAGGTTCTTGCTTCTACTTGTCATTCCTGTCTGTACCTTTTATTCCTTCTCTTAGAACAGTGTGTGTCAGAGTAGGTTAGTGAAAAAAACATCTGGAGTAGTTTAGATCTTTAGATGTAGTGGTTTATTAATTTGCACTATTTTTCATTGCAGCAAAGCAAGCAATGGAGCAGGGAAGATCTCCAGTTATAATAGACAACACTAATACTCAAGCCTGGGAAATGAAACCGTACGTGGAAGTGGTAAGTTTTGTTGCATGATTATGTCATTCATTACAATTTTCCAAACTTAGCTTCACATGTGATAAGTTGGTGTGTTTTGTCCAGAAACATTTTCCTTGCTCAGATTTCTAAAGAGAGAGACTACTTATTGATAACAATTACTAATTGGTATGGCAATGGTTTGGATCAGTTTAAGGATTGACTTGATCTAATTTACTTAGCCTGGAACAAAAGCTAAGGTGGGTTGGGGGTAAGTGAAACTGAGCATGCTACCACTGCAGAGTTAGCTACATCTGTTTATTATACTTGTCTATTAATTTTTTCTTACGTTTTATGTAATAAAGATATACATATCACACATGTTTCTTCATTTGCTGCAGGCTCTAGAGAAAGGTTACAGAGTGGAATTCCATGAACCAGATACTTGGTGGAAGTTTGATCCTGAAGAATTAGAAAAGTAAGGTTTCTCTTACAAAAATCATGGTACTTTATATATGGAGATAGGCAGATAAATGTGCATGCATAAATATATATACAGTAAGTTATATTTTATTCAATGTATTATTAACTACTAGTAGTATGAAATGTATTTTATTAAATAGGCATTTTGAGATATACCTTTAAATGGAAGTTTTATGGATAAACAAGCAGACAAATAAATACTGGCCCTGTCTTGTTGGCCCGAAAAATCAGTATTAAAATTTTATTGGACATGTGTAGAAAAATGAATGACCCCTGTAAGAATCACTGATATTATAATGAATAATTATTCTGGTAAATTTGTTGCTACAGAATGCTGATGGCAAGAAATAAGTAAGAGACAAAAAGAAATTCCACATTTGGCAATGAGTGCATCAGTATAGTACTTAGGTTTGTCTACTTTTACAGGTGTCTCAGTGTTAAAGGACAACAGTTTATTACTAATTACTAAAAGTTAAAAAGAGAGCTCATATTTTATATTATTCTATTGCAAGCTTTTGTGGAATTGTTCCTAGTGTTCAGAGGATCTGACTTAGAGTGCTGTTGGACATAGGTCGTTGAACTACTGGGTTGTGAGACTGCTTAGGAAACTAGTTGTTATTCCTAGTTAATAACATGGATCTGCTTTAGAAATCTATGAGGTATCAGTCTAACTTAGGGATATTTCTTTGAAATGTAGTGTAATATTTTCACAGTTTATGACATGAGTTCTCTCACTGATTGTCATTTTATATGTGCCCATCTGACTGCTTAGAGTTGTTTCAGCTTTGTAAGTAGCCCCTACACTGCACAAAGTATGTTGTACAGTGCTTACCTTACGGACTGACTTGGACTTTATCATGTTTACAAATCTTTTAAAGTTTTCACCTTCTGCTCCTAAGCTACCCCTAGCTTTTTTTTTTACAGATGAAATGAATTCTAGTAAGTTTTTCTGGTTTGGGGTACAGCACAACCAAGTTAGGAGGGTTAATAATCAGACACTTTGTAAGATAATTCAGCATGAAATTTCCATTATGTGAGACAGGCTCAGTTTCCAGGAAAATTCATGTTTCCATGTGGTCTTAACAGGCAAAAGGATAAACAGATGTGTAGTTACTGTTGAATTGTATTGTTTAGTCATTAGTTGTAGGAGTAAAGTTTATGTCTTTCACAAAACCAAAGAATTACTTGAACTGTGAAGTGCAGTTACCAGTTTTTAGAAGGTTCCTAGAAATGTTTTAGCAGTTCTACTTGCAATAAATATTTGAATAGATGACCAGTGTCTGGAAACTTTATTTTTGTGAGTTTAAGAAAGGTGGTGATGTAAATTTTCGTTTTGTTTTTTAATTGCTTCAGGAGAGGGCTCCTTCCAGTTTTGTATCATAAGCAGACTTGCTGAGGGTAGTGTAGAAACATTTCATAGTGACAGAACTTTGCTTTTATCAATAGGTTTTGTGCTGCTCTAATCAAAACCAACTTCCATATTATAACTATCTATTAGGAGCTTTTGCAGGTATGTCTGTGTTGGTTCAGGATAGATGGCTTTGTGCTCTTTCAGCATAGCCAAGCTGCAAAAGGATGAGTGAAGATGTGCCTGAAGAGGAGATCACAGTATTAAATGACACTATACAGCAAATTTATTTCCTTTTTTCAATTAGTTTCTATGCTTAATGCAATTTTGCTGTTCATGATTCTGTTATCCTACCTTATTCTTTATTAGGCCTTTCTTTTATTGTCCTGCCTTTCCTTATGAGGAAAAGTACTTACTCATCTATGATGTAATTATACACAAATCCATTCAATTGTGGATGAGTGTGCACTCTATTCCCAGAGCACTTGAGCTGTAATTTTCTCCTAGGAGTATTAAAAGATAGGGAAAATATTGAGTAACTTTCTGCTTCCACCACTTGGCATAAAAGGACTTAAGAGTTCCTCTTCTCATATTTTGTCTGTCATGAGTGTAAAGTGCTTTATAGTATCCACGTTTTTCTAGGGGATTGGGTTTTTTCTCTACCACTAACCTATTTCATATTTGTGAATAAAATCAAAACTGTTAAGGCTTGAACTGATAAGTTCAACATGCAACTGCTCCTGGACCGCTTTAGCACAGTGTAGAAATTAGAAGCATGTAAACAAAAAGCCACAAATGATTGTCAGTCTAGCTTCTGATGTTGTCTCAGGGAAGAGCTTCTGTGAGAGAAATATTCTACTTAAGCATTTTCTTCACAGAAAGAAAGCTGATAAAATGCACCTTAAGAAGCCTGCAGTATTCTTTGAAACCTCATCAACTTGATACTTACTTCTTTGTTGTAATAATACACACAAACTCACGGAGGGGCTGGGTGGTGAGGAAGTCAGTCTTTCAAAATACTTCTGTATGGAGTATCCTCTTTCCAATATAACCTGTTTGTTCCCAGTATTGATTTCCCCTCTACACAACTGAGCAATGTGGTAAGGCCCATGCTTCTTCTGTCCCTGGCTGAGAGCACAAAGATGCAGAAATACATTCCCTGTTGGTTTTAATGTGGAAATAATTCAGATTGGACAAGGTTTCTTGATGAGAAAATATTCTCATGTATTGATGAGAAAATATTCTATCATTAAGTCTAGAAACCACGTAGTTGCATATTTTTTATGCTAGTTTGAACACTGCTCTCATAAGGATTAGTCTATGATATTATTCATCCCTTTACTCATTAGCTAGTATACCATGTAAAATCTGATGAATGAATAGAAAGCAAAGTGCTTCTGGGTACCTTATATACATAGTTGTATAACTATATATTGTGTAGTTACAGTTGTATAACATCACATTTCTGTATGAAAAAGAATTAGGGTATTGTTTACTGTTACTTAGTATATGCAGTGGAAAATTGTTAAACCTTAACACAAGTTGAATACCTAGAGAATGAGGTTACAGTATAATAAAAGTATAAATATGAAAAGCAAGAAGAAAAATATTAAGAATTTAGAGGTTTTTTCTTAAAGACTGTAAACATATAGCTACAAACATGTATAACTATATTTATACTGTATATCTAACTGTAAAAATACCAGACAATTAATTTAAATTTTTATTTTTATAGGAGGAATAAACATGGGGTCACTCGTGAGAAGATTGCTCAGATGTTGGAACGATACGAATATCAAATATCTATACCTATTGTCATGAATTCAGTGGTACCTCCCCACAAAAACACTCAAAGACCACCTCTGCAGCGAAGACATAGGTGGGGAGACAATACAGACTCGTGGAATTATTTCAGTGTTTTCCAGTAGCCAATAACACAGTTTCAGTCAGTTAATAAGCATCTGTTCCTTGCCCTTTTAAAACACATCATCACTTCCAATAAAGTAGTGGATCTTCTGTGTTTTAAATAGGCCTATTTCAAGACCATTTTCTTCTGGAGGTTGTTCTTTTTAACGGACTTGCATGTAAATAGAATTGTACATTTAATGTTTTTTAAAATATATTTATTCAAGTTGTAAGACCTTTGATTTTAGTAAAAATTTTAATATACAGTATGACATATAGCAGAGTCTTCATAAATCTAAGACGATGTTGTCATATATCAGGTAACTGTTGAGCAGTTTTTTTTAAAGAAGGGATCATATTAGAGGTCTTGTAAAAGATAATTAAAGCCTTGGAAGAAGAGGTTATTGATGTAATAATCCATTTTAATGATTGTCGTTTAGTCTCCTTACTTTTTTGGAGATTTTTTTGAAAACAGGTATGTGCTGGATTGTCCTTTAGTTCTGTTTGACATATATTGCCAACTGGAAAAACTTAGGCATGGATTTTCTGGTTTCAGAGGTTTGATTTTTTGGGTTGGTGGTTTTTTTTCTTTTTTTTCTTTTTTTTCTTTTTTTTTTTTTTTTTTTTTTTTTTTTTTTTTTTTTGTGGTCGGAGAAGCTCCTGTGGTAACTGCAGCAATGTTCTGCCAGTACAGTATTCACCAACCTTAAACTATGCAACCTGAATTATTTTTTTATTTGTTATTGTTGGTAGTATATAACTATGATGGTAGCTGCACACTACCGTTTTCTTTTTTTTTGTGCTGACTAAAAAGAAAAATAAAACCTTAGTTTTATCGCTAAACCCCAAAATTTCACAGCTGTGTCTTTCTAACTAAGTTGATTTGTTTCATTTGTGATAAAAATGAAATATAAAAGCATTAGGTTGTCAAACCCCAGACCAGTTGGGATGCATTAATTCAATATAAATACTGGATATAACTGTAAAACCATCTTGCGTTCCTAATTTTGGCACAGTGATTGTAATCTGTTTAGCACATAACAAAGAATGAGCCAGTGTGGAGAGTGACTAATTTACTGCCCTTTTTCTCTTAAAAATGATGAATTTGTAAGTGTCTGCTTTTGCTTGGTTTTGAACAGCTTGCTGTATTAATAAAATATATTTGTGTTCAGTGTTGTTGAAGTAGTCCAATGCAACAGTTTGTATTATTTTCAAGCTTGTAGGATTTTATACAGATAAGCATTATTACTAACCTGCTAGCTGAAATAACCTATCTTCAGGTCTAACTACATTTGATTTCCTTATACACTGAATGAGTAAATGTTGACAAGGAGATTTTTGTCAAGAACATGAGAACATATCTAAGAGAATTTTGATGGTTATCTGTTACTAAGTTGGTGTCATAGTCATCAGAATTTTGCAAAATCCAAAGTCAGAATAATTTTTTAAAATTGTAAACAATTTTTGAATAGACCCTAAAAATTACTTCCTTATTAAAGTTTGAATATCATCAAAGTTGAAAATCCAGGTGTATAATGAAGTATCATAGGATCATAGAATTAACTGGGTTGGAAGAGACCTCTGAGATCATCAAGTCCAACCCTTGATCCAACCCCACTATGATTACTAGGTCATGGCACTCAGGGCCACATCCAGCCTCATCTTAAAAACCTCCAGGGACGGTGAATCCACCACCTCTCTGGGCAGGCCATTCCAATGCCTGATCACTCGTTCTGTAAAGAACTTCTTTCTAATATCCAACCTAAACCTCCGCTGGCAGAGCTTAAGCCCGTGCCCTCTTGTCCTATCTTTCTGTAGTTTTCTACGCCTATTGTTCAAATATGAATTGATGTCTTATTTATTTGAAAAAAAAATTTAAAATATTTCAGTAGTGCATGTTAATATATTGAATTATGTGTATATGTAGAGAAGAGGCTCTCCAACTATATTGTTTCCCTCACTGTCTGTTATTCAAATCAATTATCTTTCTGTATTTTAGTTTTCATGGTTATCTTTCTCTGTGTCTCAAAAGAATTGTAGAAGTTATTGTAAATGCTCAGTAATACTTTATCCCAAAGCTTTTATATTTATGAAAATATATTTCAAGTGGAAGGGAGATAAAAAAAGTTTTAGAAAGACTCACTCTATTTTACTGTAAGCTATAAAATTTATTGAGGCTTTATGTAATATTCACACTGTGCTAAGGTATGGCAAAAAAAGAGCTTCCTATTGAAGATTGATGTTAAAATATCTTTTGGCACCTTTTGTCTTCAGGTTTTAAGAGACATTGGGTGATTTCTAGTGATATTTAATTATTTAAATAGCTATTAATTGGTAGTATTTTAAAACAGTTCAGCATTTCTTGTGTTACCTTTTTAATTATTGGTGGGTGAGGAGTGTTTTTGATGTACAGAGCTTGCTGATCAATAATAGGCCTGCATTTTGCAAAGGACACTTAAGAAAGGGAAGCTCTGCAATTTGTTTCTGTCTCAGACATTTCTTGTAAATACCTCCATCTATACAGCTGAATTCCAAGGTAAGTGCAATCACATGGTAGGTGAAAACACAGTGGAATTACTGTCAGTGTAACACATTTTTATTTCATGATATATTTAATATTTTATGAGGGTGGGACAGTCACAGACATACATATATCTCAGAAGTTGATTTTATGCTCCAGTGTTTATATGTAAAAACAATAAAAATTATGTCAAATACATGCCACAGGTATTGAATTTCTCATGCTATCTCGAAACCAAGGAAAATTAGAGGAAAACTAGTTATTTTCAAAACATATATGCAAGAAATGTAAGAACTCACTGCTCAGCTAGACAGCTAGATCTAAAAATTCTTACTGTCTGCTGTAGTTTTTATACAATACATATATTGATGATTATAATGTACCTATAATGAAGGTTTCCTGTTATACATCTTTAGTAGGTTGCTAGTTCACCGTATTTTGTGAAATAGTAGTGTTGGATTGGGTTTTTTTAAAATTTAACTAATGCATAGAGCCTGGCTATGTCTGGGATAAAGTTAGTTCTCTTCAGAGTAGCTGGTCTGGGACTGTGTTTTGGATTTGTGCTGGAAACAGTGTTGATAATACAGCAGTGTTTTTGTTATCGTTGAGAGGTGCTTACACAGTGTCAAGGCCGTTCTGCCTCCCACCTCACCCCACCGAGTGGCCTGGAAGAGCACATGGAGTTGGGAGGGGACACAGCTGGGACAGCTGACCCCAGCTGACCAAAGGGATAGCCCATACTATGTGGTGTCATGCCCAGTATATAAAACCAGGGGAAGAAGGAGGAAGGGAGGTGGAGGGGATGTTCACAGTGATGCCGTTTGTCTTCCCAAGTAACGGTTAATGCCTGACGGAGCCTGGCTTTCCTCGGAGATGGCTGAACACCTGCCTGCCTGTGGGAAGCGGTGAATGAATTACTGGTTTTGCTTTGCTTACGCGCATGGCTCTTGCTTTACCTGTTAAACTGTGTTTATCTCAACCTGTGAGTTTTCTCACTTTTATCCTTCTGATTCTCTCCTTCATCTCGTCAGGAGGGAGTGAGCGAGTGGCTGTGTGGGGCTGAGTTGATAGCTGGGATAAACTGTGACAACCTAGTGTAACACTTCTGGTTTTTAACATGTGATGGTAAATGATCTCCTGTGAGGAATTCTGTCTTCTGTTCTTGTAGCCATGTCCTCTTTAGGTTCATTTTAATCTAGTTGGCCATGCTTCATAATTTTTTTAAGCTTTTTGTCTTAAAACAAGAAAGCCAGGGTTTTGTCTCTTGTCATCTATTTCCTGAAACCTTTTGCAGACGTGGTTGTTTCTCTGCTAACAGATAACTGAAAACGAGGCTTTGGCTAGCTAAGATGGAACCCATAACATTTATATTTAATTGTTTTGTGTACATCTTCCCTGTTGTAATTTAGACTGTGTTGGTATTTTCTTCTTTGAGCTGACCAGTAAGATTCATTCTCAGTGAATTAAAAAAAAAAAAAAAAAAAAAGGTTTCTTTTCACCTTCATGTGTGACGTGTAGTTTTAACTGCTGCTTCCTCCTAGCAGTCAGGTTTTCTAGAAGAAATACTTTGCTCTGTGCTAGTACCTCATGGAGATGAGGTGACTAGGTATACGTTGAGAATTCAGGGTATTCCATACAAAAGAACAGATGCATATATTACAATCCCCTGTAAAAAGCAGCAAGAAAACATAGTGCTGAAATTAAATTGAAAGCAAGTACTTGATTGAGTGATCAGGTGTTTCTCATGGATCAGATGTGGAAATATTTCACTTAATTGTTTCTAGAGTGGCACTTGTCTTATTTCAATGTTTCATGTTCTCATCCTTTTCAAATAAAAGCAAGAGCAGAGAGCAAAGCTCTTTATTAGTAATTTCCCAGGTGAAATCCTTTTCCCAGGCGAAATACTTTTACATCAGTAAATTTGGAGGGGGGGGGTGTCCTCTTTTCATAGATTAATTGCTTGAAATCAGCTGTAAATCTGCTTATTTTGAGTTTGTAGAAAAATGTGTGAAAACGTAACTGGTCTTATTTTGAAGATAAAGTAGTAAGAGGTTGTTAAGGTCTGATCATCTCAAATTTGTCATAATTTATTTCTGTAGTAATGGAGAGGCAACAAAGGGTGGTTTTATCTTGAGATGGGCTATCAGTGTAATTCTAAAGGATAATAAAAGTATTGTGTCTGGAATTGGTCTTTGCAGTTTCTTTTTATCTTTTAGTGCTGCTACTTTATTTCTCAGGTAGGCAGGTAGTCCTTGACCATATCATTTGTATCTTATTGATCTATAGTGCTATTGTAACAATACCACGTTGTGTCAAGCCAGAATATATTGTATCCATGAAGTAAATCTTTTTCAGTTGTACTTGCTGTCTTTTTAGTGATGTTAAATGTGGTGGAGTTTTTTCGGTCTGGTAATGGAATTTAACTTTTTTTTTGAAACGTGATTGCATGTTTTCTAACTACTGATTTTTATAAGGCTGAATTCTTTAGTGAGTGTTGTTTAATCTCTTCCTAAGTTGCTAACAGACTTAAGAAGTGCTGCCTGAGTTGACTGAATAAATATTTCCTTATTTCTAAAGGGCTTATTGTATCATGTACAAATCAGTCTTAGTCATGGGCCCATAATGCTGTTTGGCTGTTATTTTATTCATGATACTTTAAATCTTTTTTTTTTTCTTTATTCATTAGCCATAGGGTTTGGTAACCTACACTATAAGTTACAATAGTCTATAAGAAGTTATTGGACAGCTTATCCCCCATCTTACTCTTAACCATTAATAGTTTCTGAAGGCTCATGAATCCAACTTAAGGGTGGATTGTCAGTATTACTTTTCCTCCATTTAGCATTTTTCCTGATTGCTTGTAAGATGAATACACTGCTTTACAGGAACTTTGACAACAAAAGTATAGACATCAGATCTTTTACCTGAAGCAAGCGAGGGAAACGTGTTTGAGCATCATTTGTGGCTCTTTGCCTCTGGTACATGGGCTAAATATTCAGTGAATATTTAGCATTAGCATTCTTCTTCACTTTATGAAGACTGTGCTTATGGCTGTGCAGCAAAAATTCGTTATATATAGGATTATGAATGGAATTCTGTGTATGTAATATGTAGAAGTCAGAGCATTTATTTTTCATTCTGTTACTGCTTTGTTCCTGCAGTCTAGACTGAATTCTTGGTTCTAATAGTTAACTTAGATGCCCTTTTTGGTCCTAGGTCTAGGTCCTGGGAGAGAGGATTTTGTGAGTAAAGTTAGCTAACTGTGTTTTAAGTTCTACTGCTCTGCAGGGAGGTGAGCTGTAAAGAGATGAAGTGAGTTTGTCCTTGTCTGATTAGTTTGTGGTACCTTTATTGAGTATGTCAGACTTTGAGCTCACTGGTACAAGTAAAATGGGACATACTGAAGTGAGTTAAATGGAGGATGGCCAGGGCCTGGAGCACCTGATATACAAGGAGAAGCCAGGAGAAATGTATTCTTCAGTCTTAAGAAGAGAAGGCTGTGATTAAGGCAGATTAATACTGTTGTCACCTATTTAAGGGGAGAGTACAAAGAT
Source organism: Myiozetetes cayanensis (assembly GCF_022539395.1). Classification (NCBI taxonomy): domain Eukaryota; kingdom Metazoa; phylum Chordata; class Aves; order Passeriformes; family Tyrannidae; genus Myiozetetes; species Myiozetetes cayanensis. The sequence continues at coordinate 48,028,066 of NW_026087742.1, read as the reverse complement.
GGAGCCAGGCTCCTTTTAGGTGAAAAGCAAAGGTTGGAGGTTGCAACATGGAAAATTCACACTGGATACTAGGTTGTGTAATTTCCATCCTGGGAGTATTCAAAACTTGTCAGGGCAAGGCACTGAGCAATGAGATCTCAGTATTGCCTTGAGCAGAGTTTGGATCTCCAGAGGCCCTTTCTGACATAAATTACTTAATTATAAAGGATGTTGTGAGAGCAGTGCCCACAGTATCAGCGAGTTAGCTTTTACTTATCAGAGAAGACTTTTAAATCACTAACAGAAGTGCTGCCTGGTTTCAGGATGTTGGATGCAGGCTGTGATGCTGTTCTCAGATGGCCACTGAGTTTCTGACTTTAACTGTAGCAGCAAAAATGGCTGAACTGTTTATTCTGGTTATGTTGTTTCCTAGCTGTGTGGGCAGAGTTGCTTGCAGATTCCTGATAACACCTTTAGCTGCTCCTCTTTTTTCCCCCTCTGGGCAGTGTCAATGGTTGCTTGTCTTGTTAGCTGTATTGTCTTTCCAGACTTAGAAAATATTAGCACATATTAGTGTTTATCTAAAGTAATTTTATTATTTTCTGTCCAAAGACATATTTCTATTGACATTTACTACATTGAAAAATTGAAAGACAGTTTTCTGCATCTGTTTTGTAAAAAGTACCTTTAAATGATAATTCATCATGTCTTTTGAGTATCTCTAGTCTTTCTGGTAAAAGATATTTTAAAAGGGAAATGAGTTAATACCAAAATGTAGTATGCAGAAATAGTGAAATTTGGATGCAAGTATGACAAAGTATGGAGATTTGTTAGAAAAGTTTTAATACCTTCCGGGAAATGTGCATTAGAACTGAATCATGTGTAGTTCTCTATATTTTGTAGAGTATTTGAGATGCACAGAATTAGTGCAACCAGTGGAACAGATGTTTTGAATAGCAACGCTGTCTGCAGTTACAAGTACTTGAATTTTAATGTTGCTATAATCCAGGTTAGAGACTGGTTGCTTCATATTTGCTGATACTGTGATCTTTTACTGTTTTCCTCTTCTTTCTCCCCTGCTTTTCTCTTTTATTCTTGAACTGCATTTTTCTCACCTGAGTGCTGTGTGTTTGGTTGCTACAGTTGTCTTCATAACAGTGGATCCACCTCCCCCTTCCCTTTTCTTTCTTTAATGAAAAGCTGTGTGGAGACCTGCACCTTATTCTCTATTTTTAAGTGCCTCAGTTCAAACTCTTGCTGATTTAAAAACTGAGTACTCCGCAAAGTTTATTTAAAAACATAGTAGTCCGCAAGCTGTCCTTTTGAATTTTTTTTTCTTGTCCTGTTAAAAGTAATATTTTGTCATGCAATATATTTTTCTTTATACCTTTTTTCCTCTTAAAGTTTGCAGCATCCTCTGAGTTTTCAAAACTCACTCTTTTGTTCCAGAATTACAGTCCTGCTTTGGTGGATATTTAGTTATGAGCCTTTGCTACAATTCTGTTGATTGAAACTGTTTTAAATATAGCAAAAATCTGTCATCTTTCATTGGAAGTTCCTAACAGAAAATAGCTTATTACATATCTCCAAGTATTTCATTCTCCTCTCATTATACCCTTGTTTTTTCCTTACTCTCTCACCTGTATTTTCCTTCAGCTTTGATTGTGCTCATGTCTCATCTCAAATTTTGTTTTACATTTGGTTTGGGTGTGAATGTGCCTTGACAAGAAAGGTCAGCACTTCCCTGTTGGCTTTTAAAACCCTTTTGCTGTACTTGCTTATCTCTTGCTTATAACATTCGGTTATGATGGCTGTAATCTATGTTCAGGTACTAGGAGGTTGTATCACAGTATATATTGGTCTTTTTATTTTCTGGTTAAAATATTTATTTATTTATTTTAAAAGTAACTCTATAATGGCCAAAATACACAATGAGGATGTTTTAGGAAGTAGGATTTGGAAATGCTGTCTTATTTGTGAACCACATTTTAGGACAGGATGTATTTCACAGCCTCATGAGAGCCTCAGTAAATTGCTTCTCCTGGGTAGAGCTTCTGGAGTGGAATTCCATTATCAGATATCTGGAAAACAGTAGATTTGTGAGGGAGGGAGAGGAACTGAAAAATGAATCATGAGATGGTTCACAGGATATAATTTTTGAATGTAGATTTTGTTTCTCCTAAAAGAAATCCACTAAGATTCAATACTGTCTTATATATGAGCTGGTTAGATTATATATACATTGTGCAGTATCTTTTGTATCTAAGAGCAACTCTGTTGTTCATTTAGAAAGAAAATGTTGGGGGGTTTAAGTTAATTATTACACCTTTTTCTGTAGCTGTGAATTGACTAGTAGGCGGATGGGCTTTGCAATTTGCAGTGGATGGTGTTTGTCTGGTCAGTCGCAGTCTTCACCAGTGTGCTTCGTGGTTGTCAGCCTGGACCACCAGCTTTGTAGGATGTGGTGTGTAAAGTGTGCTCCAGTGCTGTGGAAGGAGGGTGCTTAGGATTTAGTGAGAACTTGCTGATTCATATCACATATGTGGTACTAGTATAGTTTGTCCAGAAGTTAATGAAAATCTGAAACTGATCATTGCCTGGGAAGGTGGGATATTTCTATTCAGTTACAGATTTTTGAAAATATTCCTTAAAATCTGACAAAGAACTGTCTATATCAGTAGAAAGCACAGCAGGTTACACCAAAGTATTAACTAGTGCAAATTTGACTGTAGTTTGTATTTCTCCAAACTCCTTCTTGAAGCAGTGTATTTCTTGTCTAGCCTGGATTAATTTCAATCAAGTTGTCTTCATGTTTAGCTGGTATCATCAGGTAATAGAACTGATGTCGTCAAACTTGACGAGATGATTCATACTGTACTTCCAGTGCATAACATTGGCATCTGTGTCCGTCATGTTATTTTCAAAGGACTAAATGTTGATACAACTTAAATGAAAACTGATTCTGTGAGCCTTCATGGGGGGAGGAGAAGGCTGATGATGAAGCTGCAGTTTCTTTTCTGTACTGTAAGTACATCCCCTTAAAATGGATTCAGATCACTTGGAGTGTTTCATGTTATCCTTTTTTTTTCCTTCTTAACCTACCTTTTAACATTGAGCCATCCTTAATGGTGCAGAAAAATCCAGTCAAACTAAAAATGATGCCTCTTCTCTGTCTGTAAGCATCCATCAGTGCATCTAGTGCTGGGGGCATTGCTTTGTTTCTTTTCTCAGAGTTTTGAATTGTGTCAGGTGAGATATTTGTGGCATCTAAATGAGGTTGAAGCAGCTTTTGAGTTGTTTCTCTTGTTTGGAAATTAGATGTTTGATACTGGGCACAAATGTGATCTGTGCACATGTAGTATATGTCAGACAGTATATTTGGGATCAATTTCCTTAATGTTGATCAATGTAGTCTATGACTAAGGAGCCAAAATAGGACATTTCAATCAGAAGATATTTATGACTTCCATGAACCAGTCAGGACAAAGATCAGTAAGGTCACCCCACCTGAAATTGTTATGGAGTGAACAGCAGTTTGGAACCAAATTGCTGTTACTAGCACCTCAGGAACGTGGGGATTTGGGTGGATGGATTGTTTGCTTTTTTACTTTAAAAAGTGAAGGGCTTGCACTTTGCCATGTATTTGATTAAATTAACAGCTTCTAAAGGCATGCTTTAATCAAAGCAATTGTATGTTATTCTCTGTGTACTTTCTTCATCAATATCTCTTGTGTCTGGACTATAACAGGACAGCAGTCTGATAGCTGATTATACATTACACAGAACTGTATATACATCAATCCTGTATAAAATATAAATGTTGGAACAGCTCTTTGAGCGCAGTGATAGATGAACATATTTTATGAAGGTATTAAGTCTCACCACCAGTGGTAATGCTGTTGAAAGACAAAAGGATAATAAATACTGAGATACCTTGGATCAAATCCACTTAGTAGGATCTTTACTTATTTGGGGTGGAGGGAATTAATTTGCAACATTGTAAAGTGTAAATATTTCTTACAAATAATTTGTGCTGAATTTCCTTGCTGTGGGGCTACCTGACATGTTGCTGCTGGAAGTAGTCACTTGCTCCCACCAGCTACTTCCATTGTCTTAGCTAGACACTTCTTTTACTTCTTGCTTTATCAAGTTAAATGAGCGCAACAACAAAGTACGCATTTGTTTTCTTTTGATGCAGGGTCGGGCAGGTGAATCCACCCACAAAGTTAGTGGTAGAGCCAGCAAAAAAAAGTAGTGGAAATGCAAGAGTGACATCTGGAACAGAGTAGGAAAGGATGACAAAGACTGTTTCTTCAGCAACAAAGTGCTAAGCTGAATGCTTAGTTGTCCAATGGAATTCCAGCTTTTAGGAAGCCCAGTAATGCTGTCAAGTTATGTGGGTTTTTTCTACTTACTTGATCGCCTGACAGTAATATTCCATTTGGTTTTGGTTTTGAGGAATTAAATCTTTTATCACTCATTTTGGCTTTAAAGGGAAGATAGGTAACAAAAAGGCTGGTACCTTGGATTTCTTTTGTTATTCCAAAATTATAACTTCAATTTCTAGTTGTTGCTGAAGTAAAATTAGGTCACAAGGAATTCAGCAATGTACTTGGACTTACCAGGTGGAGAAGATGAAGTGTAAATGCCATTTTATGTAAGCTGTTCTACTGTAATTTTTATTTTGAAAACCCACTCCAGAGACTTCGTAGATTAATGATAACATACATTTCTGAAAGAGCATGTGCCTCATTGCTACGTATCACCTAGAATTGGATTTTAAATTTATCAGTTCTCTTATATTGCTTGGTTATTAGGAAACATTACTGAAAGAGTGTTCAGGCTTTGGAACAGGCTGCCCAGGGAAGTTTTGGAGTCACCATCCCTGGAGGTATTTAAAAGACATGTAGATGTGGCACTTGGGAGGACATGGTTTAGTAGTGAGCTTGGAAGTGCTGGGTTAATGGTTGGACTCAATGATCTTAGAGGTTCTTTCCAACCTAAATGATTTTATGATTTTATCCTGTATTTCATTACAGCAGTAACTGCAGTCATTTCAAACAGACATCAGCTTAGATGCGCGCTGTAACTGAATAAGCTGTACAACTGCAAATAAGTAACTCTTCTGGTCTTGCCATTTTTCAGCGTAATGTGACTGACTGCTTTAGATTCATTACTTTGCATGTTCTGACTCTCAGTCAAGATGGTCAGTGCTATTTTGAGAAGTAGGTTCCAACCTAGAAGTCACATCTAACAGTTACGGCAAAAAGCTTTTAATATTGTCTAAACAGTAGACTAAGAAATTTCCAAGTGTTGTTACAGAACGGGAATTCCTATTTCAACAAAGATACTATTACCTTTTTTTTTTTCCACTTTTTATTACTAGGCAGTTTTGTGAATGTAGTAAAATTTAAATATCATCTGAAACAGCACTTTTTTTCCTTTTCTTTTTGCCTGTGTTTTAAGGGTTTGAAAACAACTCACTAGCAAATGACTCTGTAAAGAAGTGATGTCTGTGTGCATGCTGGTTCTTGAATTTTCTCAGTGTTTGTGTGCCATATGGTTTTAAAATAAGGCAAACTCTCAAAAGGTATGTAGGTGTACTAAAAGAGGAGGAATTAAGACAAATGTAAAGAGAACTAGTAGACAATTTGCTTCATTAAATGCAGAAACCTTAACATGATACTGGGTTTCATCCCAAGCAGGAAATTTTAGCTATGCTATCATGGTGCCTTAGAGTATTTTTTTGGAGTAGTATTTTCTTGGAACCAGTTGGGAAGCAAAGGTTAACCTAAAACATGAAGAATAATACATTTTATTATTCTACATGTAGCAGTTCATCATTTTCCTTTTTGCTTTAGTCCTTTCTTTAGGAAATTCAAATCTTTAGAAGACTAATCTTCCTGAACTGCTATAAAACCTCCATGTTTCCAAATCATAGAAATTACATAGTTGTATTAATGATTCAACTGTTGAATATCACTAATCAAGGTCATATCCAGGTATGCTAAATCATCATCCTGGATCAACATTTGCACTTGATATTTTGACATACAATAATTTCAATGCAATAATAGCTGTTAGTTTCTCTGGATCATCTTGGGGATTCTTCTCCTATACTTTGGTGGGTATATTTTTGCTGGTTTTGCATCCTGAAGTGAATTCTGTCCAGTGTAGTTTTCCCTTCCTATTCAGAATTAGTAGGGAGGAGAGTAAATAATTGTGCTGACCTTTAAGACTTTCCCACATTTCTGCAATACCTTTTGATGCAACATCCCAGCATAAGAAAGTTTTTGTCAGCGTTGTCCTGAAAGTGTTGTCAGATATGTCAGGGGTTAGACACCAAAACATGCTTGAATCAATAGTAGAGAAGTTCACTTCTGTCAGCAACAGCACAAATTCACATCCAAGAATGCCAAGACTGGAGAAGTTCGTTCCTTTCCTGTGCCAGTGCTGACATTGGTAATTTGGTTGTCATTTCTGCAGTTGTTCTGGCAGCAAAGGACTTTTAGATACAACAATAAATTCTTCTTGCAATTGACGCACAGGTCTGATGTTTTATTCCCTGCTCCATTAAAAACAGTTAAAATTCAGACATTATTTTCTATTTCACTGGTAATGGGTTTTTTGATTCTGAAAACTTCAGTGAATTTCCTTGTCTAAAACCACTATCAAGTCAGAAATTGTCTTCACTAAAGAAGGAAGTTAATGTCGAGATGTAGGGCATAATATGTGATTAGCATATGATTTCTGCAAGTCTGGGGTACATGTAAGAATCTCTCCAACTACCAATGCAGATGCTTCCCTTCAATATCTTTTATTTCAATAGACAAATAAGATCTGTTCAATCCTAAAACTTTGGCATTCTGTGTCTCTTTTTCTGGGGAGATATGGGGCATGTTGCTGAGTAGGGAGTGTGTTGTGAGTAGGATTCAACAAGGAATTTGTCTTGGCTAACTTCAAGTGGCTGTGGTATAGATATCCACACTTAAACTATGGGGCACCATATCGAAAATACACTGGTTTGGAAAAGGGGAAGTCAGTCTTCACTGCTGAGAGGAAAGCACCACGTGGAGTTAAATGACAGCATTTGAAGGAAATCCCATTTCTTAGTAGGATGCCTTATCTGGATACCGTTATAAGGCAATAAATTGTGTGCTTTCCAACAAGATTGCTATGGAGATCTGTAGTGCCCTCTGCAGCAATATCAAGACACCTAGAGTTGAATCCTGTTGCAGTCAAGTGACTTTGTTATGCTGAGAAGGCTGCTGATGTTCTTTGCATTAAGAGAATTAGGAGGGTTTGCTCTGTAAAGTTCAAATTAAAAAGAGCTTATAAGAAACTTAACAATGAATAAATTTAAGAATGAATAAAGGGTAAAGGTGAGGTAAGGAGAGTGACCTTTAGTTCCCAGGTTGCCTCCTAATGACCAGCTTTCCCTCCACATGGACAGTCTCCCCTTTTTTTTTGTTTTATTTCTCTTTAGAGTTTCAGACTACAGCACTTACAGCAAGTAATTTTACATATGAATTCACAAAAAAAATTTTTACCCTATAAGTCTTTTAGCTACTGCTTTGCTTTAGTGTATTGTGTGAAGTACCATCCCAAACAAAGGACTACAGAAAAGGAGCAGGTCTTTGATAGATTTATCAGTCAAACTTAGCTCTGAAAATCTAATCTCTCTCTGAAGAGTTGCAATAGGAGAAGTCAGATGCCTGGAGTAGGTTTTTCTTCTGAGTGTTCATTTCAGGGTTAGCAGGTCAACATCAATATTTCAGGGAAGTCACTGTTAGAGCTTCTATCTGTTAAATTTGATGAGAAATGCAGGCAAAAGAAAAAGATGTTCTGAAAAAGAGCTACAAATTTAATTGTAAATAAATGTGTTCTTTTTCCTAAAACCCTGTTATTTTTCCATAGTGTATTATTTTATTGATAATAAAATATGAAGTATTTTTTCCAAATACATATGAATAAGCAGGTAACATATAGAACAGTAAATATCAGAGTTGCTGTAGTCACTGTACCTTTACATTATTTGGATTTTTGGTTAGTATGTTTTGAACTTGAGTATTTGATCTTAATGGATGACATTTTCTTAGTGTGCCCTTCACTTAGTACCATTTTGCTCAGCATGACACTTAATGAAATTTCAGAATAGCACCAGTTCTTTAGTATCAATTATTCAAACATCATGCTGGAAAGACATCCAGAAACATGTTCGGTCTTGCAGTGAGTTGTGATACTTTTTGTAAAGCTGAGTTAATGAGATATCAACTGTGTTTATTTAAATGGATTGAAATGTTCAGGAATTGTCCTGAATTGTAAGGTGTATATTTGTTTAATCAATAGGAGGGTTTATCTGAGATTTTATCTATTGAAAAAACCCAGATAGTCTGTGTGTGATCATCATATTAACATAAAGTACCTATTCTTCAAGTTGATCACCATGAATACATTATTACTCAAATTTGGTGGTTTACATTTATTTTGTTTTGTTTTCACATAGGGAGACAAATTTAAAGACAATCACTGGGCACCTGTCGACAAAAGCAAAGCAGAAGAAAAAGCGAAAAAGAAACAAAACAATGGAAAGTAATCACACAGAAATTATGAAGAAAATGTTACATGGAGTAGATCGTTATCCAGCTCCAGGTGACCAGGACAGATCAGAAAGTGAAGAGGAGGATGTGGAAGAAGAAAACAGCAAATCACTGTGCACATTCAGCAAAGGTCCAGAGGATCCAGTTTGTGAAGAGCAGCCTAACAGCGATGATGAAAGCCTAAGAGAAGCTGCAGGGGTTTCAAGAGAAAGGTTTCTGGTTGCTGTGCCTGAGGTCTCAACAATGTCAAACAGTGCACTGAAAAACAAATTGCCTGTAGAAAGTGACAGTTCACTCCTAATAGATGTAAAACCTTTTTCTACTGAAAACCTAACCAAAAGTGCCAATGATAAGGAAGCAAATCAGAGGCAAAAAGAAAATCTTTACAGAAGCAGTTTCCTAAAAATTAGCAATGATGAAAATTCCATCCATGCAACAGAAGGCATCTCTGAAGATTATGATACATCACTGTTAAGCACAGAAGACAAACTGGAATCATGTCAAATTACATGTGAACCTGACTTGGAAGCTAAGCTGATAAGTTTAAACAGTGAAGAAAAAGAAATCTCTCAGTGTTACAATTCAAATGTACATGATGATGTGCCTGATATTAACACAGAGGGCAAAGGTGCATTAAAAGAAGAAAAGACTAGCCCTAATGCCTGGGTCTCTTTTTCAGTTAATTTATCTACTGAGGAATTGCAGCTGGGTGTTGATGATGCACAAGTTTCTCTCTCTCCTTGGTCTGAGGATAAATTTGTAGGTGAACAAAGACCCCAAAAAATGAAGAAACCTAAATCGACTCAGACGAACAGTTCAGCAACGTTAAACTGTGATCAGTCAAAGGGAGGATTGGTAAAGGAACAACATTACGAAACAGAAACTGAGGGGTCTGGCAACATAATAAGCAATGGTCTGTCTGCATCTCCAGCTGGTGAAGTGCACTTTGATTCCTCTGTAGAAGCCAGGGCCACCTTCATGCAGTGTTCAAGTGAAGTAAATGTTTCAATAAATGATGCTACACCAATTATATTGAAAAGAAAAAGGTGCAGGAGAATTGTCAACTTAGCACCAAAGTTTAACCTACCAAGAGAGATTGCTGATCATACAGAGGGAGGGAAGGAAGTCCCAGTAAAAGAAGACGTTCCCCAAGAAAGTGTTTTGGAAGTGAGGCAAGAGAACTTTCTAAGCAAGGACCACGGAGAGGCACAAGCACAGGACTCTGCATTGCAGGAATATTTTGCACCTTACACTGACACCGAGGCAGCTTCTTCCTTACCCATTCCTGATGCTGATGCTCTGTTACATGGTATTTCTCACATTCATTCAGGACAATGTTCTCCTATATCAAAATATTCCTGCAGTGTTTGTGTAGTATCCAGAACAAAGGAGGAGCAAGCTACAACTCTTAAGCTGCAAGAGATAGCTGATAAAACAGAGGATGAGAGTGAACACGTTTCTTCAGAGGTTACAAACTGCCAACCAGATATTTTGTCTTCTGTTAAAGTTGTTTCTGAATATCCAGAAGATTCCAGTCTGTTGGCAAGCTGCAGTGAAAAGGTGAATGAAGCAGATGACCCTGAACCAGCAGAGGCCTCACAACTGGAAGATAACCAAGATGTGGATGTCAAATGTAGTTTTCTGGGACTTCCTTTATCATTAGGATTTGCTTTTCAACTTGTGCAGCTCTTTGGTTCTCCAGGTCTTCCACTGGGTATAATACTCTTCTTACTACTCCTACGTAAAATAAAAGAAAAACAGCAACTCAAACCCCAAAAATCCCACAACCCCTCAAAACCACAAACAGAAACCATAGCACTCTCTCCAAACCAAAAAACAAACAACAAGACTATGATCAAATAATAATTTTTATTGCAAATATTAATTAAATATTAATCCTGTTGCAATGAATCACTGCTGCTTTGGTGATAGTTTCTGCCAAAAGTGACTCTTGGTTTGGCCTCGTATTTTAAGTTTTGTTAGTAATAAAAATTTACTAACTATAATCCAAAGCATGAAGCTCTCATTGCTGTCTTGTTAGTAATAAAAATTTACTGACTTTAAATCCAAAGCATGAGGCTCTCATTGCCATTGGAATACATCCTAGTGAGTAAGACTTTATTACTGTGTTGATTGCAGAACTAAATGAAAATATATTACAAAAGATTGTAAGTCTGCTTTTATATTCCATTTATATTTCCAAATATAAAACCATTCTGGTTTCCTATTTCCCAAAAATATAACTTAATTTGAAATTGAATACCAAACTTACAAGTTGCATTTTCTGATAGCGAATACCTCTTTTTTAATCATACATGATTAAGAAGTGTCACAGTGTTGTATACTCACCTTCCAGGGCTCCAGTTGTCATTTTTTGTATTTTCTGTTTAGTCATTTTAAGTTGGCAGGTAAAAGACAGACAGTCCTCAAAGGAGCTGTGTGTGGCAACCATCATTTCCAAATGTACTGTAGGTTAAGGTAACCTTACAGAGCTGTAAACAGCAACAAAACCAGACATTTTATTGGGAATCACCCTGGGGGACAGTGCTGTGTATGCACCTGCTGAAAGAGCCGTGTTCTCTGTGTATTTGGACCCTTAAAATTTTTGGGTCCAAATTTAGTGAAGAAACTGTAACTGTCATTTAGCCAACAAATAGGATTAAAAAACACAGACCAGCTTTTCAGCATATAGACCTTTACATCTGTTTGTTTCAGTAGAATTTAAAGTTAAGTGTGTATTTTAATGTGACAGCTGGGGAGCAGCTTCTGTCTGTTTGTCTGGCCAAACCAACCTCAGCATTCTTTGTTTTTATTGTAAACATTGATGGCAGTGCCACCTACCAGAAGAGTGATGCAAACCATGGGAAGTATTACTTGGCTTGGTCCCCAAAGGACCTGCAGTGCTAATTTACCTAAATCTGGCACCACACACCAAAGAACTTGACATACAGAGCTGAAATAGAGCAAGGAAGTACTGATGTCCTTGACTTTACGTATAAAACATTTTTCTTCTCCAAATTCAGTGAATCTTTATAATTGTGATTAAATTTCGTAATCTTAGAGAGATTTGGCCGTGACTTGAAAACAGGGATCTTCCAGGGGAAAAAAAAAGGCAAAACCAGACATTCAGAAACACTCAGTAGGTTAGTGAACCAAATGTTATTCTTCTCTGAGTCAGTAACAGGTGAAAATCTGGCATTTAGATGAGCTTCCTTTGGAAATAACCTTTAAGAAATACCAACCCACCCTGATATCTCTCTGAAGCCCTGCCAGCTTGTGACTGCTCTCTGCTGGGGTTTTTCCATCAGAAATGTATGTGCTGTCTGCAGAAGGCTGGCCATGTTCTCCTTTGTTTATCACTGTGCTTCAATTTCAAAAATTACTGTGCTTTTCAGTGGCAAAGATTATATATTGACAGGTTACTATTTATTCATGCACACATTTGAACTGAAGTGTTCTACAACACTGGCAATTGCAGTCAATTTTTAGTGAAGTTATTTTGTTGGGAAAAAATTTGGTAAATAAATGTCTTTAGTTATTTATAAATGAACATTTAGTTGATTGACTTTCTTGTGTGATTCTCATGTAAGTGTAGAATATATTTTAGGCAGTTTTCCTACAAAGACTCTCTTTGCAGCTTCTTTAACAGTGTTAGAATTCAAACATTTTAGAAAGTAATTTCTTTATTGATATTGCACAGATTCCTATAATTAAACATTTTAAAATTTAAAGGTTATTACTTGAGTTGCATTTTATTTATCATCTGAAAGCTTTATGGTTTTCTTGTTTTCTAGTTTTGGAGGAGTATGTGGGGGAAATGAAAGTATGGTAGGAAAGTGTTTGAGTAAATAAAGAAACCAAACCCAGATCTCCTTCCCCCTTCTCCCTCTCCTCTGCACTGGCCTTAGATTCTAGAAATCCTAAATTCTGACTTTTCTGCTCACTTGTTTAAGTATCTGCTTTTTTTTTTTTTTTTTATAAGTATACATATATATAACGTGCAAAAATTGTAATTCAGTATATATTTTGGCTGTGGAGAGATCTGAACACTCAACTGCAAAAAATATTTTCTTCTGCAGAATCCTTGTTGCCAGATGATTTTATAGTTCCTCTTGACTGGAAAGTTTCAAAGATGATCTATTTACTGTGGAAGACCTCTGTGGAGGTACGAATTTTAGGGGATTTTGGAAGACTTTCCAATATTTCAGGTGCAAAGAGGAATTCTTCAGTTCCTTGCCAGTAAATTTGCTTTATATCCGCAGTGAGGAGATGGATGATTTATGTACTCTTCTGAATATTTCTAAAACCAGCTCAAGGCTGTTGTAGGATTCAGGTTTTGAAAGATCAGCTTCAGAAGTGTATACAAAGTAGCTAAAAATGGGAGAAAAAAATGTCTTTGATACCTTTGTCTTGACCTGGGCTATGTTCATGAAGTACAACCTGCCATCATCCAGATGTTTTCTCTCATCGTCTGAGCATATCTCATCCTCCACTACCTCTACTAGAGCTGCAGCAGAGAAGTCATTCTGAGCGGCTGTCAGCAAATTAATTCTCTTTATCTAATTAGAAAATGTTAACCTGCAAATTACCTTTTTTCCCCCTCACCATGGCTGTTGCTTTGTAAAGGTTTGCTTTTATTTTTCTGGTAGTGGCAATTAGGAAAATCCTGTAAATGCAATGAACTAGTGATTTTTAAAAAATAGCATTGACTTTGTTTCTCAAAATAACAAAATCTCTTGTTACATACTTTCTTCTTTTTGCTCGACTATTGTTATCTATTTTAGGAAAAACAGAAAGCAAATGGATTGCAGAATGGAAACAGCTTGACTGGTAAGTGTATTCTGTGATACAAAAACTGTGTAAAATTCTTCTTGTTGAAGGGTTTTTCATCACAAATAATTGACAACACTCCTGTTTGTGTAAAAGCACCAGGATGTGATAAATGAATTTGTGCCACTGTTGACTGTGTACCTGATATGACAGAGCTATGGTTGCTGTGAATTGTCACTTTGTTTCCTGATGCAAGAGCTGAAATTCCTTGCCTTTTAAAGTTTTCCACATGGAATGAATCCAATATTTACCTCAAGTTTACCCATTCCAGATCAGAAGAATGTTTAGCATGAGGAAGTCTTTCTTTAGACTTCTCTTCCCTGAAAGTTTGATTATCTTCTGGACATGCTCCAGCACCTCAACGATCTTCTTGTAGTGAGAAGCCCAAAACTTTGAGGTGCAGCCTCACCAGTGCCGAGTACAGGGGCTCGATCACTGCCCTGGTCCTGCTGGCCACACTATTGCTGATACAGGCCAGGAGGTCATTGGCCTTCTTGGCCACCTGGGCACACTGCTGGCTCATGTTCAGCTGCTGTCAACAGCACCTGAGGTCACACACTTGAGCTCCTGAGCTGTAAGAGGTGTCAGGGTTGAAGTGCAAGAATGCATGCAGGACTTCTGCATGCAAGAATTCCTGCAGTGTGGAGGTTATGGAATAAGGATGCTGGTTGTCTTTTTCCGTGACTTCCATGTTGGTGTAGCACAATTTCACAAGTTTCATAATGTGAGTTTAAAAATACATAATAGTAGCTCCCTGAAAGCTACTAGAATTTACTGTCCAAAATAGGAGAGGAGTTTCTCTATTTTAGAAAAAAAAAAAAAAAGCATGCTTTTGGAGAGGAAACATAAGACTGGGAATAGACACACAAACACATGGGTGCTCTCTCTCACTCCCTGCTCCCCCCCCAACCCATGAGAGACAAATATGAAAGATTTCATATTTAGGAGGAGGAATTAAGAGTATTCTGATGAAATAAAAGCTTATTCTAGAAATACTCTATCCTGACACAGCAGAGATGACAGACTACATAAGATAATTTTAGGCGTCTTTGGCTGCAGTTTGTAATTTCTTTATTTTTTTTTAGATGATATTATTAGTCTTGAAGATCTAAATAAAAATCACCAAGAGAATCAAGATTCTTCTGAAACATTGCCAGACGTGGAGCTGTTTCAAGGGATGATAGAAGGGAACATCATGACCTGCACTAGCACTGGCTGTCTGGATGCTGCATTTCATCAGTCATGACTGACCATCTTAAATTCTGCATAAACAGGTACTCAGTCACACTTGTGCACATGTTTAATTCTTTTTTTATATTTGAGAAAACATCTAAGAACATTGTTGTATCTTTTAAGGTGCATTTAGTATCCCCCAAATTTCTTGGTTTTTAATTCAGTTAGGGCTGAGGGTTGTTCTGGGTTTCGGGGTTTTTTAAGCCTGAATAGGGAAATGAAAAGGCAGTATTTGGTTATTAAAGGCATATGAATTTTTTTAACTATAAAGAGCACTTATGAGTAATAAAACAGTATTTCACCAAGTTCTGAAAAAGTGACAGCTCTCCTTTTTAGTAGAGAATCAGCAGCAGGACATCGCAATAAGACTCCAATATATTGAAGTGTTAATTTTCCGTTAATGTTTTAATTTGGTGTGACAAAGTGTGCTACTGAGTATTAGAAAGCATGCTATTGTGTTCTTGCTTGTCTTGTGAATGTTTGAACCTTTTGGTAACCTGGCAAAGTTTCTCCAGTTTGTTTATGTGATATATTCTGGGTGGATTGTGATAAGAAGGAAGGACTTTGGGTTCCAGCTGGAAAATGCTAGCTTAACTTCTGTATCATTTGCCATCAGTTGTTCATTCCAAAACAGAAAATGGATTAATCTGTAGCTTTTAAACAAGGAAACCGAGGTACACAGAAATAGAATAACTTGTACCATGAGCAAACTGAGCCAGAAAAAAGATTTCAGATTCTGAAATTTAAATTATTCCTGTCCAGATATCACAGGACCATTGGAATATCATTCTCATGGGGTCTGGTTGGAGTCTTTGTCACCCTGTGCCTGACCTGAGCATGAGTTGATGGATGGAGGAGTAGTCAAAGAGGTGGATGTGCACTGTGTTGAGACAGCTTTAAAAGCAAAAGTTGATGTTTTAGAAGGTTTCTTAATTTTCACAGTAGAGGTTCGTGTTAGAGAGGAAGTAGTTGCATAGTTTGGGTTGGAATTGAAACCTCTTGAATGCAGTTTGATTTGATATACGCATTTTTAGATCATTGATTACAAAAGTGACATTGCAGGCCATTTGCTTATTATCCTGTACCAGCTACTGACATAGGAAGAGGAGGTGAATCTCTGTGAACCATTTAGTACAGACAGCACTGATCTCACAGGGTGATGTCAGGAGCGATCATTAATAGCATCAAGAACATCTGGTAGTGGTATTGTCCTCTTATATAATCAAATATTACAATATTTGGTAAGCAAATTAAAAAAAAATTCTAACCAAATACTTAGCCCTACGCCTGCTACAAACTTTTAGAAGTTACTTATTTATAATACTGTAAATATGAACACATTAGAGGCAAGATTTTGGCTTATGGTACTGTCTGTGGCAGTTTGTATCCTAAGCTACTATCCAGGAATGTTCAGGTTACTGATGTTCATATGCGAAAGAAACAGACGTGTTATCTTCCCAGGAGAAAACTGTAATAAATGTGAATTTATTTTTTTTGCCTTTGTGTGCTTCAAGAAAGGAAAGACAGATGCTAGCAGAGCATCCTATCTCATTGTCCAAACCTCTGTCTAATTGCCAAATCCAACAAACTGTTTTTTCCATTTTTCCATTCCAAGATTTATCCCTTTTGTCTGTCTGCTGTGCTACTCCCAGAATTGTTTCAGTCTTCCTCTCCTGCTTATCATGAGTGCAGTAGAAGTGTCCTGCAGCCCTGTGCACGTGTGACCCAGCCACTGCCTGCTGTCATTAAACCCCAGTTTGTTATATGGTATTTCACTCCAATGCTCTACTGCGTGGGCTTATGTTAGTTCTAGGGAATGTAGCATCAAAGCAATGCAGACTTTGCTGTGAAAGAAGACTCTCAGTCAGTGTTTGGTTTATGAAAAGGTCTTGCATGTTCTCTGCAGGGCTTGATCATGGAGATCGATGCTGGGTGGGTGGTTCAGGTGGAGTTTTGTGTTGGGAGGAGGAGGGAAGGTTAGTCAGGAGGTTTTGGGGATGTTTGGTTTGGTTTAGTTCAACAACTGAAATGAATCAGGGAAAGTCCCGAAGGCAGCTGGAGGGAGAGGATGAGACAGCAGAGGTCAGGTGGGTTTAGGCTGCTCTAGGGCTGTGATCTGCCTTCTCAGACGAGGCTGATGCAATGGCATGCTGCTGCTGAAAGTGTGCAGTGCCCTTCCTGCCAGCCCTGCTCCAGAGATCAGCTCCAACGCTTCCTGGCTGACATGAAAGCTATAATTTAGCTCGCTAACCCTGCAGGAAACAAATGGGTAGTTTTCTGCTGGACTGACAATTTTAGATAAGCTGTAAAGCCCAATTCAGTGCCAAAGCTGGCACAAGGGAGCAGATGAGGCTGTGCTGCTGCAGATACGAGGAGAGGACATGCAGGGCACCCTGTTTGGGTGTCAGTCAGCTCTGATACCAGGGACCACGTACCATGCAACCAAACCTTCAGATGAAGGACTGCTTTTACAGCTTTTAATCATACATATGTTAAAAAAAATTAAAACACGAAAAGTATATGAAAAGGAAGGAGCATGTCTTAGGTTTTTCAGTCAGCTCATGCTCACAGTCAGGCACAGGATATAGGGTAATACAGACCCCTAGCCAGACCCCATGTGGATATTCCAGAGGTCCTCTGAAGTCTGCATGGGTAGGTACTGTAAAAGGCAGGTGAGTTTTTCTGATTGATGGTACCCCTGGTTTTGAGGGATAAAGTTGTCTTTCCTCACTACAAAGGAATTATTTTCTGGTCACTGATTAAAGCAGACTTGCCAAGAATGATGTCCCAGAGTGGTTGAAACTGCTCAAGTGGACAACTGTAAATGTTGAAATGGATTTGATTTCATCAAATGGCAGGGGGGAAAAAAAAAAGGTAAGAGAATTGAGACATTCCTACTGAAAACTTTTAAAAACATAGGAAATAAATGGAGAGCTAATACAATCATTGTCCCTTTAGACTGGAAAGTAAACTGAGCATTACTGGTCAAGTGCAACTTCATCTGTTAGCCAGATGATCCTTCTTCTGTACTCATGTTGTGTAAGGGTGTTCCCATTCCAATAAGAGAGTGAACAGTGGTGGTGTTCCTCTGTGAAAATACAGGGTTAATCTCAAGGTGTTGTGAGAGCTCCTTATTGAAGCATTGGCAGCACATCAGTATTTGTTCTGCAGATTAGGCAAGAGTTCCCGGTTTAAAAAATGTTGGGATCATTGAAAACAGCATTATTTTGGTGCCTATAAGTTCTTCTTAGGCAAGGACTCACAAGTGCCAGGCACAATACAAATGTAGCACAAGAAGACAGAACCTGATGTCAGTGTTAGCATTTATCTGCAATATAAAAGCTGGACTGTCTCTTTTTGAAAGTATAGCGTTCAGGAGCTCCCTGCAGGAAGACTTCTTCCACAACAGCCTGGTAGGGTGTGGCTTTGATGAGACAAATCCCTTGGTGCTGTGTGTTATCACTCCTCCTTTCCCTGGCTGGTGCTATTCCCAGCACTTCCCATTGCTGCATGCAGTGCTTCTGCAGTCAGACTGAAGCGGTTCAACTCCATAATCCAATGCATGAAGACATCCAAAAAGTTTTTTCTCTGGACCGTGGAGCTCATCTAGAGTCCATGAGATCAGCAGGATAAAGGCAGGGGAGCAGGAACATATAGCTGGGTAAGGCAGGACTGTCTTCTGTCTAGCATGAAGAAATTAATCTAGAAGATACAAAGCAGACTAAAGCAGTCTTCCAGTATTGCCACAGAAAATATCATCCCATGGCCAAACCTCTTTTAGTTGCTACTTTGATACCATGATAATAATAATAAAAAGAAATTTCTCTGTCCTTGGACATTTAACCACTAATAGTAAACAAAGTGAGTCATGAAAAAGTGTACAGAATTACAAAAATCCTCACCTGTTTTTTTCAGTGCTTACCAGAAAACCTGGCCCAAAAATGACTTAAGCAGAGAGTATAATTACCTGGAGGGAATAAGAGCTGCCCACAGCAGTGTTTCTGGAGCTCTCAGAAGAGACCAGCCATTGAGTTGGGTTGTGTGGGTGCCTCATACGAACTCTGTAACTTGGAGGCCTGTGGGGTCCTGAGTGAATGTAACAGGGTAAACAATTCATATTGTAACAAAACAATTATGAGATGTAACTGTACTATATTAGTATTGGTTGAACAACTGTTTGTTATATACAGTTTGTGAAACAGAGAAAAAAAAAATCCACTCTTCTCCCTATTTTTCAGCCTTGAGATTATTAGGTCCTTACTGCCTCTAGTTTTGACATCCAAATTCTTCTCTTCCTTTTCCATTCTCTCTTCATTTCTTTATTTTCTCTTTACTTTCTATTGTCTTCTTCCTCTCCATTCTTTTTAACTTTTTAAAGAAATAACCAACAGTTGAGTATTAGAGACTTTAAAAAAAGTTGGACAGGTGAACTCTTCTCAGTCTGGATTTTCTTTCTCAGGTCTCAGCTGTTAAAAGTCTTGTTGCAGCCTGTGTTGTTGTGGTATTTCAACAGAACCTGTTTTGTTTTTTTTTTTTTATTTCAGAATCTTCTCGCTTTGATTCCACCATGGAAGGACTTGTTGGCCACCAAGGATTTTAAATGTGAGGGGTAACCTGGAAGAAAGAAACCCCTGTAGCTTTTTTTCTTTTCTTTGTCTGTCTTCTCTCCCAAAGCTCCCCAACATCAACCTTTCTGTCCATGTAATAATGATCAAAAATGAGATAACTTCGGGTACAGCAAAATATCACTTTCTGAAACCATTTGGGATTTACATATTTATATATATTTATATATGTTTCTTTAAACAACCTCAAGTGTGGTACAACCAGTTTGAGAGCGGAGATCAGAAGCATCTGTTGCCATGAGGTGTGAGCTTCAGGCTCTGGTACTTAATGTATTTGTATGGGGATCTAAGATGTTGCCACACAGTGATGCTTGCCTGCAGGGAAAGGTGCCTGTTACATGTGCCTACTTCTGCCTTTCACCCTGTCAGTCATAATTACATCCTAGTCCCTTTACAACCTCAAGTGGGATAAATCTTCATCACTCACTCCTAATCATTCATCCAGGGGTTGAATGATTACCTTCTTTTCTCCTGGAATGAGGCTTTATGCTTCCCTTCAGCTAGACTCATTTGGGACTACAGAAATAAGAAAATTTCACTGTAGACCTGATTCAAACACACTGGAGGAAGGATGTATATGGTTTGTGGCAGACTGAGAAGATGTATAACTAGCACTAGTAACTAGTAATTTGATGTTTCTTTTAGAGGTATTAGAAATATTTACATATGTAGAATGAGCTAAATTATAATTAATTATGAAGAGCAACCTCTGTCAATTATGAGGCATGCGTAAGGCTGGACATTCCTTTGTAGGGAGGAGAGACATAAAAGACAATTGTCACCTCACTTAACTGTGAAAAGTGTGAGAAAAAATGAATGAGAAGAAGAGAATGGTTATGTCTACTTGTCAGATATATTTTCCACTTCTGCAGCTTGCAGATCCAGAACATTTATCCATTTGTTCATTCAACTCCTCTTCCTCACCTTTCTCTGCACCTGCTGACAAGCCAGGACCTGACTGCACTCGTGCTGAAGCTCCACTACAGTCTAAATTGCCAATGTGTCTCCACTTTCTATCTAAATGCTGCACCTACATGTGAGCAGTTAACAATGTACGCACTTCTAAATTAATGTTGTACCACTGGAGTAATTTACTGGCCACGCTGTCTTAATGCATTTCCCAGGTACATGTATGTGTTTTCCCTGGCTGGGAATGTGCTGCTCTCCTACCAGCAGAACATTATACAAAATGCAGTGGGGAGGAGGAAGGTAATTCATGCCAGCTCTAACTGCAGCTTCAGGCTTCAGTGAGGTACCAGTGGCAGCAGAAAAGTTAGTTTGATTTCAAGAAAATGTCACTCAAGGATTAATCCTGTCTTCCTACTTCTGTTTATTGAGAGAGAAATCTGAATGCCTTCATTTTCTCTAACTGGATACTGACCTTACAGAAGGCCTAAAATAAAAACCATTTTCGAAATCTCACAGTATTCTTGTATGGGCAAATCATGTTGTGTCTCCTAGGAAGTTGTTGCCAATTTCAGTTTACTGTAACCCTCCCCTCCACAGTATCTATGAATTTCAAATTTTATGTATCTTTTTTTCCTGCCACTTTTTTCCCCACTTGCTTCAGCTTCAGTTAGCATTGGTGTGCCATGTGCCCAGGAGCTAAGCTTTCTTCCCGTACATGAACCCTCTCCTTAGCACTACTGGCAAACGTCAGAACCTAAGGCTTCAGCCTTGAGGTTTGGTGGCAGTGTGTCCCTGTGGCATGCCTGAGGCTGGCTTCTAACCAAGCTGGGCTTGACGCTGTGTGTGGTTCTGAGAGGGAGAGTGTGGTACCACACCAACTGTTTTGGGGTTTATTAGAAACTATAATTTCTTTTGGCTTCTGTAATGATCAAGTTAATGCAGATCAGGTTTTCTTTAGAGGAAATAAATCTTGTTAAACTTCCTTTACTTTCTCATGTGACAGTATGTTTGAAAAAAAAAAAAATTAGGTTGATGTACAGAGTGTGATGCACAGGGTCATCCGTGTGATGCAGGGTGGTTGTTTACCTACATCCCCTTGATGATTCCCTATCAGGCCTGCCCTGTAGGTTCGCAGTTCGTACAGGCAGCGCATGGGATTGAACACTTTCAGCGCTGGCTTCTGTTCTCCTGCCTTTGAGAATACGGAGATTAATCCTGATTTTAATTAATCAAAGCTGGTATCTTTGGGCTAAAGTTCCGGGTTGAAAGCGAGTGCCGCAGCTGAGAGCTCGGCGGCCCGAGCCGCAGATGCCCGTCCTTGCCTGTCTCTCTCCTTAAGGCAGCTTTCGTTTCCGCGGGGCAGAGGTTCGGCCGCCCGGGCCATGGAGGGACGCGGGTTCTCGCCCGCCCGCGGGGGACGTGGGACTCGGCCCCGGGGCCGGGGTGGGGGCCGGGGCCGGGCTGGGCAGCGGCTGCCAGGGACCCCCCATCCCGGTCCGGCCCCGGCCCCGCTCCCCGCCGAGCGCGGTCCCGGGGCGGCGGCAATGGACGAGCGGCTGCTCCGCGCCCTGGGGGGGCTCAGCCTGGGGCCGCAGCGGGGCCGCGGGAGGCTGGTGCTGCTGCGGGGGCTGCCGGGCGCTGGGAAGAGCACCCTGGCCAGGTAAGAGTGTCCCCCGCCCTGGCTCCGGCCCCGCCGCAGGGTATGGGGTGCGGGGGCAGGAGCGGAGCGGCCGCAGGGGCCGAGCCGGGCGGTGTTCAGGAGCCGTGTGCCCGCCCGGACCCCGCGCCGAGGAGCGGGGCACGCTGGCTGCAGACCCCGCAGAGGCAGCGCGGCAGGGCTGGCCTGGGGGCTCGGGGGAAAGCAGGAGCCTCGAGTGATGGCAGCCGCGCGGAAACCCTCCGCATCCCGGCTCCACGCCCGCTCCAGGCTGCGCTGCTCCTGGTACCTGTGGCTGGTCTGGGTGCCTTGCCCGTGGGACCGTGGGTGCTGCTGCTCCCAGAGAGCGTACTGCAGGGAAGCTTCTAGGAAGCTGGACTGAACACTCCGACCAAGGTGGTGGTTTATTTTCTAAAAAGCGTCAGATTGGTGGTGGGGCGTTTTTCTTTGATGTACTTTGTTGTTGTGGGGTTTTTTGTTTTGGTTTGGGCTTTTTTTTCCCGGTTAATCACAAACATAGTAAAGCACTTCCCCTCTCTGACTGAAAATTGACAACCACTCTGACTTCTGTTTTTGTGATGCCCTGCACTCCTGGTCAGAGCTGTAGGGCTGAGTAAAACATGAGCAGAGGAGACCAGTCCACTCTCTGACAGACCACAGACTGGTTAAAAAGAAGTGGGAGAACCCAGTGTGGAGTGCTGGGAGACAGCACTGCAGTGGGCGTGACACAGTGTAGCTGTAATCTTGTATCACAAAATCTCACAGTCTGGTATCACACTGCTCGCAGCGCCACCCACTCTCTATCAAAAGAGGAACATTCACTGTCTTCTTAACTCTGCTGGGGTGAGGAACCCGTGCTGGGGTCGTGGGCTGCCCCAGAAAGGGCTCTGCTGTGAGAGGTGGCAGCATGAAGCTGAGCGATACACTGGGTTCGTCTACAGTTTCCTTTTCTCAGTGCAGTACTTCCCTGTCACACTGGGCCTTCTGCCTCACTGCACTTTGGCAAGCGAAGTTCTTTTATAAGTGGCCAAATGCCATGTTTTACTCACACCCAAAATACACGTCTTTCCTGTAAGAGGCTGTGTAAGTGCAGGCCTGCTCCTTCAGAGGGGTTGGGTCTTCTCATAGCACAGTAAGAACGTAATGGTTTGGGGCCATATTCCCAGGCAGCACAGGTAACTGACCTACTTTTTAGGTCAAAACACAAGGTTAATTATTAATGACAGAATTACAAAATCAGGTGTAAGAATTGTTTTAGTTCCCTGTGAGATGAATGTTTGAGTATCTTACTCTGTTTCCAGCCCCTATTAATCATATCATTACATTTAGCTGTTCAGAAGTACACAAGTCAAAAGGCATCTGTTAGAGCAACATTTAATACCTCTCCATTAACTCTGTCCAGATATGGAAGGACTGTGCCAAAAAACTTCTTTTGTTATTCTCACACTGTGTAGCTTGTGGTGTTGGTAAATGCAATGTGCCAAGCAAGGCAATGTAAGAACCTACTGGAGGAGAAAGGTGGTCGTTTACTTGCAAAAGCCCTCCAGAAACTCGTTTTATGGATTCAAATTTATTTTCTCAGATTTTACTCACAGTATCCCAGCTAAATACCTGCAGACACCAAGATGCATGTGCACAGATGATCTGCCCCAAATCAGAGCAGTCAAGGGCCTTCAGCTGTCCTGTCCTTGCTTCCTCTGCTGGATTGCTCTCGGTTGGTAGTGATGGGGTGAGTTTTGGTCAGATCTGGTGTGCCATCTTGCAGCCAGCAGCTTCTATGGCTGCTGTCTTTTTGCCTCCAAATTCAGCTTACTTGGTGCTTCATGAATCTTAGGTGTTGTGGTTTTTTTTCCCCATTAGTTTTCCCATTTTGGGTGTGTTTTCAGACTCCCCACTGCTTCTGGAACGAGAGGAAGGAGACAAGTGTGTATGGGCTGATGTGACCTGCTGGCCACCCTCCTGCTCTCAGAGCATGGGTCTTCTTGAATGGGTCCCTGTGCTGGGCCTCAGCTTAGTTCTGGCCTTGGGGGTGTAAGCAGCATCTTTCCCAGTCTTATTGCTGTTAATCATGTTCTTGGCTGTCAGTGTGTACCATTGTTGTAGCCTTTGCTCTGTTGTTTCTTATGATGCTTTCATACACACCTCCATTAATTAATTAATTAATTAATTAATTCTTCATATCAGCCAGCATTTCAGTTACAGCTTGTACATCTTTACAGTGCTCAGAAGTCACAAACTGCGCACTGGTGATATCACAGCCCAGTCATAGCTCCAGGAGAAAGGCCCCTTTTCAGTTCATCACAAAATCTTAACGAACAAACTCAGATCCATGACTTGTTTCCCTGACTTTTCAGTGTCACGCAGGTTAGTTTGGACATAGCTTTGTAAGATTTAGGTACAGCATCTTCATTAAAATGGTTTCCCAACCCCAGTTGTTCTCCCAGCTCAGAGCAGCCCAACGTTGGCATGGATCGGTTCAGGTCTGGTTTTTCATTTCACATCTCCAGCAGTCTCCGTCAGGCATGTGTGACACGCTCCTCCTGAACACATTCTCAATTTCACAGTACAGGTTTTATGATCAAACTGAGGCAACTACTGAAAAGACAGTTAACTGAGATTCGGTAGCAGGTACAGCTTCCAAAAATGCCTCCAAAAAGTAAAATGAGCTGCATACAAGCTCATGCCTGCTTCCCCAGCAAGTTCTTTATTGCATGGTAGGTGCACTTCTAGCTTTCCTACAATACATTGCTGTGTTGCACAGCTCAGCTTACATGTAAGCCTTTATAGAGCAGTTTAACTCAAGCGTTAGGCTGGGCATGATCAAACATGTAACTTTTCAGCCACTGCTGTTCATTTATAGCTTGAAATGAGGTTGTTCTTGTACTCCTTTATGAACCACAAAGGGAGCAATCTTCCAGAACAGAAGAGAAAAAACGTATTGGCACTGAGGCATCACTGCTTGGTGTAATCCACATCTTGTCCAGTTCTCCCTGCTGCTGTTGCCTGGTTCATCCCAGCACCTCCAGTCCTGGCCCGACATGTCCCTGTAACCAGCACCCGAACCCTGACCAGCACCTGACCCCGTTGCAGAGCTGCAGCTCTGACAGGTTCAAGGACTTCAGCTCTGCAGCTCCTGCTTCCAGACAGCATCGTATTGTAAACATTTCCCCTTGTATAAAACCACTTCAGGTGAGTCTCCTGAATGTGTTGATCAAACATAACATCAGCCTGTTTGTTTCTTTACAAAATGGAGCAATGGCTCAAGCCCCCATGGGTGAGGCACAAAGGTGTGTCTGTGCTCTGCCAGCAGCACCTGGCTGGCACCATCTGGGCAAAGTCCTCCAGGCACTAGAAATTGTGCAAACACTGTAGACGGGTGATAATGCTGAGCATGTGCTCCAGATCTCACAGTTCTGCTTTTCTGCTGAAATGAAAGGCTTTTAAACACCTTTTAAATGCCTGCCACGGAACACTTTGTGTTGGGAAGAGTGACCAGAGCAAGTGGTTGCATGTGGTGCCAGTACATGTATGTTCTGGTCTCCAGGACATTGGAAGGTGTCTGAGAATTTACTGACTCTGAGATCTGCCTGTCATAGCACTCTGCTGCCTTCTGATAATGTTCCTTCCAATCTGCTTAGCAGGCTCATCAGAAATTAATTTATTTTCAAATTTTCTGATGAAAAAGCATGAGAGCCTATGGAATACAGTTATGGATTGTTTTATCTCCAATGATTATTTTTACATTATTATAAAATTATTTATAAAATAATTATTATAAAATTGTTATAGCTAAAATCAGAAATAATTGTTTGAAAGCCCTAAAGATGGTCTTTAGGAAAAAAAGTGACTTCAAGAATTGTATAAATCCTGGGAACAGATCTTCAGATTAATAATGCAGGAGACACCTTTAACCCATCTGTCTGCTCACTGAGGCAGCTGTTACAATGCTGCCGTGGTCAAATAGAAACAAAGCTGTATTTTCAACAGAAAGAGTCTCCTTTTTTGATCTCAGCAGCCATCACAAATGTGGCCAGGGAGAGACAGCAGATGAGTGTCCACTGACACCAGCCAAGGTGCTGTGTTGTTTAGAAGCGTTGCTGCTACCTGGGCTGCCAGAGGGGTTGGTGTGGGCAGGTAGTGAAGCTTCTGCCTCTGCAGCTTTGTGTCTTTATGAGTTCCCAGGCCCTGATATAGATCATGAGGTTTACCACTGTTGTGTCGGAGCTGAAGAACTGAAGCATCTGAGTGTCTTTTTTTCTCCTCAACTATATCGTCCAGTCTAGTGAGACACAGTACTACTCTGCCATGCAGAAGGGGTAGAAGGGTGTTGAGATTTACTGCAGGCAGAGGAAACATCCCCCACGCTCTTCTTACTTTCTTATCCTTTGTATTTTCTGAAACAGCAGCAGACTTTTCTTTAGGAAGATATAGAGTGTACCACATTTTGTATCCACTGCAAGATGGAGAGATTGTGCAATCACTGTGCAGTTACATGTCCCAAATTAATACTGAACCTTTGACAGATGCTGCCTGTCACAACACAGTGCTTCAAGTTCAATGGTTTCTTTATAAAATGCTAATACAGCTCCTAGGTATCCCTTGATCTTGCAAAGAGATTCTGTTCTTCTTTTCCTCTTTAGTATGCTCTATGCTTACTGATCCAACTGCAATGGGTAATTTTATTTTTACATGGGGCTGTTCAAGATTTATGCAATAATAACAGTGGTTACAAGCCCTCCCATTTTGCATAGCTAGTGTATATTTTTTTAAAATGCAGGCATTTTAATTGCATACAGTGATTAGCAGCCTGGTGCGATTATGCAGAACCTTTCTTCTAAACCACCCTGCAGTCCTGTGAAGATGGTACAAGGCTTATTTCTTAAGAAACAACACCAAAGAGGTTTGGGTGCCTTTTGAAATGATAAGGGACAGAAGAAACAGGATTTATGTCAACTTCATGGGCAATAGGGAGGGGATTACAGAAATGTTGGTAAACTTCAGTGACAGTTTGGTTGTTTTAGAAAGCTAAAAGTTAAAACCAGCAAAATAAGTAGAAGGCAAAACACTTTTTCCCCCACTTAATGTTCTCTTATGTTGCTGTTAGTAGGAGCTTGTTTGGTATGAATATAGCAAATGGGAAAGTAATTTATGGCTCTTAGCTCATTTTGTGCCATATTTTTCCTCCTTTGACACACAAGTTTTATTTACTTTATTATCAGTATCAGGATAGTTAGGCTGAGGTTACAGATAATCACGTACAGTTTAGATTGCTTCAGGGTTAATATCAAAACTCTCGTGAGTGTGCATGTATGTGTTGAAAATTCAGTAAAGCACGTGCTAAGAAAATGATTTTAAAATTTGCACTGGTTGAGAACATGTTTAAAAGAAATACTGAGCAAGAAAAAAATAGTCTTGAGATCTTTTATTAATGTGTGCAATTTTATGTGCCTATTAGTAGCTAAAGAGACAGGCATTTTAGCAGGTATTTTTTTAGAGAAGAAATTGCAATGGGTAAAGCAGTGGGAAAGGCGAGGTGCTGAACTGTGAGAGATGAATATATGAGTTTCTCAGTGCAGGAGTAACCAGATAAGCATTAGGTGCTACCATGCTTTTCATGGTAAGAATTCTTTGCCTAGGACCAAAACTAAAGCAAAAATAATTTGACTGTTTGCTAACAGTTTGAAGCATGAGTTTTCTTAAATCTGTTTGTCCAGCAGGAATTATGCAATTAAAGCATGTCTTTGGAGCTGGAAGATAACAAAATGTAGGTGCTAAATGACACTTAACAGTGGGCACAGCCCAGTCCTGGCTGTCAGTCAGCTGCGAGCCTCTGTTCTCTGGGGGGTTGTTACCACAAAATAATATCAATTAATCAGCAGGTAGGAGTTACAGTGAGTTTACTGAGCCAAGTCAGAAGCTGACCTCTATTCAGCTAAATGCAACCTGCAAGCCTAGTGAAGAATTGCTGCTTGCAGGCAGATTAGGGTAAAACTGGTAAGTAAATGGTTAGGACAGAGCTAGATGACAGAATTAAGCCTTTTCTGTCTGTGTGTCTGTTTTTTTGCTGATAACCCAAAGGCACCTTTTCCCTTGCTGTTGCCCATGTAGATAAGACATTGAGAAATAGTTGTTTTGCAGCTCATTTCAGCATTTTATTAGGGAAGCTGAAATGAGTCACAGGGACAGGGAGACCATGTGAGATGTGAGATAGCAGGGCAACAGCATTCAAGTCTGAGAGCTGCAAGGTTTCTTGGTTGACCTTTCTTTTCCTGAGACAGTTTGGGCCTTAGGGAGACATAGATTAGAGAGATGATGCCATGGGCTCTCCCTGACTTCTTGCAGAGACTCCCTCCTCTCCCAGCACTTCTGTGATTAAAAAAAAAAAATAGCCAGTTCTGTCTATGGACACAAACAAATCTGGATTATAGAAAAAAGGGAATACAATTTCATATTAAGATTTTTTTTTAATGCTCTCTAAGGAATGGCAGAGGAATGCTTCGAATTTAAACCACCTCCACAAGCCAGCACTTCCACCTCCTACAGGCAGTCACTGCCTTGGAGGCAGATGGTCAGTTTACAGCATGCCAGGTCTGCAGGAGCATCGCTGTGGGACACACATGGGTGTGAAGGGAAGGGGGTTTGCCCTGTGCCACTGACCACAGTGGTCTGTTTTATGGATGTGTAGCATTTGGGACTGCCAATCTGGCAATTCAGATGTGTTTATAAAAACACATTTAAAAGCTGAAAAGATATAAAAATGACTCAATTCTACAAGAGCAGGAGTAAGTGAGATAGGGACAAGTACAAGAACCATAAAACTGCAACAAATAACACAAAATATTGACTTATCACTAAGATACTTGTTTGCAAATAATAAATAAATAAATAAATAATAAGTGCTATCTGCTTTCTAGCTAAAAAAAGCCCCAACCACCCTAACTGATGGTACTCTTGGCCATCTTAACTGAATGACAAATCCTTCCTCCTTATCTTCTGAAATCTTTGTAGAAAAATTCCCATGGTCAAATTGGTTTTTGATACCAACTTCCATGGGATAAGCAGGTTTGGATTGTTGGTGGTTTTTTTTTTTTTGTCTTTACAATCCTACGTTCTCAGACAAGTCAGAAAATTCTCAGATAACTCAGAAGGAACACTGAATATATTAACATGATAAAAGACTTGTTGGTAGTCCAGTGTAGATTGCTGAATTAAAGAAATCAAGGCCATGTCTTCAAGCTCCATTTATTTCCTCCTATATGCCCATCTACTGATGATTGCAGTATTTTCAGATCCTTCACGCTGGGATTTTTCAAATGAAGCACTGTGCATACTTGCAGGGCATTCAAATGGCTCTTGATTTAATGGTCTCTGTTAAAGGCATGTGCTACCATATACTAATCCTTCTCTCACCTTCTTTTTTTTTCTCTGCAGACAACTGAAACGTGACTATCCCAGTGCTGTAGTTCTTAGTACTGACGACTTCTTCATTGAAAATGGTGTATACGTGTTTGAACCTGACTTCCTAGAGGATGCACACAAGTGGAACCAAAAAAGAGGTGGCTGAACTTCATCCAGGGGTTGTGAAGAATAGTTTTGCCTCTCAGTCTGTCTTTAAAATTAGCCCCCAAAATAAAATATCTCAAAGTGATGTCATACACTGCAGTCCATGGGGTATTGGTTGAAAAAATACATTTGCCACTTCTGATTTTATTTCTTCTGACTTATTAGAGAGAAATTTGTAAATGAAAAAATGCTGAGGTTGATAGATGTTATTTTAGAAAGTAAAAGCAGCGTCTGTTAGGAAGCACTGCTGAAGCTTGGTAACAACAGGTGCCATACAGACACCAGCTCAGCAGCTGCTCCCTGCAGCTGTAGGCACCTCAGCCTTATGACTTTAACTTCTTAGATGTCTGTCCTGACCTGGAAGGGGGTGTTATGGAGTGGGGAGGTAGTGATAGACAGGAGGAAAACTTGCAAACTGAGTTACGAGTTTGAGAATTAAGCAACCCAGGTCTCTCAGAGAGAACAACGTAAAACGCTTTTGTGGCTATGTTGTGAAGGAATTTTTGGCAATGACAGACATACTTTGAGATGGTATAATGGGTATCTCCTGCAAATGACAGTAATTTTTAGCTGTTGCAAGTATGTTCTACGAGAGCTTCAGATGGTGCTGCATAGCACAGCCAGCAGCCGCACCACCTGCTCCGGGAGAGCTCCAGCTGGGCACTGACCTTGGCTCCCGTTTGGGTGGTGGCTGCAAACCCAAGTCTGGTGGGGAAACAAGCATGTGAGCAGTGGGCAAGAAAGGACATTTGGAGGCTAGTAAGGGCTGGATTAATCTGTTATTTGATACACCTGAGCTTTACGTAATGTGTTACATTGCAGCACGCAAAGCAATGAAGAATGGGAAAAGCCCGGTTATTATTGACAACACCAACATCCATGCTTGGGAAATGAAGCCGTATGTGCTAATGGTAGGGAAATCTCTGATTTATTGCTTTTATATGCTCAGCTACGACATTTACAAGGTGATCTGACTGAAACGGTTCTTAACATGGCTAACTTCACTTCTCCCATTGTTCTCTAATTGTAGTGGATATTGTGGATATTGTGACAAAGTAGGGGCAGAGGTGCCAGTGTAGTTGTTTTAGCCAGTCAGCTCTATAACTCAGTGAAGACAAAATGGCTTGAAAAGATTAACAGCCTTTGAACCTCCCCTGTTACTTCTTGGTCATCAGGATGTCATCCCCTTTCCTGGTAGCGACAGGAATTGAACAGTTCTGTCAATTGTTTGTTGACAAATATATCAAGATATGACTAACCATTTTAGTTCATAAGTTGTGAAAAATACACCATACAGAATCTTTGAAGATGCATTGATATCTCTTGTCAGTAGTTCTGGCAGAGATGGCAATATTTTTAGTAGAGTTGCAGAGTGTGCCCTGTCTGCTAACATTAAGCTTATGATTCTCTTCGTGGGTTATGGTCTTGTCAGTAATGAATTTTGGGTCTAAGTATTGCTTAGCACAAAAAAGGCAGGAATTAATGGTCGGTGCTGGAAAGCCTCACAGCTCTAGCAGGAGTTGTAAATGCTTGTGGGTGAATAAGAAGCAAGTAGAGGGCACAGACAGAGGTGGGCAAGATGTAAAAATGTCAGTAAATTTCCTTGCCTCCTTCCCCAACTCAAAAGTAATCAATAACTGTATTTAATACATATATGTATATGTATATGTATGGTTTTGGGGTGTGTATGTACATATTTACACACACACACACACAAATATGTTCCTTTACCTTGAAAAAAATGGAGTACTGTAGACTCATTGGCTGGGAATAACATGACTGATAGATGTTGACCTACACTCCCAGAAATTCCAGACTGGCATGGTCAGCCAGTAGCTCTTGAACCATCAGTGACTTCAGAGAGGTGAAGTGCCAAGATGCTGTTGCCATGGGGGATGGGGACCGGTAGAAATGCTGAAGCAAGTTTTGCTGGGAGACCCAAATCCCTTGATGTAGAAGGAAATGGACTAACTGGAACTCAGACTGGCACCATGATGGCAGTCACAGTTATCATCCTCTTTCTGGCTCCTGGTACATAGCATAGATTACATCTCTTAGCCTGGTAAAATCTCAGGGGGTCTGGAAGATTAGCTATTCCTGAGCTCAGCAGCCACACGTCTAAAACTTCTGTGTCCCTCAGGCACGTGAAAATAGATATGAAGTTACATTCCAAGAACCAGATACACCCTGGAAGTTCAATGTTCGAGAACTGACAAGGTACATATTTTTCTCTTTGATATTGCAGACAGCTTCTCATTTTGTTGATGTGTCCTGAGAAAGGACAGTCTTCTTCCTCTTCATATACCCTAAAATTAGCCTAGTAAATGGCAACAGAACGATTGTTGTGGAAACTTTCTGGTACTGAGTACCTGGTCTGTAGTGAATTCAGCCCTGAAAAGGCCTGAC
Organism: Myiozetetes cayanensis; assembly: GCF_022539395.1. NCBI lineage: Eukaryota > Metazoa > Chordata > Aves > Passeriformes > Tyrannidae > Myiozetetes > Myiozetetes cayanensis. Next base: position 47,996,264 of record NW_026087742.1, on the reverse strand, counting down.
TGTGCTAAAGTGAGACAGGCAGTAGTGAGAGCAACAAGGCCTTTTTATGCTGCAGGCTTCTTGGGGCAGAAACCTCAATTTTCATTCTGTATTTTGAGCAGCAGTCTTTATGTTTGGGCACAAAACCATATCTAAGCACTACAGACAATTTTCAGGCTTCTATTCTTAAAATCTAACCATAACAAATATTGTCTCTCTCTAGCATGCAGGGATGATACATTGAGTGTGGCTAGGAAACCGGGTTCTAGAGGATCTTTGTAAAGACCTCTCACACACGTTTGATACAATAAATTTATCAACTCTGCGTAATGTGGTAGAGCCACATTTGGCTGCCTTTAAATCCTGAGTATGTTAGTTTGACTAGTGACTGCAGGGTTAATGGTTGTATCAATGAAAAAAATTCATGCAGGCTAATTTCCTAGCCTTCATCCAATCCGATGTAAAGTACATCACAGTGAACTCCTGCCTGTCAAACCCAGAAGCTAAGCACACGCCAGCTTATTTGTTATTGCAAGAAAACAGGGCATGGGTACTTCATTGCAATGGCTGTATTTGTTTTGTACCAGCCAGGAACTCCAGTCAGAAGTTAGCACTGCACTTTTCTGTGTCTGATGGAGGCAAATGGCAGAGGGCCATGGCCCAGAGCACTCGTGGCTCTGGGGTGAGGCAGGACATGGCAGATGATGGCTCGGGGGTTAAGGACACCAAAAGCCTTAACTGTCAACTGGGTCAGCTCTTGCTTCACCAGCACCAGCCACTTATTTGTAGGGCATCATCGCTGCAGAGGCAGAATTTAATCATTCATTGTAGGCTGAGTAACTCAGTAACTTGCATTTTGTTTTATTAAATATTTGAAATTAATCAGCTTTTTACAGCAGCATCGTAAAACCAATTCAAATACACTCAGTTTTGGAGGTCTGTGGCAAATGGTTCGGGGACAGCTGCAGGTTGCTTCCACAATGCTTCCACACGGTGTCTTTACCAGCAATAGGGTTTGTGCTGGTTTCTGGCCCAGGCATGGCCTGCACATGTGCAGGGCTCTGGCTGCTGCAGGACCTCATGCCCACTTCACAAGTGGGATGTGCAGCTGGCAGCCTGCTGTGTTACTGTCACCCTCATTCCACTATGAAAAAACACATGTTGAGCAGTGCAGCATTTGCACAACACAAGGTTTCAAAAATATGGATGCAGGATAAATGTAGATTCTAGATCACAAACTGTCTTACACAGCTAAATGGCAAGCCCAAAGATATTCAGGGTTTGCAGACTCACAGACAAACAGAAATTCCTGGTAGTCTTTAACAAACAATTTCCACTAAGTTGTGGAGAGACCATGACTGTTTCTACTCTATTCAGAAAGCCCTGCATGTTTGAGCATCGTGTTTCCTGCCCTCTCAAACCTGTCATTTACAAATCTGCTCTGGAGCCTGAACCACATCATGTATGATTTTTTTACTACTTATGCTCAAAGCAACATTTTTTGACCTCTGTACTTGCTGATAAATTAGTGTCTGGGTTGGCTACAGCACTGGTCTGCATTTCTCCAGATGTAACAAAGCTCACCCTGAGGCTAACAATCTGTTATTGCTAAACCCCAGCAATACTCTATAAAATACTACACAGGTCTTTTACATAACTTTTTCATTTCAAGGTATTTGTCAACTTCTTATGTCCTGGTTGCCCAAAAAAATGCTGGTGTGACATTTTTCAGCAGTCACAATATTCTTAAGAAGTAGGTGAAAGTAAACAACAACTTGTCAAAAATGGGCTAAAAATAGATCAGTGGAGATATGAACCATTGTCCTATCTAGGACAACTTATCAGGAATCTTAGCAAGCTGAAGATAACTTCTAATACATGGGTGGCTAAATACTTGTATTTTCTGTTAATTTTGACTCTACAGAAGAAATATTCATCATGTCCCTCGGGAAAAGATACAACGGATGAAAGAACAATACGAGCACAATGTTACCTTCCACAGCGTTCTTCAGTCTGAAAAACCAAGCAGAGATGAGGGAAACTACAGTGGACCAAATGCAGTTTATGGCATGGATACCCATTCCAATCCCCTTTCAGACTTTTCAAGGAGAAGACCTCACATGACACGTACAAACAACATGACATTTAACTGAAGAGGTGATTCCTTGGTGTGTTTTAATTATCAGGGTATAGAAGTCTCTAGTTTTAAATTTTTTCCTAAACTGTATTTTTCTACTACATTTCTAAATTACTTTTATTTCTTACAAATCTTTAAATGGCATTGGTCTGTACTCTCACAGCTCTACATGACCAATCTAAGAGTGCTGTCCCCAGTACAAATTGTACTCCCTCTCATCCCTCTTCCAGCAGGAATACCCATCCAAGCATATGGTGAAATTTACTGGCTCTGCCACAGGCATTTTGGATTATATTTTTCTGCATCACACTCTTGTCACTAACATTCCTAAATTATTTCTCTCTTAAAGGCCACGGGACCAATTCCTTAATTCCATCTCCATGCAACTGGTATTTCTTGCCCTTTTAATACTTTATATCTGGCCGTATAAACTTTTTGTATCTACTACTATCTTGCCTAGAGCATTTTTGTAACTTTTAGAGAGTCAAGGTGAATGGTGGCAAAGGTAGCTCTAACATTTGATGCTGTTCCCTGTCTCCACTGACTGGGTTCATGCCGGTCTTACCTCACAGCCAAGGAGCTTCTCCAGCCTGAAAGCAAAACACAAACACACCAGCCTGAGCCCTGCATCTTGCCAAGACATAGAAGTTCAATTGATCCTGAGATGGAGAGGCTCCTAAAATGAAACATTAGTGTCAGGCTTGTGCTTGTTAACTCTTTTAAGTATCAGGCTAGCAGAATAGGTCTGTACAGCTGAAGCCCAAGGCTATCAAATACACAAACTGACTCATAATGACTTAGTTCTTAAGAAAGGAGGAAAAAACCTGTTTTTGCCAAGGGGAGAAAACCTCTTCGGCCACTGACTGATGGATGAGTGGGGAAGGAACTATCCTGCTGTGGTTTTATCCATACCGTTACGTTCTGATGATTATGTCCTCATCAAGAAGCCTTGTGAAACATTTTTAAAACTCCACTTGTGATGTCAAATTTTTTAAGTAGGTGAGGATTATTAGGCAGTGCCTGTAGAACAGTGGTGAGGTATTTTGCAGTAGGAAATGAAGACAGCTCCCATGGGACATTAGGAAATATGGGTATAACTGTGATTCATCTAGCAATTTAGCAGAGAAGTCTGAGAAGTATAAAGAATCACGCTGTCTCTATGCAAAAGTCAGGCTGTCTTCAGAACACAACAGATGTACAAGATAAATTGAATTTTCTACTCAAAATGCATTAAAGCTTTAAGCATCATCATTACGAACAATTCTGAACTGGGAATGCAGGGAATCTGGTTCTGTAGTATTTCATAGAAGTTTACAGAACTACAGTTCTGCATCCTGCACTTGAGCCAAGTGAAGAGAACAGGAGCCCATGAAGGGTTGCTGAGTGGGAGCTGGTGGTGTCAGTTCTGAAACATTCTCCCTCCTTTGTACCGTGCCTGGTGGGAAGCAGCAGAGCAAAGGGCAGCCTGACAAGCAGCTGTTTGAAATGTGGAGGTGGCAGCCGGTCCAGCAGAACTATTTCCCTGTTGAAATTAACGAGAACAAAGTAATGAATTCAAGCACTATCTCATCCCCAGCAGAAAGATCTTCATCAAAGAAAGATCTGATTATCTTTCATGATGTTGTGGCCTCAAGTGCTTCTTTAAGGAGTAGCTCAGAAACACTGACCAAAGATTTATCACTAATACCTTTGTTTGGCATTTTGCTGTGAATCAAATAATCATAGCTGTTCTCTAAACCTTTTTTAGTGCTATATGGAAAGTCTGAGGAGAAAAGTAAAAGAACAGACCCTAATTACACAGAGCAACATTTCAGAATTAAAGTGTTTTGTACCATAAAAATAAGAGAACTATTTTGTTCTGTTCTTCTGATAGCCAAACAACTACTCTAATGCTGCAGAGGGTAACAAAACTGATTGCTTTAGACTGCAACAAAGATCCTGCTGTAATTTAAGAATACATCAGAATCCAAGCAATGGTTTACAAAATGCCATAAAACCCTAAGCCATACTGATGCTCTTGTACAATACATGTTTGTGAGAAGTGTGTAATTCCTGAACTTCAGACTATTTTGCAGATGAAATGTTATTTCATGAGTCTCTTTTTGAAATACAGCTTTATTAAATACAATCAAGATTTATTGTACAAAGTGTAAAAATAATTTGAATTTGAAATATATACAATACTGTACATGTGTGTTTAGTAGCATTTTCGGGACTTTTGTCTTTGTAGCACTCTGAGGGCTGCTAATGAATCCTGAGGTTCCTTTGGGTCCTTCTGAAGAGTCTCAGCTACTTCAGAACTGCTTTTTGATGAGTTATTTGCTTTCTCAGTAGACCTGGAACTATTTCTGGATGAAAGATCACCAGATAAATTAGTAGCTATTGTATTGCTGTTTTCATTTACATAATTAATCTTCTTTTCTTCTGGTAAATTATTCATGAGTGCTTGTGTGTTAATCATTGCCAGTTCTTCATCAGCAACCAGGTCATTCTCAGGAAGATGGACAGTTTCTCTCAATTTTCTACAGGGTGTGACATGACCAATATTGTGATCTGTCTCTTTTGATGACTTGCTACGCTGTAAACCCAAACTTCTTGGGGGCTGGAATGCTTTTTTAACAGATGGAGAAACTACTGAACGTATCGGTGTCAGTGGTGGAGGGGCAGGTATGCAACTGAGAAAGTCCATAGCTTTTCTCTTTTTGGCGTTTTTGAGATGGTCTTCACTAACTGCCGCAGGTGAAGGTGTTTTTGCAGACCCTGGTGTGACAAGTTTCATATATGGTGTGATAGTTGACAAAGGGCTTGGGTGCTTCATTTCGATTCTAGAAGAGATCTAGTTAAAAAGACAAAAGTTTGATGTCGAATAGAACATTCCATTTCATTAGGTTCCTCAATTACTTCCACAAAATGAGAAAAAATATCCTGATATAAAAAAACCTGAAGATAACAATACACACAAGACCGATGCTGCACAGCAAATCATTCAAACACACACTTAACTTGAGAATACTTTTCATGTCTCATTTATTTTAAATTGATTAATATATTTGGTAAACAGATAGAAACTAAATCTTCAGAATTAAGTATTAGCACTCCTTCTGAGATGGAAGGATGCTTTATAAGCCTAAATTTAGTCCCCAGGAACTGAAATCACATCAGTCCATCGCAACTAGTGGCAGGGTAAGCTTTTGTTCTGACTGCTCAGTACTCCACATCAGAAACGACTTGCCACCAGCAGCTTTCATGGGAAACTTGAGTTCTATTTAAAACAATTTTTGTCAAGATTGCTATAAAATGTAAACATTTACTAGGTGATACCTCTTCCCTTTTAAATCCTGGAAACAGTAAACAATATCTAGTTAAAAGACCAGGAGGTAAATTCTCTCGGCAGAAGTAAGAACTGCAGAATGCCATAAAAGAAGAATTTGCAGATCAAGAATTTTCCTTCCAGTGACGTTCACATCAGGTAATCCTGACAGTGTGACCAAGGAAGTAGCAAATTATCTATAGAGAAATGATGATTCATTTCCTCACATAAAATTTAGAATATTTAAAGTATGCCGTGGAAACACAGGCCATAAGGGGAAGTTTTCATGTACTGCTGGGAGGAAGAATAGTCTTTCAGTTCCTCCCGAGGAATAATAGTAAACCCACACAGAAGAAGTGTCTAATCAGTTTGCATTGCCCTAAAGCGAATGGATAGAGTGGACTGAGAAGTGAGACCATTCACCGCAGCCATCAGTATAGAACTTACTTCTATCCTTACTGCATGCACTGCTAGTACAAACATGGTATCAATTACGAGAAGCTTACCAAACTTTTATCCTCTGCAAAGTTGCGGGAAGGAGAGGGGTTTTCCAAGCCAGATCTTTTAGTTAAACTGGGTGTAAGCAAGAGATTTCTTTGTAGCAAATTCATCAATTTACTTTCTGCATCAGAGCAAAAGGAGGCCACATTCTGTAAAGGAGAACAGTTTACAATGCAGAATAGATGTTTTTCAAATTGTTTAAGTATATACGCTCACAAGGTATTTAGGACTTTCTTTTCTCACCATAAACCCACTAGAATATTATTTTACATCAAACCAGCAACTTGGAAGACTGCTGCACTTTCTGTTGGAGGGAAATATCATAACTACCTTTTATCATGAGCAAGAAAAAAAAATTCTTCTGTATTTAAACTTATTTTTCAGTAAGAAGTGGGAATGCATGAAATAAAACTGAATAAATGAAATAGATGAAATAGAATAGAAATAGATGAAATACAAATAAATGAAAAAATGAAATAGAAAACTGAAATAAAAAATAAATAAATGAAATCAACAATCCAATACTGAATAAACTCCACTGATTCAAGAGAGCAAATTTCAGCTTTTAAAAGGCTAGAGGCCAAACTGTAAATGACAGATTCACTACTGACAGATACAAGATGCTTTGCCAGTTGGAGCAGATTTTGTGGCACATCCTAAACACTGTGTTGGTTGAACTGAATTATTAAAAAAAAAAAAAAAAAAAAGAAATTCAGTAGGTCATATGTAGAGTCCTCCAGGAAAACCGCATTAACACCTTACTCCATCTCCCAGAAAATCCCCTCAAATTCAACCCTATGTGTATTACTTCTTTTAAAGATTTATTAGTACTATCAGACTTTCTGGTAAAGAATGTAGCACAGCAGTAACTAAAACTAATCATCAAACTAAACATCTCCATACTTACCTCTATCATACTTCTCAGTTCATTAAGCTTCTCTTGAAGATAGTTTTCCTTTGGACTGGCTGAGAACACAGAAAGATCTCCAGCCAACAGCACAGGAATTTCTGATTTGAATTCAGACTGCCACTGAAGGTTGCTTGCAGAAATGAGTGAGCAGCGGACAACTATATCTTCAACAGCAAGGTGTCTGAGATCTGTCCAGATCTTTACTGCCACGAAATTACAGTTTTCATCAGATAAGTACACCATAGTAGTGAAACCTAGAAGCAAGAAAAAAGTTTGAATTAAACCTTTTGCATCCTTAAGTAAAGGTTGATTACCACAATTTGTAGCTATAAAAAAAGGTCACACGCATCTTGAAAGAGAAATGATAAATGTTACATGGCAGCCTGTCTGCATGGTAACAGGTGTTTCATGCTTCACCCATACTCTACACCAGCTCCCTACAACTCAAAGTCTGTATTGCAGTGGCTAAAACCCAATATTCCTATGGTGCTTTTCCTTTTTATTCAGAAGATTATCTACATGTTCCTACCCATGAGCTCCCGTGCCTGTGTTCCACTCAATCCATGACACTGTACACCAAAGAGGGAGCTCACGTACATGCACTGCTGCAGATGCTGAACACAAATGTGAGAACTCACATCCACCATTTATAGAAAAAATAAAGAAAAGTTGCTCTTGAGCTTAGGTCCTGCCTTACTAACTTCCTGAGCTAATAAGCAGAGACAGTTCTGCTTTAGGAAAACAGAATTATCTGCCAGCATGTCATGGTGACGGGCTGTATTAGCAGGTTTTCACAGGCCCGAGGTGCAGTTACAATACCAAGATAACTTTGACTTCTGAATTCAGTTCTTATTCAATGGGAAGACATGAATGTGGTCCACAACGTACCTGTTCTGCTAACAGAAACTACAGCTCCGACTAAATCGACTTCAGCACATGGTGGCTGAAAAGAAGGATCCAACAAACTGGTGAATTTTAGAGTCTTTCTTGGAAAGAAAATCTGTACCAGCATCTCCTGTGATACCTTAAGAAACACAAAACTTCAGTGTTTACCACACATATAGACCATGATATACTTTAATGACACATCTTGACGCACTTAAAGCACTTACTGATAGTTGCAGATACTGAGTTTTCTTTGTTGCTGTTAATTGTATGTTAGTTGAGTCTGCCCTTCCTTTGAACTGTGATGCTGACAGGTGGTAGATTCTGTACCGACTGCCCTCCTTTAGCAATGAACAAATATCCAGCAGTGGACGCCAGATACTCAGTATCACTCCTACCAGTATCAAAATAAGATATATTAGCTGTGCAATACTAAATTGAAGGCTTCTAAACAAAATAAATCCACAACACTCCCTCCACCCAAAAGTCCTAAACCAACTGAAAATATTAACATGCAAGCTAGAATACTGTTGGGAGACTCTTCAGTTCTACCTACGTTGGCCAGTTACCATGTTTAGTTAACAGTTATTTATAATTTTTCAAGTACTAACCTTTATATTTTTCTTGCTTTCTGTAGTCTACCACACACAATTTCCATACAGCAGACACGTCTCTTTTGGAACAACCATTTTCTTCCTGTTCCGCTGACTCTAAAGCCTTCTTGAATTCTTCTTGCATCTGAGTTTGCTTTTTGTCATTCATCAACTGCCTGTAAGCCCTCAAAGCTTTTAACTGGTCTTCACTGAGATATCCCTGTAACCAAGAGAAAATGCACTCAGTATCTTTTTTATTAATTAAAAAAAATACTGTCAAGATTTTTAGACAGCCTCAAGTGTTCACCTGTTACAAGCAATTTATTGTTCAACTGATACACCACTAGGACTTGAAATGAGGTTATGTTGAAACAACAGGAGACATCAATTCTTGACTGGTACTCAGCTGGTGCTCCGTGGCCTCCACAGAGCATTACATTACAGACTGTTCTTACGTCATAATTAGCAAGAAATCTGCTTAAGAGTGCATAACTAAGGTGAATATTTAATATAACAGGCATGTTTGCCTGTTTCCTATGAAGACTTATTAGGAGAAATTTCAGTCAGAATGAAGGAAGGGTTGCATTTCTCCTCAGGCTGCTGTCTCTGAGCTGACACAGTGATTTACACTAAAATCCATCAGAAAGGTTACGTTTCTGACCAAGCCTTCGAGACCCAGATGCCTTTACATGCAGCACCAGAGATATGCATACCACAGATCATATGGCTTTACGACCATCAAGGATCCTGACTTGCAAAAGGCAAAGCATGTATTTAATTTTTGGACAACTGGCAGGGACTCAGCACCTGCATCTTTACTAATAAAGGCACAAACTTAAAAGTCATGATTTAACTGGACCAGGGAATGAAGAAAACAATGACAATATAATTATTCAAACACTTCAGTGAACAGCATGCAAGAATATGTGTGCGCAACTCTAGACTTACGAGATTAATTTAGTTTACATATAAGCCAGAAAAAGTAAAGTAATAAAATTACAAGCAACATTAACTTTTAATGGTGCTATATCCTGGATTTTTATACCAAGAGAAAAGTGCCATCCAAACTATTGTTCATCTATTTCAACAAGACTTCATTACATTTTTTTCAAAATTTTTAAATCTTAATTTATTTAACAATAAAAATGCTGTAGGAAATCTCAAAAGGCAGCAAAAATAAAGAGTAATTTAATAGTTTATTTTAGCAGGAGGTAGTAAATTGTAAATTATTTCCCAAGCGCTTAAAAATTAGCCCAGTAGGATCTAGTTACCTCCATATAACCAGGATCAGATGCATTCTGAATTGCTTCATAAAGTTCTGCACCATCTTGCAAATTATGGATTTGCTGTCTTGTGACTATACGTGATCTTGGTGTTCTTCTGGTAGTTCTCTCTGTTGAAAAAAAAGCCATTATGTGGAGTGCAACCAATACACTTGAAAGTGAAAGAAGAAATTATTACGTAAGAAGCATGGTAGTACTTAGACCTTGCCAGAATAAAAATACAAATCACATATATAGGAACTGATATGTGTGTATACATATATTTTAGGAAAATAGCAGAAAATTTTAGGAAAAAAGCAGAAAAAAATCTCATTAATTTAAATACAACATAGATTAGAATATTAGACAAATTTTGGGGAAGACAGTATCAGTGACTGCACTTAGAAGAGGGTGGGAGACTTGATGAGCTGCCAAGAAATTTCATCTATACTTGACTGTGTTTTCTCTGTCTGTCACTTCCTCTTCTTCATACAGCAGAAAAGTCTCAAAGATACCAAGACCTGGGACAACAACATGAAGGTTCCTTAGGACATCAGCTAAAAGCAAAGTTAACTTCATTACATTAAACTATTACGCTCTCCTTAGGTAAGTAATTCTGCTGCTAGCATTCTCATGAATTCCTTCAGCATAGCAGACAGTGCTAGTAGACATACAAGACAACTTGTCTAGTACAGACAAGTTTACCAAACATTAAACACCACAGTGAAGTGACCGACACGCGGAAGTTCATATCAGTGAAGTTAAGAATTACAAAGCCATCTTCGATTTGAACTATGAATTCAATGCTAGAACTACTGCCAGAAATCAGTGGCAGAGGTTTGCAGTGTCAGCCTATTATGGAATCAAAAAATGGTTGAAGTGGAAGGGACCTCTGGAGGCCATCTGGTCCAACTCCCTGCTCATGCAGGGTCACCTTCAGCAGGCTGACCAAGATCAAGTCCAGTGAGCTTTTGATTATCTCCAAGGATGGAGATTTTGCAGCCTCTCTAGGCAACTGTTGGTCATCCTCACAGTGAAAAAGTGTTTCCTGATGTCCAGAGGGAACTCCCTGTATTCTAGTTTGTACCCATTGGTCTGGACCTGTCACTGGACACCACTGACAGAAGCCTGGCTCCATCTTCTCTGCAACGTCCTTTCAGGTATTTATGTACACTGATCAGATCCCCCTGAGCCTTCTCTTCTCCAGGCTCAAAGGTCCCAGCTCTCTCGGCTTTTCCTATGTCAGATTCCTTATATATGTTCATGGCCCTTTCTTGTAACTTTTCCAATGCGTCCATGCCTCTCTTGTACAGAGGAAGAGCCCAGAATCGGACACAGAACTCCACACATGCCTTACCAAAGCTAAACAGAGGGGAATTATCACCTCCTTAGACCTGGCAACACTCCTCAACTTGTTCACTAGGACCCCCAGGGCCTTTTCTGCCAAGCTGCTTTCCAGCTGGGTGGTCCCCAGCACATAGTGGTGCATGGGATTGTTCCTCCCCAGACAAAAGATTTGACCTTTGCTTTGTTGAACTTCATGAGGTTCTTGTCAGCCCATTTCTCCAGTTGCTAAAATCCCTCTGGATGGCAGCAGCATAATCCTCTAGCATATCCATCACTCATCCTAATTTTGTATCATCAAACCTGTTGAAAGTACACTGTCCCATTCTTCAGATCATTAATGAAGATGTTCAAACAGGGCTAGACCCAGTGTTGATCCCTGGCATACACCACTAGTTACTGGCCTCCAAAGCAGACTCCATGCCATGGATCACCATCCTCTGGGTCCTACTGTTCAGCCACTTTTCAATCCACCTGACTGAGTGCTCATCTAGCCTCATCATTATGAGGATCTCAAGGGAGAACGTCAAAAGCCTTCCTGAAGCCCAGGTAGAAAATAGGCACTGCTCTCACCTCATCCAACCAAGCCAGTAATTCCATCACAGAAGGTTGTCAGGCAGGTCAAACATGACTTCCTATTGGTGTATCTTTCGAATACTCCAAATCACATTCTTGTCCTTCATGTGCTGGAATTGGTTCCAGGAATATTTGTTCCATCACCTTCTTAGGGATCAAGGTAAGGCTGACTGGTTTGTGGTTAGTTTTCTGGGTCCTCCTTCCTGTCCTTTCTGAAGACAGGAGACACATTTGCTTTCTTCCAGTCTTCAGGCACCTCTACCAATCAACCAGTGATCATGCAAAGAGGATCAAAAGCAGCCTCACAGACATCACTCAGCTCCTTCAGCACTTCAGAGTTCATCTCATCACCAGCCATGGACTTATAGATGTCCAGTTTGCCTAAGTGTTCTCTAACTTGATCCTCTTCCACCAAGATTACGTCTTCCTTGCTTCAGAATTTCCCATGGTCTCCAGAGCATGGGATTCCTAAAGGCTGGGATTGCTAGTCAAGGGCAAGGTGAAACAAGCATCCAGTAACTCAGCCTTCTCCATGTCCCTTGTGATCAGGGTCCCTGTCCCATTTAGGAGCTCCACTGAGCTCAGTGTCTCCACAGTCCTGCAACGTTTGTGATGAAAGATGCTCAGTGCCTAATCTTGGTGTTCAGGTCTACTGAGATACATCCCAGCAGTGCCCACTCTGGGTGAATCATTATAGTATCAGGTCCTTGAAGAGAATGAAATTAAGAATTCTACAATTCCATAGCACTTCCCTGAGCATCATCTCGATTATTTTTTAGTAGCCTGGTTACCAATACATTCAGGAAGAGTTTCCTAGATAGCTGCAAAGCCAAGCAAATAAGCATGTGACTGTTTTCCACTGAAAGGTCTTGACATACAGGAAGCAAAAATCTAGAAAAATACAAAACAAAAACAACAAAGAAAACAATTCCAAATCTCATCTCTGCTTCTCTATCCCCAGGAAAGTTTTTTGACAGTTTCTTTAGACTCTCCTGTAAACGTCAAAAATGTTTTTGTGTTCTTAATACCTATTCTGAAAGAACGAAAGCTTTACCTTCACGTTCTTCATATTCTGCTTGGATTTTTGCAAACAGAGCTTCCAGTTTCTTTTGTTGATTCTCTGCATGCTTGGCAGCTTCCCTTTCTTCAGCTCGACTGTTACGAAAAACATATGAACCAGCTGATGTCTTCTCCATCCACTGAAAAAAAAAAAAAGATTAAAACAAAACTCAGACTTAAAAATTATTTTTAACATAATCTAGTTTCCTTTTAATACTCATGTTATGTAAAAATGCTTTAAAAATGAACAGACAGTAGATCCTAAGTTCTTTCAGTATAAAATGCAAAAAACTACAGCATAGGTAAATCTTCACTTTAAAGTTACACAGACAGAATGGAGCAGTATCCAAAATCAGGTGACATAACAGCTGAAGAAACCATAGCTTAAAGTAATAGGTATCAGTGATGTAATTTTAAAGACAGCTGGATCCCACTGGTAGATACATTAAGACACAAACCATTAACGTGCCAGTTTAGATGCTGTAAAGGAACTATGATGTTGTCCTGCTCTTAAACCTTTTCTGCCTGAAATGGTTCCACAGGGCTACTGCCTTGTCCACAACTCTGCTAAAACTGGTTTGACTGAAATAGGTGAGCCAAATGACGTCACTACTGATGAAAGCAAGTGCTCCCTTCCCTTCCTTTTAACTTTACAGTTCTGTCTTCTCCCTTGCACTGGCTCTAATACCTACTTGACGTCAGCAGACCATATCAGTTTGATAATTCAACAGACAGCAGTTCATTGCGCTTCTTGTTTTGGTGGTTTTAATTATTATTAGTTACTTACTCCTGGTTTAAAATAAACAATAAATTAAATTAGCTAAGCAACAGGTCCAGGATTAGCACAGAGAAGCAGCAGGAGAGTACAGTGAAAGCAGGATGAGGAAAAGTTGCAGGACTAATCCTTATGAGGCAGTGAATTGTCGAAATGGGCTCCGCCTGTCTCATTTAATTGCATGCCATGTAGTCCCTGCACTATTCACAGTCTAATGCATTTAGTTAAGGTTACTGTGATTCCTACACTCCTTGACTCTTGAGGTAAAAGGAGAGAGTCCAAATCTTCCTATAATTTTGGTATGTTTGAACAAAAGTCTTAGAAAAAAAAAAGTACATCAGTACATCAATCTCTTGATATAGTGAGATGCAAAGCACCACTTTTCTCCCCAGCCTAGAAACCACTGACTGTGATGTGATTACAGATTACTCCCTTTTGGAGACCTAAATAAATGTTAGCTCTACCAGGCAGCTCACACAGTAAGTACTGCAATTTCCTCCAATAAAGCAATGATCTAAATATCAAAGTAATGATCCAAACCAAATATTGCTAGTACTTTTGCAGAATTCATGCTACACCAACCAACAGGTAAGCAACACCTTAGAAATAAAGCAATGAAAAAAAAAAATCCCACATGTACATGCCAAGTATAATACGCTCTGAGAAAAGTTAATAAAACCTGAAAGTTGTATCCTGGTTAAACTGTTAACATTAAAAGGACTGACTGCTAACAGAAATATTGTTTCTGTTTGTGGCTGGTATTGTTATAAAACCAAATAGTTACAGTGAAGTCTGACCATATTTAAAATTACTGGATATTAAGTGGTATTTAAAAGATCTTAATTATATTTTATACCATAAGCACACACAGTATTTTCAGTAATATTTTTAAATAATAGAACTTAAACAATACAGTCAGCTACATGTAAGAAAAAGTAATCTTACTAAAGCCTAGAAATATACAACTTCTATCTTAGCATGTATGTAAAAATAAAAAAAAATTGAGTTTCACTTGTTCTTGGAGCTGAAACTGTCAATGTCTTTTTTCTCTTTAAAACATGTACTGGGCTTTTTAGATTCCAGAACTGAAATCCAGTTCTTTCTGGCTTTTTGAAGCTGAAAGCAAAGCCAACCAGAATATACTGAGTGCAAACTCAAATTTTTCTTACTGCAGGATATTCCAGTCCTGAAATATTAAATACAGGCACACTGCAAGAACCACTCTTGTTCATTTTACACATAATGGTACCTTTTCTTAAGTTTTTTAGCTCTCTATATTATGTCCGATTTGAGGAATGATATAGCAATTAACTGATATAATTTGGATCTCACAGAACCTGTTAGATTCATAAAATACACCATACCTGAATAGGGTAAGTTCTTTGAATAACTACATCAATACACCCCACTGCACCACCCTCGCTGTAAAGCGATGACAAAGGCAAGGGAAAAGGCCTGGGATCCCGATGAAATCCTAGTTTTGCATGCCATCGTGCACACCGCGTGCTGTTCGCTGAAATCTGAATGAGACAAGTGATGAATGATAAACCGTCACTGGTAGGTCAAAACTATACCCAACTTTTTATATCTACAGGAAAGACCATTTTCACACCAACCTCACTAAGAATACACCTGAACACAGCACATTTTAAAGGTTTCCCTTCACATTGAAGAAATGTATTTTGAACAGAAATTAAAAATTTGATGAGTTAAAATTCTCTAGATGAGTATCTATGAGACAAGCCACTGCTTTATACCAGAGGAGCAACAGTGTTACGCTGAAACTTCACCCATCTCCTTAAGCATTCTCAAATAAATCAAAGCCCTCCCCTGCCAGTCCACCCTCTCCTGACCTAGTTTTCCCCCCACCATTCCTCTTCCAGCTTCCATATTGTAAGTGATAAGTACTTTTTGTAACATGGTGCTTAACCAAATTAAGGAGCTGGAACTGTGAAAACACATAGCAAAACTTGGAAGAATTTTGTATTAGAAACTTCTCTTCCAACCCTATTGAATAGTGTCAATGACCTTCTGTCACATCTTACAAATTGGTTACTAAACTTCAACAAAGCTCCATCTGTTTGTAAAACTCTGATAACTCTGTTTACAGAATAGGGCTCAACTAAATAGCATTTATCACATCTCTCAGTCACATCCATTTAAGCTGAACTAATATTTTATTTTACCTTTAACATGAGGGAATCTGGGGCTTCCAGTGGCGTACATCCATTCTGAGAGCCAACAAGTTCTGCTCCATGCACTATGATCTTCTGACCCACAGTCAGCCTTCTTCTATCTAAGAAAGCTTTGAGAGGTGGATCCAGAAGAGCTCTAATCCCATACCAGCCATCAGTAACTTCAATTATTGCTGCTGCTTTTTTATTTTCCACGTTCTTATTGCTACTGCTAGGAGATACAACGGCGTTCAGCGATACGATTTTGGAAATACACAGTACAAGTGTTTTACCTGCTGCGTCATCTCTTTCCGTTATTTTTTTGATTGCTGATCGTTTACTTTTATCAACTTCCAAGTCATATCTACAAAAAAGCATCCAGGCTTTGTTAAAGCAAACAAAACCCATCACATTTTTTTTCTTTAAACATAATTATAGCCAACTATTGCTTATTCAATCTACAATTAAGCACCACTATAGAAAAGCAAATGTCATCTAAATTTTTACAAGTAACATGCACTATGCTTTTCATACTGCTATGCATAAATTTAACAGTGAATGCATTCTATTAAATAGTAAATGCAAGGTATAGAGGTGGTTATTTTGTAATTTAGAAAGTATACAGTACCACAAGTTACAGGTCCAAATATATTGCTATACACATACCTATATTTCAATTGCAACAGCACCATTTCTGGTGTCAAACATCTGTTAGCAAACTCATGTGGGAATGACACTTCCATGGCTGCCAATTTCCATACAATCCATCTGTAGTGATTGTAAACCCAGGCCTCAGATATTAGCTTGGGATCCACACCAGGAGTGTCACAGAGGGCTCTGCAGATAAATGGTTAATAAATTAACCTGAAATCCACTGCAAGTTTCAACTTGCCTATTTTGCCCTAGGATTGTATTTGATGTATGTACACAGGCAACATTAACAAAAGAATATTTATTACACTGAAAACAGGAAGGTTACATTCCATCACCTGATCTGGTTAATGTCTGAATACTGAAGTTTTGTCCTCATATGCCTTGGCAGCATGCACGTGCGTACATGTATGTATCCTTGAAACGGAGATACTTGACCCAGCAGCAGCTCCAGGGACGTGTTCTGTCTGCTTCATGCAGTTATGCACACAGCATAGATGGACTGAGGTGTGCTCCATTCCCCTTCAGCCCTGCAATCTCCCCTGCTTGCTTGATGGGTTCATTACAACCTACATGATGTCTTGGGGGACCCAGAAAGTTTACAGATAACATCAAACTTAGAGAAGTGATTGATACACTGGGGGATCCTATTTAGTGGGACCTGAACAGGCATGAGAAACAACCTTGTAGGAATCTCATGAATCTCATAAAATTCAACAAAAGGAAAGTCTTGCACCTGCAATGTAACTATCCCACACAGCAGTAACAGGCTGGGGCTGACTGGCACAAAAGGACCTAGTGGACAAGATGACCACACAACAGCAATATATCCTTGCAAAGAAGCACAAAAGCATCCTGGGCTGTATTATGAGCAAAGCCAGGAAGGCAGTGATCCTTCCCTTCTCTTCAGCACTTGGGAGAAAGCTTCTGTCCAGCTTTGGATTTGCCAGAACAAAGGCGTTGGTACACTGGAACAAACCTCACAGAGAGAAACCAAGGTGATCTTGAGGGCTAAGCACATGACATACAAGTTAAGACAGCTGGGTTTGTTTGAATTTAAAATAAGTCAAAAAGACCTTATTGCCGTCTATGACCACTTGACTGGAGGGTTCAGAGAAAATAGGGACACATTCTTCCTAGAAGCACCCAACAACAGGATGAGAGACAACACACTAAGCTGGAACATGGAAAATTCTAATCAGAAATAAAGGTGGTTGTTTTGTTTTTTAAACCACGGGAATGGTCAAATGACACAGGCTGTCCAGAGAGGTTGTATAATCTCTGTCCTTGGAGATGTTCAAAACTCAGCTAGGGAAGTCCCTGAGTAATTAATCTAATTCAAACTGTATTGAGCAGAGGTTTGGACTGGATGACTGCCAGCAGTTCCTTACAACCTAAACTATGATTCTGTGAACTCCAGCACATGATTGTTCTTTACTGAGTAGTTGCTGGGTATGGACACACAATATCTCCAGTTCTCCCATGATGAACAAATATCACTGACACCAAAAACATTTCTCAAGGTCATGTGGGAAAAGCTAAAAATGATTCTGGCTCACTAGCATGAGTAGAATGCAATTTTTCATGAGAAAGTACAGATCACAACATCGAAATACACATCTCATAATAGTCAATTTTCCCATTTTGGACTGCTGGCACCAACTTCACCAACCCAAACTTACAAATAAAAACAGTTCTCGAGCTTGGAACAGACCTATCTCTGTCACACTTCGGTACTGCAAAGCAAATACTGCAAACGTCTCAAATTCTGAGATGACTCAGATTGGCAATGCATGCTTGACTACAAATACTACTCAAATACAGGTGCCTGCCTTGAGTATTTTGTGAATGAATACCAACACTGATTTGAACACAGAGCATGTCAAATCTGCAGGGTCACAATTTGGACTTCGATGATCCTTGTGGGTCCCTTACAACTCAGGATATTCTATGATTCAAATTAACAGAGGAAATCAGAAAATAATAGTTAAGTATTTTCTGAAGTTTTGCTGCAGCAACAGTGCACTGGTAGTTCCTTGTGCTGCTGCTGAAGTTACAACGTACACACTTGCTTACAGTAAAACAAAACATAATTTTCATGGAAGTGTTTAGGAGAGGTGTACTCAAACACATTTTTTTTTTCAGCTCCTTTTAAAGGACCTGCAAAAGGAGGGATAGAAGAACTAGAAAGAATGCAAGTGCAAGTGTTGCTTCTGCACCTAATTTGGTTCTTACATATACTCAAAAGAAGGCTTGACGGAAAAAGTGCTTTACTACTGTAGTTTAGGTTTCCTTCAAATTATACATAATCTTTAAAAAGGTTATATTAAAAAAGCATTTTCATCCCTGTCCTGTCAAAGAAGCCCTAAGCACCTTCCAAATCAACCTTCATTCCCATCAAAAAATAGTTGTTGTGTTTTTTTAGACTATTTACATAGTTGAAGAATTCCCAGAAATTTTCTAAATTGGCTTTGTATGCTTTCTTTAATGGTCACTGAAGATCAGTCACCAGCAACATTAATCTACACAGCAAATTTACAATCCTACAGTATCTTTACACTAACAGAGGTGTACTAAAAATGCACAGTAAAAAAAGTAGTCAGAAGCTTTAAAAGATGACTGCATTGGATTTATTCTTGGGGATAAGAGCATAACTAACTAATAAATAGCATAGCTGTCTCAAGTTCATAAATAACAGTACCTGTAAAATTCCTTTTTTCCAGCTTTTCCCTCATCTGTAGGTATTAGCCATCCTCCATCAGCAAGTTGCATTCCATTTCCAGCTAACAAATACTCCTTACTGAAAAAGTCTTTGACAAGAAACTGGAAAGATTCTGCATTCGTGCTGTTAACTTGTATGCAATGTTTTGAAACACCGTATGTGTATAGCTGAAAAAAATTAGATGAAAAACACAAAATAATGACAATACAGTAAGAATTCAGCTAAGAGTTTTAATATATTAAAAATTTAGATTAAATATTTCCTTAAGGTTGAGACAGCTCGGCCGATCTTGTCATTTCATACATAATCCAGGAAGAATGAATTCCCAGCAATTATTTTAGCAGAATAGCATCACAGTGTGCTTCAAAAGTGTTTTTAAAAATTCAATAGGTTTTTACCTTCACTGAACCAAAAGCAAGAGGTTTTTCATATAGATCTACCTAAGCTTAAATATTAACTGTCCTCTTATCCTAGCACTTCATACGGGTTAAAAGTCAATAGCAATTATAACTGGTGATTTTTTTTCCCTTTTTTGGTGCTTCTCTGGTTTGACTAAAACACTAGAGACTTTATGACCTTTATTATCCGGAATTGTCTTAAAAAATGTGGATATACAAAGCTACTTAAATACTGCAGCAACTGTTATAAGAGATACTCTAAATTCTTACCTAGAAAGGGAAGAATGTATTGATTCAAAAGCTACTGAGATTTTAGATGCTCCTCTTGAGAAACAGATGCAAAAGACAGATAATATAAAAAAGATACCAATATACCTCTTCTGTAGAATAAAAACTAGGACACTTCTCTTCCACAGCAGTTTTCAGAGAGATTCTATTGCTCGCAGAGGTTTTAATGACATAAAGACTGCCTGGTTGTGAGCGAATATTTTGCCTGCACTTCTTTTTAATTCTCATTTCCTGCAGATCTCTGGCACAGCGGAGATTTGTCACCATCCTGACCACAGCTGCAAAGAAAAAAAACCCCAAAATATCTTTAAAGATATACTGTCACACTACAAAAGCGGATTGAGAGGAACACATTTGCTATGCCACTCTGCAGATTTTTAGAAACTCCAAGTCTAAATATTCGAAGTTTAATGGATTTAGAAAGCAATGATGATTACTGAAAGCATTCGTATAATATTATATGAAACATTATATATCCACATTAATTTTGTGTAAGTCCCTGAACTAAACTTTGAGACACATATTTTTCTCATCAGACTGAACTCAGTCTTCACATAAAACTCCATATGAAAAGAAATTAGTTGATGACTGTATCAACTTATGTAATCTTGAGATTTTGACCTAAATACAGGATCTAATTCTGCAAACATTCATACGCCTGTTCAAATACACACAACAAGTCCCTCTGAAAAAAATCCAGATTATTTGATTATAATAGTTACAGAAATCACACACAGTGGAACATTCAAGAGAGCTCAGACGGCATAAGCCCACACACTAAAGTCAAACAGTTGTGCATTTAAACTGTGCCTCTTTGGAAATGACACAATCAACCATTTATATGGCTAACCCTACATTTTAATTAGAGAACAGAATGAAGAATAAGTGAATGAAGTATAGCAAGGCTAGTCTAAGGTTCCTAGGTTATTTTACCTAAGAGGTGTATAAAAAAAATCAGGTATCAAACAAAACATAAGCTATCTTGTTTCTGAAGTACTGTGTGAAATAGTTTTCATCTTCGTAATTAACTTTAGAGATGAGTAACATATAATTTGTTAGGAGTGCAATATAAAATATTAGGAAAGTAATTATTTCATAGTTTTCTCACAAAAAGAAAAAAGTTTAAATAGAAGTTTCTTTTTATTAAAAAAGTCAGTCAGAATACACAAAAAAACCTTAAAGGTTTAATTCTGACAGTTAGTATTCACAATAGCTAAGTAAGCAAAATCTGAAAATACCTGATTTGCCATTTTCTGTGTCAGTGTCTGCTGCATGCTGGACGCAAGACTGGTGATCTTGAGGTTCAGCAGTATTTTGTTCAGTTGTGATCTGATTTAACTCCATCTCTTGGGTCATACTTTTGCTGATGGGTGAGTCACACCTTTTGCTGCTACCTTGTTCACATGTAGAAAATGTCAGCTTGGTTTTGAAAGGTGGAATAAAAGTTTTAACAGTTTTGCCAGATCTGTACAGACTTCCTGTTTCTTCACTCTCTTTTGCTGAGAGTGAAACCCCTGGAGTAGAAACCCCTGAAGTACCATTTGAGGACTGCCTTAGTGCACGGTGCTGAAAAATGGCAGGTTTAGACTGGAATCCTTTGAAGTCTTGATCTGGTAGAGCAAGGGTAGGATCCTTGACTTCTTGACGTTCTGTAGTTGACCTACAGAGATGAGAATGTTTAAACATACAGGTTTCAACCTCCTGACAAAAATCTTTCTCTTCTTATTTTAGTAGTACAACTTTCAATACTACATCAATAAAAAGACACAATAACAGTCTTTGATGTTTTAAAAATTGAGTACTTAATTTCTATTGAGAAAAGACAGAGTGTAAAAGAGTGTAGTTTGTTTAGCGTCTTACTGGTCTACTGCAGCAACATGTGTTCATATGTCTTATTTTAATATGTTTATTTTGGAGTAAAATTATTAGTCTTTTATAAAGTTGTAAGTAGTAAATTATTACTGTATATTTTCAGAAAGTTACAAAGGCTTGTGAGGTTTTAAGAATTGCATTAGAAGAACTCTACAATATGTAATAAATTTCTCACCCAAAAGGTTGACAAGTTACGGGTTTTAAAGGTACATGGTACATAAATTTTCTTCTGTCTTTGAAAATGCCTGTAAGATAATTGGAAAAAAATGTATTTGAAATGATACATTACATGGATAGATAATTACAGCATGTTTTATCTAAATTAATGATATAAATATAAAGAAAAGCTTCCAGGGTCGATTTAAACAGTTTTACTCTTTCCTGCCCTAAAAATTGTTTGTATAAACATCTCCATGCTAACTGAAGACAGATCTAAAGCATCAGTGAACACAATGCTGAACTCTCAAGAGTTTGTATTTCTGACCTGGCAATACATTTTTAGGCTCCTGAAGGGAAACTGCTTACCATATATTTAATTCCAGGTAGGCTCACCATTCAATTCAGAACTTTTTCAGCAACTTTTATTTATTTTTTTTTATTTGAAGTTACAACAGAAGAGGGCATATTTGCACAACCTCCTCCTTCTATCACTGAAGGACAGGCTTATCTTGGAATTATCAATGTAATTAAATCATATCTGCCAGGAATGTAAACTCATTTGTGCCCTCAGGCTGCAAAGAGAAGCTTCATATGAGAAGTTGCATACACAAGATGTCACATGTTCTAGAAGCCAGAGGCAAGACTGTACTGGAGACAACTGTTTTCAATTGTTCACCATAGAAGAACACTGTTCAGGTCCTACGGCATGGTAGGATAATACTGACATATGAAGGGAATAAAAGTATTCTCTGGCAGCAATTTATAATTCCATTTGAAATTTTAAGTCACGGCTTTTATGCCTAGAACAGATTTCGTACAGCACTCAGGAACCAATGTACTGGTTAAATCAATATATTTGATGAATCCTGCTATTGAATTTAGGTGAGAGCATGCAGTGCTTAAAAAGAACAAGTTTCTTAAAGAACACTGCTTATCCCATAACCAAAAACCATAGCCAAAAATCACACTATCCTAATATCCCGATCACTAACAAGTTTCACATAAAACATCAACTCAAACTTTAAAAGCTTTGATATCCCTTTCATAGGCCTCCATATTCCTCACTCAAAATATTATAAGCGTCTGTAACACAGACAGCTATCAGTGAGTATATTACCAGTTTCATTTTCCTGTAGATAATTAATCAATAAAATATATTCTGCCTACTGAGATTAGAATTTCTGAGATTTAGGATTGTGAGAAACAAGAGTTCTTACAGAAGTAATATATTGTAATATATTTAGATTCCACACAATAAGGCATACCATTAATCATCTGATTTCAACTCAGCACAGACATTACCACAGCAGCTTCCCTGAATTTCCATTACTATACTGATAAATGCAGTAGTTAAGCAGTCTCGTTAGTTCATTGTAAACTGAAGAATTCTAAAGATAACAACTGACATCAGATTACTGCTTAGAACACAAGATGACTAAAATTACCATCAGGGGTGCTTTTTGAAGCTTTCAAAGATCTGGGGGGATTCTCTGTTCTGTTAAATTCAAGCAGGAGTTGTCTTTTAATTGGAGGTTCTCCTAGGATAAAAACACAGAGTTTTAGAAGTTATGTTCCTTTTAAGTTCAATTTCTTACCAACCTGCACAACTTAACTGCAATTTCTAAGTAAAATGTTGAAGAAGTCAGAGAAAGCACAACTAGCAAATTTTCAGATCACACATGTCTATTAAATGGCCTTTTTAAACACAGAGCTACCGCACCGCAAACAGCTCACCTGCATCCTTGTGTATTTTCAATAACCAAAGAGCCTCTCCAGAATGTTAAAAATGTATGCAACACATCTTCTACAGAAGCTGTAACTAAGTAGGGGGTTCAGCTGTGGCACAGCTGTTTCAAGTAGGACTGATAGAGTCCTAACACCCTTTTGACACCTACCCAAACTTTCCAGCACTAGCCTGCCTGACCTTTGTACCTGAACTTGTGCAGCTGGGCGGGGTTCTGTTCCCATCTACCCTTCCATAAACAGTTTTCAGCTAGTCCAGATCTCTGGTCAGGCCTGGGTGACTGTGCAAACATCAACTACCAACACTTCAGCTCTAGACAGATCAGT
Organism: Myiozetetes cayanensis; assembly: GCF_022539395.1. Lineage (NCBI taxonomy): Eukaryota > Metazoa > Chordata > Aves > Passeriformes > Tyrannidae > Myiozetetes > Myiozetetes cayanensis. Next base: position 47,972,599 of record NW_026087742.1, on the reverse strand, counting down.
TTTAGATGGCAAGAAACTGCACACTTAGACCAACAACTATTTTTCATTACAGACAACAGTCTCAACATAACTGAAACGTTGCCCTCACTTATGAGGCACAAAAAGGTGAAAATGAAAAACACTGCTACTCATTTTTCAATGAAAAAATGCTAGATTTCTGGAGAGGTTAAAAAAAAAAAAAAAGAAAGTCTGGTCAGGAAGAAAAGGAGCAGTAGCTTTCTTCTGTAAGTTTATGATAAAACAGCAAAGCTGTTCAAAATTACTCATCATAAATTTAGCTTGTACTGTGCATTTAAGGCTGGAAAGAGTAGATGAACTCCTTCCTGCAGCAAGAATTTTTGTCATTGACACCTAGAGAAAGAAACTTCAAATTCTCTGTGACCCAAAAATCAATGTAACAAGCAAAAAAAAAACCTCAAACAATCCACTGTGCAGAAATATGGAGTTGATCATATATAGGATAAAAGACGTACCAAACGAGTTGTTTTCTTCAGAGTGTCTCTTCCCAAAGGTCTTGTTTTGAAAGTTTTTATCCAGTCTGCTACTGAAGGACTGTGCAGCATTAATCTGTACTCCAGAATTGGAAAAACTGTCTTCCATAAAAGCTCTTGCACTTTCAACAGCCTCTACTTCCAAGTAATTTTTTGGAGTTTGGAGAAGATCAATATTGATTTCTGCTTTAGCAGGAGCATTGCATAAAATTGCTTCAGACTCTGTTTTCAACCCCAGATTCAGCTGCCCTTTTCCAAAAGACCTAGTCTCCTCCTGCTGAAAGCTATTTTTAAATGACGTTAACTGCTTGTTGTTCTTCATGTATGGTACGTACTCAGGCATTTTGACATGATGAGTGCTTGGGAAATACTTCATTTCCTCAGGGCAGATGCTTTTAAAGTCAGATTCTTGACTGCAGCTTTTTTCAGTTTTGGATTCTGAGACCACCTTATCAGTTAAACATTTTGCATGTTGACCATTCTCTTTAACTGAACTACATTTGTCTGTAATGCAAAGCCCACTACTCAAAAAATCATCAGATTCTTTTAAAATTGCCTTTGCTTTTTGATAGGCATCTTCAGAGACTGTTACCCGTTTTCCACTTGCAGTGCTGAACCCAAAAGCAGAATCTGAAACCAATTCAGTGCTGGCATTTTCTTCCCCTTTTGGTAAAGCTGTCTGCATTTTCCTAGGAAGTCCTTCAGTGTTCATTTTAGACTTTTCAACATTTTCCTCAACTAGAAATGCTTCTTGTGCATGTGATGAATGACAGTCTTCCATTTCAGAAAAGAGCTGTCTAGCTTTCTTGAGTGACTCTTCTGACAGTTGTACGGGTTTACCACTTGCTGTACTAAAAAATCCAAAATTGCTTGTAGCAGCATCTGATGGCTTCATCTGCTTATCTGGAACAGAAAAGTGCCCTCTAAGCTTAATATGCTGTTCACAGCATTGCTTCTGAGAATCTGAAACAGACTTTTCATCTGCAGACATATTTGTTTCTTGATGACCATTTCCACTAGCACTTGCATTCACTTTAATAAATTGGGATGTGGCGGAATTAGATTCTTCACTTGCCGTAGCATTAAAAGAATTAGCAGAATTAGGACACTCAGCATGAATGACTGAAGATGAATTTCTAGCAATTTCTGTTTGATTAGTTCTTGAGTTAGGCTTAACTTCACTGTAATCTTCCTGAAACATTTGTCTGACTCTTGCTAATGCACTTTCCGAAACAGAAACTGCTCTACCTTTTGCTGTACTAAACACAGTTTGTTTCAGATCACCCTTTTGCTTTTCAACATTAAGTGTAGTTTCTGTTAACCTGGTTAAACTGGTTCTATCATCAGGAAGGCTGACTATTGACTCGTTTTGGCAAGCATTAACTATGGGGTCTGTGAAGCAGTTTGTATAAGCACAAGGTTCATTTAAATGTTCTAATTCCTTACTGTCCAACTCCTTACTATCACCATTCAAATCCAAGCAGCTATTTTTTGAAGTTAAGAGAAGAGATTGATTAGATTTATTGTTATCCTCAAGAAATAAAGTATTTTCTGTATCTCCAGGCACACAATTAACTTCAAGGTCATTTGGTGCCTTCATTAAATGCAGAGATGCAGCAGAGTGCACAGGAAAATCATCAGTGTCTTCTGAATCACCTTTCTTTCTTGGTGAGTATTCCATCTTTGTCTCTGGAGGTTTTCCATCTTCAGACAAATGAGTTCTGCTTAAAGCATCGTTCTTCTGTCCTGTAAAGGCTTCCAATTCTGACTTTCCAGGTCTGACACCAGCTTTTTTATGCACATGTGAAGTTACCAAACTTCTTTCACAACCTTCACCTAGATTAACAAATGTATCTACTTTGACAGGATCAAGAATCACATCATGCTTAATGGAACTGCTCTCTATTGCCTGTTTAAACTGATCTCCAGGTTCTTCAGAAATGAGCTTTTCATTAAAATTAAGCTTTTCTGGATCACACTGAGCAATGCTTTCAATACACAAATCACAGTCTTTAACACAGTTTTTATCACATTTCCTTTTCTTGATGAGATTCTCAAAATTGTCATTATGTTCCTTTCCTACATCAATATCTTCTGCAAAGAACTGTTCTGCTTTAGCCAAAAATCCATCAGGAATTGCTATTTTCTTGCCACTAGCAGTATGAAAACCAGTCAGATAACTCCCTTTCACTTCATTTTTTCCCACATCTAGCTCTTGTTCGAAAGGTATTTGATGATGGTAAGAACCTAGTTTTATTCTGTCTTCATTTACTAACAGGTTCTTACCATGGGTGATGTCTTCTTCCATATTTTTACGATTTGTTTTTTCTTTATCAGAGTTCTCCAAAAGTTTTACAGCTCTTTCTTCGCACTGTACACTGAGCAAACGTGGAGAATGATCCAAAGTTGCATCAGAAATGGATATATTACCACCAGCTGGAGTTCGAAACACTGGTGACAAGCATTCATCTTCCTTTCTGTCTTCTCCTTTCTGATTAGGAGACCAGTTTTCCATTTCATGTGATATACTTAAACTGTGTTCTTCTGCAGGCAAAATAGCATCTTCTAGACGTGTTACATCTAATGAGCTGTCTTGCAAATTGCCTTCAACTTGATCATCTCCTTGATTTAAAAGCTGTTCGGAAGTTTTACAACTCTGCTTATGATTTTTAATGGGTGATAGACTGTTATTGTTAATACTATTGAAATTAGCATTTTCAATATCATTTATTGAAATGTTTGTCTTACTTTCCATATTTTCTTTAGATGCTGTACTAGTATTTTCCTCACTCTTATTCTGTGCATGGTAGGAAAGTGAGCCTGTGTGAGAAATGGCATTTATGTTTTTGAAATCTGAAACACAAAATGCTTTTTCTTTCCTTTCTTTTCCCAGGCAGCTGAAAAAATTACAGTTAGAAGACATACACCCCTTTGAATTGTGGCATCTAGTACTGGTTTCTGAAGATTTAAACAAATAGTTATCATCATCCAAGTCCCTGAAGAGCTCTGCAGATCTACTCAAAGCTGCCTTAGAAATATTTATCTTTTTACCTCCAGCTGAAGTAAAGCCTGTGAAATTAGAAAAGCTGTCCTGTTTAGCTATGGGAAAGTTCTCATCAGATCTTCTACTTTCATGTATGTCTAGGTGAGTGAAAGTATCCTTTTTGTCATTTTTATGGAAAATGACTGCATTTTCTTTTTCATATTCCACTGCTTTGGAGTCTTCACTTGTATTTTCCTGTTGAGTACAATACTTCTCATTTTTCATTTGGTATTCAGATTTGAAAGTGCTACAAAAAGCATCATCTTCCCTTGTTTCAGAAATATTTTCTACATTCTTTGTTCCACATGTTTCTACAGTCCTGAACTGCTGAAAGGCATGACTTTGTATCATATTACTTTGCTTTCTAAACTGTGTAAATTCAAACTGACTACCTGTTTCTTCCAGGATAGTAGAAAGTTCAGCAATTTCGGCTTCTTGGCTTGCTGTCAAGGTTTCACTTGCTTCTTGAAAGGCTTGTGGAGTTCTAGGAAAGCTTTTACACAAGCCATCTTTATGTGGAATAAACTGTATATGCCTGGGCTCAAGAAAGTTTGTCTGTGAATCTAAAGAATCAGATAAATTACTGCCCAACTTGCTTTCTGAATCTGACAAAAGCATATTCTCCTTTTTAAATTGGCTTGAAAACTTTCTGGTTCTTTCCTCAGAAGCCAGCTTCAAAGCATTCATTTTCAATATCCTTGAACAGCATTCTGCCTTTTGCTATACTGGCTTCAGAGAATTTAATCTGCTTATTGGAAGCAGTCTGAAAGCCACCAAAGCCTGGATTCAAACTGCATGCATTAAGATTTGCTGATGATTTCCCCTTATGCTTCAGGTTCTCCACTGGCTTTTTGCTGGAATCTTCCTCAGAAATGACTTCATTTAAAGAACTATTATCTATACAATCTAATAATTCTTTAGCAATCTCTAAAGCTATATTACTGAGAGCAGCGGCTCGAGGGCTTTCGTTGTTTTCAACTGGCTTTGGCTCTTCATTGTTGGCTACAGCTTCTGAAAAGACAGCTGCATCTCTCTGCTCCCCTTGTTTTAATCCAGTACCATCATTTTCTGAGCAGTTCATCCCCAAAGGTCTATGTACTGCCCTACAGTCAACTCCTGACCTCTGGTCTGCAGCATGCCTTTTGCCAGGTGATGATTTATTGCAGCAATCGCTACTGACTCCAGTTAAGCCAAAGTCGATCTGATTCAAAGTATTATTGAAACCGCTGTTTGTCGCAGATGTGCAGTCATGGTGCACACCAGTCAACTGTTCCTTATCCTTAGGAGAAGACCCAAGTTCTTCTTCAGGATCTGAGGTGCAGCAGCTGCATTGTTTACATTAGCACTCATGTCCTCATCTTCCTCACCTTTCTTTAAGCAACAGCTTTTAGGGAGAAATCTGGAACGCTTTCTTGCCATTAGGCATGCTGAAGTTAGAACTTTACGTTTTATATTGGAAATAATCTCACTATTTAAAGAATTTGTCTTATCTTCTTTCTGTGTATTAGATACTTCTAAGCATTTTATTGACATAGCAGGTTGATCCTCTCTTGCATTTCCCCCCAGGTCTCTCAGGTCTTGTTGCTTCAGCCTATTGCCAAAAGAATTATTGGATGAGTTATCTGATATATCCATTTTTAAAGTACAACTGCTGAAATTCTTTGTCTTGGTATTTGATTGCAAACACTTTCTCTCAGCAAGAAGAAAATGGTCTACAAGAGAAGATGTTACAGAGAAAAAGAGGTTAATAAATTTATTCAAACATGTAAATTCAGATTTTCATAAAATGTTGGTCCATAAGATCATTTCTACAAATGCTTAACACTGGAACCATAAGTATCACTTTTGTTTTCGTTTGAAATGCTTTGACAAGAATAGAGATCTATTTAATCTAATTGTATTCTAATACAGAATTGAACAGAAACAAGCGAGTTAGGCTGCCATTAATGCTATCAGGTAAAAAACAATAAATCAGTTTTTAGCTGTAATGAAATTTGAAAAGATGGACTTCCATTCCATGTGTCTCAACATAAGGATTTGTTTCAAACTTAAAGTACTTCAACTCCTAATATTAAAGTAACTCTTCTAGCAGGAACAACAGCTTCTAAAAATAGGAGCGCCTGTTTGTTTTCATTGTATTCTTTATTAAAATATTCTGTACTTTGGGAGGAAACAGATGTACAGTCTTAAACCCCCTAATTTTAGAAAGATAACAATACAACTTTAACATTCTTTATGGTCTTTTAGAAGTTATCAACTCAGACAGAGTGGCCCTTGACACTATGGATGTATAACCAGCATTGACAAAGATAATTATGTTTGTCAATTAGAATAATGGTTCAAGGTGAAAGTTTCAATTGCAGAAACTAATCTGACAAAAACTAGCATAAGATAACTTGAAAATAATGTTATTCTTATCACTATATAACAGACCAATACCATATGTTGATTCCTAGTTGCCAGGCTACTTTATCACAAACATAAGAATTTACAGGATTTTATCTGAAACATTTACTTGAAAGGTTCTTAACAAATAATGAATCCTCCACAAATGATGAAAAGCTTAATATACCTTGTTCAACATCACTGGCCACTTGACAGCCTCTAAGTTCGTATGAATCAGATTCCGAATGGGGTAGTACAGGACGAGTAGGTGATTCAGAGGTTACTTCTTTCTGTATTTTTTCTTCTTGATACAGTAACGTATTATTTATTGTATAAATAAATCTCCTGGATCTCTTTCTCAAATTGGATAACATATTCAGGCTTTTAAAGCAGGACGTTGTAAGAGTATTTTCACTACTTATCAAATGTAGGTCATCACAATTATCTGGAGATGTGGCACTACACATAAGTGGGTGAGACAGAACATCAGTTACGACAGATTTAGAAGTTGTTTTCAAATGCTTGGAAAAGTTGCCATTATAGACTACAGAATACTCTGTGACATTTGTATGTTCAATTAAAAAAGTGCTGCAGTTTAAGAAGCTCATTTTGGAAATCTCAGCTGCACATCCTTTTACTAACTTTGGATCTTGAATGCTCAGACACACAGTTTTTACTGGAGTTATTTCCGATGTTGGGCTGTTTTCAGCATTTTCCATTTCATAGCATTTTTCTGACAAATTGACACTCAATAGCTTTTCTGCTTTTATCAAGCCTGAAGTATTCAGTAAAGATGTTTCTACAGCATCATCCTTGGTCATTAGTACTGACTTCTCTCCTAAATTTTCCTCTCTATGCAAGTCAGAGGGTGGAGAGTTACATTCAGACATCTCCAAGTGAGCTACGTCAAGGTCAGATAAGTTCAGTTGAGACCACTGGCTGGATGAAGGTTGCACAGCTTCTTTTACAGGCTTCTCATTCTTAAATGACTCGTGTGTCTTATAATCTTGCACATCTCCTGAGATCCTAAGTGACTCCAGTTCCTTTCCGTGTCCTGTTAAACAGCCATCTCTACCATCTCCTGTACCTTCAGTGGTGTTTTGGAGTAAAGAACCGTTCATTTCAGTAGAGTGGCTTTTTTCAGTCCAGTTATTTGTTTTCACTTCCTGTGACATGCCAGTCTTTCTTCTATTAGGTTGCTCAGTGGGATGATCCTCCTTTCCGTGTGTTTTATCTGTGTTTATCTCACATTCCTCTACTGCATCCAGAGCATGTGGCATCAGCAGAAGAGTTTCACTGGACTTAGTGGGCATGTTGAACGTGTCTTCAAAGCTATCCATCTCAACAAGTAAGCCATCTAACATCTCTGGCTCTAGAGAAGATGGGGAGGGAAAGAAGCAAAAAAATGAAGTTTTAGGAAATAACCTTCAGAACAGCATTGGGTTTTTAAATGTAGATACAGCTTTGAATTTTATAGTCATTACTTTTACTCAGGAGCAAGCTGGTAAAGATAAATTATAAGCAGCTGTCAGAGGAAACAGGAGGCAAAGGACATACATGCAGATTCCCTGACCTCCTGAGGACCATAGCAGTTAAGGTTTCCAAGATAAAACTGAGCTTCTCAAAAGATGGGTTTTTTTTCCCTACAGGTAGGACAGGAGAATGAGTGGTGATTTTGACAAGAAAAATATCTACATTTTTTCTTCTAAAACTTATACTGCTGGTAGGTATAACACACATTAAGAACCTGCCTATTTTTATCTATAACTGGCAGCTAAGGAAACTCTTTTTTAAGGATTAATTTATTAAACTGTCTTTTGCTATGATATAGAATAGCATAGTTTCTAGAAGGATTTAGAAGATATTCTCAATCTCTTAATTGACTGAGAAGGTTTTAAGTAGTTCCACGATTGGCAAAATATTAGAAAAATAATTAGAAATTTTTGTTTGCACATATAAAATATGCAGTGGGGAAAATAACCCAAACTCTACTTTGTAGACAATCTTACAAGCTTATACATACCAAATAAAAATACTACCCTCTCAAATGTATGAACCAAGACCCACCTATCAATACAGTCCACATTAAAGAATACAGCAAGGTTTTATTTGAAGAGTACTTTCTAAGCCTTTTTCATATCAAAGAAGTCATAATGAAGTCCCTAGAAAACATCACTGTCCTCTCTTTTCCTTGGGCATATAACCAATAGCTTAACTTTTTCCATAAGCCTTTTTTAGGTACAATTTCTGTAATTTAAAATTCTATAACTTGCCCTATTAGAACTTTTAAATAGCCTAATACCCAAAAGATTTTCCATTTGGAAGTCCATTTCCCAGTACTTGGTTACACACATCCAATTACATGTAATATATCTATTATGGGTTCACGCTGACACTGCAGACACAGAACAGTTACTCATTCTCTTTACTTTCTGTTTTATGCCTAAGTGGCAGAAGGTTTCACTTAAAGGAGATCTCAAAAAGGAAACTGCAACATTACAGATTGTGTGTACAGGTCCTTTCCCCTTACTAAAGTATGTGCCTCTGAGGTAATTTCTGTGCCCATGTTCTTTCATGCTGTAATAACTTGTCAGTAGAGATTTCTAAGAAGACACAGCTCATTTCTCTTTACTTAAACAAGAGACATAACCGTTTATGGATTAAAAAACCCAGAATTATCCGAAACATTATAGAGATACTGTCTCAAACTGTACACTCATGCCAGGGAAATAAAAATCAGGGAAGTTCATTCTGACTTCTGAACTCACTGGGATGTGTTATTTGATGATTTGATATATTATGATCTCCTATTTTCTTTAACTGAAACAAAACGTATACCTAATAAAACTGATAGCATTTCACGATCATACAACACTATTCCAGAGAAAACCAACATTTGAAAGGCACAAACATGGAGGTTTGAGCTGTCCTTCTTTTCACATTGCATTTTCAAATACCAAGCTAACTATTATCAAAAAGGGAAGACATAGGAAAAAAAAATTGCAAGTTATTTTGTACTTTGGGAGAAATGGTTTTCTTCCCCCACCTGCTTTATTTAAAATTTTATTTAGACCTTGTTTTAACTGGCCTTCTCTACTGTAGTATGCAATGTAATAAGCCATACTGGAACACAGACCAACACATCAATTTGTCCTTAATTTCTAAAAGTATTTTACTGATTACAATTTACTTGAACAGGTTTACTATCAAACACATTTTGCTCAGAACATGTGAACCTACAATATAAAAATAGCACCATGTATCACTCTGCAAGCAACAATGCTTCCTGATCCAAGCATTCTCAGCCCTCCTTATCAAATTCTGAATTGATTTTTTCACAATTCTTACACATACCACCAAACATTTTTTTTAGGGCAGTCCATTCAATTCAGGTAAGAAGACGTACAATCCTAAGGATACACTGCCCTGTCTAGTTTGTGTGAATCCCTACAGCACTCTTTTACACCTATGCAGGCTGAACAAATTTCTGTTAATATTCTTCCCTTCTGCCATACTTTCTGAACTAAAATCAAAAAGTTCCCACTGAAGCGTACATTTTCACCTGCTCACTAAAAACACCGAACGAAAACTTTTTTTTGCCTTGCCTGTGTATTTTCTGCATTCATTAAAAAAACCTAAACATTTATTTTTCCCGAAGGATTTGTCACATTTAGAATCACCTATTTTGAACGGGTGAAGTAAATGAAGAAAGGATATAACAAGATCAAAAACCAAGCTCACCACAGAATAATGAGCGCTGGGGTGAAACTTCATGACAAAGCTAAACCTATTCAATACCTAGAGGCAGTAGTCTTGCTCCCCCTTGAGCCTGTACCACTTCTCACTCTCTGCTCTCCCACAGCATCTCACATCTTCATCCTCAGTGAGCACACTTCACAGTACTAATCTGGTTGTCATCCAGTTTAACCACGACAGTGATCTAATTCACTGACTCAGCAGACATTCCCTTTTTTAAGGCTACATTTGGCAAAGTTAAATCAATTCAGGAAGTGGGAGTAAGTACACAGCTGGCAGAAGAAATAAGCCGTAACAGCAGCCCGAGACATACAATGTAGCCTCATCCTCAGTCTTGCTTCACAGTATACTTAATAGGTAAAGCATCAATGCATACCCAAATTTTTGACATCATCTTCAGCATTTATTTTGACTGTCTCTGGTACCAACAGCATACTTGTATCACTTATCTCAGGACATTTATCGTGGCTGGAAAAAAAGTTGTGCAAAATCTGTAAACCAAAGACAAAAGCTGTTACATTACGTACCAGTGAGTGTCACTTTAACAGTAAAACATGCAACTCTGAACACTTACTGCAGTACCTGAATAATGCTGCATCTCTTAAAATGAAAGGTAATGTTTTCACACGTACACTTGAAAAGTAAATAAGCAGGCAATCCCCATTTTCAATGCAAATCAGGTTTCATTCTGCAGTCAACTTAAGGGCAGTAAATGGGTTCAACAGTTTACTATAAGCCTCTCAAAAGGAACAAAGGAGATATGAGGAAGGACAAAGACGTTTTGCTTATTTTAACTTGTAATGGTTTGTTAAACTGTGAAGTTTCAGGTAGTTAAGAATCAAATTTAAACTTATGATTGAATCCTTTTAGTGCCATCCTCAGTTTTCAGTCTGAATAATCATTCAGCTTTCATGTACACAGAGTGAAATTACAATTATGCAAGAACTCTCCCTAACACTATCAAAGGACTGAAATTAAAACTCAACTCTAGGTTGAGCACAAGAAGTTATTCCCAAAGAATAACTTCCAAAAGTTGGACAGAAGCAGGAGAAAAACAAATCAACCAACCCTCATATAAATAGCACATGGCAATTCCTAGGTTTGATTTCTCTCTGAATAACACCCACTGCTGCTGAATCCAAGTGCTTTTGTTGGGGGGGTTTTGTTGGGTTTTTTTAATAAACACAGTAAAAAACATTTCTCAAATAGGGTTATTTGTGAAAATACAGTGTACAGCCACATTTCACAAATTTAGTTTTGTCAGCAGTAACTTTTAAAAACCGGTCAAAGAGGAGAGCTTAAAATGAAAATGACAGAATTTTTCATTCTTGGCTCAAGGAATGTAAGCATGTAACCAAATAGCTCAACTGAAAGAAGAACATAGCTCTTAGAACTACTTACTCTATCTGCTCTTCCATCCTGCTGCTTTGCTTCAGAAACAGAATCATTCTCTCTAACTTTAGGAGAAAGACAGACAAGTCAATTTATCTTCTCCCAAGTGATCTGCTGAGTGTGTTCAAATACAGTTGTGTTTTGGGAGGGTTTTCACTGGACTATTTTAAATGCCACCCAAGTCTGTAAACAAAAAAACCTACTAAAAACTAACTAAAACTCCTAACTACTGCACAATGCACCCCAAATCATAGGTTGTGGTTTCTGATATGCAGGTAGACCAGTTACCACCCTAAGACCATCACTACTCAAGTAGCTATTCATGGCACTTACTTCCTATTTATTTCTGTCCAAGGATCTGAATCAGATCTTTGAGTTAGGAATTTGGTTTTGGTTTTTTTCCCATTACCTCCCAAAACAGCAGCAATATTTTTTCACTACATTACAAAAGGAGAAAGTGAATCCTATTTTTAAAATGCCTGAAGAGCAGTATATTACAATGACATGTTTCACAGATGTGGCACGCAGGCTCCATGCAGCAGCCAAATGGTTCGCTCTTTCTTTTCACAAGTGTCAGATGGGAGAGAGCCATCACTAGGCTCATCCAAGAAGTGGGAGAATGAGAGCTCAAACCACAGCTCACCTCCCAGAACATCATCATTGATGTATGCGTACCTTCCGAAGCCTTTCTTTTCAGCTCACATCTTTCTCGACCAGTGAACACCCAAAATGGCACAACTGAATAGCCTCGTGAGTAGTATCACCCTCTCCCTCCCAAAAGAGATTCCCAATTCTAGCATTCATTCTTAATATGCTTTAAATGGTCTGTATGCTTTACACAGTGATTGCTTTTTTTCATGTTGGTAAATTATGTCAGGAGATAAGTAGACATCCAGGTCTTCTCATTTCCATCAACAAATCATACAGTTAAATATCATTTTGCTCATCACATGCTAACGAAATCCACCTTTCAGCAAGACCTTAGGTTGAGGGTTGATATTTAGCATCACTGTTAGTTACTACTGAAACAGTTATCACCCATTCATTTTGTGCAGCTGTGCAGTAAATGAGGTCCAGGAATTGCCCTGTCCAAAGAACCCAGGAAATATGGTCTTGAATTGGATCAGTATCCCAGTCTGTCTGACTGCACCAACAGGATGGCAGGCACAGTGTGAGTGGTTTAAAATGCTGAAGCCAACACTGCTGCTGGGAAGTTTACTCCACAGGCTACACACTTAGACTTCATAAACATACTCACATGACTTAGCCCAGTAGTAGCTAGTTTGGTGATAGTGCAAAGAAAACATTATTTCGTCCTCTTTCTATGCTTTGCTGTGTTATTTCTAAATTTACATTCCTTAAACTCTCATACGAAGGAAGAAAACTTTTCAAAAAAGCTTTCTGCTTAGGGCTGCATTATTTAAAGTCACCCACTAAGCATCACTGTAAGAGTTGTCTTTTTTAATCAGGAAACCAAACAGTTCCCACTGAGAGAACTTCCAGTGTCAAACCCAGAAGTTTTTAACCCTTAGCAATTGTTCATTCTTAGAAGTACCTCTTATCACTGTTTCAGCAAGTGTAGGAGGTGTGGCTAAAGAACTTGACCAGGACATATCTGGATCCACTTCTGCTCCCAGACTTTCAGAAATACATTTTGGAGTTCTGACCTAGAAATACATTTAACAATTATATATATATATATTTTCTATGCAGAATTCTGAAAAGGAAAAAAAAATGCATAAATAAAATACATACCTCCAAAAGTTTTGGTGTGCAAAACAAGCTTCCATATGGTCCTAAAAAACATTATGTAAAAAGGACATTAAATAGTAACTAAAAAATAAGGATTTTTATCTAGGTATATAAAATATTTTGTAGAACCAAAAAGAGGAAATACAAACCAGGCATATTATTTCTCTGAGGTGTCCTGTAAATATTCCTTAAAATAGCTGGACTGCAAAACAAAATAAAAATCAAAGTATTAATTTCTCTGTTTCTGAAAATAATGGAATATTTCAATATATTACATATATTAACAACTCCATTATTTTCTTTCTTTGCAACCATGGCTATTTCCCTGACTAGATAAAATGCAGATTTCTGTTAATCATCAGTCAGTATTTTAAACCTTACTGTAAGTCTATTAAAAACCATAAAAAGCTTCTTTTGTGAAATATGTTAATTTTCAGTAACAATTTTTCTGAAAAGTAATACATTTCAATATAATCATTCACTCTGCAATGTACTGCATGAAATGAGGGAAACTGGATTAACTGATTTTAATTAAATAACTATTTTAACTGGTTTTATAATCAACTTGAGTACTTTAATCACATTTATCTGAAACAGACATTTAAATGTCAAAATCAAGGCTATTACTAAAAAAAAAAATCTCAGTAAATACTATAAATAGCTTTACTACTTGAGAATAACATGATACATCACTACCACTATTTCTTTGGATGTTGAGGATTTGGAAAGCTGAAATAATGTCAACAAATGACATATTCCAGCTGTGAAAGAGTAGAAAAACAGAAAGGAAGATCGCCTGAAAACAAGAAAATTTTCAGTATTAGCTCATGTTTTATTTTAACTCACTTAGCAACCTAAAAGTATCATAAAACATACCAGACACACAAGATTATTCACTGTTATGAGAAAGTTTAACAGTCAAATATGGTGGGTTTAATATTGCTTTTTGCTTAAAATCTAGTTTATTTTTCATTTGTCTTGACATATTTACCATACCTAGCAGCAAGGCAGTTGCGGCAGGTACCAGGAGGAGAAGCAAGCATTTCATTTTCTTGGTCTACTTTTCTTCTTGTGTTACTTGGGCTTATCAAATTCTCTCCATCTACAAGACACAATATAATAATCAACACAACTTTGCAAAACTACAGAAATAATTTCAATTTTAAAGCTTCAAGACAAACCTTAAAAAAAATTATGCAACATGAATTCTAGTTAATAAAAACAACCCAAAACTCCAGAAATCAAAACCCAATCCTAATTTCTCCTCTAGTATTTTAAATATATTCAAAATTTTAAATCCAAACAATGCTAAACATGTTTCAACTGCACAGCTGAAAAAAACACTCATTATGCCACTTTATTCACTTGATATTATTAAAGTCATATTCAGTTTTAATGTATTGTATTGTGCCTTTCTTGTCATTGCAGAAGTTATTCTTAGAAGAAACACAATACATGCAAACATAGGACTGTACCAGCCTTCCCTCAAATTTATTAAGTCATACACTTCCTGATTCTTAAGCAGCATAAAGCAAAAATTATTTCTTGAACTGTTGGTAAAGCCACTGGCTGCAATAGCTATTTATGTGAAGCAGCTCCAGGCAAAAGAGTGTGTGTCCACCAATGCAGCAGAATCCCCTGAGCAGTGAGCCCCTAACATGAACAAGCATCTACTTAAAGGAATCACTACTCAGAAATTTCCAAACTACTTCAATATAAGAAATTACATTTCGATTTCTGCCTTTCTCTCTGCTTCTGAGTTCCTGAGCCCACATGCACAGCACAGCTGCATCCCTGTACAACACCAAGGTGAAATCCATCAGCTTCCACCCACCCTCTTGCTCTCACAAGGTGAAAAACCTGGGTTGCAGGAGCCATTTGGTTCTGACTAAGAAAACCGGAAGACCTCAGGTCAGTCACAGGTAACCTCTGCACAAACACAGAGCAAAACTAACCATTTTGAAACTGAAGAATCATAAGGTTCCTTTGTTTGCCACTTATGAAACGCTACCAAGAATTCCCTAGGGACTAAACACTGTGAAATCCAAACAGCTACATTTAGAAGAAATGTGTTCTCAGCTGAGAATACTTCTGAGCAGAAGTTGAGCAGTAAATTTCAGAAAAACGAAGATGGTAACGATATTCCACAGAAGAACTGTTATAAAGTTTATTTGAACAGCAGCACAGTTCTCCTTCAGAGAGTTTGCTTTAGGATCTAAGAACAATTCTGGTAATGACGGGAGTCTTGTGTTTGTTTGTAACCTGTTTAGAAAAGCTTATCAGGAGGGCATGGACACAGGAGATGTACAAATCAGGTGCTTCAGGAATGGGGTTAGACATTCTCCCATAGAACAGATATACAACCTTGCATACATTCTTGCTAGAAAAAGTTCTTCTCTCTGTCCAAGGAGGATGGGGATATCAAAAAGGAGTAGTATGACATGTACTTTCATGATGTACTTGGGATTTGGAAATAATGCAACGAGAAGTACCACTTGAAATCCCTTTTCTTCCAAATTAAAAAATGTAACTTCTTTCCATGACAGTTATAGTAACTCAAAGAGCTTAGGGCTTCTAAATCTTTCCAACAAAGTTTACGGAGTGCCCTAAGATCACATCATACTGCAGCAGGAATGAAAATTCTCTCTCTTGAGAAGATTTTTAGAGATTTTGCATAAAACAAAAATGAGATGGCTGAAAAAATTCACTCTAATTCCCAGTCAAAAGGTTACACTAATAAGCTCATATCTCCTTATATTAACAGTATTTGGACCACAACAGTATATTTTATACAGAGAATTTGTGCATATATATTACCACTTCATCAGAAGGTTGAATTCATTAAGATTAATTTCCTATTATTTAGATGATCTTCAGAAGACTACCAAAATAAGCTTTTTAGTCACACAATTCCTATAGTAGCATTATCTATTACTGTAACATCATCAGCTACAACAGTAAAAGGTAAAAAAAGTATCTTGCTTCTGAAGGGCACAAGCAGCCTATAAGTACCATTTAAAAAAAATTACTCACTCGTTCTGATTTTTTTCTGATCCAGTTCTTTATCAGGAGAAGAACAAGGTGGCAATATTGCACTTTGTTCTTTAAAGATCAGTGGAGTTGATGCCAGCTGAGTGTATGTAGAGGGTTTTGTCCTTGGAGTTTTAAAAGATGTTTGATCAAGCCAGCCAGAGGGAGCATCAAGTTCTCCAAACACTTTAGGCTCATATGGTGGTGCTTCTGTGGTGAGTTCTTCAAACCAGTTGAGACTGATGGGCCCTAAATCTATAATGAAAAACATACAGAAAACCACATGAAATGGAAAAAAGATCCTACATACAGGATTTGAAAATACATTAGGCATTCAAATGCTAACAGAAAAACACATTGCTCCTTCCATTGTCATACTTCTGTTTATTTTCTTTCTAGATGGCTTTGAACTCTGATGCCCATGAAACACATAAGGGTGTCTAACCAATTTCTCAGACAATTAACAAAACTAACCAAAGAATAGAAAAATATCCATTTTTTTTAATTAAAAGTATACTCTTAGTGTCTCTTTTATTTTGCTCAGACTGGCAAGTTAAACGGCTTCCTTTTAACATTAGCAGCTCATTAATAATTACAACAGGTGCATATGACAAAAGACTAAACCTGGTCTGCATGTGGGTACATATGGAGGTGGCAACTAAAAAAGCAAGTACAAAAACTGGCTAAGCACATGTCATGAAAAAAACCTACCTATAAATATTTAAAGAAATCTAGAAAAAGTAGATATTAGCAAATACAGATTAGGGGCCAGAGCAGCAGCTAACAACTTGCATGATGCTTTCCTATGGAGCAGCTGTGTATAAAATATTGATGCACAGAAAGCAACCCTAATAAAAATTATTTACTTTGGAGAAGCTGTACCTGATTCACTGCAATGTGCCTTAAATATTTCATAGAAAGTTGGTCTTTCCACAGGTTTGTAAGCCATTTTCTTATCCATAACATTACTGGAACAGCTGTTGAAAAGCCTGAGAAGAAATAAGAAAACACTTTCATACACTGCTGTTCCAATGCTGTGGCACTGCAAGTCCTAAGCCTGCCTTCCTTCATTTCTTGGTGTCTCATAACCCAACTTATTTAGCTTTAAGACTGTGATGTGAGCATTCAAACACCGCAACGATTAACAAGATGCAAAAAAAGCAGACAAGAGGAGCAGAGTGAATTATATACCAGAGATGATAAAAATACTCAGTAAATGCAGGAGAAAACCAAGATGGAGAAGGCATAACACTTTTGAGGCATTTTAAACACAAATCAAAACTCCACACTCACTACCGTATGCTGGGGTGCAATATATACTATCACATATATACTCTTACAACCATTATATAAGTTATGTGTCAAGAATTTGATTCAAAGTTGCTTTCAAGTGGAGCAGACATTGCCGGTTTCACAATTCTGTTGAAAACCAGGTATCAATAAGACTGACGTAGGACTTCACCGCTTACTACGTTTATTGTATCCACAGTAAAATCAGTTTCCCTGGCGATGACCGCGTTACAGGCGCTGCCTTACCACCACCACGGGAAAGGCGGGCATTTTAAAACAGGGTAAGGGCTGCCCTGAGACGGAAAACTGAAGAAATACAACACTGCCTCAGAAGCACATTTTAAAAAGGCGATTTGACCTGTTCACGCTGCTCCCCGTGAGGGAAAGCTCCTCCCGGGCAGTGACCCAGGAAGGACAGCGGCCTGTGCAGCCGCCCCTGGGTCTCCGTGGGGCCTCAGGGGACGAGCCCGGACACCGGACAGCCCCTTCCACCCCCGCGGTGACCGCAGACCCCCGGCGGGCTGGGAGGAGATGGGAGGGACCCCCGTGGAGCAGCGGGGACACCCCGGGGCAGGGCCGAGCCACACGCGGGGCCGTTACCTGCCGGCGGCCCCTCGGGCGGAGCAGCGGCCGCAACATCGCCTCACGCAGGGACGGGGACGAGAGGGAGGGAGGGAGTCAGGGAAGGGGGACGGGAACAGCCCCCACGCCCGCCGCCCCGTTCGAAGCTTGGCGCCAACACCCCCTCGCGCGCCTGCGCACCGGGAGCATCCGCCGCTCCCGCCCCATTCCGCACCCACCTCACGGGAAGGGGCGGCGAGCCGGCCCCGCCTCTCCCGCTCCGCGGGGCACGGCCGGGAGGCGGCCCGGGGTACGCGTGGTGCCCGCGGTGAGGGGCGTCCCTCACACAAAGGGAGCGTGTCCTGAGCCAGGGTGGCAGCCAGCAGCTTCCCTCAGCGTCCCGGAGATGTGGAAAATAAAGTACTACATCCAAGACTGACAGGACCCATCCTGCTGCGCATCAGCAGCTGACACCGACCTCCCGGGAAAAGGCTCCGGGACGGTCACAGTAAGCGGCAGTGCCACCATGGCCTGTGCAAGGCTAAGCTTTTCAGGTGGTTTTGTAGGCCTTGACAGGTGAAATTATCATCATGGTTACTGTACAATAAAGAGAATGTTGTTATCCTCCACATACACGTCCCTTCTCTTAGCTTCATCAGTGAGTCCATGGAATAACTTCAACCTGGGTGTAACATTCTTCTTGTCACCAACTTTGAGTTAGCCATCTTCATTTTAGCTGGATGTTCATTTACTCTGGTCTCATGAAGGGGTTTCTTCCTACCTCTCTGTACCAGTCCTTATTTTGCACAGTTTTATCACATCACCTGCATACTCATCTGTCACTTTCTTCAGGTTCTAGTCATACAATAATTTTTCATGTCCCTTCTCCTTCCAACAATTTTAAATTGTGAACTTGCAGTGCTGTGGGGAGTTGCAGTAACTGGTTCTTTCCAAAGCATTTAGCATAGAGGAAGCCAAACCTTTGCTTTGAATGATGGCATGTAGTTTCCAATTTAATCTCCATTCCCCTTCCCAATGCACCCTAACAATTTACTCTTTTTGCAGTCACAGTGCAGTCATTAAGTTTTAACTTGGCCATCTTGATACTCTCTTTTTGCTTTGAGTTGATAGCAACAGTGCTTTGAAAGCCCAAGCACAACTTGGAGCCTTGAGACATCTTCAATTATGATGAATGTCTTTCATGAATCTTAACCTTTTTCTGTCCTATAAAAGTGCTGTTACTTACTGATTTATTTCAGACACTTGAACAGTCTTTCTCAAATGCACTGTGAACATTTAAAGACATCATCCCTACCAGCTCTTCTATAGCCCCTCTCTTGCTGGCCCCTTGAAGTTTATAAAGCAATGCATTTATAAAGATGGTGAGGAGTTGTACAAAGAAAGTATTTCACATCACAGCAGTTCCAGGGATTTGAGGATTCTCCAGTCTTTAAAGGCTCCATACAACGTTTGGATGATTGAATTATATGATTTTAACTATATTACCTTAGAATTGAACTAAGTTGATGTTCTTATGGAAGAAGAACTATCAGTGTAATGTGTAAGTGCTTGTATTACTAACACGTATTTAATTATTCAGGTATTAAGCCACTTTTCCTGGTATAACTGTTTCCTCTTACTTCAGTTTTTATACACAAGTATAGTCTATCTTTTCCTAAAGCAGTTCAGCTGATAGAAAAGCTCCAGGTAGCTAATCTCCGGGTAATGGAACAATGGAGATACTCAGACCTTTTAATACCCGGAAAGACTTCTTCTCAAACATGCAATTTCCAGCATCCTCTGCTCAGCTTCCCGTGGGACACCGGTTAATCTGGGCTTTGTCAGTTTCCCAAGCCCCGTTTTCCTTCTTTTAAGACGATGATCAGAACGAGTTGAGAGCAAGGAGGCTTTCCCTCACTCCGAAGGCCATGTTTGTCCCAGCTATGGCTGAATTACATCTATTAATCCTTACAGAGGAGCCCCTGGTGGTCCAGTGGTAAAGGCGCTGCGCTATCACCGCGGAGACCCGGGTTCGATTCCCGGTCAGGGCCACTCCCGGGCAGGTGGGGCTCGTTAGCTCTTAAAGGCAACCCACCTACGTCCTAAGGACCTCGCTGCCACTGTCCAAGCTCGCTTGGCCCCGGCAGATGAACCTTAGGATTAAAGGGTGGGCTCAGTTCCGCGCACACTGTGTCTCACCTAAAAAATCCAATGCGCAGGCTGGAAGGTGGAAAGACCTTCCCCGGATCTTCGCTCGCGAAGACTGGCCATTATTATTAATCCTTACAGAGTCTTCCAGAGAAGGAAGGCAGGCAAGCCTTGCCATCAGCCTCCCCCGCCCCTCCCCCAGCTGGTTCCAATTTCCCTATCAATTAGCACCCATTAGCTCCCCAGATAAGATAAAGGCGGGGTCAGGGGAAGAGGCAAGCCTGACCCACCTAGGGCGATGGTCATGGAAGGCTTTGTCTATTCCCCTTTCAGCACGTACCAGGGCTTCAGGGGCAGCCCCGCTCCCGGTCGCGGCCAGGAGCCGGCGGCCAAGCAGCCCAGCTGGAAGCAGAGCAAGAGCGGCAGCATCAGCCCGTTCCTCGGGGGGCCCCTCATGCCGCTGCCCTCCGAGTACCTGGACAGCTACCGGCGGGCGCAGCTGCAGGCGCTGCTCTCGCAGGTGAGCCCCGTGCTGGCGCCGCGGCCAGGCCGGGCCAGCACCAAGGAGGCGGCGGTGCAGGTGAGCCTGCGGGCCGACAAGGCCGTGCAGTGCTCGCTGGGCCCGCGCCCGCTGCCGCCCGTCCGCGCCTTCGGCCCCGCCGCCCTGCGCGTCCCGGGCCGCCTCGCCCTCTACTCGCCCGAGCGCCGCACCTTCGCACTGCCCGAGGCCAAGGCGACCCCGCTGAAGGCAGCGCCGTCGGAGGCGCCGCCTCAGGAGACACCGACGGCGGAGGACGGCAGAGAGAAGCAGGAGAAGAGCCCGGCGAGGGCTGCGCTGCCGCCGCGCCAGGAGCCGACAGGGACGCGGCGGAAGGAGAACGCGGATCCTAGGCAGCGAGCGACCTTCCAGGTGCGTGGGGACAGGGTTTGGCGCTGCCCACGGAGGGGCCAACCCTGAAGCAGGGCGGCCAGAAATCCCCCCTTGAGCAGCACGGTGGTCCCCGGGCAGGCTCTGTGTCCCCTGCAACAACAGAGCCTCCAGCGTCTGAAAACCCACCCGGGTGTACCATAGCATCACAAAGCGGTTTGGGTTGGAAGGGCCTTAAAGATTAGTTCCGACCCCCTTGCCCTGGGCAGGGATGCCACTCACTAGATCATGTTGCTTGGAGTACCATCCAACATGACTTGGACACTTCCAGCAGTGGGGTGTCCACGACTTTTATGGGCAGCCCTGTTTCAGTGTCTCACCACCCTCAGGGAGTAGCAGCAAGGGAGCTGGGTTGGGTGTTCTCGGTGTGCTGGGGGGTGCTCAGTAAACTCTGTCTCTGCAGTTCTTGGAGCAGAAGTATGGCTATTTTCACTGCAAAGACTGCAAGACCAGATGGGAGAGTGCTTATGTGTGGTGCATTTCTGGAAGCAACAAGGTAGTTAACAAAGTCTTTTCTTTTTTTTTTTTTTTCTTTTTTCTCCTGCAACTTGTAAGCATGGCACCAAATCTGGTGTTTTGGTGTAAGGTACTTGTACTCTACACCCTGAATAAGTTGCTATAGTAACTGAAAACTTGCCTTCTCTTCAGGTATACTTCAAGCAGCTGTGTCGCAAATGCCAAAAGGGCTTCAATCCCTATCGAGTGGAAGCAATCCAGTGCCAGGTAAGTTAACATATGGCAGTCTTGCCAGGATACAGTCATTATATACTCTAATAGTTTACAGTTGTTGAATTTGATATTGACTTTATCAGGATTGATTTCATCAAAATACTAGGAAATGTTATTTGAAAAGGTGTGATGGGTAGGTCTCCCTCCTCCTGTGGATGGCTTATATGAACAATTTTCTGTTCATACAGCATTATGACTAGCTACAGATAGGGTAGGGCTTTGTTCTTCTAGGTGAGAAGGTTCTTACAGCTTAATTCAGCAGGGTTTTTACCACAAGAGCTCTTAAGTCTATCAGTCCAAATGTGTTACTATGATTAAGGAAAACTAAATATCAGTGTAACATGAAGTAAGCACCTTTGACCCACTTCTAATAATGTCTTGTTTCTTAAGATCTGTTCAAGGACTCGCTGCTCCTGCCCTCAGAAGAAAAGGCACATTGATCTCAAGAAACCGCATCGCCAAGAACTTTGTGGCCGCTGCAAAGGGAAGAGGCTGTCCTGTGATAACACTTACAGCTTCAAATACATTGTCTGACCTGTGTGCCCTCTTCTGTTTTGTGCTTTGCACTTTCTCAGTCTTCTGCAGTGTTTTGACTTAAGGCTTTTGACCTGGCATTGGATAACGGACAAAGACATTTGTATTATTTATAAAGTATATAACTTCATTGTATATATGCTGTAAATAAAGTTGAAGAAAAGTTTGCACTAGTTTGATACCCCTTAGTTTTCATCTGGTTTAGATAAAAGAGGAAAAGATATCTGGAAGGAAAAAACCTATTTGATTTCCTGAAAAAAGCAGACTTTGTTTTTAGTCTGCCTTGAGGGAGTGTTAATATTAAAGCTGCAAGAGCAAGTTTTTCCTTCTCAAAGGAAACTCAAAAGTCACTCAAACTCAACTAGGGTGGAACATATATATGTTCTGGAGCATAAAGTCTGGTGTGTCTTCCCCCTGCCTCTATCAAATGTATTTTTAAAAAATCACAGCTCTTTGATAATCAAAGACTATCTGCTATAAGATAATAAGGGAAAAACCTCTTGCGTGGGAGCATCTGGGATGGACTGTAACAAATTCTCTAGAGTTGATGTGTCCCCAGAGTGGTAGAACAAGTTCCACTGCCCCTGGTTTAAACACAGGCTCATGCCTCAGAAGCTTTCTAATCATGTAAGGTATCTCCAGGGTAGGTGGCTTAAATGTAACTGAAGAGAGTACCTGAATGTGATTTCAGAGAGACAAAATGTGGTGAACCAGAGGAATCCTATTTAAAGTACTGGTGTGGTAGAAGTACAGTGGAGTATTGTTGCAGTTCATCCTGTCTTAGGACATCAGTGAGGCTTTGCTCCCCTACCTGAAGTTTAGAAATGATGCTAGAAAGCTAGATGGCTACATCATGGGTTATTTTGTGTGTATCTGTGAAGAATCACAGGATACTTTAGGGAGGAAGGAACTTCTAAAGGTCTTCCCTGTCAGAGGAAGATTAATTAAACTGCTTTTGTCATTGTACTTTTCGAAGTTGAGTTGTAACTACAGCCTGACAAAACAATCCTTATATTTCTGGCTGCTTTCTGTCAGTGCAATGAATGATTTCAGCATAAATGGTGTCTTTTGGGCACTGCTGATCATGGATACCCTCTGCAACAGTATGGATTCAGACAAGAACAGAATTTTGCAACAAGGACATACTCTGTTGTGATTATATATGACTTTTATATTTTAGTTAAATGGATGTACTAATCCAAATTTCAAAGTTACTTCACAAAAACGGTAAGTGTATTTACAGCGTGAATAAGTTACACAGTCAGAATAAAAGTGTCTCAGATGTGCAACAGATTTACATGCATACATTTAACACTGGACAGCAGTTAAATGTAAGAAAAAACTCATATAGTTATGACTTTTATATATACATTACAAATAAAATAAGACATCTCTCTTTAAAGAAACCTAACATGAGAACTTGCATTTCACGTTAATATTTTCACTTTTTATACTCAAAATTTATATTAAATAAAAATATGCATGCTTAACAATCAAATCAAAAAGATTTGACTCTGTGATGGGTCTTTCTCCTACAAAATGGCAAGTTAAATTAGATCAACCATCCTTTAATAGTATAAATATATTCATAAAAGCAACCTTCTAGTAAAAAGCAGCCAAGGTCCTTAAAAAAAAAAAAAGAAAATCTACCAAGACCATTCATGATCCTTGGGGGGGCCTAAGAACAGACCTCTGCAATATGATCCAGTACCTTCAGAGACAGTAGCCTAGTAACATTAGGAAATGTACTTCATAGCAGCTCATTGTTTTAAGATACAGTAATCATATTCAAATTACAGTGTACATTAAACTGTAGTCCATTTACAATTTGTTTCATATACACAGGCTCTCAGCTTTTGACCAACAAGTTTGCAAGATTCCGTGGCCAGCTTCATTCTGCCCATCTTTCACTCAGCTAAATAACAGAAAAAAGGAAAAAATTTACAAGGGTTTGTGTTTTTTTTAACAAAAAATACTATTTTGTGAAGGAAACATTGCACTTTTACCAACCTAAAATTAATTTGCTATAAAGGAAGTATTGTTCAGTGTAATAGGCTTTGGTATGCAATGGAAGTCACTTCTTCAGTAGTGAGTTGCAGTTGCTCAGTGAAATGCTAACTGATTTTTGTGCAACACAGAACAAAGGATGTTGTCCCAGGTGCTCTATGCTACCTCTGTCCTTACAGTATTGCTACACATTTGAAGTTCAGCCCATCGCTTTTTAGAAGAAATCCTAAATGTAACAAGAGTGAGTACAGTCTGACCAAACCTTTGTAAGGCGGAGAAGACATTGAGCCACCTCACTCCCCCAGGGCAGCACTCCCAGCTTGAAAGACGACACGAGGGTCCTGTCAGAGACTTGTGCCGGAAACACTGGAGTCTGGAAGAAAAGTATTGATGACCCGATAACTCTGAGCTCTGCGAATCATGTCGCGGATCTCTATGTTCAGTTCCATTAATTTGGTACAGATCTCAGTCAGGCTCTGGTTGGAGCCCACCAGTGCATAGGTGCCTGTCTGGCCCAAGGTTTGGTGGCGGAAGTAAATGTTCAGTAGTGTCTGGACTTCATCGTCAGAGCTGCTTCCAAAGATATCATTGGGCCACAAAATCCTGCAATGAAACAGGAAAAGAACATGTGTATCACTGTGGGTTCATTAGCACAGGCAGAAGCTATGTGGTACAGATCTCTAAAAGGAGAACGGACTTGCTCACGCTTATAAAACAAAAGCAACTTACTGTTTTACACTACTCATCTGTTAGTCAGCCTCTGGTATCAGGCACTGAAATCACATAAAAGCCCAATTCCTATCATGTAAAAAAATGCTTAAGAGAACTCATTCAAATAAGTGGAAGTGAAACTGGGCTGAACGTTAGCTGATCTCAGTGACATGCACCTGTAAGGAATTACCTCTGTGAGAAGATTCTTAAAAGCCTCACAGGACTTTTGAGCTACACAGTGTAATTAAACATCTTAATAGTTGCAAGCATACATATTTGATAGCTACTGGTGACACATCCCTGCAAAATATCAATGCCCCCATGTACCTTGTTGAAACATATTAATTAACTATGCTGAATCAGTGCATTACATTTAGGATAAATTTAGGAAGATAATAAATGCATAGTTTTCTAATAACATGAAAGTCTAACATGAACCATGCAGCAAAACTTGCCTGCATTCTCTTATTTGTCGGATGGCTTTAACAAGTTCATTGTTCTTCAAGCACTCCAGCATGGACTGAATAGCTGCTTCAGTAGAATTGAATGAGGGCTCAGATTCTGTTGTCTGAGGCTCAGCTGCGATTGCAGCAGTAGCATCCTTCAGATTTTTCTTCAGCTCACTCAGTTCTCTTGACATATTTAACAGCTGTTCCAAGGAGAAAGATGAGAGATGGGTATTTTCATTCTCCATAGGCCCCAAAAGGAGTAGATATTTCAAATCTGTTCTTACTACTCCATTGAATGTACATGTTATGGAAAAGACCCCATTTTAACATAAGGACATTTCTTGATCTCTGTACATTTTATGGGGAAAACACAAACTACAGATCCTTTAACTTTGTGCTTCCTTTAACCTTATGCTGTAGTTTTGGCTTGCTAAAATGCAAGAGCACATGTAAACAAGCTTTTATTCTTCATCTCTTCCAATTTTTTCCATATCATAGTGGAAGTTTAAGAAAAAGTACTCCTCCTGGAAGATGTTGTTATCTATTTACAAAACATATGCAGGGTCTGATACGATTAACAGATGTACAGGAATTGTATAACTCTTTGTCAGGCTGAAAAGTTAATATGGCACAAGATTAATAAATAATTAATAAGTTAATTAATTTCTAAGGATCTACTTTTTCATGCTCACACATGCTAAAAATAACCACTGTCACATGTACTAACAATGGAACTTCTTTTAAATAATAGCTTATGGCTCCAGCAAAATATGCAAATTTCATGGTGAAACAGCTGTTCATCATACAATTTTTCCCCAGTTCCACAGGCTGCATTATTTATAAAAATCCAAAAAAGTCATAACTGTGTACTACAGTTACAGAAATCAATTATAAGGAACACAAAATATTTCTAAAACTTAAGACTATTCCAGTAGTAGTGGACTAGATGCATACTGTTTTGTCTTCTCTTAAAAGTGAACAGCCTAGTCACATTCTGAGCCAGCCTTCAGAACAATTCCTGAAGATACAATAAGTATTCAAATTCTTTGTACTACTATAGCACATAAACCAAACCACTTCCATTTATATCTCTAAACTACTAGAATCTGTCATAAATGCATGTCATAGCTTCAAATTTTACTTCACAAAGTACAATAGTTTAAAATACATAAACCTTACCAGGAGAAAAATACATATGTAATGGCAAGTTAATCTTTCCTTAAATGATGATCATTCAACTTAAAGTGATCACCTCAAAGGTATTTCAAAGTATTTCATATTTTAAGCAATTGCTGAAAATAAACCTAACTAACAGTATTGTTCTTGTGAAGTGTTTCTTAAAGTAAGATACATAGATTTATCTAAAAACAAAAGGCTATTTCGGTAAAAAGTGAGATTGGGCTGTGTCAAAAATATTTGAAGAAAAAAGCTTGTAAACATTACAGAATTAAAAAGACATGACAATAAAGTACTTAGTTGATTATGTATGCCTGCAGACATAATAGTGAAGTAGTGTAATCTTTGGTACTAAGTCCACAGAAAGAAGAATAAGAACATGAAAATAAAATGGAATTTTCAATATAAGACTTTGTAGTTTGTTACATACCTCTGGCATGGAACTCACTT
This sequence comes from Myiozetetes cayanensis, assembly GCF_022539395.1. Lineage (NCBI taxonomy): Eukaryota > Metazoa > Chordata > Aves > Passeriformes > Tyrannidae > Myiozetetes > Myiozetetes cayanensis. The sequence goes on along the minus strand of NW_026087742.1, from coordinate 47,945,767 downwards.
CGTGCACTTGTCCAATAAGTTTACAGTAGGACTGAAAAAGCAACAGCAGCTGGAAGTGCAGTTTATATAATCTCTGACAGAGTTCCAATTGCTAAGGAAAGATTTGTAGGAGAAGAAATGATTAATAAATATTAGTGAGTTTAGATAATTTTTGATAACTAACAAAAACATGGATATAGTTCTGTTCTTAAAAACCATTATTTCACTGAAGTGTGATCCTATACTATTTCAGAAAATAAGTAATGATTTTTCTTCTGCAGGTAAGTCAAATATGACGCTGAAAATCAAAATTATGATGGCTAGCTCTCATGTAGCACATGTCAGCATTAGTCTTAAAACATCTTATATTTGTTAGCTTCACTGTCTCCAGTTTGCAGCTGGAAAGCAGAGGTAGAATACAGAGGAAGTGACTTTGCTGCATAGAACATGAAACTCTAAAACTTCAGATATGGACGAAGACCTTTTCTGAGGGATGGAAATCCAAGAGAGAAGCCATAAAATAGTTGTCCAAGAGGGTCAAAGCTCCTGCCTACTTCTCTGAGGAGAGAGGAAGAGCAGCAATAAATCCAGCTAGGAGCAAGAAGGTGGAAATACCAGCTCTGAAACTTAAAACTCTGCTCAGGGATTTTCCACCATCTTAAAGAAACTATACAACAGATGGATGGAGTTTAATGTGTAAGAGGATATTTGGCTTCTATGATGTATTATCCCAGATTATGTAGATACTGCTCTATGAATATTCACTTGTTTCTTCCAGCCTATTGTGCAGCACAACACAAAGAGTGTCAGACACATCAAAGAGGTCAAGTTAACATGGTTGTGGGCCTGGTATTCTTGTGTGTATTAGGAAGGGGAATCTCATATTTCCACAGCTGGATCATGCTGAAGAAGGGAGGAACATTTAATCTTTGGCAAATTAGGTAAGAAGTGAAAATTCTGCAAGTACCTGACCTTGTACTGACTCTTTGGCAGGAAAGCCTTACAGATTTCAAACCATATTTGATTTGTCTGCTGTTACAGGCACAGTGACCAAGGGTGGGCTCAATGCTCTTTCCATCTGTTTGGATGAACTAGAGCAAAGTTTCATGCCAAACGTGGTAGAAAAAAAGAAGCTATTAATGACTTTGCTTCTTTAAAGCACTTCATACATGCTTAGCTACCAGCATGTAATACAGTTCTTGGATGAACTGAGTTCTGTGTAAATGTCAGCACAAATACTAATAAAAAGGACTTTAAGAACATTTTAAATGTTAATTTGACTGAGGTGTTTATTTACATATGGTTCAATATTTAAGAGCCATGTTTTTTATTAACAAGCCAAAATTAGAACCATAGCCTCAGCATTTCAGTTCCCAAATTTCTGTACCAGGCTGAGGCTAAAGGCAAATTGCAGCTTTGTTCATCAGGGTGAGGAGGTCACGAACTACCCATCTAGGGTAGTGTTCAAGGCCAGGCTGAATGGCACCTTGAGCTACCTGGTCTAGTGGAAGATGTCCCTGCCCACGGCAGAGGGATTGGAACTATGTGATCTTTTAAGTGCCTTCCAACTCAAACCATTCTGTGATCCCACCAAACCTGATACCACAAAGACCCACAGGAGCCGAAAGAAGGCCCAGCAGATCCATGATGGGGAAAAAAAGTGGAGTGGAACAGATGTGCTAGGACAGAACTGGCTTGTGGACAGGGACAAAACCTATCAGTGGCCAAGAGGACAAAGAGATAGGGCCTGAGGGACAGTGCCAGTGAAATAAACCTGCCCAGAGGCCATTCTCTGTAACTGAGGGAACAGAGCACTGCCAAGTTTGCATTTGTGTGCATTCTCCTCCCAAAATAAAGACTGACTGTTTAGATATAACCTCCTGGCTTCTGTCTTCTCTTGCAGTGTGCTCAGGCATGTCAGGGGCTGGCTGGTGGCCCAGCCAGGGAAGTGCTAACTGCTCACCCTGAGTGCCAGCCCAGGGACACACTCTTCCTCCCTCATCCTGTTCAGCTCACAAGTAGGGACACAGCCTGAGGTTCTCCAGCAGGGATCAATTTCACTCTATTCAAATTTTGGAGACCTGGCAACACTACATAGCAGTTACATCCATGTACGCTTGAAGTTGTCAGGGAGTTAAAAATTAATTGAAAACCAGGACACAGCATAACATCATTAAAAAAAAAAAATCTCATGATAGCTTGGCATGTAACACCTGGGTGTTTTTAGTCCTTGGAGAACAATAATTCAGTTTCACCCTTCTGGCTGCTAACCTGAATGAAGACAAACTAAGGTCAAATTGATGATTCTAGTTTGACTCACTCAACATTTAGTTACTCTATCAAGCAACTCAACTTTTTTTCTTCCCGAACAAGTATTAGAAACCAACAGTGTTGAAACTGTTCATCAACATATAAACAAAACCTGTTTGAAACGTAACTGCCAACTATAAATTGTAGTTTTCCATTAGGAAAAAATGAAAATTATTAATTTAAAATAAGAAAAAATGTTGTTTTCCAATCCAGCATATTACATCCATTCAAAGGCTTGATTTTTAAAAATGTATGTAAATGACCATTTGAAACAGCATTATGAAGGTGCCAGAATTTTAGCATAGTATTTTTAGATTTTACAAAACACAAATTAGTAAATTATTTTTGTCACTGCATTTAGAACCACGTATTCTATAGGAAAACTATAACGAAAAAGGAAAGCATGCTTAGAAGTAAAACAGTAAGATTGGGGTGTATTAGTCCATCCATAGATGGACAAAAAATATGAAAGAACTTCAACTTACTGCAAGAGATTCCATTTGCTACACAGCAAGCATGGCACAGGAGAAAAGGAAAGGAAAGAAAGTATAATGTCAGTGTAATGCATGCAATAGGAAGCACAGCCCATCTGTAATAGCATAACTTGTCAGCAGTATTAGCAATGCTTGCCTCAACCTGATAATTGGTTGGAAATATCACATACAACATGCACAGCATTCTTAATAAAATCAAGCTTTAATTCTAATAGTAGATTCTAATAGTCTAAATATCCTCAGTTAGACCTTCAGATTTATTAGGTTGGATGTATCCCACTCAGGGACTTACAGTGAAATTGTGCTACAAAACTCTTGAAATAATACTTCTATTTAAATTTGCTTTCTTTTTTATTAAAATGAGCTCATATTGCAAAGTATGAAAAAATTAGGAAGGGTTTTCAAGTCATGAGTAAAACTGAACTTTGCTATTTCTAAATATTTTCTTGTTTATAAATACTTCTATTTGTTGGACTTAATAGATCTAAGGAAATTTGCAGGGCAAGCTTTGTGACTGCTGGGCCTATTATTTGGCACATTACAGTGGAAACATTTTGCATATAACTTTTAAGTTATAACTATCATAAGGAAAAAAAATCCATGGAAAATGCCAGTTTTGTTAAACTACACGGCAATGCCACAAGTTCAGACAGCTTTGTGTTCCTTCCTCTCATCAGTAATGATTCACTGCTTTGTAAGTGTTCCTCTTTTCTTTGCCAAGAAATAACATTTGCACTCTGTGTACATCTAATGCAGTTTTCCTTATTTTATAAATATTACAATCTCATATTTTACATGAACAGAGTCATCATGTAAATGCTGTAAGTAACAAACAACGTCTGCCCAGTTACAGTCTGATGTCAGTGCATATGCATACAGTGTTAATAAACATCTGGAATTCTTATTAAAATTATTTACCTTACCATCAATACAAAGGCAGAAAACAAGAAACATGAAATAATGCTAACTTTGAGGATCCTAACAAAGTATTTCAGCCTGTCTTCTTTCCATTGGCCTTATTATTAAAAAATATATGAAAAGTATTGTCCCAAATGCTGCACTGCTTTTCTATAAAACCATGAAAAACTAAGGTTTAAGCTCTTGTCATGTTTAATTTTATGCCTTTAACATTGCTTGAGTAGTTTTTACTCCTACTTAGTACTCTTCAAAAAAACCCTTTATATCTTGGCTTCCGTGCAGTTCACGTAAATGATTCTTTATGAAGCTAAATTCAAGATAAGAAGGGGACAAGAGCAGACAGATCATTGTGTTCCAGTAAATTCACAGGTGTGCTGGCTTGAATTTTTCAAATGTCTCCTCTGTACTGCTTCCAAAACCAGGCAGGCCAAAAAAGGGGTGAGGAAAAACCCAGCAGCAAGGGCTCAGGAGGAATGCTCATAGCCTTTACACTTCTGAATTTCTAGTTTAATCCCTACAGTAAGGGAAGTGTTGTAGATTAGTTGATAGACTTTACAGAAATAGTGTTTTTGGCAGTTGAAAATACCAAATGTTTAGAGTATTTGGATCATTTGAACAGTCCTTTATGCAGCTAGTAAATGCAGCATCTAAGAAGGACACATTCCTTAGCAGCAATGCTTTGATTTAGTTTTTTATTCCTAGAATTACTGTTTTATACTCTTAGCAGACCAGGAAGACAGCGAAACACTAATTTTTAGATCACAGATCTTCTTGTTTTTTCAAGGAATCATTTTTAGATACTGAAAGGAAATGACACTTACATAATTATTCCTTAAGACATTAACACTTTGATGGTAACACAGCCTTCAGTCATTTACTGGCACAAGAGAGTCCCAGCATATTAAAATAACTACTGTGTCCAAGGGTTTATTAACTGCAAGTGCATTTTGTTAAGTTATTCTATTAGACTTGGCATGTCAGCAGACAGAACCTTTTCCCATGATCTAGGAAACTGAGTATATACACAAACCTGTATATATATCAGAGACAGAACAGCATATGCTGTGCATTCTTAAATATCCACTGGACTTGAAGGATAATAGAAACTATTCTCTCTGGAGAAATCTGTACATAGCTGTATTCCTCCTTTGGAAAAGCGGCCTACCTGGGCCCATTTTACCTCATTGTCAAACCATGGAAGTGTCAAACAGTAGTCAGTAATTGATTATTGATTATTAATTAGTTTATAGCTGAACAGTGAACTCACTGTGTCTTGAGCTGTACTGTATCTAACTCAACTCTAGATGACTATGGTCCCAAGAGGTATACCTCCAGCCTTATTGGTGGCTTAGAGTGATTGAACCTTTAGCCCCAGGGAGACTCATAACAACAGGTACATTCTGATTTTTTGGAGCAAATTTTTATGGGTTACAGCATGTTTTAAATATCCTTTAGCAGTCTGAGTTCACAAAGCCCACATTGATTAGCTTGTGGTGAACCTTGGGATGAGGAAGGTTTGAGAAAGGTATATGCTGACTTTGGACTTCTAGAGGAACCAGAACATCTCATTAGGAGATAAATACTTATTTGATTAGCAGTGTTAATTGACAAGAAAAAGAAGATCTTCCAGTATCCCGTTTCCAAAAAAACAAACAAAGAAACAAACAAACCCAGTCTTTGACTAGATTAAAAACATCCCTGCTTAATAAGGCTGAAGCATGTACCAATAGCTGTACTTATCTAAGGCTGTTGCACCTGGACAGATAGCACAATAGTAGCTGCAGTTTTCTTTCTCCATAAATTGACTCCTATGTCACTGTGGCACTCTGTTTTCAGAGTCGCATAAAAGCTTAAAAATCACACACATTCAAATCATATAATCTGTTGCAATAATAAAGCAGGGGAAAGACGTTCTGGGACATTAAACTTGTACCCAAATTTCAGACAAGTTGCTAGCTCTAGCAGCTGACCTAGACAACTTCTATTTCAGGCTTCTTTAATGTCAGAATAAGCAATTTTTGCCTTTGCCCATTTTCAGTAACAGTAACAATGGTCAACAAATCACATGCAATTATTTTGAAATAAGATCTGATTAGAGAAACCAGTGCCAAATTACTTACCAGCATCAGCAGACATTTGTGATGCAACTACTTGTGATAATGCTGAATTTGGTTTCATGTCTGTCTCATCTGTAGAGGGGACTATTTTCATCTCAAGCTTTCTACCTTCTGTAGAGTAATATGTTGCTTTTTCTTCCTCATAATTATTTCTGAACCTTTTCCAGAAGTGGCCTGGTTTTGTGCTTAGCTATGCAATCTTCTGGGGGGCTAGAAGTTTTCAGAAGAATTTCAGGCCCTAGACTAAACCTCAATGAGTTTCAGTGTTTAGGCAGGTTCCCTTGTGATTACAACTCAGACAGATTTTTTTCCCCCCTACAATTATTTGATTCTTTAGCCTTTCATGTTGAAGGAGAAGTGAAGAGGAAAGATAAGAAAACAAATACTTGACAGTCTAGGATTAATTTTTCCTTGTCCCTTCCTAATCACATTTCCTCAGTTTCTCTGGCCTCTTCCTCCCATTACACTTCCATTGAATAAACATATAGTTCCTTTGGGAAAAGCTGCTTCAATTGACGTGTTAATGAGTAGGGGAAGAAAAGAAATATGCCTGTTGATCAAAGACCTACCATCCTGTCAACTTGCAAGGAATAATGCATTTTGGGCTGAAGGAATAATGCTGGGGAGAAACCAGGAACTCCTGAAGGAATGAGAAATCCTTCTTTTCAGTCTGTCTGATAAGCAGTATAAATACTAACCCTGGCTTCACAAAACACACATTTAATTCTACAACGGAGAACACCTAGTTAAAAAACCCCACACAAGTGGAACATGACATTTACTAACTCTTAATGCATTTAGGCCAGATATATGAGCTCAGTTCACAGTGTATTTCTTCTCCTCAGCATTCTTTCTCCTCTACTTCTTCAAAAAAGAAACAATATGCATGATTCTATGGGTTTCCAAAATTGTGCAGGGAAGAGAATGCCCATTCATATTCCAATAATGACGCATATTCTATCATCCTCTCCTGATGTGCTTGCAGGAGAGGTTCCTGCATGTATTCCAAGTCTCTCTTTTTTAGATTTGAGAATAGTTCCCTTTTAACTTCCCTGTACACCATTACAATTACAGAACAGACAGTATCTTATTTAAGTGCATTGGAAGGTGTCTAACTTCTGCTGGTGCCAGTGCTTAGCGGGGGGGAAGAGGGGAAGACTGAACAGTTTTTCCACTGCTGGTGATTGCAGCCAGAGGATTTATTAGCAAATTAGATTTGCTAATAAGGTCAAGGAAGCCAAAATGCAGGAATGGCAAGGATTTGGGATTCTTGGGAAAAGGCATAAAAAAATTAAAAATCAACGGAGTTCAAATACACAGAGGTGGGAAAGAGAGGTTAAGATAAAGACAGAAGAAAATAAAGTGAACTGAGGAAGAAGACAGACAAACTGACACCAATATAAGAATAAAACATGGTTACAACAGGCAAGTCTGTATTCTGAAAATGTCACAATTATCTTTTATAAGTTAAAATACACGGAAAGAGGATATATCACTTTTTTTTACATGTTGTTGCTGCTTTCTGGTCTTGGCTAATTTTCTTCAGCCCCCCTTTTTTTCCTGTCCCTCCATTCTTTTTTCTCCAGAAGGAAAAGACTCCACAAAATAACATTTCTCAATTCATTATACATCACCAGGATATCATCTGTTTCCTATACTTAGTATATCAAATAATGGTAATGACTGTTGATGGTAGTGATTTCTGAAAATACAGTTTTCTTAACTGGAACCAACAAATATAAACAAACAAACAAAAAAATATTCACATACATTTGCATATGAATTTTTTGTTAAAAATTGATAAAGAGATATTTTGCCTTAGCTCTAAATACTTATCTGCAGCATAAATCATTTCACTGGCCATTTCACAGTCATGTTTCATAATTACTAATCTAAGTGTATTTTGACCAGGAAAGTCTTGCTGTTGAGCAGACCGAGTCTGTAACAGCTGTAGATAAAATGGGAGTAATATGGAAGGACAGTACACCAGGAATGATTTTCAGAGACACTGCACTGTGGAAAACTGCTCCTGCAACATCTTTCTAAAAGGGAGAGCACACCCTACCCAGGCAGGGTTAGCTTTGCTTCCTTGCTTATATGAGGAAGGCAGATTTATCTCCTCTGAATATTTCCCATCTCCTGTGGCCAGGACTGAGGCAACAACAATAACTCCAAGCCTAAAGTGTGAAAACTGGATTATGCCCAAGCCCAGCACAGAGTCAAGGAGGAAGTACAGCAGGCTCTTGTGGGTTCAAGAACAAGATATATCACACATGTCACTTTACAGGAGAGAACTAATACTGGCCATTTATTACCTTCTCTTCTGAGTCCCCTGGCTGGCAGGTAATAACTCCATCTCGTGAGCCTCCAGCAAATGTTGCTTTGCAGTTTGCAAGCCACTGTTTTCAGAGAGAAATTAAAGATATGAATAAGACCTACTATTTGATTCAAAGAAAGATAAGCAGTATTTTAGTTTCAAAGCACAGCATGTAAACAAATGTTTGCAATTGCACTTTTTATTACCACAGACTGCAACAATTTGCTTTGACTGTAAAAAGTGTAGTCGTTATTTCTATTACTATTTCAGTTGCATAAACTAAGAAAATTAATGGATGAATAAACAGGAGAGAGACTAGGAATATTAAAGATACCCATGTTTCTAATATTAAAGGATACAATAGCTATTTTTTTTTAGTTCTGGTCCATATGTTCAGGAGGAAACTTTCAATAAATCCAGTATCTGAAACATGTTTTTGTACTGAATGTTAGTTTAAACAGATGTGAGTGGATGTGCAGTTTCCTGACACAGCATAAGTATGCAAACTTACAAAGAACAATACAAAAGAACATACAAAACCAAGAACATAACAAAATTCAGCATACCGAGAGTGTTGCCTCTTTCCTGTTGTTGTACGTGTCCAGGTACTCCTGCAGCTCTAAAACACTGAATTTCAGCTTTTCAAGAAGGCCACAAGAGAGCAGCTGGAGAAATGAAATCAAAAGGTCTAGTAAATGTCACTATAAAAGAACACAAATATTAGCATAGTAGAAAGTATAGTAAAGATATTGCAAAAGAACACTTAGATTTACAGATATTGATGCTGAAGAATATTTGTATTTGTGCAAAAATCTACATAAATAGAATAGTAAGTTGAAAAGTGAATAGCAAAAGCTGCACCTATGATAATGTGGAATTGAAATTGTGTTCTGTGTTTAATGGATTTTCAGAGGACTTCCCTAAAATAAAATAGTGCACAAAGCTTAACCAGTTAGTCTCCACAGCTCTCTGATGATGTAAGACACATCTCTTCCATGATCACAGCAGTAGGCCCAAGATTACACTTTATCAGTTCCTACCTCTAGACGTCTCTGTGGGAGGTCACACTGTCCTGACATTGTTGGACAAACATGAGCCAGAATGAAGACAATGGGAATTAATTACCTATCTCATTAATTCCCTAACATATACTTATATAACATCACAGAATCATTAGGTTGAAAAAGACCTTCAAGATCATCAAGTCTAACCTTTGACCAAATACCATCATGCCCACTAAACCACATCACAGAGTGCCACATCTACTTGTTTTTTGAACACTTCCAGGAATGGTGACTCCACTGCTTCTCTGGGCAGCCTGTTCCAATACCTAAACATTCTTTCAGTGAAGAATTTTTTCCTCATATCTAACCTGAACCTTCCCTGGCACACCTTGAGTCTCTCCCCTTGTCCTATTGCTAGTTGCCTGGGAGAAGAGGCCAACCCCCACCTTGCTACAACCTCCTTTCAGGTAATTGCAGAGACAGATAAGGTCTCCCCTCTCCAGACTGAACATACCTAGCTCATCAACTCCTTATAAGATTTGTGCTCCAAATCCTTTACCAGTTCCGCTGCCCTTCTCTGAACTTGCTCCAACATCTCAATGTCCTTCTTGCAGTTAGAGGCCCAGAACTGAACACAGGATTTGAGGTGTGACTTTACCAGCACCAAGTACAATGCCAAGCAAGGTCATTGCCCTGGTCCTGCTGGACACAGTATTTCTAGTACAGGCCAGGATGTCATTGGCCTTCTTGGCCACCTGGGCACACTGCTGGCTCATGTTCAGCCAGCATCATCCAGCTCACATCACAGCTAACTCAAATGAAACCACTACACATATTACCATCTTTCATGCTAAACTGTGTAAAAAGTAACTTCTCCTTTTTCATTTGGAGAGCCAACTGGGTCCAGTAGGCATCTGTTTTTATATTGGGTTTCTGACACAGTCAACCCATCATAACTATTCTATGATTCTATGATTTTATATTGCTCATCTGTCAATATTTACCTAATAAAATAATGTAGAAGATGAATGGAAATACGGTTCAGAACAGGAGATAAAACATATAGATAGGAGGCGTGAGTTCCTTTTGACATATCTGTTCCCGAGTTGCTCAAAAGTGAAGCAGCCAGTAAAATAACACACTGCAATGAAGCACATGCCTTTTGAAAGGAATATACTCACTGTTTCTGCATCTACAAAAAGGGTGGGACATTCTGAACATGATGTTAACATCTGAGAAGACCTCACAAACTTGGAGCCTATTCCTCGCAGGTTGTCTCCCAAGTAACTAGCTGCATCACAGGTTAGGAAGCAAAATCTTTTCTGAATATTCTGGAAAGCAAAATACAGTTTATTATATTATTTACTCAACCATGAGCTTCTTTCCTCTGTAAACAAATGGCTTGGTTGTTATTCTTTTCATAATAATGTACAAAAGAGACTATCTCCCTGTGGAGAACTGAATGTCTGCTCTAGGATACTGACTAATAGTTATTATACTGGAGACAGTGTACAGCTGGGCAGCTGTGAAACTAATTACAGAGTTCATCATAATCAGCTCCTGAAATAAATGCTTTCTTGTAAAGATGAATCAAACTTTATAAAGCCTTTTACCCACAGGTAGCTTTTTTTTTTAACTTGTCTGTACAGAGTTAACAGAGCTGATCAGCACATTACTTTATCTGTCCATTCCAGGCTTTGTGTGGTTAATATACCATGTCAAGTGGCTAATCACATAATATAATGGACATTCTAATGCCAAACAGCAGCATGGAAAAATCAGAAAAAAACTTTTGGTATCCCCTGTGGGAAAAACTTCTTAGTAAAACTTCACTGCTTCTTGGGAGTACTCCAGAAATACTGCACCACATCCGGGAATTATTCTTCTGAGTAGATTTTTTTGGTGTTTTGAGTTCTAAGCCAGTCTAGCCTCCCAGAAACATTCTAAATTTTTTTCCATGACTAATATATAAAGTGAATAATAAATAAAAATAATATATTAATCTTGCAGGAACTGAAATAATGATATTGATAAATACACAGCAGGTTTCACTGCCCAAATATATCTCAATAAAGCCTAGTACTCATCAGGTGGGAGTAACATGAAAGTATGTTTAACAATAAAAGTATGCAGCATTTTTATTTGATTCATTCCAAGTTACCAGAGGCATTTCTCTGAGGAATGTAGGTTAAGACCTGTACTACCATAAGCATGCCTCACTGGAGAAGAGTACTTCCCAAAAACCAATCTGCATGATAGACATAGATAACAGATGCCTATTACTGCTCCTGCGCTGGTGCACTGAAGTACCTAAAATCAGGTGAGATGGAAGCTGTCGGATTGAATGATTTTATAAAAAATGCTAGATAAGCCCTCACATTGCACATAGGCCGTACACTATCAGTGATTTATAAAACAGTCCAAGTTCCTCTACAGACCAATTTCATAGCTACTTACTTGTGAATCTCTCTTGAAAGCATCTGAACTGCCCATCAGAACACAGTTAAGATCAGATAGACTGATATTGCTCTTACTATGTGTTTCTACCACCTCACTTCAACACAGAAACAAAGCGCTATACACCTCACTCAGCACATGGTACAGATTCTCTGCTGCACTGAGTTTGTAGTAGAGACAAGGGTCTAATTACTAAACAGCAAACCAGATAAAAGATTATTTGTATAAGCAACTATCAGAATCATCTGAATCATAGGGCTTGGTGACAGTTGGAGATTTACTGAAAAAAAAGCTTCAGACCAAGTCTTGGAGAAACTGCTGCTGATAACCCTTTTGGCAAAGGAAAGAGATCTAGGCTTGATCCTAACAAAGAGAAAAGAGCTATCTGAGAACATAGAAATGAAAGGAAATTTAGAAATACAGATTATGAAAGAAACACTGTTTTGAAGGGTCTTGTGGAGAATATCTGATCCAACCTTCAACTTGAAGTGGAACTGCTGCTGACCCCAGATCATGTCAGCCATGCTTTTGACTAGCTGAGTCCTGAAACCTCCAAGCTCAGAGCTGTCTCAAGGCTCTGGGCAGCCTGTTTAGGTGCTGCAATGCTCTCCTGGGGAAGAGTAATTGAGTTTATAAATCTGAGGCAGTGAAGGAGACTGATTACAGAAATAATACAAACCATTTCAATGCATTCAGAATTTGCATGAAAGAACCCATTAGAAATAACTTAACGGAGAATGGAGATAATGAGAGGTAGCCATTCTTTTAGGAAAAAAAAAAAAGAGGGCATAAGCACATTCTATACCCCTAAAAGACAGAAATACATGTTACAACGTACAACTGGCTAAATCACAAATATTTTACTCTGGCAAATACTTATGCAAAAAAAGTACCACAAAAAATGAAACTGCACTGAGTTGCTATCTTGGAAATCAAAAGTAGTATGGTGATGCAGGCACAATAATCAGAGAGGGAGATGCCAAATAAACTAGCAAGAGAAAGAGCAAATATCAAGAAGTAATCTAGAAATAATTAAAAAGAAGGCCAAGGAATCACAATGGAGAGAAATAGCTACTAACAGATGCTACTGAAAAGACTAGTGTGTTTCATGTCTCCTTTTGCCTTACTGCTTCCAGAAGGGGCATCTGTGTACAGGTAACAATGAGGCATCTATGAAAAAGCAGGTGAGAACAGATCTTGCTAGCTTGGATATTTTTCCATCTTTGCAGATTAGCAAAATTGATGCTATGATAGTTATAATACTGGGTAAAGAGGTATAGGAGCCATAACAAATATCTTTGAGAACTCACAGAACACAGCATTATTTACAAAAATAATTTCCTCAGGTCAATTAAGTCATGGCTTCATCAAAAGCCAACCAGTCTACTATTTAGATTCAAGACATAATATTCTTCCCTTACTCCTTTCCTTTTCAGATATTCATAAAAGCAACAATCTACAGCTATGATGATAATGGTCTTGAACAGTGTTTTAAAGTATTACATGTGAAATTTTGAGGGCCTGTACTTTGCTATCTATGTATAGTACTTCACCAAATATATTTGCTTTGCAATTACATAGACTAACGGTTCTATAATAAATTATCATCTCAGCTACGTCCTTCTGGGTGCAGATTACAGGGGTGGAAATCCACCAAGCAAAGTCTGAATATTCATAAAATATTCTAGGAAAGGGGATTACTGTGAGTAATAATGCCAACTGCCAGCATATTGTGAATAGGTATATGCCTGCATTTAGTCGCTGTGCTTTGTGTCTATGTAAATAATAACAAAATATTCTCAGATAGTTTTCTTCTTAACCTCAGGTTTCCTCTCCTGGGAAGAGGACTTTCCATAACAGAAAGGTCTCGATTGTGGAAACTACTTGCTAGATCTCAAATTTACTTGTCTTGGAACTGTCTGGTCTGCTGGAAGACATTTAATTTAAGGGAATATAAAGAGGCAGCTGCAAAGATAATCCAGAGATCTCTGACCTATGACTTGTTTACAGGAAAAGTACTTCAATAATTTCAGGAATTTTAAACAAGTTTAGCATGTTGTGGGCAAACATCCAAGATACCATTAAATTGATGCACACTGAAATGTAGGTGCCCTGGAAAATGCAATTCTTTCACTTCACCAAGTATTTAGTTAACAAGCTCCTCCAAACATGGCAGTACTTTGCTTTGCAAGCCTAGTACACTCTGGGCTTGTTTCTGAAACTTCCTGTTGGTGAGGGTCACAAGTCAAAGCTAGTGGATGAGTAGCAAAGTTTGATGTTGCAAACAGTACAACTCCAGACAAGCTGAGATCTTACGAAAAAAATATGGGAAAATACCACTCCTATGTTTTAGCCCTGAAGAGAAGAACAAAGCTATTTTTATAAACTAAAAATAGGGTTGTGACCCCAGCTAAAAAATTGTGGTTTGTTGATAACGTTAACACGTTTTTCTTTCTCTTCCAGTATCAACTGAAGAAAATGAGTAGGGAAGATTCTGAATACAGGGCAAGAACAATAGAAAACGTAGTGTGTGCATACTAGGATTTCAAGTTAAACAGGTACTTTTCAAGTAATGTTTAGGTCTGTCATTACACAGTATTATTTGTTTAGTCTTCAGAAGTGTGACACCTGTTCCTTTTCACCTCTTCAAAGAGAAGAAAAAAGAACAAATAACTCTCAGAACACTTAAACAGGGCAATTAACCTGTAGCACTGAGGTAAGGGCAGAAAAGCTGACATCATGAAGAAATACAGGACTAACATGCAAGTCAGCAGTGAACCCTTCCAAATGATTATTTATCAGTGTTTAAAAGAATGCTTATAAGACACTCATATTTACAGTGGTGTAATGTTTAAAGGAGGACAACGCACAGCTAGAAAAGAAATTCAATAGAGGAAACATGATGAAGAGATTCTTATTGTATTATACCTCTTTCTTATAAGGATAATCTTAGACATATCAAAAGATCTTGAAACTGTGCATTAATTAATAGTGTAATAATAGTATTAATTGTTAATAAAAAGTCACATACTCAGATCATGGGTACTTAAACTCTGCACAAAGTTACCTGGCTGCTGTGTATGCTGCTGGAGCGTGCTAAACATCCTCCAGCTGCAGGAGAAACCATTAAAAAAGGCTTTAAAACTTAATTACGGGTAAAACTAGACAGTCACTCCTTAGAAAATCTTGTACATTATCTTCATTATCTTTTTGCAAGATTCTTATCTTTGAGAGTATACAGTTTTAGAAAGGAGAAATGTTATTTCTAGTCTTCAGACTCAATCTCTGGAATTTATGTTATATGATAGCAGCTGGATATTTCTATTCAGATGAGTAGGTACAAAACATTCAATAGTGTTGACTTTTACAGGGGCACATTCAGATTTCAAGAGCTAAAGAGATAAAAGAATAGATTAACAATACTTTGAGATTAAAAAGGTTAAATTCCTTGTTTCTTGCATTTATTATTTCAGGCTGTTTGTAAAGTACTGAAGAAAACACTCTTTAAAGTGGATCCATATTTTATAAAGTTACCTCCAAACTTGCAAGTATGAGATATATACTAATTTTATGACAAAACAGGTCATAGAAGACAGTTCTGCATGAAAATGTAGTATGCCAATTCCACAGTATGCAAAATTACAATGGTTACCCCTGTAGCAGTTCATTACTGGTACTGCTTTCAAGAACTACTAACTGCCACACACAGTTCAAATATTTTGATTTGGTATCTTAAACTTATTTTCTCACCTTAAACAGGGAAGAGAACACATGAAATGTATAAACTGCACAGGAACCATCAGAATCGCACATGAGCTGGTTGATATGGCTACGCCAGGCTTCTTCTGCATCATCACATGCAGCTGGCTGAAATGCAGCCAGGATGGCAGAGAAAAATGGTGAGGGAGGAGGGGAGGCATTTCGGTCAACGTCTCCAAAACTGAAGGTTTAAAAAAAAAGGCGATTAGAGGAGAATACCAAGAAGGTGGCAGATAAAATATGCTATAACAGCGACATATAATCACAGGACCAATTACAGCACCTTTCTAAACATATTCATGACCTTCCAAATTGCTTTTGAAGGTTGACAAGATGTTGGCTACAATGAGGAAAACCTTCAAATCAGAATGCCTATTTTCAGGCTATTGCCATCTATTTTCCTCCATCCCAGAACACCTGAATTGTTTTATTGTATCATCATTTGGAGGAAGAAGGCTGAAACTTCACAGGAGGATAAAGCCTATGAGCAAAACATCCCCTCTTGCCCCCATTATTCCCTTCTCCCCCTCTCATCTCCTTAAATACAGGCTAATTGCAGTCTAACTCAACATCCAAAATGTGAAAGAGCTCCATATGACATGGAAAAAATCCTGATGCCTGTAACATATACTGAGGTCCAGCAGCCTTAAGAGTATATAGCTGAGATCTTTGACAATACTGAGACTTCCTTTCATGAGAAATCAAATGGATGAATATGTGCCTGACCTGTTGAACAGGTAGCTAAGTAACATCTCCATTACTGCAAAGCTTTTAAAATCCTTCTTTTTATTTAGATTAAATATATTACATACATAATTACTAACTGCATCATAAATTTGTTTTTTCCTAGAAGCACAAGCTTGGTTTTGATTTTGTTTTTTGGTTTTCTTTTTCAGTTGTGTGATAAGTATGCAGGTAATTAGGGCATTGTCTTCTCATTCTCCAAAAATAAAGAATTTTATAACTCCTGTGGCCAAAACAGCCATGCCATTAACCACCACCTTGTTACCACTTTTGTTGTACAGTGTAAAAGAACTTGCATGATTAATAGCATATAGAAGTACCTAGCAAGAGCAAACTGTTCCAGCCTGCCAACTTTCTCTTCAGTTTCTGTCATATCCAGACTAAGGCTATCACTGCATTCAAATGCTCCAGGGAGTTCATTTGTAGACCCTGAAAGGTCATCCTCATGGACTGCTATATCTTGTTCTTCAGATACAGCTTCAGCCTAGGGGAGTGAATGATGATGTCTTAGAAAACAGCAAATTAGTAAGTTAATTCCATTAATAAATAGAAAGCATTTTATGAAAAAACTCACCTGACAATACGTTAAACTGCACAGATATAAAGCCACAGATTATAAATTACATGAATCAAGTTACACTTCTTGAACAATGCTATATTTGCTTAATTCACTCTCTTGGATAAATATTATTTTTAAGGCATTTCTTCAACTTGTCTAGCAAAGAATTTCAGATTTCAATGCATTTGGCAACATAACAGGGAAGTAATTTTTCAGGAAAAACAATAGGGTTCTTTTTACTGTCAGGCTATTCTTGTCACTTAACACTTGATGGTGTCCAAGATTGTATTAAAACATCTCAAAATTGATTTGAAACAATTGAAAACAATCACTGTCTGGAAGACTATATGAATGTTTATAATTGAGAATTAATTTTAGTACATCATTTACATTCAAGAAGAATCTAAAACATTCTACATTAAAAGGATTATGCCTCTCTCATTTCCTTCCATCTTCTTCTCTTAGCACCTATAGCTCTTGATTTCTTTTTGAAACATTCCAATTTCTCTTGTATTTTTAGTCTGAACAAACTTTGTTTCAGTTTTAATCTTTTGGCCTTTGTCTGCATCATCCACAGCATCCTGCAAAGCAGTTCCTTTAGGGATGACTGCAGTGAATAGCTCAAATGTTTGGGCACATATTCATGTACATACACATGCTGGCAATTGGTAGGGAGGGAAATCTGTGGCAAGTGGAATTAAAGGAGAAAAGTAGCCCTCTGCAGTTACCAAATCTGCTTGGATCCTACAGATAAAATCTGGGGATTTGCATTTCTAAAAATTAAACAAGACTTACATCAGAAAAGACAGGATCAGATATTAAATGGGAGAACGCTTTTCCTTTTTTTTGTATGCTCTATTTTCTAAGCAAAAGAGAAAGGAACAATCCTGAGTTCAGGGTGAATGAAATCAATCAGAGCACCAGCCATCTTGAAAACAGAAATAAAAGCTATATGGCTGAATTATCAGAATAGGAACCAGGTCAGCTGCTAAGAAGCGTAAATGTTTCATGCTTCTGCAAGACATAATTGGTATTAACCACTCTCAAATATTAAATATTACCTTGAAAGAATAATTGGTTTCTTCACTGCAATGACAGTGTTTGTATGAGGAAAACGCATTTTGATAGGATAGGGTAGGGCAGGAAGAAGGAGGAAGCAAACACCTTTCACCCATTGGAGTCCAATGTGATGCCCCAAAAGCAAAATAAAAAAGTGGACTCTGAACATTCATGCAGGATTGTAGTATACTTCCAGAAATCTGTGAGTTAAGACAACTTGAAAAATACATAAAAGAGCATCATCTGAATCTTTGTATCCCTCATAGAATTACACTTGCCTTCTAATAGTTATTAAGTATTATATTAACTATTGTGATCACTGTCTTTAATAGAAAATAAGTTTAACTAATTCCATGCTTTTAACAATAATATCTGAATTTTGGCACTGAAACATTTGAGAGGAGGCCTATAGAATCAGCCTGTTTCTCTCATTTGCTGCATCTATTTAAAGGTTGAGGTGATATTTTTGTTTTTGCTTACGATGCAGCAATTAAACATTTTTGTACAGTGCTAAAGAAGTAACAAAAATTTTCCTCTGCATTGCTGACATACCATCAGCTCTCTGAAAAGAAGAACTCAGAGGAAAAGAGAAACAGGGAAGTGTTCAGATTTTGTGTTATCAAATTACGTAAAAATTATTTAGGTGTAAGTTTCAAGTTTTCTGACTAAAAACTGGATAACTTATTCCTTAAAATAAATATGAACTCAGGCATTTTAATTTTGTTTACATTGACTCCAATGTGTTTAGAGTAAAAATACAGAAGTGTACACACTAGAAGAAAATAACTTTGAGGCAAAAAAAACCCACTAAGAAGGCAATCTGTGTTTACCAATTCAAACATCTTTGTAAGACTGGTAACTTGGGTTATGTTTTTCACCAATATCAAACCTGTACCAGGACTAGCTGAATTTGCCTGTCAACCCCACAAGAAACTACCGTGATTTTACATTCTTCACTTACTTACTTTTTCCAAAGTTTTTCATTATTTTAGATGAACATTAGCCCAAGGGACATTAAAGAAATTTTGACAGTAAAGATTTTAAACCCTCAGGCATATATGAGACTCCTGAACTGTGATTTGCAATTCTTAATGTATGTACCAACAGCTATTGCAGCTGGAGATTAGCTGCAGTCACCACCTGCAAACATATCTGTTCTGACTGCTGCTTCCTGAACTGAAATTCTGCCAACTTGTGCTGTTTATGGTTGTTATGTGGTTCCTTGTCTACTTGTTTTGACAAATGATAATGAGTTTACCTTCTTCACAACCACTTTGGAGAGGTTTCTCTCCTTTCCTATCCTTATCCTCCTCCTATCCTTTCTTTCTCCTGCAGGGGTTTCTGACACAAACAACTTGTTCACTATTCAGCACAGTTCCAACCTCCTTTTCTGTGACCTCCTTAATAAAGTTTCCATTACTTCTGTTATATGCAGTGCTAGCAATACTGCACCAATTTTTTTGTGTGGCTGCATTTGGAGGGGACCAAGGGAAAGAACTGGAATGAAAGCCAGTGATTCCCCTGCTCCAGTCTCATACACTGCTCTTTCTGCAAAAGTCACACAATTTAGACATGACATAAGGCAATAGTATCATAAAGCCGCTAATGCACACACAGACCCCACCCCAGATTATACTTCTGGAGGGACACTGAGAAGGGTAGGTTCACCTGCTCTCTCACAAGCAAGTGTTGTCAGACAGAAAATTAAAGAAACCATCCCCATATTGATAATAATTTACCAACCTTACTCTATGTTCCTCTTCTGATACAATTCTCTGAAATGAACTGTGCTGAACATGGTTGTCATATCCTTGCAAATCCTGGCCTCCCACCCTTGCCCCCCCCCAGATAGCTTAATATTGTGGTCATGAATTTAAAATTTCTGAGTGCCTGCCAAAAGGCAAGTACTGAATCCAGTGCACACAACTGTACAATAGGTTCCCACATACAAAAAAATGTCAGAGAATACACGCATACACCCACCACATGAGTTGGCATATCATTATTTTAAATCAGCATGAAGAACAGAAGAATATTCCCATGGGGCTCTAACTTGTAGCCAGTTCATGAATTTGTCTTCCAATGAGCTTGTAGTATTTTGATGCATATGTAGCACAACATACTTAAGAAACAACAAATAAAATCTTTTAATGAAGAAAGTATAAGTAGAAAGGAAACAGTATTAAAGTGCAAGAGCGCCTGAATGTATTGTACTATGACATTTACAGAAGAAGCCAGAATGTACTTGATTTCACAGATGAAATCCTTTATGAAAGTGTAAGCAAAAGTAATTTGTAAGAGTTTTAAATAAAATACAGTCCAGTTGGAAAAGAAAGAAAAAGATGTATTCACCTTGGCTCCTTCAGACACTTGGAGATTATTCATATCAGGCAAAGACACATCAAAGCTCGATGTTCCTATATTAAAATGATGAGGGTCTGCTGAGGTTGTGTCACATGATGTAGAAAGTGAGTCAATATGATTTGCATCCTCAGATGGGGAAAGATTTATAATCTGTTTAAAAGACAACAGAAGCACAGAAGAACTAAGTATACAGCTACCCTACCACACACTGCTTTCATGGACATGAAAAGCAGACATTGTCTTAAAGAGCAGTGATGATGGCTCTCAGTCTGTACATAGACACAACCCTTTCAACGTTTCTGGCACAAAAAATTTATTAAAAACATCCCTAAAGTGAACAAAGAAAATCTGACACAGTTTACCCACCCGGAGTCTTGTTCTATTTCCTTAAGCATTAAATACATCAGAAAGATTTACTATTGACCAATTGTGCAAAATTGTCACATAAGTAAAAGAGGGGCAAAAAATACAATATGTTTCCCGTGTTTCAAACTTTGCATTAAAATTCCTGTTTACCTTTGCAAATAAGCGAAAATGCACCCACCAATTTCATCTGATTAGACTGCCCCTGGGCAGAGGAAACTACAAGCCCATCCTCTTTAAAAACACAACCCCTTTTTTGTTCTTAAATTTCAAGTTTGCAACTTACTAGGTCTGAGTTCTCCAAGATTTGGCTGGTGGTCAGGTCCTCCTCCTCTGATGACTCATCTGAGTCCTCATGGTTCATTTTGTTCAGGCTGGGCGTGCTCCCAGAGAGCTGGCTCTCTTCCAGCAGCTGCATGTCACACTTGTCCAGGCTGTCCAGGGACCGTCTGCGCACTCCCCAGTTGAAGTTGTCCATGCTTTCACCCTGAAAGCAGATATAGGGTCAGCTTTCTTGATTTAAAACTAATCATATACAAACACCTAATCAAAGTTAGCTCTGGAAATGTTTTTATGCAAAAATATAATAAAAACTTGATATAAGCGTTATTTCTTTGATCACCTGGAGATAAGAGCAGAAGCATGGAAACAGCAGTTAAATGAGCATTCAGTCTTTTCAGTATTAGATGTTTTTCATGCATTTGCTAATTTAAGAATTTGTTGTTGTAAGTCCATATATACACTCCTCAACACCAGTAGAGCAATGACAGGCAAAAGAAAAGTCTGGATGCAATTTTAGAGGATTTTTCCATGATGTTTAAAAGTATTAGGAGCACAGTTCAAAACAATGCTTCAATTGCAAAACTTATGCTAAAGATTTGGGATTATTTGCATTATATACATAACCATAATGGTGAGTAGATCTGAACAGACCCCTCCTTTACACACAAAATGTGACAGCTAAAGCAGCACACCTTTTTAACTTTTATTATAGGCCTGTATTGCTCATTTTTATAACTTGAATCTATTTGAATTATTTGAAACTATATTTTGAAAGTAGCCTGATAGCATTGCCTGAGATTTCACATTTTAAAAGGACACAGTCAAACTGACCAACCATTTTGTACTGACTTTCAGTTCTGATCCCACACACAGTTACATAAAGCTGAGTGCATTAAGCAAATTCATAATCATTTGTAAGGCTGGTGAACTGATGAAATGATCACTTGATTTCTTTCATGTATAAAAATGACAATTAGTTTTCCACCATGTTTCCATTTTTTTACTTTATATTTTTCAAGTGGACTGCATGCCTTTTCCCTAATTCTTGCTCCCTTCCTATGTCTAGCCAGGTTCCTCTCCAGCAAATGCTGGACCACATCCACAACTGCTCCTGCCACAGACCCACAGAGGCAAAAGGGGCCTCACACAGCAAGACAGGTCTCCCCAGAAGTATCCAGCTGCAGTTTTGGGTACTTTATCTAGGTGAAATCCCTCAATCCATCATTCAAATAGAAAGAAAATTTATAGAGAAAAATGTTTCTTTTTAAGGTTCAGGGCTGACTGTTTAAAACAAGATTCTGTAAGTTGCAACAGTCTTAAAACAAGGAAGTCAGATGGTGAAAATTCAAGCTGACAGTGATCTTTTAAATATTAATTTGACAAAAATACACTTCTGCCTAAAAAACAATCACTGATTATGAGTATTTCCTGGGCTTCCGCAGATCAAAATTATGTGCAATCATAGAGAACGAGGTCTCAGTTGAGTGAGGTCCCTTAAGCAGAGTTGTAATTGTAAACACTTGAGTAATCCCCATTCAGGACTACTCAGACATTTACTAAATGAGGACTAAACTGCATAAAGTGCAATGAATTACACTGCAATCCTGCCTCCTTAACAATCAACAACCTTCCACAAACTGGTCTTACTTTCCATCATTACTCTTTAATGCAATGGATTGTGGAATATGAATTGAGGGAGAGGAAGTTCAGTTTTGTGACACTAAGCTCACCATTCATGAACAAATATGATGAAAATAGAAAAAACTATTTTTTCGGAAAAAGACAACCCAGAAATGCATGAACTGTAATTCACAAGGACATTTATAACTAAGGAATGCACTATAAACAAGAATATAAAATTGTTATGAACCTGACATATTATGGGAAGAACCCTGTGTTTTCATCCTTGGACTGGTATCATATGATAGTTTCGTGTGGAAAGAGAACAGAACATATCTAAGGTTTAAGAAGCTAGGTCTCTTTAAACCCTAAAAATGACTGTTCAGTTCCAAGCTATTTATTTTAACAAGTTCTTTGGTTGCCCATCCTACCCCACAATGGCTGGAGGATACCTGCAGCAATGAGACATCCTCCACAAACACATCAGTTACTGAGCTAACAAATGACAAAATGACATAAATAAGCAAGCAAGCAAAGAAGACTGTCATAACACCCTGATCCTCATGATGCCTAATAAAGCTATCAGTAAACATTGCAGCCCATGTCTACAGGAATATTTCCTGTTGCAGCTTTATTCTGCAATGTCTTAAAGCAGGAAGACAGCAGAAAGAAGAAAAATGAAAAGGGAAACTTCCAGGGCATGCAGTTAGAAGGTGTAGTGAATTAAACGTGAGGGAAAAGGGTAATAGAGATGAAACAGTGTAACTCAAATACCCCACAATATTTGGATTAGCATAAGTTTGCTACAGGGGCATTTATAATCATACTGAATTTAAACAAGAGGTCAACACATCTGTGAAGATGGAGTTGTTGTTTTTGGAGTCTGAAAACAATCTTTCTTTCACAGTTAACAAGAAGAGCAAAGATGTATTTGAGAAGCTGTTGATTTTTAACTACAGCAGGAACAAAGCTATCTCCTATCTAGAAAGTCACCAGTGATAAACATCAATTCAGAGGAATACAGCCACATGTTATAAATTTGTCTGGCCAGCAATTAGCAGGTACCACAGAGAAAGAACTTCTCACAATCACCACCCTCTGGTGAAAGATCAGATGTGCCCTTGCAGTTACTTGAAACTTTACCACAACCCAGTGGAAAAGAGAAACAGCAGGGCAATAAAAAGGGAAGCAATCCTATGTGGGGGACAGCACTAAAGCTCCTCTGTAGAGCCAGTAAGAATCATGCAAAATCTCTTTCACACAAGTTTTCGTCCTTACCATGTCAACAAAGTATGTAAAGTTAGTGGAATCGCTCAGATATTGTAGGGTATAGGCAAAAGTGTTGTGGAACTGCATAGTAAGGCATTATTTCCATATGGATGTATCTTTTAGAGTACAGGCAGTTTGAGACAAAGATTTTTTAGGGGGCTCTGTTTGCATAATAACTGATGTACAGACTATCAGAAACTGATATCTGTGTTTGCATAATAACTGATGTACAGACTATCAGAAACCGATATGCAAATTACTGTGGTTGCATTTGTACAACTCATGTTTTGTATAATTTGTACAACTCATTAGAATTCTCTATCATTTTAGTTCTCTCTACACATTGATAAACTGCAAGTTTAAGTTCTAAACTGGCAACCATTGATGCGTCTTTTCAGTTTTCTTAGGAAGGTAAATGAGTCCAGCAAAGTTGGTAGGATCACACAGATGAATTAAATTAAGCTGCAGGAATTAATTTACTTATTCAATTAAATTCAGTCTGGCATGCAACTTTCTTAAGAGGTCTCAGGCATCAGCTTTAGCAAGATGCTAGTAGAAGACAATATACCACAACTGAAATGCTAGAAATTATATATAATTTGCCCATACAAACAAATGGCCCAAACTTTACTCTGTTATAAATAATGAAGTTTCTACATATTAATCATGCACAGAATACCAAAAGGAGAAATGGCTCAATTTGAAAAACACTGATACTAGAAGTAAGATATTTTAAAATTTGTGAAGACTGCTGAACATGTCAAAACCAAACTTAAAATTAAGCAGAATTAAAAAAAAAAAATCAAAAATATTTCTAATACAAGACAAAAAAAGAAGCACCTGTCAGAAATCCAAGCACACCCCACCCCCCCACGCACACACTGAAGAGGGGGAGGCAACAGCAAAACTAAGATGTTATTCTACAATACAAATTTGCAAGAAGGCATAACATATGCTGGCACATCTGAGTTCAAGTAGCATTCTTACCTGAAGTTCCTGGGTAGCAGATATAACAGATAGAAAAACAAATAGAAAGAATCTATGTAAAATTACTGTATTAAAGACATCATAGACAAACATTTGCCTACAATTGTAACAAATATTATCACAGAAACTTCAACTCTTCAGCCTATCTTTTAAGTTTGAAAATAACTATTACTTGCTTTCACATCTTTATTAAATTTCAAACAAGTACATCTTATGGTCTGGGAATGATTCAAGCATCATTTGCCTGTTTAAATCATTTGGGTTTTTTTGAAAGACCGATGTTGGTCGTGCTAGCTTAAGTTTTCTAATGCTGTTTTCCATGTTTATGAATATACCAAATTCAGATATGATATAAATGGTAACAGTTTCAGCTCAGTCATTAGACAAGTAGACTCTTACACCAGTTCTGAATTTGGTTAAAGTATCTATTTAATTCTAAAACAGTAGTAAGTCAGTCTGGACTAAACTGTGGAATGCAAGGCTTCAGATCCATGGCAATTTAAAAACTGTATCAAGTAGAAAACTACATTTTTCATTTTACTTCACATAAAACTAGAGAAGCTTAGTATCTATTTCATGACCAACTTAAGACAATTAGGATATCAATTAATTTAGTCCTCAGTCTTGAACCTAGCCTCATGTATAAAAGAAATCTTTACAGGGTCACAATCCATGAAGGTAAATTAATTTTGATAGGTAATTCTTCTGCACAGTATACTCTCTATATGGTTTTAACTGGTGAAGAGAAAGAAGAAATTCCCAAATTTCAGTCAAAATTGCAGTCTCAAATACTTGTAGTATCTTGAAAGCATTTAAGACACAACAATTACTGCAGCCAGTATATTTTTGACAAAAAACCTGGTGTTGTTTTATAATTTCTCATTTTATTGAGCATTAGAGCTCCTTCATAATATTTGTCTAATGTATTTTCAACCATTGCTGCCAACTACCCTTTTATTTTTTTTAGCAAAGTCATGGGCAGCTGTGAGCCAAAATGACTATATTTTGATACATAAATTCAAGACCTGGAAAAATAAGGACTTTGGGACATTTTTTTTCCCATTCCCCTATCTTTCTCTTCATTGGAAAAGAAAAAGTTCAGATGAACATGAGTTCATGTGTGAGGGGTCCATTTACCTTAAAATTATTTTACTACTGTAATACAGTAAGGTAGAAAAATTACTATTTTTACTTGTACACATGTTCTTCTCAGGGCTAAGAGCAATGCCTGAGATAATTCTTGTTAAAACTGAGTTCAGATTATGACAAGACAATTTATTAAACTGCTAGGTTTGCTGAACATCTGCACCTTAAGTCCTTCAACAGAGCTAACAATTTCTGAACTTTTAAATAGCAACAAAAACGTTAGATTTGTTTGGCAATGGATATTAATTTTTGGCCTTTCCCAACCAAATAGAAAGAAATTCTCCAAGTTATATATATATATATATATATAAAGGCAAGGTTAATTCAGCAGTTCCTCAACTTTTTCCCTTCAGCAGTTTCAGCTCAAGCTGAGCTGATAGGCTTCACCTGCCAAGACTTGATCTGGGCCCTCAGAATTTTGTTTAGCTCCTGTAGGAAATGATGAAATCCCAGACACCTAAGCAGAATGGAAGGTATATCTCTCTAAACATTAGTGATTTCATCAGCAGTTGCAGGAATAACAGCAGCCTGAAGGCCTGAGTTAATGTTTTAGAGGGCTACTTATGAATCAACTGATCTGGAACAATTTCATTTTATAGGTTTTTAATGAGCAAATGTATTTTTGTTAACAATTTAGATCTTTATAAATTATATTTGTAATAAATTCACTTAAAACTAAATTCACTGAAAACATATTAGAACAGAGGCTTTATTTTCCAGTAACAGTGTTGCAGTGTTTCCTAAAGTAGATCCAGAAAGGAAGGGTGTGGTAGCCTTTTACTGTTTTGCTACTTAAATAAACACTAAGTGAACATTATAAATAATCTGAACTCAAAATTAAGTTTATAGTTAAACAGTTAAAGTTTTATGTTACAGGAAGAGTAGTGTTTAGTAGAAAGAGTAAAAAAGTGTTT
Source organism: Myiozetetes cayanensis (assembly GCF_022539395.1). Classification (NCBI taxonomy): domain Eukaryota; kingdom Metazoa; phylum Chordata; class Aves; order Passeriformes; family Tyrannidae; genus Myiozetetes; species Myiozetetes cayanensis. The sequence continues at coordinate 47,919,105 of NW_026087742.1, read as the reverse complement.
TAAGAAAAAAGCTGTTTCAAAGAAAATATACTGTACCTCCCCATCTTCCAGCTCAACATCTAGGAAATCAAAGTCCCTAAAGACTCTGAATTGTTGTTCACTGTTTGAATCATCCATGTTCTCCTGCTCCCTTGTTCCGTCTTCTGAAGACACCAAGCTCGTCTGGTGCTCAATCAGATCCAAATCACCACAGGAAGAAAAAATCACCTACAATTCAAAGGATTTCTTTTGTAACAAACTGTTCCCTCTGGTTGTTTCTTCCTAAAAGCTGTAATTGGTTATTCAGAAGACTGTATTTCCAGTACACACCTAATTCCTTCACTGAGTATTTTTAGAACACTCTTTATTATTTATGTTGGACAGGTGCCTTCAGATTAAACTTGTACAAAGAAACAACTTCATACTGTGGGAACACGTCCAAGAATATTGCAGCTACCTCCTAATGGCTGCAGATTGATGTTGCCTGGATGTTTGTATACATATACAGGAACAAAATTCAGAGAACTTAGCAGAGAAAATACTGTCAAGGGGGTGAGATAGTAAGTTCATTAAAAAAAACCCTCTAGTTAAAAGGATGTTCAAAAATATGTCAAGAATAGAAAATACAACAAATTCTAATTTTTTCATTCCTACTGAATATACTTATATCTGCAATTTAGTTGCAAAAATTAAACAGTTCCTGTCTTGCAGAAATGAAGGACCTGTTCTCCATAATACAAGTGACATACACCATGTTCAAAAACACTCAGAAATTTTCCTTTCTCTGTAGAAAATATTTAATAACTATTTTAAGAGCTTCCCACTATGGATGATCTATTGCCCATTTCCTGGCACCACATATTATTAATTTTTAAAGAGTAACATCAGAACTTCAATGTAATGGAAAAATCAGACACACACGCACCCTCCTCCCATTTTATTTCTCTACTGTATTTTTTTAGTTTATAAAGATTCTAGAATGGTAATACTAGAGGTCATTACTTTCTTCCCACTGAGATGGCATAACGAAAACCTGTAGCATCACAGATCTCTCACAGGAAACCCCACACACTGCTCTGAAAGTAAATCTGCTCTAAGTGAGAGGGCCATTCACTCACTGGTCCAAATGCTGAGGAACACAGCCTGGGCCAGTACAAAGGATAGTAATAGGATAGTAATGTGACTATCATGAAAACTGAGCAAATGTAGTCAGCAACTCTGGGAAACACAGTTCTTCACTTTTAAAGTTTTAGACACGATGAAACAAAGAAATGGGCAATACAAGGCTACTTACTGAAGGGTTTTTACTCAGCCCAACTTCCTGACCACACAGGGAAAGGACATGCACCAGCTTTTCCTTTGTTCTTTTCTAGAAAACAAGATGTTTCTCAAGTGAGCATTTTTTTTAACCACCCATTCGCCTGGTGGCTAGAAACATACATTAGCAGTTTTTAATTAGGAGGAACCAACCAAAGAATTAGTCCTAAGTGCTCAAAGGATTGCTCTCAGAGCCACTATGCATCAAGGAAACAAAAATAGCTGTTAATGATTTTGCATTTATTATATTTAAATTAGTCTATGAATTCCATTGAGCATAATAAGGAAATGCTGGATCATATGCAACACTTCAAAAAGACAGTTCAGAGGCTTAAAATTAAGCACATGCATAATTTTGTTTTGTCACTGCTATATAACCTGCTATATAACCTTGTATATTAAAAAAAGAAAAGAGTAATTACTACATTTATTCTGCATGGTTTTATTCCAGCTGGCAGATAACCAAAATCAGTAAGGTAATCAAAGATCACTTTTAGGAAAATTGTTTTTTTTACTCAATTTCTCAAGAAAGCAACACTTTAAATGTTACACATGCTATCTGCTTTCCTTTGCTAATATCTGAACTCATTTGTCATTTTTAGTTAAATCTGACCTAGCCTTAACAGGTCTTAAAGAGATGCATTTCCTGCAAGTCGAAAGAAAAACAGACAGATATTGTGCTGCCACTGCCCCAGCCAGCCAGGAGCACTGCACAGGGCACAAGCATTTAAGAACCTAAGTGTGTGTTAATTCAGTTGCTGTAAATGCAACTTGCTAATGAATAGTGGGATACCTACCTGAGAGTACTGGGGTCTCTTCCAGCTCACAGGAACAAGGACATTGGAGTTAGATCCTGATGAGGTTGAAGAAGTGCTTCGGGTGACAGCCATTGCCCTGGGTTTACCATCTCGTCCAGAAGAACTCTGCAGCTCATCATACCGTCTTCCAATGATTGGAGTCTTAAATAGAGATTAATATTCCCTAGTACCATGCCTCAGGATGAACTTACAAGGGCCATATTGCTTCAGTTGGAGGAAAAGATTATTCTGAAGATCATATACAAGGATAAAACAAGGAGTGCACCAAATTTCATGTCACTTGGTATGTTTGTTATTTTCCACTGTGAACGTCTGAGTAACAACTGCCATATTTAATAACTACTGCTTATGTTCATGGATGGATAATACTCAAAGCAACTGGCACACTAATTTCTGACATAAGAACATGTAAAGAACCCAGAAAGCATATGAAATTCATTGGAAATCCACATTTCTTGCACATGCTTTTTAATATTCTTTTTCCTAAGAGTGCTGAACACTTTGGCCCTTTTCAACAAATACTGAAATGCTCTCTTGGATTGACAATAGGATGTTCAGCATGCTCTACAACTATACCTACACGAACAGCACATAGTTCCAGATGCCTTTTTGTGATTATATTTCCTTTTAACCTCAGTAGCTCACTATTATCTATATGAAATAAATCTATAATGCTGAAAAATTCCTGCAGCTTCATAACAATAAGTGAGTTGCCCATTAAAGTCAACAGGACCATTCAGTTCTATAAAGTTATCAGGTGCACAGGGTTTGCAGGATAAAGGATAAAGGGTTTGCTGTAAGAGAGTCCAATCAGAAATTAGGCAGTATTCCCTTAAAGGACATACTCCGTGTTTAACAGTTACGGAAAACACTGGTATCCAAGTATAAAATGTTTGCAGGGGAAATTTATACATATAGCATGCATATATACATATCACAGTTGGCATAACTGCAGCACAGCTTTTCCACCAGATAATTTAAAATACAACTAGTAATTCCTTCATTAAAAAAAAAAAATGTAGTAAAAGTTTGAAAGTAGCCCTCCAACATGGGTCACTAAATATGTCACTTTGAATCAAAAATAATTGAAGAGACTTTCAGTTTGGCAATTTTCCTTTCTTTCCTAATTTTTCAGCTTTCTTAAGGAGTTGCAACACGTTTTAGGATTATCAAATAACTGAGTTAAGGTGTTAAGTAGAAAAATTACAAGAAAAATTACAAGAAGTACCTCTGAAATATCAAAATGAAACTCTAGAGTCTTCCCCGGTAGCTCTTTGGAGGCACTGTTCCACACTCGATGTATTTCCACTTTTGAAAGATCACTATGTTGATAGGAAGGTAGAACTAAACTGGCAGAACGAGAAACTACCAATTTCAGGATATTCAAGGCTTCTCTCCAGTGAATACTCTAGAAATAGGTATATTTAATCAGCAAACAGTCAAGATTATTTACATCTTACAGTCATATATTTTACCACATAATAAAAATGTAGAATTGGAATATTCCTGTTCTTTTCTTTCTCTCTCTTGGCCAGTGACAAGGTACATACTTACAGAGTAATTTCAACAGCAGAGACCAAAACTTGCCCAAGGTGTCACTGTTAGGGAACTGGCTTGCAGCCTGAGATACCTGTGGGCAAGATCAACTTGCCAAAGGATTTAAAATCTCCTACCTGAATACCTTAATGAGTACGAATAAATATAAGGGCCATTGCAGAATCCCCATTTAATAAGAAAGCTGACTTGATACAGATTCTTAACAGCTGTGAATTCCTAGTAGAAACATGTATTTTTCACTTGTCAAGAATTAGGTAATGGAGGTCTTTTAAGAGAAGTGCTTATGCCTCGTCTCCCTCATGCTAGTAATTAAAGAGTGCTCACCCAGGCTCTGTGTGGTATTAATCTTGCTGCAAGGCTCTGTAGCTGAAGCTTAACCCTTCCCACACAGTGAACACACAGCTGGGCATCTTATCTGGGAATGCACAGTCTATGAGGCATCAGGATGTCTGTAAGCCAGGTCCCATACTAGACAGTTGCAGCCCTCCCTGCTAACCAAGTCTTAAATTGTTATAAAGAAAATCTACTTATGATAGTAAATATGCTAAGTTCCTATATTAAAATAATAAAAAATACTGTATTTACCTGTACATATTTTTCAATGGTTTTTAGCACTTCCACATTAAACTGTTTCACAGGAATAGTTGACATGTCCATGTAACTAAGAAGACTGTAGATCATCTGTAAGAGGGACTGTTGCATACTAGGAAGGCCCTTTTCTAGTAGCTGTTACAAAAAAAAAGAAAAGTGAATGTAACTACATTTTGAGACATTTCTTCTTATGGAAAAAGGTACTAATTTCATGAGTACCATTTGTAGTGTTAATCTCTCTTCACTCACTGATTTTGCAATGCCATTTTGCAATCATTTCACAACTGATAATGATACGGGTGTGAAATGAAAAAGAACTTAAGCTGGAAAAAATGCTAGCCTGTTACATTTTATATATGCCTGCCCTAACTTATCCAGAAAATTCAGCAGTTAAGTAAACTGGTAGGTAAAATTTACACTGTAATTTGGGAAGGACATCCAATAAAAACAGGAGAGTGTCTCTTTATGTCTACATTTGCTGAAAGTCAGTGAGAAAAAAGAAAACATGCTGAAGAAACAAAACTACTACTATTCAGACATCAATAAATATTTATCCAAATATACTTCACTGCCAGTGCTCACTGGCTGTAACTGCCAAAGAAACATTTTCTTTTAAGGAGGAGATGGAGTTCCTGGGCTGTCTTACTAACACAAAGAAGGGCTTCATCTGAATCCCGGAATTTTGAGACACCTAAGCGCAGAACTTGGAATACTACAATGAACCTTGGAAACGCAACTGTGCTCCTATATAAACATATGACATATATATAACATATATACATATACATAGATACATGACAGTAATTTTGGACATGTGCGGACATCCGTACATGGGCGAAACGTCTCATCTGAAAATTTCCTGGAAGGCAGCATGTTCTTTTGCTGGTGACAGGCACTGTTCCACCCCCCTAAATTTCAGAGGCAATAAAATGTTACTGCTGGAGGTTACCAGAAACTCAATACTAGATACCATCCTTTCATTCAGGCCAACAAAAAAAGTTCTTCTAACATCGGCTACTAGAATTATTAGGATCAAGAAAACAATTTCTTATAAAAACTCTACGCTACATTATGTCTTCCATCAGAGAAAAATTTCAACTGTTATCCAAGTGGACTTCAGCAGTTTTTTAGATATCCTTGCTGGTCTCCTTGACAAGGCTCCTCCTGTTATTGAATGAGAATGCTTCATGCCAGTCAAAATGGAATGATCAGGTAGGACACACCAATCTTATTCCACTGTATATTTTCTGATTTCTCTCATCAGTAAAGCGAGTGATTCATAAAATAAAGTGGGCAAGTTCCATTAACAGCACAATAAATGGAACTCACTATGCTTTATCTATTCCTCTACAAAATGACAGCAGGAATTTTTAAATTAAAGGTACTACATGGCAACCTGCTTCAGCCCTTATATACCTTCAGCCTTTTAGATATGTTTATTGAGAGATAAAATGCGCTTACCAAATCTTTTTCAAAACAGGGTTATAGACTTTTTCTTGCCTTCTGTTAGGATCAGACAGTTTTGTGTTCTGTGTCTATTGTTGGCTAGAAAGCTGTTGTAGAAACTTTACCTCTGAAAGTTTCTAATTATGTTAGTCAAACAAACGTTTTGAGGAAATAAAAAAGGAATTTGTCTGATAGACAAGTCACCAGTGGGATAATGCCCAATCTAGGGTATGTTTCCCCTTGCAGTGTTTTAGTCTCTAGTGACTTCTTGGTTTTGAACAGGTTATGAATGCTCATGTTTCTATCACAAACAATCTTATATCTAACATGGAGGAGGTGGAAAAATCTACCGTGTGCATATTACTGTGCACTGTGGTTTCTTGTTCCTTGTTCTATATTAATAGCATTAACTATTAAAGTCCAAGCACGGCCCTGGACTTAATAAGTCACTAGTTTAAAAAGTGACCCATTCCAATTCAGATATGCTCCTAGAATGAGTGTGATTTCATGATAAAAGGTTGAATTTTAAAAATTAATATAGAAAAATATAGCACAAAAAAGTAAGCTTTCAGTAATATGTTTTTATGCTGATTTTGGTAGTGGAGATTCAAAGTTCTACTGCACCATTAAATAGTGATTTTTTCTCATCTGTAGACTGAGATCCCCCCATATTTTTCTAGAATAAATTATCATTTTTCATGAATGGATCATATATAAAACTGAGTAAAGAGCACTGCTTGTCACTGCAAGGTTTGGATAATAACACAGTTGAAATGTCTTATTTTATGTTTGAACCATACCCCTTGATTACAAGCAATTACCTGCCATCAAGTAGGTTAAATGCAAACTTTTGTCTGAATGGCAATAATTGAAACTTCTAACTTCTGCCAAGGGCATTTGTTTCCACAGCCTTAACGTGTGCTACCATGTCTCCTTCTGAAGGTACAGCTGTGTGTTCAGAGGGGTCGCTGTTACAATACAGATTTCCTTTGTTATTCTTAAGCACTGCATGTCGTACAATTTCCCTCCTGCCCAAGCATTGGGGAGTGAACCACGATTGTTAAAGCCTGAGTCTGTGTAACCAATGGCTATAACATTCAACTGCAGATTGCCCAGAGGCACTGTTAACCTATTTGGCTTTAGCTATTGACAGTATATCCCACAGCTGGTTTAGAGAAGACAGGGGCACGTTGTTTATCCTGGTTTGGGGGTTAACTAAGAGGAAAAGATGAAACTTTCTGAATGCTGGAAAAAAATTTTTTCAGGGCCACAACAGGCTGAACAAGATGGTTTCTTGTCTCTTGCTACTCCACCAGACTGGCAGCTATTCTATGCCCATATGAATGTTCTTCAGACATGACTCAACAGAGATGCAGTCAATGTAAATACAGAAAAAGGAAGTCATGCTTACTACTCTGTCATCCTGCTGCCGATGGTGCTATGTGAGGAATGTCTTAATTATGGTCAAAGGCCTGCCTGACTTGTTAATACAGTAGCATGGTGCCAATCTACAGCAAGGGGGAACTGCACAGCAAGAGTCTCCACATGCAAGTCTAAACCCGTTTTAAAGGAAGCAAGATCACGAGCAATGGCCTTTGTGGAGGTGTTGCAGCCGTAGTGACTGTACATAAAGTATGGAAAAAAAACAGAGAGGCAAATGCTTTCCTAAGGCTGGGAAAGCGAAGGAGAAAGAATTTAAACATTTTAATTTTTATAGCACTTCTTTATTAGGAATGTGCAAGCTTCTGCTGTTGAAGGAGAGACTTGACTCTAGAGGATGCAAAGAGCTAATAGTTCTTCAGTCTTTGAACTTGAAAACAGATTGAAAAACCTCAAGGTCCTGTTTTAGTCTCCTACAGGAGAGTCATGGCTTTCACTATCAGTTATGAGTATCATAACTATCATATATGATTGTTAACTTAGAGCCTCCATGTGCAAACCAGGTGAGGAATTTCAGCTTGAGGTAGCAGAGCTTAGTTTGCTCTGAAGTCTTAAGTGATTGTGGGAGCACAGCCTGGCCTTTCAGGCTTTTGAAAAATCTGTCAGTAGCCAGTATTAGAGATGCCTGTGGAGTTTTTGTAGATCCCTTGGCAGAGGGGGGAAAAAATCTGCTCCAAAAAATAAAGCTGCTCTAAATAAGCCAGTTAATTTATGTAGAGAGGTGGGTGTCAGTCTCTTTTCCTGAGTAGGAAGTGACAGTATGAGAGAAAATGGCCTCAAGTTGCACCAGGGAAGGTTTAGATTGGATATTAGGAAAAATTCCTTCACAAAAAGGATTGCCAAGCATTGGAACAGGCTGACTTGGGAAGTGATGGAATCGCCATCCCTGGACATGTTCAAAAATCGTGTAGATGGGGTACTTGGAGACATAGTTTAGTGGTGGATTTCACAGTGTTAGGTTTGTTGTTGGACTTGATGATCTTAAAGATCTTTTTCATCCTAAATCGTTCTGTAATTCTATGAATACTGTCTTCTCCGTGGATGGGAGGGGAGACTGAAGGATCTCACTTAGTGGGGAAGTGATAAATCTGAGAACCCTACAAGAAAATGCTGTCCTGATACTGATCTGACACAAGAGGCAGGACTATCAAGAGGTCTTATGCTGAAAGCTGAACTTAGCCTTGGATCCCCAGGAACAACACTATATCAGCTCTACTCCATGCATGAAAAATGTTAGGAGTAAGCAATGAACACAGGGGAAAATCTTGGCAGCAAGATGATACCATTCAGTATTAGAGGAGTGAATATAAAAAAAAAAAATAGAGGAATGAATATATAAAAAAAGTTCAAAAACTTACCTCAGCCAAATATGTAACCATACTCAAAGTAATATCAGCAAATGCTTCATGAAGGTAACGGCAAACCACATTTACCCAGGTAGCACAGTCCCTTGTATAGCTGTGTGTTTTATAAAGGGTCATGACATGTGCAAGATTTGATAGCTTGGGGTTCTTCTCCTCCAAACAAACCTAATTAAATATAAATGTCAAAACATATTGAGAACAAGAAAACTGCATTTACGGGTTTGAGGATGTACAGAACAGTAAATGATTTTGATACCTGAGCAATCCTTTCAGCTATATCTTTACAAAACTGGTTTGGGCCGTCAAAATGCTGAATCAAATGGGGCAGGAGACACAAAACATTCAGTGGAAATCCTAGAAGAGGAAATACAGAACAAAATGTGTATTTTGGACAGCAAAAGCCACAGTGATCTTTAAGTCTAGTCACGGTTTTGATATTACATTAATTATAAACTCACACAGACTGTCAACTTGTTCACACCACTAACTATTCCACATTTGTCTTAAAGGAGCCTTAATTTGAAAATCTAGTGTATCATTTACAATACTGTTGTAAAGCATGAACCTGTTTCTGCAAACACTACTGCACATTCCTGTTAGAGATCATGTTTATCTTTTCCACTTATCTGGCTTATTGACAGTCTTAACTGGTGGTATTTCCATTACTGCTGCTAAAACACAAAAAGAAATTCAGTGAGTATTGATCAATAAACAACTGTTTTGGTCAGGCTGCTGGGCGCAGCTTCCATTGTTTTATACTGTTCAAGGTAATAATAATAACGAATCAAAATTCTGATATAACAGGTCAGCTAAGACTACTCAAAGGGGTGCTTTTGAAGCTGGATAATGGCTCCTGCACCAAGTGCTGGCTGCTGTCAATAGCATAAGTGCTGTCTGGAACTGGGATTCAGCTCTTCTGCATCAACTGATAGCTCAAGGTAGTTGATGAACTACAGGCAGCAGCTGCAACAGGGAGCTGTAACAAAAACTGCTCTAATTCAGGTGAGAGCTCAGATTTCAAGTAATTGTATCTGGACACAATCTGTTTTTTGAAAAGAAAGAATCTGATCTATGAAAATAATTTTCTAACCCTTCATTCCCTCTCATTCTACACAATTAAACAAGTTGCCTAAATTAGGACCAGTTTCCCTAGTCTGCCTCTGTACACAGGGAAAAGAAAAGGTATCACCAGATGGTACTGTCACAGGCACCACACAGGTGCTTAGAGATGAGCTGGTTGTTCATGGCACTTATCCCTTTATTCTGTGTTTAAGCTTGTTATGACTTAGTTGTGAAGCCTGGACAGTTGTCTTAATATCTGTGTTTCTGACTGAAAGAGAGGAGTCAAAATGTGGAAAAACGCAGAAACTCTCTTCAAGAAATATATTTAGGAAGTGGTCACAACCTCAGCTAAATAATTTGGAATTTCAAAATGCTAGCTTTATAACCCAGGCCTTTCTCCTCACTCACTATTGTGCTATTGTAGTTTATCTAGACAGCGTACAACAGTTTTAGATATTTGTATTTCTAGGGAAAATTCCATGAAGCAGTAATTTAAAATCAAGTAATCTGACATAGTCTGAAAAAAATTCAAAAGAAAAAGTGAGTGAAAAAAGTTATAGAAAATTTGACAGGATCTCCTTACATATGTTTACTTTGTCAGCACTCAGAAACTTTATATACTGCTAAGCCCTAGAAATGTTAAATAATACATGATTGCTCTCTTCCAAAACTTTATTGTGCAATAGAGTCACTTTTCAGAAACATGTTATTATTGTTATGAACTTTCAAAAAAAGCCCACCCAGCTCAAAGCAAAAGTATATTATGTTATATTAAAAGAGAAGGAAAAATGCCATTTTTGGTTTTGTTCAGGCAGCCAAATGAGGTCTGTCACCAAATGTCAATGCAACATAAACTGAAAGAGAGGAAAGCATGCTGGTTTTACCTATAGCTTGAGAGGAATCCACCATGGATATTCGAGATACTGGTGTCAGCAAGCTAAAGAGCTGTAGTGTGAGATCAGTGGTAGTAAGGGAGGTGAATCCTTTCAAGAGTAGCTGCTGAAGTCCTGAGAAGTCTGCCCACTTTAGCTGTCCTTGCAACTTCTCTAACTTCTCCCTGTTTTCAGCTTTATCTAGTGGCAAGTGAGCCAGAAGTTTATTCAGTAATCGCAATGCCATTAGGTACTCGAACTCAAAATCTGACTCCATCAAAGCCACAGCAACCCAGAAGATGGTGGCCAGTAGGTTGGTTGGATTGTTAATATGGGATGGATCAGTAAGACTGTCCTTTAGAGAGGATGAACTTCTTGTTTTAGAGGACAGGCCTTGTTGTGTGCATGCCTGAATTCTGTCTAGTGTGGCACTGCGTGGTGGGTCTGAGGACTTGTCCACATCTCCAAATTTTTTGGGTACAGAGAAGCTCCTCTGGTGCCTGCTTCGTTCAGCAGTGGCTGTGTTGCCGCTTGCAGGATTCACATTCAGCTGTCCTGTGCTCTTCCGATTTGCAGTCAGTTTAGTGTTTGATGTTAAATCTGGTGAAGATGAACTGAAACCAAGATATATAACATACATTACAATGTGTGAATGCACAGCTTGAAACTTGTTCACAGTGGATGCAACATAAGTATTTATCAAACTGTAAATAAATATTTAAACAGGAAAAGTAAAACACCACACTGTCTTTTGCATCTTGCCTTTTTTTTCAGAAGTGCCCCCAGACACAACAGAAATAAGGTTCCCATGGCACTGCACCAAACCAGAGTAGAATAGCCTACAGCCTAAACAGGCAAGAACAACATGGGGATAAGAAATACAGAGCTGTGAAGTGACTTGTGGAAATGCCCATACAATGGGACAGTGGCAGAACTGAAATTAACTTTGGTCTTTAAAATGTCCACATAAGTGAAGCAAGCCCTGAACTTGGCATGTCTTGGCAGGTAAAATGCACAATTTCTTACTGGTTAATGTGAGAACTGTGGACAGAAAAAACAGCATATCTTAACAAATACACCACATTGTCCTCAAGAAACCCGTTATGTGACTGCCTGCCAGTACAGGTCCTTCAGAAACCTTGTTGTCATTTCATCCTCTCCTGCCTGTATCCTGAGACCTCTTCAAGATGGTTTACAGAAAGAGTAGGTGTTTCATTTTCAATGACTAATGCCTCCTCATGGATTACCATGTGATGATCGAGACAATACCTATCAATGATCTGCACAGATGAACATGCTGTGTTGATACATGCAAGGGAAGTTTGTTCTGCAGAACAGCTAATTCCTGACTCTTTGATCCCATTCCTACTTCATATACTATGAGTCCCTACTGTCTATAGTAATTGAAGAGAATCTAATTATAGAATCAAGTGTCAGGGTGAAGTGTATTACATCCCACTGCTTCCTGGAGTGTTTTCTATTCTCTGTTCCATCTTGTTCTTTCCTGAAATGTGCACTAAAGAAAGATAATTAGCTCTTAGTTTAGAAAGTAGAAGCATATTTTCCCCTCTTTACTCTGTCATGAGGCACTACTTGTGTTCTGCCATTACACAGCACCCTGCCTACTACTTTCAGAAAAGACAGCCCTTGTATTTTTGTGCTGCATGTAAAGCATGGTAACTTACGGGCATTTTTAAAAAACGTTACCTATTTGTTGTTACTATTAGGAGTCAGAGAGATATTAATCATCCTCACTACTGTCAACAGCGATGTTACAGAAGGAGCCTGCAATTTCCCTCCATATACAAAGGTCTACTTTCAGGCCAGGGTTTCATACACATCTGGCAAAATCCATGTATACATGGGACAAAATTCTCCCTAGTTTTACTGAGGAGAAGAAACCATAATCATTTACTGTTGTGATAGTTTTGCAATATATAAAAGGATGCAGAAGTTTTTAATGTTGTTTAAGTGAACATGCTTCCAAAATGGCTTTTGTAACTCTTTGTGCAAACTCACCTTCTTCTTCCCAGGAGTCTCAGTCTAATCTCTACTTTGGAATGTCTGAGAGATAACTGAAAGCTTATCTATTGGTTTTTAACCCTTTGTTATCATTAGCTGGTTAGTAAAACCTCCTGAACTCCCAGTGGTCACTTTGTAATCCCCTCAAGAGCTATTTAAGTCACTACCCAGAACAATAAACTCTCTCTGCCTCTCTCCTTGCTGCTGCCCTGTTCTGCAGTCTCTGCTGGGGCCATGGAGACCTCGTGGTGGGGGGGAGGAGGGCACCTCCCCCTCCAGGACTAGAGGTAAAAGGAAGCCTCTAGCTTGGAGTTTCCCTCCCTATCCACCCTCAACCGTCGCAAACCACCCTCAACCGTCGCAATTTACTTCTTGAGGAAGACTTCATCGGAGAACGACAGATTATATGATACCAGTATTACAAAAACCATGTTCCTTTCCAGGTATGCTTTCAGGTATATGATACAAAGGTGCAAAAATACATTTTTAAATGATGTTAAAGTAGGTTATAGCCAAGTGGAAGCAAGGCAGAATTTATAACACAGTGTAAAGTTCCATTAGTTGTATCAACATTATTTCAACTATGGCAAAATTTGGCTGAAATGTGTTCATCTGTAAGTTACAAATGAGCTCAGTCTTGTAAAAATTATTTTTTCCTGTTAGGCTGCGTAACTGCACACTTAACATCATGAGACATTGAAAAAATATTAGAACAGCCTCTTACCGTGATAACACCGTCAGAAGATCACTGTTCTTCAAACAGTCAGACAGATTATCCACTGCAGCTTCCAAAGTAAGTAGTGCCTCCATTACATATCCCTATAAATGCATGAGGTTAATTATTACAACAAAGACATTCAAAAAAATAACATTTAAAAATCTTCAGTTCATAAAAGGAATAGGCACCTACTGAAACCCCATAATTTCTCCTGAAAAAGAACAACATTCACATCAAAGCCACTGCCCTGAATATTAAAATGTCACTACAAATGTGTTTTATTTTCTGTCCCTGAATGATCTATGAAGGTATGCAAGAAGTGCACATATCTCATTAGGGTATTGGCAATGGCCCACCAAACCTCTGACTTTCAGGTCAGTGATTTACACTCTACACAAGCAATTGTGACAGAATATTACTGTCATCTTGTGGCAGTTTCATTACCTAAGTAAAATATGAAGGTGATGTCAGTCTATTTCTTACTAAGAGCTAGCATTTTTCTTTGTTAAGTCTTAAATCTTGCAATAAACAGTCCCTGATGGTAAAATTTCAGCCTGTTTAGCTAAACTGAGTGGACATCACAGTTCAGTAAAAGGTGAAAGGTCTATATCAAACTAAGTCAGTGCAGGCTTTGTATTATTATAGATGGGGTAGATTTCTTTATTTCAAAAGATGTTAACATCTGAGGAATGAGATGGTGTCTACTTCATCTCATCAGATTACATCAGCAGGTAGATGATGGATTCCTTCAACTCAATAGTGTTGAAAGGGAAAAACGGTCATCATGAAGATTTCATTTCGAGTGACAAATACTAGATATTTTCTAGCCGTTCTCTTTAGAGGTATGTAACATTGTAACAGCCTGATCGAAGGTTTAGATTAACACACATATGAATTCAGTAAAATCAGAGGTAACCTTTTCTAAGGCCACATTATATTCTTCATCACTTGACTCCGGAACACCCTTGTTAAAATGCTTATTTTAAATTAAGTATACACTGAATCAACAGTACTAAGAAGCATTATGTACACATGCATACCTGAATCTCATCTCCATGCTCTCCAATAACTTCCACCAATCTTGACAGGAGGTCAGACAACGCATGTGCAGAAAGGGGCTGCTTTAGGGCCCTGAATATCTGGAAAGAGCGACCTGCATAATGTCTGGAAGAGCTTGAAAGAGCTGTTTGTAAAGCAACTTCACTCAGATGCTGCTCCAAATGAAAACCTAAGCAAAAGAATAGGATGTTAATTTTTTTTAATGACAGACTTTATTGTGGGTCATAAACAGCTGAACCTACTCTGTGAGGAGGATATGCTTGTTAGCATATCCTGCAAACCCTGTGAAAAATGGAGGTGCAGAAATGTCTGTGTTTTGGAGAATTTCCCACTGCTTACATTGATTTCACACAGAATGCAAGAAAATGAACTGCAAAACAAAATTCTGAGTCTATAATTAATAATCTGATTTATTTTTTTTACAGTTGCTGGACAAACTTTCAAGCCAACCACTAATCTTGCTGGCAGAAACAGAGCAACTTCTGAAGACTCCCAAACCGAAAGCCAAGTTAAATTAGGAGCCTTTCTATTAGCTTCAGAAGGCTTTGGATAAGATCTTTAATATAAATACTGATGCTGCATTCTGCTTTGATCTTTGAAGATATTTAATTAGCGACCGTGTTGGTTTTCAAAATACAATCAGTGCATTTCCTAAGTTCTAAAACCATAATAAGTGAAAACTAAACTTTTATTGCCAGAAGAAATTTACTGAAGTACATTTACTGAGCAGCTTGGGATATATTTACCAACAGGACATAGAGGAGATTTTATCTGGCAGAATCAAACAAAACGCTTTCTACCAACAGCCTCGAAGAAATACTCCATTTAACATTTAGCCATAGTTTAATCTAACAAGACTTTTTTAAAAGCAATTCTTTCATACGTTACACATCCTTGTTAAGATATATGTGTTATGCTGCTGCATAAGCAGATCTGCTAAGTCACAGGATAAACATTAAGTGTGACTGTGAGGGAATATTTCTTTAGATATAAAAGCAAAAAGATTTACTACCTGACTTGGAATCTTTAAATACAGACACAACATGGCGCAGAAAATTAGTGAGCTGTTCAGCACTCTTGGTGTTCTGATTTTTGGGAGTGATATCTTCATGGCACCAAAGTGGACCAAATGCCCTAAAAGAAATACGTAACAAAGCGCAAAATTTCTTTGAGTTATCTGAAATAAATGTAATCAGTTAAAATATATAATCTGTAAAGGCACTTAGATATTTACAGGGCTATGACCTGTAAAACATTAAACTGAACAGAATTTTAAATACAAGTAAATAAATATTCCTATGCTGTATTTTACAAAACCTGTCTCTTAAATATAAGTTATACCATTTAGAGAGCAGGATAAACAAATACCGGGTTTTTAATTTAACATTGTGCCTAGAATCTGCTGGCTGTAGTTGATAGTTAATAATAATCTTACTATGGCCTTTCACTATGCCCTGTACATTTTCTATCTTCTTTTATAATAATAAAACTGTCTTCTTTCATTAGTTGATTGCTGAACATAATACTATCAGTCAATTAAACACTTTATTTCTGTTGGAGAAGATTTTTTTCTGCTTTTCCTGACATTGAAGTGTTTTTAAGCACCTACCTACTAAAATTAGTATCAATAACAGAGGAATGGGAGTCTGTAATTACTATATAAGCTCAGTAATTTTCCTTTGAGTCTTTTAAGTTGTTACATGAAAGTATGCATTTCGAGTACAAACATATCCTCTGCTTATCTCCATTACCTGGTTGTCAGGAACTCAATTAATTTGTTTGCTTTCTCATCTGATTCAGCAGCAGTGTCCATGTCCTCAACTTCTTGTGTAATCTGTGGGAGATTTCCACTACTGCCTCCCAGACTGATACTGGAGGAAGTGGAGCTGGAGCTCAAGCCTGAGTCTGGCACCGGAGATGACTGGTATTCCCGCAGAAAGTCAAAGCCACCTGCCAGCCAGAAGGGAGGAGACAAAGGTGGAATGCGCTGTTGGGCCAGCATTAAAGATGAAAGTGTCTGCCAAGTAGCTCTTTTCAGAGTCGGCAACAGAAACATTCTACTGGGAAACGGGGAAAACCTTCAGAATACAACAATCCTCAAATACGAGAGGAAGTGAAAAAGGCACTGTGTTTTTAAATGTGTAGAACCCAACATAATATGAAAAATATTTAAGTTTTTTACATTCAGAAGTATGACTTTTTCTAAAGTGAATTTACAAGTTGGCAAAGTGCATATAAAGTTCAGCTCAATTTTCTGGGCTAGTCTGATGAAGAAGAAAACTGCAGGGATGGAACTATTAGGACAATTATGTTGTCCTAATTTTACAAATGTAATGGAAACCAAGACACAAATGTTTAAGGCTTCTGTTCAACACCTTTAGTAACTGTAACCACTGGGCTACTCCTACTAAATATTTTCCGCATTAGGATTAAATGTCTGAGTAAGTGTTCTGCTAGATCAAAACCTTGACACATAGTTTCAGAGCTGAAATTAGAATCTAAGGTTAGACTGCTAGTCATCTCAGGCTGTATCTACAACAGAAAAAAATGGCCTGTGAAAAGAATTAGAGCAGGACAAAACCCATTGCGGATCAGGACACTCTTAATTTAGTTGCCTGACATTTGCCTGAAAAACCTGAGATGAAGTATTTTCAAGTAGGATTCTTTGCTATAGCTACTCACCCACACTCTCACTTTTTATATTAGTTGCTCAAAAGATAGTCTAAATACCAAGTTTTGACACCTTCTTGGACTTAAGAGGCCCAGAGTCAGGCTACCCATTATGTTTTTCAGACACAGGAATGAAAACAGTTTTTCAATTTGGCATAAAAGCAGTAATATACTTTTAATGTAAGAATTTTATTATGTATTTAATAATTCACAAACATGCACTGCAAAAGAAATCTACCTAACTTGATACGGGAAATTCATGTGAGGTAATTTTGCACAGACGTTATTCAGAATGAAACCTCTTTGGCAAAACATTCATTAATCTGAAGTACCTATCCCATTTAGACATTACTTTAAAATAATTTTGTTGTGTCTGAGAAAAAAAAAGTTATCACATAATATTCTTTATAAAGCCAAATTACTTATTAATTTGATTATATTCCTAAAGAACCATGGAAATGCCACTAATTTGATAATATTTCCTTTTCGTTTTTCAATGTATGATGAAGTTCCTCACTCTCTCTCAGGCAACTTATAACTCTCATCCATAACTCTATATTGGCTCTGTGATCCTTCCAATCTCAATAGTACACTTGCTTTTGGTAATATTATATGACAAAAGCAAATCTAGCTAGCAGCTTTCTACAAACTGTTCTTAACCAACCCCTTAAAAAAAGGTAGATTGGTAAAAGTTAATAGAACACAGATCTCAGCAGAGGTCTGAAGTAAACCTCCTAATCTAGAAACAGATTTCAGGACAGAAATGAAGTGTATCTGTGATACAAAGGAGGGTGTGTATCACATGAAATTTAACTTAATGGAAAATCTGAGCTGCATATTTTTGCTTCTCTTTCTCTGTTGGAATTATTAATTTCTTTTGAAGGCTGAGGAATGATTGCCCTCATTTAAAGCAGCCCTGGGTCCCTGAGGTGGGAGTCAAGAAGTTATCAGGCCTACTAATTTTAAAATACTGCATTATATATTTTGCCTTACATTATATAACTTTCTTTCTCTCATGAAAAGTTATCTAACAATAAATAGCATGTATCTCTAGGATAGTTCACATGGAATTAATATGGGCCCTGTTCATATTTTCCACTTTACTACTTTGATTTATCAAAACTGTTGTATTTTAGAAAAGTAATCCTACTTTCAAAAACCTGACAGTATAATGCAATGTTCTCTTATTTTCCTTGCTTTGTTACCTGTGTAAAGATATTCAGGTAAGTATGCTGGTTGTACTGTCAGAGTCTTGGTCTCATTCATCTCTCTGGTTTGAAGAAGCACTGATGCAATGGCTTGATAGTTGTTATTGCACGATAATGCAATCAGAAGGTGAAGCAGTAACTTCTTACTGTGTTCAAAGACCTCCGGGCGGTAATGGTCAAGGCCTAAATGAAAAGGTTACAGCAACCTTTGAATATGAAGTAATAACAAACAAGTTCACATTCCTGAAATAGTGAAAATTCCAAGGCAAGTTCATGACAACAGTACAAACAAACAAAAGATGTAGTATTTCCAGACACAGTTACTAGTGTTGTCACTTAAACACATATAACCAGTCACCAGACTGAGGTCCCATACAGGAGGTACAAACAATGAGTGGCAATACAACTTTATGCATTCTGTCTAAGTGCAGTGTTAATTTGACAGGTTTGGCAAACCTCTAAAGATAAGGAATTTGTCATGGTGGTTGTAATTACATTGCTTACCACAGTATGTGGCTTTCTTGCACAGACATCAGGTTTAGAATGAGTGCAAAATGCAAGAGGGAGATACTGATTTATTAAGAAAGGAACTGACAGACAAATGACTTGAAAAAGAACTTCAGCTACCAACATGAGAAATTAGCCCCCAGCACAGGGTGCAGAACTGAAACTGAAGGTTAGCACTGAAAGACTGATCTGCTTTACACTAGTGTTGCTTGTAAGATTTTTTAAACAGCCTGAATCATTCACGAATTACAAATATGAAGGAAACATGTATGTTTTTAAAATCATGTTCGTAAAATAAACTGCATTCTGTTGTAGTAATCTCTTTTTGATTCTCTTTCAGTACCTTCCAAGATATTTTAAAATACTTTTGTCTATTTAGGAGTACTCTCTGTGCTGAAAAAAGTTATTTTTTAACTTCTTCAGCTCCTCTCTTCTCAGGATATATTGCTCTTTAAAAAGCAACTCCTTTATTACTCTAAGTGGCAGCAGCCAACAGATCTTTCAAGTCAGGTGTCTTCTAATATACTCCAGTCATGCTGGTTCTTGTCTGGCCTGCAAAAATAGCTGCTCATACTGCCATAGTCTGAACAGTGTGCCTTTGGCTCCTAAGGGCAGTTCTTTGGAGGTCCTGTGATCCTTGGTTTTACTCATCTGCTCATAGTCTCTTCTAAAACAAAATGCAGGCATCCTGCCCACCCTCTTTTTCAGCTTCTTCAGGTTTCTGCTCCTATTCTCCTTTTTCCATTTTCTTCCACCTGCCAGGAGATAATGAACCCATCCTACCCTAATGTACATCGGAAAGGATATAAAAGGTTCTTCTAGTTGAAAATAAATTCTGTATTGGCAATACTTGTGACTGAAATCCTATGAAACTCAGGGTTGTATGAAAGTATTGGCACAGATCTGCTAACTACGAAATGAGAAGGACAGTTCAGTCTTTGTGCTTGCCCAGTGCTGGGCCCTTCTTTACTTTGGAAGCGTTCCTGAGAGGGTAAACTTCTGTGACATGGAAACATTTCCATGGGGAAGGAGTCTAGCTGCTCAACTCATTTCACATTGGTTGCAAAAGAGAATTTAAACAGCAGTGATTTTCATGCCCTTCTCACATAGTCAGGTCCACACTGGCAGTATGCCTGTCTACTTCACTATCAGTACTACAAACCATCTATTAGCCTGTTAAACACACATAAATTGCAAAATTCTTTCATTGAAGTATTTTCTCATTCCAATAAATGAAAGGATATTGTCTCTCCAGCTAGCCACCATACTTGTTTCCAGTTTCCTTTTCAGTCAGATGTATCTGTCTGTCTACTGACATTCAATAGGACAGAAATATTTGATTTTCAATCACAGTCATACCTTTGGCTACCATATAGCGTAACATCCTTATAACATCACAACAGCTCTACTATAAAACATAGAAAAATTTTCCACAGGAGGTATAACAGCTTTAGAGAAATTTAATTTAAAGCCTCAAAGCTGTGATCACACTTTAGTTACCACTGAAGTGATTACACTTAGTTGCCAATTACGTTTAGCTTCAATTTCACATTTTAGAATTGAGAGTTCTTAACGAAGAGATTGTTTCAAATGGTATTTATAAATTTCTTTGTTTCTCATTAAAAAAATGTAATGTTAAAACCTTATTGCACGAACAAATAACTAAAGATATTTTTATAATGGATTACTAGTGCCTTAATTATTTTTGCCTATGTTTATTTGCATGGCTCCCTGACAGCTCCTTAAAGCTGCCTTAACTAAAGTGGTCATGCTGCTGCATACTACTCCTGTCTTGTTATTTCTGCATTCTTGTGAAAATTTCTAACTGTAAGCACCAGTTTTCTCACACTTGTTAAAAATCACACGAAAGATGTTTATTGATTTGATCCATGAACTTGATCCAGTTCTCTTTCAGCTCCCTGACTTGAAAAGTTCACAGACATATAAAAAAGAAGGAAAAAATTGTTATGGTCAGCCACAAAATAAATTTAAATTTTAAGTGAAGTATATATGTGGAATATCCTATTGAAACTGACTCTGGAAGTCCCATCGTACACAGTCCTGGTTATTAGTCCTGCATTTCATTAGAAGTTTGTGAAATAAATATACTGATATACAAAATCCTATTTCATAAAATAAATTCAAACAGAACAGTTGGTGACAGAGTAGCATAAAAGGAGAATAAATTACCTTCTTCAACTTACACTGTTTTCTACCACTGTGCTGTAATCTCTTTTTGCCTGCTGAACAGCAGACTCTTCCCAGACTGACCATGAATAGACTTAGTGGTAACTATGGTGACTGAACGAGAAGTGAACTGCGATCTCAGCTATAATAAATTTATTTCACAACTGTCTGGCTGTGTTTTTTTGTGAACACTATTATTTATCAGCCATGAAAGTTAAGGAATGGCTTTATAATGCTAAATACTATTGTGCACTAAAAAATTAGACCACTCACTTTTTGTAACATTAACCAGGAGGACAGGGAAGCTAACACCTTCCAGTTGAACTGTGTTACAGTCAGGAACAGACACAGCAGTGGGGAAAAAGCAATGCCTCTATGCTCAGGTACGTAGGGGAGGACACTGATGATAAAGTATTCCATCTTGGATCTTTCACAGAGTATTTTTGCAAAGGCAAGAGACAGCACCAGTGTGTGTAGTCCAGGCGTAAGGCATATGCAGACTGCTACCACAAACCAAACTGTACAAGGCCTTGAGTTTCACTTGCTACGTGTTTCTAGAGATATTTTAGGAAGTCAATTATCTTCAAATTTCTATGCACCTCTCAAATTTGCATGAAATTGGCCAAAATATTCAAAACCTTCAAAGTTTTGAGACTAATTCACGTACTATAATTCCCTTGGGCTTCTTTTTAAGGATTGAGGGGGAGGTCATAATCAAAACATGTAAGAAACACAGCTCTACAGCTTCAGCAAAACTAAAGAAAAAGGATGGGAGTACATTTATACTCTGTTTCCTATTCTGTTGGTCTTACCTAAAAAGAGAGCATGTAGCAACAAAGGGAGGTGAAGAGCCCAATCTTCTCTCACACTGTGATCCACTACCATCTCAGTCATGAAGATGACAGCAATATTGCACCTGGCAATTAAATCACATTATCAGTTTTAAATGTTTTGGATATGGGAGAGCAGTACAATGATGCCTATTTCTGAAGAAATAATCTCTAAATTTTCAAATTTATTGCATTTCTTCCCAACATGATTAATGCTGAAGTACCTTAGTTATGGTATCAAGCAGATAAATACTCATTACTGAAAAAAACCCTATTATTGTCAATATGTAGAAGAGGAATTTCAGAATATGCATAGCCTAGTTAGAAAAAAAGATCAAAGCCCTATGAATAACAGGCACAAAGGCTTTGGAAAGTGAAATTTTTCTTTTCTGTTTGAGTTGTTTCTTCAGTCTGATTCTTACCAGAGATGTCCTACATTGTAAATAGGCTTTCTGGTAGAAATCTGGTAAAGCTGAGAGCTTTCATTGCAAGTTAATTTTTGTACTGGAAATCAGCAGAAATTGAATGTATGATTTTCAGATGTTCTGAAATTCGTGGAACTGGTGGAATTGAATTGGTGTTGATCAGCTAGTAAGAGGAAATGTCTGAAATGTCAGAATGAGAAACTGCTCACCTATGAAGGGGTCCCCGGGGTGTGATGGTTTCTGGGAGGTAGTCCACAAGTGGTGCCCAGCATCCTCCATTGTAAGGCATGGGCAGGGGATGTGGCTGTTTGGTTTCCACAATATTCAATAACCAGCTTGTATATGGAGAAACAGGATCATCTGCATGGAAAAGCAATAAAACAGAGTGCATAAACTCAAGTCTGGTTACCCATTTTTGAGAAATACTAAAATAGATTTTATGCTAACATATCAGTTCAGCTGTTTGGAATAATGTGATAAGATGCCATGAGGTTTGCAAATTCCTGTGTTCAGTAACAAGTGATGCATTTTTAATCCCTCTTTCATGCTGCTGGAAATTAAAGAGATTCCAAGCAGACAGCGCTGAATGGTAGGAGCGGCAGCTGAATCCCTGCTGTCACTTAGTAGCTTTGGATCCAGATCACAAAGCACCAAGCAACAGACTTTCTCTTCAAAAATGAGAGAAAAGTTCAGCCAACAAAGCTGCTGTCAGAAGCCATCTGCTGCAAGGAGCAGAGTACCAGTGACGCATTCTTGCAACTCCTCACCAGTGCCCTGCTGAGCGATGCTACAAAGGCAAAGTTAAATGTCCTGAATTAGCAAGGAGGCATAAGGAATGCAAAAAACATCTTCAGGGCAATTTTGTTTCAATGGAGAAGAATTCTCTCTTGAATTTCTCATATTTAACTTTGCTTCACTATGACAGCTGCTGTTTGTTAACGAGCATTAGGGTTTTTTCTTCCACCTGTTTATCTGCAATGATGTGGGTCAAGTAAGTTATGTCCAACACTTTCTGTCTTCTCTCAGCTGCAAGGTTTTGTTCATCTCTTCTTTATTTTGTTCCCTCTCACTCCTTTTGATTTTCCCACTGGTCAGTTTTTATTTCTGAGCTATAGCAGTCTGCAATAAAATGCCGTGGAAAGTAGCTTTCCAGGTCTGTTCTTGACATACATCCAAACATTGTCATGTATGAATTTTTAATTAGTGTTATTTTTTGCTATGCTTTGTTTGTTTTTGTTTGGGTTTTTGTGGGCTTTTGTTTGCTTGTTTGTTTTGGGTTTATTTCTTTACACTTTTGTGTTTTAGGTAGGTTTGAAACTCTCAGCACTTTCTATTTTTTTTTTTAACAGCATGCATCTGATGCTTGTCAGCTTTCCCACAGGAAAAGAAAATGTTTGATGCCTACAAAAGTATCAGAGCTAGCTATTTCTAAAGCACATCAATTCTTAGTTTTGAAAAAACATCTTCAGCCCAGATCTCCAGGAGATGTTCAATGCAGTAGCTGCTCCTCCAATTATTTCTAAAATGCTAACTTTATAATTCCCATTCTTCAGTGCTGGTCTTTCAAGGAACATTAAGGATCTTTATGATTTAGACCTCTACTTTGATCCTCATCTGGAGGACGAGTGATTTGTTACAGATAAAGAATAAACTGACCTAATAATGTAGCAAAGTACAGCATTTTTGCATATTCATCTTCTAAGAATTAACCAGAAAATGTTTGCCAGATGCTTTTTACAGAAAAAGCATTGCACAGGCCCTACTTACTACTACCTATTTAAGTGTTTAATAGGATGGTGCTTCATGAAGTTCACACTGAGACTTAGATCCTCACTCATGTTTTCATAGGTTTATGTGCGGCCTAAGAAAGGAACAAAGAAGCACTTTGAAGTTTTACATGCAATCCTTAACTGAACAAAACGGTTTCTGTTCTGCAGAGTTATGTTCCCTGTTTATATCCTCAGCAATACATATATGTTCAAGTAGACTGGAGAGAAGAGAGAAGCCATACAAGCAACTCCTCTGCAGCCTGGACTGCCTGTCAGAGGGAGTAAGTTGTGCTTCCTTAATGGAAGTTGTATTACGTATCTTGCAGAATGACAAATGGTATAAGAATTACTCTTTCCTATTATAATTCTATATAAATGTCAGTAGCTAAGTAAAATGCATTTTATTTTACATCTAGGTATTCGTATATTTGCTAAAGGAATTCAGCGAAGCACACTTTGCATAAATATTCATGGTACTATGAAACTTGCAGGTACATGCAGGAAAAAAACCATTTGGACACTGATTTGAGGAGACACTCCAAAAGAGCAAAGAAAATTTCAGTATTTTTTAACCTTTTATTACTCTAAGCTCTTGTCAAAACCACCAACTTTTGAAGGTTGTTCTGATAATACAAACATTGTTCTGTTTTGAAAGATTGTTCATGCAGATCAGATTAGCACCAGTGCTCCAGTTAACATCTGGTGAAGAATTTTTAGTAGGTGCAGCACTAGAAAGCCACAAAAAACCCCAAGACAAGACCTACTGAATTTAAGATGTTGCAGACTTTTTTGTGTATTTAAATCCTAGAGTTCATACATACACAATATTTTGTAAATATTGTGCTTCGTACTTATAATAGTTTCTAATATACATTTAATTATCCTATTGTATTGTATTTGACAATGTTGCATATTTTGCAGATGATTATTGCCCAAAATTACTTGGATTAAAGCATATTTAAAATCTTTACTTCTTACATTAAAATACTGTTCCAAAATGGTGTCTGTAGTACCAAACCAAGACATTATGGCCTATATATTATTTGAGGTGGTTTTAACAAGTCAAAGATGAAAGTCAATAACAAAGTCTTGCCTTATTTACATTTGGTTAGGGCCTAACTGAAATCTCTAAATTGTCTTTACAATTCAGTCCAAAAATGAAGCCAAGCGATCCAACTCCTAAATTTTACACTGTTGTTCAATAGTTCACAATGTTTTTCTCTGGAATATCTGCTGAGCACCCAGTGTCTATCTATAGTCCATTTTGCAGAAATACATAAAGAACAACAAGCATTCTCAGAAGCCCTATCTCAATCTCTCCTCTAATACACATTTGCATAGTCTAGCCAGAAACTGGTTGCAGAGGGCAGATTAAAGCTAAAGAGGAGATAAGATCTCATATTTGGAAACTCCTGAATCTCTTTTCATGCTCACATAACAGCACTTGATTTGGAGGGATATACTGGCAAATGGCACAATTCAAAGCACTTGCTATAACGCTCTTAGAAGTCTTTCACATTGCCATGTACAAAATGCTCAGTGTGTTACTGTCTGGAGGATTCTCTGCTGCTGCCTTTTGTGAAGTCCTCTGGTCTTCAAATAGGTTTGACTGAGCCCAGATTAAACAAAGCAAATTAATTACATGAGTATGAAGGTAAAATAAGGACACTCCCTGTACGGTAAAGCTACATTTGTTACATTACTGTTTATAAAGAATTTAAACAGAGAGTTTCCACCAGACATTAGAATGTTTTCCTCTCCCACCAAAACACCAGAAATGTCATCAAACTGAATAATAAAACTTACTTTTGTCATCATCATAAGATCCTCCGGAGCTATTACTGTACCTTGATTCTAGTCGGGTGTGTGCTCTGATTACATTACTGAACCTTCAAATACAAAAAAAAATCTTCATTATAAACACAGACTGACATTAAACATCTGGACTATATGCTTACTCTAAAAACAGAAATAGCATTTCCTTAAGTATGCAGTTTTACACAGAAGTTGACAGCTGCACTTTTACACAAGAGTAGATAGCAATGTGAATACAATGCTATTTCTTTCCACGAAAGATTTTGTAGCCAGTTTCTGAGAAGTTCTAACAGCTTTTAAAATTCAGCAAAGGGAAATCCTTATGCTGCAAATAAGTGATTTTCTTGAAGCAAGAAACTTCTAAGGCTGAACTGAGTCCACAGCTAGCCATTTGTCACAGATCATGTTCATGGGTAAAATTCTCCCAACTTGCTAAAGCAGTAACTGAGTGGATAGTGCAAAGCCAAACCCACACAGTTATCAAGCAGGAAAAGCTTCAGCAGATCCCCCTTCCACAGGAGAATCCAGCAACTGCCAGAGCAGACCTAATAGAGAAGTTAAGGGCTATGATAGCCAGAACAAACTGCTCACAGCTGTCCTCAAATCTGCCACAGATCTTTTACTTTTTACCAGCTAACTTTTATTTGTGATCTCTTTTGACTTTCTCCACCTTGTGCTCTCAGGGTAACTAGGCCTGAAGTGGAGTGAGAGGAGCCATACTGAGGGCTCACATACTAGTGATGATCTAAAACCATCACTGCTATTGCAAAGCTAGGAACCTAATTATAAATAACCATGTATCAAGTGAAACAAAACTGAAGGTTTTCTAGACAATGTTCAATTCAATTTTTTACTAATGTGCATACATCTTAGTGCAGGGTATTTCACAAGACATCGATGTATTACACTGTTTCCAAAGCATGTCTGTCTCATAAGGACACAATAAATTCCTTGTGCAAGTTACAAAAATGCATCAAAAGCCATCTTAATACATGATATTCTATCTATGACCTTCATTATTTCATATGTCTTGATGCATGAAGTCAATATTAGTGGACATTCTAAGACTGACACACTGGTTTTGAAGTACAGATGCACTTACAGCTTCCAGTGCCTTTGGTAACATAAATGCCAGCAATGAATTCAGGCATATTATCTTCCATTTTTGTGTGAGGTGTCTTCAGTAGGAATCAGAACACCAGAACTTTGTAATTCTCCTTTCATTTTTATCATATGGTCTCTGGCAGATCTGAACACTAAGAACCTTTTTGGAGTCACATTTAAAACTTACATAAGACAAGAAACCCTGAAAACACAGTTCGATTGAAAGCACAGTAGGAGATGTTTGCTCAACTTGCCTGCAAATCAACTAAATGAAAATCTAACTTAAAACTATACAGACATAAAATTTAGGTAAAGAATAATAAAAAAATAATTCAGAGGAAAAATGTTTTTATTTTCTTTTTGAGTACATTTCTAGTGCATATGCTGAAAACATCATTTAGAGTAAAATCTGCTTTACTATCAGTTTGAAACCTTACTTAGTATTGAGTGCTATTTTTTACTGACATTTAAATTAGCAGACACATACAACTAACCTGACAAAATGCTACTCATTATAACATGTAGAAGGCAAGTAATTAAAAAGGTTCTGAAGTACAGAAAGCTTTGCTCACATAATTGTCTCTGTGCCTCTAAGCTCTGAACCTACAGAAGGTGGGTTGGACCACTGAAGTGATACTAGTCACTATTAGCAACAGCATATTAATGTAATACTAATGCACTTAATGATAAATGCTATTATAAGTCATTCAAAGTTCTCTTACAAAACTAAGAGGGTTTCCATGAGAGAAACAATATATATCTGTCTGTGCTCAATTATCTGACGACCCTTAGGCTTTGCATTTATTCATTCATCATTTTTCAGTATGTACCATAAGAAGCCAAAGTCTAAACTGAGTATATGATTTCTAAGCGGAGTATTTTACATTGCTTTCCTCTGTAAGATATTTAATCCAGAAAAAGGAGGTGTCCTTGTGATCATGGATACAAAACTGCAAACTAAATTTCACTCACTGTCCACGAAATCAAAAGGTGTGATCAAAAGTGATTTTTCATAAAAATTTTTTAGTAGTCACTATTTGATACATACTTTTGATTTTCTTTTTCCTTTGTGGACAATCCCTAAAACCCCATGATCTACTTAGCGCAATTCATTCAATGTAGGTTCAACAGTTGTTTCTTTACAATGCATTATTAAACAATAGTCAGGAATTAGAATCCTGTGAATAGTTTTTTTAAAATAACTTATACTGGGATAACACCATTTAGGATCAGCTTGAGCATCAGAGTTCCTCACAATACAATGCAGACCTTTGTCCAGCATCTCACCCTTAGTCTAGGAACCCACATACGTTTTGGAGAAAAAAGCAAACCCAAACCACAAACCTTTCATCAGTCTCTTTCACCATTCTGTTCTCCTCTGCATCAGGAAAACTATCTTGGCCAGCTACAACAGTGTTGCTGCTAGAGGTGGTTCCTGTATGTGGGATGTCAGTAAGAACACCTGTTACACGCAGCAGACATTATTTGCAATAGCAATAAAAGACCATAACTTAAAGACTTTTTTAGCAGCTACAGTCAAAGTGATCATCCTGCAAGTACTTGCACACTTGAATGAACACTGTCACCTCTACAAACCAGGACCTGCTTGCATGGCTGAATGGTGTAAAGTTTATATGCTTTGAGGAGTAGGTTAACATAGTAACCTTCTTCCACTCCTTAAACTAAGCTCATTCCAAAGTTACATAACCTATTGTTTTTCAAGAATTTGGCTAAATACTAACAAGGTTAAATATGGGGTTGGTTCTTAAGTATATTTGACTACTGCAGAGCACAACGGAAATCACACTGAGGTCATACCAGAAGCTGCAGCTGAGGCTTTGTTGCTGGCAGCAAAACGGTAAAATGGAGGATTATCACAGTGTTGGACTATCGGGTTCACGGGGTCTGTTTGCTGAAGCTCGAAAAGAAGCTCTTCCATTGTCTGAATAGTGTTATTGCGACACAGATATATTGCAACCTTTTTTATCTAGAGAAAAAAAACAACAGTTATTAAACCCTGACTAAAGTCAATTTCCAAATAAATCAATAAATGTTACACTGCAGTACTGAGAGGATCCAAGTGTCGGATGCAAGTGTTGCTCCTGGACAGACACCAAAAAGTTCATCCAGTTCATACACAGTTCATACAGAAATTAAACTTTTCACTTTGACATCAACATCATTTTCCCAGCAGAGTCAATCTGTGATTTAATTACCTCAAAGTTTTTGCTTACCATTTGCAATGAGCTGTTTAAGTATATAACTGTGTAACACACACATCTACAAAACTGTAGCTGTAGCCACAAAGAATAAGCCAGGCTCTGAGTAGCTACTTATATCTGTAAGCAAAGTAATAGCAAATGGAAGAAAGGCAGAGCTATTATGTACATAGACTTCATGTATCCTGATTTGAAATTCCGGAAATTTCTATAAATCTTTTAACAAGACCTCAAAACTTATTGTATGCACTGCAACAATGAGGGCTGTTGAGATACTGAGATCAAATTAGGCTGAATTCTTGAGGAAAAAAACCCTGATAGTTATTAAAAGAAGAGACTGTCTCCAACTCAAAACCATTTGATTCATAAAGTACTGGAGCTGGGAGACCATATGGGGAAGCATCCCTTTGTGCCTGCCTGCTTGTTTTTAAAGATGTCCCTAAATAGGTGCTTACAGGGGAGGTAATATACTGGACTGAACTGCCTGTTGGCCTCATCAAGTATTGCTGTTCGTATACTCTTAAATACTTCCATTAAAATAACTCCCTAATTGGTTTCTCTCTCTTTTTTTTTTTTTTTGCTTTAAGCAGAGAAAATGCACATATTCCAAGTCTCTTTTACTCTACTGTGCTAAAAATTTCCCAGGGACTTTCCAGATACAAATCCATCTCCTTTCTGAGGCTCATTTCTGGTTGGGCTCACAGTACCCCTTTCAGTTTCTCTCACCCCTGAAGGGGTCACACTAAGTCTTTCCTGAAGAGATTTCTGAACTATAAATATTCTAAGCATTCTTTCAGTATATAATGTGAAAAAGTGGACTGCTCAGCAATTTGTACTGGGCATTGGGAAAAAAATGCTTAAAGGAAACATAAGAGACAAAGCAATTCAGGCATGCTTTTGGCTTGAACCCACACAGGGAGAACAGATGGCTGAAGGCACAGAGCAGCTGGTGACTGCCTTGGGGCACAGGGGGCTCCAAAAGGAGATGGGTAAACTGGCAATCTTGCAACTCTGCGGTCTTTTAAGCCCAGGTGACCTGGAACAGTGCTGATAAACTGTCCAAATGATCTTTACTTGCTAGTATGTATCTGTTATCTAAATGATAATGGAAGACACATGTTCACAGTATCCACAGTCTTGTGTAGTTAGCAGAGTTAGGTAGGATTTCTTATCTGTAAACTCCAGGGCATTAGCAAAACACTGAGCAGATGCATGTGATAAGCCCGGTGTATTTTCCTACTCCAGACAAAGCTATCAGTGAGGGGGTGATTCATAAGCACAGTCAGGCCGAAAATGTCTTCAGACTTTCCAAAATCTGAGAATCAGACTTTTAACTCAACATCACAAAACACGGACTAACTGGGTGGCAGAAAACACAGGAACCTTGTCAGCTGCTGCCACCAATGAAGACCTGAGTGTCTTGTTAACAGCCACTGGAAGCCTGGGAGGGAGGCCAGAAAAGTCCCACACGCAAAACAGGAGATGCTGAGCAGATGAAGCTGGGGATGCCAAAACAGATTGCTCTACTGTTCTGGAGGAGGACAGAGTTGTGAGAGCCAAGATACTGAGGCAAGGAAAGAATTTGAAGAAAGAAGTGCTCTGGGTAGGAGGGGGTTTGAGGTTGGCTGCTCAGAGCTGTGGGATGGCAACAGTTTTGGAAAAAGGAGATGCTGAAAGCTTTGGGTTGGCAAGTATCTGGAGGGGAGGATAATGTATGTAAGGGGCTCCTGGGCAAGACGTGACAGGGTTAGCAGGCACCACCCTACATATTTAGGAGTCAGGCTACAAATTTAGGAGTTAAACATATACTCAGCATAGGACTACTCCTTCCTCTTAGAAAACTGCCCCTATTCCTTTTGTAAGCTGACAGAAATTCAACAGCCCTCACTTTATGTCTTATCTCTGTGCTTTCCAGTTGTTCTCTGCCAACATAGCTCCTCCTCATGGAGACCACCTTAGGGCCTAATGCCAAGTCTGTCATAGATTGTAGGATCAGTCAGATTGGAAAGAACCTGAGAGGTCTCTCATCTAACCTCCTATTCAAAGCATGGTCAACACTGAATGGAGAGCCTCTGTCACAACTGATGGAAAGATCTTAATTACTCTCAAAATATTTGGGATCAACCCCTTTTTCTTCCCCTCATATAAACCTTGAGCTTGTTCTTACATCAACTCCCCTGTCAAATTTTTCCTCTTTTGATTAATGAGGCATATATATACACTGATTTGAGACTACAGAACAGTAAACCCTACAAATAAAAGGAAACAAACAGATGCCTACAGCACAATAACAACAACCTGAAAATTTGTATGGGTTTCCTTATTTTCTTTATTTCATTATGCATGGCAGTCATCATAAGCACTTTAAGAAAACTATTATTTCAGTAACTCTAAATGAAGTACGTTTATGTGGATTTTTAGACAAGTTTCATCACATTAATAGTAATTTTGAATTTACTTCAGGGAAATCAATAGAAAGAGCCTAACTAATAAAACAGCATATTGTAATTGTGTTGGAAAATTTACTAAATTTAGATTCTGTTTCATCCAGCAACTGAGCAATAAGGAACATGGGAATGGAACTATCCTGCTTTTCTCAGACAGCCCTAATTTTATTTTAACTGGAACAACAACAATATCCAGCACAGTTTGAGTTGCACATTACAGGAACCATCATATAATTTATGACAGCCTTCTTGCAAAGGCAGAAGTTGATATGGGTAAGGAGTTTATAGAGGTTAGCTATCTTCTGTCTCTTAAGATGCCCCACAGAAAGCCTTAGTTGGTTAGAGGAGAACAACTTCGTTAAAACTGCATGCTTTCCTGAAAGAACAGCTAAATATTTACAACAAATAAGCTAATAAGATCATAGCATGTTATGTCCCATCCATGATACAACATCCATTGTTTAAAATACTTTCAAAATTTAATTAATAGCTTTGCAAACTAATTGATTACTGAGAAAAAAAATAAGCATTTAGTACTTTTACTTCTCTTCATTTTCCATGCAAGTCATTTAATCTCAGAACAGCCATTCTGTCTTTTAATAAAAAATTAAATACACATATACATATATATATATAAATTGCATCTTTTTATGCAAGTCTGTAATGAAAAAATATTTCTAATATTTTTCTCTATTCATTCTGGCAATTTATGGCCCATCTCTGCTACTGCCCCTGTACACTGACATCAAAGTTGCTCTTTGCTTCAAAGAAGCCCACTCCCTACTTGAACTGGGGTATGCTCCAGTGTTGAAGACAGATTTGAAGTACTCAATTCCTTTCTTAATTTCAGTTTCTTGGCTCTTTTATTCCCAACATTTAATTTTGTACAGTGTGCTAGGCAATATGTTGATATTTCTTACTTTCTTATTTTTGATACAGAAATTAATTTTCTGCAGGTTATAGCTGTTTTTTTGATTAAAACTTGTGTAAACAACAGTAAATAAAATAAAATGCAAACACTTACATAAGGTAAGAGGATGGTATCACTGCTAACACCACACAAACTAATGAGAAACTGCAGTGTTATCCTAAGGTTGTTACTCCATTTCTCATTGTTTGCCAAAGCATTCCAGACATTTTCCATCTCCGGTCCGGGAATTTCATCTCCATACTGCAAAGAATCATAGGCATACATTTCTTGAAATACACAGAGCTCCAAACTAGAGCATACTCTTTTAGAGCATTTTCTAAAGCAAAATCTACAGTCAAATGGTGTGAAAAGTTACAAAAGAGTATTTTCAAAATCTATCTGACAGACTTCAGAGCATAAATTCTATTTAAAAGCATTTAGGTTCCAATCCACAGAAGGACTTAAATCACATACATGCAAAAAAAACCAAATTAAAAAAAAATCTTGAGGAATATAAATTCAAAAAGTGATCCTAAAACCTAACAGTTTATTAAGTTTCATCTTTACAGTTGTCAAGTAACCAAAGTTCTGTTTCTGACTGACTGTGCCTAAGTGCTTCAGTCTTCACAGTAGTGGACAATTTGGAACCTCTCTTCCCAGTAAATCCCTGCAGAAGTAAGCATTTTACAGGCCTTTGCTTTCACATTGGAAATGAGCAGCTTTTGCTGTTTTTTGCAAGACACAGTTATAAAAATTAATCCCTTTTTCCAGTCAATTAAATATTTAGTGCATGCATCCAGTTATGTGGGAGTCTAGAATCGAAGCTGTTCTGTTTTCTATGTAAAATTTTTGCCTTCCACTTTGGGAAGTCTGTTTTAATCACTGCACAGGCTGACATTCTACTAGCAGAGGAGATGAAATCTCCAGGTCATGCTATCCTACTGAAAATTATATAATACATATTAACTACATCTACACTGTCACTGACATCTACATCTACTGTCATCTACACTGACACACTTCCAGGTGCCAGTCCCTTTGTCATATGCACAGCCTCAAAACTAGGTCAATCCATATGGTTTGAAGCAAGCATAGTTAATCACTCTGGAACCAAAACTTTGTGTGGTTTTGGAAGCAACTTACTCCAAGGACTGCTGCTTGGAGGCAGTAAGGGTGAGACTCCATCAAACCTGTTTATCAGGATCTGTGATGTAAAATACTTTCCCTTATACAAGAAAAATGTTTTAACTATCACTTTAGAAATTTATACTAATTTTTCCCTTTTCCTTTTCTAAAGAATATGTGTTTCCTAGAAAGTACAAGAGCTTCAGTAGGACAAATTCCAGGTGCTTATTCTCACTCCCAAATAAACTTTCATCTGCTGCCTTACACATTAACCCAGGAGGTGATATATGAGGGAAGTGAACTTAGAACCCCCATTAGTACTCCTTAATGCTCTCACTATTAAGGTGCGTTTTTTCTTTGCCCATGTTTAGAAAGAGAACAGTTTAAGCATTGTCCTTAATAAACCTGTTCCAGTGCAAAATTATTGGTATTGGAGGGAAGGGTTTTACAGGTTGGTTTCTTTGTTTGATTTGCTTTTTTACCTTGGCTGTCATATACATGAGATTATTAAGAACCAGTGAGGTGGCCTCAGGTGAGCCCCAGCCATTGCCTTTTAGTCCGCCTGTGACTGCTATTTCCCCATCCTTGTCCTTCAGTTCATCTTCCGGAGTGGTAGGGCTTGAACCAGGGAGGAGCAGTCTGTTGTCTACAAGTTCAATGTTATGAAGCCATGGTAGCAGATAGGTAAGCATGATCTGTCTTCCATTTGGATGTGTTGTTGGAAATCGCTGGCTTACCTCTGAAATCGTAAGAGTTGAAAAGGACAACATATTAATTTATGGAGGAAACCTTAAATACATTGTTTAAATTAGATTTCTGATGTTTGTTAGACTACCTGATGGTTTTTACCTTGCACCCACTACTATACAAAAACATGCATTTGAGCTTCCTCAAGAGAAACATTGATTTAATGTTCCAAAATAGCAAGCAACTTGTTAGGTCTTCTGTCTAAAATAACTAACACAGTCTAGGTTTAGACACAGAAAGTCACCCCTTGTTACTGTGCCATATTATGTATTAAGTGAAATGGATGCCAGTAAAAAGGAAAAAGGAAAATTCAGTTACTGGTGGTTATTCTAGAATTTCAAGAGAATTAGAATTAATATACAAAAGCGTCCTCCAGAATTACAGATGCCCCACTGGCCTCCAGGTTTCTAAGCTATAGTTTAAATATTAAGGCATTTATTATACTGAGTTTACAAAAGGCATCTTGCATATATTGGGGTCTTATTTCCTGTGGGAAGGCCTATAAAATTCAGTTGGCTGTCAGTCCAGGACTGCTTGTATACAGCACTTTTATATAG
Organism: Myiozetetes cayanensis; assembly: GCF_022539395.1. Lineage (NCBI taxonomy): Eukaryota > Metazoa > Chordata > Aves > Passeriformes > Tyrannidae > Myiozetetes > Myiozetetes cayanensis. The sequence goes on along the minus strand of NW_026087742.1, from coordinate 47,884,340 downwards.
TTAATAAAAAAAGAACTGGCACTGTAAGGTAAAGGTATTTGGAAAATCTGGGATAAGAAATACAGCTTCCTGCCAAAGTGAACCACATTATCTCTCTTTACCAGAATTCTTCTGTAAAATCAGTAAAGCAAACATTTCCTTTCTTTAATTGCTGCCTGGTTTTTAAAAATCTTGAAGATATGTACTGTTGTCTCTCCTTATGATTCTAGATGTAAAGAAAGGGTCTCTGACTTGGACTGTATATCTGAGATTTTTTTAAATGACAAAGTCACTACAGCAACATGAATAGACGATAACAGTAATAATGAACATTTGCTTAAGGATAAATGACCCATCAGAATTTCCTTACATCAGTTATTTATAACTCATGGTATCTTGGGCACTGAGAAATGGATGATATTCCTTTACCCTCCCTCCACCCCCTACAGACTGAGTAAAAAAAAACCATAAATGGATTTTAAGAGCCAGTAAGAATTCCCACGATTACAGATATTTGTGTTCTGTTACTTAAAAACTAGAGTAATAGATCAACAGATTAATAAAACCAGACAGACGTCTCAAAATATCATTGTTCCCAGGAATGGTCTCAGAACGGGCATATTCTGAATTGTGCTTCTTCAGGTCTCATTCTTCAACATTTTTCTCAGTAACCCTGAAAAAATGTATTTCTGATAAAATTAAAATAATGCCGAGACATGCTCATGTGGCGAATAACAGAAAGTAGAGATCACTCAGAGTCATTGGAATCATTGGTAAAACTGGACACAGGCTATCAATCTGCCCAAAATTAAAGTCATGTCTATATAAAATGAAGAATTAGATTCTCACAAGCATCATCTCTATAAGTGCATGTATAAGAAGAATCACATGAGAACCCGTTATAGTAGAGTTTGCCAATGTCATTTTAACTCATTCACTTCTAATTTCAAAGTTACCCTAAGATCTCATAAGTGGCACAGAGTCCTCAAACAGGGTTTCTGTACTTTGCATAAGTACCTCTAGGAAATATATATTGTAATCCTAAATCTGAACCAGAATAAAACCAGGTCAACTCAAATTTATAAACAGATCTGTGGTTCAAAACGGTACCAGTATACCATTTGTACAAACATGTAAAGCAGATAATGCGTCAAATAAATATAGGTACCTGAAAAAAGTGGAAGGGTAAGTTCAGGATACATCCTTGCTAGTTCATATGAAAGAAGAGCAAGAGAGACACTGTAAAGAGGTGGCAGTGGACCATGTGTTCCATACAGAATACTGCCTGGTCTTTGCTCAGCTACCTTTTTTGAATAAACAAAAAGCTTTGATTCAAGGATCTATAAAAGAAAAAAAAAAAAAAACAAACCACAAAACTTCATTAATTCAAGAAATGTCAGCATTTCAAGTTTAGCTATCAGAGAATGTTCTATACGCTTCAGAGTATAGTCTCCAAATATGAAAGACACCATAACAATAATTTTTATATAAATATTCTTGTAAGTATTTATAGCCAAGACAAAACTGATTGTTTATTTTCAAAACAAAACTAAAATGCAAATAGACAGTGCTTTATAAGAAGTTCACAAGAAAATCTCCAAAGATAGGAGGACAAAAAAAGTAGCTGATACGTGCCTGCATAAGTTGCATGGAAATTTCATAAATCTCTCTGTTGGTGTCAGATGCCTTGAACAGCACCAAGTTTAAAAGCGTCACTATATCAAAAGGATAGTTCCTAGAAGAATAAACAATACATTTTTGTGAATGTTGGTGAGGAAAGCAGACTATATTAACTCCAATTTACTCTGGAATATGGTCTAAAGAGAACATCATCTTTCTTTTCTCTGTTCTACCATCAGAATATGTGAAAGGGAGCTCTTATAAATACATAGTGCTTGATCAAAAGGACATCTTGTGAATGGGAAGAAAGATTGTTTGTGATTACCTTAGACTAATGCTTAGGAATGCACTGAGTTACCTGCAGTGAGAAATGCAATACCTGTGTCTATAACTGTCAATTCATTTTAATTTGTAACATAAACTGTTAACAGGACAGGCCAACACCCATGAAAGAAAATGGGTACCAAGAAAATTTCCAGGGAGAAAGTACTTCTTGAGACAAGCTGCAATTAAAACAGTCCCTTTGGATAAAAGATACTATGTCTGAGATGAACATTTTGAGGTGTTAGACAATGCTATCAAAATTATTTTCAAACAATAAAAATGAAGCACTGATTGAAAAAGTTTGCTATCTCTAAAGTCAACTTCAACTGTAGGGTTAAACATATCAAAGTGTTAACTTTGTGAATCATCAATTTCTCATCCTAGATATCAGTTACAGTGCTCCTGGATGGCTGCAGAATGCCTATTCTGACTTTTTAATAGGGCAGATACGAGGGTGGCATGGGACATTCTTGGTAATTGCAAATAATAGCTGGAATCCATGCTCTACACCTGTCTCTTTGACCTTCAACTACGTTTAAAAAGTAAATTTAAAAAAAGAAAAAAAGGAGGTAAGTAGCTTTATTGGAGAAAGTCAGATGGGCATCATCAATGAGATACATTACTGCTCATTTTACTAGTAGTTTAAGCATGGGCCTCTTGATACATTTTGATAGATGATAGAGGAAAAACCATTAACAACTTTCAAATATTAATAAAAATTCTCAACTTGCTAGAAACAGGACTTTCCCTTCAAAGTAAATCATGCAGATCATACTCTCAATTTTTATTTTAAGTATGGGAAAGATTTATTTTTAGGACACAGTGGCATAGGTAACACAACATGAGGAAAAAAGACTGGCTTAAAACCTGACATTTTTCTGTGTTTGTTAAATAAAAAGCATCCCTTAACATAACTGAATTTGCAAACACAAAAATCCGTTCATTTTTAAAAATCTCAGTATAATGCAATCTCTAGCCTATTTGTTCCTGTAAGAACAGAAGAATTTTACAGATAAATTCTAAAATATTTGACTTGTTTTGATTTCTTATATGCCAAGTATTTCTATATTGAACTACGCTGATCAGACATCTTGTAAAATTATTTCTGTAAAGAGTAAATTTTCAGATTTATTTTAATTACATGCAAATGACTGCATTATTGGATTTCTCTATAATTTTTTTCTTAAAAAAATTAAAAAAGGATAGATTTTTATGAAGGTCTGACAGAAAAGCAATATTTCTATTAATGTCTTCTTTTAGATTGTACTTGCTCAGCATTTGCAGTAATTATATGAGTTGACAGAAAAGTAACTAAACAAATCAAATGAAAGTCAGAAAAAGAACATGACTTTGTAGATAACATGGAGTTAAAATAATGACTTTCAAGCTATTAACATTTAAAACGTTTTTCCTTTTATAAATTAAATTAAAAACCACGTGAAATCTTTTGAAACCAGATTTATGACATACATTAATGAGGCTATTTTCTATTTTCCTGAGCAAAACAGCATGAAAATAACACAGATTTCAAATGTATATATAGTAAGAGCATCTTCTACCAAGCACATCACTTTGTTTTCAGACTTATGAAAATAGTGTTACAGTCCCCAAGAATTGTTTGAGAAGATATGAGTGACCAAGAAGCCTTTATAATAGAAGTTGAATCTCCAGTTTTCTTAAAGTCTGAAAATATGGATTAATAGATGAGTTAATACCTGCTTCCACACACAGTTGCAATGGCTTTGAAACATCCAGAGGCAAGCTGGTATGATCCCGTATAACATCGATCTATAGCCCAGTTGAAGAGATTGATTTGATCAGGATTCAGTTCCAGCAGAAGGACTACAACTTCACAGCCAAGCTGATGAACCTGAGCAAATGTTGGAACATGATTTATGGGCTCAGATATGTTCATTCTCTAAATTGTTTAGAGTGACATAGGCAAAATGGGCACAACTGAGAATTCAAATATGTAAAAAGAGATCACAAAATTTATCATAAATTTGTTTTAGGGCAGAGTTGAAATGTGACTCAGGTTTCAATACTCCTCACTTGAAACAAAACTGTATGTACAAAGACTACATGAATGAAGTAATTTTCCAAAATTAATATAAAGTTTCCAAAACACAGCACAGAAAAAAAGCAGAGCCTTTGGAAAGTCTATGACATTTGATAGGTGTTCTTGGGAAACTTACACTTATATTGATTAAGTGACTTAACTGACTTTCTACTTCCTGAGAATTTCACAATGACATGCCTTCATGTTTAGACTTCTTTTGACTAATGCAGAAGCAAGGCAGACAAAGAAAAATACCTTTTGCAAGCCCGGGGGTATGAAACTTGTATGTTTAATCCAACTACACCATGGAATCTAACAACTCTCCATGAAGACCTTGTGTCACTTTGTCCTAGTACCATCACTGCTACAAACACAACACAAGTAAGGTTTGGACTGTATAGGATAGTACTGGAACACTAAACACTAATGCCTATTAATATTTTGTCATTAAGTATAGCTATCTACTTGTAAAGACTGCAAATGATACTTATTGTTAATGGACTGGGTAGGATCCTTCTCATCTAAATCTGAACTAGTTGCATAGGCAATGTAGTTTAGTTACAATCCTTCATTACAGGGATTAATCATGAACTGAAGTGATTAGCTTAGGGGAAAGAAATTTGAACTATTTATCCTAATCAATTACCTATATTTACCTATATCCTCTAGCTGCCTCACAGGCATTTAGGTTTTGCTGTTTGCCTTTGTTAGCAGAGTCATGTGTGCTGATATGAGACTTCTTGGGAGAACAGCAGGTCAAAGTACAAGATACCACAAAGAGAAAGATTGTTCTCTCTCTCTCCACTTCATTAAATCTCCAATCTACTCCTTGTTAATCAAAGAGACAGTTCAATTAGCTACAAATGCAGAACTATGACTGTGTAGTTAGTAAGTCAAAGCCCATTTTCACAGAAATGGAGGAGAAAATTGCAAGAATAATCTATTTCATGTTCTTTAAAAAGAAAAAAAACCCTTTCCTTTCCTGAATAATTTCTTTCATTGCTTATTTACAAGACCTAACCCACACAACTTTCACTCAGATTTGTTTCATCAGCATCTATGTCACCAAGCAGTAATGGATTTTTAGAGGGTATACATAGTTCTTACAGTCACAAACTCTTTACTCACCCAGTACAGACATTAAAGTTATTCATCAGTGTTGCATTATGGTGAGTACTTACACGTAAATCTTGACAAGCCAGAATGTTATCAAGCCATTTGTAAAGATATCCATCAGGGGAAAGACCAACATTATCAAACACAGGTCCACAGCAGAGCACTGCTGACATGGCCTAGAAACACATGAAACTTTAGTTACCCAAAAAAGTAACATAATGCACCTTTCAGATGATTTTAGCTCAGATCCAGGATGACAGGACTGCCACTTGTTTTCTATTTTGAGGGAACTTTGGTGAAAATGGTAACAGATGACTTTGCTAGAATTCAATAATTAGGTTGCTATAGGTTTTACTGGATGCAAGATCATGCTCAGTTCAAGCATTTCGGAGGGAATCTATTGCTCAGCTTCCCAATTATGCAAGATACATTTTGTCATTTTACCCAGTCTTCAAAAATCAAGCTACAAAAGCAATTAAAATATACTGAGAGCTTTCAATAGTATGTTTCTGCGAAAATTAAAACTGTTTTAAAGCAAGTAATGCAGCTTATGTAAGTACATATGCTATTTCTTTCCCAGCTTATTTATGCAGGGGAGTTACAACTAGTTTTGCCACAAAAGTATATCATTACTGGGCATATCTCCAGGCAAGTATGAGAGAAAGTCCTAAGATGTACACTGGTAGAGATCCAGTATGCTGAGATACTGAATTAGGTACTATACTTAATTTCAGAGCCTAAGATCCTCCTGCTGAATCTGATAACCTGTTAATGAAATGCTAAGTACAATTTTAAAATGCCTTCTGGTTTTGAAAATAATTAGCCTTGAAAAATTCTATGATTCTATGATTCTATGTTGACAAAGAAAGAAATACATAACTTCAGTGCTCTACTGTATGATACCACTGTACACATATATATGAACATACAAGTTTGCATTGAGTATGGCAATTCAAATTTCTGCGAAATAAAAGGAAATAAACCCCACAACTACTTATATTTTGACTGAAAAACTGCTGTTACCGATTCGGACAGCAAAACTTTTTTACCTTTAATGCACAATACTGATATCTTGTAATCTGATGATTTCTATCACTGTAACGGTCCAGTGGTGTGAACATAATACTGAAAGGTCCTGCCCACTGGCTGAATAATATGAACAGGTGATGCCTCAAGCTCTGCTGAGGGAAGAGAAATCTCCTGTGGTGAACTAAGTGAACAGAAATAGAAACAGTTGTGATTAGTTAATACTGAATACACATTCATGTGGCATAATGATGACGTGATTTTCAAATTTCTACAAAAAGAGAGGGGTTTTATATATTCCATATTAACTTACTCCAAAGTATCTAAGCTCCTTTAAAAATCTAAAGAAGGGAATAAGATGCATCTTATTTCTAAGAGCCTTCCATTCTGACTTAATGGGTAGTTATACAAACATGTACATCTGACTTTAGAAAAGCATGCAAGAACCTAATTATAAAATCAGCAGTTTAACTGCCTTTGCATTTCTTTCATGGTAAATATTTACTTGTTTTCTCCAATCCTTTAAATGCAAGCCTAAACAACACACACATCTTTCTCTAACACAGTAATAGGTAGGGGACAACAGATAGAAGAAACTTGGTGCCTGTTTGTTTACGACAAAGATGTGGTATATGTTCTGAATAGCCAAATTACCTGAGCAAGTGAAAAAAAAATCTATAAATTCTTAACCATGTGGAAGAAAAAAAAAGAGAATTCTTGTAAATAATAGTTTTAAGTCCCCTCAGTAAAACATGATGTCAGAGGCCATACTCTGTTTAATGTAAAGAGACTAGCAAACTGCTACTTGCCAATTATTTTTCATGTAGAAACTGTGGTGGAAGCCAATAAAGTTTAACTAAACAATACTTATGCAAATCAGTAGGAACAGTGGCTAAAAGTGATAGATCTTGACATGATAAACATTTGTTTGCTGGGAGCTGTTATGGCTTTGTTAGTTATTGATACATTTTAAAGCTGTCTTGTTGGCAGAAATATATCTCTGAATTATGAAATGCATTAAGTTCTTATTGTATTCTCTCAATTTAACACAACGATTTTCATTGTGTAAAATTCATACAACATGCAGTCATTGGTCATGCGCCTTGTAGAACATCAGAATTAATGCAGAGAGGAAGGGCTTTGCAAAGTAAGGCCTCATGGCAAAGTAACTACTAAAGAAATACTGTATTGTTAATGAACATCATGTAGAAGAGGAATAAAGGAAAGAAATTCTGTATTCTGTTTGTTGTTGGCAGCTAAGAACTTGGCATCATTTAGTTCAAAGGGATGTTTTTAGAGAATAACAGGGATGCCATTTTTTCTTTATTTTGTTCAACTATTATATAATTTTTATGTATCTTATAGCTGAAAGCAACTATATAACTTTGAAAAAATTTACACATTGAAAACTTACATGAAAGCATTTGTACATTATTTATTCCCTCACTTTACTCTTTTGAATTCCTTTGTATTTGTTGCTATCAATAGTGCTATGTCTTGTCATAGATGATATGGACATAACAGACTTAGACTGAGTAAGCTGCACACCTCATCATTCAGTAATTACATGGAGGTCATTAAAGCAGAGGGATTTTTTTTCTTCTTTGCTAATGGAATAACGTTATATTTCTGAAGTGATCTTGCAATGTATAAAAAGCATGTATTCAACTGGAGAAATCTTGGTGATACAACTGGACTCAGGCAACAAGGTCTCAAACACCTCAGGCAAGTTTTTGACTACATTTAATACTGTACATTTTCTGCACCTACCTATATTCTCCAATGCCTGCCAGAGTTTAGGAAGAGCCTGACAATCAAGTCAGAGGGAAGAAAATAAGGCCTTATTTCAAAGAAATCTGCAGTCATTAAGGGTCACAGACAATTTCTTTGCTGGGCTTTTATAGAGCTGATTATTATAACTGACTATTACAAGCTTCATCAAGCTTTACTGGTTGTTTTTAAATTTAACTCTTGGTAGACTTTTGAACACATTTTTGTCTATGTTCCCCTTAACATTTGTTACATGAAAATTCACAAGAAGTAAAAAAGCACAGAAAAAAAGAAGAAATAAAAAATTACTTTTCCAATACCTATATTAAATGCAATTTCATAGTATGTTGAGACAATTCAGCATCATACCTGGAACACACTGAATCAAGTTGGCAATCATTGCACTGAAATGTGCTCTCATATCCTTAAGGATTTCGACTTCTTTATCATTTTCAGCCTCCAAAAGCATGCGAGTCAGATCAACATACTCCAAAAACAAGGCTCCAAGGGCTAACGTGTCTCTTTCTAAGGCTCCATTTGTACTAGCATAAAGGAAAATTGTACATTAATATAGAGTAACAGTGTAGTTATACTACAGTTTTCTGAAGAAATGCAGAATAATCTTTCCATATCTGATAGACTACGCAATTCTTCAAAGAACATACCAACATAATCTCAGTGTGGAAAATGCTGAAAATTATTTCACTTAAAAGATCAACATTTTTGATGAGTGATAGTCCTACCTGTCACTTATAACACCAGCATCAGCAAGGAGTTCAAAAATTCTCAGCAACTGCAGCCTTAGTAGATCTCGGCGTTCTCGACGTTTCTTGTTCTTGGAATTTAAAATAACAACCATTTTTATATGCCTAGGTGTATACATTAAAAACTAGTAGCTTCAGAAATGTCAATACAGTATTAAGATTTAGGAATTCCAGTTCAAGAATTTTCTTCATGAAGGAACTCAAGTGTTGTTGGATATTTCACCAAAACACTCTGCTTATGCACCAACGAAGAACTGAGTACAATCAATATTTTGTCTTTTTAACTCTTATTGAAAAAAATTGTTATCTTATTATTACCTTATTATCAGCTACCTTATTATTTACTGAAAATGTGGAAATGAAATAATGAAATACTGGATAAAAAATGACTAATATTCAAGGTTCACATGCCAAAAACCACGCTACCTTCAGGAAACAGGGATATTCATGTTAACTTAACGTCATCTAGTTTGGGTGTTGAAAGCACTGTAAAGTGCAGAACACGTATCCACACCCCAGACAGATATTTTAGTGATTAGCCATTCTTGAACCTGTAAATGCTGCAGCGACATGATCACCCATATTCAAGTTAGCTCCTAGCAGACACCGCTCCAGTACACTCTTGGGTATGTCGACTGCAGGGGTTGTACACACAGTTAATGTACTCCTCCCATAGGACAGGACTGCATGATTGTTAACTGGTTCATTGTATTTCTTTGTGTTCCAGAAAGCTGTCCTTTCTCTCTTCTATCTTGACTGGAGAGATGTAAATGCAACAAGGCCTGTTCTTTGCTGAAAGGCTAAATTGACTTGTTTGTATCCTGCATCTCCACTAAGCAAAAAAACCATGAGAAGGTCAAAAAGCTGCTATTGCACTCAAAGAAAGTTGCAACCAGAACAAGAAAAGCTCAGACAAAGCTCAGATTTTCCTCTTCAAAACATAAGAATGAGAACACTGAGTCAGATCAAAGGCTTATCTCATCTAGGGCTCTGGCTCTGCCTATGGCCAGCAGTAGATGCGTGGGAGAAGAAAATGATGCTTTCCCTGGTATTCTGACCCAGAACTGGCATTCTGCAGCATCCTAGGCAAAGGTTTCATTCAAAGCATTATGCCATTTGATTCGTCCTATTCAGAGCCCTGTTTTTCTCCTGTTACACTTTAAAGGTTCCAGGAAGCACATGTAGGGAAAAAAGGAGCTTTATTGTAACACAGTATTTAACAGACACAGCTGCCTCCTGCAACAGTGTCAGAGGCGATCTGGCAAGCTCTGTGCCAGTGCCCACAGGGCGCAACTTGTGCAATGTCCGTTTTGGTTTACTCCTGCAGTTCTTGGCCATGCTGGTAATTCTCTTCCTAGTCATAGCATATGTCAGTTCAAGGACATTATTTCTGGTGTGTTGGATATCTGCCTGCTGACATGGAGACCTGCCGTGTTCTCTACAGTTACATGACCCATACACTCACTCCTGGGTTTACTGGTGGCACTGTTTGCAGGAAGGTGGCCCATTTTTTCACATTGGGAACTACACAGGAATTAACATTGCAGCCTCTTGTTCTCATATTCCTCTACTGACATTTCCATGTACTAAATTTGCTTTTACAGTACACTGTAGACCTCTGAATTAATTCTCACAATTCCTTTCCTGAGGGTAGACTGGATATGTATGTCTCCAGAAGAGGCCTTTCAAGTTTAAGTTGCCTTCAATGTTGCACAGGCAAAATCCAGTGGCAAGTGGCTGCACTAATGTGCATTAATCCACTTCTGCCCAGTATTAAAACAAGTGACCTTCAAATCAATGACTTCATAGGTATGGAAGCCACAGAAGTGAACTGAGGTGCGAAGCAACAGAGAGTGGAAATGGTAGTGGAGGTTTGCCAGACACAGAATTATTACGAATTGTTCATGTAAAACTTAACTTGAATGAAGCACCTGCCAAGTGAATTATTTTTTGTTTATTTCCATATTGGGCATAGCTGAGAGTCTCTGTCCACCTATTAATGATTTAACTTGCCTGGCTACCATTCTCTGATGGCTTCTGCACCCAAGACTATGACCTGGCAGATGGGGGGGGCAGACCAGATCACCATGATGGTACCTTATTGAAACCACTGTGGACGACAGAGTAGTGAATATACAGTTTGAAATTCCTTGAGAACCAGGGAAACAAGCCTGGGTAGAGGACAGTATTAATGCCATCTCACTACCTTCTGTATGCAGCTGTGCAGACTTCTCAGCAGAGCAGCATGGACATGATGGCTGTGTCTACACTCTTAAGCAGAGACAGGGACTGTTTGCGGCCCTGAAGTCAGGCAGCACTGGAGTGCTGTGTCCAGTTCTGGGCTCCTCACTACAAGAGAGACATGGAGCTCCTAGAGTGGGTTCAGTGGAAGGCAACAAATGATTCAGGGAGTGGAGCATGTTTTATGAGGAAAGGCTGACGGAGCTGGGCCTGTTCAGCCTCGAGAGCAGATGACTGAGAGAGTACATGAACAATGTCTATAGGTATCAGGAGGTAGGGTGTCAAGAGGATGGGGCCAGGCTCTCCTCAGTGGTGCCAAGCAATAGGACAAGAGGCAGTGGCCAGAAACTGATGCACATGAAGTTCCACCTCAACACGAGGAAAAATTTCTTTACTGTGCAGGTGACCGAACACTGGAACAGAGCCCAGAGAGGCTGTGGAGTCTCCTTCACTAGAGATATTTAAGAACCATCTGGATGCAATCCTGTGCTGTGTGCTCTAGGATGGCCCTGCTTGAACAGGGAGGTTAGACCAGATAAACCACTGTGGTCCCTTGTAACTTGACCCATTCTGTGATTCTGTGAGGTTGAAATAGATGACCCTGACTGCTCTGCAAATACAAGTGTATCTCAACTCTGCTACGAAATGTGCTTGTAGCCCACCTGAGTCACAAAAAGTGAATTTCTAATACAACTAAGTTCCATATCATAAGGTTTCATATTTGATAGGAAATTTTTCTTCAGAATAGAGTTCTACATTGTACATTTTTCATAGAATTTAATTAACTAGGTTTCAATGGAATTATTTTAAATTATACAATTAATAAAATCCTTGTTGCACACGGAACTTAACTTGTTATTTAGTACAAAAGAGTATATTTGTATTTCAAACAGACAGAATTACTATTTTTAAATGGATTTTTCAGTTTAAACGAACTAATACATTTAATTTTTGCAACTAACCTCTGGTCTTCTTTCTAGGGCTTCTTTCATTAGTGGGTGAAGTTCTTCTACTAATTCCCTAAATTAAAAAACATAAATATTTGTTAACAAAATGTAACATACTTTCAAAAGAATCAATATTTTATTCAATATATAAAACAAATGTCTAAAGCACAAATAAAAATTTGAATATGTTTAAATTACAAAAAAATAACACATTTCAATTAGAGACAAATAATTGAGAATATGATAAGAGGGGAAGTACCTGAAAACAAGGGAATTTGTTCTTCCAAATCCTAATACAAGTGATTCTGTTATTTCTATACTTTCAAGTCTCATCAAAGGAACTAGTTGCTTCAGTAAGACTCCAACAGATGGAGTTCCAATAGCCTAAAATACATTTAGAAATTATTGACATTTAATTGTCAGGATACCAATAATAAGTAAATACCATTTTTATTTTTTTTTACAAACATAGATCGTCCAAGAATCAATATGTATTTTAAAAACATGCTGAAATGATTTTACTATTATGGATATCAATACAGCAGTCTAACTGGATATCTGCTGAAATGAGAGCAAGGCCTAAAAGAGTTAACTGAGGTATCTTGCTCTGTTGAGAAAATCACCCAACATCTGCTCTGCCGGTGCTGCTAAGAAATCATTGCAAAAACATTGATAACTTGTTCTGTTCTGCTTACTGGACCCTAAACCTAATCATAAGAAGAATTTTAGAAATGCTATACAATCAACCTAGAGGTTATAAATTAAGACAAGGTAGACATTTGAATGGGAGAAAAGAGCTTAGAGCCAAGGGGTTTTGCAAGCTTCAGTAGCTAGGACAATAACAACAGAAAGGTAAGAAGGTCAAAGTGAGGAAGAAGAGAAATGGACCCCCGAATTAAGGTTGAAGGCTGGAAGGACCACCAAAACTTGGTGCCAAGAGAAGAATCTGGAAAGCACCACCCAATTTAAAAATTGGAGTGCTCTACAAGGGAAGAAAGGAGATGACAAACTAAAGTTGACTTCAAACACGTCGAGACCTTCTATATTTTAAATATATATCATCCAAAATGCGAAAAAAAGAGTAATATTTTGAAAATGCTATGGCTTTTGCCAAATATTTATTGATACATCATGTCATACAGATGTTTTAATTCTTAATTATGTGATATGTAGTTTACATATATCAAAATAAAATATTCCCCTAACTGAAACACTTTCATTAGGATAAGATTTTGCATGGAGATGCAGTTTAAAATTATCCTAAATAAATAATTTGTTTGAAGCAGGATGCATCACCTTATTATCATAGTTCACTGTTCCATCAGGAGTGGTAGCCATGATCTCTGGTGTCGAAGCACGCAAGTGTCCTGGGCTCATGATACTGGGCTTTGCTACTCCGAAACAGAGAATAAGGTAGTTTCTCCACAAAGTAACATAGTTGTCTCCACTGCTTGCTGTACTTGTTTTCTTTGCATTAACAGGAATACTAGAATTTAAAAATAAATTAAAATTATTAGAATAATTTCCTAGTCTTAATTGTACAGTATTTTAAAATATTTTAAAAGGAAATAAACCATACTATGTATCTACCAGCTTCAAATAAACATGAGAAATCAATGGGAGAAACATGGGAGAAATAAATGAAGGTAGAAGACTAGAGTTTTCCACCTTATAAGCTACAATTATGAAACTCAAAACTGTGTGGCACTAATCTCTGGGTGGCAACTTGCAGGACTTGTGGACTCATACTGGCACATGAGACAAAAAAGCCCTTGTATTAAAATCACACAGCCCATAGAAAATGAAAGTTAAATGCAGACTGCCACTTACTTTGGATCCACAAGAGGCATTATCAGTTGTAGCCTTGTGAAAGCGTATGGCCAAGCATAGCTGAGAGCTGTAGGACAATGTTTTGGTAGATTCTCCTGCCTAAGAAAACTGAAGAGGCAGAGAACCCAAGGGTCTTTAACAGACTGTGCAAATATCCAGACATGGGAAGGACTTTTCACATCATAATGGCTATTTACTAGGACAGCATTCCACTCCACCAGCCACTGCAAATCCACACTGTGTGTTAACGGGATTGTTGTCTATGGAGAGAAAAGATAAGTTATCACTCCTTGCTGTACTAGTCAGAAACCAGGTACATAGGCAACACATTTGCTTTACTTTATTATTATTGTGCAGAATGAAAGCACAACATTCAAACCTTTGCTACAGAAATTGCAACAACTGAGCTCAGGTGCTGTGATTTTAGATGAATTTCGTAATCTGTCCATTACAAATTCAGAATGTCTCTTGCTTGCTCAGTGCCTGTTTTTAGCTGCAGAGTGCCCCACTCTCACCACCACAGTTCAATGTCCCCTTCTGTGTTGGTTTTGGTTTGGGTAGAGTTAACTTCCTTCCCAGTGGCTAGTATGGGGCTATGTTTTGGATTTGTGCTGAACACAGGGTTGATAATACAGAGAGGTTTTTGTTATTGTTGTATTGCTTACACAGAGCCAAGGCCTTTTCTACTTTCCCTACTGCCATGCTGGTGAGGAAGTTGGGGGTGCATGGGAGGCTGGAAGGAGACACAGCTAGGACAGATGACCCTAACTGGTCAAAGGGATATTCCAGACCATAGGACACCATGGTCGGTATATAAAGTGAGGGGAAGTAGAAGGAAGGGGGTCCATTTGGAGTGATGGCATTTGTCCTCCCAAGTAACCATGATGCATGATGGGGCTTTGCTTCCCTGGGGATGTCTGAACACCTGCCTGCCCATGAGAAGCATGCTTTGCTTGTGTGCGTGGCTTCTGCTTTTCCTATTAAACTGTCTTTACCTCAACTCACCAGTTTTCTAGCTTTTACTCCTTCTGATTCTCTCCCTCATTCTGCTATTGAGGGAGTGAGTAAGTGACTGCATGGAGCTTGGCTGCTGGCTGGGGTAAAACCACCAACAGTCCTTTTTCATGTCCAGTGTGGAGCTCTAACCCAAGGCCCAGAAAAGGTCACTCATGTCGCAAGGACCATTTGTTGCTTTAAAGTTAATCAGGCTGAAAAGAAGCCTGAGCGTTTCTACTCTCTAGGAGAGAGATAGAGAAATAATCTCCTAATTTAGCAGGCAAAAAAAGTTGTCTTACGTTCCAGTTTTCTACTGATACCTTTTCATTTGAAATGCTTAATCTCTGCCACTTCTAGTGCACGTTAGACACATGAGGCCCATGAGAGAGAAAAAGCAGAGATTCAGCCCAGCTGGGAATTGCTTCAGAGCTTAGGCTCAGGTTTTCAGGCAGAGAGCACACAAGGGAGCTACAGTTTATTCCCTTCTCATACAATGACAGCAGTGACTGACTTCCAAGTGCCTCAAGCATTTGGTGGTGTTGGTAATAAGACTTTTTCAACTGTTCTTTTGGGTACAGGTCCAGAATCCAGGTGGTTTTGATTATAAATTTTGTTTGTTGCTGTGCAGAGTAACTTCTATATCCATAGTACCACTATTTTCATGGAGCAGATTGTCTGGGACATTGTGGAGCCTTGGAACTCTTGGGTGGATGGCTGGAGCCTTAAAGCTGTATGATTTCAGTTTTAGTTCTGGTATTTCATGTCTGATATTTGTTATGTAAACACTAGCAGTAACAATAGAGTAGCACTTACTGAATCTGAAACAGCCACATGAATAAAACTTTCAAGAATAGAAGAACTCAACTGATCCATGACATCAATCATAGGTCTGTCATCATCCTGCATAACAGAGAATGCAAGTTAACTGCCTCTTGTTTTTCTGGTACATGAAACAGGACCATCTAAAAATTATGACATGAATCTAAAATAGCTAAAAATATTCACTGGCAATGATAGGTATATTTTGTCTTTTCCATATTAATCTCAGAACCAAGTCCAGGCTGTGGTTTGAAATGAAGTTAATTTGCAGCTATAGCTCACTGCTTAGCGAACAAAAGCACATATCAGAAAATCCCAAATGACTTTGGATAACTGGTATCAAAAGACTGAAAAATTAGCTTACTGTTTATTGAAGCATTCCTCTGCCATGAACACACATATTTGTGTTCTTAGGCATTTAGATGGCTCACTGGGCTGTGACTGCCCATACACAACATGACTGTCCATATTTCTATATTCATAAAAAAGACTTTGAGTTCTTTACTATAGAAGGAAAATGTATGTGAATAAAGTTAAATGTGTCTTGTGCTGTGTTTTTTACATAATGGTATGCTACAGGAATGAGTTTAATTTCCAATACAAATTTATAATCCTGACAATACAAAAATGATCCATGCAGTAAAAAAAGATTTTACAGTGTATTTTACATTCACATCATGCCAAGAGAAAACTTTAAAGTGGCTGTACATGTTTCCGTTCAAATTCTTAAACATGGTATATGCCATTAATGCTGCACTGTTGAGTACACAGAAATGTTTGCAGTGTCAAGGCAAATATAAATAGTAATCTGAGATCAAATGCTTTTTTATAAACTAAGTCCATACCTGCTAAACTGCAGCAATCATGTTAAAAGCAACTGTAATAGCAGTTTTGAATTTATCTTTGGAAAATTTTAATTCAAAGTTCCAGACAAAAAAAAAAATCATACCTCTGCCTGGCCAAGAGCCAGGAATAAAGAGCGGATTTCTCTGAGGATTAAAACAGCCAGTTTACGTGTAGCAACCTGGAAACTACACAGCAGAACCAGTGCAAATCCTTCGACCGCATGCAGTACGTTAGAATAGGGGCTTCTTTCAGACTGTATCCTGTGGCTGGATCCATTTGGTATCAACTGCAGAACAGTGCAAGGGAAAAAATGGAGTGGTGGTGTTTGAAAACCAGGTCTCCAAGCAATACTCTACTTAACTAAGACATATAAAGAAACAAAATGCAGAGGTCATGTAAATGCTGGATTAGGAAATTGACAGTATGCCCTCAATCAACCAAGTTTTTTTGTTCTACCTTACCTTGTTCCACAAAAGCAATGTATGAGTCGAGTCCTTTGACTAAACACTTTTCTTAATTTTCAATTAATCTACACATTTTTTTCCATCCTCCACTAAAATGTGACTGTGAACATTTCATACTTTATCTAATCCAGATAGCAGGTCCTCAAGTCCTTCTTTGATACTGTATCAGCCAACACCTTAGGTGGGTTGCTTCTGGAACCTGACCTCACCAGTAAAGTGTAACCGTATTTCATGAAAAGTATGTGAGGATTTATCTTTTCTACATTTTTTTGGTACTGCTATTATTACCTATTAATTAATGGTCGTCTGTGACATAAAGCAGACCTTACGCTTGCCCAAAGGAACTCATTTACAATATGATAAGTTTAGCAGATAAGAAGCCTAAAAACCATTTCTCATAATGAAAATATCTGTGGGACAGTGCAGATGGGAGGAGCAGGAGAAAAGCTGTCCAGTTCCCAGAAATATTTGTAACACACGGAGACAGCAGGCTATTGTAACAATCAGGTTCTTTGATGTTTCTGAATCAACCAAATGAAATGGCTGTGGAAAAAGAAGATCTATTTCCCTGTTCACAGCATTCCCACTAGCATCATTAATCTGTTTCAGTCCTGGGAAAATGTCCTTCTGCCATAACTACATACACATATTTCACTTTATGTGCTTTTGTTGATGTGCATATTTTAGTTTGATATGCATTCTCTTATGTTGCTCAACAACAACATCTGCTGTATTACACAAGGACTTAGCTGTCCTCAAAAGACACATGAACTAATTACCTAAAAAAATTGTACACAGTAAATTCTTCTCAGGTGAGTAAATACAAAACACACAAACCACAGCAATATCATGGAATATAATTTCTGTCTTCAATTAGTAAAAATGTTAGGACACAGATCTCTCAATTTCATACCTCTCCAGATCTGGTTTTTGCCTGTTCAGAAGCTTTTCCTGGAGTGTGTATTACAAGCTTCCACTGTGTAAGCAATTGTAGCAGCAACTTCAGTGAAGTATCAAGAAGGGTATGATGCATATCATTCACTTCGCGTAGCAGAAAATTAGTAAAACCAAAGAGTACATCCTCCCGCCAGTCAACAAAGTCAACAAGTAGACCCTGAAGAGAATTCTGTGCAATGTGTCGAAGTTCATCATCCATATGGATAGACAGCCTGTAAGTAAAAATAAATGTCAGATAACAACAAATCTAAGGAGTGTTTATCATGGTACGAAGCACATGTTTCTCAGTAACATAACCCTGATAGAAGATTCCCACTGACATTGTAAATTCCAATGATGCTATCATAGTTTCATTATTACTGACCACAATTAACATCCTTGACCTGTTTTTATATTGTAATTCATGCTACAACAGTGCCTGCAGATATTCAAGGATCTAAAGAAGTGTGTTCCACTCCCAAAATATAGTATCTCTAAAGTCCATGCTTTGGCAACTTTGCTGTCTCATCAAACCAAGTATATTTTTTATTTACTCACTTATAAAATAACTTCTATTTAGTTATGATAGCAAAAGGCTTACAAATTATTACATAATTTCAAAATGTATGCATTTATTTGTTATATTTAAATATAAAAATAAAAGAATCACAGCACCTCAGCTGCCTAACAGGTAAACCAAATGTTTAGCCCAGAGGCAAATCTTTATTGAAAGTAAATCTTTAAAAGAATCAAAAAGAAGCATTTGAATTAAAAAAATTGCTCAATATTGTAAATAGATTAGGATAGGGAAAAGGGAAAAAACAACCCCAGGACTGCTCATACTTTTAGAAAAACACTGGACACTACCAAAGTCCTTCCAGAAGATGGTGACATTTCTGATCCCATTTTAAATTTTATTTCCTTCTGTATTTTCATCACATTGAAGTTCTTTCCAACATAAAAATTCTTTATACTTTCTTCTGACACAGAAATTATAAAATCCCTTCTGTGTTGGTAGTTGGCAGAATAAAGTAAATTCAGATTAGCATGTTCTGCATTTTTTGGTTCATTGCCTTTATGATGTATTTTGTTTTAATTACCCATGAGACTGCAATTTTCTGTAGTGTGTTAGAACTCATTTTTAAAGTATTTTATATAAATTTAATCTACATAGTTGAAAAGGAGGACTCATTATAATGAAATGGACAGAAAGCTAGGAGAAAAAAACAACATAGCAAATGGAGTGGAACCAAACTCCATTCAGTTGGAAGTGTATGATGAGATGTGGGTCATAGAAAATTTGATTCATTATAGTTGCCTAATTTGGAGGCAGGGGACATTTCATTTAAGTGAAATGAAAACAACTGCCATGAAACTTCACCCCTGGCAAATACAACTCCAAAAATAACTGTTATGCTTTAATAACCATGTGACTTTCTATATAAATTTAGAAACAAAGTATTTTGTTGTGCTAAGAAAGGATCATTTTTGTCTCCTCTTATGGAACGCCAAAACCAGACAATCAAGCAAAAGCTTTGAGACTATTTGATTAAGTCATCCTTGAAATGACTTCCACAGCGACACAAAGTAAAAACAGAGAAAAGGATACAAAAGACATGCATCTCCTAAACCCACGTTAGGGCATTAACTAATGAGATGAAATTCAAAGTGAACATAAGAATGCCTCTATGTATTACCACTATATGACAGGCAGATGAGGAAGCAAGTACAAGTTTTTTTGTTTGCACTTGAGTCAGTCAAATTTAAGACCTACTTGGGAGTTTGTAATGAATGGTTGCAGTGGGCAGTGAAAGGGCAAAAGGTACAATATAAACTTGACATCTCCTCTATGGTTTATAATTTGAATACAGCTGTCCTGGAAGAAAGTCTAGCTGCTCCTTCTGGAAACTGCCAAAAGATGCATGTGTTGTAAGGATGAAAAACTCAAACCAAACTGTGAATAGAAGAATCGATTAACCCAAAGATGTTACTTTATCTTTAGTGAGAAGAAAATATTTAACAGCTTTCCATCCCAACAACACAGTCATGCTGGCAGAACAGCTTCTAAGGTTGTTTTGAAAAACAGGGAGGAAGTGAAACCTTACCTCTTCGAAGTTTTTTATCTCTATATTGAATTTAGTCTCTGACCCAGGAAAGACGTAGTGTTCTCTAGAACAGCAAAGACTTACCTCCTGGGTCTGCTTTTCATAACTGGGAGAAGTAGTCAGTCTGGACTTAAATAAACATGTGACAGCATACAAAATATAGAAACAGGTCTGGTGCTGGAGCATTCTGGTGACTTACATTAAGATTAGGCCATTCCTTAAACACTTTATTACTTTTTTCTCTGAAGGTATGTTTTTATAGACAATTTTCAGTTCACGCAGTCCCAGGTTAAACAGATCTAATTTTTTCAACTCAGTGGTCTTTTTTAGCCCTTGTTCTCTAGTAAGTCTCCTCTTCAAACTACAATGCCCCAGCTTGGACATTGTTCTCCAAATCAGGCATCCTTGATATTGATTAGAACAGAGTAACTTTTATGAATGTCTTATAGACTTACTCCTATTTATATATGTGAATGAGGTTTGTCCTTTCATAAGAATGTTGCTTCTTTGTATCTGTTCAGTTTTTGATCCTGCTCAGCAATGCTGAGACCTTACCCAATTATGTAAACACCACTCCTGAACCATCAACTATTTTTAATTGCTTTCCAACCTATTATGTACCTACTTATTTAACCTAAATTGTGTTTCCCTTGCTTATACATAACAATCTGATTTAAAACAGTATCAATGTCTCAGAGATGCTGCAGCATGAGTACATGTAGAAGAGAAGATTCCCAAAGGTCCCTGTGTTAGCGAAAGGCTGAGCATGTAATTGCTTCTGAAGTTGCTCTAGAGATGCTTTCCTCAGCTCCTCTTGATGTCTCACTTCTTCTCACAGTCATTCAGATAACTCATTAAACTTACTGCTTGCATTGTCCCAGCATGACAATTACCCAAGAAATGCTTAGAATCACAGCTGACCTTTTCTGCATGAAGTTTGATGAGAGAATAAAGATAGACCTGTGATTATATTGACAGTTGTGTCACTTAAGAGGGGGAGCATTAATTTATAACGAAATCCACATTGGTCTCCAAACCTTCTTAAAAGAAGTAACAGATCTGACCTGGACAGTTCTCTGAGATTAAAGAGCTGTGACCTGAATAGTTATGTGCTTTCTACCAGTTCAGTTAAGGCCATTAATAAGGATAGAATGCTAGTTAAAATATTGGATTAAAGGAAAACACGTCCTTCTAAATTTCCCTTAAGCAGAATTGATGCAACTACGTAATATGTTATCTACATAATTTCATAATGCGATGATTTAAAACAACATCCAAGTGATTTACAACAGGCAATGTAAACACAAGGAAATCAAGCTGCACTGCAGCACACCTACCGTTGGCTGATGATTTGGCTTCTTTGGCCATCTGCACTCTCTACTACTAGCAGAATTAATTGTTTCACTGTTTAACACATCCCTGGGAGTTGGTTGTTCAATGATCAGAAAAAACTCCTTTTGCATGTAACCCTCTGGCTCCCACATCTGCCATTCCTCATAGATGTTTGAAAAGCAAGAACAGGGTGGCAAAGATTGCTTTGCCACAGTTACCTGAGAGCAATATACTGCAAAAGCCTCATGGTTCAATTTAATACCACAATCCACACCTACATAAATAACACAACCTGGAACTTTGGATACTTGAACTGAAGTACTGGAGTCTTTGATACTTGAACTGAAATTTAACAGACTGACAGTACCTGTCATCATAATTATTTGCCATAAGTCCCTCATTTGATGTCCTGAAACTTAACTGGTTTAGCAGTTCTGTTGTAGACTACCTTGTTCCATGAAGTCTGTCTAGACAAATTAAATGGAAGGAGATTATATTTAAACGTACCCTTTTCTTTATGTATTATAATCATCATCATCATCATCATCAACAACAACTTTTTCTTTGTAAGATACCACATCTGGTGTCTGTTTTACCAAAGAGACGGGGGGATCATAAAACTAAACAGGTATCTCCATGTTTTTCCACTAAACAGAAAAGATGTTCGCTCTTCTTTTAATCAGAATGCTGTGATGGTTAGAAAAAGGCAATAAGTTGTGACTACAATGAAGAACAGTGAATATCATGTAACCTATGTACTGATGGAAAAGAGTTTCAGATGACATACTGACTCTTTTATAAAATTAGAAGTCTATAATATAAACACAAAAACTGTAAAAACATGCTAGGACTTCTATGTCTTATTCATTAAGAGATATTTACTTTTTATAAGTATATGGTTTTGTCTAAGAAACAGTTTATACAGTCTGTGGCTCAGTTTTTCATATCATTCCCCTGCATGCTTGAACAGCTTACCTTGCCAGCAAGTCGATCAACTCGAGTTTTGACATTCCATCAGGAAGCAATCGAGGAATAGCAGCTACGCATGTTCTGAACAGATCGATTTTTGGTTTCCTTTCACCGCTGAAAAATTAAACCAGAATTTTGACTAAGCTTAAGAAGGAACTATGTTAAATGAACTACCTCCCAGTTTATCATAAAAGGGCTGGACATAATAAAATTCCAGAGGCCTACTAAGAACATCTGGATGGAAAGCTAGACACTATAATGAAATAAGAACAAAACATGAATACATTTTTTCCACTGAATGAATGGTTTTGATTTTGACATTTTCCACGTATTGTATCTATACAGTACTTGAAAAATCAATTATTAATGGTTCATTTGTTTCTTTCTGAGAGGAACTGGAAGATATATAAAGAATGGCAGTATACTGTGGGAGGATTCCTCCATCAAGATCAGCATTTATACAATGCAAGCTTCGGACAATGCAATGAGGAAAGAGTTGGGGTGTTCTCCATCATAGTACAGCTGTATTACACTGGTTGTATAAATCAAATACCAGATATGTAACAAGTTCAAATAACATGACTGAAGATCCAGACAGCTGCCCCTAGTAGGACACAGACCTATGGAAACCCATCACAAAACATTATTACACTGGAAAAGGTACGTAATTTAGAGGTAAGTATAGCCAGAGAGTTTCTGTTGATCACTGTCAGAGACAGCAGCCCTTTGGCAAGTCTTATCAGCTAAAAGATGTTTTAGCTGTCCCCAGGCTGTTCTAATCTGTGGAACGGCTCAATTGCTCCCTAACTGCCTGGGAAAGTCATTGAGAATAAAGTGCAGCAAGAACCAAACACTAGGTTAGAACTCTACAAGTCTTCTAAGAGTAGCTCAAGTTTCAGCTGTTGATTATTTTCAAAACAGATGAAGTTGTTTTCTGACTAGTTTCCAACATTTTTTTGGTAAATACGCAGATAAAATATGTCCTTCAGGTATACCCCAAAATGTGGATTTTTTATTTGTTCATTTATATCTCAATGATCTATTGTTTGATCACTGAGTATAGAGAAAATTACCAAAGCGTAACAGCATTTCAAACTGTGCAGTCTTTCCCACAATATTATTAATTATTAGCCTGTAATATACTTTGGAGGGATCAAAACCAGAAAGGTCCTATTTAGGGACTGTATTACAAACATGCAGAGAAAGACTGTTCATCTTTTAATATGCCTCTGATAAAACTAGAAAAGAATGAGGGTGAAAAGAGAGACACCATGCATTGTAAGCTACATAACACCACACTGAAATAGAGTGACAAAACAAAACAAGAGGAACTTTGTTTTCCTGTACCCCAGTCCATTGCCCTGATTACTACACTACTGTGTTCCTCCACCCAACAGAGGACATTGCATTTGCATACTTTACTTCTGTGTTCAGTCACAGAGAAAACCTGGATTCAATACAGTCTAAAATCAGATTTATGGAGTAACATTGACCATTCACTGAAACAATGGGCACTGAAAAGGCATAAACTGACATTAGACTTACTTAATTCAAAGACTAAAGATAGTTTTGTAGTGAATACCATTCTGTCTCTTAACACCCTATATACTTATCTACTTGGATATATATTACATTAATAAAATGTCAATATTGTTTTAATCAACTGTCTTAAATTGTACTGTTAGGGAAACTATTTTCATAATTAATTACCTCTGTCTCACTGTATCTATAATCCAACAGATAGAACTTGAAAGGTGTCAGCAACTGACTGGAAAAAGAGTAAAATACAACATCTCACTGAGAATTTGGTTACAAACAAAACCCTTTCAACTATTATTGCTAATGCAAATACTAGTTGGATTAATAACTAGTGCAAAATACTACATTTTTATAGTTGTAAATATTAAAGTGCCATTGGTAGCTTTATCCGCAGGAAAACCAAGTATTCCTTGTTGACTTGAAATGGAAAATGAACTTTGCAGGGTTTCTTTACTATCAGTCCCCAGCAAGGGTAAACAGTGCATTTCAAATGGAGACTTGTAAAATAATAGTCTGAGAGGAAACTCTTCTGAAGGCAAATGAGTAATTATTTATAAATATAAAAATCTGTGGGTGTTCTGTGGCTTATCAGCTGCTCAGAAGAGTGTCAGGGGAAGATCCAAATCCAAGGCTCAAGCAACTTATCATCTGAGCTACCAGGCACAGCATGAGAAGTGGCTGGCAAGGGGGGCCTCACAGAGCTCTGCCGTCATCGCCAGCTGACTAAGGATACCACAGGATGAGCTCTGGATGAACACTCTGACAACCGTCCTCATCTGGACACTCGTGTTTCCATACCAGCAGTACCGGATTTTAGAAAAATGGATGTCCTATTCTGATTAGGTGTTGGAAAGTAATTATAATCAGTAGTGAAATTCATATTCCAGTGCAGGATAAAAAGGATGCTCCATAATAAAAATTTTAGTAAGACTCTCCATTTATTATTTCAACAATAAATGCTTAAAAGATCAGTCATTAAATACCATAGTAAGACTAACACTGCCAAAGAAAATTCCAGAATCTGTATACTTTAAAATGTCATGTCCATTAATTGTCTAGCTACTTCCCTCTGATTCCTATTTTGTTTGTTATTAAAAATACAGCTATAATATTCAGTTTATTCATGAACTATACGTAACAGTGACAAAAGTAGTAACTTTATAATGTAGATAAATGTAGTGTTGTATGTCTGAATTAAAGCCCATAAGAATTCAAAATAAATATGTAACTCTAATGAAGCATGGAGTTCTGTGAATAAAATGGTAATCAATTACACAAAAACAATATGTTGGCTTTTCCACATATCCACAATACAGTTTTTGAAAGAATAGTTTTAAATGCTGACAGTAACAGCTAATGATGTTTTTGTGAGTTCACTTAATTTTAGATCGACTGATAAATAAGCATCCCAGATATTTTTACCTTGGAAGAACAAGTAAAAATGTGCTATAATGTGGTTTGCCTTTCAAAGGTATATATTAAATTAGAGCTTATCTGGATATAAAGTACAACACGAAATACAGAAACTTCCACATCTAGATCTTCCAACCTTTATGTTTCTGATGTGAAGTTATTGAAAAAGTAGTTTCTGCCAAACCATAAGACTTTCTGAAATTTAAAACTCTTTTAAGTCTATTTGTTCACTGACTCTAAAAATAAACAGTACTTTGGTGATGCTGAGAAACCATCAAAAGGATATTTATAGCTAAGGTTAAGTAGGCTTCTTATCTAAGTGCTCAAGGTTTTACTATGCAGTTATCTTTTGGGAATAAAATGTGAGTTTCAAAACTCACTTTCTCTGCCACAAAAGCCTGTATACCCAAAATGGTTATGAAAACTGGCTGTGAGTACTGAAAAGGATGTGCAGTAGGACTATAAGAAAAATATGAAATATTATTGGATAGTAATATTAGCATTGACTATAAATAAATAAGACTACACTGGCAACACAGCTTACAGTCTCATCTAGAGTCCCTGCAACAAACAAGGGCAGAGGAATGATATTAAAACATAAAGACTCTATCAGTTGTAAAAGGTAGTTGAATTTGGCCAGTCATTGCAGTCTGTCTGTCACTCCTAGCATTCTTAACAAGTTGATTTTTCGGTAGTAAATAAAAAAACATTCTCAAAGTGACCAGTGTTCTTTTCATTGAATCTCAAACATTTTTTCCATTTTTTTTTTTGTTTTTAGAATAACTACCATGTCCACCACTCTAACAGGAAAGATATGCAAGCTCTCCTTAGAGTCGAGAACTCTACAATCTGTGCTCTGCATGTGCCAAATGATGTCTCTGTGTCTCTAGCCTCTACTCACTAGCACTACCTCCAAGAAACTTCCTTCATTAATAATTTTAGATAAGCGTGTAAAATGCTGCTGTTCAACACAGCTTGAAATGCATTGGTTTGATTCCAGTAGGGTACTGCTTAAATGTAGGACTTCTCAAAGAATTACTTGGGTTTTTAATTAAGATTTGATTTTGATTACAGGCATGAATAGTAATGGGAATTTTGAAATATTATTATTAATACAGATTTACAGAATTTGTTGCATTTACTTTGAAGTTCAGTGATGCAAGTAAGGCAGTGTTCTGAAGCATAGGCTACCAGGTTTTCCACTTCGGCTTTCAACTTATGCCACCTAAACATCCATAGGATTCACACATTATTTTGCCTACATCAAGAACATCTGTTCAATTCCAAACACTGCAACAGGCTAAGAAGCACAATCAACTTGTCATAAACACTTTTTCAAAGTATATACTAGCTAAGCTAAATGTTCCAGTTTCTTGCTTATTCTCTGATGACTCATGATAGACAGAAATGAAGTTCCAAAATTACATCTCAACAGTTTATAGGATTTACTGTTCCTTAGCACTCACGTAATCATGTCTTCAGGTTCTTTGTTAAGCATCTGTATGTTGGTGAGCATCATGCACCGACCCACTTCCTTGTCAAGGTGTCTGAGTATGTTGTCCACGGCTTTCCTTACTTGAGAATAATATAATGACATACCTGCAATAATATGCATTTTTGAATAATTTGGGATATTTATAGGTAAATGTATTTTGAAAAACAAAGCTGCTTACTCATGCTGTGCTGCATGAAGATAAATGTTTTCCTCATGCGATAGCATATTCCACTAGGAATTAGATTCTGATTCACAGACAGAATATGTTGCCCCCTCCAAAAGGAATGCTTACATATTATACACAGAAACTAGAATATTGTATCATAAACTAGCAAAGAAATGACTAATACAAACTAAGAATTTAATAGTGCAAACATTTGTTATTAAATACTATGTTGTGCATTTCAACAGCAGCGGGTCATACACTGTTTATTTCTTGATATTACTACAATAATCTATCACAGTACAACACAGGTCTTTCCCACTCATGTAGACTTGGTTTCATTCACATAACTTTGAGGACTTAATGAAGTGTGAAGCTGAGCAGCCAAATTGTGTTTTTTGCCAAAAAAACAGGGCATGATACAGAGGCTCTCCTCTTAGAGCACAGGATTCCCTCTCCACATTGCCTGCGAAGGAAGCTCAGATAACAGTGATATTAACTTAGGTCCTTTTGAAAGTTTCACTTTGTGTGAGAATCTTTGATGGTTTTCAAAGCTGGCACATTTTCTGAGCACAGCCACTATTTCTATCAGGATGAATATCCATAAATAAACAAAGCTATTCAGCAATGAAAGAAGCTAATTCTTAACTATCTGTGTAGTTAATCCATCCCAGAACACCGGGTTGCTATCACTTGTGGAGCACAACTGAGGACTTTTCAGAAAAATTTAAGAAAAGCACTATTTGTCAAACTAAACCATACATTTCAATAGAAAGCACAATAAAATAAATGCTTACAATAAAGAAATCAATTGAATACTTAACAATAATAAACTATTCTGCTCAAGTGCTGAAGACTTTTTTATATCCATTCTCATCCAAATTTCTACTTTGCCCATTATCTTACTGACCTATCATTTTAGCTTCTTCCTCTGTAAGAGTTTTGCTCAAATACGTTTTCTTCACTCTGAGAGTGTTTCCAGAGGGAAGGACAGCTCCAGTCACTGGCATTGGAGGTTCACCATCTTTTTGCTGCAAGCTATCAGCAATCACCAAGAAAGCTCTCAGACCAATATTCATTCTCTGTAAAGTTCAGAAGATGGATGAGTATCATAATCAAATAATCATATTCTATTCATATTCTTCATTTCACATTGAAATTCTGCATATGCGCTTGTCAGCACTTTTTTATGTATCTTCACTATACTAGCTAGAGTAATATATTTTACAAAAAACGCCCATGAAATACATAGTGAATTCATATCTCCACTATGAGCAGTGCTCTCCCCTCTTAGAACTTTATTTCTAAGTATTTGCATTACTACATTACATTTTTATCTTCAGGATAAAACACATGAATATGTTCTGGGGTTTAGTAATGCACTCTAAGTGGACCTTCAGTTAAACACAAATGTCCTACATGGTCTACTATGAAAAAAGATCAATAACTGTCTTGAAAGGCCCCTGGGTTGATCATACTGAGAGAAAAGTCTGGAATGATGCTCAGTGCCAAACTACAATGTGAAAACATCAGTAAGATGAGCCTAAGTGACCTGAATGCCTTCTGGGAATTCACCAGAGGAAAACTTTCAGGCTTTGCATTGCAATGACTAAAAGACAGAATGTTTTCTATTTCTCAGGAATGTGTTCCAAAAACTCAAAGGCTGTCCTACTGACAGTCTCGCAGAGATGCGCTAACATAAATTATGGGGTTTTTTTGAAGAATGCTAAAATCTACGTACATAAAAAGTGGCACGATAATTTCACTGTTTTCAGACTTACAGTGTTGCTGAGAAACAGTAAAATTTCAGATGTGGAATCATGAAGGAGCTAAGTACTATGTCCACCCCCTGTCAGCTCGAGTATATGCAATGCTAGTACACTTTGTCCTTTGCAGCACCTTCCTCAGTCAATAATGCAGGTGACTGACCCAGAGTGTGGCAGGCACTACCTGCTCAAAAATTCTGTTTTTCTTTACTCTACTGCAGAGAGATGAAAGCTGTGCTCAAAGTACAGCTTGTTTTTCACTTTTGCTTCTTTTGACAGTAAAAAGTTTAATCTAGTTTTCCACATTTTTTGTATCAAATATAATTTTGGTAAGGTAACTCATTCTTTTTAATAACTTAGTGAATAGATATGACTGTTTAATACTGCAAAACTAACATTGATGTGTTATGAGATGATCACAAATTATTTATATTTTTCATGCGTTTATTCTTAATTTTCAAATGAAAATATTTTCAAAATTATAAGTAAATGCATAATTTTTAAGAGAATTTTTAATTCTTTTACTTTTTAATTCTGTTTACTTTCTCTAGGAAAAGCACTAGGAAGCTGACTCATGACACCAACACCAGTGGAGTTTTCCTGGCCAGAGTGATAAAACTTTAGTAGAACGTTTTCCTTTTTGTCATCTGCAATTCTTCTTGCATCGTGTACTATTTTTTCAGTAAAATTGTTTTGAAAAATATTGGAATTGTTACAGAAAAATTACTGTTATATTAAAATAGTTTAAGGCATTGCATATAACAACAGTGGAGTAATAAGGACATCAGTAGGTTCATTTATTTATTTATATATATATATCTGTGTTTTGATTTATGCATTTGCTCTACTTCACATTTGCTATTCTTCACCGAGAAACCATGAGATAGGCATAAACAATGTGACATTTTACAGGTAAAAGTCCACAGATGTATTTTACCAGTGAATCAAATTCAAGATTTGGCCTAAGAAATGGACATAGGTGAAAGCATGCTTAGAAATGGAATGAGGAAGTACATGTAGCACAATACAATACATACTAACTCAGAAAAAAACCAAAAAAACCCACAGATGTACATCATACCTCAGGGTTGAGACTGAAAGCTTTTGCTGGTTTTCCAACACAAAGGAAGTCAAAGATAATTTCTTTCATTGCAAAATCTAAACGCTCCTAAAAAAGTAAAAATATTGCAAATCATTAACCTGCCCACTTCTGCTACTTATTTTATTTAAGGCAAAAGAACGTTGAAAACCATTTTAATCAGGATTTATTTAAATATATGAAAAAAGAGATTATCAGAAATATGTAGAACATATTACCAGATGTAAGCTTTTAATTCTGGTTTACGTTGACAAAGTGAAAAATGTATAGCATTTAAATAGGAAAGTATCCATTTCAGAAATAAAGCTTTTAATTATTTCATTTAAACTGTGGTAATTATGGTACTAACACAGTATTTTACATAAAAGGAGCTTGTTCACAGATGGTACAGTTTAGGGAAGATTTTAAGCATCTGTTTCATTCATTCCTATTCAGAGACTTTTAAGTATGTGCTTAAGTGCTTTGCTCAATGAGAATGTTTTCTGAATTTAAGTCATAAAAGAGATGAAGCTTCCAGCACTATAGGTTAGTTTATTTTAGCAATTCCCATCTGAACTTATGAAAACTAATTTTAACTGATGAAAACTCCTTGGAAAGCAGTGCAACTTATTGTCCTACGCAGTAGGAATGATTCAGTACCAAGATAAAACATGGTTTACTATTTTGAACTTTACTTACTAGTCTGTCTACAAATGCATTTTCTGACTTGCTGGAAATTAAAAGCACTGACAAAAAATACATTTGAGTTAAAGTGTATTGCCTAGATGAAAGATGCTGACAACAGGGTTGCAAAAAAATTCAATCATTAGAAGCTTACTCATTTGTTAATTTGTTACTAGAAAAAGAAGTTGTTCAATATATGGAAAGATACATGCAATGGTTCTCCCATACCTGTGCAATAAACTGTATTATTTTCACAAAGATGTTTAGAGGCATATCTCTTGGCACAACACCACGGGACCCTTTCGGGAAAAGTGTTGTGACAATAGTAATAAGTCGGCTGCAAAAGAAAAAAAAATTAGACATTTCTGGACCTTGCAGACCTTCACTTACCATGACACTCCATTTAGAATGATCAGAAAGTATTTCCTTTGAAATGAAAATGTAATGGAGTATCTTGTTCCAATCCTTTGCTACAAATTCAATGTCATTATTTTATTTCATTACTACATTACAAGGAACAATAAATCAGTCAATGGCCACTACAGAAATATTTTTAACTTTCCCCAGGCAAAGAATGATTTTCAGTTTTTCTAAAAGTAGAGGCAATTTATACAGTAATTTTAATAGGTGTCAGAACAACTGACAGTGCCACAAGAGGGAATGTTTTCTTGTGTACGATCGAGTTTCTTACTTCACAACATAAATAGGTTCAACTCAAAGGAATTCAGGAGAACTATAAAATCTCTTCACTGGCAACATCCACTCTACAAGGGATTTTCATTACAAATAAAGCATTTTACCTTTGGGTAGCTGTGTTGCTTTCACATTTAATTCTGATCATGTAAACCCACAGTAGTCTGTACAGAGATTCCAGTGCAACTCGAGCCATTTTGGGGTCCTTATTCTAGAGAAACATATAATGTAAAAATAAACTTCAAGAACAAATTAGAAAGGAAGTCTCGCACTTAACAGATGTCGAGGTTCAGAGTTTTGATAATGAAACTATGAAAAAGATACAGCCCAACAGCTGCTCAGTGTTCCATTCCTGTAGCTGCAGGACGCTTATGCATCTGACCTACTTTTCCTGTTAAAGTTGTTGAAAAACCCAAGTATCAAGATAGTTAAATTAGACGCATGTTGCAATTTAAAATCTCAATTTGAAATCCACCTCAATTCAACCCTGAAAACTCGATATTCATTCCATTTTGAATTTCGAATTGACTGCATCAATTCAAAAGTTATTACCCTATAGTGGAGATCTGGCATGAAGAACACAGCAGATAAAGAAATGTACCGTACATATTCAAATGTGAAAGGATAAAAATCTGTGGACGCTTAGGCTGGCTTAATTAACATGGCATCTAGGATCAGCTGGACTGAATTGGATTATCTGTTTATTTTTGGAAACTTCTGAACTAGTACAAGACTTGTCTTTGGGTTGTTTTTTTTTTTGGTCATATGCCGTTTTCTGTTTATGTGGCAGTTTTAAGGGCTTCCTGTGTAGCGACAACTTTATGCAGTCCAGTCAGATGGTGTCCCCCATGCTGGGCCATCTGCTGCGTTAAACTTTGAAGGAGTCCAGTACACTTTGACCCGAGATAAGATTTGCCTGGCCCACAGTGCAAATCTCCATGGCAAAGATCTGAGATATTGTCTGCATACAAATGTTGAGTCACAGATCAAAGACTGGGTTTGATCAAAGAACCTGCAAATGATGCCATCAGTAATTCTTGAATGTGTATTGGTCTGAGTTCTGCAAAATTGAGGGAAGGCAATTTGCCAGTGATATGGAAGATAACTTCAACTTTCAACATGGCATCTGTCGCAAATTCAGAAATAGAAACACTGTCCTTGGGTTGCAATTGCCATTTAACTCCCTGACAACACATTTTATGTAGTAAAGCTTTATATGGACAGAAAACTGAATATCATTTTTGTTTATTATAGCATCATACAATGGTTGTCGCATGTGACTACAAGAAGTGGTAAAAGGAATGCCAAAGTTTACTTGGTCCATTAATCTTTGCAGAATTCTCAAATTGTACCATTTGTTACAATCAATTTGTTTATTAACAGATTTCCTTTCAATCCATTTTTTATCAGGTATAATCATGTCAGTCCTTGTAAACTTCAGAACTAAGAACTTGATTTCTTCAACAGGTGGTAAAGTACGTTTATCAAAGTTTATTCTTACCCCAATGCTTTCAAGAAAACAGCAGACTGTGGCTGAGATAAGGTAACAAGTGGCTATGTAGCAGAGGAGGAAGTTATCTCTGTTAGAAAATGTCCAAACATTCCTGCTATGAGATGGTTCAGGTGTGAGGGTAGTTGAGAAGACATGGAAGAGAAAAGGGCTGAGACCACAATCACTGGAGTTTCTCAAAAATAGTAGACCAGTTTTCCATCAGGAACAGTAAGTAGCGTAGCAGAAGTAGGATTAAGAGGAATGATTAAAAAGTCCAAGAAACATCCAGGGAAATCATGGGCATGTCCATGAGCAAAATCTTTCCAAGTTCATGGTGGTACTTTGGAAATTCCCAGTACTTTGGAAAGCATGCAGCGTGTCACCCTTTGGAAAACAAAGTGTGACAACTCAGCTCAGTGTCCAACTCAGCCTCTTTGACATTTCAAGATTTTTGTCAACAAGAAAAACCCAGCCAGTAACCCTATTAGAATAAGGAGTATTTGGCCTAATATATCTGACATCTTCTTCACTTTCCCAACAGGATATATTGGCATTGGATGTGGTTCCTTTACCACTGCTGGCAGTGCCAAACTCATTGCTGGTGCTGAAGAATTTGTCAAAGCTGCTGTAGGCCTTCCGAACACAGCAGCCCTTGGTGACTGAGCTCTGCCAGGAGCTGCTCTCTTTCTTGAGTGATAAGTGATGCTGGCTTTTACTCGTTGTTGTTGCTCTTCTAGAAACTTCTTTTTCAATGCCTCTGCCTCTTCTTCCGTGATGGGTGGAGGAGCAACTGGACTTCTAGGAGTGAGGCCAATTTTCTTTAATTCATCCACTTCTGTTGTCCAATAATATGCTGTTAAGTCTGGATCATTCAGACCAAAGGGATATTGTTTTGGTAGCCATGGATTCATCCCTGAGATAGGCATTGTTTGACCCATCCTTTGTAAAGTTAGTTCTGCACTCTTGGTTGAAATTGTACTGAAGCTTTCTCCTTGTCCCAGGAGGTTTGGAGACAAGGAACTATTGTTCCCTCTGACCAATTTTGCTTCTAAATGAAACACAGAGTTTTGACTTTCTCCTATACAGAATTCTTGCCTTGAACAGTTTTTTTGCAAATAAACTTTAGTTAACAATAAACATTCAATTTCAAAATCAGGATACTTATTAACTTTTACACCACTTTCAACAGTATAATAGGAAATGTCCTTTGGCCAGAATGTGGCCATGGTCAAATATTTCCATGCTCTGGCAGAAATCTCCTTTATTAATTCAAGAGAAAAGTTTGTTTCTGTAAAATCAGAGATTTGCTAGTTTATAGTAAGATCAGAAATAAAATTAGAATATAAAATTTTATCTCTCCCAGTGTATGTTTGATTTTATTTTGGGAAGGAGATTGTGCTCTATGGAGTGTAGAGACTCATGAGAAACCTGATACATGATGTGGTTTGAGGCAGCCCACACATGAAGAAGTTCTATATATTGTGTTGGTGTGCACAACTGTCCTTCTAACAGATGGATTTCTAGCACTTCCTCCAGCAATGTGAGTTTGGTTTGGGTTTTGAGGTGCCACTCTGTCTGGTGAAGTGATTGCTTCAATGACTGGGGCATTTTTTCTCTATGCTGAGAAAGAGTGGCCAACCATTTTCTTAATTTAGCCACGTATTCAGCTACCTTACCTTCTCCCCAAACTAGAGATTGAATGTGCCCCCACATTAGTTTAAGAGTTCTATAAATAGAAGTATATCAAAGAATTATATGTTGAAGACAATTTTCAACTTTATTTTCAATCAGTAAGGTAGGAACAACTTTATTTATATTTTCAGTAATTGTTTCAATAATTTGTCAGGATCTCCTTGATTTTCAGAAAAATCTATATTGCCAGATGGCTCCTCAGAAATCTTACAGCTGTAGCTGCCTTTTCTGAATAACAACATGTTTATTCTGAATCAATTTGCAAATAAGATTCTAATACATCTTCATCAAAAGTAAGGAATTCAGGGACAGGTGGAAAGAAATCTTCAGGCAGACTGAATGTTTTGAAGAGTTATTCTAACAGTAGGATCCATACGAAGAGAGTCAATACAAATTGTTTCATTAAGACAGAGAGGAAGTACAGCAAGAAAGCAACAGTAATAAAGGATGTAATATAGACCTTTCTGAAAAGCTTGTGAATTCAACTTTTGGAGAACAGATACTTGGCTTTGAGCTGAAAAATCAGCTGCATGTTCTACCCAAGCTGTTTGCAGAAGCCTTCTAACCACTAGTTCAACAAGTCACAGTTTGGAGGCCCTTGATTTGAGCTAACCACTTCATTGTGCTTCTTATATTGCTCTTTTAGGTAAGCACAGGACCATCCTTCCATATAGATGCATTTTTAACATAGTACGGGATATGAGTTTTTGCACAAGTAGAAGACTTGTAAAAGTAGGAGTAGTAATGATAATGAGCACATGTGTATTGAACATTATGTGTTGTACAGGAACCACAACAGATTGCAGTGGACTGTTAAACTTCAAAGATTTAAAAAAATGGCAAAGGAATAAGAATGGATATGTGGAGGAAACAAAACAGTTTAGGGTTTTTGTAATGCAACTTAACAGAGTGAAACAGGCAATGGAATCAATGTCCTTCAAGTAGTTCCAGTTTGAAAAAAGTACTAAGTTATTTGTTTTGAATGTTGTTTTGTGAAAAAAAGCAAGTTAGGTTTTTGTATGACACTCAAGCTAATAACTTTCATCAGCAATCTTGTCTGTTTCATTGCTCTTTGACTTGGGCTTGGTTTGAGTTAGAGAAATACTAGAAATTCAAACTAGGCCCAATAATATCTTTTTGCTATTGAAAAAATGTGAACATCTAAGAAACTTGTTCTGTAAGGAATAAAATTATGTATAGAATCAAGTAATAGCAATAATTCAGCATATTTACCTAAAAAGGATTTGCAACAGATCAATAATGCATACTGAAGTTTTAATGCAATATTAAAAACAAAAGATACTTACTTTCAGATTAGATAGGCAGTTGTTGAGGAAAATATGCCATCTGTTTAAAAAGAACTGCTTCTGACTGACACAAAGTAGGCATGTTACCAAAGGGTACAAAGCCTAAACAGGAAATGGATGTCAATACAGTGTTATTTGCATGTCTACACAGCACAAAAGTAACTTAGGATAGCTACTGTAAATCTGAAGTTCTATCTCCTCCATTTTGCATAATATAAGTTACCCAAAATTAACACATTGGTAAGTAGAACAATTTAAAAGGAACCTTCTCTAAAACTACTACTGATATGTTTTATGGATGAACTAAAACCAACCAAATGTGTACTTATGGCAGTATAATAAATCCAAAGATAAGGCACAATTTTATACCCTCTCAGGGCTAAGTTCTGTCTCTTTACTGAGAAATGATAGCATGGAAATAACTAAACTCTATTATTATAACTATAGGATCCAGAGAGATTGTTGGAAGTTGTGAATTCTCAGACGCCTATTACTCCTCAAAATCTGCAGTCACAATATTTACTGAGAGACATGTCAAACACCCTAAAGAATTGTGTTAAAATACTGGGAGTGCCTGGATCTGCTGGGAGTTACATCTTGCAAAGTGAAAAACAAAAATAAGCAAAGCAGAACATGGAAGGTCAAATACTGGAACCCAGTCTCTTTGTCAACACTTCCTTTGACACTCATTTTGTAAATGTTACACTAAAAAATAAGCTAAAATGCACCTATTTATTTCAAAACTGACTTTGCTATTTCAACAAGACTTTAAGATTTTAGCTGTCATGCTAATATATCCAGTCAGGACTTAAAAGTTATTAGTCAAAAACAAGGTAACTTTATTTTTGAGACCAATGATTCTCAAAATTAACTCTAAAATTCTAACTTCAGTCACAGCTCAAAGTATAAACACATCATAAACCCCAGCTTTTGTTCCTGTAATGTTTTACATAAATTGTTTATTGCTAGGTTAGACCTAGTTGCTTGAGCAAATGGCAAATGTACATTAATTTTTATTTTTATAATCTTCACATCCAAAAAACATATGGGAGAGGATAACTGAGGTCTTCTCATAGAAGACTTTCTTACCATACAGTTGAGTACTTGATGGATCACAGGGTTTAGTAACATCCCGAGAGTGTTACAACCCATCCTAAGGAAGAGCCCTAGGAGGGAAGGTACAAACCACCTCCTGGAATTTCCTAATTCTCTCCCAAAAGAACACCAATGACTAGCTCACACGAGATACTTTTAGACAGCAAGATGAATGCCCTCACCCTGCCTATACAGTGAGTGCATCGATTCACAAAACACTGATCTTGCTCCTGGTTCAGACTTTAAAGAGTGTGCTTTCTTCCTGGAAGCCTGGAAATATGCACGACAGCTATTTCTGTCAACTGTTTGCCTTTCCCCTCCTCCTCCTCCTTGCAATGTTTGTATTTCTAATCACACCCTCACAAGAATCTATTCTGTCACTTTTAACTATGTAGCCTCCAGTGTGGTATGTGTAGACAAGCAATCAAACTTAAATCCCCAGCTGTGCAATCCTTTCTCAAGCACACAGTATTGACTTTGGCAAGTATGGCCATCAGTTTGGCAAGTTCTACTTAGTGTAAAAACTGTACAGCAAAGCTTTAGCTTGCTGCAGTTTCAACAATGTTTTACTAACTCCGCAGAGTGGAACAGAGCCACACAAACACAAGCAGAGCGAAATAAAAAATCCATCTCAAAACTCCCACTATAATTCAGATTGGATCAGGACTGCGCCCCAGGGGGATGCTCTGACTCTCCCCTGGGAATGCTGTAACAGGCAGAGAGCTCAAGCACACTCCTGCAGTCCTCCCAGCAGATTTGCTAGTGCTGGAGATCAGCATTTGCTGAGAGAACTGGGAACAGGGAAGCCTTTTTGACTTTCCCAAAGAATGAGGGAGGACAAACGACAACTTTCTTCACTTGAAAGGTCCAAAACTTCAAAATGGATTAGCTAACACCACGCTGCTGACATGCGCTGACCCAGTTGGAGAGACAGACTGCTTAAGGCGGCCAGCATCAAACTGACTCAGATCCTCATTTAATTCAGATCAACTCATGATTCCAAAAATACACTGCAGTGCCACTGTTCATCTTAAAAGAAAAAAATGAAATAGGGAGCTGCACAGTAGCCAAGTTATGGATTTAAAAGGGCATATGTCATACATTTTTCCCTTCCTACAATGTATTATTTAAGCCCGTGAAAGGGCTGTTCCCACATGCCTCACTTATTCTCGCTTGACAAGAAGTGACCTCTATTCTTCCTCCTCTTTTCCTAATGTTTACACATAGTAAGTATGAGAAAACCTAATCATTTAATAATCTCAGAACCAGAAGCTGAAAACATCTCTTCAATTCAGACTAATTTAGATTATATTCTGAACAAAATAAATAGTTATTTTCTGTGAACACGATAGCCTTCCCTGCAGATAGAAATGTATCAGCTAAAGCCAAATGCAGAAAAAAGGTTTTGCAATTTCCCAAGAGCCTTGCTGAAAAACATTTAAGATGAAGAATTTTAACCTCTGCTTCTTAGGGTTACTAACCAAAGAGTGCTTCTTTCGTGATGAAAGTTCAAGCGTTGTATCATACAGGCTTTCAACAAAGTTCCTCAGACAGGGGACATTCACTTCATTTTTAACAGCCTGAAAGAAAATTTTATGTTAATAAAATACTATTTCTCAAGCTTTTTTATCTAATTTGAAGAAATTATGCAAACAACAAGAAAAATAAACTCACAGCAGCTACGGGGACAAGAATTTCGACAAACAGTCCTGCCAGTGCATGCTTGATATCTTTGTCTTTAACTTCAAGGAAATAATGTGCACATTCCTAAAACAAAACAAAACAAAACAAAACAAGAAACATTACAAGAAACAAATTACATATCAACTAGAATAAAGACCTTCAAATGTTTGCTGAATGCACATCAAGTGTCAGTGACTATTTTTATCCTGCAAATCCCACTGAAAACATCTGCCTATTAACTTCTAAATCTGCATTCTGCAGCAAGCAGAAAGTGGAACATAAGATCAAGGATCTGTTACTCTAATCCAGAAACCCTCCACTGACTCCAGCTGTGACAGGTGGTGTTTTGGGGCTAGAAATGGAGTTGGACTCAAGGTCTGGCCTTATGCCTTCCTGTGTATCTCTTCAAGGAGCAAGAATACTAGACAACATGGACTGTTTTACACAATGCTTTGAGAGGCCAAAAGGAATATAATTCTCTGGTAAGATACTCAAGGCAAGTAACAATCTTACTTGTAAATATTTCTGGATAAATTTAATTGATGTGATTCTTGCATATTAAGATTCAATATAGAACTCTGCTATGTGAGAGAAGAACCGTCACCATTTCCAGCCTGCAGCTGGGGCTTAAGACAGTAAAAACATGCTTTGTCCTAAACACGCAGCAAACTACTATCCACACAGCTGTGTTGCTCAGGAAGTGAAGGAGGGGAGATAAGCATCCACCCACTTGTGTGTTTCTGTACAACTTCTCTGAGGATGACAAATCCTATTGCTCCAGTTACTTCTCCAGGTCCAAGGCCCAAACAGCCAATTACTTTACAAGGAAGGTCCCCACTGACCTTTTTTCCTGAATATGTATGCAGAGTGGTTTACACTTTAGATTATGCATCTTTTTTCCTGTGTGCAATCAGGATTATACACAATATAGTTTCAGTCACTCCAGCCAGAGTTCCTGAGCTACTTATGCACTCTTTGGGGGAAGACAGGTACTTCTGGAGTTCACTCCTGAAATTAGCTCACCTTTGCAAGTGTCTCTCCCTACTCTAGCAGTGCTGGTGGGACAGAGCTTTTAGATGAAACACTGCACGTAGATATTGAAACTAACAGACAAACTGCTCAAAGAATCAATATGTATTTCAACCAAACTGAGTAAAGCTGGTTTCCTACATACACAGTGCATCTTAATGACACAAAGCAGTACATATGAGAATTAATTTAGTGCTGAGATATTGTGCTAGAGGAAGGTAGAGATAATTTGCATCCAAATTTTCAGTTCCACTCTGTGGGAGTTTTACCACAGATTTCAATAGCAGTGATCACTAGATCCCAGCAGTGTTGTGTCATAAAGCTGTGCCACAAACTCATTCACTCATATTAGTCATATGCACTGAACACACACTAATTCGGTATTTTGCCAGCTCTGGATAACTCACTTTAAGTTCACGCATACTAATACGTGTCTATATAATTAAGAGTAAGGTAAGAAGAAAAATGACCTGTTTCTGTGGTGTTAAGTACATTTTAAATATATTATTAAATACAGTTTAAAATATAGTGCAAAGCTGAAATAGAATGTCTTTCCAGTTCAGGATTTAAAGAAATGGCTCAGTGTGTCTGTATGCCTGTGTATTAGTATTCCACTGTCAAATCCTTACTCATGGGCATCTAACATTGATTTTTTTCTCCATTTACTCTATCAGTAAGGTGATCTTTACATAGAGGTTTACATAAAACACGTATTTTACTGGATGAGTGGTTACAAACTATGTAACCATGAGGGTGATCCTGAATAAAAACAGGGGAATAGAAAGGTTAAGCTAAATAAACCTGCTAATGGGAACAGAACCAACTGTACATTACCAGCGAGAATGTTGAAACATGAAATAGTTTCTTGCCTTTTACAAAATGATGTAATCTCTTAATTTAAAGCATTCATTACAACCAAACTATGCTCTGTACCAGTGGCTCTCAAACCAGGAGGGTACAGAATGTACCCTACAGGAAGCAGGGTTGGAAGGTGTGGTGGAAGTAGACAACACAACCAAGGGAAATTCCATCCAGCTTTTGCCTCAATTCTTTTTCTCTTGCTCAGCGTTTTTCTCCATCAGAAGTTAATCTCTTTTCTGGCAACTATGTCAGTGTTTGCAGATTCCCTCTGGAGGCAGTGAGTAGCTAGGGAGACATAGCTAGGCAGGGACACAGGGCAAGGGGCAGCTGCGGGATGGCAGGGTGGAAGGTCTGGGGTCTACAGAACAAAACCACTTTTAGTTGAAGGGCAAGATGTGTGAACTAGAGGCATATGACTGATGAAAAGTTGGTATGGAATGACACAACTCCAGGGAATGGAGGTTGGAGCACTGAGGTTCAGAACAAGCAGAAAGTTGCTGCACATACATTTATGTGGGAATGACATATGGAAAATCTCCGGCAACATTACAGGAAAGCTAAAGGCTAGCCCATTCAAAAAGGTCTGGAAACTGCAGTTATATCCTTAAGAATTTTACCTGCATAAACTGAAGAGAAGCTTCAAAGTCCTCCACAGGATACATCTTAATGCGAAAGAATTTCATTCCCATTATAAGACTGATAATGCTTTGAACTACGTATGGGCTTTGTTCTTTATGCCGCAACTCTTTTAACTCTGCCATAAATTTCTTCTTTACAGCAGGAAATCTATGAATTCAGATTGGTTAGTTTCAAAAAGTTCAAAATTAGTATTTCAAATGTATTGTAAGGCATATGAATTAGGAAAAACCTAAAGGAGATTTAAACTTTGCTTGTAAAATACCATTTCACTCAGTACGTGAATAGATTTCTTTTTGTTTAGTTTTCTTTCACTTCTAATAAACTCTTAAAATTAAGTACATAGTCTGACCTCAGTCCCTTTAGAGAATCACATCTTCCAAATTATTTTATTACCATGCACCTCTTTTATATGAGAGCTAGTAATATCATTAAAATAACCCCCTCGCACATTTTTCAAAAATCCATGATGGAAGATAATTTTCTAGCAAATACATGCAATGCTTTCAAAATAAAATATTTAAATTATAACCATGAAAATATTTAGATAAGCAGTTTCTCACTTCAGGCTTTTTATCTAGCAGCCATTACAGTAACACTTAAGCATTAATAACTACAACAGCTTTGGATGGAGGAGTCTGCAATAATTTTTGATCTCCCCTACAAATCTATTGAAAGTGTCTTTTGAGACACACTGTCTATAAAAAGCACATACAGAAAGATCATCCAACAGGACCTCCTGTCCTTTCTGAGATGAAATCAAAAGAATGTCATTTTCATGGGCAGGTATAGCATGTAACAACCTTTTGTTATCACCTTTGATAGACAACACAAGTGAATTGAAAGAAACAGGTCGACAGGAAGAAGCCCTTTAGTGGCATAAACATATTAGCAAGACCCTTCAGAACTGGAGAAGAAAGGCAGTACTTATGGAGATCATGTATATTTTGACACTCAAATTGAAGTTTTGGATCCAGATGCTACTTCTCCTTTTGTGTTTGACCTAGACAATTTAGAAGCCCAGGTAAGGCCTTACCTGAAACTATATGATTTCCAGAAACTTAAACTGTTTTGTCTGCATCAGGTTAAGTTGACTGGTTTTGTAGAGCAGACTCACTCTCAGCAACATGAAAAAGTCAGGAGATAGGTAGCATTACGTCGGGGCAGTAAATTTCATCCTTTCCTAAGTTTGTGGTGTAAGCGTATGATAAGATGCTATATTGGGTACATAAGTTTTTGAATTTGTCTGTTTCCAGATCCAAAATGCAAGATCTGACCCAAAAAGTGTTTTATGTCATCTGTTCTAAGAAGGATGAAGGGTTCAGAAGCAGTTACATTAAATTCTAGGCTGAAATAACGGCAGAGAGACTTAAAATTGTTGCTGTGTAGGAGGATAGCCACTTATAGGTTTGCCCAGCTAAAGAAAAAATAGTATATAGAAAAAATTTAATTAAAATAGCTCTCTTCAGCCCTTTGGGCTTTCCACAGACGTCATTGCTGAGATAAGAAAAATAATGTTGATGTAGTCAAGTTGAATTTATTCAGTATCACTGGACTAGATGCAGAAAGCCTGTCATTCCCTGAAGGTCTGTGTTCTAGAACACTTAGATAAATAGAGGACCAATGAACTGAAATAGCTTATTCATACAGTATTTTTAATGAAAATGAGAAAATCAGAATATTCACATGCTAAGCAAGTAGAACTTCTCAGATTCATGGGGGAAATAAGATATTCCATTTTGCTTACTTTGCTTGAGCTAGAACACCTATTACTTCTGCATACAAATCCGCAACAATGTGCATATTTCCAGTGTTAGGACCAAGGTACCTAGCAAGAGACAAAGAAAGAATTCTCAATTGAGAAAGCATACTGTTTAAACCACAACTATTAAAAAAAATAAGATAGCATTTTATTCATAGAATTTTTGTATGAAAAAGAGCCTTACCCTTCTTTATACTTAAAGTGCTTGAAAGCCAAGTTAATAACATCATTTACCAAACTGTCTATTACAGGATGAAGTGGAATCTGAAAACACAAAATAAAACATAACAAGGACATATATGTTACACTTCAAGTTGAATACTTCAGTACTGGTATTACTCATGGGTATCATCCATACAGAAATATGGTATCAGGTGAAATAGGATGTAGGTAACAAAACAGATGGAATAAGTCAGCCACCTAATGTTTATTTACTATGGAAGAGAAATACTTTAGCTCCTAAGACTTGGCAAAGTAAAGTCTGTACAAACACAGAGTACTATGTATCCTGCAGGTGCAAGAAAGACAGCAATGAACAAGCATGCAGAATGTACTTAATGTTTTTATTATACTTTAAAGATTCAAACAGAAAGAATCCCAAAATTCACTTTACATTGGAAATTACATTGGTAATTTCCATCATTTATTAGTTAATGGATAATTTAAGAACTCATACCTGTTTCAAAACTTCAATTAATACTAAAGAAAAAATAAAATCAATAGCCAGATCTCTTCTCTCCATTAAATAGTCCCTCTGCTGTTCATCACTGCAAAATCAAACGAAGAAACACAATATTTCAGAGATGTGTCATAATACATACTACATGCCTTCTTCAATTACACAAATACAGATAACAGGAGATTGTGTTCTACTTTTTAAACTGCAGTCCAGCATTTCAGAAAGTAATGTACTGTTGTGCTCTTAAAATCTGAAATAAACAGAAAAAATCTAACTTGTTATTGTGACCTTCCTTCCTTCATTTCCTCCCTCTTTTTTCCTGTTTAAGAGCAACAGAAAAAAACCCAAACCAATGTTGTTAAAAACCCTTTGACTGATTCTCAAGTTTTATGATCGAGGATAAATGTATATGATATTGCTATGTCCTAGCAGAACACTGTATATAAAAAAATTCTTCCAAATATCACAGAATTATTGCCTGATCACATAAGTAAAGAAGACACAGCTTATAAAAATCAATATTTACATGGTATTAAAGCTTTCAAAACAGCAGCAAGACAAACATAACAGCAATGTTGTGTTTGTACTATCAGGAACATAAC
Source organism: Myiozetetes cayanensis (assembly GCF_022539395.1). Lineage (NCBI taxonomy): Eukaryota > Metazoa > Chordata > Aves > Passeriformes > Tyrannidae > Myiozetetes > Myiozetetes cayanensis. Next base: position 47,840,528 of record NW_026087742.1, on the reverse strand, counting down.
TTTAAAGGCACAATTATTCCATCCATCAAGAGGCCAAGAGGAGTTCCAGGAACAAGTAGAAAAAAGATACAACAACTTTCAAGCAACTGTTACCCCACAGAAGCCAATTTTATCTTAGAATTTATAAATTATGTTATGTATGCGGGTTCAAAATCATACCTTTTGGATTTAGTGCTTGTTCTTGGTCTGTACTCATGAGATTCATCTTCTATGCCATTCTGCCTTTTATACCAATCAAACAAAGTGCGCAGGATAGAGGGTAGACAATATTCTGAAAGTGAGCTCATTGAGCTTATAACCTATGGGGAAAACACAACAGATCAAATATTGTTCAAGTTTCCCCTCCTCCTTAAAAAAAGTACTAGTTCAGTAGTTAGATAAGTTCTTTCTTGTTTTCATCTAATTTTTGAGAACTATGCTACAAGTAGTGACTTAATATTCTGCATTTCCTGTCTTTAAAAGACATGCAGATGTGGCACGTAGGAACACGGTTTAGCGGTGGACTTGGCAGTATTGGGATTGTGATTGAACTTGATGATCTCAAAGGTCTTTTCCAAGCTTATGACTCTATGATTCTATAAAACATAAGCAGAAATACAATAGTGGAGTGTATATAGATAGTGTCTTTATACTGTTCATATTAAAATGCATTAAAATTGTGAATTACATCTTGCTACATACCAGAACTATCTAGTTCTTCCAGGGGGTTATTTTGATTTGTTCCACAATGCTGATTTGGTTTGAGCATATTATAAGGAAAGAAAAAGCAATGAATCAGAAGCACTGTCTTTGGGGGTTGTATCTGACTGCTGGATGCCCCTCCTGAAACCCAGAACCTATTGAGAAACCCCACAAGCTCTGCAATAATTTTAATCAACTGACCATATAGATGCATCTGTCTTACTATTAGGATCACAGACCTGAAAATTTAGACTTCTCTTTTATATATAGGAAAATATTTACAGTTTCCTGTGTCTTTGTGTGCACAAATAAACAAAGCATACTTTAAAATTATTCCTTAGAAGTTCCTGATTAAACAGCTCTAGTGGCATATCGTAAAAGGTTAATGTTCACTCAATATTAACTGTGTCACCAATTACAGAAATATTATTGAACATATTATTACTGAACTATTTCTTGAACTTCCTATTACTGGAAACCATAAAGCCACAAAACATGAGAAGATCGAAAAACACCCCATTATTATACAAGAGGATATTATATATATTGCAACAGAATGTTCACAGCCACAGTATTTGTGAACATTCTAAGAAAATAGAAAGCAATTATTTAAAATAGGAAGAAATTACTGATCTGGAGATTTACCACCACCTCAAGATCATGTAGAGTTTGATCCTGTGAAGTGCTGAGTATCAGGAGTGAAGAGTGTGGACTTCATGTCAAGTACACAGATTGTGTCAACTATGTCAGGCTTATGTACCTGCTTAAACTTAAAGTAGAACATTTCAATGCTTGTGAAAAAACAGCAGAATTTAATGTCCCATGTAAGACCAAGCTTGTGTGAACACTTTGATTAAGACAAGAGTAAAACTGGCAGACCGAGCATCTTACACACAATTTCCAAGTATTACAATAGTTTCAAATGAGAACTTTTGTGGATGACAGTTAGTCTAGATGAATAACTCTGATCTCTTTTGCAGGTTTTCAGCCTTAGGATTTAACTAATTCACCATGACGTTGTGGTCTAAAGTTAATGAGACACTGAGAATGAAGTATCATTGCTCAGGCATTACAGCCTAAAATTAAACATGGTGCACTAGAAAGCTGTCACAACTTTCCCTGTAAAATTAAAAGTTTCTATAAAAATACTGTGTTATGAACGCTTTCAATCCAGTGTTTGCAATACATTCTATTACCTGAAATATGAAACAAGTTGCTGTGGAAGATGGCATTAAGGCACCGCTTGCAGCAGTGACAGGAGGCCTTTCATGAAGAATTACTACAGCACTTCAGGTTCAATTATACCAAAGCCTTCCAGCTTAAGGCTTCAGATAAATACTCAGAAGACATGAATGACCTGGTGTCAGGGTAAACCATTCACTACCAACTCATTCTCGATTGTTTTCCAAAACTTTCTCTGAAGCTGACAGAACACTGGTTGTTAACTATGAGATGGAATGAAAAAGGTTTTGCTAGGGAAGACAAGAACAGAATCAAAGAATCATAGAATAATAGAATGGTTTGGGTTGGAAGGGACATGAAAGATTATCTAGTTCCAACCCCCTGCCATGGGCAGGGACACTTTCCACTAAACCAGTTTGATCAAAGCCTTGTCCAACCTGGCCTTGAACACTTCCAGGGATGAGGCACCCACAGTTTCTCTGGGCAACCTTTTGCAGTATCTCACCAGCCTCATCATAAAAAATATCTTCCTTTTATTTAGTCCAGATCAAGTCTCTTTTAGTTTAAAATCCTTATCCTTTGTCCTTGTGCAACAGGCCCTACTTAAAAGTCTGTCTCCAAATAAATCTAAATAACTTTAAAGAAATCATGATATGTAACTACAAATGAAAAGTTGTTTTAGTCATGACATATTTATCCCTGCTGTTCTTTAAATCCCAGCTATACAATTTCACCAGAAAAAGTCAAATGGATTCCTGTTAAATCTTCCCTGCTGCATTTACAGTGTGTTTCTTTAGTAGGGATAAAAGGTCAATATAATCCTTTTTTTTTTTTTTTTAAAAAAAAAAAAAAAAAAAATCTTTCTGTCATTGCACTTTTAAGACAGGAAGGAAGGGTGGACTGGGCAAAGACCTGGCTCTCAGGGAACAGGAAGGGAGGGAAGTCTAGCCAGTTTGCCAACATACCAGTTTCTCAACCCTTTCATTTACTGGAAGTAAGTCCAGGAGTGAGATGAATTCTAGCTCTGTGCTGCTCCTGAAAGGGAGTGCACAGATGTACAAATATGTCCTTGTTGGACAAATGATCATGTTCTTCCATCATAAATGAACTACCTACTGTACAGCTTAAGGATAAGAAAGCTGCACAAGTAGGGAGCTGTTTAAAACCTGTGTTCACAGAGCATTAAATATACTTTATGCAAATGCTTAATATTTATTTTGGACTAAAATGTAAGAATAAATTCAATGAAATTCTGCCCAGATAGTTTGCTACAATTTATATACTTTCATAAAAGTCTAGTTATATTGTAAAAATACAAATATAAGAAATGTTCCTGCTAACAGCAGATAGATGCTGATTAACCTTTTCATTTCACTTATGAATTTATATGTGCTTTAACAGCAAATAAATTCAAAATTGCATCCAATTCCCAACAGTATCATTAATTTCTTGGCTCTGTATTGTTTTTGTATATCATATATGTTGGTGTGTACGTTGAAAGGGCATTTTCTTGCCATTTTAATAATGCAGAATTGCAGTACTTCACTTTTGCAGAGGGTTGGCTTATTTTTTGTAAATCTGTTATTTGCACATGTTTGCAAATATGTTTGCAGATTTTGTCTTCAATTTGCTGTTGTGTAGATTCTAAATAATGGGCTTTAGGAGTGAGATTTTACACCTTCTATCAATGCTACTGAAAGCAGAATTTGGGAAACACTTTTTTAGCTACATTTAGGATACCCACAGACAGGCAATAATGTGTTCCCTTCTTTCAATATTTGTAACACTTCATGCGTGTCTGTAACAAATCCCCAGAACTACAAACAATAAGAATTCAAGGAAAATAACAGCTGTAGTTAAAATCCTTGCTCCTTTGAATCAACAGCAAAACTCTCATGGACCACAACAGTAAGACCAGGATTTCATATACGCAAGATATGAAATTGCAGACATAAAGTTGAAAATTCCTGTTCCATATATTCCAGACTGGGGGAGGGGGGAGGTGGAGAGATGAACTGCCTTAAGCTCTAATCAAAGTGGCTATATGCACTAATTCTGTTGGACCCTTTGAGACAAAACACTTTTTTCTGCTAATAAGAGGTTTCTAGACAAGCAAACTCTAATGCAAAAATCCTTAAAATGACACATTAGCAGCAAGTAGTGCAGTTGTGTTTGTGAAGATCTCCTTTCATTCACATCTTTGTTATAAGCATTATTTGGGACAGCACTATGAAGCTAAATCTCTCTGGAAATGGTTAAAAATGATAACTATTCAAGTTGGACTAGTTTTCATTTATGGCCTTGACTTTGTGAGTAAAAAAGAAAGTAGTTTTTTTTTAGTACTGTAATTTTGTAGACGGCTAATTTCATCTAGCTTGCTTATACATTACCAGTGTTTACAGCTATTTTACTGCCAGCATAACATTTTACATGAAAACCCATTTATTTTTAGTGGGAAGCAAGTTCAGTTCTGAGGGTGCTACCTTTAATTTTGCCTTCAGATATACTTCTTTACACAGTACTTGAACCCAAACCTCTTATCAGGAGTCAACAGTTGTTTTACGACCCCATCACCACCATTTCTTATCCTTCCTCTACCATGTGCCCTATGCTAGAGAAGAAGGACAACATGTAAAACTCGGGGAAAGAGAAAACAAAAAAGGGACCAACTACAGTGCTATGTCAATGATGACACCAGTATTCACTTACTATACCTAACAAATCTAATATTAGATAAGAATAATTATCAGCATATCATTAATCACCTTTAGGTTGTTATGAAAAAGGAACAATTAATCATTAGTATGCTCCTTAATGTCTTTATATTTAAATTTTCCACTTTTTTATTCTTATTCATTTTTAGTTTCCTTTTTTTACCTTGATCTATTTTTGTTGGGTTTGTCTCCTAAAAGTATATAAAACATTAGGTGAAGTATATAAAACATTAAACGTTTTTGCTTTCGAATCTGTATTCTCCAAACTAAGGTACTCCCAAGAAGAGAGCAGTATAACTGAAACAAGGACAAGTTTTTGTGCAGTTTATGCTGAAACTCCTTCAACAGGCACCTCACAGAGATAGCTTCATATGAAAAGTAAGCCTTGTTGTTAAGTTTTCACTTCCATGGCCAAAATGTCACATTCATTCTCTAATTTTATATGGAAAACTGTATGTAGCTCAGTCCAAGATTACACCGTGTGCTTTTTCTGCCTCCAGTGTTGTCACTTCATGAACATTTATAACAGTGGTAAGAACAGAAGATGCATTAGTAGAGGCTGAGAAAAGAGTAATAAAAGTGTTTCCTTAGGTGAGGATAGGCCTCTTGGAGAATTATGAGTTTTTGCACCCTAGCTTTTGATCTTTGCATGTACTGCAATTTTATGGTTTCCTGTAATAGGAAGTTTAAGTCATAGTTCACTAGTACAATGTTTAATAACATTTCTCTAATTGGGAACACAGAGCATGCTAAAGCTGGAGCAGTAATGGTCTTTGCCAATAGGCAACTAGAGTTGTCTAATCAAGAACTTTTAAAACATGATTTTAAATATATTGTAGAATTACTTAAAAACACATGACAAAACCCACATAATTTCCTGTGTCTATTTTCTTTATATACATGCACACCTAAAAAGGAAAATGCAGTCAGCGTAAGGAATCCAGTTTGTTAGGCCAATGGTGAAACACTCTGCAAGTCAGGATAAGTACGATCACTTCATACATGCTCAAGATACTATTATGAGTTTGGGGAGGGTGATGCAATTGGCAGCCAGACGTACTGTCTGCCCAGCAGGAGACACTGACCACACCTATGTGGAGAGAAACAGCTCTGCCTGTGCACAGACCCTTGACGTTGGATCCATCATCACTATCAAAACTAGCACTTCTAAAATGGTGTTGGAGAATAGGCAGGAAAAAAACCCACTGGTTCTCGGAAAGACAGAGATAGAGCTATTTAGGGGTAGTAAGCAATGCTTTCATCACCACCTTTTTCGGGTTTCAGTGTTAAACGATGCTGATTACTTTGGAAACCTAAAGGTCCAGTCTGCTCATTGTGAGTGAGTGTAAAGGGCTTTTTTGGGCTGTTTTTTCCATGCCTGAAGCTGACTTGCAAAAAGCAAATTTCAAATCAGGTCATGCCTTACTTCTGATGCTTTTTAATTTATGGTTAAAAGATGCAGCTCAGATATTTTAAAGTGACAAGTGGCTAGTAACCTACTCACATCAGCATTACCTATCAATTTCACTCAAAATGAATAGACATAATTTTGATAACAGCAAAATTAGAAAACTACATTCCTCTGACAGTGTGTCACTTTTTATAACCTAAAATTGTAAGTAAAGATTATTAGACACTCCTTGAGAATGTTTGTTCACGGGGATTCTCTCTGTTTTCCTCCTTCATATCTGTAGTAAAAATGTCAGGAATGTCTTGTGTGGCCTTTTTTGTTTTTGCTAGATGACTTAATGTGCTTCAGGAATACACACCAAAGCTTTTCATACCTTCCCTGTAAGGGAGAAGTAAGGGATTATCAACCTCGTCTTCCTGCATCCCATAGACTCTTTATATATATTTGAGGAAACTTAAAAAATAAAACTTAAATGATGTCACTTTAAAGTACATGACCCTATAGCTGGGTTTTAGTATCATGTCAAATCATGATCTTCCAGGTTTCCCAAGTAGACCACACCTTAATTTCCAACAGCATCAAAATTATCCCTACGTTCAGGACAACTTTATCATACTGACATATTACGGTTTGATAAATGGCTTTATAATGAGATGTACTTACTAATCTACCGAGTGAAATACGCCAAGTAAAGAAAGACTTTTTAATCTATTTTCTTGTCTCTTCTCCAGCTCAGATCTATCAAATTTCTACTGTGTATCACAAAATTTTGTATGATTGTATGAATTCAGACAAACTAAAATTAATTTGGTAAGTATGAACCATGTTCCTGTAAATGTGTTCGTAAGGCAGGTTCAGGTCCCACCTGCCAATCACAGATGTACATCAATCCCAGGAGCACAATAACATCTCAAAATGATAATGTTTTTTAAGTCGAAAACAATGGGAAACATGAAAAGGGAAACATTGCCAACAACCTGGGCTGAGGCTGACAAATAATTTTGAAAATTTCAGTTTAAATATTTTGTTTTGAAAATTTCAAGGAACTGAAAGCAAGGTTTTCTGACAAGATGTCTAAGGCAATCTCAGCTCTGTACATTTCTATCAACTCTGAGATACATGAATGTCCCATATAACAAAATTCACCTTTGTTTTCTGATTGCATCTGGGGTTTTTTGCCCCCAGCACTCGGAGTAAATTCCTACAGGAGTAAATACACAGTTGCTTCACTCTAGGAAACGTTTGCTGTTCTCATTAAATGATCTTGACTTAATTATTCAATTTTCTGTCTATTTACCAATAAATAGGAGAATCATCAGTCTTCCAATTCATCCTTGTAAAGGGCCACAACTTGCTTAATCACAAATATTTAATCAAATCACAGCCACCCATTATGTGTTTGTTTAATACACTGCAGGAACAGTATCAAAAGGTTTGCATCTGGGTGGTTTAACTTGTTTTACTTTCCCATTTGCATGTGACACTCTTCCCACAGGAAGAAAAAAAAAACCTTATAAAAGTAAGGTCAGAATACCACAAAGAATTTCATTAGGCAGGTGGGGAGTACTCACAAAGCAACCTCCTTCAGCTGGTTTCCCTGGGTTTCTCTGTGGTCAGCAAGGCAGACAGGGAGCTCCCAAGTACAGAGCAGAAGTGTCACCTCTTCTCTTCACCTCCTGCTCTGAACAGCCCTCCAAGTAGGCTACCTCTCCCCAAAAAGCAGCTACAGAACAAGCTAGAATGTGTCACTTTGTCAAGCTAAAATTATGAAGTGAACCTTAGTGAATGCCAGTGGAGTCTGAAGAGGCATCTTTGTTTCTGATGCAATGTACCAGAACACAAATTAAACACTCATCTGAGGTCCTGAAGTTCAACTTATACCTATCTCCTCTCCCAAAGTTAAGTTAATCAATATGATACCTGCAGCTTATGGCATTAGTCACAGTTGCTTTCAGAGTCGTCACTATTGCTGGTGCTTTTGCTGTGTTTCTGTTCTGTGTTTCTGGCCCTGCTGGTGGCTCAGTGCTGTGGGCAGATGTGGAACCAACAGCAGCAGGAATGGAGGAGAAGCAAATAACTTTTATTGTTTATGATATACCTATGGTTTACCATTCCTCTTCATTGGGAGTGATTTTTGTGAGTTTTGGCATCCTTTGTGCAATTTAAATTCTTTAGCACCTATCTTTCTTTATTTCAAAATAGGTTACTTATGTTGGAAATATTTCTAGGTTTTTTTTTTTAAGAAAGACAGCTGGCAAAAATTCATTGCTTTATACAATTATTAAGATGTGTATATATTGCTGTTGGTTTTATTTTTATACTTGTCCCATTTCCCTCGCATAATAAATGTATTATTCTAATGACAGATATAAATTTAATTTTATTAATTACAATTTTATTATTCTACTAAATGGAATCCAATTAATTATATAAGTCCCATTTTATTTTTAATATTTTTTCCTTGCCAACCATTTTTCTAATTACTATCTACCTTGTCATATACAGTCATTTATCCTGACAATTGAACTTACGCTTAAATTTAAATACAACAGGTTGGCTCAGACTATTTCAAATGCAGCACACATGTAAGTCATGTTGAGTCACAGCTACAGAGACAAACTAGATTGATAAGAGTGACAGCAATGACAGTGATTCTGTAGGCCTTCATATTAACTATAAGAGAAAGACCATAAAAAAAAGTTGAGGGCTGTGCACCTGTTTCAAAATCTGGATATTCTGAAAATATACAAAGTTTGCTTCAAAATGTCCATTGGGGAAACAACCAGGAAATAATACATATAACTAATACACTGGAAGGGAGAAGTTCCATGGTAGAAAAATATTGAGCTTAAAAACAGTGGAAAAATCCTTCTAATTTAAACCCAGGAATGGTTAGGCAAAGCACTTGTCATTTTATTAAAGCACATTGAGACATAGTACTTTTTGTAGTATGCTACCATAGTATAAGGACACTAGAATGCCTTCCAAGTATTTATCTTTTAGCCTGAGGAATGTAAATAATATAATTTCAAGTGTCTTACTTGATCAAACTGGGGATCTTCTCCTCGTTGCAGAGATTTGGTCAGTGGCTTCTCCTAAAAGAAAATATATTGAATATGTATTACTTAAGATTAATACTATAATATATTCTATCAACTGTACTATATTTTTCTGTTAGATTTTTTTATTCACACAATGTGCCTCCTTATCTCATCCTGGAGATACTGTTTGTTTTATATGCAAAGGAGGCATCTGCATAGGCATCAGCCAATACTGACATTCTGTCTTTAGTGACTTCAGAGTCTTTCCACAAAAGAGAAGGATTGACCATTTATTACATCTGAGTTGGTGCTCACACTGATGATAACTTCTTTCAACATTCTAAAAAGCATCTAGTATTTCCTCTAATACATAACCAAGGGGGGTCTATTAGTCTATTTAGTCACATGATATACCTTCTTGTTATAATACTACCAGGCTATACAAACATGGCCACAGATACGCTGCATCACGCAGGGCATACTAAAAGAAGGGTGATTTCAGAAGAATCAACGACCATAGTGTTCATTTTTGAGGAAGACAATTGTGGAAAAATTATTACTCATTTAAAGAAAAAAGGTATTTTTGGAATGGAAGCTAATTTTCAGGACGTTCTCAAGAGTAACTGGGAAAGCCAAAGAGAACTGCCCAGCTCATCATGTGTGAACATCCATTCACCTTTATGGATCTTTTGTCAAGCAGGCTGAATTCCTGAGACATGTAGAAGTACACAGGCCAGTATTCTAGATACACACAACAATACACAAAACACGAATCTCCTAAACCACAATGAAAATAAACAATACATGAGGGCAGATGACAGTCTGAAAAACACATCACTTGTCACCATCACAATTCTCTACTGAATTACACTACTGTTGCTAGTGTTTGAAATGTGCCAGTGCTTTATTCTTCTGTAAATCATGAATCTTTCTTCTCCTACAGCTGCAAGAGTGGGGCTGTCCCACCAGCTCAGAATGAGATTTTCTCTTCAGCTTTTAGCAAGCTATTACACTCATCAGCATTTGTTAATGTATCAGGCAAAATATCATCACTGCCAGGGCATATGAGATGCAAACCAAAGAAATCTGTAAAGCTCCTGAGATATGGGAATGGAGAGACCTTAGGCAGACCAAAGATTTCTATTATTTAATGTTTTTCTCTGAAGAAAATGTTGCCCAGTTTAATCTGCTGACTGATTTTGAAATTAATGATGCTGATCCATTTGTAATGCCAGCTGGCAAGGAGGCCGAGTGTGGGGTGACTGCAGTATCCCCTGACTACCTACCAAATACAAAAATCAACAAAATGTTTTCTACTGAGTCACTGATTTATCCAGAACAGCCATCAATATTTTTCATTGTTTTCTCAAATATCTCAAGTGACTCCTCCAGGTTACATTACAGGCACAACAGCTATGACAACTTACTGGTGATGAACAGACGCAGTAAAACCTTGCAGCCCAGAGAAAAACACAGGACACTACCCCAACCACAGTCCTCCTCCTCCTCAATCAGTACCTCGGTGATACCCTGCCTAGATATGTCCCATGGGAGGACAACACTTCTTTTGTCTGTTGTTGTACACTGAAAAGGGCAGCAGATAATATTTCAAAAGCAGTAGTCAACCTATTTAAAAGGAAAAGGATTCTTACATTTCTGTGAACCCTGAACAGATTAGCATACTAAGAATCAGTGCAGTTTAGGAAAAAACCCATCAACCCTTTTTTTTTTTAATTATGAAATTTGTGATTCTGTTACAGAAGACTTGTGTTACCATGGCAAAGCTTCTTAAGGTCTGTTTCAACAAAAGAGGCTTCAGCATGCAGAAGTTTTGTGTTTCCATGCCCAACACTGCAATGTATGGCTTTCAGAGCATGGTGTTTCAGGCAGAAATGAGGTATAGGATTCCTCATCACAAACTATCTGTAAGGGGGACACAAGTAAATGAGACAAACCACACTCTGGGAACCCAGGTCTGGAACACCAATCCTGAAAATGTCCTCATCACCTGCAACCTATCTCTGGAAGCACACACACCTCCCAAATACTTCAGTTTCTGATGACGACGTTCTCCTAGAAACACGCTTCTGAGTTAGTGAAGATCCCTTCATTTTGACAAGGCAAAACAAGTAACCCCTTTCCCTCTTACAGATGACTATACCAAGGCTTCCAAATCATGGTAAATTAACCTAAAGAAACCATTCACAGGCCATGAAGCAGCCTTGGTTGCAGCAGAAGGCAGTCCTGGGACAGAGAACTGCCAAGGATATCCACCAAAAGCCAGGAAGGTTTCTGCCGCCATAACTTATCAATGCCTCCAGTCTAGGGCTTCACTTGAGACCTTTTGTTCCCCTCTGTCCCATCCTGCACCTACTCATACTCCTGGCCAGGCAGCAGCTGCTGCTGCAGCTGTCTCTGCCTCTTCTTCATCACCCTGTTCAGAGTGCTGCTGTTGCTGGTTCTTTCTCGACTTTTTCCAAGTACGGTGTTGCCACTGACACTGCCTGCAGCCACTGCAGTGATGGCTCAGCCTGGGGATGGACCCAAGCTGACCCCATGAAGACAAGGGAGCAGGGTGCACACACCAAAGCCACTCATTGTATCCCTGCAGTGAACAGCAACAACCACAGAAAATTTTATTTAGGCTCTGGAGGTTTGAGAAAACTCAAAGTAGAAGTTATTACTATTTACTTTATTACTAGTGATGAGTGCTGAATAGATAATGAACTGAATAAAAATGAATGGCCAGATACAAATGTGGGTTTTATTGCCTAAGGACTCATAAAACATAAAAGGATGACTACTTGCATGATGAGAGTAACAAGTGACCATGTCAGGAAGACACTGCTGAGTAAATTCAAAGCACCACTTGTAGGTGCTTATCCTTTAAAACCAGCAATTTTTCTTTATGCAATAGATAATATCTTTTCAACTACTGTAAACAACTTGCCTATTATATATCACTTGATTCTAATACCCTTACAAATCTTACCATTTCATTTTATGCAGTGTTTTCAACACTGCTGTTATGGAAGCTACTATATAAGATATAATTATTCTCATGGTAGACTTCTTCACTATATGCCAAAGGTTCGAGACTTGCAAAGACAAGTTTAATATGTATAATAAGGAGAAACTGCCTCTGAGCAATAGATTCCATAGCAGTCTATTTACCCTGGAGATACAGTGATTTTAAAGTTTTTAAAAATTCTTAAAACTGTTTTCTAGCCTCAAGGCACTATTTATTTCTATTAATTTTATTGCCCACCCAGTTTGGAAATGGCAAAGAGGCCCTTTTATATTACCCGTTAACTTATTTGAGTCTCTGTAGCTAAACTACATTCTACAGAAATGTCTTCCAAATCTTGGATGAATGGATAGGCTGAATTTAGAGCCAAAGCCTACAACCAAAAACCATGAAAAAAAGAAAATTTTGATCAATATGAAAGAGCCCACAGCTTTTGGGACTACAAAAAACATCAGAAAATTTCAGAAGAATAGACTCCCAGTAAATAACATTTCCACTTTTAATCACTAAGTTAAACATCCTTATTTCTTGTTTGAAGTGCTGCCTACAATTGTATACTCTGTATACAATTTGTTCACACTGGAAACTCCCACGATTTAAACACGTTAGAGATAAGTAGTAAAGATCAGCAAAGACACCTTTGCATTTAATATTTGAAACTACTGTTTTTCAGCAAAACCATCAAAAAGTTTTGTATTGCCAATGCTTACAAATCAAAATGTTGACCTAATAATGAATTTCCTTCCTCTGCCTCATTGCTGTTCGGAAAACACGGATAGAATATAACAAAATATAATATGCTAAATATGCAATGGCAAACGTATATTTTATCTTATTTGCACACATCAACTAAATATAATATTTATAATTTATCTAAAAAAATCCGTATCATTCAAACCCTCTATTCACACAGGCACACTAAAACATTTCTCCAAAGACTGTCAGCTACTTTTAGCGGTTAATATATTTATGCTTTTCAGGGCTGTTACACAAACATAATTGGGTAAATTTACACAGGAATAGCCACCTGTCACAGAACTGAGTGTTCATGGAACACATTTTTCAGGGAAACATAAAAACAAAAGGATGTTGCAGCGCCTATTAAGCTTCACTATGTCACCACGTTATAACGACATATAAAAGCCCTTAAAGCTATTTCTAATCTCAGCAACCATTAGGCACATTATTCCTACTGAACTGTGACAGGCTACTGTCACTGTACCACTGATTGAGATAAAACCCATCGGTCTGTTGGGGTTTTTTAAAGCATGGAGGATGAAAGAATATTTTTACACAAATTTTAACTTTTGCACTGCACACTAAAAAGCAGCCACACATACTCTACTGAGTAGTCTGTTGGGGTGGAAGACTTACTGGAAAGAAAGAGCAGAAGAATGGACCTTTTCACATAAAATGAAGGAGACATAGATCACATTCCACTGCTACACCACAATATTTCTAAAATGAATGTAAGCACAATCTTAAGAACCAAAAAATCCCCAAGTGTACTTCTTTCCTACTTACAGTGGATCACCACATAAGCCCCTCCACCCCAAATGAAAGTCTTTGTCTTATATACTTTTCAGCAGGAAAGAAAATTGGTGTTTGAAGGAAAAGGTCTGCTCCAAAATATGCTCATTATTTTTTTTTGGCCATTGATTATTTTGTACATACAAAACCCACAAAACATGTTGCTGTCAACCTTGTGCTCACGTGATCTGTAAATCATGTTCTGTATCATCTAGGAGAAAAATACCACGATGCCAGTTTGCTTCTAAAGGCTGGGCACACAAAACTTCATTCCACAGAGGTACATCTACCCTTCAGGTGCAGCTGACCTGCCAGCCAGTTGCCTCTGAAATGGACAGTTTGTCTCTCTGGTCCTGGCCTCCTCTCCAGGTGTGTGTCCTGCCTTCTCCCTCCCAGAATGGATCTGTGCTGATCCTGCATTGAGTAGGTTCATGAAACTGAACTTGCGAGTATTTATATCAGTTTTGCCCTTTCAAAAATGAATATAGAACAGTCTATGATCCCATAAAAAAAAAGCTCTTACACTGAAAATATCTCTAAACTTCTTAGGAAATAATTTTCATCTCATATACCTTTTTATTATATGGGAATTCCCACCACCACCCCACGAAGCCTAGTTAATTTATATCTAAGCAATTAAGAGAGACAAGCTTTTGGACTGTAAAGGATAATCTATTTACTCTGATAGTCTCCCAAACATCTCCCACCTGGAACTTCTATAAAACAGGCAATTAGTGTCCTGTTTTCATTAACAGCTCTTCGAAAGACAGCAGGTCCTCATGCATAAACACATAAATTGACTGTTTAATGGATGACAACAGAATCTTTGATTTCTATTGTTGCTCTGCTCTTCATCAATTAGCTGTTAGACACTTCTTTTAAGAAACTGTGTGAGTGAGCATGGTACACAGATAATAAAGTAAAGAGAAAGAGATTTCCCTTATTAATCTTGAAATTCTACACATACAGCAATAGAAAATTCTAAAGGCAAACATAATTAAAAAGATATAATAATATAGCTTCAAGAAAACACAACTTTACATAAGTCAAATTATAGACTCACAGAATGTTAACAAAAACTCTGATGGACTTCATTTAACTTAATTGAAAAATTCAGTAAAAAGTGATGCTAATTATACATGGTATTTTATTTGGAGGAAATAAGCATATTTCCAGTGGCTATGAAAAATCAGTATTACTCAGTCTCTTCTTTCTTCATGTAATTGCTCTGGTTTTTTTGTAATGGCTCTTCTGTTCCATTCACATGGAAAAGAATGTACCCAGTACTGCTGTACTGCTGAATACAAAACTATAAGAAAACATCAGCTCAGCTTCAAACACAGGTTTTCACTCACTGGCTCTGATTCTTGCCTCTGGCATCCTTGTCACGTACTCCTCTGATTCAGTGATAGTTTATGTCATCACATCAGGTATTACAGGCTAATTTTTGTCTGATTACCACATTCTCTGCAGAAGCCATCTTTTACCTATGCTGCCTACCACAAAACACTCAGAAATTTAGTCACAAGCGTGTTTAATCTGAAGTAACTGATATATCAGAAAAAAAGGCCAAACAGGCCAAAAAAATAGCAAATTGGTTTTCAGAAGTAATACTCTGCAGAAGTAAATTTCAAGCAGCCTGAAGAGAGAAGCAAAGCCACTGAATCAGAGATTGCTATTAGATGCACAGTGCAAAAATTTTCATTGCAACTTTTCCAAAATAACATGGAATGTAACAAAAAACCCCACAAAACTCATAAAAAAGAAAATGAAAGTTTTCTTTCTTTTATTTACCTTGAGTAAACAACTCAAGGGCTCTGACATTCTTACCTGAGCAGTAAAATATTCTCAGATATGCCCTCAACTCAATGTTGGCAATAGTCGCAAACTAAACAAAGGTTAAGTGCTGTTCCATATATACAGGTAACAGCAAAAAAACCCATCAGATCAACCCAAAACAAACAAACAATCAAACCCAAAAATCCAAACAACAAACCCACTACTCTCAGCATTTATATCTTTTCTAATATTTTCTGTTGCAAAGTAACGTGCTTTTTTGCAGATAGGAAGTAAAGCAGTTTCTTTTACTACAGCATTTTAAGCCCAGAAAAAGCTGATGACTACTAGTGGACCAGTTCCAAAAGAAATATTTTAAATACATGCTTTTGTAAAACCTGTAAAGTTGAAAAGAGTGCTAACTTTACTGAAATGTGAGGTAGATTCTAGCACAATTGAGAAAAGAAATTTTGTTGACTGCTTGTTTTCAGAGCTTTGTTCTAATAGGAATGCCTTTTCAAAATTGCAACTATGAACATATCAAAATCCTCTGTCTGAACACAGGAAAGTTGCAAGGTGGGCTAGTATCATAACATATCTCTTGGTTTTCCCTGATTTTATTTACTCCAATACTACAGTGCACAGAAAAAGAGGTGAATTTTACAACCTCTAAGTTTGATAAATTTAAAAAGAGCATCTAAAAACAATGTGTGGACACCATGTTGATACCATAATTCCATCACAGACTTGTATTAGCAGATTGTGTGATTTTGACTTCAAAAATTCCAATATAAGAGGATAAAATTGTGGGGACAGGGAATATACTAAGTTTTAGTGGCATTTGTACTTAAGATCAAAATTCATGAAGGAACATGATTTACAGCTTGGAAAAGGAATATGAAGTTCATTTAATGGATTAACTAAAACAGTGCTAATGGAATTTTAGGTACAGGATTGAGTTTCTTAGTAGTCCCAAGTCCAAATAATGATTTACATGGGTTAAGTTCGACACTATCAATATTCCCAGCTTCTACACTGACAATCAATTACTAGAGATTCAGTGATTTATATGCCTAAAAGAGTTATTGGCTTAAGTGGTATTTGATGGTAAATTTCAATATTCAAAAAAAACCTAAACCATTTTCAGTTACTCATTGCTAAACTGAAAACGCCAGTTTTGGAAGCAGCAGTAATAGGGGAGCTGAAAAACAATACAGCTATTACATTTCAACACCTGACTGCAGCAAGACACACACACACACACACAAACATTATTTTTTTTGTTTATATGATGAATTTTCTTAAAAGTGAGTAAGATATACAGGATTCCCTTCTCTAAACCTCTTGGAAGTAAATACAGATTCCTTCTTCTGTTCCTTGTGCTGAGGGTCATTACAATGTATTTTCATAAAAATGCTCCTTCATAATAGGAACAAGAACATGCTCCAAATACAGACATCAAAATGAAGGTATACTACATAAAACCACTATTTCCACCTTGCTCTCAACCTGAAGTCAGGAAGAAGGCTTTCTGGAGTCATATTCTAATAATTAATGAAATTCTGTTAAAGCCTAAGTCAAGAATGGTGTCCTAGGATGCAGTATGAGAGTCCAAGATATTTAATTTATGAGCCTGTTGGGCTGGAATAAACATGATGCTCTGAAAAAGCACTTGATACAGTGATTTCCATGTAACAATAAAAACAATGACAATGGAGATCTAGACTTCCAAATCCACGTTAAGACCTCTGCATGAAACTGCTATTTGAAGTCCTGTTGTAACTGTTTATCAAGGTGGTTTAGGTATGTGACCATCATCAGTCAATACATATATTAAAAAAAAATACAAGAGTATGCATGTAATAATTAGTGAAGAGAAGGTTTTTGAGACAGAAGACAGCTGTGAAATAAAAACACTGAAAGATACAGTGGTGGTGAATTAAATAGATTTAGGGAACAAAGCCACTGCAGTCAAAAGTGTGTAACCTGAATAGTGCTGTTCCTTCTCTTTCTTCTCTGACATTACTTTTGAGAGCTGGCAAAGAGGGTGAGAGGATGCTCTTCCCTGACCTTAATATACCCTGGTCATTTGGTACATCTTTGTTTCCCAAACAGAGAAGTAAACTGACACCTCAATCCTATATGCAAAGAGTTTTACACTAACTGATTTACGAGGAGCCAAGCTACTTCTTCTACACAAGAGGACATAAATGGTAGAAAAATGCAGGAAGCTTTTCTTCCATACAGAGAATGGCAAAAAGGACATCTTCCCTCTTGAGCTCAACTGATTCCCTGAGTTATTATGAGAGTGCTGTCCTCAATTTCAGTCAAACTTCCTGCCCATGGCGAGAGCAATGCTACGAGGACGTAGAGGATCTCCATGTTCCAAGCAGTGGATGAGGTTCCTTCTTTTAATGAATTTTATAGGGGTGGACCTGGCTTGGTAAAGACCATGGTGGGGCAGTCTTGTGCGAGCAGGAGATCAGTCCTGCTGTGGCAGGGACTGTTGGCCCCAAAACCTGGGAATGGGTCCTGGGCTGTGGGACAGGAGTGGGTGAGACTCAGAGGAGACCAGTACTGCTTATTAGTGCCCTAAGGGCCCTGACCACTGGTTACCCACTCAGAATAATGTACCCTAATTTAATCAAAGCTATAGGAAGCCCTTATCAATTGATTTGTATAAACTTAGAGTTGTAATTGCAGAGCTGCTCTAGGTACAGTGGAGAGCTCTGTAAACAGAAACCACACTTCAATCAAGCCCCAGACAGCCAGGGGTAATAAATGACAGCACATGACTCTTGTCATGGTCTGCTGTCTGGCAGCCAATGCTGCTTTAATGTCAGGTAGCTACTTACACCAACTATGCATCTGTTTTCATAGAATAGACCAAGAAATGGGGAAAGTGTATTTTTAAAATGAACTTGAGAACTACTGCCAGCAGTTTTCTTTAAATTTCCTTTATTTCTGGCTTTCTTGACTATGTGTTTATCTTAAAAGCTGTAACTGTACCATAACAGACATGTCCCCAGGTATTATGATGTGAAGGCTTTTCCTCATGGTTACTGGCACTGATTTGACAGACTTTCAAGGAGGACACCGGGTGCCCTTGCTGAGTTAACATCAGCCTTCACTGCTCTTCTGCTACAAGAACGTTGGCCATAAAAGCCAGAGCTTCTACCCATATGGAATGCCCATCTAGTGAAACAAGACCTTATTGAGTGGATTTTCATACTGGGAAGGTAGTCACATGAAGTATTTCAGTTTTACTCATATTTGTCATGCCACCAGATATGCAGGGTCAAATATGAAATAATTCAAGCTGTCTGACATGTAAACTGTACCATATCAGACTAAGGCCCAGAAAAGAGCACATAAATTTAAAATCATACAGCACTCCTGATGAAGCAGTCAGTACCTCATTGACTTTAAATGTGACTCTGAAAGCATACAAAGGATGAAGCTGTTGTGAAGCTATGGAAAGATACCACGTTAATTAATTGCTTCTTATCTGGCAAGAATGCTACCAAAGTGTATATGTAATTTTCCTCTGTCCTTCATGATGACAGACTAGTGATAAGATTGGCCTGAAATGACTGTAGTATGACTTTCACTTTCTGGATAGTGGAAATAACCAATATCCTTAAATGACACAAAAATGTGATTAAGGGCATGTGGTAGGTTCTTTGCTATATTTTGAAAGCGTTGGCCAATGTGTGATGTAGTGTGACAGCCTCAGTGACCTTGGATTGAATCTGTCTTCCAGTGTTAAATCCTCTTAGAGATTTGAACCATCACATGCGCCACTGACTATCCTCCGACTATATCCATGCAGTAATGAGGCCCAGGGACAGTGAACATCCTGGACAGTCTTGCCATTGAAATCAGCTCTGCAGCTTCCAACAGCATTCCGCCCACACGCTCAGCTGTGGAAATCCTGGGAGCACTGAAAAAGTGCCTGTTGACATTGCCCGACTCTGAAATGTGTGAATGTGTTTTTATGGACCTGTATCTAGCTGCAAATGCCTATGTCAATGTCTATGCAAAAACGTGTCCTTTTCCTTTCTGCCTTGCTGAAATGGCATGAAGTTTCCCCCTCAATTCCATATGGGTGCTGGAATCAGACCACACCGAATCCTGCCTGCATTCTCCTGCACTCACGATTACTTCTGAAACCCTGCATTTGTCTCTTCCTCTAACTGTTTTTCCCAACTGCATCTTTCATACTTTTTCCCTTAACTTCTGTGTTTCAATTCTACGATACGTCCCCCTGAACTACACAGGGGCCACTTCTTCAATCTCAGACTTCTAGGTCTTTCTGGAAGATACCTGTCCTGAGGTTCAAGATTAGCCACTCTAGCTCTATACTGCTCATTGCCTGGGTTCTGCTACAGGTCTCAGTCTGAGATACGTACTGAGGTAACTGGAGGAGGATATTATTTCTGAGGTGAGGAGTGGAAACAGAAGTAAAGGATCATTATCATTGGACTTGTCTTCGTTATATTTGATTGCTCTCCATCTTTAGTACAGAAGATCGATTTTTCCTCTGTTTTTCTGCCTTCACATCCTTTGACTTCATGAGCAGAGCTTGCTTATTTCATGGATGGTATCTCCCAGGCTTAGCTGCTTTTCTGTCTGCTGGGGAAAAGAACACACTGACCTGACCCAGCTTGGGCTTCATTATCACTAGTGGACTGAACTATCCTTGGAAAGCCAGTGAACTCCCAAGATAAGTTTATTAATGAAGGAGGAAAGAGTGATGACTGAGATTGTTCTGCTTAATTGATTTCTAAAACCAGAGAAGTTGGTTTGCTGGCAAGTCTGAGTAAAAAGACATGAAGGGGACAATCCACAAAGTAATTTAACTTAGAATCACAGAATCACCAAATGCTTTGTGTTGGAAGGCACCTTTAAGATCACGTAGTTTCAACCTCCTTGCCATGGGCAGGGACAGCTTCCACTAGATTGGGTTGCTTTAGCTCAGCTTTGAATATGTCCAGGGATTGAATGTTCATAACTTCTCTGGCTAGGAGTTGAATAAAACACTGAGACCAACTATCAGTCTAAAAAGTTGACCCAGGATCAAGTCAATGATCTGCAGGAAAGAAAACTCTGCTGACCTGACACTTACTGGGAGCACTAGGAGATAGACCTCCTCCTAAGATGAATTATTGTTCTTGGTCCTCCAGACTGTCCTATGACTCACTGACACAGATATGCCCATTCAACAAGCCACTTAATGTATCCACTGTAACAGATCTGTAGGGTTCCATACAATAAAAGGATCCTGTATGTTCAGGTTACATACTGAGTGGTTAAAGTAAGATGTTGTGCAGATGCTTTCACTTTCTCATGAACAGGTGAGAGGACAGTCCTCGGTATGGTATAATAAACTGATGCAGAATTTCATAAAGAAGCTTCTGAAATACTTCAGAGATAATTATTGCAACAATACTTAGAATAATGATTCTCAATGACCTACACAGTATTTGTCACAACTGGATCTAAAAACCCTACTGTAATAATATTTATTTCTTTATTTCTACCGTATTATTTCTTTAGCATTTAAATTAAAGAACTATGAGACACGAGATACAGAGCCACAGTATTATGGACCATGAGCTCCTTAAAGCTGGGATGGACTGCCACATGCTTTACAGAATTTTGACTACTACAAACACTAGTGGAATAAAATAATTACATTAATGATAGTGGCATAATCCTTGAGTGACACCGAAGTAAACAATGACAATGGGAAGCTGGCATCCTGGTAGCTTTTATGATGGAAGGTTCTAGAGAGGATAGTTTTTGTTTGAGAAAAGAGAACAGCATTTTCAAGATATACTTGCAGAAAGTTCTTTTCAATTTTTCTGAGCATATATAAACTGCGTGAAGAGTTAGAACAGAGCTAGACAGTTTGTCTTTCCTCTTTTCCATGAAATTACTTGTTCCTTATAATAACTACTGTATGTGCACCATAAAAAAATCGAGGTCTGAAGTACCCATGTATGCCAAACTATTCATTAGGACTGTAAACGTCAAAAATATGTAATGGTAATGTGTCTCATCATAGGTGACACTTCCTGTGATGCGGCTGGAATTTTAGTCCATGTAAAACAGAAGACTCTACATTACAGCTGTGGGATAAAACTGCTTGGTATCATCATAGCCTACACAGATATTACTAGTTATCACAGCCCAGTCCTCAGAGAAAAAAAACCCTCTTCTACTTCCTTTTCTTCCAAGTCTATCCTTAGCATATTTCTTCTCTTGCCCAAAGAAATTTAAGCCTAGATTAAAGCTGATCAGACACCAGTGCCATTACATGTACTGGTTGATCAATCTTTGCAATGTGCATATTCTTTCCCTTTCAGAATCTTCCTAAACACCTGCTTGGCTGTTACAACAGCCCTGTTTTGAAATAGATCTATATTTTAACATCATAGAACTTGTATGAAATGGAAGTAATAAATACACTAGTATCAACCACATCACCACCTTCAGGGTTTTTTTCAATGCTGAGATGAAACCTAACTAATAAAAGGAGAAAATTATAGGCGGAATACATGAACATGCTTATGGTCCTAATCCTATAATCAGTAAATTCTGTCCTTGAGTTCAGTATTCAGAGAGATCCCGAATTTAGACAAGCTCAGTAAAAGAAGATGCTTGCAGGAGAAAAGCATAATGAAAGTTTACCAACAGCTAAATTAACCATTAACCACTGTCAATGCCTGTAGCTCCCTATGTTTTATCAATGTCTACAGCTGTGGCTAAGTACTGCTGAAAGCCGTATTTAAAGATTAGCCTGCTCAGTATGCATAGGATGAATTACTACCCAAAGTGATAATCAACACTCCTAGAAAGGGAACTGTTTTCTGCGTTTTCTCCTCTCATAGCTATGAAATAAATTCTTTCATTTGAACTGGTAAGAATATTTTCCAGGCTTCTCCTTTCTAGCTTCATTTTAAGGTCACCACTGCTTGAAAAAAGTCAGCAGTAATAATATATCAAATTGTGTTTGGAAGTGAAGCAATGCAGAGAAGATTTAGAATGTAAATTAATAAAAATTAGATATGAATTAAATAAGCCATGAAAAAAGGTCTGCAGAAAAAATCTTAACATTTGTAACAAAGAACAATTATCTACAGAAAAGAAGCAGGAAATTCTTAAAGGTTATCAGAAAGAAATTATTTACATTTCATTTATGTGAATTTAATTTTATAAAATGAACAAGCCATTTTAATGAAATCTGCTGTCAAATGCTTTTAATTTGGATTAATATAACTTGACAATCTGGGTACAGTAGTTAATCATTAAAAATTAGCCCCATGATTGTGAATTTGATGTAATTATTGAATCGTTTGTTTTACATCAGAGATCCTAAAAGGGGAAAAAAGTCACCTGAAATTCTGAAAAAAAAATTCTTCCGACAAAGTTCAAAAAAAAAAAATAAAATCTGGAAACAAAAGTTTTCCATTTTTACTTATTAAAGACATAGCAGTGCATAGTTGACATTAGATTCATGCCTAGAAAATATATTAACTGGGGAGTGCATTTTTTATGATGATCACTGCCAGATCCAGTAACCAAAATGTCAAATGATACTCCACTGACAGCCAAGGCAGCAGCAGGAGTAGGTGACATTGCCCTCTGCTTTCTCTGCCACTGGAATCTTGTTATTCCAGCTGAGATTTCATGGGGCTGCAGGAAGGGATGGGTGCTGTGCCCTTCACTGATCCCCTAGAAAATAGCAAAAATTTCTAGTGCCTTGCTAGCATCTGCAACTCATGCTGGGACACAAACATGGTTTTCCAACATAGTTGTCAGAACACTGTAATTTACAGTCAGGTTCTGTGTACATCACTAAAGAAAGAGATGGATATATCAAACAGGCAGATGGAACCCAAAGAAACTGAGAGAAAAAATCATAAAAACAACAGTAATGATAATCAGAAAGGATAAGCAAGCAAAATAGAAGTATCTAGGTAAAAAATATACCATTAAGTCTTTAATTTAATCATAGTAACTTCAGAACTTCAATGTGAGCTAGACTTTGTGATAAAAGAAATGAAAAGACAATGGTATTATAAGCAGATCATTTTAGCTTCTCTGAAAGATATCTTAAGTATTCATCACTCATTATAAAATTAAGCTGTCATATCCTGTAATGACTTAGAGAATTTAAACTAGAAATATTCCAGTGTTGAGCACTTTGCAAGTTTGGCTTTCTTTGAAGTACATTTGAGTTTAATTTGAACAGAACCTTCAAAGAGCTCCCTGTTGGACTACCTATTGTGAAAAAAGGCCAAAAGGTAGCTCTTGGCACCATCAGTTAATAAACTTTATGTCCTAAATCCCTAGAACTTCCTGGTCACAATTCTAATCAATAGAGTAGAAATGTGGGAACAATGCTGCTAAACATCCAACAGCTACCTCACAAAAAGGGTGGACTTAAAATCTTATCCAGTATTGCAGAATAATTTTTGCCACTTTCTCTTGTCACTTTTTTCATTACAACCTAATTATTTCAGATCATTTTGACTGAATGTCTACAGAATCCCGCTTACTCATTTGTCACAGTCACCCTCAAAGAGCAGCATGCCATGACTTGTAAGTCTTATTAGTATTAATGAGATGTATGTAATTGAATTATTGTTAGTGTCTCATGGTCAGACCCCCGTAAAAAATACGTTCTGAAAATGATGACCAGAAGAAGGTGACATTACATCCTTTTGTCAACATTCTATGTTGAATCTCCCAAATAAAATTTCACTGAACAACCTCTAGAATAAGATCAACATTCAGATATTCATAGTTTCTCAAAGTGACAAAAATAACATCTTACCATACAGCAACTCAAAATCATCTTAACACAAGGTGAAATGGGAATAAATCAGGGTCACCAGTTCACATCTATGCCTTAAATCTTACATGAGAATGTAGAGGTTAGTGTCTAAGAGTGACAGAGATGCTGCAAGGAAACTGTGCCCTCAGTCCTGGTGTTCTTGTTGTTTTTCCGATCTTGCCAAGCAATTCTACACACATTTGGTTTTAAAATTTTAAAGACATTCACTGTGCGTCACATGAAGACTGGATGGTAATAAATAGCTCCTGGTATTTTATTTTTTTAAAGGACCTACACTGTGACTGTCAGTTTATTCTACTTCTTGTGACTGTGAGGGAACTCATCAAGGAATAAAAAATGGATCTTTTGCCAATATATTCCTTACTGTTGGTTTTTTTTGTGTTATTTCCACATTATGTAAGATAGTCCTGTCATCTTGTACCTACCTAATGTTTCACAAGAAAGCCTCGTAAAACTTTCTAAGCATCAAATGCTTCTGAATCTAAATCAAAGCTAAACACATGCCATCAGAATCAAGAAGATCATAATTTTGCTCTTCAAAATATCCAGACATGAAAGTGGGGAACTGAAATAAACATTCTACACTGGACTTTGTAACAAAAACATTTTAAGGTTTTGTAAAAATTCCCTTAGAGCACAGAAATAAAAGTTTCTAGTTATTTGTAGGTCTTGGTTTTGTTTGTTTGTTTTACCTTGTCAGAACTAAAATATCAGTTATAGAAGTATTCTTGCTTAATCAAAATAACAAGAATGTATATAAAATGTAGTTTCAATTTAAAACAGCGAACTCCCAGAAGTTCAGTTACATAAGACAAAGTGCAGCAGACATACTTGTGTGTCAAATTTGCCTAAATACAAACAACAATGGCTCTCTCACTGTGTAAGACCTTGTAATGTAGCTCCTTTTTCATATGCTGCATGCCTTTTCATATCTGGAAAATAGGTGCTATAGCACTTTGTTAGATTATAAAACTTATTACTATCAGAACTAAAATAGGAGCAAGCAGTGCTATTAACTTTCATGTTTTAGCTGAAAACCCATAATGTTCAGAAATGCTTTTATCATATTTCAGCATTTTCTAATCTATTTTGACTCAAGTGACCGCTCTCCCAGCTATGAAATCTATGCTGGCTGACACCCCTTCTGTCTCTCAATCCCATTAACACGTGCCCATATTGCAAACAGAAATTAAATATTAATTCCTTTTCGTGTCACCCCTTTGGCATATCTTGCATACCTCTGCCCTCTCCCACAACGTTCTAATTGCCATAGCAGCATATCTTACAGTTTGGGAAACACTATCAAACTCCAACGCAGATTACAAGCAAAATGTTCTTCACTGCACTGCAAGCAAGCCTGATTTTAAAATAAATTCAAAGCACAGTACATATAAACTTATAGTTTCTTTTTACTCACAAGAGGTTCTGCCATGATGATGCGAATCTTGCGTTCAGCCAGGGTGGTAAAGTTAACAAACAAGCTCTTCAGGACATATTCGCCTGGTTTGCTGTCTGGGTCAACATTGATGGGCAACATGGTTGGAGGTCCTTTTTCTCTCTGTGTACCAGAAACAGGTGGGACAGGTGGCTTGATATATCCGTTACCAACTGGAGAAGCTGAAATGTAGAAAAGACACATTTACTTTTGGGTAATACAACGTGTCTTAACTTTTCCAGAGCACCCCAATAGCCTGCTATACTGTCAAAGTATAAAATCGGAGACTAGTTGCTAATCAAAGAAACACACAATACTTAAATACAACTTCCATGATACCATAGGTAAAATACACATAACCTAACTGGAAGAGGAAATAAAAAATGAGATCTTATGTATTAAAATGGTGTGGTGCTTACTATGCAGTGCATACTCAATCTTCTTTTCTTTTTCCCCATGGTAAGACTTGCTGGTACTTTACTATTTGAATAATATCCTCATTCCTTATCCTTTGCTTGCAGGCCAGATCAGTAACCCAGTAGTCAAATGACAAGAATTTATTTTTTATTGCTACTCAAACCAAACAAGCCTTGGAAAAGCCAGGAATCTGGTCTTTTGACCATGATGAGTTGTAAAGGGCCTTATTCTCTTGTCATTTATACTGAGGTCAGTCAATAATGACTTCTTAAAAAACAATATACATGTCACCAGTATAAATTTTAAATGAAGAGTCAGACATGATATGTTTTCTGTGGCCAAAAAATATTCATTATGTGTTAGTTTTCCTGAAAGTACTGAAGCCTACAGTTACATCTGGCACTTTTGAGATCACACCTGGTGTACTGTGCCCAGGTTTGTGCTCTCCCATACAAGAATGACATTCCTGTTATTTTGAAGCAAGGCCAGCTGAGGACCATGAAGATGGCCAGGGGCTTATGCACTTGCTATATTAGTACAGCCTGAGAGTGCTGGAGTAGTTCAACCTTAAGAAGAGAAGGCTAAAGGGCAATCTTATTGCAGTCTTCAGCTGCCTAATGGAGTATAGCAAATATGCCAAGGAATCAGCCTCTTCTTTGAGCATGTTGACAGGACAAGAGGCAACAGACCCTAGTTTGAATGTGGGAAATTTCAATTAGATATATGGAAAAAACTTCCACTGTGAGGGGCTGATTGAAGACTGATACATGTTGTCCACAGACACAGCAAAAATTCCACTCTTGGATACACCTCTTGACTATTGAAACTTGACTATTCAAGACCCTGAGAAACCTTCTCTAGTTTGCGAGTGAGCAGATGTTGGACTAATTATCTGCCTGAGACATCTTCCAATCTGAATTATCCTGCGATTCTGCAAGTTCCCCAGTATCAAGACATTGTGTGTGTACTAGACTGAGCTGTACTTACTGTTTTTCTGGGAACTGAAGGAAAAATAAACTGAAGTAATACAAAACAAAAGCTCGTTAATTCACATATTGCCATTTTACATACAAAATTACCAACCCCAAATCCTCAAGCTCAGCTCTTACTGGCAATAAAAGTCTTCAGGCAGGTACTGGTAGCACCATCTCTCAGTTTTGCCAGAGACTTTAAAAGTAGCAATGGTGAGACCAGCCACTACCCAATCTGAATGCAATACAAGTGTCACAATGCCCGTGTGTACTGCTGGTGACTGGGACAGAGGCGTTTTAATCCAATACAATCCATGGAAATATTGTGAACTAATACCATTACAGCATTTCCCCATAGCATTGCATTCCAGAGGGTTACGTTATATGTTGCATCCAACTTGAAAACAAAGAAAGGGAGAAAGAACTACAATGATTGTTGCCTCATACCTAATGCCTTTAGCCTTTCCTTAGAGAAACAGAACTGCAACTAATATTGAAAGTAATTGTCAATTATTAATGACATGTGACTGTAATAAATGAGATTATTGATCTTTCCTAAGTACTTTAACACTTCATGGCTGAAAAAAAAATAGAAAAACCCCAAACATCCAAAATATTATTGTTTGAGAGTATTGTGGCAAAATCAGACCCCAAAATCATGCACTGAAAAATAAAAAAAAAGATGTTTTGGAGAAAAGAGAACATATTTTACTTTAGAAGAATCAGTTTAGAAGTTTAATATAAAATTGAACACAGAAATGCTTTTCTTCATGTAGCTATTTTTCTGCAATTGTAACACATCCATATTTTTCTTTGAAAATAACCCCCAATTGACAAGGTATGGCATCACTCTTCAGCACAGCAGCACCAATTCTCCCACTGTGACAGATGTTTCCTCCTAGATTTGTTTCCTGCAAAGTTTCATTTGATTTTTGAGGGCAAAAGAATAATCATAGAATCTTCTTTGCATTATGATTCTTCACAAAAAAAAAAAAGTGCATAAAACAGTCACACATTTATATTACACGAAGCTGGTTCTAAAAATACATTGTTGCTCTGAATAATAATCTACTTCAAAGTACTGAAAAAAGAGCCACCAGAGGAGAGTGTAAATTCTACTGTTCTTCTGTCACCACCTAGGTTCTCCTAAAATTTAAGCATGAAGACAGTGGGATGAATAGGATCAAATGCAAATTTTTATGGACTACTGAATATACTAGGCAATGGAAATATCTCCACAAATAGCTTTAGGAAGGAGTCGGACAATACTTTTACAATTACAAGTATATTTGCCAAATGCGTTGCTCTGACTGGTTCACATCTATCCATAAAATCAGTCTGATCGCCAAGTGCTCAGTCAGGAAATTTTTTTTGTGAGCAGTGAAACCAATTTTCTTAAGGATTTGTGCCCTTTGTGCAATAAAAGCCGTGTCCTCCCCCCTGTCCTCATCCCAGCCATTCCCAAGCTCCCTCCCGAATGCTGTGCCCGGGCTGGGCAGGCAGGCTGCTTGCCAGCCAGCCTCTGCCAAGCACAACACACCCAGGCTGGGCTGCCTGCCGCTCGCTGGCCAGGCAGCCATCCCAGATTCCCTCTCGAAGGAATCTGCAGGAATCTAATCAAACACCAACTTGTCTTCTGTTCCTTAGGCAGTTTTGGTTTAAACTGGCTCTAAGTTCAAAATTTGCTACGAAGGGTCACATAGGAGGGATGTAAGGAAGGCAGGCAGGCGGTGTGTGAGATCATGTACACTTCACATCCTTATGAAATTAAGTTTAAGAAACCTTAGACACCCTACCTGGGAGCTGCCACCCTTATCTTCAATCACTGCGGCATTCAGCCAGGATTTTGAGACTGGAATTTAAATCCACATAGTCATTGCTAGTAGGAGGCCTTTTAACAATCATTTTCAAGATTTGTGACACAGGCTGATCTAATTTTTTTTTCCAGACATTCAATTGAAAAATCACTTATTTGCATATTGTAATAGAGAAATGCAATTATCTGTGAGATTTGCCAGTGCACCAAAAGCTTTCATTCTAGCTCTTCTCTGAAATATAGGACTGTACAGCCTTTCACCCAAATATAGAAAAAGCATATCCTGGGGGTTAACATCTATCATTGCTACAGCAATTACAGCAGCTAGAGAAATGACTGACATATGACATTGATTTAGTTCAAATTTTTAAAAGACCATTTTGTAACCGTTAACTCCATTTAAGCATCTTCAGTGTGAAAACTAACACTGCCAACAGTGTGAAGGTTTGGAGTTGATCATGAGTTGGTCATGAACTATTATATACAGGTTTGGCTTTCTAATGCATCTTTTCGGCTCTATTATCTCAAGCATTTGCATATGCTTGATATTTGCATCGCAAATAAGTGACAAGACTATCACTGACATCCATATTGATAATGTATGAGCTTTAACAGAATATAGTTTTTATTCCTAGACTGAGAGCCCTATAGACCTCACTAAAAAAAAAAGCTGCCTCTGAGACATAAAATTGGAAATCAAGGACTCAAAATTTAAGAAATAGCTGCATTAAAGTCATCCCTGAATGGTCCCTTTATGTTGACATATTATAATGTGGGTCTTAAAAACAGCAAAAAAAAAGGATGTTTTGCCATCTACACCAGTGAAACACTGCCCCATTAAACAGGCATCATTTTTGACATGAGGAATCACCACATATAGTTGGCATGGATTTATGCAGAAGATGTGTGGGGTGGGGTGAGTGGAAAGAATGAGTTATACTTGATTCGAGATACTAATTTCCTTGACAAATTTAGTTTTAACTACCTGATTTCAAAATAATAAATATTTTTCAAAGAGAGGTACCAGAACAGACCACAGAAGCATTTAGTTTGAAAATCTACATATGGTAGGGTACTGCTTACCACACAAGTACTGAACTAAGCTAAGCCCTTCACCTAGAAAAAAGTAGCTCATTTCCCAGGAGAATGAGTGGTGATGCACACGCAGAAGACTATGGTAAATCTGATGCCCGAGGATTCTGCAATAGCAGGGAATCTATAGACAAATTTTAGAAAGTTGTATACATATTAAAAGCTCCTATCCTAGGAAAATCTCTAACAAAAATTAACTATGCTTGATCAACTATAAGATACCTGTACCATTTTGGGGTGAAATTCTGTCTGAAACACATTTTCTTGTTTCCAATGTTCCCTATTTTTCTACTATATGTGCAATAAGTTGTATTTCGAATTATACTCTTTTCCTATTTTCATTTATCTTTTCATTTTCATTTTCATACTATTTTCATTTAGTTCAGGCTATAACCAAATTATTTTCTGAATGTTATGTGTTTTTTAAAAATTAAAAACAAGGAATAAATATTGAAGCAGCAGTGCAATATCACACATGGTTGTTGTCACAACCATATCCTATTGCCGCAGAAAGGCTTTTTGACATAAAATATCTGCTGAATTTTCCATGTATTGATCATTTCATGATCAAAGAAACAGTTGTAAAAGTGTACAGTAGTTTTAGTGCACACAACATGGTCAAAAACTGATAATGGGGATGAATATGAAGTTAAATTATCAAAACAGAGTCTCTGCTGTGATCTGCACCACAAATATTTTTCTTAAAGCTGTAAGAGGAACCAAAACAACCAAACAATCATAATGCACAAGCCAAGAGTCTGTGCTACACTGGATACAACTTCAGCCATATACAGTTAGTGAATTTTCAGTATCTTTAAAAGCAGGAGAAACAGAGGTTGCATTTTGTTTAGTAAACTGTGTCAAATTTACACTTTAGCAACAATGAAAAAACTAATAACACAAATGCAAACATCTATTTGCACTATTTTCATACCTACCGAGCCCCTTTATAAAGCCGATCACGCTGGATTTTCTCCAACATGCTACTGTAATATCCATGAGCCTGTGAATACCTGAAATGTTCCACTTCTTTAGTTAGAAAAGTTAGAATCCTTTTCTAACTAAAATCAAAAAATAAATTAGTTGTTTCATAATCCTATTTTATAATTCCTCACTACTTGTGAGAAAGACATTTTCCGTCCATTTCTTAGTTTTGTTTCTCAACAGACAAATGCTGAAGACCTACAAATGTGTGAGCTAGAACAGGCCTCCGGATCAGCTCAGCCTTTCCATAACCAAAGGGGTAATTTTTAGCTTCAGCATATGATGATGACCACTCACAGAGTGGCTACATGTCTATATTTATCCACAAGTACATACTATGCTGACAGATTAGTGAAACTACTTCAGGCACTCCAAGAACATGAGACAGGATAATGGAGTTCGACATAAACAAACCGTGCATATCAAACACACGTATTATCACACAATTCAAGCTGAAACCAATTAGCACAGAAATGTAAAGAAGACAGAGAACACAGGAATAGTTTTGTTTTGTAACTAAAGTCTTTTGGTCAAAAGTATATACAGTGAAATTCCTTGTGATAAAACCAACCCAGTATGTCTTCTTTTCCCATGTGAAGCATATGAGAAACCACATATCTTTAGGGATAAACGTATATCTGCTGCAATGCCTCTTGAGAAAATTTGCTTTGTTTCAAAACTTCAATTATAATATTAAAAGGAAAACACACTTACTAAATAAAGCATGAAAAATTTTATTTACAAGGATATGGTTAAGTGCCACAAAAGGTGTTTTTTTCAACCTTTGAAAAAGAACATTTCCAATAAATTCGAGATTGATAGAAAAAAAAAAAAGGAAACTTTTGCTGAAAGTAAAAGTCTAGCAGATCCATTTTTACCTTGGTGAAATACACAGTAAGATTCTCAAGGAAAATATTATTCCAGCATGTTAGTAAGATGCAGTAATAGCACTAATTTAGTGTAAGCATTATTTTCATAATTAATTTGCTACAAATGTCTGCTCTTTTTTGTGTTTCTGATTCTTTCTTAGGAGGACTTACAATAAGAAATGAAGACCAGGAAGAATTCATTGCACATCTGAGTCCCACATTCATACTGTTTGGAAAGTAAAAGTGTAAATTATGGTGGTATTGGTGTTGGCCTTATTCTTCACAGGGAAAGAATTTCATGCTATATAAATATTTGCCTACATGTTTTGTTTACTGCTTCTTTTTCATTGTTTATTAAAAGAGTCAATACACCAGGAAGTAAATATGCCCCTTTTAAGATACTTCTCCCTGTTCTACAGCTAAGTGAAGGGAGGTTGCAGCAATGTGGGGTCACCCTCGTCTCCCAGGCAACTAGCGACAGGACAAGAGGACACGGCCTCAAGCTGCGCCAGGAGAGGTTCAGGTTGGACAACGGTAGGAATTTTTTCACAGAAAGTGTTGTTAAACATTGGAATGGACTGCCCAGAGAGGTGATGGAGTCACCAGAAACTACTGGACATGGCACTTGGTGCCATGGTCTAGTTGACTTGATGGTGTTCAGTCATAGGTTGAACTGAATGATCTTAGGCATCCAACCTAAATGATTCTCTGATTCTGTGATTCTGTTCTCAACTACATGCTTACCTCAGTACAATTTAAACTAATTATTAAAATGAATGCAAGAAAGCCTGTTTTTTTGACCTGTAGTGATTTCTAAGGTCCATATACAAGCTGGTGTATGAATCTACCATAAGCAACAGCACTGCAGACACAGATTTCCTTTTCTAGTGCTGGAAATCATTTATACTTCCAACTATAGTGAGGCTGGCATGCATTCCCCCAGGGATGGAGAGATCCATAATAACCTTTTGCATATGCATGTCCCAGGCAGAAAGTATCAACTGTGGAGCTTTGAAACTACACTTAACTGAACATACTACTGCAAAGCTTCCTCTATTTTAATAAAAAATGTAAAATAAGCAGTAAACAAAACACAAAGGCAAATGCCCATATTGCATGAAATTGATTCCCTGTGAAGGCTCATTTCCCTCAAGGTGACAGAATTCTTTGAGCGAAAAATTCCCTCACTGACAGCAGTATGTAGACATGGACAATAGATACAGGCACGTACAGACAATAAGAATATATGAGAGAGTCTATAAGAAAAAAAGCTCAAACATATTTTCCCTCTTAGTAGAACAAGGTTGTTTCCAAAAACTGGAAATCTCAGTAAACATGTACTTTAAAATTCCAGGCAATGAAGACTGTTCAAGGAACTATTGGGAGAAGATACTCGGTTATTCTGTGCAGTTGTCTTGACACATGAACATGACATAAAACTATCACAGCTCACCCTGACTATCAGAAGCCTATTTAGTAAAAATACAAAATTCTTCAGGAACAGTTAGTTGGTTGACCAATTAGACAGATGCAACAAAGATGAAATCCAAACAATTACATGTAAAACAAAAGTCTGGAAATCCCTGTGTCAGAGGAAATACTATCTAGTCTAGAAGATAAAATAGAAGAGGCAGTGAGGTCAGTGGGGAAAAGTACAAAAGAAGTTCAAGATTCTGGAGCTGTTTTGCACAGCTCATTTTCTGAAGACAAGTCCAAAGGGAGTAACAGATTTGGGAGGACATCCAATGAAGTGTTGAGATGACCTCAGCTCTCCTAAATGGATACCCCTAAATACTTATTATTATGCTGAAACCATAAGGGAGAAAAGGCTAATTTATAAATTTCAGATTCCTTAATTTCTTTAAAGAGACATGCCTCAGGAGAGTCCTTTGTGTATAGGGAAGAGAAAGGAAGGAGATATTTTCAGTGATAAACGTAATCCAGGACTTGGTCACTGATTTAACTGACATAAGACAAACACTTTAAATTATTTCTGTCTAAGGACTTAGTGAAAAAATGCTGTTCCCAGGTTTAGATATATTTATTTCTCTCTTTTCAGAATACCTGCAGAACTACAGAAGACAATTCCGAATCCTATAGACTTGGTTGGGCAATCTTTGTCCAACCTTTCTATTTCTTTTACAGTAACAAGGGAGTGCAGATTGTACATGAATTCAAGGAACAGCAAAGCCAAAAAGCAGGAGACAAATTACTTAATGTAGCCACTAAGAAGTGGCAGAGTTGCCAATAAAGTATAAACTTTGGCCAACCCAACTACTCTATCTCAACAAAAAAGAGGCTTGAGCTTTGTGTGAGTTTGCAAGTGCACAAGTTTGCTATTCTTCAATTAATTTTCAGTATCTTCAGGGATGGTATAAAAAAGTAAGTCTAAAACAGACCATGTGGTATCCTCAGTGAGACAGAACATTTCGGGACATAATGCTAACTAACTCCTTGGAATAAACCCATTCAGCCCTCCCTTGAATCCAGGGGTGGACAACAACTTGCCTAAGAACAAATCCCAGATGTGGTCATTCCTTCCCAATCAGATCTGATCCTCTGCAGGATAGAAACAAAGTGCAGCATCCATAAAAATAAGCATATGGCCGCTCAGTATGCCTTATGGATGCTAAAATACCATTTGGATGGTATGTTCTCCTCTGCACATCTACAAAGAGTTCAAATGTTCATTCCACTCAGATGCTTACAAAGCAGCCATCTTCTGAGATGAACCCCAATAGGAAATAACCAGTTTAATACAGATATCTTTGCCCAAGCTTAGAGAAGCATTAGAACAGTCCTTACACAAACTGACAGGTCTTATTTAAGATGGATGTGGTGAAGTGCCTGTAAGCTTTGAAGCCAAGGATCTTGTTTAGCCTGGTACCTTGGAAAGGCTAAAACTGTTGGTTTGGCTTTATTAGCCACTAGCAACCTTCTGGCCCTCACATCCCAGCTGCTGGTAGGTAGGTTTGTAATCCTCAGAGGCACACTGCAACTCTGTACAAGAGTGGGGTCATTGGTGTGAGAGCCTGTAGAGGAAAGCAGTGAGTGGGACACATTTTCTCCTCTTGCATATGCAGGGTATTCAAGAATGATGACTGCCAAAACAAACAAATAAACAGGAAATCCTGTCAGATGTGTCCATCCACTGTCCAAAGGCCTTTTCACTGACTTGGCAAAGCTCCTAATAACTGTGATCCTGTAAGATGTAGACTTTCCCTCTCTCTTTCTCCTAAGTGGCAGGTCAGGGGTTGAGTAGCTTAACAATGTTCCCTAGGTTATTATCTCAGAACTTTGCAAGACATTCTGAGTGAGGCAGGAAAGCAATTCTCCTTACTGCCCATTCTGTTTGCTTGCCACTTATTTTTCTGCTTCTTTTTCTCTAAATCATTATTTTCTTGTTTACATTTACCACTATGCTGAAGATCTGGGGGAATCTAGGCATGTAACATAAAGACTTTTAGCTGCACCAGTTCTAGAATTTGCTTGGTTTATTATGAGATTAAAAACTGAAAAAGCTAAATGACATGGAAAATCTTGTGGAAAATCTAAAACAATTTTCACATTTGAGTGCTTCAGTTAGGGGTGACTTCTCACTAAAGGAAATGTCTGTCTTGCTTCTGATGGGATGCAAATCAAACAAAAATACTTTTCAGTATCTGTGTTTTATACGGTAATGACATGCTGCCTCTTTGAAGGCTGACTTGAGATTAACAATATACTTTCAAAAGATTTCAAAATTCTGATATCCTTTCTACGTAACTTCAAAAGGTGTTTTGGTTTGGCTTTTTGTTGGTTTTTATTTTTTTTCCTGGTCTTTTTCAGTTATTCCAAAAGTAAATCTTCAAATAAGGGTGAAAAGACAATTTCAGCTGAATAGGTGGGTTTTGGTTTTTTTAAAAAAATAAAAAAGAGAAGAGGTTTATTTCTGAAACTACACCGGAATTTTTTTTTGGTTCAAATAGAGCTTAAAACCCACTTTATTTTAAATAAAGACATTCATACTCTTCTTTTACACTTTTTCATGTACTACGGGCAAAGGCTAACCTCCAGTTTGGTTTTGTTGGATCAGAAAATAGCTTCCTGTAAGATTTTTAAACAGATGTTTTGTTGCATTTGCTTTTTCTTTCAGAGACAGGGAGATGGAGGTATTCTTGTCATTTTGTGGTTGATGGGTGTTAGCAGAAGTATTTTAAGGGAACTTGGAAAAGTGCCGAGGCTAAAACAAGGCTAAAATAGTCTAAAGGAAAAGGAATAGTTACTTCCAGAAGAGGGACTGACTAGCAAGCAGGGAGGATGTGACCAGCATCTTCCCTCAGTACTGTGTTGATTTTGGTTGGAGTAGAGTTAATTTTCTCCACAGTAGTTGATATGAGGCCGTGTTTTGGATTTTTGCTGGAAACAGTGTTGATAATACAGGGATGTTTCAGATTTTGCTAAGCAGCACTTACACAGAGCCAAGGCCTTTTCTGCTTCTCACCCCACCAGCAGGTGGGCTGGGGATGCACAAGAAGTTGGGAGAGGACACAGCCGGGACAGCTGACTCCAAGTGACCCAAGGGATATTCCATACTATGTGGTATGATAGGAATATGTGGTCAGCATGCAAAGGTGGGGGAAGAAGGAGGAAGTGGAACACATTCAAAGTGATGCTATCTGTCTTCCCTAGTCACTGTTAGGTAGAATGGAGACCCCGCTTTTCCTGGGGATGGCTGAACACCTGCCTGCCCATGGGAATGAGCTGGGTCGTTCTTAATTGCCAGCTGGGTTTAAGCCACGACATCTATACATTTTCTCTTCGAGTCAATATACTTTTCCTTTTCTCCTTAAATGTTTTCCAATAAAACTGTCAGAGTCTGTATAAGATGGAATTTTAAAAATATACTTAAACTGTTTATTTTTTACTATAAAAATCCATTAAATCATTAAATGCTTGCATCTTCCTATTCCAATTTCAATAGCTTCCTCAGATGCTAGAACTGGAATCATCCCTGAATTTTTGTTGTTTGTTTGTTCACACTTGCTCTTGCAAACCACTGACATGTTGGTTCATGCTGTTAAAAACTCCTGTCTTTCACTGGAATGAAAACAGCATATCCAATTGTGGAAGACGTCTTCTGTGCAATGTACACGTGTATGAAAACCTGAGCTTGTTGTAATGCACTTGTGCAAACAAGCATATTTTATTACTGATGCACAAAAAGAAGCAGACTGTAGCTCATTTACCTCTGAAATTGCATGGTCTGAACAGTTCAAGTGACATAACACTGTTTAGTGTCTAAGAGTTGATTTCCTAGAGTTTTGCTTATTTCATACCGTAATAAAGGTGTCATGTCTAGTTATGTTTCACTGTGTAGTACAAACTGAATGCACTAAACTGAATTGTGCTGAATTTCAGCTGTTGCTGGCTAGAATTCTTACCCTTGCTTGTGTGGGTGTTAAATGGCACAACACCAGAATAAACCAAGCCATAAGCTGGATCTGTGAACTGGCAAGCTAAACCTTCACAAACCAAGAAGACTTTTACCAAAATTTTGTGAAGCTTTCTGTGATGAAACCACAAGAGAGTTTTCTGTGAATAAAGACTAACATGAGGCAGACATGCATTCATGTTTCCCTCTACAGTGGAGCATACAAAATAACATCCATGACAAGAAAAATGAGAGAAAAAATTTTGCAGCCAAAATTAGGATTAATAATTATCAGTATCATTCCCCTACTCTATGTCTGATTGAATCATTATTGTAATTACTTAATACTGGTTGCAGCAGCACACTCATAACATTGTCTACCTTCTATATTAAATGCTATTTGGCCTCTTTGTTTAGCCACCTTTTATTAGCCACAGACCATTATGGTACAATCTAATAACCCCTTTATTACATTACATTAACAACCCTTCTTTGAAAGTGGGTTCATTTGTTTCTTAGCCACAAACCTAAATGCAAATGTAAATGTTTGCTGCTTTACTAGACTGAGACTCCAGGACATAAATACTTCTTGTGGTGACTCTGAAACACAAGACAATGACTTTTACCATCCACATGAGCTCAGCAAAGGTTTTTGAAAGTTTGGCTCGAGTACAGCTGCCTACTGCCTACTGAAAAACTTTCACTTGAACAGATAAGCAGAGTTCACGGAATTTAGCTGCTGTCCAAGGGACCTTCTGCATGATGAGACAGTTGCAAATAACTAACACAACACAGACACGACATTACTCTCATGCTGGTCAGTGGGCCATGACAGAAAACTTCTTCCGTATATTGAAATGTCTGAATGTTTTGGAATAAGTGACTGCCAGAAATACGTTATTAAATTTGGAGAGAAACAGGCACCTATAGAGATGAACTCATTATAATTATGAAAATAAAGAAAGAATCTTAGGGTTAATACTGGATTTTTCAAATAAACAGCTTAAACCCTATGAAAACAGAGTAACTAATTAAAAAAAAAAACTAATTACATCTGAAAATAATAAAAATACTCTTTTTTATAGGGTATTCAGAGGGAAATTCAGTATTCCTGAGGGCTGGGATAATGTTGTATCAGATTTTCTCAAGTGTCAACGAGGGCAATCCAGGCAACCACAGCACAGTTGGTCTGATAATCATTCAAGAATGGCTGCATCTGACCAGTAAAGAACCAAAGTATAATAATAAAGTGCTATAAGCATAGGTTTATGGAAAGCAGATTTTACTAAATTAACTGTATCTTTTTATAAGATTATAAATTTGGCTAACAAGGTTGGAAGTGTAGTCTTATATTTCTGCTTGGCAATGGGATTAGCATCTTACCCAACCGTAAAATGAGAACCAAAAAAAATCAATGTTCACAACAAAAAAAAATATTAAAAGGTAGGTTACAGATACTTCTCAATTTGGATTAAGGAAGAATCATACCCTAATGAATGTACTTCCAGTGGAGGTAAAAAGAGTAGTTCTTGGTCCTGTACTGTTTATCCTTACTGTCAATGAGATAAAACAAAAAGAAAATTTTTTCTATAAAGTTTACAGGCAAAGCACAAATTAAGTATGATAGAAAAACAGCAGAGGTCCTTCTAACCTGTCTGAATAGCATTTTGAGAATTAAATGCAAGGAAATGATATACAAGATATTAATTCTAACCTATGGAGAATTGCATAGACAGAGACAAGGCCACACAGACAGAATAAGGCTTTCTATTCCTGGGAAACACTGATTATGAAAAAAAGGCCTGAGACTAGGATGACTAATGTGTTGAAAACAGGCTTCTATTCTTGTGACCTGAAGAGCTATGGAGAGCCTTTTCAAGCAGTATAAACAAAAGCAAAATCAGGAAAGCTCTACTGCTTCAATGCCAGTGTCTCTACAACCACTGCTGGAGGCTCAGTCCTGTTCTGGTGTCTGAAACTTGAGAAAAGCTGCTGCTGAACTAGGGGACACTCAGGAAAGATAACTATAACTATACTTTTCATATTTTAAAGAAAGAGTACATTGTCTAAAAGCCTAGGTTAGTTTGACCATGAGAAAGTTCTATTCTCTAATGGCAGGAATTTGCACTTATTGCACCTACAAGGGCACCTATTTGTAAAACATATTTACATGGAGCCACTCAACCCAAAACACCTTTTTTAAACAACACAAGCACTCAGGCATTTCCAAGGTGTGATTCATTACAATAAACACATCTCAAGCAGCCCATCTGAACTGTACCCTGAAAATACACATATTTCTCTTCACTGGCTATCAGGAAAGCCAGGCTTGCCTATGTCAGATGCAATATTAACATTAAAAATGCCTGAAAGTTAGGTGAGATGACTTCCATGCCCTTTAAGGATGAATATTGGGAATAGAAATCTGGTAAGAGACAGCTTTTTGTTCAGTAACATTCTATGTCTGGAATTTTAAACTAGACAAATGCATTAAAGAAGTTAAACACAAAGGGAGGGAAATTAACCAACAGCATGCTATTAAGTCTGGTGCTGATTCTTCCATTATTGGAAATTTTAAATTAACATTTTTTTTAAAGACGTGCTTTGTCTCAAACAGAAATTAATTCAGAGAAGCCATAAAGCCTGTTCTATGAGAAGCACAGATTGGATGACACAATGTTTTTTCTGCTTGTATAATTTATGACTTGTTGAATACATTAGTAGAAAACATAGTGCTGAGAACAATCTGTCATTGGTAAAAGTATGATACAGATGTTTTAAGCAGGATTCTTCTTTGTCTAGTCTTAATAATATTAAGAAGTAGAAATCTGAGTGCCTATCAGTACTTGATTTCTCTTTGTACATCCAGGTAAAAATATAAATTCTGTGATCAGAGTATCTTTGTGATACATGTAATAATCACCTGCTCTGATGGCTTGCTTATCAAACATGGTTTTCCAAAACAGAAGCTGATTGTAAGGGTTGTTTTGTAGAATATACCTCAAGAGAACATGAGATCCCCTTGGTCTGTCACCCATGTTGAAGACAGAGGCAAAGAAGGCATTTAAACACCTCTGCCTTGTCTCTGTGTCTCTTTGTGAGGTGACCATCCTCACCCTGTAACAGGCCAATGATATTTCTATACTGCCTTTTGCCATTAATATATTTAAAAAAACTCTTTTTATTGTCCCTCAAATTTCTGGCCAGCTTCAACTCCAGTTGAGCTTCGGCCACATGCATTTTCTCCCTACAGCAGCAAGCAGCATCTCTGAATTCCTCCCATGTCACTTGACCTGGCTTCCACTGGAAGTATATTCAGAGGCACATGAAGGTAGACTAACCTGAGAATCTGGAAAAGGCTAAAGTGCATATTACAGATAACTGACAAATGCCTGGTCTTCTGCTACAGAACCAATCTGAATAAATACAAAAATTCAAGTCGTCTTCATATAGTAGCACCGTATGAAATAAAATTGTGTAAGAAAATTGTATATTGTATAAGAAAGGATGTGGTAACGCATTACAGAATTTTGTATTCCAACTACTTGACATAATTATTTTCATTCTTTCCTTGTGGCATCTAAGAAATTCACCAAATGCAGTCAATTGTCCTGCCTCTGTTCCAAAGGGAATTTTATAACACTAAGTTGAGCCTCCAAGAGGGGCAGCAGAGCTCAGAAGAAAACCACATATTTCTAGTATTAAGCAATTATTGTGTTAGAGGCCCCCAATTTGCACTGTAGAAAGAAATTAAAACAAGGAAAATACTGACCTAAAAATGCACAAATGGTTTTGTTAATAGGTATGGAATCAAACAGAGAATTCAAAGTTAAGAGGGTAGGCAATGTTTGCCAACGCTGTTCCATAAACTGTGATCTTACCAAAAATTGCATTAGTTACAAGCATCAGATGTTGTTATGGAACATCACTGTGCATCAAACACAATGACAAGCTATATTAGCATAATGGGTTATTATTCCCAGATCCATGTGATCAGTACTCCATGGCAACCCAATAATAATGAACGCCTTTGTCAGTAAGAAAGCATGTACAGAACTATACGAAGCACGAACCTTCATGCACCTGAAATGCTACATAAAGCTGTTAAAATATTTAGAATTTAAACACCAGCATTGCCATTTACCCAAATGATTGGGTAAATGAGGCAGCAGCTCATAACAGGATCATGATCCACAACAGCCAATGTGGGCCCAACACTGCTTTAGATACATCCTCACAGGGACCTCACATTGTTGGGTCACTTCAAAACAGAGCAGAGAAGCAGCTCCTGTCTTTTTCAACTGCTTTTTATGTAGCAGCTTAATGGCTAAGAAACACACCTAGAATGTGGTAATTTGGGGTTAAATCCTTAATTAAACCTCAATGTTTTGAACTCTCACCTCCCAACTTCTTGGGGAGCACTCTTCTTTTCTGGCTACTGGCCAGAATGATAAGGTTTATCCATGTCCTCCTTGTTCAAAGTCTGAGAAATTTGAAGAAAGAATTCAATGTGCTTTAAATTAGAGATGAAACGTTAAAGCAACCATAGCTCTAGCTCAGCTGTTGCTACTTAGTTAACCAGTGAATAAGAACTAACAAAAACAATCTCGTAGCTTAATTATAATCAAAAGTAACATTGAAAGCAAAAGTAGCTGGGCAAGGAAATGCCTATATTGGCATTACCTCTTGTTCTTGTCACTGTGTGTTAGATAGGCTTCACAAATTCCTCCAAATCAGAGCCTTCAGATATTTTTACTTATTTTCTGCCTGAGTCTGAGTCATTTTAAATAACTCATATATTTATCCGCATCCTAGGCTTCTTTTTGAATCCTAGTTT
Organism: Myiozetetes cayanensis; assembly: GCF_022539395.1. Taxonomy (NCBI): domain Eukaryota; kingdom Metazoa; phylum Chordata; class Aves; order Passeriformes; family Tyrannidae; genus Myiozetetes; species Myiozetetes cayanensis. The sequence goes on along the minus strand of NW_026087742.1, from coordinate 47,798,465 downwards.
ATTTTCTCACAATGCAGAGCAATAGATAGGACAAGGATCAGCTTCCAAAGCAAGAATTCCCAATAGAAGACATCCTTGGTTTGGCACTGAGTATCCTTATAATACTAAATGCCACTAAGTAAAAGCCGCACAAAAAACATAGGAACTTTTAAATGCTGTCAAGTGTAGCCAGTCCATACCAATCAGGACCAAGCTATTAAACCAAAATAAATCAGTTTTTCTAAACAGATGCCAGTATAATTACCAATAAAATGAATGTCCACTGAACACTGATTTTCTTCTACTACATTCTAACCAGCAATAAATGCTGCACTTGTAACAGTAATATTTGTTGTTGTTATTTGATGTTGTTAACGTCTTTTAACACAATAAATGAAAATGTGAAAGGATTACAGTTAATCAGATTATTTTGGAGACTCTGGGGTATTAAGTATGACCCTCACAAATACTAGGTACTTAATCAGAACCAGATGGATGGATGCTGTCTCCTGCAGCCAGGCCCAGGCCACTGGCTTCTTTGGTGGAGGCACTGAAAACTCTGGGACTTCACACTCTGTGCATGAGCCCACATCAGTAGATTTTACATGTTGGGCAGATGAACAATTGACTTTAACACATGATAGAAAATAAAACTCTCCCAAGGAAGTGGAAGGACAGATGAGAAAAGTCACTGTTTAAACAAGCACGATCACCTTGTTAATATGTTTAGACAAACCTCAGGCATGTCTGTGAGCTACGTACACTGGCTTATAACACTTGATTTATGTACTAAAATCTGAATGCCCTTGGCCACCTGAACTGCTCAGTAGACCTGAGTTATTCTGAATTACTTGGCCTTGACCAACAGAAGAGCACAGAGATCCAACCAAATGAGCTGTTCCATGGCAGCTGTCTACCATAAAGGAAAGACAATTAATGAATAAATTTAAAATATGTCCTTAAAGGTAAAGCTGGATAAGCATCCTGAAATGCTCCAATCTATAATATTTTATTCAGTATTAAAGAAGAGGTGAAGTCACAGAAGTGAGTTACGTTAGATGAAATTGCAAACATCAGGCACAAGGACTGATAAAAAATGCATTATGCATTGTTTTTTAAAAAAACTTCACAATGCATTTTGATTTTGTGGAAAAAGAAATCAAAGATAACTTTCTTTTTCTGAAAAAAGGATAGCCTAAAACATTACATGGAATAACTAGTATAGTAATTTCAAAATACAGTTGGTATATTTTTAAAAACCACACACGAAATCAGTCTAACTTTAATTTTACTGATGTAAACAGTTAAATACTCTCTAGTCTTCACTAAAAAGCCTTAAGACAATGCTCAGGTTTCTGAAAATGCTGTTCAGTATATCTTATTAAATTATCAACGCAGATATTTATCACTGTGCCAGTTCTTCTGTAGGTTATGGAAAATCACAGCTATAATTTGAATTCACAATGCACATGATTGTATAATTCAAAACAGATAAAAGAGATTGAAAAAGACTGTCATTGATCTCACTGACACTTGTGTCAAAAGTTTAATGCATGAAGACCATTTCTTGTATTAATCAGAAAGATATTATTTCTTTATTTATTGTTACATACACACACATGTAACAGCAATTTATAGATTTGAACATTTCAGTGAAACGTTTCACACTCTGCTTCTATAAAGTAGATAAACACATCCAACCTAATAAATGTAAGCTATACCTACTTGAAACATCTTTTCTGGATTTTATGTTATAAATCTGAAAACTTTATAACAAAAAGTCATGCCCCAAGGATATCATTATAACACAGATGTAATGTTTAAAATGCATGATATCTCAGGCTTTAAAAGAATTTACAATAAGGTTGAAATTTTGTATGTAAATGGGAGGATCTGAGAAGTATTATATAACTCTTTGTACTTAATTGAGAAAAATGCTTGATAAAAATCAGTGGCAGCAAGTTTGAAGAAACTATCTCATTACTTTGCAGGAATAGGTTCCTTTTTGTAACAAGAAAATTACTGCAGAAATAACAGACTTTATGGTGATCTAACAAGAATGGTAGTAATATTAGGAAGAAGGCCCTTCTAAGCATCTATTAATAGCATAAACACATGATAAATTTAAAAAATATCTAACTTTCCAGTAGTGTGATGCTTCCATGTTACTCCTTGATGGACCACTGTTTGTCTTCAAATAAATGAAAAACCCTTACTTGTAAATGACATTCTCAGAGCTTTGTTGTAGCAGACAGACCCCCAGAATTTCCACTTTGGGCAAAACAGAGCTGAAAATTGGCCCAGGAACAGCTATGCATGGACCTTCTGTCACTGCAGCTGCAGTGAGAAGCCCTGCTTGTCCCTTTCCAGTGAAGAGCTGGCCCTTACACAATAGCTTAATAATGAAGCCAGTCTTGCTTTTTCATGTTTCCAAAATAAATTCTATCTTGAAAGACATTTACAGATTCACATGACAACTACATTTTCAGATTTTTACTCTAAATAATTCCTTATTTTGTTTGATAATTATTTTTTCTCTTTTTTGTTTGCTAATACTTATAGACTTCAATGTAAGGATGAACTCAAACGTCTCTACATGCTATGTACCTTCTTTCAAATCCCTAATGAGAATATAAAATAAACCCTAGAATCCATCCTTGCTCAGCTCAACCAAGCACAACTGCTTATCTGAACGTAATGTGGTAAGAGACCATCAGCAAGGACACCTTAATATTTACAGTGCCTCGTGCCAACTTTTAACGCATTGCTCATAAAACTATTACGCTTGAATGTATGCTGAGTGACATTCAAATATTCCCTAATACCCAAATACTGGTTTGTTTCTTCATTCATTTGAGAACTCTGTCAAAAGGCCCCAGATTTGTCGGATACTCTCCCTTTGGGATGCCAAGATAGACTAACTTTTATTATTATCTTATACACTGCCTGCTGCATTGGAGAAACATTACAAAGCTACCTGCTACTGTATTACAAGTAATAATTAACAGAATCATAATCTGTCAGGAGTAGTTTTTGTACATCTCTATGCTTTCCACTGTGCTGTACTACCTCATTGAACTCAGGCTTTCAGAAACAAGGTAATATAGAGGACGTATGATTAATCTGATGCCAAATGAACCAACTGTTGACCCAGTTACCCTAACAGCATGCACAAAGCACTTGCCATTCTCCTCACCTGATAACATTTAACACTTTCTGTCACCTAATCCAAGCACCAAGGTAAAAGAAGGCATACTCTGTGCTGAAAGGATGGGCTACAAAGCAAGGATGAAGGATGCAACTCAGGTCTTCTGCACTGCATTGTGCTCTTGGGAGGGGATTTCTCTGTCTCTCACCTCCCCCATCTCCCCAGATGTTCTCTTCTTCCTCCATCTCTACAACCTGGTGTCTCCTCATGGTTATGCCTTACCCACCTCAGGCTCTCTATTCCAGTTCCAGATTCCCATGCACTGTTTGCCCAGTTAAACATGGTTGATCTCATCCTTCTAGCCTCTCAACCATATCCCATCCCTCCTCTCAGTCCTGTCCCTTCACCCCCCATTCTCCAGTCTCCCCTTGGTTCCATCTCACACCAGTCACTCTCAATTTCACTCCCGCTGTCTGGGAAGTATCAGTTCCCCTACTTCTGATTCCTTCTCCTTCATCTTGTCCCTTCATTCCCACTGGATCTTTGCTGGGCTTTTATTGCAAATTCACTCCCCTCTGCCTTTGCTTTCTTTGTGCAGTCACTGTACAGAGGCAGTTGGCTGTAAGATGTCTGTCCTCCACCCATTCCCAACATTCACTTCAAGAGAATTTTTAACATGGACAAACAGGGGTGTTTTTTGCATTTTTTCATTCTTAGAGGGTAGAACCATTTCTGCAGAGAATTCCAAAATTTGCCTTCAGGGACATTAAGTTTAGAAGTGCTTTAGCTCAAACTGCAGAGCTCAGGAAAAATTATTTGAAACAAAAAAGAGAGGTTTTACATAAAAAGGAGTAGGCACAGCAACACACACACATATTCATTAACAAATACTATTTTTTCCATCTTTTTAAATAGAATTCCAAGCTATCTATATTAACAATTAACTTTTAAATTTAATTAAAACAGTAATTCCAATTATTTCAGTAATTTCACTAGCCACAGAAGTCTGCAACTCCCTCTAACACTCATTTCTATCTGTCCTCTCCCTCACTGCTTAAATAAATGACAGACAAAAGAGTAAAAACAATCAACATTTTTGATTTCACATTCCCTTGGAAAATATTTTCATCTTCACTTTTGTAACAAATTCGTTAAAGATTCGCTATGGACACATTAAGACTTTGCTTAATTTACTACAAACCCTGATGATTTTTGTATTTCAAAAAGTGATACACTCCAAGTTCTGATTCCTAGAGAATCAGAAATGCTCTGAATCAAACACTCACCCCAGGAAAGTATACATTGCTCTGACACATTTTCCTGCCTATGAGCTACAGAACAAAAATCAAAATAACCACCTAGCTTTGGTTCAGATGGCACACAGACAAAGGGTGGGGTGAGGTTATTTGTTTCAAACATCTGCCTTCAAAGAAGAATTATAGCTAAGTAATTTTCTCCTCATTTAAGACATCACTAGCAACAAATACGCATGCTGTGGAATTCAAAATAATCCTGTGATATTTCCATATTAAAATTACTACTTACTGCCAATTAAAAATCTCTATATATGATAACTGGTTGAGTCATGATTTATAATGTGTCTGCAACTTGGCTACCAAGAAGGTGAAAGAAAAAAGGTTCTTCCATTAAAGAAATAGAAGACAGGCCTTCATTTTCAGATCTAACACAGGTCCTGTGTAGTGCTTCCAGATGGGAAGCACTATATGGATATTACTGTAATGTAAACAATTGCAAGCAAGTTATTTGCAGCAGTTTCCCTGCACCTGAGTTAATATGTATCAATCTGTAGCTTGCGAATGCATTTTAAAATATGCAACACTATGAGTTTTGTGTGCAGTCCTCTCAAAAGTGTGACTAAAGCTGTTTCACAGCTGGGGTATTTACGAAGGCTGTCACAGCAAGGATTTTCTTATGACTAAGACGACAGGAAGCTTATGCTGCCATTTTTCATTAGCTGAACTTCCTTCTTCACTACCTCACAGCCCCAACTTACAAATTCTGTAGAAGAATTCTACCCTTCTCTGAATTGTTCTGAATTTAGTTAACATTCAAAAAGGCAGACAGACTGAATAAGCTTTGCATCCGTTCGAAAGCTGACTAAAACCAATTGCAGTTGCAAGGGAGTGGATTGCCAAACCTGATATCAGGTAGCTTAGACTACCTTTCAACATGTTACATCTCAGTAATATGCATGGAATAAACCTCATTCTGAAAACTTACAACAATACATTTCTGTGAGTATATGCAGAAAGCTACTCTACAAACTTCCGAAGGAAGAACTGTGGTGACAACTCTATCCGAGTAACTTCTGACTAAAAAAACTAAATTGATCCACACATTTAAAGCCATTCATAAATAATATTCAGAAATGCAGTAAGAAAGATAATCCTGTATGTTCTTTTCTACAAAAGTTGTTCAAGGGAGTCAGTATCAAAACAAACAAATTGATAAATTGACATCATTTGAAGTTTAATTTATTCCACGCACATGTTGAGACTCTTTAAAGTTACAAAGACAGAAGAGAGCTAGAGATAGATAGCTAGAGATCAGGAAAAAATGTTAGCATAAAGATCATCCAATTATAGGAGAATTCCAGCAAAACAATACTTTTGGCAGACTTCTGTGCTGAGCCATGTACTACTTTAGAATTCAAGGGAATACAAATTAGTCTTTCAAAGTCAAGTGTTTCAAAATAAAACTAAAACTCTGCAACTTCACAATTATAAATAAAAGCAAGATCTATTGCATTATTTTGATCAGTCCTTGTCTAATACCAATCCATTTAATATCTCCACATTTTGGTCTTACACAAATCATGATTTCTCACCCCACCACTGACTACTGAAAAACCAGAGCAGTCTCTCAATTTGTATGCATTAGTACTACATGTGATGACAGCAAATTTCTGAAAGCATAGAAAGTACCCAGGATAAAGACTGTATAGCATGTCTCTCAGAAGGGCCCTTCTATTTTTTCATGTGTGAAACTTTTTTGCTAAGGCTCCAATCACCTAATTAAGCTCTTTATCAGCAATGCATTCCCCTGGAGGCACGTGATACTGTCACTAGAGTGATCCCACAGTATTTACAAAACAACACTCAGTTTTCTCTTCAAATCAGTGGCTTGAAGAGCACCCCAAAATCCCCCTTCTTAAACATCAGAGAGCTGAGTCTCTCAGGTGGCTGCGTATACCAGTGGTCTTATGCACAAACATCAATATTGTTGGTGGTCTCCCTGTATTGGTGATCTCTTTTCCATGCAGAGGAGGAAGCAAGTGCCATTCAGCAACTCAACAAAACCACTGCTACTCGGCTGAGAGTAAACTATGAAGCCAGTATTTCTCAGATGTGTTTCATTCAGCTGCTTGTTTTAGCAAACTCTGCTGTCTGCTGTAAATAGAAAAACTACACCATCCCTCAGTTTTGAATGTGACTATAATTAGCAAAATATAGAACATATATATGTAAGGAATTGCCAGGCTTCTCAGTAGTTCCTGCAAAGAAGACAGTCTGTGCTTCGAACTCTGGACTTGAACAAGTTCTATCTTTCCCCTTATAAGAAGTTCCATATCAAGAGGCACTCCAGTACCTGGCAGAGAGAGGCCAGAGGGACCGTGCTGGTGAAGGCAGAGGCAAAAGTGTCACTCAGTACTTCAGTCTGCTGTCACTAAATTTCCTGACCCATTCTGTGATTGGGTCCACATTTCCCTTGTTCAGCCATTTACCACTAATGAAACAAGAGAAACACTTCTTGTTGACTTTGATATCCCTTGCAAATCCCATCTCCAGCTGAGCTTTGAATTTCCAAGCACTGTCCCTGCATGCCTGGGCAATGTCTATAAAATCCTCCTTTCTAGCGAACTCACACTTCTGCCTCTGATACACTTTGTTTTTTGCACTGGAGCCCAGCCAAAAGGTCCCTGATAAGCCAAGCCAGGCTCCTCGTACGTCTGCTTGTTTCCCTAAGTGTTCGGGAGTCCTATTCTTGTGCTTGGAAGATATTGACCTCAAAGGCCTGTCAGCTTTCCTGAGTTCCTTTGCCTTTAAAAGCTGCCCCCACCATGGGACCTCACCTAATAGTTTTTGAAACCTCACAAACTGAAACCTGCTCTCCTGAAGTTCAGGGTCTGTACTCTGCCACTCTCTCTCCCCACTCCTATCAGGACTTTGAGCTTCATTCTGATCTTCCATGTTAATGGATAAAAGACCCAGCTACACTTCACCCATGTGGTCCACTGTTAATCAACAAGTTACTTCCAACATCCTCAAGAAATCCTGACTCCTTGCATCCTACTATTTTGCAATTCCAGCAGCCAACAGGAAGTCCCCCATGTGAACCAACATCAACAATTCATGAACTTCCTCGAGTTTTTTGAAGAAGGCTTCCTATACTTCCTCACTGGTGGCCTGTAAGATTCTCACCATCACACAGCAACCCTTCAAGTCCTCTCTTCCGATCCTGACCCTCAAACTCCCAAGCACACCATCACCCACTCGCCCCATAGAAAAGCTCCATACCCATAAGGAGCTCTTTCACAAAGACAGCAACTTCCACTCCTTATCTTCCCTGCAGGCCCTTCCTCAAGAGCTTGTATCCATCTGTCCATCAATCACAGCATTCCAACTGTGTGAAGTGTTAACACCAAGGCTGCTACTGCTCTGATGTTGTAACTTGTGACTGAATGTAGCACTTGACTTCCTCCTGCATGTTTTCCAGAACTCATGTATTTCTATAAATACACTTAAGGTATGTATACAATATATATAAGGTGTCCCTATCATCCTGTTTTACATTCCTGAGGTTTCTCTTATTCCCTTTGCCCTGCATCCTTTGCTTTCCACCCCTGTTCACTGCTACCTAACTGAACTATTGGTCATAATCCCGCTCCATTGTCACCCCTCATTTCCAGTTCTCAGTAGGATGATAAGCCAGTCAGCAGGTATCTTGCCCTGCTTTGTCATACTACTGAACTTTCTATTTACATTCTTAAAAATATAAACCATACAAGAACTTAAAATATCTGGCTGATAGAGCTGCTGTGAAGTTTAGCATTCCTTTTAGCTAATGCAATAGACAAAGGATTGGATGATTCAGAAGGAAGGATGTTAGAGGACAAGGGATTTTCTTTCTACGGACAATTGATTCAAATATAGTTTAGGTAACTGCAGTGACTGAAAAATTACCAAATCACAAATGACAGAGCTACCTACCTCTGTGAAATTATTCTGCAGTCCAAATTTATCAGAGAAACAATAGCAGCAACTTAATTGCTGATGCCCTGAAGCAGAAAAGAGAGGGATGCAAAAGCTAGACTGGCCAGGAGAAGGAACTAGTTTCAATATTTAGAAGCAGGCACAGGTACAGCAGTCACTATTCAAGTAAATACGATTTACCATACAGTTTCACCAGTCTAATAGCAGGAATCAGCAAAAACTGCCTCCCACTCCTGGTAGTGTACTCACATCCCCTCTCTCATGCCGACACCAGCATCTACACCATTTTAGAAAGTTTACCTTGCAGGATATTAACATTAAGGGTAATTAGGGTGGGAGAGAAGGTGTAGTAGCTTGAGGTCAGGAATAAGAGGCTGGTATGAGACTGTCCCTCCCAAGCACAGCTACTGCAATGCCACATGTGCCATTCATGGTTTCAACACCCACAGGAATTCAGTCTCTAGGACTATCAACTCCTAGCAAGTTTGCTTAGAAACTCAGGAATGAATACAGAAACTAAAGCTGGACAAGGACGTGCAATTGTAATTCTGTAGGTGCGAAGCCCATTTCCTACTGTTCACAATTCTATACAGAGAAAAGAGTTTAAACTATTAATGAAATGATTGTATCAAAAGTGGATAAAATACAAAAGGATTGCAAAGTAGCAGTTTGGGTGGTATACTCCATTACTAAATGTTTAACATTTTTGTACATTTTATATTCCTAATGTAACCTGTTTATTATCACTTTCCTTGTACTTTTTTATATTCCCTTTTAATATTTACAATTTTTATATTTATATAGACACATCAAAATAAAAAATACTAGAGCTTATTCAATGGTATTTTATATGCATAGAGGAAACACAAGAAACTCTTAGTACTTTCACTGATCCTTTTAAATAATAACTAGCTTTTTAAATAATAACTGGAAATAAACAAACTGCTGGTATTTTGATAAAACAAAGGATATCACATGTTAATCACTCAAAATGAATACTAAAAGTACAACAGAATAGTTTTCTTTTTACCACAAGTAAAATAATTAGAAACCTTATGGAATATCTACCAGTAATTATCTATGCCTAGTTTATGCCTAGTTTCCAGATAATTGTACATTTTGATATTTTGAAGTTTTACCACTCTATTGCGTACTGTATTGCACTCAAAGTATTTGTAGATTTTTACTGCAGTAATTCAAACCTTTTAATGACAAGGAAACCCATTCTATAAATCAACTGAATTTTGCAATAGAGCATTTATGATTTTCTCACTCCTTTTCCCGCCATTATCATAGAAACTACTCTGGAGTGTCCTCAACAGAGTAGTAAACATCAAAATAAACAATAAATTCTTTGTTAAAGAGTTCTCAGGTTCCCAAAGTCATAAAACTTTCACTTTCCCTTACTTTTAAGAAGAACCATGTCAAAATGCAAGTTCTAAAATGGGTACCACAGAACACAAATAGCCTAAATACTGGTTTTCCACCTTTCCCTACAGCTCTTCAGAGAAGAGATCTGCAGACAAATACAAAGAAAGTTCCTGGGAGACAACAGTCGCCATTATCATCAAGTCACTTTACTGCTGACAATCACAGACTACTACTTAGAGCTGAAGAACACACTAAGCACCCAAACTTCAGGGCTCAATGGACAGAGCAGTCAATCCCCCTCAGGTAACAGCTTGAATTAATGGCATCCTTTGTCCCAGGCAGACTCATACGCCAAGACATGAGCTATCCTTTGGGCCCAAGGCTCCCTAAAGATGGAGGCTGTGGAAGTGGCCAGCTCTCTGCAGGTGTATTAGGGTGAGACCTCAATAGCAAGCACAAGGAGTAACTCCAAGCATGGCCCCTGCCCAGGCTCCAGTTTGTCTGTCAGTGCCAGGCTGCTCACTGCAGCCACATGACCGTGCCCTTTCCCCATCTGCTTCAGGCAAGAACTGATCCTCTCCCTGCAGGGTGAGTTTGCACCACCTCAGCTTCTGGAATCAGCTCTCCCTGGGGCTGGAATGCCAGAGCAAGAGAGATGGCAAGGAAGGGTAGGTTTCTTTTGTTCAGTCAATGTGTTTGTCTAAGCAGGCACTGAGAAATGGGAAGGAGCCTCTTTCCTTGACTGGTATCTTGCTACAATCACTAAGTCAGATAGCATGGTGCTTAGCGTATTTAGGTTTAAACAGGTCTATGTTTGCCTGCAGATAAAGGAACCTGCAACACAGCTGTTATCAACCTTCTGCACAATAAAATCTTCCTAGAATATCAAACTAGTGCACCACAGTACTTAGACATAATGCAGACTTTTACCTAAGAAAGTGCTGGTGCCTTTCCCCTTCTCTTGATCATTGACACAGGAATATTCTCTATAAAAGGTTGAATTTTATTGCTTCATGCACTATACTCATTTAGGACTAAATGTTCTTAATTTCTGTTCCTGACATGGTAGAAGAATATCTTCAAGAGAAAAACAGAATATGGCTGTCCACATGGCAGCCAGCAACCACTCAGGCTTCGCGATGTCCACTGAGAAGTTTCTCTGATGCCTGATGCTCTACTGACCACAGAAGTTGTTTTGACACTAGCCCTGTGTTCAGCTCAGTACACGACCAGCAATCCATGGAGGACCCAGAGATCCTCCTTGGAGTGTTGTGGGATGCTGCTGTGTTTGAGGAGCACGAGCAGTAGCTGAGCTGATGTAGGTGTCTCTATACCTGGATTAGGCTGTCTCTGATGTTACCACAATTACTAAACAAAGAATGGCTTTTACCAGCCACTGCTACAGGAACTGCGCACACAAGAGCACACAGAGAACAGTGTGTAGTAGGAGGACTGACCAATGGGCTTTGTACAGCACAAAGGTCAAGAGGATAATGATATGAGGATTTTGATATGGATGGTGGCTACCACGGAAGCACACAGGGAAGTATGAGCCATGGGAAAGAGACCTGAAGTCCTGATACTTATAAAGGCCTTATACTGAGTCTGAGTTAAACACAAGTCCATAGAAAAAAAACACCTTACTATTTAAAGGTAGATAAACAAGCACTGCAATCCTTCAAATACGGCCACGAACATAACTCTGTTCTATGAGAAGTGGCAAAGAAAATACTTAGAACGCAAAATGTTCACTTTCACTTCATTACACAAAAAGACACCTCGAAAATCTGTCTCTAATACATCTATCTGTCTGGGAGACAATGAAGTGCTGTTTCTACCAGACCACATGAGAGCTGAACTTGTGAGACCACAAGTGAGCCATCTACCTGTGCCATTTATATTCTTCCATGCAATCCCTTTCTCCAATAAATTTAACTGTTGATCTGATCTAGAAACCACAAAAGATGGAATTTGTTATATCCTTTTTTGCAGTTTAAAAAGATGGCACTGCAGTTTCTTGTAGCTTGATTTAAAAATTTCTACTCAAGATTTTTTTTTAAACAATTGGAAATTAAATTCAGAATAAATCTATCAGATTCATTCAAAAAAGTAAAAAAAACTAAGGAAAGATCAGGTTTCAAATCCTTAACATTTGTATTCATGTTATGCTTTGAATAAATTAGAAGTATTTGTTTACAAAACTGCATTTTGTAATATTTCTATAACTAAACTGAAGAAAAGACTCTTAATCCTCCTACTTTTGGTGAGCTCTATTTTATTCTATTTATGTTATTACTCCTCAGTGGGCCAAATGAGTACCACTCACCTTAAGCATACATAGCCATTTTAGCAGTACTTTCAAGAAGTAATGCAAATGATTAACGCAGTTGTTGAATAATGCAGCATTGATCAAAAATATTTGAATATTTAAGAAAACATCAGAACACAAATGAGATTGGAAAAAACATTAGTTGATTATTCTTATTTTCTAACTAGAGAATCCTGGTTCTGATCCCATCTCCAACAAGTTACAGGAATATTTTTCAGACAGCATGATGTGCATGGTATCTTATTGACACATGCAGAGCAAAGGAGTATTTTGAGGTCTCTCAGTTTGATGGTATGATCTGAAGGCCAGACTGTGACTTGGTTTTTTGTCCCTTACGAAAAAGAGTGCACAGTCACTGAGAACACCCACTGACTGTATCATTCTGACTACAATAGTTAAAATGAACCAAATCCATTGCCCTTAAATTACCTGCCTCCTTAGCTGGGTGATGAAATTAAAATGCAAGCAGCATTCTAGGTGAACACCTCGACAAGTGCTGTGTGACACTGAACTGAAATCCTGCCCAGCGTGTCAAGAATGCCAGATAGGAAAATCAGAAAAAATTGGCATCCCAAGAGGAATAACTGAGTATATTTCATGGTATGGGTAATGGATATGGTTGGCACTCTGTTAGAAAACATTCACGTTCTGTTTAAGCCAAAACACAAATGAATGGAAAGGCCTGGTTTTCGTGGGACTATAAAGCTGCTCTTTTCAAGTGCCAGTTTACAGAAACATATATGGACAGCACCTCTGCACTATTACTGTTTGAACAAAATATATACTGTAGGAACCAAAGTTATTTTTGTTTTAAAACTATACGATAGACCTCTTGCTGCTATGTAAATGCCCCAGCATAATTTACAGCCTACTTCTGCTCTTGGGTATGCAGGTACAGCACCTATTTTCTGAAAAACATATTCCCGTGCATGCGTGTGCAGGTTTCCCAGCAGTTTCTCAAGCAAGGGAAGTGTTTTCCTCTGCTCCACCCATCACATAACAGAGCTGAAGAAAGCCCTAGGTTTCTTGAACTCCCTACTGTCTTCCTATCAAACTGTTTGTTTTTCAACCAGAAAGGTTATGTTCAGATTTATGAATATACCCTTTTAGAATGAAAGCAAAAAAAAACCCCAAGCGTAAGGAAACATGGGTTAATTTACTCAATTTCCTCTTACTGTTTCTTCACCTACAGTAGAAGGTGTGTTTATCCACTAAAAGAATGGCAGAAATATCAATTATTCATACATTATTTCCATTTCCATTGAACAGAATTTAGGGACTTGTAATTTCAGACTAGAATTATCTTTCTTATTTTCTAATACTTTCAATACACTTCAATATAGAGGAAAAATAGAAAAAAACTTAAAATATTACATTTAATTCCATAATGCAGTCATTTTTTTCATTCTTAAGTGCTAGCTTTACTTTGTATTCAAGTTAGAGCAGGCTATTGCAAAAATAATGCCAGAACTGATTTGATTTCTGCACCATAAACTGACTTGTTTTTCTTCTGTCATGAACTGTGACTGGCTTGTTATAAAATGTGTTGTCATAATACACACTTATGTTCTCAGAATTTGATTAATGTTAGTCCAAGAAGGTAACTAAATAAAAATTTTCTTCTAGTCCTTGTGGGATCACTGATTTGAATGAATATGCACTAAGTATTTTGGAAGGGGGGCAGATAAGCAATGTTGTTTAGGCAGTAGCATTATTCCCTGGTGGCTTCACACTTGTGGTAGAAAAACAGTATCAAACAAGCACTCCAGTGTTACTGAGGTTACAAATGACCTGGAAAAATACAGTTTCTATGGATATCATTTAATGAAGACAAGTCTTACATGTGACATACCTAATACAGTGTTATTTTTATTTCTTTGCATGTATAAAGGTACTCTCATTGTATTGAGCAGATTTTGTAATATTTTTATACCACAGAATTTAAAAATACTAGTCTTTTATGCAGAAATTATAAATTATAGATAGTGGGATGATCAGAACCTTATTAAATATGTAGCCAAGTTGGATTTTTCCAGAGACATTTTTAAAAACAGTAAAATATGGAGATTTAGTACTGTTAATACAACATTCTACAGAAAAGGAATATACTGTGCAAATGCATCATTTTAAATTAAATAGCAATTTCTGCTAGAGTTATCTCATGGCCTTACCTAATCTGAATATATTTGCAAGAACTAATTTTTACTCAGACATCTTCATTACATAATATTGTTAAAAAAACTGAAGACTGATTGATTTAAACAGCAATGGAAATCAGGAGCAGCAATACTGAAAAGACCAAGGAAGACTAAAATGCTATTTGTTTACATTCTGCAAACCCCAGCCTGAATCAGATAAACAGATGGATTCTTTCTGGAGGGAAATATTGCATAAGATTCTGAAATGAAGCACAGAGGGTGGGAAGTACAGCTACAAGCAACTGATGTTTTGCTTTTCATCACATTAAAATGACTTTCAGACCTGAAGTAGAATAATTACAATTTTGTCCTCGGTGCACAATTAACAAAAAATAACTTCTGAGCTATGCCACACCCTTGTGATTAAACAGCATTTTCAAAAATATTTAGATAAAGTCTGAACAAATCAAACAAACATGTAGACAGGAAACGCTGTTTGGAATGCACTCTCTGCAATGTACTATTAGAGCCAGAAAGCAGCCTAACTTCAGAATTCAATCAAGCAAAATCTAGTATAATCTCATTACAGCCTTTGCAGTTAATGAAACCTATTTAAATCTCTGACATTTTGATTTTTAGAGCTGACAAAAGCAAAAATTATTTGGTTTACATAACACAAACATATAGAAAGATAAGATTTTATCCTTTAGGTTATCCTAGCTATTTAGCAAGCAATTCATAATATGAAAAGATTACTCTTCTACTACTCACTATTGCTCCAGGATTTCAGTAAATATTTGATACTGATTTCAAAGAAGCCAGAATCCTGCTGGCTAGCCATGTCTGCTGCATACAAAGAGGCTTCTGTAATTCTGAGCAGCTGAAGTGGCAGGTACTATGTATGTAGATGTGACTGTCACCAGTCAGTGATGTAAACGAGGGGTCAGAGGAGGAAATGAAGTCTCCGCAGATCCACTTCTTCCGTTCATGGTAGGTAAGCTCATTAAAAAAAATAAAAATCTCAACAACAGCAACAACAAAAACACACCACGAGATTTTTGTCCTTTGCTCTTCCTTCGGGGCTCGTCCCTAATTATATCTGAAGTGTATTTTATTTCCTCACCCCCTCAGCATGTATTTTCATTTATTCCATTCCACAACTGGGCAAATTTCTTCTGGTTGGTTAAGGGATAAGCAGTACCACAGCACTTGTTCCATAAGAACAGTTAGAGTATCTTCCCGAAGGGTGTCTGAGCTGTGCTTTTAATAATGTGCAGTCTTGCCTGTCTGAAGCTTTTTTCCCATCAGAAGCTGTCAGCTCGAGCATAGGCACCTCCTCTTGCAAACCGAGTATCAACTTGAAGCCCCACTGACACCGTCTCTTCTGCAGCTGGAGGAATCTCACACGTACTGTTTAGCGTTAGCGAAAAAAAAAAAAAAAGCACCCTCTAATGAATATCCTCTGCATGCTCTGGTCAGCTGCTCTCCTTCCGCCTGTTCCCAAGAAGAGCACGCTGAACTATACACAACTGCATCATGCTGCGGTAAAGCAGAGCTGCACCCATATATCTGATTGCAGTGACGTTTGGGGAAAAAAAAAGGCTCTCCCTCAGCCCAGTTGCACAACAGAAGCACTTCCAGAGCACTAAACCCACGGTATTCGGACTGGCTGCTTCTGCTTCTCTTTCACTGCTACAGAAAAACGTGCTGTCATTTTTTTCTTGGCACTTTTTTTTTTTCCCTTCCCCTTAACAAAGATGAGAGACAGTAGGCTGAATTCGTAACAGCAAATAACCCAGAGAGCTTACTGCTTGGTATTCACCTCTGAAAGGGTAACAGAAAATTCTCAGTTTGATATCATTTTTACCTTGAATAATGATTTCTAAAAAGGAACTGAATTCACATAAGAAAATGAGGCAGAAGCAATTCACTGCTTGTTAATTACTCTGTATTTTCCACAAAATACTTAATTGCTAGGTACAATTTCCATATTCCTAAGATTTTATTTCACATAATCATACTACATCACTATGCATATTTTAATGGTACCAAAGAAAAAGAATCAGTTTCCAAAATATTTTTTGTTTCGTATGTTCTTGGTATCATCCTTCCAGATATTATTTCCTGGGAATAACAGTACTCTTTTCACACTTAGTGGAATAAATTTCCTGCAGCATTTCATAATTATAGTATCTGAGCCAAAAAAAGAGCTTGTCTGCTGCTGATTCTTCTAAAAACTTTGTCAGCAATTACATTTGCACATTATTTTTAGTTTCAGTATGTGGAATATTTGGTTTGGATTGGAAACTGAGGAACACAAGGGTCATTGAGATCAAGCTCCCGCAGTTCTCACTGAAAATATGCTAAATGTCTTCTGTAAACATACCTCATCTAGAGATAAGGTTTTGTGACCTCACTAATGGAAGGCTGTTGTGGAAACTCACTTTTCAAACCTTCTTGACTCAAAACCTGTTTACTCCCTTTCATGAACATGGACTACCAGAAATGTTCAGAGTATTTCAGGTTTGACCTCACCAACTACACCCATGAGAGTTGCTCACCTCTTTCTCCCTAATTATCATCCTATTGCTACCTCTCTGGGCCCCCAGTTCATGTTCTGAGACCTCACTGTCCCGTCTGTTCTACCACTCACCCCACTGACAACCTCTCCTCATTGTACCATCCTGTTTTAACTGGCATACTCCAGCTTTTTATAATTAAAGTTAAATTTAATACCAAATAAGGCAAATCCCAGTGTCCCGGACTGATGACTTCCTAGCATCCCACTAATTGATTTTTCAGCAGAGACTATGCCAGGTAGGTTTGGAAGTCCTTATTCACCCTCAAAAACGTTGCATTAATTCCTATGTTCAAGGATTTAAGTAATAATTTTTCCCATGGTGCTACATCAAGTGCTTTTATGAAGATGACTAATATATTAATTTTATCATAATTCTCTTGTTGAAAATAAAAATATAAGGTTAATTTGCAAATAGTTGTATTTCCTAAATCTTTATTGGATTTGGTCCAATTTTCAGTTAAATGCACACCTTTAAATACAATCTCCTGCCATAGTTTGTTTCAAAGTCTTGAGTGACAAGCAGCCTCTCTGTTGATACAGATCATCTTCCCCCTATAAATTGTTACTCCATCTCTCAACCTCATGGGATACCAGACTTTTTAAGATCAATGTTCTCGTTTCAAAGTTGTAAAAGGAGTAAGGATGTTTAACCATTTGCTTTTAATTCCTTCTCCTATTCTTATTCAGCTGAACTCTTGATAGTGCTCACTTTAAATTGACACTCTCTAACCTCCAAGCCACAGCTGGATTAACAGTGCAATGGGGACTCTTCCAATAAGTCTTCAGTCCTTTTCCATAAGAATGTTGGAGCATTCACTGAACTGGCCGGGATATCAGTTTAAAATAAACAAAAGAAAGGGTTCCTTTTTTTCAGACAGTGGTGAGCTTCTGGAACTTGTTGCTGCTGGAGATCGTGGAGGTAGACAGCATTAGCAGCTTCAAAATGGTGATAATAAATACAAATTTAGATCTCTAAAGGATGCTGAAACATCCCTCTAACATTCCTAATGTTGCAATAACTTGCTGGGGCGTATGAGAGGGATGGGCTGCAGAGAGCGGTTACACCCGTGTGCGCTCTTCCCAAACAGTGCCCTCTACTGCTGCTGCTGGGAGAATACCAGGTGAGGTGGGTGACCAGTGGGCCCCCATGGGATGCTCCTGAAGGTCTCACATCTCCCTCACAGGCAGAATGAAAAGTTCAAGGGTTTGTTGGTTGGTTGGTTTTGGTACTTTCAAGTTAAAGAAATTTCAGACATCCCTCACAGGTGAGTACCTGTTTTCTTAACTCTCGTTAACCAGTTCCTTTTATTTCTCAAGTTTGTCTTTTCAAAACTGCAGATCTATTCTTGCTTATCCTGACTCAGCTTGTGTGAACATGATCCAGTAACGTTCTTGTCATTTATCCTTGGTCTTCACCAGTTATCAGATCTAACCAGCACAATCTTTTCTTGACTTTGTGATCATTTGGTGAAGAAATAAATGGGCTATCACATCCAAAGATATCTGGATTTGACTACCATAAGTAGAGTTTGTGTATGGGATGTTAAAGTAGCACCTAATGCCTACCTGCACTTCCCTGCAGAATAACAATAAAATGGCTACAGCTACATTCAGCCATCTGTCTAGGAGTAGCAGATCCCCTAACACCATTTTTACTGACTTTCTTCAAAGTGATTTGGGACCAAAATTTCATCTATAGTAGGTCTTTTTTTAAACATTGCATCACAACATTAATATACAACACAGAATCTCACTGCTTTCACCTTTTAGTATATGCTTCAGAATTTAACTTTTACTCTAACAGCTTCTTTAAAATTAAAAGTATAACCAATTAAAATCTTAATAACTTCTATCAATAATCTTAAATTATTTTAAAAAATTTAAACAGCTAAATAAATTTAAATATTTCCCAGCCTAAATCTGCTCAAATAAAACATTCTCCAGGTATCACGGCTTTACTCATATTTTGAAAACACTCCTAAACAGGAATAACACACTGAAATGGCAGAAACAGCAGCATTCTAATCTAGTGTTCTGAACTTATTTTTGGGAGGCTCACAAGACTAAGAAGTTTTGAATATATATACCATCTACTTCCATTCTTGCTGACTGTATGATATTTACAATTTAATTACATATTCCAGTCTGTGAAAGATAGACAGGCATGAGCATACAAAACCTGTCAGTGAAAATAAGCTGTCTGATGATGGATATTGCAGACTTACATACTTACAAATACAGTGGGCTTCTCTTTTATGATATTAATACATGGGAGTTGGCAAAAAAAGAAGTAACTTTTTTTTTCACAGTAAGAAACCAGTGATCCAAAATGGAAGGCTTTTCATAGGTCTACCATGATGAAGCACCTGCTGATTACCATGGTAATATAAGAATTGTTTAAATTATAAACATTTGAGTGTAACTCGCACTACACATTTGTGAAAGGTAGTGCACCTTCTCTTCTCTCATCTGCCTTCTGAGATCAGAGGTATCCAGGTAGATATGTATCCAGGAGCCCTGTGTAACTGGCTTATACCCTTTTTATCTGAACAAAGTCTGGAGCTGTGGAGTTTCCATGCTCCAACTTTGGAAAAAAAGAAGGTGGGAGATGCTGTTCATCAGCATGGTCAGAACTGTTCTCATGAGCAGAGCATTGCACGAACAGCGATTTTAATCACAAAACATCTGAAAAATGAACTTCAAAACTTTCACTCAGTAAAGGAAAAAGAATAACAAAAACACATGCTGCTGGAGGTATTCACAATATCTGTCTTGAGGCATCCAGCTCAGATGCCTACACTGGGAGGTGAGTGCCTTCAGCATGACGCAATAGTTCCAAAGAGTTCCGGTACAGAGCACAATTATTTGTCCAAAGCAGCCTGTTTCTCCTCACTGTATACACACGATGCTTAGATTAACTACTTTTGTCAATTGGGTATTTAGATTTTTAATATTTAGTAGCATAGGTAGCAATTTTGTTTACAGTTTTAATGTGTACGATTTATAACAGTCATACAGGCAGTTTAGTCCTCTATGTTCTGAGCAATGCTTGCAGGAATCCTTAAAAAAGCACATGGAGATTTGAATATAGCACAGTCTTGCACAATCTTCCAGGGCTCATTTTAGCTTGGTATGAAAGGACCTATTTGTATTTTGCAATCTTAACTCTTCAGAATCTCAGGCTAAATGCAAAGAGTAGCTGAAAGTCTCTAATGGATGACAACAGTAAAAAAGCAAGTATAAACACTGGATTCAAATTTTGTCCTCTAAGTAGTGATGTGGACACAGATCCCAAAGCCATAAGCAGCTTTGCTGAAGTACTGAAAGTTTAACATGTTTCATTATTATTATTATTTTCTATGCCTTCATATAGCTCTTCCTCCTTAACTTGGGTCAAATGCTATGTCCTTTTGGCCAAATAATGTTGTATGTTGAATTATTCCCATGTGCCTGATTTCCATGGAATCAGCTTGGATTTATACTGGTACAGTTTAAAGTTTCAGTAAAGTTTCTATAAAAGTTTAGCTGTCTGAAGTTTTTCACCCAGGAGTAAGTAAAGACGGCTTATTAAGGTCTTTGTCATTTTGATACAATCTAGTCCTCTTGGGCAAAATAAAGCAACCCTACAAAGAATGATTCCCAGGTCTATTTGATACCAGAGCAGAACACACCTAAGAGGAAAAGAAAAAGGACCTATGATATTGTCATTATCCCAGAACAGATTGCATCGTGCTCATGATTTCACACTCCCTTCTCTGGGAACCTCTTTCTGCTCTGCTCTTGATAGACTGTGTTAGCTTTCAGATGGATACTCGTCATAATCGAACACTATTCAGGTGCCTAAATATAGGTATCTAGTGTGATTATAGATACCCTAAGATATGTGAGTTATTCACAGAGACTGGCAGATATGACATAAGACATACATTAAATCCACAGCCTTCTGAAGCATTTGGAGGCTTTGTTTTATACACTTATGTTAAGGTATCTGATTGTCTCCCTATGGTTTCAGGAAGAAAAAACAAATCCATGTGTAAGCCAGTAAAAAAAAAATTAAAAAATTAACTTTTAAACAGAAAAAACCCACAGTATTTATATGTAGTGAGTTTATATTCTTCAACTTGGCATTTGCTGAGTTTATGTGCTTATTTCCTTACATTAGAATAAAGTGGGTTTTTAGCTTTGCTTGTTATAGTTTGCCTAACACAAAACAATTCAAGCTAAGTATTAGCAAAGCACCTTGTACACGTTTTACTAATATCCTCTGTTAAAATGAAGATCAAAATTGTTATCTAAATCAATTGAATTCTATGTACTATAATGTCCCATGATTTACAAGGTAAAATAAACACTGTGCTAGGGTCCAAATTAAAAGTACAGAGTGACAGAAAACACTGCAGAAAATAAGATTTCATTAGGCAAACCTGATTTCATGGGCTAAGCTCTAAATAAAGTAACAGAAATCCTTCTTAGTTTATGTCTCACTAGTTTTGCTGCACCATTTTGTTTTCCCTCCTGTTTATAAAGTGACTGTTCAGCTATTGCCACCTAGTGATGAGAAGCAAAACAGGTAGAAGCAGGAGAACAGTAAATAAGGCACAGGGAATGCATGTTTACATTGTAAACTGTGTCAAAATGGAAGATAGCAGCATGGAAATGAAGAGCATATCTGTATTTCCAGAGCAAGGATATCAGGCAATTTGGGTACAGTCATATAAAATATTTAAATAGAAGCCTATGAAATGGAATCAAATAGAGTAAAATTAACTTATTTTCATAAATACATGATAGATTCATATATCACCCAACTTTCATCATCCACCTGTTCAGTGAATTCATTACAGTAATTAAGTAGGTCGTAAGGGGTTTGTGCCTTATCTATAAATAATAAATAATAACTAAGCATTTTTCAGAGGATTAATTGGTTAATGTTGGAATTATGCCTTCAAAATTCAAAATACTATTATCCTTCTGTTGAGGAGCTGTCAAACTGACATGTCCTCTTAGGGCTCTGACATTCACCTCTGAGTTTCTCCCTAACTGAACAGTGTCTGGAAGCATCAGCCAGCCAGGAACAAATTTTGTTCGCCCAGACCTACCACACATATGCTAAAAATACACCATCCTATAAGCCAATATGAAATCTGCACCACTACCACTGGGGCATGGACTCAGGCAACACTGATGCAAGAAATACTGCTGTGCAAGTCAAAATGCAGCCTGCGTCCCACAAGCACAGCCCACAGGCATCAGCTGGCGTGAAGAATAACTTGACAGTATTTTCTTTCTGCTCTTCGCCATAATTTCCAAGGACCATCCCTAAACAAGCTGTTTTCCATTACTGGTATCCTATAAACTTATTTCTTTCTCAGTTTTGTAACAAACCCTTATCCATATTTTAGAAACAAGGTTACACAGCATACTCTCCAAACATCCCAGCATGATGTGTCAGAACTTCCTCAGTGCAGGAAATTTCCAAACAGCTCTTGATTGTGACTCTAATTCTGGGTGCTTTTTCAGAGACAAGATGTAGTAACTTGTGAACCCTCCCCACCTCTTGTTAATTTACTCCTAAGAGATTGGTACCAGGTCACACAGAGTGGTGAGCTGATGCCAAACCTGAGGCATCCCTGGCCCAAACACAAACCACATCATACACCTTAGTTTTCCTGATTTTGTCTCGGTTTTAGGATGACATGTTCAAAATACTCATTTTCCATAAGATACACCTTGTAACATGTTGCAAGTATATGACATTTTCATTGATTACCCAATTAGGAGGTGGAATCTTCAGTGTAATAGCTCAAATTTGCTCTCTAATACTAGTACATCCCTCAGATAGATCTTATCTCAATGTAGGCATTCGCTGCAGTGTGACTTTCAACTCAAATGTTTTCCTGAATCTCAAATACATTTACAGATATATATTCTTTCTCTTAATTCTGCCACAGCAGTTCTTATAGCTTTCCCTGACTTTAGGTAAGATGCTCTTGTGACAAGCTATTTCCTTACTTGTTCTTTTTTTAACTTTCCTTTCCATTCTCTAGTTTTGTCTTTAATTATTTAAACACTTCTTCCTTTCTGGTTGACCTATTTGGATACTCACACCTCAACGTTTTCATTACGCTGTAGAAAGGTATCCTTCTGCTTATGTCCCTTTGCTCCACCAGAAACACCAACCTTAGAAAGTAAGTTATTTTTCATTTCTTTCATAAAGTGAGAACAAAGGTGTTGGAGGGGTTTCAACCAACTTCAATCTACTATAGATCAAGATGAGACAGACATGGAATCAGGCTGTACTACATTTGCTGCCTTACACCTTCCTATCAGGTATCATGCTCTGCCAGCCATCAGAGAGGCCATCAGACCAGCCAGGCACACATGTCCTCCTAACACCTCCACAGTTCCCTCAGATGGGTCTTATGCATACAGCGCTCACTCTGAATGAGTCAAAAAACTGCTACCTCTTGCAACACCTGCATAAGAATTACCTGGGTGAAACAGGAAACTGAGCACCATCAGAATTAGTTGACCCGAGGTAACTAGTTATCTACAGTTATCTACCAGTTTTTCAAATTATGAAAGATCATATTGCATGTATCACTGCACAGATTTTCCACCTTCCCTGACATGTACTGCCACAAACAAGACTGTACATCCTTCAGAGTAGGACTCAGGCCTTTCCTGTGAGTGAAGTTCTTGGCATAGCTGGAGCCTGGCTCATTACAGCATAAGAGCTTTTTTCTCATTTTACTCAAAAGTGCTAACAAAGTTCAGACTCAGGTAGCTCAGACCAGTGCTACCTCCAGTTAGACCAAGAACCTAAAGACTCAGCTGAATATTATCTACAGTTTTAAAACTGCTTTTTTGTTTCAAAGTGGAAAGAAGTAATGTTTCAAAAATCAGGATTACCCAAGAAGTCATGCCAGGTGGTAGACCAAAAAATACATATTTTTCTTTCCCTCACTGCAATTTATAAACAGGACATGCACACAAACATACACTTCTTAGCTCACTTGATACCTTTAATAGCTAGGCTGTCAATCACTATGCCCTTCATCCCTTTGAAAATACTTCTAAATATCCAAAGTAAACATAAATCGCTGTCAACAAAAATCTTCATGAATCAGGCCACTGGCTACTTTACAGGAACTTTACATAAATGACTGCTGTGAGGCAATGTCAGCAAAAATCAGGCCATATGATTTTACAATGAAATTTCTGTTCCTCATGGTTGCTTTTCCCTCACATTCCTCTTTACATGCAGATGACCCTCCAGTTACAGCTTCTGCCTTTAGCACTCTCCTGTTACTACTCAAAATTATTTTCTCCATTCTTTGAAGAACTGATGTCAGTAAACAATCTCAATCCTAATCAGTTGTTGAAGGGAATATGTCTTGTTTTATGTCATTTTGAATTCACTTTCTATATAACCCTCCCAGGTAAGCATATTCACTTTCTATATAACCCTCCCTGGTGAGACCCAGCATATGGAGCTTACTACGTAATACCCTTAACTTGCAGAACAGTGTGTTTAGATGCTGGCTAGATAGGAGAAAACAATTTGGTTTTAAAAAAATCTCACTGATCTTACGTAAGAATACTTGATCTGACTTGCAAAATCTTTAACATTTTTTTAACCATTGGGAAGGAAACTTTTTTTTAAATTAAAACATTACCTATAAGTATCTATTATTTCACCTTTTGAAGTAACCCATGGCAGCTGAGATCTCAATTTCATAAAGAGTCTTTCTTTGCTGCTTTTTCTTCCCTCAGCATAATACTTTTTAACTGATGAGCACTTGTTTGAGGGTTCTCCCTTGCTGTGGGGAAGGTTTTGCAACATCAGTTCTCTGATCTGGGCACAGGCAATAGATAGAGCTCCAGTATCCTTTAACTTGCTGCTTTTCTACAGAAGCACAAGTGACCTCACACAGGCCAAGTTAAATATATGTGCAGTCTTTGTAACTGGGTCTTTTATACCCTCCAGAGTTCACCTCTTTCTGGTAAACAAAAAATGTCTTAGTTCTCCAAGAGCTACAAGGTCCAATACAGTTGATTGTTTAAGTTAGAAAGAATTAAATTAATTAAATTGCCTTGTTCTATGTTACTTAAGGTTTCTCTCACACTACACTAGAATGGAAACTGCAGTTTAGTGAAAAAATGTACAATTTACAATCTGCTTTTTATGAACTAAAAGAAAAATATTTTAGGTTTAGTACACAAGGAAGAAAGCACAAAAAGATGTCACATTTAAAATTGAGTGATTTCCTAGTAAAAGCAATATTTATAGTTGCTTTAACTACACTTAAAATGATTAATGATTTTGAGTCACCACAGTCTAGATTTTCAAAGGCATTTAGCTTCTGAAACATCTAATCGTTGCTTTGTAGATCATTAAGTGCCTAATCTGGTTAAGTATCAAACTCCCATGTACTTGTTTGTCCACTGCAGCATTAAAGGCTTTGAACATCTAAACTCATTTTTGTAAAAAACTGATTAAAATTAGCAGACCTCCTTCTCCCCCCCTCTTGTTGTTTTTTTTTTTTTTTTCCATCAGATCAGAAGAGTAAAATAGGTTCTTTCTTTTTGATCTTTGGATTGGATCCTCAGCTGTGAGATCTAAAATATAGGGCATATAACAAAAACCAATCCACTGAGATGAAATATTTTTATTTGAATATGATGCTTAGATCTGGAGAAAATCCAGTTAACTTTTATAGCAACCTAATTCAAAAGGGATGGTTAATCATAAAAAATAACAAGCAGGATTCACCTGCTTTGAAAGCTTTCAGTGGAGCTGCAGGCAGTGTTGGGTGCGGAACTTGAGCTCGTGCTCAGTCGGGTACAGGTGCTCAGTGACACCGTATCCTCCCGACTCACACAGGGCTCTAACGCACGAACCTTGCCTGAACTCTTCCACAGATCAAGGGAGGTCATCGCTAGCTACTGACTAATTCAGTGAACTAAGAACATAGCACCAGCACAGGCAGAATACTTTATAAAATGGAAACTTCTCCAAGAATGTAAGGATACTCCTACCCCACCTGACAATGCAACAGATTTGACGTGGAGTGTGTTTTCTTGTTTGACTTAAGCTAATCTAAGATTGTGCTACTGTTGGAAAAGCTGTGAAGTTCTTTTGTCCTCTCTCATTTCCCCATAATTTCTGACAGGTCGCCTTGCGGTGGCACTAGTTAGGAGCAGACATTTGTGTGTGTGTCCTGGGGCTACAGCATTACCTTCAATAGCTTCAGTAGTGAATGAGGTTATGAGTATCCCCACAGAAGCTCATGATCACTATGGTCAACACAGAGGATGGCGGGTGTTCAGGTGGGGAAAAGAAGCAAAGGAAAATAATGTTTCTAAATTGAAAAAAAAAAAATGTTTACAAAAAATCAAAGACATGCTTTTCGTCGGTAACCATCGCATGGTTAAATACCTTTCCCAAGTGCACCTACAAACATCTATAACAGGCACTGCATTTTATAGTCAGAAAATTCTTCAAAGCCACTTTTCTGGCTGAGCCCTTATTGAACTTTGGCTGTGGCAGGAACAGATACATTTTAGGTTTAATTGCAAGAAATATGGCCAGAAAATGAACTTGAAGATTTAAAAAGCCAGCATGCAGGTGAGGTCAGAGAATGTCTATTTCTGGTCCATGTACACTAATTCAGAGTAGCAAGAAAAAAACCAGAAAAACCTTCTTCCAAGGTTATTACAGGTAATACTAGATACAGGTTAATCTGCAAATTTAAAAACAGGTACTTATAGATTCAGCTATGAGACACAAAGGTAACATTTCACATATACTTATATATGCAGCACTACTAATTCTCAATAATATGCAATCAGAACAAAATAATTACTCTAAGATATCCATCTATGTGGACAACAGACTGCATGCTGTTACTACAAAGCAACTAATGCCACTCATATTTGTTTCTATGAGGTTTCATCAGCAGATTACAATATTAAACAGATACAGAACCTTAACTTGCCTACTTCATACATGACACAAAGGCAGATAGAAAATTACATCAAAAGAAAAATAATGAAATTATTTTCACAAATTTCATAGAAAATCAATAACACCTCATTAAAAATAAAGTAAAATAAGTGTTCAATAATATGGACCATTTACCCTAAAAGTTATTAATAAAAGACAACAGTAACTTATGACTGATAAAGTTTGGTTTTTGAATCACCAGTGTGGCAGTAAGCAACATTGTTTGCACAGAAAAAATACTTGATCATATAAATCTATTTAAAAAAAAGGAAGCAATGAAGAATTCATTGGTCCCTTGCTTCTCTAGAAGGGAGAAACTAAAGGTAGGCTAAAGATGTGGGACTTATTCAGCTTAATGCAGGTGTTTCCATTTCAGCTTCTCAGATCAGATGTCTTATAATCAATGTGAAAAAAAAAAAAAGAGCCGGTTCATCCCATTTCAATACTGACATCTACGGTAAATCACCTGGAATAAACACAATACCCACATTTCTTTCTCTGAAGGGAACTTGATGTGACTAGTGTATTCAGCAAATGTCTGAGTTTCGAAAGATGACACTCCAGTTATCCAGTTTCTCGAAAAACTGTTCTCAATAATAAATTTAGCCACGTATAGCTAAAATCAGGATCAAAGTGAAAATGTGAAAACACCTTATAAAAAGGATGATAAATCTGTTAAAGTTACTGCACCTGTTCCTTCTAGACCTCTTGGGTGAGAAAGGGGAAATGCTAATGCTCATGGAAGTTCCTTCTGCTATTTCTCCTACAAGTATCAGAGTGGAAGAAAGCAAAGGAGATTAGAAAAGAAAGGTGTCTGCAACTCCTGCAACAATGGACATTGCTTATAGGCAACACACAATGAAGTAGGTTTATAGGATTGCTTGAGAGTTTTACCATTTATCACAAAAAGCAAAAAAAAAAGGTAGATTCTCTTTTCTGGTAATATTTCATAGGGAAGGTTATCAATTTAAATAGTAATAAGGAAATGCCTAAACAATTATAATAATCTTGGAAAGTAGAGTAAGAGGATTGCTAAGATTTTGAGTAACACCAAGTGGATTATAAACCAAAGTACTTGTAGAAGTACTTGTAGTAGTAGAGGAAATACTGAACAAAAATATAAAATCATTAACTGTGTTAATATCATAACACATATTAAACTGTGTTAAAATATTGAAAAAAACTGTGTTAAATCATAAAATCATACTGAGGTTCATGAGATTCCTGTTAAACAGTACCAGCCCCAGTATCAATCCCTGGGCTTCACTGTTAGTGGCTGACCCCCAGCAAGCCTTCATGCTGCTAATCACAACACAGTCAGCTTGGCAGCTCAGATTTCAACCCACCACACTGTTCATAAATCTGGTTTGTATTTCATCATTTTGTTTATGATGATGCTACAGGAGGTATTGTCAAAAGCCTTTCTAAAGTTTAAATAAATGGCATCCTTTGATCTCCCATCATCGACCGTGCCAGTTATCTTGTTTTTGAAGGCTATTGAGTTGGTAAAGCATGTATTCCCCTTCATAGAAACATGCTGGCTGCTCCCAATCATCTACTTTTCTTATGTTTGGAAACGAATTACAGGATTATTTTCCCCATCATATTCACAAGGATTATGGTGAGGATTACCAGACAGTAGTTCCTGGATCCTCTTTCTTGCACTTCCTGAAGAAAGGAGTCACATCTCCCCTAGTTGCCATGAACTTTCAAAGACTAGCAGGTCAGACCTTGATGCCAGCCAGCTTCCTCAGCTTGTGGTTGCATCCTGCCAGGTCCTATGGACCCAAGCATATCCAGTTTGTCAGATGTTCCTTAACCTGTTATCCCTGTACCAACAGTAAGGCCTCAGTTCAGGCCTTCCCAATTGGTCCCTGGGAAACAGGATTCCTGAAGGCCTCCTGAAGGTAAAGATGGAGGCAAAGGCAGCATTAACTACCTGGGTCTTTTCCATCTCCATCACCATTAATCCACTTTCTGCTGAGTGAAGTTTACATAGTCACAGAGCCCTCTTTCGGAATGGGCTTTCTAGTTGGAGAAATAAAAATATAACAATAGGTTGTGCAGAAGCATTCTTAATCCTGAAAGCAGATAGAGGACACACTCTAACACTACTCAAGAGTCTCACAGTATTTAGTATAACAAATGTAAACTTAAATTACATTATTTATATTATCTAATTACATATATTATTATCTATTACATATATTCCCTCTAAAGAGAGAACTGCTGATTTTCTAGTTCCAGAATTGGACTTGTATAAATACATTTTGTTTATCCTCAATTCACTGGGTAGAAAATGACATTTCAGATCCTGCAATTCCATCTTGTGAGCCTAATTTTCTTGTCATCCTTCTTTCACCCTTGCATCTTTGTGTGATAGTAGCTCTGCTGCAGATTAGACTTTTTACTTTGGAATGGAGACTCAATAACTAGTAGAAATTTAACGACTGAATGATTCTCCATAGAGGAGTCAGTAACTGACCACGATAAATCTGAACAGGTCTTATCAGAAGTACTTTAATTGAACATTGAACAAACTGGTACTGAGTTTTAATGACCTTTATGGTAATTAAAGTTTTGTCCTGCTGGACAGACTGGTGATTCAACTACACGAGACCATGAATGCCAAGCCTACATTAGTAACTGGGGTTGTTCTTTGGCCACAAGGCCAAATGTCATGAAACAGGCTACAAGTGCACCATAAAACATTATCTAAATGCTGGTGGCAACATCCAGCTCTCTCTCGATTCCTCAGCTCTTGTCAGCTTCTGAACTGTGCCTGAGAATTGTTAGGGGTGTTATCCAGGCTAAAGGAGGAAGAAATGGAGCAGTTTTGCTAGACAGGGATTTCTCTGACTTGCATACAAGGCACAGGAGAGAACAGACAGGCCAGCAAGAGACTGATTAGCTCAAAGATCCTAAACAAATTAGGAACTACAGGATAAATGAGGTTACAGCTAGAAAGATGACACTTGTTGACTGTCCCTCTCCTTAGCATTACACAGACTAAACATCATGCTTAAAAATTATTTTGCCAACCCTTTTTTGCTTGCAGCACAAATTACCCCAGAGAAGGTTTACTCAGAAAAGCAGATAATTCACAACAAATTTAACACAGAGATGCTTAATCTCTGTGACGTGCTCTGCAACTAAAGCATGTTGCCATTACAGCCAACATGAAACAGTAACTCCAAAGACACGGAGCAAAACCCCACGGAAAGTCACAACAATACCCTCAGACAGTTCTAAAATAAACAAATAAAGAAAAAAAAACAGTACCCAAGCAGGTCATTGTAAAAGGAGCCACTATATTGTATCACACAATATGCATTGCTTAACTACATACATTTTTTCCCTGAAAACAGTGATGTCTTCCTGTAATAGATGGGAAGGATTTCCTCTTTAAATAAATTTTAAGTGCAACTTAAGTATAGGATTAAAAGGGACAAACAGATATATGTCAGGTCTTCAAAATTTTATCTAAATGTAATACAGTGTTTTAACTTTGTGTAGCAGCTATACATTAGGATATCCTGTGCAAAGAAGAATTTAAATTGATCTTATATTGTGAGGTACTGTGCAATTTCAATTTCCCAGAAACCCCAATAAAGAATGTTTTGAGCTACTCGAATCAGGTTCCCAATTTGAGATCCAATCCCCCAAATACATAAAAAACACATTCCAAATTAACCACTCTTAATTAGTAACAATAAAGAAAATTAATATGAGAGCTATGGTTGACTACATTTTTTCTTTACCCGAAAGGATTTCATTCAAAAGGGCATCTTTTATCATGAGAAGCAGTAAAAAAAGAAAAAGATCTTCCAGATAATTCCAATTAAATATGTAAGGCTAAGTATAAATAGCTGAAAGTTGGTTACCTACACAATGCACCCAGCAAGCCTACTAAAGTATCTGAAACTAAACAAGCACTATAAAAGAAATATATTTTGAGTTATTTGTACGCAGTGCATAGACCCATCTGACTGCCAAGAGAACACATTTCAACGTCATTACCTACATTACCTTATGTGAAGATTGCTCTTCAGAAGAGGAACAAAATATACATCAGCAGGAAGGTTAAATCAAAGCAACTTAGATAACCTTTAAGTCTAAGTCTTTTAAAACACTTTGCTGAAAAGCTTTTGATTACAGCAGATGCACTACTGTAAGACTGTAAAAGTAATGTCTGTCTTTCATGTAATAAAATTATACGTATTTCACAACTCTCTGAAAAAAATTATTGGCAATCTATCCAATCCATTAGCACAAAAATACTTCTTTATGGGCCAAAGGTGGGCATATTTTTATGGTGATTCCGCTATTCAAGTTGCATCTTAAATCAGATAAAGAGAATAAAATATCCTATTGTACCTTGAAGGCCAAAGAAAGATTTACTCAGAAATAATGTCAACAAACCCTCACAGACTTACTGCACATGGAATGTAGTTAACGCCACTATCAGTTTAAAGAGGAGTCTTAACACCTATAACAACTGATAGTGGCAATCTAAATCTAGGAGACAACTAAATAGTTTTAAAAACAAATGAAGAACAAATCAGAAAACAAATATCCAAGCCACAATAGCAGAAGGAGCCTTCCCTATCTTCACTTTCCTCCCTATCTTCTCCCTCATTTTCATGTTCAAGTCACTCTCCAATGGACAAAGAGACCTCGCTTTATGTCCCAAATACAACTTAAAGATAAGGAAGCATCTTCCTCACTTGCTTAAAAGAACATTTGGAAATCATTCTCCCCAGTCCATAAAATACCAGCGAACCCAGGAAGAACACAAGTCTGACAACATGCATCTATGACATCAGACTTCAAAACGCAGAATCTAGAGCTTTTCTGTGAATCATCACCCCATCCTTCCTGAAGAAAACAACACTATTTAATAGAAACATTCAAGGACTAAAATTCTGAAGAGTATATTAAATAATATATGTAGAAATATGTAAGAGAGCATAAAAATACAGAAGGCCATATCAAAGCAAGATATTATCAATTTTATAATTTCTACTAATAAAGCAGTGGTCACTCACCCAGATCAGTGGGTGAACACACACTCAATCAGCAATGTACTAATGACAAATCTTAACAGAAGGTCCAATAAAAATTGGTAGCATACAGAATCAACATCAGCTTGCAATATGAACAGCAAATTAAAAAATGCTACACCTCCCTCCCCCCTGCATTTTCAGTCAGCAGAAGGTCTTGGTAGCAGTATTAAAGAGAAACCAAGTCAATTTTTTCAAGTCAGAAAGGGAAGAGAAGAACTTTTGGACAAGCCAGTCTTGCCTTCCCTTCTGCTGGATCATACTTGTAAAATGCAGCACCCTCACAGGCCAATCTCCCAAATATCTCCAAACTGTCCAGGGTGCCACTAGGGGTACCATAAGTGAACAGCAATTATCATATGCAGATTGCAAGTATGCATTATTACCATGCAGTACAATTTATTCAGAGAGGAGG
This sequence comes from Myiozetetes cayanensis, assembly GCF_022539395.1. Lineage (NCBI taxonomy): Eukaryota > Metazoa > Chordata > Aves > Passeriformes > Tyrannidae > Myiozetetes > Myiozetetes cayanensis. The sequence continues at coordinate 47,766,198 of NW_026087742.1, read as the reverse complement.
TAGGATATTCAAATCTTCACCAAATTAAAATACTGAACACAGATCATTATAAATCAAGACACATACTGTATCCATGATTTTAAGCATCCTTATTAAAATTAGATTTTGGCAAGTCTTTCTCAATTAACATTGCCAGTCAAAAGAAAAAAATAAGTTCTACATACTGGCTGTTTTATCTCCATGACTCACGAAAGATTAAATAATTTATTCATATCACTGTTGAACAACTTTTGAATATTTTTCTTACATACAACCCCCTTTCTTTCTTTTATTATTTTCATCATTATAATTTACATGCAAATATAGTGTCAAATCAACTTACTTATTTTAGAAAGTGACTTTGCTAGACTGTATGCTGGTCTGAACTCCAGAAATGCTTTGAGAGAATATCTCAAGACTTCTAACTGCGATAATATTTTCACTGGAAAAAAAAAAAAAGGCAGTGAATTCGTTACAGAATACTAGCTATTCTGTTGTAAAATCAGACTAGTAACCCACATTCTTACTCCGAGTAGCTGTGTAAAGTATTGTTAACCACTGACCTTCGTTACACTAATTCACAGCAACACCACACTGCTTTTACAAAAGTAGAGATAAAATGTTGTCCCACAGAATACATGGAGCTTACTTTGGCTGGGAAAACAACACCTGAGGCACAGACATACCATCGTGATATGGAGGTGTGCCTGGTCCTGGGAGAGGCAGAAAAACCTAAGTGTTTTTCACACCTTCTGTTCTTAAAAACTGACACATCAGTGCACAAGCATTATTCAACAACAACACAGACTACCCGCATATGAAAATGATGCAGGAGAAGTAAAAAAAGCCTACAAGATACTAATAACAGTACTAGAATTAGATTTTCAGTGGTACTTACTTAAACAAACATACCCAACTCACAATATCAATGGTTTCCAAGTATAACTTAAGTATTATATTTTTTTAGCATTTTGACCTTTTCAATTTCTGTATTGTTTATTCTATTTTCTACAGAAACATTAACATTCCCAGCCAAAATCTTTGTTGTGTATAAAGAGGAAACTCAAACAACCTTCCAAAAACAAAATAGGAGTAAAAACAATCCCTACACTTCCCTAGATTAAAATTAATACAGATTAATTTTCTTCAGACCGTTGTGCTTTTGAACATGTCAGCATAGACATTTAATGTAGCTAGGTAGCTCTCTCAAGACATGGTCTCCTAAGGTGACTTTATTGCCCACTCTGTATTTATACAATTTTTTCTTTTCTCACTAAAAAGTAAGGGTTTTATCATGGAGATTACTCAGGTTAAGAAAAGACACTGTTCATTTCTGCATGGTCCTGCCAGGGTAAAGTTCAGTCATGGCAATGATAGTATGCTGAGCTGAAGGCATGTCAGCAGATATGTACAAACTCCACTAATTAAGATGATGAATCACTCCACTGACAATAAATGGCCCTATAATGTTGATTTCTCCCTTGTGCCTGGGTTATTTTTTTTCTTTTTAAAGATAACCATGAAATAGTAAAACTAAGATTTTGATATCAGCAGTTGATACTAACCAAGCCCTGAAGCATGCAACAGATCTAAACATTTCAAATTTAAAGAACAGAAAGAAATTAAGTGCTTTGGTGAAGAAGAAAAAGGTATATCTGCGCAGTGTATTCCTTTGGCAATGGCATGGTTTCTCCACACAGTCATAGCTCCTGTCCTCCCCTTGCCATGTGGGAGCGAACACAATGCCCCAGGGATACCATTGTTTGGTTAGTCCTGCCCAAGCATGTGTGAATGACTAATTTCATGACAGCAGAACAGACAGATGTGTCACATTTCTCAGGTTTCAGCTTTCATTTTTAAAGAGTGAGCTTCCAACTATCATAGTTAAGAAAAAGTTATAAAACAAGCCTATTGCATGCAAGATGCCTCCCCAAGGCTGCACCAAGTCTGAAACAAGAGTCCCAATGTATGAACTGACATATGTCCTTGCACCTAGATGCCTTGACATGTCACTATTCACTATTTTAGTAGTTAAGCTCTTAAGGATAGAATAAAAGGAAAGAAAACAAGAGGTGCATTACTTCAGACTAAATTGCAGCCATGTCCTAAACACGAGACAGGTTAATGGTGATATAAAAGAGTAGAGATAAGGGGATTAGAAGAATGTAGAGGAGACAAAATGAGAAAGATTTTAAACATTTCTATTAAGTGATAACTAGGTTGAAACAAGGAAGTAAGAATTACCACATTCTTCAGAGGGCTTCAGCACTGATCCAGAAGACTGCAGAGAAAGTCTCTGTATACTTATATTATCTATCTGTCTAATTTCAAATGCTCAAGGTCAGGTTGGGTAGGCCTTTAGAGCAACCTAACATAGTGGAACATGTCCTTGCCTACACTAGGATGGTTGGAGTATATGGATTTTAGAGGACCCTTCCAACTCACACCTTGATTATATGATACAGCTCTGTTTTCACTCTAACCTACATTTACAGCATCAAAGACAATGGTTTAGAGGACTTCAAGCTTACTTTGTTAACCTGTTTTCAAAAACAAGTCAAGTAAAGCTTCTCCCATGCTGACCTACCAAATGAAAGACTATACCCATCTTTCCATCATGCTCCATCAATTGCTTATAGGAAGCAATTTGCATTACCTTTGAGTTAAGTGCTCTTGAGTGTACAGTAATACATCTGCCTTGGATTTCGTAAGCATAATGGTCGTGTTCCAGACACACAAACTACAGGAAAGTGCTCATATCTGACACAGCACAAACAGTAGGGTATTACTGCTAATGTGATAATTTGGGTGGGTGGAAAGAGAGGAGAACGAACTGCATTAAAAAAAAAAGTAAAAACCACAGAATAAAGGCTACATCTGAGTGGGCACAACAGAGTATGGGTGTTGGAGACCCAACACGAGGCTAATATTCAATATGTTTTTTCTAAAAAAAATGTTGATGTACAGGAAAAAAAGCAAAAAGTAACAGGAGAGAACAAACAAACAAACAAAACAAACAAACAAACACAGAAGTAATTAAGGAGTAGAAAAATAGTTCAAAGGTAAATGTAGCAACTGAGATAAGATACAGAGGCAGATAAGATACAGAGGGTTTATCATGTCCAAAATAATGTGCTTTGACAGTCACCAACAGACCACGTCACCTTAGGAGGAACCTGTTTAGACACTGGAAAGCCCAGAAGCCTTGGGCATATCTGAGTCACATGACATGAGATCTGATAAGGCTTTTTGCATTTTTTAATTTGGGAAGTAGAATAGGAAGGAGGAAAAAGCTCTACTTCCTAAGGTGTTGAAATATTTCAACAACCTTAACAAAGGTACAATAGAGGTTTCAAATTCCTCACAAACAATGCTGTCCTGTGTTATCTTTTAACACTGTATTAATATTCCTTCACCAGTGTTTCAGCTCTTGAAAAGGTACCCATGTAAGTTTAGCTGTCATTACGGAATATAAAAATAATATTTAAATAATCAAAACCACTTTTTTAATATACTTCACAGCTTTTCAATGATTGCGCTATTTCCCCCTGGAAAATCCTAACGTGTGAAAATCCTAAATTTTGTCTGGAAAAGAATATTTTTGTTTCTATAAAGGATTTAATTTCCTCTGATCACTTGCAGCAACACATCTTCTTTTTCAGTAGGGATGAGCTGGTATTGATTCTTCCCCCCCAGAACCTTTTAAGTCTTCCTAGTAAAGATGACCTGATTGTTTTCCAACAAATCCTTTGTCCTCATGCTAATCTGTTGCCTATTTTTAGGCATATTTCAAATAATAAAAAAAACCAAACACAACAAAAACACAACAAAATATTCCAGACTTGCCATCAGCTTGATTGAAATCCACTCTTACACCTTGTTCCCACTTCTTAACAACTAAACTAAATTATTAACTCCTGACATTACAGGCTCCAGTGCAAAACAGGAATTCAAAGCATGCATTTGACTATTTAGTGATGTTAATTTCTGGCTACACACAAAAAATAAAATAAATAAATCAGCTAGACTGAAAAAGTCTGCATATATCCAAACCACTGTCCTCCAGAAAAGCAATGAGATAAAGTATTAGAGCAGCAAGAGAGAGTTTTATACTGCTTTTAAGTGGGAGTTAGGAAAAATGCAGTTTAAAGTTCTAGAGAAACAACTGGCTTTCTTTAAATGCAAAGTATTTAAAAATAACTCCTCAAGCAAGCAACATGAAATCAAAAATATGAAGTCTCTCTTTTTGGTTCCATCACTTTAACTCTAATGGCTGACATAATTTAGCATAAAAGGGCACTTGATTAAATCCATCTGTGAAAACTGTCTTAGGTTTTAAGCCAGAGTAGGTTCTGACTGGAATCAAATAACAAAAAGGTTAAAATATATTGCATCAACAAACTATTAAAATAGCATTTCCTACCTGAAAATATAGATGGTCTTTTCTTAGGACGCCTTGGATGAATAGGGTCTATATTCCTAATATTTCTTTGAAACTTTCCTTTAAAATCATTTTCTAGCAGGATGTCCGGTGGCAGGCTTCTCCGTCTTATTGTTTTATAACGAGTCTGATAGGAATTCAGTTTACTACTAGTCCTGGAGTACAAGCTGTTGTCATCAACTGCCATTATAGAGTACTAATTGTTAGAGCCACCCCAGGAAAGCAAAGTCAGCCCAGAGATCCAGAAGTATTGGGACTAGTGGTTACAGAGCTGAGCAATCTCAGATGTTCTCATGCTCAACTCACTCGCTGGGGAAGTTGAGCAGGTTGATAGGTGTGTACTGAGACAGGTGTAGAGTTACTGCATCGCCCCTCCTTGCATCACTGAAATAGCACAGGGAGGAGACAGGCCAAAAACAATTTCTTTGAAAGTTTTGAGGTAATTAGCGAGTTCAACAAACCTGAGCCCAGCAGCACAATCTCTTCAAAGGGGGAAATACAATTTAACATGAGGCACTGTCTAGGGCTAGTATGGTTTATATTATACCTACAGCATTTCTCAGATCAGTTCATTATTACTTGGTTAACTTGGCAAGTTAAACAGGCGCTGCTAAACCTTGCAAAAACAAAATGATGTGAGACAAAAACAAACAAACCAACCTTCCCCCCCAAATCCCAACAAAAAACCAAAAATAACACACACAACACAAACCAAACAATGACAAAACAACAACCAACCAAACAACCAACAAAACAAACCCCAGATGCCAGTCTAGGGACCTGTTTGGGGAAAGGTACAACCTGAACAGTATGTTTAGAGGTTTAGCCCTGTCCTTTCACAACACCACATTTTAAAGATTGATAAACAATCCAAATTGCAAAGGTTTTTACGGCCACAGCTATCAGTTTCGGGATTCTTTTCTTAAGGAGCAATGTTATTTCCTACTGAAGAAATCTAAAATCTGACATAATTCATTTCTATCTCTATGTAACTGCTGAATAACAAAAATAAGACATTTAAATATGTGTATACCGAAGATGGTCTGTAAATTCTCCATTTAACTAAAAGCTAAGGTACTTATCTTGTTTTGTTTCAGTTATCCCAATGAAATCTTTTGAGCCTCCCAAGGATATGATATTCCTTTCTCAAATGTTCAGAAAAAACAAATCCTAGCATTTTCTGCTGATTTTCTTATTGAATTCTATCATAAATGGGTCAAAGCAAATTAGTGAGTTAGAACTAACAAATCTCCTAACTACATACATTTTGCTGCTAAAAACCAGTAACACCTAACATGGCAAAGTTAATACACAGAGTGATAATTCAAAGTGAAAGTAAACAATGTCAACCATTGATACCTAGAGAATACTAATTTTAACACCTGAAGATTAAACTTGATTTCTCCAATTCTTTTAAAACTTTAATGACTTTCCTAAAGATAGGGTACACTGTATCATTGGTATAATGATTGGCTACTCCAAACACAGTTTTTGTAAGAAATTCAGTACAACCTTTATTATTGCTGACAAAAAGCAAATGGTTCATCCATATGCTTTTGGAAGGAATGGGAGAAATTATATATCTCAATATATTTCTGTGCAGCTTTTTAGGTATTTATTGTGTTAGAAATGCAGAAGGATGGAAAGTCTGCTAGATTTTGTCTTGTTCCTCTCAGAATTGTATTGCATTTGGCTGGAAGTTGAAATTATGAATGGAAGGATCCAATCTTAAACACACTGGACTCAGAAATCACACCTTCAATTCAGAAAAGCTGATAAATTAAACAAAAGTGATTTAAACCAAATAAACATTAAACTAAATACCTAACATTAGATAGCAAAGTAATTATTTCTGATCTTGCTGAGTATTCAAAAGATCATGAACTCTGTTTATATGTGGAAATAAGCTTTTGGAAATTCTACTGGACTCCAAAGGAGGTTAGATGGTAGGAATTAGGTTATAACAAATGGAAATTGTATGTCTAAATTGCACAGTTGCATTTCAAAAATTTCTTTAGACACTGGTCTTCATCACTAGAGACCAAAAGACTCCTTCCATGTCATTCAAATCTATAGTACCTGTGGGTCTCATCCTCTGTTTTTCCCCATTAATAACCCCTCCCTTACCCCCCCCCCAAAAAAAAAAACAGGTCCAAGAAGTTTTCCTTGCTTCCCCTTCTCTTCCAACTCCATTTGCTTTTTCAGCTTTGACTGAACCAACACAAAAATATTCAGTCCATTCGTGATAACCCAACTAAACCAAAAAACATCAGTAAAAAGCTTTTCAAAACAACAGAAAATGCTTAACTCTGAGCAAATAAACGTATCTGAACCATGTGTGAAGACTGAGAAATGAGAAATATCAAATGCAGGAACTGACATTTGAGGAGCTTTAAACTGAAATTTGACAGAAGCTTTACATAAAATTTCTGTATCTTCAATAAGTGACCTAAGTATCAAGCTACAGGATATTCTGGAGATAGCTCTTAACTTTTCCTGCTGAAAGTACTCCAACACGTATAAATAATTAAATATTCATTAGAAGAGTGACTTGAAAGTGACTGTCCCATATTCTAGCTGACTGATACAACTGCTGCACTACATAATCTTACCTTCTCCAGCCCAATGAATATTCATGCCAAGTGGAACATTTCCAATAGGAGAAATGGCCGCTGAGACACTCAAATGTGTGACAGTGGTCACAGTCTATCAGATGGGGAAAACCTGTCAAGTGCACAAATCCCTGATCCAGCAACAGTACACAGAAATCTAAGAACAGTTTACCCCTGAGTGGCCTTCAGGTGGAAATCCAGAAGACAGATGAAAACCCCAAACATCTCATTGTTACACTAAATTGCCTCTTACAGGATCTGCTCTGGAACACACACTTGAAAATTCATTCAGAATTAGAAATCAAGACAGGAAAATACTTGTTCTGAAAACTGAAAATCTTAAGCAGATAAAGCAAAGGAATATGCAGGGCTAAAACAGAAACTGAAGGTGCTGGTGGTGTCTGAAAGGTGTTGAGAATGAGATGCCTAAGTATCATTTTAGTAGACTAACTATTTATCCCATCAAAGGTTTACATGAGATCCTTCAGAAGAAGTTACTACCAGAAAGTAATCCTTGTGTTACATTCAGAACTGAATTGTGATAGTGCTCAAAGTATGAAAAGCAAAGCACAGGAACCATAATTTGGCCACATTTTAAGGCAAAGGTTCATAAGACTTCAGGCTTCTCTGGTAGGTTCTGTGTAGTTCAGTACTTTCTTACAATTTTAAAAGGTCAGTATAATAACCATTGGGTATATCCATTACAGTCAAAGGCTAAATCAGAACATCACACCCCTTGCCTCCAGCAGACTACCCTGTTGTAGTGTCTTCAGTTTCTATTACAAATTCTTTCGATCAAAATTTGATAAATAAATGCTAAAAGTAACTGATGTTTGATAACTGTTTAGTGTTTAGATGTCTGTACTGCAGAAACACAGAGTTGATGTTACAAAATCAGCCCCGTCCAGGTCATAAAAAAGCCAATTTTTTCACAGGGGAAATTATCATTAGCTTTTTGTTTAATAATACAGCAGCAAATCTTGTTACATTTCATTTGTAGTAAGCCAAGTGTTATTATGACTGCATTAGAGCTGTCACTCTCATTTTCAGCTGAGGAAATATTCCTGCTTATCAACAGCAGAAAAGGTTTCCTACAAAGTGTTCTCAATGTGTCACCTTGTGCAGGCTGGCTCAGAAAATCTGTATTATGGAAGAAGAAAACCAACACCACAATGAGTTCCTGTCTGGTTTGGTAAAGTAAATTTTGTATCAGTGTACATGGATTCATGGCCCTTCCCACCGTGCTAAGCATACCAGAATAGAGTGGTACGTAAACACCTCCAAGGGAGGACAAGGCCCCTTAGCCATATGAGTTGGAGGAACTGCAATGGCAGGAGAGGAAAGTTTGAGCTTTACTAACATTTTAAGCCAGCACAGTTCAGGTAAATCAAGCCTCATCTTCTTGCCTGTGGCCCCTGGAGCTTCCATTCTTGTTTCATTAGTATCCACTTTGTGAGGCTGCACCGCAAACTATGGCACAAACCTAGGTCACCTTTTGTTTATTCATTTTTAGTCATGCTGGCCACAAAGGACAAAAATACAAGAGTAAGCATCCAGGACAGGGACATATGAATTGCTTCTTTTAGTGACTGTGCCAGGTTACCCCTAGTTAAAATATTTGTAAAACTAGGGTTACAAAGGCAATGTTCAGGCTACTTAATTAATCTGTCTGCGCTCTACAGGTTTCAGACATATTTAAAGAAATCAAGTTGTTGCCAATCAAGTTGAATATTCTTGGGTACCTGCTTGCCCAGGAGACTGTTGAACAGAACTTACCAATTTAGAAAATCGATTTTGTTCTTTTGTTCACTGTAAGCACTTATTACCCAGGTGTCACTCCCTATACATATCAGAACAGTCATAGATCTGCAAAGTTATCTGTGCCATGAAGTCTAATCTCTTTTGCTTTGCATTTCAAATACAAAAGCTAAGCAATGCAAGAAGGGAAAACTGGGTATCAAAAAGTGAGGAAAATACACAGCTGTTTAAATCCTCCAACTGTTACTCAAAAAATTATTTGTTTAATTTTCTGGAATAACCTGGTTGTCTTAATCCATAAGATGTGAATATCTGACATGTTCCCTGCTTGAATTAACCCAATTTTTTCCAGTCTAATGCTGTTATAAGAAGAGTCTGGATTAGGTACAACTTTAGCATCCAAAAACCCTCTCCTTAATTAAGCATCATTATTCAGAAATGAGTATAAGAGGAAAAAGTCAATAAATAACCAGTCATGTCATCCTATTAAAGACAGTAAAGAGATCATATTAGGTTCACATTAATTTCTACCCCTGTAGCAAACATTTGGCTCGTAGAACTGTGCAATTAGGGCATAGTTTCCTACTACACCTGACCTTCGAGAAACTAAATAAGAGTTTTAGACGTTAGTCATATAATGCGCTACATTTACAATTTTAATTTGTAATAGATAACTTAACGTTGAATTGCAGTCACAGAAAAGAGAAACAGACTTTCAGCCCAGACAGTTCTTCACCTCCCTCAAACACTAACAGATAAAACATCAAGAAAAGAATAGAGCTTTTACAGAGTTGCTTTCTATGTTGGTATGTTGATTTTAATAGATGAATATTGACAAGATATTTGGCCGAGTGTTTCAACTGCATTGTCCTTCAGCTGAAAGAGGATAAGAACCTTTAAACTGAAACCATATTCTTGCTTGATAACAACAAACAAAATATATGGTAAAAGCTGTAATCTGATTCTGAGATATTAGTCCGTTACTGTTTGATCCATAATGTGCACTTCCCATATTAAGTAGGAAAGCTGATTTGTATTGCAGCATTTCAAAAGCAAAAAAAGTCATTCTCTAATGTCCATTTGTAATAACTTCATTTCACACTAATGTTCCTGTTACATGATAGCTGTCGCAGCCTTATTTTCATGAAGACTCGAAAGCTGATCCTTCTGCAACAGGAAAGCATCACAAACCCTGGGAACAGGCATTTTCTGGCAGGGTAGAGTGTAGAGGCAGAGCACAGGAACCCAGCCAGCTGACAGGGCTCCTCACAGATGGCCTCGGAGCTGTCGGCACCCGAGTGGCAGCCCAGTGGCTGGGCATCTTCCAAAGATCAAAGGCTGAGGGTGGAACTTGCCAGAATCTGCACAACAGTAACACTTGCTTGATATTGTTCCACTGCAATCTGGGACATTAAGCCTATGCCCTACGTTCAGTGGTAAGAGAAAGACCTGGGGCTATGCAGGAATTTTACTTAGTAAAAGGTAGCATTAGTCTGGAATAAACACAGCAGATGTTCCTGTTTTTCCTATTGTGTTCTGTGTAGAAAGTGAATACTGTGAGCAACTACAAACACTAAGGTTAAAGATTTCAGAGACAATTTTCTATTTGAAACCACTTTTAAGTGTTCAGTATTTTACACAAATTAAATTTTGTTAGTGTATATGTGTGAAGTAATAACAGCACTTTAATAACAGCACTTCGGCTTCTGTAAAAAAAAAAAGTGTTTCAGATACAGAGGAAGAAAACTTCATCATGTTTGAAACTTTGAAACTTGTATGTATTTCTTAGAGAGGATCATTTAAATGAAATTTTTCATCAATTACAAAGAGTTTATTGTACACTTAATGTACAATAATGTTGTTGTTAATGTTAAGTGAGGCCGCTGCCCAAGGTGATCACACAGATATAGGAAAACCAGTCTTCTTCCTTTCCTTGCCATGAAAACTAAACGGTAACGAAAATTCTGATTTTTATGGATGAGCAAATACCTATGAGGTCTGTTAATAACATTGACTTTTATACATTCCAACATATCAAAGTTGCGTTGATTCAGTGCTGGATGACATTCAAAAAAGATAGAACAGGCTGCCCTGTGGCAGAAATAGTCCCTTGCCCAAGACTTTGAATTGATTGTGTTACATGAATTGTGTTAATGAAGAAGAAAGAAGAAAGGCAGACAAAACTCATCTCATCTCTATGCCTGTCCTTTGCAATGTAATAGGACAGATCTAAATTAAGATTTCACGTGTCTTTCATGCAAGAAATGCAACATGCATGTCAACAATGCAAGAAAAAAACAACAACAACAACAAAGACCCAAACATGGAACAGTGTATCAGAAAATACATTGAAATAAGTGTCACACAGAAAAGAAGGGAGGAGAGAAAATTCAGCTGTATAGTTCTCTTGGATCCTTGTGAATATGTATCTTTTCCCACCCTTCACATCTTCCTAAAATGTCACATTAGTTAATGCATGGTCACTTCCATCCCATCCTCCTTGAATACCCATGCCTTCAGCCTTAACAGGTTGTGTGTTACAACCTGATGCAAGGGTTTGATCCCAAAGCCCTGGGCCAGCATCTGCTGAGTGTTATGTCATTATCCATACAAACAAAGAGAAGGTAACAACTATCACCAGCCTTTGAAAACAGTAACAACAGTTAGCTCTTTAATAAGTGTTTCCTGGTCTCAATCTAGATACTACTTACACATCCACATAATGAAACTTATTTTGCATCATCTATTGCTAATTAAAGGCAAGATTTAGACCACTCCATGTTGACTTCAGTTCAGATCTGAGTGAAATCTATGTACCCAAAGACTGCCTTCTCTCCAGCACCATTTAATTTCTGAATGAACACTGTCATGATCCCACGTGTCATGCAGATCAGGAGCTCTAAATTGCTTGTGGTTTGGGGATTAAAAAAAAAAAAAATATTTTGAGGCTCTAAAGAATACGACCTTTCTTTATCAAAGGGGGGAAAATGCATTTTGTGCTGCCTCTAGTGGGTTTCAGAACAGCAGAAAGCACTACTGCCCAGGATCCTACTGGTATAAGCTTCATCTGTATCCTCATGTTGGGGTAAACTGTTTCCTAAATTTAAAACTGCCTGAAAGGAGGTTGCAGTAAGGTGGGGATCAGGCTCATTTCCCAGGTAACAACTGATAGGATGAGAGGAAATGGCCTCAAGCCACACCAGGGGAGGTTTAGATTGGGTATTAAGAAAAATTTCTTCACCAAAAGGGTGGTCAGGCATTGGAGCAGGCTGCCCAGGGAAGTGATGGAGTCAGTATCCCAGAAGGTATTTAAAAGACATGTAGATGTGGCACTGAGGGACATGCCTGAGTGGTGGACTTGACAGTACTGGATTAATGGCTGGATTTGATGATCTTAGAGGTCTTTTTGAACCTAAACAATTTTATGATTCAGTGTAAAGTACCTATATTTTGCCTGAGTCCCAGACAGATGGATCTCATATACGTACTCAGGTTACACCTAAATCATAGTGTTCTCAGGAAAAAAGTGTACACATAACTACTATTAAAGGAATTGGAGCACTGAATTTTTTATTGTTTTTACTTTTCAGTAGCAGCTCAGAATATACTTGATTATATGCTGAGTTTGTAGGTTTCCAGAGTCTCCGTGTTCTCCAAAAAAACCTATTTCATTTTCACATAAAGCACATTGAACTGAATAGAAAAGCCACATTCAGCTATCCTAATTCTGGAGTTTTAGTAACAATATAACAAATGCGGATTAATCTCATATAGTGAGAGAAATATAACCTAGGTTTATTCATCTGATTCCCTAAATTAGTGCTCTCAGTTTCATCTAGTGATCATACAGGTATCTATTACAGCAGCAAAGGAGCACACAAACTGCAAGGTGTGAGTCTACCCGTTAGTTTTCTCCAGAGACAAAAGTGGTCTTTAAAAAAGCATCTTAAATTTTTGTCTAAGAGAGAAAATGCATTCCATCTCCCTCAATCAGCAAAACATCCTCCTTCCTAGCTGTCACACTCCCAGGAGAATCAGAACCACATGCATATTCTTGATGCCTGCCACACAGAAATGGGTTTAAAGTGACTTGTCTGGCATGCTTTAAGCACATTCCCTTTCATGGGAAGTGCACTAAACAGACTTATATACACTTTGACTTAATTTCATTGTCTCTCTAGTACCAGTGAAACATTCAATTTGCTCCCTATATCAGTGGCTGTGTTTCAGCTTCCTTAGAACTACTTATAAAACTGTCCCAACTGCAAGAGCAATCAATATGAAAATGAAGGTATTCCACCTGAGGCCAAAGCTCTAGAAACATCAGAACACATCCTTACCAGCTACTCTGAATGCCTGAATGTGTAAATAATCTTTAAAAACTCCAGTTACAAACAAAATTTCCATAGTTGATTTGCCCATGTTTAATTGTACAACACCAAACTTCTCTATCATAGAATCATAGAATCAACTGGGTTGAAAAGGACCTCTGAGATCATCAAGTCCAACCCTTGATCCACTACCACCAGTTACTAGACTATGGCACTCAGTGCCACATCCAGTCTCATCTTAAAATCCGCCAGGGACGGTTGAATCCACCACCTTCCTGGGCAGCTCATTCCAATGACCTGATTACGCTCTCTGTAAAAAATTGCTTCCTAATATCCAACCTAAACCTCCTCTGGCACAGTTTAAGACCATGCCCTCTTGTCCTACTGCTGATTGCCTGGGTGAAGAGACCAATCCCCACTTGGCTACAACAACCTCCTTTCAGGTAGTTGAAGAGAGTGATGAGGTCTCCCCTGAGCCTCCTCTTCTCCAGACTAAACAACCCCAGCTCCCTCAGCCTCTCCTCACAGGGTTTGTGCTCAAGTCCCTTCACCAACCTCGTTGCTCTTCTCTGGACCTGCTCCAGCACCTCAATATCCTTCCTGAACTAAGTGGCCCAGAACTGGACACAGCACTCCAGGTGTGGCCTCACCAGTGCTGAGTACAGGGGAAGAACTCTACTTTTATTATAAATACTTATTTTGCATTTGAACAGTATTAATAAGGCCCACTTATTGCATCTAACACTGCAATACAGGAGGATACTTCTTTCATAATAGAAGCATTTTTCTGTGTGGAGACTTATTCCCTCTCTCTGCATGCCTCTCTTCTTCCCCTCTCCCTCTTCCATCTGCAGTAAGGAAAGCATTGCCTGGGCAAAATGAGAATGGCTTAGGCAAATTTTCTCTACACAAGTTCATAAATGTGGATTTAGAAGCAGACTGGAGCTCCTCTTGCAGTGTCACGGAAACAGAGAGAGCAAGGAAAGGAACAGCTACTTGAATATAACATGTAAATTTCCCCCCTCCACTCCTGCCATACTCAGAGATAAAAGAGGACAACCAGAACGCATATGAAAAAAATCAGAAAATGGAAAGGATGTGAGGAAACTCAGGGTCTCCAAACCACAGGAAGTAGTGGCCAACAGTAAGTAACTGACACATGGTGCTGCCCCGAACAGCAGTGAGCACTGCTTGGCAAGAACAAGCAGGGGCTGACTCCTAAAGCAAGCTCTAAGGGAAGTGAAAAATTCCAAGAATGAAAAAGAGAGGAAAAAAGCACAAAAGGAAGAATAAGAATGAAAGTACAGACTTATCTGAAGTCAGAGATATTTTAAGGAACTCTTTTGTCCACCTTGTTTCCTGAAGATGTATGAGAACCCAACTAGTTATAAAAGCACTACATTTTTAAACAATGACATTAAAAGCTCCCAATTTTACTGATTATTTTTCTCAGACTTCTTAAAGCATCAGTTGCATGACAAGACGGCTTCTAAATCATACTCAAAACATTGTTCCTGGACAGAACTGGAAAAAACATCATGTTCTATTACACTGCTATAAATATGACACAATTTATATAACCTATATAACTATGTTAAATTTCAGGGAGCGTGCCTGTGCATTTTGTATAGATATATAGACAAAGACATTTAATTTGATTAATAAAACAGTACATATGTATACTGATTATTCAATTTTCCATTAATATTCAGATTAGGACCTCAGTGAACACAGTTACTACTAATACAAGCAGAACAAGAAAAAATTAGAAAAACATTTAAAAATTCTGATGAGATTATTTGTGACCATGTGTTGGCCTGAGTTAACTACAGTTCAGACTAATTTGACAATTAATTTGCAAGAACAACAGTAAATGCATTCAAAACAGTATTAACAGAAGAGAGTAATTGTGTCTCCTTTGCAAGCTCCCTAATACAGGCAAATTGACAAAAGAGGTCATGGGCTTAACAGATGCTCCCTTTAGGGGTTGTGTTGCTGAAAGTGCTGCAGGGGCCCAAGGCTCTCCAGATAAACATCAAATATAAATATATATGTGTATATATATATAAATGCATATATATATACATACACACAGACTATTGTACACAATGGAAATAAGAAATAAAGATCATCTGCAACAATAGAATAGAAAAGGAGAGTTACTTTGCTGAGTGTCACCTGTGCAACTGGTAAGTTTTCTACTCAGACAACACAACCTTATTCTGAGTAGTAACACATATGAAAACAACTGAGAAACACACAGTGTTAGTGTTAAATGAAACTGTGCAATAACCTAGTTTAAGTCAGACATTCACTGTAGAAAGTATATATTTTGAGACAACTGTTTGCCCACTGACTGTGAACATTAATCGACACATGTTTCAGCTCTCTCAAGAAAAGGAAACACCCTTCCACTCCTTTATGTCTTCTACTGTTAACTTTATAGAGGGCTTCAGAAACAGAGAATTTATTTCACAGAAAGCCAATTAAGAGTTTAGTTAGAGAGAAAAAAGCTTGCCAAGGGAGATAAATCCTGCAATGCTCCCAAAACTTAGGGAGACTCCCACTAAACTCTTTCAGTAATTCATTCCACAGTCAAGGGAGGTATGTGAAACACAATCATCTTCCTGCTTCTTCCAAGTTCAGTTCCAGGTTTTATAACCCCAAAATTAAAATAAGTGGCAAAATATTGAGGAGCAATAAATTTTTCAGCTGGACTATATGTAGGCTAATTAGGACTTTGAGGACTCAGGATGATAATCCTGAAATTAATCCAGATTCAAAGATACTCAAACAAAGACTGTGCAGCCCTATTGCAGTATCCTCACATAGCTTGGATAATCTATAATTTCCTGACATTTCAGATTAGTTTCAAAAAGAATTCGAAGAATTAATGCCTGTGATAGCATAGAATATTATGTTCTGGTTTATCTCTGGGAAGTCAAGTTGTTACCAGTCTCTAGAACAGGCAAATACAATGTTGAACACTTCTGCAGTTATGCATACATCCAAGAAAAAGTGGTAACAGTATAGAAACTAATTATTTTCAGGAATATATATATCAGTAAGGTAAGTCCTTCAATCAGTTTGCTTTAGGAGTCATTATCCTTACATTTTATGTAGTTAAGCACTAGTGCCATGTTTGCAGTATAAATTTAGCTGATACAGGGACTCTGCATCTGAGAACAAGTTATAGCTACAGAAATGAAAAAATACCAGACTTACTCATGGCACTTGACACTGCTGGTCACATAAGTTCTGTCTTTCTTAGGTGGAAGAAATTATTTGGGGAACTATCTTTCCAAGTCTTGACTCCAAAAGCAGAGTATTAAGAAAACAGCACTTTGGTACAGTGTGCAAACGTAAGAAATATTTCTGTAGAGGATGAAAATTAATAGTGGGTCCCATGGGGACCTAAGTAACCTGAAATCCAACTTGGTTCCTACACAGATTGGAAGCATGTGGAGAAACGGGTGAAGTTCAGATCACACTTCAGGAGAAATGAGATTTCTGGATACGTTTCTCAAGTCTAACAAGCAGGACTCATCTTCCATGGGAAAGAATACAGCACAGGCACATAAACCCCAAGAGATTAGTGCAAGTGAGGGTCGACTAACTGTATACAGAAGCTGCAGAAATTTTCCTGATAGCTAAAGACAGCCTTTTGGAAAGTACTGGGGACTCACAGGAATTACACAACAAAGCCTAATTTCAGCCTGGGAGCCCAGTCTCCCATACCTCTCTGAAAGCCCGTGGACAGAGCCATTGATTCAGGGTTGGGAATACTCTCTGCCTCCCTACTAAATATACTGAATAGTGGCAAAGAAAGTTAGCTTCTGGGAGTGCTGTTCCACAATGACAGGAATATCCCTCTTTCTTTGGTAGAAGGTGCTACAACTCATCTATTTCCACGTTAATATTTCCCTCTTGGGAGAAAATTTGGGTTTGGACGAAGCTAGTTCAGCTTTAACATTAAGGTGTCTTTATTTATAAAGCTCAGAAATCCCTTGCTTTGAGATGGTTTTTTAAAATACAGGAATTTGTGGATGACAATCAACTCCTCTTGCAAAATTCTGTTCCATAAATTTACACAACTGAACTTTGAGACCTCATATAGAGTATAAAAGTTTTGTTCTTTCTTTTTCCCCCTCTAGACCTTGAAAAATTCCACAGGCCTCTTTTTTGAACTCTCTCCCTTATTCATATGTCTTTTTTAAGTGGAAATATCAAGGCACCAGTTACAATAGTTTAGTATCACAATAGGGGAGATTGTCTTTTCCCCCTTACCTGCAGACTTTTACTGACACTTACAGATGCTTACACTTTGAATGCTCATGCAGGATAGATGAGATGACCTTCTATACTACAGTAATCGTGACTGAAGCACAATAAACTAAAGAGGATTTTCTTCCACCAGCAGAGCTGCTCTGCTGGGGAGAGCTCAGATGTGAGTGCAGAGTTGCCAAGACTGATAAATTTTTTCTGCCCTAAGCAGAGGGCAGGAGCAGGCTTCATCTCTCATTATTTGTTCTCTTCTAATTTGTTCATACAATTGCCAAGCTTTATGTATCATTATTTTAATTGGGAATGGCAAACTAATGGGCTGAACTTTCTTTGATGGTCAGAGTGCTATATAAAGAGATGATGCACAGAGTCAAAGCGAAAGATTCAAAGGGGCTTTATCTTCCAGTGTCTAAGACAGTGCTGAAGAAACAGGAAAAATATATTAACAAGATTCTTACAGCAATTCTTACAGCAATTTTTGATGTTTCTACTTAGGTATCAAATTTATTCAAAGTTGGGAAGTGAAAACTTTCTGTCTTATGATGAAACTCTAAATAAGGGCACCACTAGATTGGAAATATCTTCCTGCCAAATCATCTAAAGGAAGGTGTCTAGCAGCAGATTTCTGCTGCTATTACTGTTGATATTGTACCAAAATTGGCAATCTTGATTTGCTACTGTACATCAACCTCCACAATAGCCAATGTGTGTGTGCGTGTACGCTCGCATATCTATGTGAAAGTATGTACAAAAACACACTGTAAAATAAATCACAGTCTGCAACCTAAGCTAAAATTTTTCAGCTTGCTTTCTGGAAACACAAAAAGTAGGTCAGCACATATTCCAAAATAGCACATCAGCACTAAAAGCAAAAGGAGCGTATCTGTACCTTTGGACTTTTTAGCACATCTCTCTATAGGGGGAAATAGAGAATAAAAGCCTTTTCCTTATTCTACTATATGGAGGAACATGTACAGGAAAAAATTGCTTATATTTAAAAAAGCCCCCAAATGAGTCACCTACATGGGTAAAATGTTGTCTGTTTTAATCAAAGCAAAATAACATTGAGTGGAACCATTTAAGCTTTATCTAAATATAACCAAGGGAAAAGCCACGACATTTAAAATGTGTTTAAAATGTTGTACTGGATATGTATCACATCCTGTTCCTTGCACATCTTGTTCCTTTTATCAAAAACCTATTTGGTAAAATATTTACTTTGGGAATAACAGGATACTTGTGTGTGATTTTGTTGTTCATCTTGTGATTTATTTTTTAAGTACTCACTGTTGCAACAAGAATTGCTGCCTATCTTGTGATATCTTTCATGCTAGTACACTTTTAAAAATATATTTTTTTCAGTACCCGATGCAGGTCTCCCACTTCTATTTTTCTTCCCCTTGCCACCCCTCCACTTTTAAGGAAGTAAAAAGGTTAAGATAAACCCAAATTATTTAAGCACTCACACATCTTATAAAGATTCTTAGGAATTCTTCTGGAATTAATATTGATAAATCCCTTTCATGAACTAATGCAGTACTTTAATATGAAAAGAAAACCAAAATCCACTCTTAGGCAATATTAAATAATGCTTATCAGCCTTTATTACCTGATTCAAGTAAATATTAACACTCTTGGTTGCAACACAATGAATGATGCTGATCTGTTTCCCAGAACAGATTTCAAGCTAGAACACTGATATTTTTAATTAGGAAAAAATGATATTGCCTCCCCCAAATTCCAAGTGTCAGCTTCATTTGGATCTTTGTGCTAGACTAAAATGAATGAATGCTTGAAAGTTACTGAGCAGTGGTTAGGACCTTTTAAGTTCAGTGATTTCTATGCAATCAGCAGGAATTCCTAAAAATAACAAAACGAGTCTATTTTTAGCTTCATTCTCTGGGTTGTTTTTTGTTTTGGTTGTTGTTGTTGTTTTTTAACTACTGGTACACTTGTGTTCCATCTCAGTTCTTGGATACCTATCTCTCATTTACTTTCCTGTATCAGTATCTCATCCAGCAGTTTGTGAAGTACTATAATCCATGTATATATGTACATAATTTAGGTAGTTATACAATTGGACTCTTCCAAGAGCCACGATCCCCAAGAACGGAGATCAAAATGGAAAACAACTTCCTGAACCTACAGCCGCTGGGATCTGCACTTTTCTTTGACACTCAATAAACCAATGCTTGCTATCAGAACTTATATAAAAATCAGGAATTTCTATGTAACACAGGCTACACAATTAAGTAAGTGAAGAAACTATGGAGTTTCTCAAACTCCAATAAATGAAGTCAAAGTACTAAAATAAAATAAAATGGTTGAATTTTTATGTCCTGCGAGGTCTCTACCTTGCAAAATTTTAAAACCGTAGCCTAGCAAATAAAGTGTATAATTAAACATGTTTAACTGCATTCCTAGATTACTGCCAGATAGCTTGTCACATGCCTTGTTGGGTCTAAATAGACAGTTTTCATTTGTTACTTCTAAAAGCCAGAGGCGCAGAACTAATTGAGTTCAATTTACAGCTGGACAAATATACTATTAAAATATCATCAGATCAAATAAACCAAATAGCATAAACTTGCAGTAAAGTATTCCAATAAATAAGGGAAAACAAGACAGTTGTGTTTATGATAGCAACAGATATGATCTCTAGCGTTTTCTCACTGATGCCAGCAATGTCATGCTCCAAAACCTGAGAGATCTCTGAAAAGATAATAGGTCACACATTCATCAGACTTCAGTTCTGCTAATTCTGACATGCCACCAGTGTAATTAAAAAGCAACACTGCTCTAGTTAAATGGAACTAAACAATTCCCTCTGTTCCCTGGGATCTTTTCTAAACTGTAAAAGACAAGAGATTTCACAATAGTTCATCATATAATTTGGTCTGGTATTAGAAAATAAATGCCCACAAATACATTTGCAAATTCACATAGTTCCATCTCTGAGTTCAAGGACATTTACAAGACACCTGCTAATATGCCAAATTTGTATTCACTGGAGTGGGAAGCCTGCTGTCATGAGATGCTATTTTCACTCAGAAGCCACTAGATTAACTGCTGAGAGATTGTATCTTCTTAAACTGCTTCTGAAGGAGAAACATTAGTATAATCAGTTGCTTGAAGGCACAGTAAAACAGGTAAACTAATCCAGAAGTGGTCACATCTAGTATTTTCTGAGCTTGCTTAACCGGGATGTAGGAGGTTCTAGAATTACAATCGCAGGGTAGTCTAGGAAACAGCTCTTGCATTTCCCATCTTACAGGTTGTTACTACATATAGTTGTACTTTTCCAGACCAGAGTCATCAGGCATTCTCTCCAGGCTCATGTGGTGCAACAATATGTGCTCAATCTTGTGTCTAGAGCATTAGAGATTGTGCTGTAGACTCCTGTGGCTGCAGTGCCCTATAAGGGGTAGATGTTTGCCTTACACCCTTCAGTGACTGACACGGGAATTTCAGCAAGTTCCAAGTGTACACAGGGCTGAAATTGCACATGCTGCCGTGGAGATGTGTCCTAGAGCCTTAACTCCAACTGAACTTACAGGCTCGGCCATATGGAGCCCTTTCCATGCCAGCTGTAAGGTGTACAGAACAGCTTATCTCTAGGCAATGAAAATCACCATCTTCATAGTGATCATACAGCTCTAGAATATATATCACACGCTTATAGATCACTGTGCTCTACAGCATAAACACATCCTTCTACTTGTTTTGATCTTCACTGTCTTTATCAAAATAAAATAAACGCTGAACAATAAATAGTATTATAATTGTCCCATTGCACTGAAAACCATCATTCAAAAATTTAGAAAACCTGAAACAGAAAAATCTATATTTAAACGAACAACAAAGAAAATAAAATAACTACTCAGAAAAGTCTGTGACCTTGTCAAGAGCCTTTACAGCACTGCTCTTTAAAAGCAAAAGAAAATATGTCACTCCCCAGTGGAGCAAAATTGAGTGCACTATGGAAGCCAGTACTACAGGAGAAGTACTGCTAACAACATAATTTGGAATGACTTACAGGCAATTACACCGCAAAATTAATTGTCTACAAGAAATCCTATTTTTATGGCAGAAGGACTAAATACAGAATAATAATGGTTTGTTAAAACCCACTGACCCCTTTTCTAGTAGGAAAAAAATGTTTTGTTTTGTTAAAGAGGACAGTAATGTACTCACATTGCTATTTTTCCCCTGGTTCCTTGACATATAATTGCATGGTAGCAATTGCAGCTATTTTAGATACTTAACTTAGTATACGAGCAAAATGTTTATTCATCTGTTTTCAAACAACATATCAGCATTTACAAAACCAAAATAGACAACTCTTTTCTGTAAGGAATTTCAGTCCCAGGAAGGCTTTAACTAAACACTTGCACTGTATCAGATTAGTTAAAACCCACAAGTTTCTTCAGTTTCTGGTAATGGTTTGCCAGTTTTCACTAACATTAGGACAAAGAGTCCATAAATGCTCATAGTAAAGTATGTGCATGATCTCATGTCACATGTGATGGTCTTACTATAGCTTTGCAATTCATACTTAAAAGGAGACCATAAGAAACCAAAACCTGCCATTGCCAAATATTTAAATTCATGCACGCAATCCTTTTCAGTTAAAACTACATAAATATGAGCTTCTAAATACCAATTTGCATGTTCTACATTTTTCACCTATGCAAAAGACTGAACTATTTACTAAAAAAAGGATAACAGTTGTCACATTTATTCAATAAAGAAATGCATTATTACATAAAATTCATTATTATTCTTATCAGAAAAATCTTGTGTAAATCCATAATGACTAGATAATTAATGCAAAGTCTTACCTTTCCCTGAAGCAACAGATTCCAGTAATGATCTCTCTAAATACTTTAATTTTGCAATGTAATTTTCATCAGTAGTTTTCTAGTTCAGGCAGAGATGCATTTAACTGCAAGCAGACTGGAGGATATCTTCTTTGTTTCCTGGAGATCGCTGCTTTGCACTGTGAGCCATCACAACTACCTAGGAAAAATAACAGTCAACCTTCAGTCACCTGGACAACGTGATATATTACTGCTCCCAAATTAAACAAAATATTAAACAAAATCCAAGTCTTAAAACATGATGTCAAAATTTGTATTTATCTATGAAACATTTTGTAATAGATGCTGTTAAAAGAATTACTGCATAGTTTCTTACCAGGAGTTCATGCTCTTTGAAAGAGACATAAAACAAGTGGGAAAAAATTATATATAAATCTAAATTTTTTAAATTACAACTTGTTTTTTCATTGACAATATGAACTAGAGTCTTTTTGTTGTGTTTTTTTTGCAAATTTTTCGTCAGAAGCTATATGCAACAGCAAAAACTGAGTTATTCCTTAAGTAGAAGTAAACAGAATGGGTGCCAACAGAAAAAACACCTGCTGAGAGTAGGAATCTACTTTTACCATTTGGGTATAACTGCAAGGTCCCTATTAAACGAAGAAGTATATTTCTATTTTGTGCTAATACAGGCATGGAGCAGACAGTTTTTTAACTTAGTTCAAAACAGCTGCAGGCCCAGAAACAGAAGTTATTCATCCATAGCCATTCTTTGAGACAGGCTATGCACATTTGTTCTTATGTTATATGGAACCAGCACAAAGTTAGCATTGCAACATTTCCACACCCAGTCTAGCTGAAATCTTCTCAGTCCCCAAAAATCCCAAACATATGAGATGGTTTTTGAATGGCAGGACTGTTCATATTGTGTATCAAGTTTACATCCTGTATTCCCATGTCATGGTAGCAAAGAAGCATGGGAATGGTTCTCCTCCTCTGAGCAACTTGCTCATCATATGATGCCATGTTACTGTCAGTATGCCCTAGGTTTTAATACCTTTCCAAAAGGTGATGATGCAAAAGAAGCTGAAAATTTTGAGCAGATCCCAACTGCACAAAGGCTCTGAATTTGAGAGTGCCATGTCTGTGTTCAAAACCACTGAGAGCAGATGTGGGTACTGTACTTTGGAGGGGGAGTGCTGTGCCATGATGGATACGCCCAGAGACCCCTAACGCCAAATTATCAAATTCAACTTGAATTTTGTTACTATGAGGACAGTTTGAATGTTCTCTGTGAGCTCAAGGAGTGATGATGCTACATAGTTCTGTGACATGAGTAAGATGCCTTGCTTGATAACTTGAATGTGAGATGAAGTTGCACAGGGCCTTTTTTAATACCTCCAAGGACAGAGACAAAACCTGTCTGGACAACCACAGGGTTGTCGGAGCAGTCTCTTGAGCAGTATATCCCAATCTGAATACTCCAGATCCCTGGCAGCAAACAGGACAGTCTAACTCCAACCTAACTTGTTCAGCTCCATGAAATGTTTGATAGAGTACGTAATTAAAAGATCTACAGAGTTGATATTAGCAAATGATACTCAGTAGTCTTCTGTCTCATAAGGGGTTGTTTTACAACCTCTCTCCTCTTCCCACCTTTCCCATGACAACAGGAACTACCCTTGCCACTTTTATGTATTATTAAATAGCTTATACATTTTGATTTCTCATTTTTCAGTGCTTTTGTCCTTCTGGATAGCCCTTTACAGCTGATGTCCATAAGAAGCACAATAGTAC
This sequence comes from Myiozetetes cayanensis, assembly GCF_022539395.1. NCBI lineage: Eukaryota > Metazoa > Chordata > Aves > Passeriformes > Tyrannidae > Myiozetetes > Myiozetetes cayanensis. The sequence goes on along the minus strand of NW_026087742.1, from coordinate 47,742,176 downwards.
TTCTGTCCACACTTTAAGAAGCACTACTCTCAGTCTGGATAATTCTCTTCTATCGTGTTTATGCAAGAGTTCAGTTTTGTGAACGTTAAGAGAATACTGAACTATGGCATGAGTCAAAAGTGATTGAGAGAGACAGCAGTTCTGGCTCAGATCTGCTCCTTCAAGATTTCTGCAAACTTGGGTATCCTTTTGTATCTATACCATTTTAAAGATAAGGTCCCACTTTTTTAGATACTTTTTGGTTTGGAAAATGAGAAGTGACAGACAGTAGATCTGACCGGTTCCTGAAACCACCCTAGTTTTTCATCTCTCTGCTGAGAAGTCTGCTAGTGTCTGTGAGATGCTGTAACAGACATATAAGATTTTTGAACAAAAATGGTTTATGAAGTCCTAAACTCATAAAAGTAAGTCCCAATTACATGGAATACTTCAGGTTATGATCATCAGTACAAGAGAGTGGATTTTATCTGTCATACATGACATTTGTGCAGTACTGAGAGACTGCAGCTTTAGTATTAATCATCTAGATTTGCATATCCATGTGATAAACTGCACTTTTCAATCTCTGGTAACCTGAAGTCTGGGGAGAGAAAGATGGTCAGAAGGAGAGGAAGGAAGTGCTTTCCATAACAGACTCTGAGGCCACAGTGTAAACACTGACTTTCATGGACATACTTTACTTCAAAGAACAGCAGCAAGCTGAATCAAGCACTCAGTCTGAAGCCAAACATTAAAAACTTTTGCAGACACACCACCTTTTCAGTCCAGTATAAAAAAGGCATAGTCTCCTCTATAACCTGAGCAGAAAGCAGACCCTGAACAAGGATAAAAAGGAGAAACCTGAAATAAAGTACAGTATGGATATAATTAGTTTAACTGTCAAGTGTTATGCAATGATTTGTCATACACTATCTAACTTCTTATTCATCCTTCCTGCACCACTTCATGGTAAGTATGTTATTTCTACACAGGTATTATTTACACTAAACTATGACTTCCATAGATCTTTGTTGTGTTTTGTTACATCAGTCTCACTACATGTGCAATAATAAAGTCAGAGAAATAATTGACACCTCCATTGTGCCCAACTTCTTCTGAAAAAGCTGGATTTTTACTTTTATCTCTCTTTAGCAGTAAAGAAAATTAATAAATGCCCTAAGTAGGGTACACATTGTTCTTGTAAATATTACTGCTTAATGTGCCTTTCTGAAATAATCTTCATAACACAAAATAATTTTAAAGTATGAAAATTATAATGTTTAATGTAAAAAAAAAAATGCAGTAACTTCATAGCTGTACAGTAAGACATCCCAAAATAAGGTTTGTCAAAATACACGTTGTTCTACAGAAACCAACGAAAACTAATGAAGGTAAAAGCTGCATCACTCCAGCACCCTCTGTTGGCCTTCCTGCAGCATGCTGCTTTCTGTACTCATTTAAGAGCATCATTTGATGGGTCCTGAAGCTATGATTAAGATTCCATTATACAAAAACATAAATGAAAAGCAAAAATAAACCCATCTCTCAACCCAGTCCTATGCATAGCACCTTGAGGTATATAGCACAATGTAGCTTAATAACAGAATACTCAGTACTGCTGGATCTGCCATGCATTAGCCCATCTTTGCAGGTATTCAGAATTGATCTGTCTAATTACAATGGCAAAATGTTCTTTACAAGCACTCTTTGTGTCTGATATTTCTAACAGACACCGATAATAAATGGCATCTCACGGTCAGCTCTCACCAATGGAAGCAACAGCTCCACAGAAAGAACAACTATTTTTATGGAGCATCGAGCATTGTGGCAGCTGAGAAGTAACAATGCATACATTATGTAGAACATCATTCGAAAAAGAAAGTGCTCAAATCAGGTCTCGATCAAGCATGCAGGAATAAAGTCCAGATGCCAGATACAAGGTGAACTAAATATAAACTCCATATACTGTGCACAGCCAGATGGTGTAATTTCCAGAAGCAAAGGCCCTTAACCCAGTGAGCCTGGCAGCTGCTTTGCAAAGCCGGCTCAGAGCTTTGCAAAGGCAGATGTGAAGTTGCAGTGGGCAGTGGAGAGGAAGAGGGAGGAGGAAGCAGGAGGCCTGAGATGGAGAAGCTTTCAAGGCACTGAGGGAGGTAAGGGTGGTAGGGGTTGCTGCAGAGAAAAACCGCCCAGGGTTTTATCAAGGTGGCCCTGACCTTTCTGTCCCCTCAGCAGGTGAGAACAGCAGAAAAGCAGCCTGTGCCCAGCTCTGCAGCAGCAGGCAAAGACCTGCTGCATGGCCATCTCACAGTCTTTGCTTGAACCACCACTCAAGAAAAGCCACAACCAAAGGAAAGGCAGGACACAAGCAGGGCTTACTGAGGTGTCTGGCTGTTTCCACAGGCAAATGGTTGAGTAACTGCCTACTTTATCTACCTATGGCTAAGCCAACACTGGCCAGAACCCAAAGAACCAACAAAAGAGCTTTTCTTAGCTGATCTTAATGACAGGGGGAAATTTAGTCTCAAAAATGTCATCAGACACTGCAAATGTTCTCCTCACTGCCTCTTAATTTTGCACCTTTAAGCTCTATACAGCGTTATATCTGCTTAGTTTTGTTTTCACAGCATCCTGTCTGCTCACCTGAAATTCATGCCCATTGTCTCACCACTCTTTCAGGCTATGCTCTCTGCTTCCCTTCTTTCCCACATGTATCTCCACATGATTCTCTCTAATACTTCTATGTTTATCAACTTTATGATGGCGCTAATAAAAACTGATCCATCTGATAACAATCTCCAAAACATGATGAAATGCATACAAACTTTGGCCAAACAAATTTGTAGTACTCTTTGACAGAAAGCATAACTTCCTTATTTCAAATATTTACACAAATGCTTCTACTTTGGGTAATTTACATTTTACCACTTAACTAGGATGGAGAAATCAGTTTGATTTGAAATGTCATGATCGGAATTATTAGAGTCAAATATTTATTGCACAGAACAAACCAGAAACTACCTCATGAAATCTGTGCAGTTCATTTGAGGTCACTGACTAACCAGTCCAGAAGCCAGAGGTGGACCCAAAATGAATCCATATCTCCAAACCTCAACATTGAAAAAAAACGCGATAGAGCACTTGCGTTTTCCATTTTCAGGAGTTACTATTTTGACAGTTATTTTCCGGCATTTATATTCTGTTTTGTTATTTTAATACAAATTCAACACTTCATTTTTTCCATGTTTGAAAGGTCTGGTTCCAAACAGTAAATGGTAGACGTTATTTCCTTTAAGACTTGGCTGTTATTAGGTGGCTGGTTAGGGCTGCAGTAGCCTGTTCAGTAACAGGTTACTTACGCAATGAAGTTCCTCTGCCTAGCAACCCCAAGGGTGGGGTCCAAAACAGCAACTGCACCAGTCAGATTTTGCAACTAAAAGTGAGGGAAAAAAAGAAAAAGAAAGGCAGGAATGGGAAGTGAAGGTGGAAAAAACCCACTTTCTTCATGAGAAAGGTAACTTTCTAAGAAAAGGAGGTAACAAACAACACAGAAGAGTGAATCAAAAGCAGCTAAACTATTTCCCAAACTGGTAATTAATTATGAGATTGTAATATGATAATGATTAAAGAGAAATAATTCATGCAGAGAACACAATCTCTGCAAAAGAGCATGTAAATACTTCTCTATTATTGCACTAATCTTCCCTTTCCATTGAATGCTGAAACAATCTTTTCACTTACAATAAGATCTTACTAAAAAAGTTACTGGTAAAATAGTAGGATATTTTGAATACTTACAGAGAAAGGTTCAGCATTAGTATCTTTGTGTCGAGTTGTTAAATTATAAAAAAAATTTGAAGGCAAACATTAAAGTTATTATTGACAGCTTTAGGAGTAACATTATTAACTTCATTTACTAATTTTTTGCTGGTTAACACTAAGAAAAAATTATAAAATACACTATTTTTTAAGATTTATAAATAAATTTTCTGTGAAAGAATCAAGGAAACCAGCACTTTAAACATCAGTTGTATGAAAAAAAGAGAACCAAACCCACAAAATGACCCAAAACTATTTGGCCATGTATCACTTTATTGTTCATAAAAAATTCTTCTATGTAATGATTTTCCTACCCTCCACAATTTCAAAGTCTTTCCCTTTCTCTACTCACCCAGAAACTGATTAGGTATCACAGAGAGAATAAGCTTGCAATGAGAGAATAAGCTGGGGATGTTGACCATTTATATTCATACAGAACTTACATTTTTCATTTTTTAAAGTATTTAATGCAGAGGGGAGAAGAACACCTCCCAGGCAGCAGGGATCCACTCAGCCAGCCATGGAGTGCAATGCCACACCAGGAACTTGCTTCAGAACAGCTACTGCTGCACAGCACAATGTAAAGCTTTTGGTTTTGGGGCTGGAAGAAGCAGACATTTATCTGTTGCCCACATCTACCCAACTAACTGCACTTCTCAGTTTGTTTTGCCCGGCCAGGCCTGAGCAGCCTACAGCTCTGAATTGGTGCAAAAAGCTCAGAAAGGTTCCTGCTGCTTTCTCTTCATGCTCTCACAGGCAATTAGTACTGCCCTTTATTTATACTCCAACTCTCATCCCAACATACTGGTCTCTTATAAAGGAGCCTTTTCTGGTAGCTGTGTTGCTTCAAACAACAAGTAAGTAAAAACTTATTTAGTATTATTTACTCACTTAGTAAATATACTAAATGCATTTACTAAATAAAGAGTCCTATTTGGATGCATTTTTCATGCTGTGAAAGAGATTCATAAACACATCAGCACTTGGAAGGCACTACTCTCTGATGTGTTATTACACAGTCCTTGGAGCTCAACTTGGCAGAACATTTCTTCACAAACATACATAAGGTCACGTGTTTAACATTTACCTAATTTGTGACAGAATGTTCACCTTACCAACTGACTGTACACCCACACAACCTGATTACTATTAGCAAAGGCTGTTCGCTAATAAACATTCTGTGGCCCTAAAAACATTTGTTTAATTCCCTGGTAGAAAAGAAGAAAGAGTGATAAAAAATAAACACTTCAACTACATAATAATGGGTAAGTTAAGGCCAGGATGAACCTTGTTTGCCAGGCAGTACATGTGTTATTGCCCACTACTGTGGTCACTGACAGGTCCATGCTGGCTCCCTGGAGAGCTCCACGTTGATGAATCCTTTGAGAATTAGTATCTATAAATGCTATTCCATTCTAATTTTAAACTCTCATGTCTCTGCCTATGAGTCTTGAATAACTCATATTTGACAAGGATTGAAGGAGTGAAAAGAACTGAAATCAGGCAGCATTTTAAAAAGACCCTAACAACTATGATAGAGGATCAAAACCAAAACACAAACAAAAAACTCCAACCCTTCCTCTACTTCACATTAACTTCTGTTGGGAAGAGTTGAGCAGAGCCAACACAAGAGAGCTGGTGAGACAGAGCAGAATGTAGGATGAAGTGATATCATTTTCCAGCATCAGACCTGATTTTCTCATGATGAAAGTGATCACATAAAGCCATGGTCTAGTTGGGACTCAAAGTAAAAAAGGAGAAAACACTTAATTGCGTAAAAGGTAAGTAATTTTCTAAATATAACTAGCAAGTTTACGACTGCAAGTATCTCTAATGGTGTATCAGGTGTTTGTTTAGTGACTACAGCAAGAGTGGAGGCCCACTCTTTTTTTTAATATGAAAAGTTATCCTCTTGTAAAAACACTCAGATTTTTTATTGGGGTCAAAAATCTGATATTTGTTTTAGTAGGCTTTTATGATGTGGCTGGCTGCAGTAGTTTTAAGAGAGGAACTACTGATTTTGTTTTGCTAGTTTTAATTAAATTTGATTTCTAAAATGGCATTTCATTAAATAGTTTTTTCTGATCTTCCTTCCCATTCTGTGTTGATTAATCAGACATGGAAGCAAATTCAGTGCAGTGACCCATACACTGCAATTTTCAATAAGTAAACTCTGAATGAAACTCTTATGCAGTCTGCACAAAGCATCATGAACAATTTAAGACCTGAACTTTTCCAGCTTTACTGGTAGGCATGAGTAGGAAAAACAATTTGAAAGGTGGGTATCAAAAAGGGTAGAACAAAAACCTACAGTGTGGGACCGGTCACAGAAAGTGCACCTCTGCTGCCAATGCCATGACTCTGCCTCAATGCAGTACACAACGAACTCCATCATTGGCAAACCTTTGCATCTCTCAGACTTTCATTTCAAAGGGACGAGTAGGAAAGCAAGGACCAGACAACAGCTGCCATTCACTGAAGAGTCTCCCATTAATGATGGGGTCATCGTAAAAGATAACTGGTTTTTAATGTTGAGGTTAATTATGGTTATTAGCTTTTAATCTGTACCATTTTTAATTCTATCTGAATTGGCCAGCCAGAAGCCCCCTTTCCCACAAAATAACCTTCACAAGTCTGTTCTCAAAGGCACTCATTCACATTCCCCAATGACATGTATATGCAAGACCTCCAAGGTGCTGGAAAAGCCTACCCTTTTTTGCAATTAATAAGGCTGTTTTCAAATACCGAATGTAATGCTGACTGACAAATGCAGGAAGAAACACAACCGTTCCACCAAGCAACTACATCAAGATCTTTTTGAAGAGGACAACACAAAGTATTATTATTACATATACACGGATCATTGCTTCAGTCACAAAGCCTCTTTCCTTTTCAGTATGAATCCATTTTTAAAGCATTGTGCAGGTAAGTATACACACAAGTATGAAAAACATAAGAGTTTGGAATACAGTTTCTTCTACACAGACCATGGTTGGTTTACATAAAACATTCAGTTTATAAAACACCAATGCATTTGATTCAGTTCTGGGACAGGTAACAAAAATCTAGTCTGAAAACTCCACTTTTAAATACATTGATCTGTGGAAAATGAGAATATTTAGGCATACTACAAATCAGCTGACAAAAAAAATCCCTATCACTTTCGTATATATCAAGTACCTCTATGAACCTCTATCACTACTATGCATAAGAAAGTCAACCCCTCCCCTTTTTCTCTCAGCTTTTATGTCTTGATTAATTTATAATCATTAGTGGCAGTTTGTCTATTTTTTAGCAGAAAAATGCGCAGGAAAGCTGTTCAGCTTCAGAAGGTAATGAAGGAAATTGAGTGCCTCACTGTGTAATACAAATCTGAGCTTTTGGTTACATGCTGTATGCTACTTCCTACTTATTCTAAGCAGTAAATTAACTAAAGTTGATCATAACTGGGCTATAACTTAGCTTATGCTTGAGAACATGAAAAGATGTTTGCTTTAATGCTTACTATAAGATGATCTGCAAACTTGAGGCATCAAAAAGTGGGGAAAAAATTAATCACCCAATATTTATACTAGTCAGTCTTTTCTTCTACAAAATTTCATTCAGTTTGCAAGCACAAAAAAACAACATCCTCAACCTCAGGATTGTTCTATGCAAGCCAACTGCATATATTTGATTTATTTTCAGGAGTTAATTAATAATGAAAAATAGCTCTTGCAACTGAGATTTCTAAAAAGGAATTTATGACAAGTAAAGTTTGCTCCAGGGCAGATGGACTGTATTTAGAACTATTGTGCACGTTCACTAATTTCCATCATACATTTATAAAAATAAATGACACATTTATTAAGCAAAACTGTTTATAAAGGCATGATGCCTGCAGTTCTTTGCTCCAGCAGATCTACATGTTTATCCCAGAAAAAAGCTTTCCATTACTTTACTCAGAGACACCTTTGCAACAGCCATCAAATTTTTATCCATTTTGAAAAGTTTGTTTTTAAGCTTTATCAGGACATTTGTAAGTATTGTCTCTTAATTCAAAGGGGCTTAGAATATCTCACTAAATTATTTCTAAACTAAAGCTTTAAAAATTAAATAAGAACTATTTTATATGACTAAACCCAGAGAGAGATAAGCATATAGGCAAAAAGTTACAACTTATCTTACTGAATTTTATGATAATCATTCTTATTTAATTCTGTTCAGTGTTAAAGAAATACAGTAATACATGTGGCCTGGCCAAATACATCCCACGCTTAAAGCTTTCCATTTTGGAACTTTTTGGTTTATGCCCAAATTCTCAATCTTAGCACTACAGTTACTGTGTATTTGTGTGTTCTTCCACATAAGCCATTGGTACTTTACTTAAAAGTTTATGCAAAAATCTGTCACAGTCTATGCTAATGTGTTTCTCTGGGGTTTTTTTTAAGTAAAAAGCTTGCATGAACATCAAAGCACACACTGTAAATGATGGTTTCTAATCTTAGACATATATCAATTATTCACTAGCTTGTTCTTCTTGTGCTTTATCATATAGACTTCACCATGGCAACACTATTCTTCACTTCCAAGCCTTAATCAGTGAATCTGTAAATTAATATTAGATCTAGCTGTTGCATTACTTGACATTCTACTTATTGCACTGTGAACCATACATAGCTTCCAAGATACCAATAAACTTTCATTTGCCTAGCAGTAATGAGATGGTAACTTTATAAGAACTAGCTAGTTCCTCTAGCTAGTATACTTACTGGTAAGTGTAAATATGAAGCTTTGAATTACCACTCGCAAAATTCAGAATGGAATTTAATTCCTGGAGGCAACACCTGCCCTGTGGTCCAGGGTACAAACTGGGAAATGGCTGACTTTCCAAACCCCCAAAGTTTTAAAATCACTGTTACGTTTTAGAACTATTTCATTTGTTTTCAGCAAGTACCTTAACTTAAAAACGTCTTTATATCTGACATATATGTGACAGTTTTCTTGGTATGATTCCCCTTCATGTTTTCCAACACTGCAAAACATATATAAATATAAATGCATCTTTTTCTAGCGCATTTTGACCCAGTTATTTTGTCCCTTTCAGTAAGTTTTTTCTAATTTCTCTCCTCTTCATGTCTAATTAGCTTTTTCTTCAGTCCTTCTTTCTGTGTTTCTCCAATACTCTTGATACCAGTAATCCTTGCCTTCTTTTAGCTGTTCCATCACACAATCATACTTCTGTTCCCATCCAGACTGCAAGGACTGTTTATGTAGCTCATTAATCCAGAAGAGACATCTTTAATACCTTAATGCTGCACCAGTTTCTCCCTCAACTTGTAAAGTAGAACAGCCAACATTTCTTGTTTCCCCATTCTTATACTGGCTTTTTCACAAAGATGTTCAGTTTGTGATACCTCTGCTGGGGTCTCTAAGGAGCACTGATTCAAGTTGTGCTTTTGACTATCTCATTAATTATCATCCTGGAAGCAATTTCTAAGATTTTTATCATATATAAAAATCTTAAGATATGTTTTAACATGTAAAAAGCTAATTACAGTATTATCAGCACAGAAACTGTGATGTACACAGAGAGCTCATGTCCTTTCCCAATAAGTCCTTAATATTGTTTCCATACTGTTCTTTGTTAAAATTATGAACTGTGTGGTATTTTCCTTAAACATTAATTATCTTCACCACAGTTAAAAGAAAAAAAAGGCAGGATTCACTTTTCTGAATACCACACAATCCCCCCCCCCCCCCAAAAAAAAACATAAAAAACAAACCCCAATCAGACATTTCAGAGTTTTGCAATAGGATGAATATTACTTAGAAAGAAAAACTGTTAGTGGTTTATGCTTGGTTGAGACCCCACTGCTCTTTGTAGATCTGCAAGCCTTGGTGAGCATTCCCTAAAAGAATGACTCTTGAGAGTATAAATTATCAGCCTTGTACTGAGCGCATGTCAGTTGTCCCATGACAGCTGTGCAAGTCACACTGCTTTCCTTGTGCTACTCTTTCCTTCAAAATCTCTCCTTGTGGAGTCTCATAGGGATTCACTTTCTTCCCACCCAACTCAATGTATATGAAGGTAATAGGGGAAACTGTGAAGCAAATTGGATCAGAAGTTTATTAATATTTTCACAGCCTCAGAGTTTCAACAAGTATGTCAAAGAACACAAGAAAGCATAGCTGACTGAAGTTACCTTTTCCAGGCAAAGAGATGATACTCAAAGGTCAGTCAGGGCCCCCTGCACTACCTCTTCGCCCATTCCCAGCGGGTTAGCCAGCTGTGCTCAAGGGTAGCTCTGATGTATGGGAAAGCTATGAAAAGCCTTGTTGGGGATTTCTCTCTTTTGCTTAGGAGCTACTGAAGCTCAGAATCTTGCCCTTGGCCCTTGCCTGTGCCATGCTGCAGATATGCCTGTGCCTGGCCACATGCCCTGACCAGCAGAACTGACCTTGGAGTTGCTTCATGACTACAGGCCTGCCTGGCAAAGAGGACTCTTTGTTGGCTGTCACTGGATACTGTCACAACGCTCCACCCTTCTTGTTTGGGTAGCATGGGACTACACTCTTCATGTCATCCTTGAGTGCTGGCAGTCTCCCTTTGTCCTCATTTCATTTGAGAGAGAGATAATTATCTTCTTAGCAGCTGGTACAGTGTTGTGTTTTGGATTCAGTACGAGAATAATGTCGATAACGCAGCAATGTTTTGGTTGTTGCTAAGTAGTGCTTACCCTAAGCCAAGGACTTTTCAGCTTCCCAGGCTTTGCCAGTGAACAGGTGCACAAAAAACTAGAAGGGAGCATGGCCAGGACAGCTGACCTGAACTGACCAAAGAGATATTCCATACCATAGAATGTCATGCTCAGTATATGAACTGCGAAAGTTGGCTGGAGGACGTGGGGGTGGCCATCGCTGTTCGTGGATGGGCTGGGCATCAGTCCATGGGTCATGAGCAACTGTATTGTGCATCGGTTGTTTATTTCCTTGAGTTTTATTCCTCTCTCTTTTGTTATCTCTCTTTTCATTACAAATATTTTTATTATAGTTATTACTGTAATTACATTTTATTATATTTTATTTCAATTAATAAATTGTTTCTATCTCAACTCATGAGCTTTACCTATTTCTGATGGCCCTCTCCATCCCACTGGTGGTGGTGGGGAGTGAGCCAGTGGCTGCAGGGTAGTTGCTGACTGGGGTTAAATCATTACATTCTTGCAGAGCAATTTCATCCTGCTGTTCCCTGACAACTGATCTCAGACACAGCAAAATGTTAAGCCCCCAGTAAGGGATGATGTTAATATCCTGCCTAAAATGCTGCAGACTCAAATACCACTGAAAAATGCATGTAGTTACATTTTTTAAAATACTTTTTTCTATCTATCAGTGACCAGGTCACCGCACCTCCATATTGTATTTTTAGTCAGCACCAGCAATGCACACACTCACAATACACTCAGTTAACCATAATGCTTCGTATGCAGATATAAAAAAGTACCTTGCACATCTTTCAGGCAGCAGAAGCTGCTCCACCAGCAACAGAGGGCACTAGGATTACACTTATAGGACAGCTCAGCTTGAACACAGTGTTAACTCCTCCAGCTTCTTTGTTCCTGCTCAAATACTGGCTAAGTCACTAATTTTCAATGATCTCAGAGCTCGTTTAGGAACTGCATGATCCTGACCAGACACAAGGCAAAACTCACAATCTTGATTCAATATCGCCATTAACACGCTAGATAGCATGTACACCAAATGACCTCAGAAGCCAATTCTTACCCCTCACATATAACCTATGCAATTTGCACTATGCAGAAACACAGATTACAACCCCAGCAATGAAGTGTAGCACTCCTAGTACTGAGTAATACAATTTGCTATGACTACAAGAGTTTGAAGAGGTGGTCTCACAGCCAGCCAAGCTCACTTGGCAAACAGATCAAAGAAAGTTTATCACTGCAGCAGGGGGGTTCTTGAAGTGGTACCTCTGCTCTAGAGACTACTACATGAACCCCAGTGCCTTGCAGCCATCAGGGAGACTTCTCAAGTGATATCACAGGAGAAAATTATCATACACTAATGTGAGAACGCCTCCCATTAAACCTTTGTAGAAACATTGCTGGAAGTTTATCACTAGAACTAAACTAGCATTTGTGTGCATGCTGTCCTCTTTGCATGAATATGTTCAGCAACCAGTAAGTTCTCATCTGCTCTCAATATTTGGTAGCAATCATAAAATAGACAGGACACAGAAGACAAAGCTCTCTTTCTCAAGCTTCAGTCATTTTCCTAAATACAATATGGCACAAATAAAGAACCACTTGCCTTAATTCACTTTTTATGGCACAAAATTAAGACAATGAGGTTTAAGAACCTCCCCTTGCAATTGTCTAGACTCATGTTCTAACTCTGATTCAAAAGGAGAATAGTACAAGTCTACCCACGCAAATTATACTTCCTAATTGAATTATAATGGTAAAGTAAGTATTCAAACAAATAAACAGGATTTTAAAATAAAAACTTAAGCATAGGAACAGTTAATACTAACAAATTTCTGCTAGAAGTACTATCAGCATCCTGAAATGAGACCTTATTGTTAAGCTTCACACAAAACTTTAGAGTTAATTTAAAAAATATAGTAAAATCTGTGTTTAGAGAAGAAAATGCTTATTTAAAGTAAAGCAAATAAAATAAACTTCTACTTGAAAATCTTTCATTGAACAAACCTGGCTATTCTGACATTGTTATGAAAAAAATACTATGTTTGTTATCTGTCACTTTGACCACCAGCTAAGTCTCAATAATCTCTTTAAGGGGTAAAAATTTTATGATGAATATTAAACAAGACTATGCTGGAAAGGGTTATTTTCCCATTTAACATAGTTTTCCATCTGACCAGCAACAAAATCCACAGGACTTTCTGAATCACATGTAGTGTGATGAAGACTCACTATTGGCATTCTTTTGTTCAAATTGTAGAGCAATATTCTACAGCTGATATTCATAAGTGCATGGTCACATCAAGCAAGCTAGAGTGGGTTTATTTTCAAACTTAAATAAAAAAAAAATTCAGATCAACAACACACCCACCACAATCTGCACTATACACACTAATCGAAACTTAATTGAGTTTTCAGATCTTTTAGAAAAGAAATTGCCAGTTACTGGATGCAGTACCTCCAGGTTCTGACTGATAAGATTAAATGGAAGTTAAATAAAAATAAAGTAGTTGAAACAATTAAAAATAGCAACACTATTTAAAGATAGATATGACTTGACTCCAAATTTTAAGATGATTTTAATCTAAAAGATTACTTGTCATGGTAACTGGACCCGGCCCAAATGGCTGTTAAAGCTTAATGCACTCAGTGATGCTGAGCAGGATTGCTCCTTTCAGCAGCAGTGCGGATACAGACAAATTTAAAAGACTTACAGTAGAGCAGCCTGTATCTTAGAAGTTCATTTAATGATGCTCCTAGTCTCATTAAAAGCATCTAATGCCATAAAATTTCCTCAAGTTTTTCCGAGGACTTACTTGAGAAATTCATAGGATTTTGTAGCTCTGGGATACTGTAACAGTTTTATAGCCTCTTATAAGTCTCGATTCAGTTTCCCACACATAAGCATCCAGTGCTGCTTGAGATGCTGCAGCAAATCCTGGTTCACAAGTGTCAGCTGGGGAGGATACAGGGTCTCACATGGGTGAAACTAGACTTATCCTTTCATGGTCTTGCTTGGGACAGAAAATGGAAGAGACAAACCCTTAAATCTGTTCCCCTCCTCCCAAATACTGAAGGAATTTGAATATGCTTCAGGAAATGCCAATGTTTTTAAAGTGTCTAAGCTGGTAAAAAAACAGAGAGAACAAAAAAAAAAAAAAAGGGAATTTGAACAGGCCTTAGTTCATTTGGTTATATGTTGTGTAAAAATTAAGGAGACTCCCTACAGAACTGCATTACACAATATTATGCCCTAGTTGGTCACCAGAATGCACATGATTAGCAACTTTAGTTTTGGAGTTTAATTGACATCCCAACAGATAAAAATAAAAGTAAGTATTTACACATAGACATCAGAGCCTTTTCAGTTATGAAATGGAGATCACATGTCAGTAACATTAAGTGCAGGGACTCCCCAAATCTACTTTCAACTTCCATGGATTTATGCATAGCTATGGGAGACAAGGAATGACAAATGAACTGCAATGGCTCCTGCCTTCTTTGAGGATTATGAAAACTAAGTTGGTCAGTTTATTGAAAGTAGGCACACTGAAAACATGAGGTCACTCAAGTTATGCTAGAACAGAAACCATGGACTGAAATAGGCTGATCTATCAGTCATGGCCACAGTGCCTTTTTTGGGTTGTGCACTATCTATATACAACTTTCTGCATTAGGGAAGTTCATTAAATACATCAAAGATAACAGGGTGAATATCAGATTGGACAAAAAATGAATTAGTTCCAAGGATTGGTTATTAACACAATGCACATGGGCATAATGCACAGATTCTTCTAATATGTCCATAAGGATTTTTCACTTTGTGGATCTTCTCGCAGGGGGCATAAATGACAGGTCATAGTTGATTTAGCAAAAATTTTAAGCCATCAGAACTGCTTCTAGCCAAGAAGCATCTATGGTGTTGAGGAACACCTGGGTATTGTGTTCACTCTCCAACCCTTAATCAAAAACAACAGTCAAACAAAAGCAAAGGACTCCATCGTTGATCTACGTGCAAAATGCCAATAATGTTGAACCAAATATTATTGCATAAAGAGAGCAAATCTACTATAGCAAAAGATTACAGCAAGGAGTCTTGATAGGCCAACACAGAGTCAGTCCAGCTGCTCATAACACTGGTTTAGCCAGCAAAAAGGATGCTGTTCCTGCAGCTACCATACTGTAGGAAGAGAGCATCCTATGCTTCCCTGCTCTTTTGTTCTTAGAGCAGCCCACCCATCTTCAATGACAGGCTTCTGCTTTGATCACGAGCAGGTTTAAAGACGGAAAGCCACCAGCAGTGCTGACAACTTTGATGGTAATACACTGGGACACCGGTCACTTCCATTCAGCTATTGTTGGTACTGGATCTCTGTTGCTTATGAGCAGCTTCTACTTCAACAGTAATCGTAGGAATCACTAAACAGTGACCAAATGGCATCGTTAACCTTTCTTTTAATCCTGACAAATGCAAGAATGATTGAGTTGCAAAGTAAAGTTGGATCCCTCACAAATAGTCCTACGAAGTATATCTAAGAATACTTCAAAAAGGGCATATGTTGGAATTAATTAAACAAATCAATACTTTCTCTGCTAGTCTGCATACATCTTCAAACACAACATCTGTGTCTGCTGCTGGCAGAAAAAAAATATTTGTGTGTGCTGGGAGGAATGGGTTAAAATGCAGAAGACTAATGAGGAGGACTGTAAATCACTCAAGTGAACTTGCAGCTGGGAATAACCCTTGATAAACCTGTGTGAACAGCAGGCCAGTGATTTCCTAGTATTCGACCAAAACATGTGTTCTGAGTCACAGCAGAAAGTAACTCTAAGAGGTGATGATGGTGACTCCTCACAGACAGATGTCTGAAATGAAGCTGGTATTTGTTCTATAGCGAGGCTGTAGCTCCAGAACTGATGTCTGCTGAGTACTACGGAGTGATGTATGACATATGGAATCATGAAGTTCTCCCAGCCCAAAAGGGGCACAGCTCAGCACTGCTCTCAACTCAGTCATTACTTCCCATGGGCATTTGACAGAGGGTACCAAGATGTTCTTTTGCTAAATGAAGGCTTATAAGAAAACAGTGAAACATGCTTCAAAAACAGCGATGTGGGTTCGTCACTCCCCTCTGTCAGCAGCATCCTGCAGTGCGGAAGCTCATAGAAAGAACACTTTGCCCATCCCTGCCCTCAAAAATTTAACTCTAAGCTTCACTAATCAGAGAGTTCCCAATGAAAGGAACACGGGAGCTATCAAAATAGCTCATACAAGTGCTACATCTAATCCAGCATGCTGTCTGTTCATTAGCCTGTAGCAGATGGTTTGACAGAAGGTGCAAGAAATTAGTCAGTGGACAGCTCTGGATTGGGAAAGAGTCTTTTTAGTTTTTCCAACTAGTTTGCTTATATTTTGAAGTGCAAGGATTTACAACAGAAAGCACTTCGAAAATACTGAAGTAATTTATATATCCTATGAATATATTACATTTAAGCATCTAATCTTTTGTTGTAGAAATAACAGCATCTTCTCACTGTTCTGATATTTTTGTCAGTTAATTACATAAACTAATGACACACCTTCTAAAAAGAACTTCTTGCATCCTTGAAGTTTTTTTACTAAATCACACCACCTTTGGTCTTTCATCAAAAAGGGCAGACAGAACACACAATCCCCTTTCCTCATAAAGCCTACTATTCTGCATACAGTTCTAAGTGGAATAATTTGAAAAGTGCCAATCTTCTCAATCTTACTTTATATGGTAGGTTTTCCAAAGTCTATTTATCATTGCTGCCAATCTCTGACTTCAGTTTCTACACTCTTTCTCAACTGCAAATGGCTGCACATAAACAGAGACCTTCATGTCTTTTCTGACAACTAATTCATATGGTTGGGTCAGGAAAAAGGTCATTTCAGGCCTAGCTTATCTATCAAGTCATCAACACAGATGAATAAGTTACTCTGATGTCGCAACAGCGTATATGTATTTTATTTTATTCCCTTTGCTGACAAAGTAGATTCTAATATGTGTCAACACTGAATTTCACACAACACAAACTTATTCAGAATCTTCTGTAATTTCCACTTAGCAAAGTAACCTGCCACCCACAAGCATATCAACATTAACTTTTCATCCAGCACAGTATCACAGTACTCTATCAATAGATAGTAATTTAACTATTGCCTTTTGCACTCCTTTTTAAACACAGCTTTTATAATAAAATGTTAATCTATAGTTTTAATCTACTCTAGCCACCATGTAATAAAAACAGCCCACAAACTGTACACAAAGAACTACCTGCCACAGCAATGCTTGAATATGGCTTACATGGGATATTAAGGATATACAACAACAATCACCTATGTGATTTACCTAAGTCTTTGAAAACAACTGACAATCAGCTCAGCCATTTCCTCCTTTCCCTTATCTTTTAATAGTAGCAGAAATTAGGAGTAATAATGTTACAGATTGCTTCTGACATCATTTAAATGTTGCCCCTTTTCAGGTGGATTCAGTGGCCTAAGGACCATCAGACTTTCATCCGTCACAAATTGGTTCTAGAGTCCTGAGGGCAGTACTGTGTATCCTCCCAAGAGATGGGGAACATAATCAGATTGTTCAAAGAATGGAGACTCATTTGTGAATAGCTGGTCTGTATATCCTCTTACTATATATTTCAAAGCTAGGTATTAGCATGTGAATTACTAGACAAGAATTATTAAAGGAAAAAGGACTCCACAACACTTACAAGGCAGAGGAAAGAAAGTAGTGATAGGAAAATGATAGCACAGGAATCACTCAAGACAATGAAAAATAGCCAGCTACAGCAACCTTCTCCTTCCACAGTGTTTCTCTGCGTTGGTAAGTTTGACCACGTGAACTAAGAAAATCTCGGTCTTTTCCATTTTTATAATAAGCAAATGAAATAACAAAAACACCCACAGTCTTAAAATATGCTTATAAATTTAAATTGTAAATTCACTCAAAAATTCAGTGGAAAGCTGGCAAAAGCCAATCATGTCATCATATTTAATACCTGTATTTACAGAGAACTTTGTGCACTGTGCAATCTGTCAGAAATAAGAACATGACCTTGACTGTTCCTTTTGGCCTCTTATTTGTGTAAATTGCATTAGCACTTGCAGCTGAAATCCAATGAAGAATTCAGATTAAAACAGTCTTGCTTCCCCATCCCCCCAAAAAAGAGAGCAAATAAGAAGAAAATACACCCCCCAAACTATAGCTTTTGGTCTCTTGAGATTGTATTTTATTAAAATAAAAAAATTGTAAACTTAAGCAATATATGCACAAGAATTCAATCTGGTTTGTTGCCAGTTGACACTATTAAAAAAAGTCCAAAACCAAATCTAACCCATAACTATGCCCCTGTGGGAAATATTTCTTCCTCTGGACCTTACTTCCAGACCAGCAATCTTGCCCTGTTTCCTCAGGAAAAAAATATCCACACAGTCTCCTCCAAGGACCAAGAAATCATTTAGAACAACTTCTTCTAAATAGCATCACTAACAAATTGGTATTTGCATAAGCCTGTATACCTTTAGCTCCCTAAAGATCTTTCACCAAAGAACAAAAGGCTGGACAAGAAGCCAGCCCAAGCACCAAACACCAGCTCTCCATACTGCTCACCACTCATCTTGCCCTTGGACCTGAATTAAGTCTCACTACAACAGAGCTGCTCCAGACTGAGGTCAGCTTAGCAACATGTCCAGGTCCAGACCTGTGGA
Source organism: Myiozetetes cayanensis (assembly GCF_022539395.1). Lineage (NCBI taxonomy): Eukaryota > Metazoa > Chordata > Aves > Passeriformes > Tyrannidae > Myiozetetes > Myiozetetes cayanensis. The sequence goes on along the minus strand of NW_026087742.1, from coordinate 47,723,924 downwards.
CACAGTGGTACAGAAGTAGCCACTAAGGACTGACTTCTTCTGGAGGCAGACCTACACTTCTCCATCTACCAACCTACACTTCTCCATCTACCTTATCTGCGCTGCGCCTTCTGACAAGCTGCCTCTTTCCTCCATCTCAAAAATTGCTCCAGTTGGATCATAGCTTCCTTGAGGGTAACTGAGGCTCTCTTCTCTTTTCAGAAATGTTCAGTCTGACCCAAAAGACAACAGTCAGGACTAAATATATAGGCAGCTGTTCTCTCATCCTTTTATGATGGCAGCATTTTCCAACAAGTTACATTAAGCATACAAAGATGGAAAAAAATTACATATTTTTACATTCTGAGAAGACTTTAGTAGGCATTTTATGAACCGGAAGAGCAAAACAAAATAAATATTTTGTTGTGAAGGGCATCTGCCTGTGTTCTCATTAGACTACTGTTAACAGTGTAGTCCTTTTGCTTGCCATGCTTAGACTGTGGAAGAAATACCACTGCAGCATTACTAAGCCAAAACTCCTTGTTGTATAAATCTTCCAGTATTGTTCCTAAGCAGGGAAAAGGACATACAAAATTCTCATGTGGTTTTGACACTAATTGCACATACTTCCAAAGTTGGGTTTTTTTTTCTCAAGAGACAAACACTGAGAAGTGTAGATTCAGGCCTAGATAATTTACACCTAGCAAATTAGTTACAGCTAACAAATCATGCAATGAAATGAAAAAGCTATTTAAAAAGTGAGCTTGACACCAAATAGAACAATGCAGACTCTTTAGAAGAAGATTCAAATGACTAGATGCAAAGGTATATGTTGTACTTCAACTGGGACACTCCTGATTGTCAAAAAGTTTTACCTGCCTTCATTTCTCTTTTCCCATAAATGGTAATTTCTACTCCTTTATGCTCTATTATGATCTTCTTTCATCCTATCTCTACCCAAATCTCACCCCTCCAGTGTCTTCATATCAAATTATCAATTTTCCTTAAATTAGAAATTACATTTATTTTTGCAATATTTGCTTTTCTTTTTCTCTCTCTCTCTTCAGGATTTTACTTCTCCTGTTTTTACAGTAATACTAAACTCTTGAGAATGTTCAGCATGTACAGCAGCACACTGCAAAGTACTGCAAGGTTTAATTGTGATTAGTCATTACTGACAGAAACCAATTTTCTATTCTTTCTGCAAGTGAAGAAATAGTATATTGACTTTTAATTTGTTATAGGATAATTTCCTATTTGCATGGTATGGATTAATTTCAAGATGACTTCCATAATATGACTTTCAGGCATGATTGCTAAATGGCACTGCAACAGGCCAGAACTGAAATAACATATCATAAAAACCACCCCTACTTAAACTGAGTCAAACATTGTGCTGGAGTATGTGACTCCACAAGTATTTCTAGTAGGGGAAGTAGGAGCTTTATATTTACAGTATACGTTAAAGCTATTATTCTTGACAGGTGACGCAAGCCTACATGTGACTCCACACTCCTTGCACAAACTCTTGCAGACATTAAGCTGTAAAATATACACTCATCAAAACGTCTTGCCCAAATAAACTGCAGCTATTACTGCTTTCAAAAGTTTCAAAAACAGTTTCAAAAATGAAACCTTAGAATTTAGGGGGGGGAATAAGTGGGTCTGATATTTATTAAAAATAGGCCAGTACTTTTAGGAGTCTCCTACTGACACTGGGCATGACAAGAAATATTACCTAGTTTCAGTACATGTTCTAAACTTTTCATCCACAAGTAATTTTCTTTTTTGAGATGTATCTCTTTAAGGAGAGCATCAGAATCCCAAGTGCTGCAGAATAATTAAAATACAGATTTCAGGTCTGCTTTGCTAAAGCTAAGAAGCTTATGTGATCACGAGGTCTGCGAACATCTCTCTCTTCCCCTCCCAATAGTTTTCAACCACTTGGCAGATATTACTGATTTTTGACAGGATAGCAACCTCAAAGGTAGTTAAATTGCTACATGCTTCACAGAAACAGATGGCCAAGTGAAGAACATATTTCTGACAAACAGCTCCAATAAAATGCCCTGAATGAAATAAAAGCTGGAGTGTGGTTCACATCACATTACACACTAGCAGAGCCTCCATGGAGAGAAACCTTACCACTCCTTCAACATAATAAAACCATTGATCATAACCATCAGATGAACCATAAGATAAAAATTCAGAAGAAACTAAGCTTTACGAACTCCAGATTTCACAAAAGGACACACTTTCTGTTAATGGTGACCACAGTTAATCAGGAGACATAAGAAATAGGCAAATATAATATGAGAGATTCAGATGATGTTATTTTATTTTTAATTTTAAATCTTCCAATAAAGATTGCCTAATGAAAATGCTAATAGCCAAAAACCCTCTCTCAGACCATGTATTGCTACAAATATCCCAAAAAAGCAATGCATACAACTTTTTATGTATATAAAATGTAGAATTTTAAGGTACTGAAAATGTTCATTTAATATAACAAAGTTGAAAGTGCATCTATAAACTAACCAGATCCATTAAGTATTTTCTGAACAATTCTGAGCATACAGCTTTCCTTCTAACTCATTTCAGAGCTCATCAGATTGTGAGGGAATAAAAAAAAAAGTGAGATTGATGAATTCTGTGAAGTCTTTTAAAATTACTTATTAAACAACAGCGTATGGAATTACCCACCTAAAAACAGTCTACGCAGCTATATTACAATTAAAACCAATAACGTTACATACAAAAATGACTTGTCTGTCATTTCACCCTCAGTGCCAACACTAACTGCAGCATCATTTGGGGCATTTCATCACATATTGAGAGGCTGAAGTCATACCCTTGCCCAGCAATACTAAGGTTGTCAGTCTCAACAAGTAATCCTGTTTCTACTGTAGGAGAAAATTAGTTTGCTTTCTGAAAGTATCAGTTTTTATTTTCTTTATCCTAAGTACAGAAGTACACAGCACTTTTTCCAAAGAACAATAGCACCTATTAAAAATATTTTTGCTTTTGCATGGAATTAGATTCTTAGTAAAGACATCTGAAGGAAAATATTAAACAATAAAAAGGATGTAGTAGCTGATTTCATCAACTGAAAAAAAACCAAAACCACTGAGCTGATTTTCATACAGTTTGTCAGGTACACATACAAAGATCACAGTGAAAGTCCTGCAGTTAATGAATGTAGGTGTTCTGTCTCCAAATAAAGCCTTTCACAAGTTGAGACAAAGATTCTTTTTCAGGGATCTATTATGCACAGAGTCTATCTTTGAAAACTGATTTCTATCTAAATAAAAATACACCTATTATTTAATTTAGAAGACAGCAATATCCTATAGCACTGATGAATGTCTTAAACTCCCCTGCATACACAGCATCCAGAAAAGTTCTAATCCTACTGCAGAGAGGTGCTCCAGCTTGGAAACCCATGCTAGATTCATATGCCCTGTCATGGTCTGATACAAAGGTTTTGCAATTGCTGCCCCAAGAAAACCACGTACTATGATGCAAAGAATAAAGTAAATCCACATCCTAACAATCACTCATTTACAATGATGACTGACACTTGTATTTAAACTCCTTTCAAAGCATTCCAATTATCTGCACTCTTACGCAACTGAAAGAAAACAAAAAGCTAGCTAGCATGGGCTAATATTTTATACATATTAGTAACACTATTTGTAATATCATATGCTTTGTTCCAGCTTATTAAAAAATATGAGGTATTTATGAGAATCTTTTTTCTTAAGTACAAATTTCCAAGAACTGAGTCTTAAGTATGAGAGTAAACACCTACTATGTTTTCATCTCTGCTTTTAGACATTTGCCTAAAACATCTAAGGAGATTTCTTCGTTGATATAGATAACATAACAAAAAGACAAGGAAAGCTATGATTTTTACCAAGGCTATATTGGGAAAGCAACTTCAATTACCAGGGACAGTAATCCAGGTTTTAAATTTAGTTCTCACCTCCTGTGACTGTAGTCACCAGAAATTCTCCCATCGTTTCTCCAGCCTCACACTGCCATCTATAGCAGTCTTGTGCTTGCAGCAGTGATGCAAGCAGTGATGAGAACAGAATGTGAGGTTGTGTTGCAAATACAAAGCATTTTGTGAAAAATGGGTTTGGATCATACATTGGTACAAATATTAGCAACCAATCATTTAAACTGGTGTAGTTGTCATGGGATTAACACAGCAGCCTACTGACTTCTAGTCTAAGAGAGGTAACCCTCGAGCAGGAGCAATAGCACTCCTTTCAGGGCCAGTCTGGCATATAAATGTAAACCACAGATTTCTTTATAGAAAAAAAAATGTAAAGCCATCCACCCCACATCAAAGCTGAAAGAACACTGATTTGGAACAGCACTATTTGCAATTTCAATCAGTGTTAAAACTCTGAAGTTCTCAAACATAGTGTGGAGCCTGCCAGGAGCTCATGGTAGGTACTGAAGAATGTCACCATTTCAAAACCCTCCAAGGGCCTGCATGTGAAACCTATAAAGTGCAGAAAAAATTCATAAGCAATAATATAATGAAAATTATGCTTAGACTCTGAGATATTCACTGAATAATACTGACTGGTGCCATGCCATCACACAATGACAAGTTCATAAATAAGCACGTAACTTATTCTTACCAGAAGCCATCAATATGAAGAATCTAACAGTATTCACGTTCAGACTCTTATAACAAATGGAGATGATAAGCATCCTACATTCAAGATGATCCTGGGATTGAACAATGTTCAGAAACAGCCTGTACTATAACAGTGTTATTTTTTCCCCCACTTTAAAGTCAAGCCCATACCCCAGGAGACTCAAGTAAGTATGTATCAGGCTAGAGAGTCATTTCAGATGTCTTTGTTTTTTCGTTAATGCTGTTTATACATAAAAGTGTACACATATATATATATGTAATATATACATACTTTAATACTCACTAAGACAGATGTCAGAATACAAAACTTCACAAGTTTTCCAAGTCCAAAATAAAAGACCTAACTAGCAAGTACAGGCATGTTCTCTGTCAATTTCACAGAAGCTGTGAGATACACACCCCAGACCATCCTACAAACTGGTGATAATGGAAGTCTCTGAGAAGCAGTCTCTGTTCCAGACCTTGCTCCAACACAAACATAAAAGGAATCTGCAACTGGGCAGGTTTCACATCCAGATGAATGTTGTCACCACTACAGTTCAAACTATAAACACGTGGGCAGAAGCACCTCTTTTTCCTGAAGGTCACATTAGCCCTAATCACAGAACCTGGTGAAACATATTAAGTGAATTTGGCCTGAATCTGTAATCAGTCTGGCAACAATCAAGCAAACAAGACACCTGCATAAACTAGGTGCCCCCCCAAATTAGCCACAGATCTAAACTGGTTACTTGTATCGGCAACAGGTATGTCCAAAATTATCATAATTATGCGTAATAACATCTGAAGAGGCTATTAAATATTATGCAGATTTTAAGCCAATTCCAAACTACAAAGCACCACATTCACCTTGAACATGGGATGCAAATTATCTCACATTTGTTCTTACAGTTCCCTCTGAAGCATCTTTTATTAGTCATTGTCACAGACCCCAGGTTTAATTTAGCACAGCTATTCCAACATTCAGTCCTCTGGGCCATAAAACCGAAAGCGTGTGAGCTACATTATGAAATTCTGTCCTATAACAATAAAGTTCAAGCTAGTGACAGCCTTTCTGTATGCACTACAGTAAGCAAACCATTCATGAGTCTAACAAGTGCATTCCCCTTTTTTTGTCCAAATTCAAACTCAAATTTATTATACGAATCACTGCTACCAGTATCTGCTTGCAGACATATAATTACCTCCTCTTCCGAGTTTATCTTAACAGTCCAAGATGAACTGTTTTTCAAACTATACAAATCACTCTCAAATACTGTCAAGTCCAATAAAAGCCTTTATACCCCCCCAATAAAGGTTTATTTTATGGAAGTATAATGTGTCATTAATTCATTTGTTTTACCATATGACATGCTAACAGGAAATTAATACAGACTGGGAAAAACATAAATGGACTAAACAGTTCCCTTTTGAAACAGAAAATATAAAGTCCTAAAATGTTTGTAGCGGTAAAATTTAAAATCTCAAATACGTTCAATGAGTTCAATGAGCTTGTAGAAGAGATTTATAAATGCCAAGAATATCTAAAACTCACACAGGCACTACAGGACTTAATAAAATAATATAAAACAGCACCATAAAAAAAATCCAACCCCCTAAAAAATGCCAAACATACTATTGCTTTCTTCCTGAATGGAAGCCCACTACAGTTAATAAAACCCAATGAGCGTAAGTACATCAGGTGTTCCCATCATTATAAAATGGCAGCTGTTATCTGAAAAAGCTAGTTAAATTATTTATCAAACAATTCTAAATATCATCAAATTCAGTGCAGTCATTCAAAAGGCTTCTAATAAATTATTTGATATGACTCTAATGGAAAACATCAGTTATTCAGAAGCATTAGCTATTAAGCAGCATCATACTAATGTTCTGAAATTTTACCCAGACACATCCAGAAGTGACATACTATGAATCACACTACAAATATATTCCCCTGCTTTTGAGATATTATCAGCAACATCCAAGAATTTATGCAAATTAAAAAAAAAAAACCAAATAATTTTGACAGTCACATGTCATGGTGGATAACATGCAAATTTTTATTCTGCATAGCCCAAAATTTGCCTGCTGGACAAAAAAAAAAAAAAAAAAAAAGTTGCCCACATAATTTCCCACATCAACAGCATCCTAAATATAAACTGATGCTTCTCCAGACCATTAAACAATACCTACGTAGTACAAAGGCAACTTCTCAGTAATAACAGGTTGCACTGTATTGTTCAAGGCATATCCCTTCTCGAGGAAAATCTATTTCAAGGCTAAAGCCATAAAGCTTTCCTTCTACTAAAATGAGTAGACACACTGTCATTCCAAGAGCCTATATGACACTGTTGATGGTGAAAGGATTCTAGCAAAAGTTGGGAGCAAACTGTCTCAAATTCAGAGATGGGTAAATTATCTGAGACGTTTTTGTGATTTCAGAAAAACACCAACAAATAGTTTCCATAAGGTGTTTATGCATTTTAAATTAATATGCTAACGTGCTATTAGCCACATTCAAATAAAAAGGAAATGTTAAGCAAATGCTTAGGAAGAATAAATTTCCAATTTATGAGAATAAAATCTAGCAATTATACTTACAACGATGCCATTAAACAATCAGTTCTTTGGTCTAAAACACTAGAATGGTTTCTGCTAGCTTCTAGAACTACAGATGTAGATGACTATGATCACCTACGGATGGATGCAAGGTGCACAGCAGCAGGATAAGAGGAAACACAAATTGCAAAACAGGAAAATGCCAATACATTTAAAAAGAAATCACCACAAAGGTGGTCAGACACTGGCACCACCACAATCACAGAGACTATGTAATCTCCATTCTTGGAGGCACCCAAAACTCACCTGGACAAGGTCTGAGCAACATTATACAACTGGACTTGCTTTGGGTGTTGGGGCAAGACTAGATGACATCCAGAGGCCCTTTCCAATCTAAAATACTCCATGACTCAGTGCTTTTTCCTTTCCTTATTGGAGATGTACTTTTCCATTTTCATTTACACTTAATTTTACACAAGTTTCCCATATATTTGTAGCGGCTTTAAAATAAAAATCAGAATTTGTCTTTGTGAGCCATCGTGATTACACATTTAGCACAATAAGACCCATTTTTTTTATGGTAGTTCCGTCACCAGAGTCAGTTGAGATACAGTAGCTAAAACAAAAGCAAAATATTTATTTACAAAATAATAAACAGCTCTGATCCTTGTAGCTCATTATCACTCCTTCAGTCTGCATCACCCACATGTTGCAGGCGTTCCGGAGAGAAGTGACCAGGCAGAAAATTAAGAAACGGCAGATCAAAAAAGCTCGAGTGACCCTATAAAAAGTATTGCATGAATCAGGTGGGCACATACATAAGACCTCGCGTCTCACACTGAAGACACACTGCGGAGGACAACGCCATGAGTACCTTTGTTCACATGCTTAAAGGGTGACCTTAATGAAGATACAGAGTAAGCATCCTGTGTGCACCTGTGGATATGAACCGTCCCACAGCTGCCTGCACCACTGAAACACTTTTTTTTTCCTAAAAATCGGCTTAAAAAAAAAACCGAACCCCAAACCACATCACAACACGAGGCCTCCAGAACCAGTTTCTTCCCCACTCCTTAAATAAGAACCGTGCTATTTTTAAGACGCATTGTGATGGGAGGCACATCTAAAAATAAGTTCGCTGGCGCTCGGCGGGCCAGTGTCGCTCCCCACGCCCGTGCCTGGCAGGGCAGCCAGCCCGGTCCCCGGGGCCGCCCCGGGCGGGGAGGGGGCCGGGGCGGCAGGTGGGGCGGCGGCTTTGTCTGCGATCGGGCGCTGAGCGGCGGCGGCGGCGTCAGGGTGTGCGGCCGCCGGCTGGCGACCGGGCTCCGCCAGGAGGCGAAGAGGGGGGTGCGGCGGAGGGGCAGGGGGAGCCCCCACCTCACCAGCATCCCCGAAACTTCGCTCCGGGCCGCCGCGGGGAAAGAGGCGCAGCCGCCACCGCGAGCCCCCGGAGCGGAGCCGGGGACCGCCCGGTGTCCCCGCCTCTCTCCTCGCCCGCCGGGGCGCGGCCGAGCACCGCCTCCCCCCTCCGGCCGCCCGCCATCCGCCGGGGACACGCCGAGCTCAGCCTCCCGCTCCCCTCCCCGCGCCGCCGCCCGCTCCCTCACTCCCTCGCTCACTCACCCGCGCCCGGCGAGCGCAGCCACCAGCGCCTCCTTCTCTCGCACCCTCCCTCCTGTCAAGTTGAGCCCGGCCTCCCTCCCTCCCTCCGGCCCCTCCTTCGCCACCGGGAGCCGCCGCCACCGGCCGGGCCCTCCCCCAGTGCAGCCGGGCACCGCCCCGCTCTCACCTGGGTCCTGCCGCTGCCGCCGGGGGAGCGGGGGGAGAAGGGGAAGGCGGAGGTGTCTCCGGGCAGTCCCAGCCAGCGGCGAGATCGCGCCGCCCCGCCCGGCGCTCCCTGGGCTCCTCCCCGCCGGGACGCCCCGGCAGGCGAGGGGGGCGGTGGGCCGGGCTGTGCCGGGCCGGGCGCGGGGCGGGCGCGGCGGGCGCCGCTGTGTTCTGCCCCTCGGGAACACGCGGAGCGACCTGGGCGTCGCGGCAGGAAAGCGAGGCGGCTTTCCCGGGAGAGGCGGCCGGGATCACGTCGCTCTCTGGGGAAGAGGTGGCAGGAGCCTGGCGGTGGGGCTCTGGAGCCCGGCTGGCAGCGCCCGGAGCGGCTGCAGGCCGGACGAGTTCCCTCTGTGTCACACGATCCCAGCGCCGCTCTCCGCAGCAAGTGTCCCGGGTCGGATAACCCCGCCCGGCAGGAGAGATGCTCGGTGTGCGAAACAGAAAAGAGGATATAAAACAGGGAATTTGCGGGGAAACGGCAGTGCTGGTATCACCTGACAGCAGGGAGGTCTTAAACTGAAGTCCTGGTTGAAGAGAGGGGCTAAAATGAGCCAGAAAGGGTTAAGCAAAATCCGAAAAAGGAGAAGCTGCAGTGAGTGCCCTGCGCTGTGATCGGGAGGGGCAGGAACAACCCGGTTCCGCTGCTGAGAGGCATCCCGGGGGACACCACTCCATTAGCTCCTCATTGAGGGACTGGTAAAGGACGGGGATTTAATTTGCAGTGTCAGGTAACTTGAAAGGTGACAGTATATGTGAAAGAAGTCAACGAGGAAAGACTTAAACCCGTTCATGTTGCTTTAGATCATTTGTAATAATACTGAGGAATAAAGGTAGGAATGCAGACAAGTTGTGAGTAGGTTGTTCTTATAAGAGTGAATGTGTTTGCTTGGGAAATAAAAAGTTTGTCAGCTGTAAGATACCAAGATATATACCAACTTCCACTCGGCTGTAAGCAAATAGGCTTGTAAAAGCAGGTTGGTGTCTTTTTCCTATGAGAAACACACTGTTCCTTAAGCAGCATAGCTGATGAGGCCTGGTTGCTTAGGAAGGGATATTCGTTCTCCCTGTTTACTTCCACTGAATCTTCTGCATCTCTTCCTCCTGCCAAAGTCACCTCTAGCTTTTACCAACTGTGTCTGTGCTGGGCGGACATCCATGTACAGAGCCACCAGTCAAGAGAAGTGTCATTATTCTTTCCAAATTAATAAGAGGTTCAAGTAAAACTGTAAAATTAGTGGTGACATTAGCGGAGAGACTAATTGGAGTGTCTCTTCTACTCCGAATTCTCATGAAATTTCAAAGAATCCAGTGTCTTTGAGATTTGTATCACAATTCTCTGCTTGACTTGTGAAACTGGCAAAGGCTTCAAAATTTGTGAGAGGCATTTCCTGGCAGGCAAAAGGACAGAATAACAAAATAGTCAAATGAGCCTGACATTGTTTTGGGTTGATTCCAGGCTAAAACTGGACCACGTATGACTCCTGTTAGTTTGTCGTCCACTATAAAACGTATGTTACATTGTAGTTAGACACCTGTGTGGAAACTAAATTATTGAATGAAATAAAACATATAACTCATAGCAATTAGTTTTGCATTTAAAACTCTTGAATCTCCGTAATTATGAACGGGAATTCTTTATCCAACAAGGATGTATCTAACAGGGTGTCACAGGCTGGTGAAAAAGTAGGTATTGTTGTCTATACATCATCCGTACACCATCTGTGCTGTGCATTAACTGCCAGGCAGCACAGAGCCATTAGGGGATAGTGGGGTAATAGACCTCCGCCTGCCTTTTAGCGCTCTCGGCATTCTGCAGTGCAAGCTCTTAAATGCTTGCAGTCGATGTCAGAGCATTCAGAGTGAGGAGGTAACAGTGTTTTCTGTACCATCAGCTGCTTCACTGGTTCAGCGTTCCCTAAAATCTCATCTTTGGTGTTCTGTAGGAAAAGTGTGTGACAAATACCTATACACTGAGAAGCCCCTTACTATCAGTTCACATTTTCTGTTCTTTTGCTGATTAACCAGCTTTAACAGTGTTCCTCATTGCATCCCTCTACTCTGCACAAGGTCAATTGTTTGGTCTGGAGGCATCTCATCTACACAGACTGGTATCTTGAGGATTATTTTATGAGAAAAATCAGAATCTTCACCCTAGATTTTGACCTTTATAACAATTCATTAATGAAGGTAAGTTATGATGAGCAGAAATCAAAGGGCATTCTGAGGAGATACAGGAAAAACACTGTCAGTACCTTGAGCACCTGCGATGTCTTTGCAAGCTGTGCCATCTTATAGGTTGAGACTAAGCTCTTAGAAGGCATCTTGAAATTTTGTAGGGGTGTAACATTGCATGAGAACCCCAATTAAATCTCTACATACAACTTTCAAAAGCTACTGGGAACCAAGAATTTAAAGGTTGTATACACAATATTCATCTCCTAGAGGGCAAGAAATTAAATCTTGTCTGATTCCCTAGAGTACACTAACCAATGCAGCTGAGCCACTATGAGACTGATGGGGAGTGTGCATGCTGGGACAAAATTTCTACCATTCAAGGGAAAAAAAGGAACAGAGTGAAAATTGTGACTTAAAAAGGACTGGGAGAGCCCCTTTGTCTTCAGGGTAGCTAGATTTTGTAATTATATTTAATTAGGATAGTTCTTAAAGCCACAGGTTAGACAAAATGTGGTTTTCTAATGTTCGTAGAAATCAGTTTTGAGAACCGATGGCTTCCTATAGAAGGCAATTCTAACTCACTGTCCTTTTGGGTGTAGAAGGAGGGGGCTATGACAACACAGTGCTTTATTTATTTATCTATTACTCTTTGAAATACTTGATTTTATTAAAAAAGGCTGAAACTCATGATATCCTATGTCCCTGTGTCCCATATCTGACAAATACTAGAAGCAGACAAAAATAGGGAGTTAACAGTCAAGTTGTGACGTGTTTGACAGTGACTGGAAAAGGGCCAGCATTAACTGTGTGTCAATCAAGTGCCATCCCCTACCCCCCAGTATTTTCACACCAGTAATGTTTTAAAAGATTTCAGCAGCATATCATCTGATAGGAAGAGGAAGCTGCTTTGGGAAGACATTGGAAGAGGATGGAGGCAGGCGAGCTGAGAAAAGACTGTGTGGGGGAAGAAAAGGAATAAAAATGTGCTGAAGGAGAAGCAACAAAGGAAGCTGAAGAAGAAGGTACTATGGGGGTATTCTGGAAAAAATATTGGTTTGCTGAATGTGAGGGCCGGGATCAAAGGGTATGAGAAGGAAAGTCAAAGGAAGTTGTAAAGGAGAGAAGCTGATGTGGAGGAAATATTGAACTGGAATCTGTGCAAGAAAGGCCACTGCATGGAAGAGGAAGGAAATGGACTATATCTGAACTCTTTTGGCCTTATTTTCTATAATTTATATAATAACAATGGTAGCTCTTCATAATAGTACATAACAATACTTAAGTCCCTTGCAAACAAATTAGAATGTCTGTGTTCCTACAAGGATACTGAATTTCCAGACCAAAATGATTACTCATGAGGTGTGCATGCTGGCTGTAGGGCTGAGAGCTGGGCTGACACTTAATGAAGTGGCCTGCACACTTGTAAAGATCATGTGATTTGTCTGGAAGCTCTCTAAAGCTCAGAATATTTTAGAGTAGGAAGCTGGATTTTTTTACCATTTGATCTCTGCATCATTTGCCTTTAAAAATGCTTATTTTGATAACTTAATAGATATTTGGAAGCCACACATAACATAAATTTTGTAGCACAACTTTTAATGAGACAGAATTTTGTACACTGACAGAGTGATATGCAAGGGCAATTTGGATTCATTTGGTTTCTTCATTTCTCAGTTTCCAAGGAAACAAGGAAACAGGCTTGAAATGAATGTCTGGAAAAATCATTCAGAGTTGCAAATTATAATTTACTCATTTGATTATATTAATAACAAATAGTTTTCTTTGTTTGGGCCTTTTCACACACCTGAGAACAGAATATTGTCACAGTGTCTTTTGGAAGAGAGGGCAATGCTCTGAACAGCTAACATGACTTTCTTTACCCAACTTCTCTGCTTCTTCTCATTTCTTCAGTTAATGACCTATCAACAATGAAGGACAAGGGAATCTTTCAGAAAATTTCAAACTTATCAAATTTGAATTATTTGATATAATGACAAGGAAAAGGCATTAAACACTTTTCTGCTTGACACTTCCCTGCCTTTTTGAAGTGTACAGAGAACAAGTGCTCTTCAGCTATTGCATTACACTTTGGTCAACTCTATTTGCTCAGTTATGACAAGTTCTGTTAAATATGTGATTTTGCAAATTCCTTTTCCTACGTTAACAGACATTACAGTAGAAGAGAGATAAAAGAGGAAGTTGTTAGTGCTAAGAGCTGACACTTCCTTTGTCTCCTGATATTGAGAACTACTTTTAAATGAAGTGTAAATAGCTACAATTACATTGTTTTATACTAAGCAGAGCTTGTCCATTTTTTTAATTTAGATTCAAGAAAATCCTGTTTCTGTTCACTGAAGGCCAGGATCACAGGAATACATAGAAACTACATTCTTAAATTCAGTCTTAGTTGTTTCCATTATCTGGAACTGATCTTATCTTTTAAAAATTTGTATTTCTTTGCAGAGTCTTTGATCCAGAAGTGTCTTATTCCAACAGTGAGATTTCAGGCAGGACTCTAGCAACTACTAACTCATGATAGTTGTGAACTGAGCTCTGCCGGTTTCTGTTAGTTCGGGTAAGGGTGGACAGACTGGAGATGATGGTGGAGCTACTTTGACATCTGTCAGAAGTGAGGAGGGGAGTATGCTCAATGACTTCAAAACGCCAGCTGCAAAACGTGCCACATGGAGATTCATCCTTGGGGAATAATGGAGGAAATGCATTTTGAAATTTAATCTTTTCGTGGAGGAGGCACTGTCTTGAGGTACTTGCATTCACCATCCTTCAGATGCCTACACACCCTTCAGATGCCTTCCTCAAACTGCTTACTGTGCACTTGCATCTAATTATACTGATTTTTCTGGCAGGGGAACCAAAAGGTAGAAATCGGTTGTCAAAGTCTGAATAGATAAGACTGTAATTGCTTGTCTCCTCTAAGGGACTCAAGCATTCAGTGCAGTTCTCTGTGGCTGCTTGCCTTTCTTTGTCATTTTCACTAGTGCAAAGGGGGTGCAAAACTGTGATGATTTATGATACTTTGCACAAGTGACTTCTCTAATAGCATAATTTGAATAATTTGTGAATAGGGTCATAGCTGATTGGGAAGTAACAGGACCTACAATACTAGACCAAGCACTGAAATTATTTTCCCTACATTAGAATACTTGACAGATCCTAAGGAAGAAGATGTTACTCACTAAATATATACTACACCAGCTTCATCTGTATGCTGCTTCCCTGATCTGCACTGGTGAATGACATAGCTGTGCCTTGAACGAGACATATGGGAATCTAACTTTAGTCTGCTTGACTGGATTTGTGTGTAGCAGCATGACCAATATAATGACACACAAATGCAGCATGTTTTCACCTATTAAGATTTTTGTGACAACGGAGATCTTAATTTTAGAAGTAAGACTTCTCATGCTCACCTGTCAAGAGTGGTAATAAGCCTAGAATGTGCTAACACATGGGCTCTTTGAAACTCATAGAAACAAAGGCTGTCTCTGACTGTTACTATGTCTCATATCAAATGTTCTGCTGTCTCAGTAGTGCAAGGGCTGGCTGGATATTACTGCATAATGGGTCAAATAGCAAATAAGAGACCTTTTCACTTACATTTCACAGCATTTACTGCTTGTTTTTCATAGGTGTTATATCTGTGGAAACAAAACTTTTCCAAAATGGGAGGTGAGACCTTCTTAATGAATTAGAGACCTGAATAAAAAATACAGGACTGAGGTGACATGATGAGGTATGAGCTACTTGAGGAAGAGAGCCTGAGAAGGTAACTGTTTGTATGTGTGTGCTGCTCAGGTGAAACTAGTTGCCTTTGCTGTCTGAAACATCATCACATCTCTGGAAACTCTAGAAAGAAAATAGGATATAATTAAACCCTGCTTTCATGTCTGTACTTAGAATCCAGGTGACTTAAGCAACTGGCCCTTTACTTACTTCTTTTTTTTTTTTTTTTTTTACTTTATTAAGAATGATGAAACTGTTTTGCCAATGTACTAAATAGTGAAGGAATAAACAGGAGAGGCTTTTCACCTGAGGGCAAAACACTTATCCCAATAGATCAGTTGGACAAATAGGTGGAAGCTGGAAAAGTAGCATAAGGTAGACAGGCTTCACCCCTAGACCCTGATGTCTTTGAAATATGTTGGTTGCATATATCACGGGCCTGTGCATGTACACAGCCGTGTGTATTTTCAGCCTTTTTCTCTAACTGGTGGTGGTGAGCTGTAACACAAAGCACTAGATTAACAGATTCTGCTTTGCCCTTTGTAGTCCTCTGGGCTGGAAGGAAGGTGAAGGTCAAATACGTTCTGCTTCAGGAGAATATTAGAATATAGAATAATTCTATATTAGAATATAGAAGGTCTAATATGCTCTGCTTTTGTTTCTCATTTATCTGGGTGAAAATCAATTCTACGACCCCTTGGATCCTACTGCTTTCTGTTCCTCTACATCTCTTTGGTGTAAAAGATTTACTTCTTTATACAGCACCTTTCGGTATAAAAAAGATAGCAGTGAATTTCACCTTTGCCGAGTGTGAGCTAGTGATTATAACTGCAAGGATGAAGCAGTACAATCAACAGGCAGTTTTCTAACCTTTAAGACCAGGTAAGGATGGACAGGAGTGTACATACTTCCTTGGATATTGTCACAAATTCCTATTTCTTCCTCAGACTGAAACGTGCAGTATAATTTTCTAGGCTGTCTTTCTGATGTCACTTAATTCTACACCTGAAGTCACCAAATGATGCACAGGGCTGTAATAATCTCATCTTCCCTGTTGCTTATGCTCATTTCACATAAATGCTCTGTGTGTCATCATCCTAAATTAAAACTGGTTATTATCAAAGGCTCTGTTTTCTTATGCAATGCAATCTTTGTAATAGTAGTCACAGTTTTTAGGGCTATTGACAGAAAATATAAATCTAAAACTCACGAGTGTGCTTAGACAGACTAGAGGGTTGAGTTTTTAAACAAGGAGTTAGGGCAACATCTTTTATAGAGTGTTTTTGTGGGATAGAATTAGTACTTAACAATAGCTACCTTTTTCATGCCAGAGTCTCCTAAAGAAGAATTTTAATTTGTTCTTAATTGCAGCATAGACACTCTGGGTGGGATTCAGCTGCTTCAACACAGACATTTGGTGCCCTTTGAGAAGCCCTGTGGCAGCCAAGATGTCTGTGTGGGGTTGGCAGATATAGGTGGGGACCTGTGGAGATGCCTGCTCTCCCAGACACCATACCTTGACTTCTCAAATGGCACTAGACACCTATGTTTAGACAGCTGCATTTCCACCTTCCTGACAAGGAACTGCTTGGCAGAATTCCCCAGGTACACATTTCCAGGCTTTAGAAGTCCTAGTGCTCATTTGGGATTTAACTTCAGTGGGAGATTGCCAGAGCTAATACAAAAGAAGTGGAGCTGCATAACTGGGCATTGAAGAGGGGCAGAGAAAGAAGGGCAGGGATGCAACAAGAGCAAGACATTCCACTTTGGTAAATTCATGATAAAGTCAGCTGCTTGTGTAACCACAACCAGAATTCACAACTGGAATTCACAACCAGGAATTGGGGGTATCACTGTTACCCTTAGCTCATGGCCAAAATAGGTGCTGGGCCGTGGATTTAGTGAGCAGTTAGTATGGATCTGTACAGAACCACATTGCCTAAAGGAGCCAGTGAAGGTATATAATTGATCAAGTGGTCATTGCTGGATTAATAAAGTCATAAGATACTGATTCCTGTGCCAGACTAAGTATTTGACATGCTGCTTTCTGCCCAAGTTTGTTTGCATTTACCTGTCAGTTGACTTCTGTATATATTGCCAGGTGCTAACCTTGTTGCATAATGTGACTTTTTGATGAGATTTGTTCAGCTTATTGCTGAGAAAAAGTTGAGACTAGCACACTGAACAACTGAAGGGATATTTCACAGCTCAGATTGAAAATAAGAACATAGTTTCCCTGTACACAAAATACTTGCTTTTTAAAGCTGAAGACTGCACACAAAAATCATGCAGCCAAATAATAGTTCTGGGCACTGAAGACCTTCGGAATAGGTATGATGCTTTGAGCAGATCAGTAATTAAGAGGTATACTGCTCTGTGTCATTCATAAGTCTTTCTAATTGCAGGATAAACTTAGGCAAATACATTTCATATGTGGTTTAAGGGTGGTGTCATTATAAAAATCCTACTTTGTATGCATTCTGAGAGCAAGGGCTGCATCTAAAAAGTCCAAGCAATATTGTCAATTTAGTTCTCTCAGGAAAATCAACAACATGTCCATTCTAAATCACACTGATTTCAAGCTGTGGTGCAAAAAGGTCTAGGTAGTTCAAAGTTGAACCCTAGATAGCTAAGTTTACTAGTGTGGGGGGTTTTTATACCCCAGAATACCAAGACTAAAAGTGCTAGCTTGTTGGCTATTTACTGGGAACACTAAAACTTTAAACATATTAATAGTTTAAGTATTAATTACACAAATTTTTTTAAATCCGTTTTATTTCTTCTTGATTTCCACTTACTTAAACCATGAACAGTAGTTCTTTGAGATACCAAGATACCTCAAAATGTGCTGACCCAGTTCTGAATCCATTTTTCTAAAGAACTTTGTCTGCCCACCCACAGTGACTGAGGACATGGGTTTGGAAACAAGATTTTAAAAATAGCATAGATTACTTGTTTAATGAATTTGGAGGAGATGACCTGGTTGCTCATGATGGCTTCACAAATAATTCCACAATTCCTCAAAAGCTGAATGTAATTTAAGTAAAACCAAAAACTACCATACACTTACTAAATTGACACATAAAAGCAATGTCATAAGATATTTCGAATGGAAGGTAGATAATATGTCCTGATTTTGGCTAGGGTAGGGGTAATTTTCTTCATAGGAGCTGGTATGGGACTATGTTTTTGATTTGTGCTGGAAATGGTGTTGATAACACAGAAATGTTTTTGTTAATGTTGAGTGCTGCTTGCACGTCATCAAGGCCTTTTCTACTTCTCACCTCATCCCGCCAGCAAGTGGGCTGGGGGTGCCCAAGGAGTTGAGAGGGGACACAACAGGACAGCTGACCCCAGCTGACCAAAGGGACATCCCACGTCATGTGGTGTCATGCTTAGCATATGAAGGTGGGGGAAGAAGGAAGGAAGCAGGGTACATTCAGAGTCACGGCATTTGCCTTCCCAAGCCACTGCTTTATGTGATGGAGCCTGACTTTCCTGGAGATGACTGAACACCTGTCTGCCCGTGGGAAGCAGTGAATTAATTCCTTGTTTTGCTCTGCTTGTGTGTGTGGCTCTTGCTTTACCTGTTAACCTGTCTTTATCTCAACCCACGAGTTTTCTCACTTTTACTTTTCTGATTCTCTCCCCCTTCCCACTGGTGAGGAAGTCTTTGAATCTTTAACTTGCTTTAAATCTTTTGATCACTTTTATTTTAAGGCATCTGAGCTGAACTGTGCATTCAATGATTTGGTCTTTATTAGAAGAGTATAGGAGTATATAGCTGCCTTTTGGAAGGTTCTGTTAGCTGTGTCTTTGTTAGAAAATGTAATTATGATTATTGATACTACAATACATATCTGCTTTCAAACCGATATTGTCAATAAAACCTCATACTTTATCAAAACTTCCTGTTTACTGTTTTATTATTATAATCTTAAAATATTAATACTGAAAGAGAACTTATTTTTATTTAGCTGCTTATTTACTATTTGCATTTCACTAGGTTTACATGATGAAACATAATGTTTTCCAGTCTGTCTCCAAGGATCTTGTGTGAATACTCAGTTTTAATTGTGATCTACCAGATGAATATTTGAATTTAAAAAAGAGTAATGGCTTTCAGATATACAGACAAAGGAAGTATGAATTTCTTTTTTTTAGTATTTTCATATGAAATACATCTATTCTTTCTTTGTACTTTTTAAGTTGTTTGTTAGCAATGTTTTGACAGGAAGAGAGGCTTTTGTCTGTGGCTCTCCTTTCTCCCTTAAATAGTAGAGCAACTAATGAAACATCTGTTAGTGCAGCTCCAAGGAGCATTACCTGATTCTCCACCTGTGGTCTCATAACCTGTTTTAGCTGATTTATATACTGTCAGCCACTAAAAGTGGTTGCTGATTCCTGACCTCTCCCATGCAGCAATGCTGTTTTTTCTCTGTTTATTCAGTGAGCTGACTGAGAGTAGTGAAATGGCTGAGAGGCAGCCCTGCAAGAAAACCTGGCTTTGCACCAGGCTAGGATGGGGGCAAGAAGAGAAAGTAACATTTCAGCAGAGTAGTGGAGACATGGTTCAGGAAGCACCTTGGCCAAAGTTACTCCTCCAGGACACGTTTTTGTGATGGCACAGCCCATCTTCCTCAGCTGTGCACTGATGACACGATCTGACTCTGTGTCAGTGACAAAGGATCAGTAAAACTTTTCCAGCAAATCTTGGTGACAGAACTCCAGCGCTTGCAGAGCTGGAGCTGAACTTATCAGGCAGTGGACCTCGATTCTTTACTATCTTCTCTGTGTGCCCAAAGCTGATTTACTCAAGTGGTATTAAAAGACTCCAGGAAATCGGAGCAGAGGAGTTTTATACCCTAAAGAAGACTGCAAACTTCTTTGTAGGTATGAATAAATGGAGATTCATTCAGTGCATGATCTCAGCTCCTTTGTTTGGATATTTCTGTGCTGGGATAACACTTCTCTCATGCTGAGTGGAGCTGATTTTAGAGACCTGAGAGGTAGTTTTATGGCAGTGAGCAATAAGAGGAGATTTCTTTATTTTTCTGCTTTCTTTCCCAAGGTGCACAACTGATTCAAAGAGGGGAAATGAAATGCAAGAGATATTTCAGTTAAAATACTTTTGCCGTGTGCCGACAAGAGCCATACTTTTGCATCTGTGTTCCTTTTGGATTTCTCATAGAGTCTCACAGGTCTTACCTCATCCTATTCACCTGGGAAACTGTATCTCATCAAGGATCACTCCACATTGAAAAGCTAAGCTAAGGGACTCCTTCCCTTTGAATAAGTATTTTGTAACAAAATATCAGAGAACATTTGTATGATTTGGAAAAAGGGCACTTTACTCTGACATAACCCCCTCATTGGCTGTTAAGAGTAGAAAGAAAGTTGGATTCTGAGTGGTTATATATGGGTGGTTTATAAGACTAATGACATTAATGCTTTTTGCCACTACAGTAAATACTGATAAGTGCAGCATTCAGTAACTCATTTGCACTCAAATTGTATATTGTTTCATTTAGATATGTAATTTTTAAAATCACTGTCTGCATAAACTTAGTTTCTTCTTGTCTCTTGGCGATTTTTGTAATTCAGATGCCTTCAATGGTTTAGGTTTAATACTGCTTGTGTTGAAAAGCAAGACAGCAAGCAGTTCCTGGGTAGCTGGATCTTTTCTGGCTAGCACAGTCCTGTGGGGAGAGGTCAGATGTAGCAAAGCTACCTTGAACCCTGGAGGTCCATAGGGATGTCATGCTGTGGGCACAGATCTGCTTCCCTTTGAGTAGGTACAGTGTGAACTCTCCTTGCTGTTTGTCCAACTGCTGCTGATTGATGTAAAAACATTAAAGCTTTACAGGCTGTGTCTGCAGTCTTGTCATATTGCTTATGCCACTTCCTCAATGAATAAATTCCCTGCCTCTCCCCTTTGCCTAGTAGCCCTTGGATAACCCTTGGACATGCTCCCAAAGCATGGGGAAATGCCCGATCCCAAAATTGTGACTGGTGTCAGTTTTGGTGGCATGATTCCTTGGTTGTTCTATGCATCTGGCATTGCACACTGACAGATGGTGCTTTGTCCGGTGCCTGAAGCTGTTTGAAGCACCCAGCTCCCCTCTTTTCCATGGGTATGTCACATGAGGACCACTGGGGTCAACACGGATGCTGAGACCCTGCAGCAGGAGCAGATCATTACCTGGAACTGTATGAGGGCATCCCAGGATGTGATGGGGAAAATATGAGTTAGGACCACAGTCAGAAGTGATTTGGTGACATTTTTTTAGTGCCAGAGGGTCTCTGAAGAAGTATATGGTAGATTTGCTCAGGGTGGTTGATGTGGAGGTGCTTGAAACAGCCTTAGAGGTTGTGGGCTCTGGGAGTGTATACGAGACTGTTAAGTGGAAATAAAATCCAAGGACTGCTGTTATCCTTAACAGTGCTATCGAGAAGGCCAAAAATATCTCTAGTAAAAGTGAACCCCTCTCTTGAGATACCTTTTCCCTTGCAATGAAAGTCTCCCACATGTTAGAGAAGTGATTAAAGAGCTAAAGAGCTGCCATGAACATCTTGTTAATTCCTTTGTGCTGTGCTGCTTGGTGAACCTTTAAAAATAAGATTATTTACTCTCCAATTCCTCCATTGTCATTCCCTCGACCCTTTCTATGTGCAGTAGCAGAAACAAAGCAAAAGTAACTAAAATGTCAGCTCCTGAAAAGCGGCATTTCATTCAGTTACATGATGTTATTATCAGTGCACACAAAACAGAGCTGAAAAATTATACAGGAATAAAATGCAGATGGAGAAAAGACAGCAAATGACAGAGAGCATAAAAGAAAGGATAACAAACCTTGAAAAAGTAGAGCATCTTCCTTCTTCACGTTGAACTCTTTAGTTTTCTGGCTTGACTTGCAGTAAGGTTATGAAATAGTGCCAAGCATTACAATTACACTGTGCTTCAGGAAGTGCAGGACTGGTTGCAGTCCCTAAAACTCTGATTTTAGGTGCAGGCAAAATTCCAAGAACATTTTTGGGGGTTCCTAGCTTTTTCAAGGAAAGTGGGGTGTTGTGTTCAAGATACTTGCATTACAAGCTCCTTTGGTTTTAAAGAATGACATTAAAGAATTAAAAATTAATTTTCAACTAGTGTGCCCACCCATCATTGTAGTATTTTATCTTATATGCAATGGGTATTTCAGTGATTGTTTTTTGTACAATTTTAGGCTGCAGAACAGATGACATTGAAATACTACTCATACCAATGAACAGACCATCTTGTTTGACCTTTCGGAAAGTGTTGATATTGATTTCTAATGAGTAGAATAATAAAAAATATTAGCCCAAGCCATAAAGATGTTTTGCTGCAGCCTTTTTTCAGAATTAAGAGGCTCTCTTTTGAAACATAATTTATTTAAGGCATCTGTGTTGCTTGAATGTAGAGATGTAGTTCAACATTCAATCTACTATCACCACCATCTATCATACTGAAATACTTTTTATAGATTTACGCAGATAGGAAGGTGTCTAACTTCACTTTCTGTTCCATTATTCATGTGTTGTCCTGAGATTACCTTTGTTGATATTACAGTGTGCCTCCTGAAAACCTTTGTTTAGAGTAGGAAAACTGAGTGTGTTTATCCTGGACAAGCAATGAATAATGCACAATATTTTAGAACTATCCTGAGGGCACATATTTATTGTAAAATACTAAACATTGAAAATGCTGAATAATATGGGTTTCTGCAAGAGTTTTAAAATACCTGTTTTAAAATACCTCATCCTCTGGACAGTTTAGGATCACTGCAGCTAGTCCTGTCTGATCCATTTTATCTTTTCTTTCAAGTACGGAGATAATATAAAAGATTACCTTTTCAAAGATCTGTCTCTTTGTTAGATCATCTCCTGTTAGGATTTCTAAGGTTGAAGTGTTTTTTGTTCAGTTGTTCACTGATAAAAGGTACAGGGGAATGTTCTCTACTGCCATCAGGCTGTTAATGACCTTAAAAAACCTCCCTGCATTGCAGACAATTGAACGGCACTTGGGATTGTCACTGTTCACCTTCAGTTCCTGCCCCTGTGTTTCATTTGCAACTGATCAAGTACTAGTTCTGAGGGACAAGAAATTATTTTATTCATAATTATATTCTGTCAAAAAATTATGTTGTAAAGCCAAATTAGTTTTTTATGTATTTGCTCGTTAAACAGACCCCAATAACAACAGAGTACAAATGTTCAGCATAGTATAAAGGCAACTCTCCTTTTAGTTCTTTATGGTAGGCGATTATCTGAGCAATATTTGTTCAGGTGCAGCTGTTTGTTCTGGCCTTATTTTCTTTTATTTTAATTAAAAATTAGGCAAACAGCCATGCAGAAATGCTTATAAAGAATTACAGGCATTAGAGGCAAGAAAAAAACCTCAGAAATGTTTTTAACACCCCCAATATTTTATGTACTAGGAAGCTTTGAAACATCATGTGAGGGAACATTCCCGAGGACTGAAAGAAAGAAAATGTCACTTTCTATATTCAGGAAGGTCAGGAAAGAGGATCCAGGGAACCACACACCAGTCAACTTCACGTTACTACTTGGAAAGGTAGTGGCAAAAATAATCCTGAAAACCATTTCCAAGCATCTGTGAAGGACAAATAGATGACTGGGAGCAGTCAGCATGGTTTTGTGAAAGGGAAATCATATTTGACAAACTTGATAGCCTTCTGCAATGATGTGACTGCCTTGGTGGATGAAGGGAGAGTAGTGGATGCTGTTTATCTCAACTTTAGTAAGTCTTTTGACACTGTGTCCCATAACATTCCATAGACAACCTGTCAGTATGGACAGTAAGGTGGACTGAAAACTGAACTGCCCATAGGCTGAGAGGCAAACAGGCCAGCTGGAGGCCAGTCACTAGTGAAGTATTCTAGAGGTTGATACCAGATTCAACACTGTTTAACATCTTCATTAATGACCTAGACAGTGGGACAGAGTCTGCAGAGGATATAGAACAGGGAGGAGTGGTTGATGCACCAGTTTTTGTGTTGCCATTCAGGGAGGATTTTAACAGGCTGGAGAGATGGGCTAACAGGGATTTCACTAGGTTCAACAAAGGGAAAAGCGGAGCCCTACACCTGTGGAGGAATCATGCCATGCACCAGTACACACTGGAGACTCACCAGCTGGAAGGCATGTCCGAAGGACTTGAGGGTCCTGATGGAGAACAAATAGGTCATGAGCCAGCAATGTGCCTTTGCAGTAAAAAAGCCGAAGCCTCCTGAGCTGCATTAGGAAGAGTGTTTCCACAAGGTCAAGGGAGGTGATAACTCCTCTCTGCTCAGCCCTGGTAAGAAACACATCTGGAGTGCTGGGTCCACATCAGGGCTCTGCATGTTCATGCTGAAGTGTGAAGAATGATGTTCATGAAGATCATTCAGGGACTGGAGCATCTGACATACACGGAGAGGATGAGAGAGCTGAGGCTGTTCATCCTGGAGAAGAGAAGGCTCAGTGAGAATCTTACTAACAAAGGAGCAAAGAAGACAAAGACAGACTTTTCTCTTTTCATGCCTGAATGCCAGAACAGGAGACTATGGGCATGAATTTAAACACAGGAAATTCTGTTTAAATGTAAACAAAATACAGCTATCAGTACATTGTACAGCTTTCAAACATTGGAAAAGGCAACCCAGAGTTGTTGTGGCATCTTCATTCCTGGGAGATGATAAAAATCAAGATGGACATGATCCTGGAAGACCTGCTATAGCTGATCCAGCTTGATTTCACATACTGGATTAGGGGTGCCTTTCAACCTGTTTTTCTGTGGTTCTGTGATTCTGTAATCTCTGATTCTGTGTATAATTTCTCCTTTTTTGCTTTTTAACAATTTGTCTTTTATTTTTTATATCTTATCAGAGGAGGACAGGGTCATCAAGGTGTAAAACTTAGAGAAACAAAGAGTAGCAGTGTTGCAAGAAGTAAATAGATTTTAAGAATTAACAGTGAGACTTAGATATTTGAGACATTTTAGTCAGAAAAAGCAAAGCTGTTTTCTTCTTTCATGTTCATATGCAATTCAATAACTGCAAGTGGAAAACCAGAAAACAAATTTGCATGAATTTGTTTATTTTAATAAATTTCATGCTTTAAATATTAATCTGTTGGAACAGATTGCAAATTAATGTGGAAAAGTGTCCTTCTGTCTCATATAAATCAAATTTGGGTGGGCATACAAGGCTGGATACAGATCAATTTTTTCTTTATACTGAAGTTCAAGTGAAAGAACCACTTTAAGTGAAGTATTTTTCAAGGAGAGGAAAACATGACAAATCTTGTCTACGTTATCCTAGGGAAGTGCCCAGAGTGATGCATTCAAGACCAGTTTCCCAACCCATCCCCACTATTTAGCCAGTGCAATGCACATGGGTTGCTGCAGAGGGGCAGCAGTGAGTATGCCAGGAGAGGGTACAAGGGACAAAAATGCCTCTTCAGGGCAGGCAAAAGAATTCCGGATGATAGGTAGCCACCAGCACATCTGTTTGCAGAGGCAACATGTATGTTAGGTGTCAGAGCAGTCTCGCTGGGGTTCTGCCTGCTGACTTTTGACCCAGCATACAACCACCCCTTCCGCAGTACTAACAGTGGGTCTGCTTTGCTCCTCCCCTGGCATCCACATGCATCGTGGTGGCGTGGCTGCAACTAACGTCCTGCCATGTCTGAGCAAGGACACTTCTTACAGCACCTACAACAGCCAGAACCTACTTTACCTTCATAACTACAAGCAGATAAACCACTGATATGAACCATCAAGCTGCTATAGCTGCTCTGCCCCTGGACTCCTGCTTAGCTGTCACCAGGCACATGCTGAACCCAGGAGGCTCCAGGGACCTTGCAGGCCGAGTAGGACAGTGTCTACCAAATTAGGGCACCCAGTGGGTTGGTCAGTACTGGAAAGTAGGTCAACCATGTAACTAACTGAGAGCGTCTTCTGATACCTAAATGGAAATATAGATTTCTTCACATGGAATCCCATTCTGAAGTGTGTCCTGTCTGAACACTTGGATCAAAACCTCCCAGTTGGGCTCATTGCCACAGTACAATGAACCTACTATTGACTTCCTGCCTTCATGGTGGTTCAAATATATCCATCATTTTTCTGAGCCTGGGTGGGCCTGAAGCACATACTCAGTCTCACCATCTCAGCTGAGAAATGTTAACTCTTCAGGCTCCTCCTTGGTTTCAGTGGTTTGCCCACACACTTGGGGGTTTGTCTCCATTTCTGGATCTTCCTCACTTCCGAACACCTTTGATGACACTTCAGAATGACTTACAAACTAGAGTTTCTGAAACATTTTCTGTATCTTTATGAAATACTAAAACAAAGTAAAAGTTTGATGAAAGTCTTGCTTTATTCTCTTTGTAAGAGCTTGATTCTTCTGTTTACAACAGGTCAGCAGCTCATGTGTGATAAAAATATATAGCTAAGGTGGTTATGAAAACATAATCAATAATGGGGACTTGTTCTTCCTTAAGAGCGCCTCAGTCCCATAAATACTCCCCCAAGCATGTACTTGCCCATGCTGCCCGGATGCCTATGCTTCATAAAACCTGGTGCAATGAAAACTGAATTGACTGCTTTCAAGGGTCGTTCTGAGAGCTTCATTATTTAATTTTTATTTCATCATGTGCTCTGTTGCTTACACAGGAAGTTTCACTTGACTTTTAGTACCTTAAAAATATAGTAATAACACTGCTTGAGTCTTGCAGTCCTGAGTAGTGATTTTATGTGCACAAAGAGACATTCACCACTCTGCAGAGCTCACATACTACTTAAATCTTACGAGATTAATATAGATTTACACATCGCATAGACTGTTCTGGCCTTCTCCCACCAAGGACTTCCAACCCTGGCACAAACACCTCTCCACAAGGGTATATCCCAAAATAGGTAGTACAGACCAAATAAGACAAAGGTCCTTTCCCTTAATCTATATATATTATATGAAGATTATAGCAAGTACAGATGAA
This sequence comes from Myiozetetes cayanensis, assembly GCF_022539395.1. Classification (NCBI taxonomy): domain Eukaryota; kingdom Metazoa; phylum Chordata; class Aves; order Passeriformes; family Tyrannidae; genus Myiozetetes; species Myiozetetes cayanensis. Next base: position 47,696,959 of record NW_026087742.1, on the reverse strand, counting down.
CTGACTCTCTGGGGCAGAGGGATGAACAGTAGACAAATATTGCTGGTTTTAACCCTTCTGTGCAGTCTGCTTGTGCTTCAACCTGCAATAAAATCTATCCTGATAAACACAAGAGTTGTGATTTTTTTTTTTCATGGGAAGATAGATACAGAGATGATAATGGCCAAAAAGGGTCTACATATGAATCTCAAATAGATAATGCAGCTGTAAGGCAGTTAGGGCCTGTTTCTGGTATCTCACTAAGAAACAACCACTTGAAATTGATAAATAAAAGTTAATGCTATCTTCAGAAGTTATTTTTTAAAACTCCAAGAAGAGATGAGGAGCTATGGGTGAGGAGATTGTCTTTCCGCATGACTGAAGTGGCTGAAGTTATGTAATTTTTGAAAACTGCCCTCCTTCAAGTCTAGTGACTGCTTCAAATTCTCCTTGATGAAGCTAGCTGCGATAGTACAGAAAATAGGGTTCAAGGCACTGTGTATTGGCAGAACAAAGATCACTATGCAGGAAGTGTCTAGGGGGAAAAGGTAAAATACTTTGTATGTCTTGTCGTAGGAACGCTAAGGTAGCAAATGTGTCTTTAAGTAATTTTCACTTCATGTCCTTTATTTTACTCTGTGTCACATCATTTTATCTGATTTTGTCCAGAATTATAACATAGTATTATTTTTACAAGAAAGGGGGTTGAATTCAACATTGCTCCCTGTGGTTTTCATTGAGTTCACCATCAGTTTTCATGAGAAGGGGAAAAAGCTTTTCAGCAGAGAGTGTTTTTATCTACTGGAATTTAATAAAAACACTAAACATGAGCTGAAGCCCATTTCTCATCAGGATAGTATTTAATATAAAGCCAAGTCCCATACTTATTTTTTACATGACAATTTTCATCAGTAGGTTTCAAAGTGCCTTACAAAAGCATCATTATTAATTTACAAAGGGGAACCTGGAATACATTTTTCAGAGAACCGTAAGAGCCTCACCATCATGGACCCCAAGCCAGTCACAGTCATACATCTTTGGGACACCCTTATGATGGCCATGTTTTATTTCTAGCAACCTACATGCAATCACTTCTCCTATGGTTATGCAAATGGAATTCAGTGCTCTCAATGAGGCTAAATAGGTTTTGTGATAAAACCACTGACAATTTACTAGGCATCTTTAATGTCTTTCATATTATGGAGGATTACTTACCCAATTTCTACAAACACGAGGCATCAATTTTCCAGAGTTATGATGGAAAGGCAGGATGTCCGTATTACTGTGTTATCTGTTATCATCTGCAAGGTTAACAGGGCTGTGTATAACCAGTGCATTGACAGAGAACTGTGACACTGTACATCTCCTCCACGGGCTGGCAGGGGAGAGCGCATGCTGCCCTGTGGGAGCAGGGAAGGCTTCTGGCCACCTCAGGACACCCTGGAAATCTTTGCCTGCACTTATTTATGTGCTATTCTGCTGTAGTTTTGCTTTCCCAATGATCAAACTAGCGAATTTACTCACACATATTACCATGAGATTTTGCTTCTGTAGCAAGGAGAAGCTCTTCACTGGATAGTCTGATTCTCACCTATATACATGAATTGCAGATTTTATGTATGTACATTAAAGCTCAGTTTCTGAATATAGAAAAAGTCAAATATTTTGAGCAATATTTACTATTCACCAGTGGTTAACTAGAATTTCTCTGGAAGAACTTATTTGGTTTAAATTGAATCTTTAACAGAAGAAATCACACACACAGAGCATTATTTGGATTTTTCACCTGGAATGAGGAGAGGATTTCAATTACAAAGACAGGATTCCACCAGATGGCATCAGTGAATACGGCTGAAAAATATATCAATTGCCAACAGCAACGCCCTGTGTATGTGACTCCTTATCTCTGATGCCTGAAAAGTGGTTTTTTGAAAGGAACAAAACATGCTGACCTGTGAAAACACAATGATGATGGATGCTAGGAGGGTCACGCTTCTGGGGAAAGAAGACTCAAAACAAAGAGCACTGAAATGGTCTTTCCTCTCTTGCCTTTCTCCCAACCACTTCTCTTTTTCATTCTTTTTCTTTATTTTGTTATCATTTTAATGTATCTGTAGTACATAGATACCAATTTTATTCTAGAAACAACTCCTCCATATCTACTGTCACACAGCCTGCTCATATGTCATATATCACGTGTTCCCATCTGTTACACAGCAAGATGTGAGTAAGTTGTAAGAAGTAACTATAGAAACAATTAATGCACAGCATGGGTGGGCACGTGATTCCACAGAGATCTGGTCTCCTGACTAGAAATGCTTCAGTAAATCTGAAGCAGAAACCACCTGCAGAATTCTCAGATAGTATGGAAAGAACGACATATTCCTCAGCATTGTGACAAACCGATCTGAGGCATGTGTTCATTTCAGACTGGCTTCCTCAGTTCTGTATAGATATCTGTCCCACAGTACTGATGGGAGAACATGTGCAGCACAGGATGTGCAACTTGGAAGTTAATTGCACTGTGCTGTGTTGGAGAGCAAGGCTTTTAACTGTTCAATAGATGGCAACTCCATGGATTGGAGAACTGCAGGAAATTGCTGAGTGCCATTGAAAGAGCCATTTATGCCAAGATCCCAGCACCTGTGTATTGGGTTTGTTTGGCAAGATTTTGGCAGTGGAGGGACTATAGGTGTAGGAGAGATTTCCATACAGCCCATGGGGAACACCATGGTGAAGCAGGCTGTCCACCTGCAGCCCATGGAGATCCATGGTGGAGTAGATATCCACTGCAACCCTCTTGCCACAGCAGGTGGATGCCTGAAGAAGCCTGTGACCCTGTGAGAAACCTGTACTAGAACAGGCTCCTGGCAGGACCTGTGGCCCTGTGGAAAGCAGAGGCCACAATGGACCAGGTTTACTGGCAGGACTTGTGACCCCATGGGGACCCATGATGGAGCAGTCTGTTCCTGAAGGACTGCACCCCATCAAAGGGATCCAGGCTGGAGTATTTTGTGAAGAACTGCAGCCCATGGGAAGGGCTCACATTGGAGAACTTCATGCAGGACTGTTTCCTGTGGGAGGAACCCCACACTGGAGCAGGGGAGGAGTGTGAATTGTCCTCCCTCTGAGGAAGAAGCAGTGGCAGAGACAATGTGTGATGAACTCACCACAGCTCCCATTCTCTGTTCCCCTGAGCCACTGAGGGAGGAGGAGGGAGAGAAAACTGGGAGCAAAGCTGAGCCTGGAGAAAAGGGAGGGGTCAGAAGAAGGTGTTTTTCTAAGATTTGGTTTATTTCTCATTCTTCTATTCTGATTTGATTGGTAATAAATTCAGCTTATTTTCCAAGTCAAGTCTCTTTTGCCCATGATAGTAATTGCTGACTGATCTCTCCCTGTACTTTTCTCAGTCCATGACCCTTTGGTTTTCTCTCCGCTGCCCAGCTGAGAAGGGAAAGCATAGAGAAACTTTGACGTGCACCTGGTGTCCAGCCAGGGTCAGCCCACCACAACCTCAAAATAGGCTCTTCTTGATCAGAAATATGGATTGAAACCAACAACGCAACAATCCATACAGATATAAGAATGGCTACTGTCTGTTGCTTTCCAGGATGGATATTACTGAAGGGAAAGACAATTACGAAATACTTTTCCAAGGTCAGATATGTCAACAATAGGACTGACACCTCTGTAGATAGCACAGCAATGAACCCCATGATATGGCATAGTAAACTTTCAATGCACAGCATAATTTTTATATTGTCCATAGTATTTAATATCAGAAACTACATGAGCATGTATTGCTACTGGTTAAACATAAGCCAGTGTCACTGACAATTACACCAGTAATGCAATTAGGTGCAAGGAGCTGGAAGAGAAGAAATTTTAACAAAATAATTCCTAGGGCATATAAGGGACAGGTTGTGACAGATATTAAATCGAAGGGGACTTTGCTTAGACGCTTGTTTGCAGCCAATATCCTTTCAGTCCCCAGTAACAATGCTGCTGAAAATTGCTGCAATCACCAGTGATTTCCTTCAGGTCTCTGTAATATGCCCTAGACAGACTGCCTATGTGGTTTTGTTTTCACAAACCTTGTAAGGACTTTGCTTTACTACTCTTCATTTGTCATCAATGTGCAGATGCATTTTCTTCACGCTAAAGTGCTTCAAAACCAGAGTATTTTTGCTGTCTCTGGCTGAAGAATTTTACTTGCCTTAACAGATTGTGGAATGTCTGTCTTATGACTTAAATTTGGTAATGAAGATTATCATCACATCTTAAATGTTTCAGTTTCTTGACCATTATCCAAATAAATAGTTGCCTGCTTCAGTGGCAGTGCTCTCATAAAGATTGCTTGTGGGATAGGACATAAAGGCTCTAATACAGGAAAGCCTGCACAAGCAGATTTGTTTTGAAATATGCTTACCTGGCTGTGAAATGTATGAACAATGATATGTCAGATTTTGCATGTTTATGTGGTCTTGTTCATTGTATCCACCATCTGCTGGTAAGTAAGTGGACATGTAGCTGATTTATATTTTATTTTTCAAGCAACAGGAAAGAGTGGAGTAAAGAGTACAATGTGAGTTCCCCAGCAATAAAGTAAGAAAGATGATGCTTGAAAAAGTTAGTTGAAGAAGATGATTACATTCATGATGTAGAATAAGCAAATATAAGTATTTGAGAGTGATTCTAGACTGAAAGAGCAAAATCAGAAGGAAAAACTAAGTTTAAAGATTTCTTATCAAGAAGGACATTTTAACTATTTAGAGAGGCAAGAAATATTTGCATAAATATCCTGGCTGGCATTAGCAGTGAAAGGTTGACACTCCTAAAGCCCTTTGCCTTCAGCTCAGGGGTTGTAGTTCAGGAGTCACCTGGTGTCACTGGCCTATAGCTGTGCCATACTGTGAAGGAAAAGGCCCTGCTTTGTGACAGCTAATTAAGATGTCTATACAGCATACATTCCATCTTCTCTGTGAACACATTCATGTCCAAAATATAATCACTTTTCTGTTTCTTAACTCACTTCCCAATTTTAGGTGCACATGAATGAGGTATTCTACTTCTGCCTCCTAAGTTTAAGGCTACAGTAACTCCCAAGTAAGCAAACAATTTTATTTATTCTGCTTCAACCAGAAAAAAAAGTAATGTGATATCTAGAAATGAGGGAACAAAATGAGGAGCATGTTTCCTTTCTCTGTTTAATATAGTGAAATATTTAATCTATTTTTTTACAAATTAATATGAAAAGCAAACAGCCTGGGATGGTTTGGGACATTTTTATATGGACCTCCCACCCCTTAATTATCCCTTCTTTTATTTTGCATGTATGCATGTGGAAGAGCTTCCTCCTATATTGAAACATTCTTCCATGTATATTTAGAATCTCAATCATTTCATGATCCATAAACAAATTATACGAAATGGGGGTTCCTGTAGTTATCAGTTTTTGAATTACAGAACTGAGATCTTTCTTAAATGATAGATCTTAAAGAAAATACCTTATGGAAGAATTTCTGGCTTAATTCAGTAGGAATTATCCTATGATTACTTATCCCACTGAGCTGTTCACTGAAAGATTGTGTTGTAAGGAGGCACATTTAGCCTGAACTCCCTTTGTAGTTATGCCCTTCAACAAGCCCTGCATTATCCATTAAGGGAAGCACAAGAAGTGATTGCACAGGTTTTTGTCTCTTTCCTTCAGTGCTAAGCTCAGCTGCTCACAGCAGTGTGATTTAAAATCTTATTGTTATAAACCTTGGCCAGAGGGCCTTCTGACTAAGAAAGGAGTGGCAGAACTGAAAGCACTAATAAGCCCAGAAGAGGCAGAGAAAAAAGATAACTTCTGCTACAAGAACCAGAGGAGAGTAGGACATAAGACAAGAAGACAAGGCTTGTATAACATTACAAGCATGCAAGCAGAACCAGTACTGGCACTAACAGCCTTAAAAGTGTTCAATTTGTTAAAAATCCTAATGGTGATAGAGCCATGAAAGGACACTTTGTGTACAGAGTATATTCATTAAGCATTTCCTGAAGTGGCTGAAAGCAGAGCTTCATTCTGTAGCATCCCAATAGACCTTCAGTCTGCAAACTGTGGACTGGAGGATTATCAAACCCAGCAAGTCCAGAAAAGTAACAGAACATCATTATTTTGCACATTTGGCTATACTGGAGAAAGAAGACATGGAAATAGTTTATTGGATTAGCTGTGATCCAAACAGGAGGAGAAACTCCTGGCATACTCAAAGCCAGCTGTAGCCACCTGCCAGAGGCAATAATGCTAACAAAAACCTGTGGTACTGAGCGGGTCCATTGCAGTGGACACTCAGTGCAGGTATTGGCATACCCGAACTGGCATACGCATCGGCTGGGCAACAGCATTTCAAGGGATTTGATAGAATACCTGCACAGATGATATTTCAGGGAAAGGTGTGTGAAATAATGGAAGAGTGACAGGAACTGATATCCTGTCAATGATACTCTAGTAAAAGAGCATCAAGAAAAACAAAGCCCATGCTATTCACACAATTTGGTTGGTATAACCTGAAACTGGTTCACAGCAATAGCAAGAGAGTTTACAAAAGATACACTGAATCAACAAGGAAAATAAAATCACCAAGCCAGGTGATCTGCTTAGACAGATGGCACTTGGGTTTTTCCCTTGGAAATTACTTTGATGAAAGGAGAAAAATAATTAATCCCAACAATTCCAAATATGGTTTAGGAAGAACATATAAATCTGGTATGATGGTAAAGGAAAACCTAAATTTGAAAACCCTAATAAAAGAAGTGAGTAGTAACTTCTGCATCTGTGAAGAGTATCAGAAGCAGAACCAGAGGGAATCTTGACACAAGACAATGGGTGTGTAGCATCCATCCAGGCCTTACAACCAATACAGTGTTACTGCTATGGCTCTATCAAGGTTGCCCAGAGAGGTCGTGGATGCCCCATCCCTGTAAACATTCAAGGTCTGGTTGGATGGGGCTCTGAGCAATCTGATCTAGTGGAAGTTGTCCATGCTTGTTGCAGGGGGACTGGACTGGATGAGCTTCAAAGGTCCCTTCCATCCCAAACCATTCTATGATTCTAGGAATAAGACAAGAGAGTGCTCTTGTCTGTTATATGAAAAGATTAAATGCCAAATAGTAAACTCCAGAGCTTTGGTGCTAGGCAAAGATCCCTTCAGCATCTAATCCAGGATCAGAGATTCCTGTATTTCCAAACAACCTAGTAGATTTTCCTGATTTAGCTATTCCCAGCTCTATTGTTTGTTTCACTTCTAGGAAGACACAGGGGAGATTCTTTATGCCAAGAATTTCTAACTTTATTTAAGGATTTGGTTTGGCTTTTGTCCTGACCTGAGCTAAGAAACATTTCTCCCCCAACCCCCGCCCCAAGATTTTAAACTTTACACTCCTTTTTTGGGATTATATACTGTCTCTCCCATGAAATAAAATGCCTGTCATCTTGTCAGCAAGGCTTCTGGAAAAATGAATGATTACTGAATCACTTTGTTCTGTTTAATTCTAGCCCAGTTAGATTTTGGGAGGGGTGACATTATGTCTGTCTTATATTCTTTGTTTCTGTGCTGCGTGTTCTCAGTTGGAAATGTAGATGAGACAATCATTTTGACAGGCAGGCAGGTGGTACTATTCCATTGGCAGTGCCATATCTGTCACGGTTAATGTGCTCTCAGATTGAAGTAGCTACACTTTCCCTTGCTGGTCAAGGTTTATATAGCATCAGAGCATGTCTCCATCCATGGATCAAAACAATGTTCTGTCTTATGATTACTGCCTTGTTCCTGTGGTGGCTTATGGACTAGAATATTGATACTCGCTGCATCTAATCCTGTGAATAATAACGAAACTAATCTGTAAGGCAACTTCACAAAGAAGCTAAAAGGAAATTATTCTTGCACAGCTGCTGCATAATTGACTCAGTTATCCATCAAAAACCATTTCAGGTGTCCTGGAGACACCCATTTGAGATGCCCATGTAGAGCTGTCTGATAAGACACATGACATACAAGGGGCCTGTGGCAGCTGACAGTTAAGAGTGGGAGATACTCAAGGGCATCTCCAAGGGCATCTGTACATGGGCAACAGAATCAAGCAGTGGTGAACACAGCCACAGGGATTTGTAGGAAGTCTTATTCAACCTAGACTAGCTTTTGTGTTGCAGTATGGCTCTCCAGACTCCATCTAGTATTTTTTGGCATGTCCTAGGTTGACCAAGGCGCCCATGTGGGCAGGCAGACATGACACGGGACCCATGAGAGACCAAAGATTTTCTGGAATGGGGACACTGTAGGTATGTCAGATAGCACTACACATCTGAACTGTGAGCAACTGAATCAATCGCCTAAATTTTACCCTTACTGTAATGACTTAAGACACATGGATCATTTGGCTATGCTTGGGCATTTATGGGGGGTCTACAGTAAGGAATTGAATATTATAAAGTGCTTTTGCCATGTAGCACAAGAGAAAAATACCAAAGAATGAGTTTGCAGAAAAGCTTTTCAGATTAATTCAGGATGGTTTTCTTTTGCTTAGCAAAAAATAGGGTGAACTTAAAAATAACATTTGGTTCTTCTTTTGGACAGCTTTGTAAGAAAAAGCCAATAAGACACAGAGAGACATTTTTTTAAAAATGCTGTAGGCTTCTTTTTTAACCTTGAGTCCAATGAAATGATAAGAGGACTTTTAGATGAGGGTGAATCTTTGCAAATTAAAGAGGAAATAAAAATTAAAAATTCAAGTATTGTGTAAAATTCTTAATTAAAAAACAAAACGTGGATGTATTCTCAACCCTGAGAAGTGAGTATTTTATAAATGGACCCAAAGGAGAGTTTTTAGAAGTTCTAAAATACTTGTTACCATTTATTTATGTTCTTATCTGCCCCAGTGCCCTGGCTGTACTTGTTGTGTAATTTATTCTTAATTTATGTGCTTTGCCTACTCCTGGACTTGTAATTTGTGAATAGCAGTAAAACTGAGCAAACTGCATGGCTGTAATTTGTGTATTCTGGCCTGTTTACCTTAGTGTGTTGAAGGAAGAGAAAGTAGATGTATATTCAGCATCTTACAGAATAGCAATCAATACTGTCACACACCTTTTGTAATTGATTAATATTTCTCCTGGAAAGAAAGGATTTCATTTATTGTACTATGTTAGTAAAATGTTTCAGGTTTTACTTACAAAAACTGAAGCTGCTGAAGACTTTCAATGGGATTCTCAAAGAGGTGAGAAGATGGACTTAAAGAAGGATTGCTAAAAAAGAAAACTTGTTTCTTATTTTATTTCAGGAAAAAGACAAGCTAAATTAGCACTTTTTAAATTCATTTGGGATTCTCATTTATAGCTTACAGCTTTTGTAACTGCTTCATGTCTTTAAAGAGATAACACAGTGATTCTGTAATCGTGTTGCTGGAGAGATCCCTTTGAGAGAACAAAAGCAGCCAGATTCATCCTTAGTATTCAACCCATCCCTTTCATACACCAACCTTTAGTACTCTAAGACTGAGATTTTCTTCTTTTTATTGGTGAGGAGGCATGCTATCTTACTTAAAATTGTAGTAGCAGCAAAATTATCTTTTATTATCACTTTACTTCATCCAATACTTCCTTTCTCTGATTTTATCCATAAATCACTTTGAAGCCATTTGGTAGAGGCACTGATGTTTGGCAATTGCTAAACATGGATCATTTCAGCTCTGATTCATCATAACTAATTCAGCTGAGGTATCTAATTTGGGAACCTGGTTGCCTGAGGGTCTGTCTATAATTTATTAACTTAATAATTGCTGAGAGGTGAGATGTGTCAAAGCCTAATTACATAGATGTGAAACTTTCACAATTAATATAGGTAGAACAAGTTAAAAGCAAAGCAAAAATAAAATTAAAAATCCCAAAGTAAATTCACCTCTGAAGATTGGTGTTAGTGAATGAGTTTTAATCACGAAAGCAAATCAGTGTCTTCAACAAATAACATCAATTGCTGCTCTCGTTCCACAGCCAGTAGTAGGCTGTTTCGATCACTCATGTCACTCCAGTCACTGACAGCTCCCCTTCTCCTTCAAGCTTTCTCTTCTCTTTCCTGCTTCTGCACTTTCTGCTGCTGTTTTATGTTTCTGCCTAAACATGTCATGTCAGATAATTAGGCAACCAAAACCCAGATGCAACGTTCCTACTTTATATGCAGATGAGGCTAATACACATGCACTTATCCCCAGGGTTAGTGAAGGTCTCAAATCTTAAAGTAGGTGTCTAAGTTCCCCAGACAGCTTCTGGAGAGGCTGGATCACCTCTAAAGCACAGAGGTGCTGCCCTAGCAATCTTCCTAGAGACTTCACAGGGAACATAGGTACCCTCAGTGTGTGAGCTGAGGCAACTGTAAAATGTCTTAAGGGTTCCAGAGGACCGAGGTGAAGCACTGGTGAAACACCCAGTGGTCACTTGTATGTCCAGAACAGAGGGAGCCTGACCGTCACTGGGATAGAGGGAGACCTTGTTGTTCAGCCCAAACAACTATGTCTGTTGTAAAACCCAGAAAGTCTTGGAATTTTCCCCTCGTCTCATGATGCTGCACCAAGCAATGCCTGCAGCTCCCTTTTGCCTTCTCCCTTTCTGTCCTTCTGCCTTTGGTTCTGTATGGCCTCCTGCCTCACCTTTGGCAGGAAAGGTGCAGTCCACACAGACTGCGGGCACCAAAGAGTTTACATTCTATAATTTAAAAAGAGATTTTAGAAAGCTCACAATTCCCCCCAATCTTTTAATGAGGAAAAGGTATTTTCAGGTAGCAAAAAAATTTGATTTCCCAGAAGAAACCTGTAAAATAAAATATATATTACAATAAGTACTTAATGATTTGATTTAGTATGGGGTGCTAATTTCACGTTTCAATATGATTGTTTGAGGCACTTTTTTTCTAGTTGTGTTAGAAGTTACACAGGACTCCAGTTAATCTTTCCAAACTGCAGCAAGGTGTGTTACTGTGGTTAGTGCAAAAGAAGACTACACAAGACTAAGTAGTTGTTTAAGTAAAACTTTCCTTTGTATTAACTAAAAACAAGGAAATTGAAAAGCAAAAGACAAATATGGATTTTTGTTTGATTAAGGGCTTTCCTATTCAGACAGAAATGCTACATGTATAAATTTAGCTTGTTTTGCTTTTGCTCTCACTGTGATTACCATAGCCTCAATTCCTGTTCATCACTAGTAAGACACTACATGAATAATACCAAGCAGCATTTTATATTTCTTAAACTGTAATATATCTGTTCATGAACATGATTCTCCTTCAGATTCTGCTTTTCTTGTCCTATGATATGAGACATAGCTGAATATAAAAAAAGAAAGAAATTAATATGTGAGTCATTACCTTATACAAATATATTTAAACAGCAACAAAATGTTTTGCTTGGGTTTTCTGCAAAGGGAAAACCCATTCTGAAAGAGGAATGGGTTCCACAACAGAAAACCTCTGTATGCTGAGATACAGGCATACTGTACTGTTTCTGCTTCATGATCAGATTGCGCTTCCCAGGACTTACTGGAGTTTAAAAAAGTACCCTGGTGTTCACGATCTGATCACAAGGTGAAAATAATACAGTAGGCCTGTTTCTTATTCAGTTTGTTGAAACAAGTGATTGTGACAATTGCCAAAATGTGCCATGTGACAATGCATACAATAGTGCAATTAATCGTAAAGAAGACCTCCTTGACAATAGCACAGCTGTCCTGATGAGGCTTTATACATTGAGACAAATCCTATGGTGAGAACTGAGAGTCACACATATTCAAAAGGGTTTTGTTGCCTTATTTTCATACTTCTTATCTCTTACAACACAGAGAGCACATCGCATTCCAGGAAGGTGGGATTAGTTAAGGCCTTAATATGATTGCCCTCAACATCCCTGAACAACAATAAGGGAAGTGGTTTTATTCATGTGTTGTGTAACAGTTTTTCAGGAGGGAATTTAAGCTCTAGGCTCATGTTCTTTATTCTGACCTTCCTTTATTTATTTATTTATTTTAAAAATAGCCTAGATTTATTACCTAGTTTTGAATACAAATGTAAATATCAAATAAAGCAAATAATACTCTTTTCTTCGGTGTTATTTCATATCTATTTATGGGCTCACTAGTCATTTCAGCAATAATAGTCTAATATATTGTCATTTCTTATGTGTAATCTGAGTACCACAACAAATAGAGACCACTAGGTGGAGATTTTACATTGCAACATGAATCTGTGTATTTTAAGCTAGAATAAACACACATTCACAGTAACAGATTTCATTTTCATTGGTCAATTAAAGTGAAGGCAGAATTTTGCTAAACTCATGACAGTCATGGAACAAGAAGCAGCTTCAAAGATTTATGCTGGCAAAGGACTGGTATTTTTTAGACAGCCAGTTGAAACACTGCGAGGTTCAACTTTGGCAAGGTTATACTCTTTTCTGAATGTCACACCTTTAAAAATGTCTTGGTCTAATGGAATAAACAAATTATGGATTTATACCTTCACAGAAAAGATATATTAATTTATCAAATGAAACTTGCATCATTTACTTATATCCAGTCAATAAAGAGGCATTTGAATACAGATCTTCTTGGAAGAAATCTCAAGTGTACTGTTTATCATTGATCTTCATAAATTACATCATAGAAAACAAGATGTTTTATCATACTTCATAACACAGTATGTAAGTGTAAGAAGGATATGCAAATGTAAACTTTTGAGAGAACATGAGTTTAGATTTAGTTACATTGTTTTGAGATTTAAAGTAGATTTTACAGAAACTACACAAGAGAAAAGATTTTTTTTTAAAAGTTCCCAGTAGCAAGACATATCAGAAATAGTACTTTTGATACTAGCTCATTAATTTATTTGATTTATAGGCAGTAGATTCATTGACTAACAGAGAAATATGCTAAATTGAACAATTTGTAAAAACCTCTTTGTTTATTAAATAATTTAAATTCTTAGTATGATTACTGTAGTTTTCCATACAGGTTATGACCCTTTCCATCTTACTGTTTCTTGTGGGAGCTGGTAAGAGTGGAAAGGTATTTCAGCTCCTGCTCCATCCCTTGCTTCAGCACTCACTCTGTGAAGCCTGGTCCAAAGGCTACTGGTGCCAGCTCTGATGCCAGCTCTGATGCCAGCAGCTGCCTACCGTGAGCTTGGCTGAAACAGCTGAGTCAATGAATCATTAAAGACACAAAGTTCTTAATTTTCTTTTCCCCGAGCCAAAGGACTAGTAGCAAAACCTTAATTTTCTTCTAGCAAAATCAAATAATGCATTTCCCTGGAAACAGCTCTTATAAGAAACCAAGATTGTACTTTTCAGGGCTGGTGATGGGAAATGCTTAAAGGACTTCATGTCTCCGTCCTACACATGGTAAGCTCTGTCAGATATGGAATTTTCTGTTATAGTCATCACAGTGATATCTGCATGGGAAATTGTTCAAAAACCTAAATGCTATTTCAGTTTTCTAAAAGGAGATGCTAGGTTGTATCCAAGGATTTTCAATTAACATCGTGAGGTCCCAGTAGGCATTCTGAGAAGAGAGATAATTATAAACAATTTTACAACTTCAGGGATGTGATTTAGATTTAACAGTAACATAGCAAAGATAGTCTTAGCATGGATGACAACTATGAGAGACCTGGATCCCAGTTTTGATCCAGACATGGTTAACGTGGGGTATTGACAAGTGTGATTCCTTTATGAAGATGTCTGGAAGTCTTAAAGAAAGAAAGGATCATTGAGGAAAAAAAAAAAATTGTTTCATGGTGAACATGGTGGTTGTGCTGGGTTGATGGTTGGACTTGATGATCCTAAAGGTCTTATCCAACTTTAACACTTTTATGAATCTAAGAAAAGCTACTTGGATATTGAATAATACCAATATGAAAATGTGCAAGAGGAATACTTGCTCCTTGTAAAAAAAAAAAAAAAAAAAAAAAGGAAAGGAAGAAAGAAATGGGGTTACTACAACACCAATCCTTATAAAAGACAATGAAAAAATGACTGCAATGAGCAAATCATGAGGCAACTTTTCTTTTGTAAATCCAAAATAACTAGACCTACATATTATCTCCAGAAACTGAACTGTCTCATGTGGGATCAAGAGTTGTAAGCTTCATCAGTCATCCCAAGTTAGTTGTGCAGAATAAAGTCATAGAATCATTAATGTTGGCAAAGGCCTCTAACTTCATTGAGTTCAACTATTAATTCAGAATCACCACATTCACCAATAACCCATATCCCCAAGTGTCACATCCACATGTTTTTTGAGCGCTTCCAGGGATGGTGATTCAGGTGGACAGCCTGTTCCAATGCTTTGTTTCACAATTTTTGAAGTTTTATAGTCCAAATAATACTTTCTGTAACATTGTCTGCAGGCAATTGTGTTGTAGAAATACATCTAAGTAAGGCAAGAAAGCCAGTGTAATCATGATTCATTAACTTCTTATAAATGCAAATATTTTATAATCCCATATTTATCCACTTCTGCCATTTTAAGAAAACTGCTAAATTAATGCCTGTTGAAACACCACTGAAGTCAGATTCAATATTTTCTTCCAGTACAGAACTTTCTAATGACTTTTTGGAGGCTATTTTGTTTGTGTCTGTCTCCAGGTTGCATCATGTCCCATTTCTTGATTATGTTTTTGGCACAGAAGGTCATAGGGTGTAAAAAAAAAGGATACAAAATAGAAAGCACTGGAGGCTGGGCTGAAAAGCCAACACTGTTCCAGGCTACATGTGCATTATTTTGAATTTTATTAAATGTGAACCATCACTAGCCATCCTTCTTGGCATACTTATATTAAAGTATATTGCACCTGCTAATGTACCTCAGCTGAAAATTAGTGGCCTATATATTTTGTTTATGTAAAATTGATTCTAGCACTCTGCCCACTCTCAAAATGATAGTCCTTTCACATGGCGGTTGTTCTCACAGTCTGCTAAACACTATTGGATGGAAATTAGAGCTCTTATTAGGAATTCCTCATAAAAGGCATACAGCATCCAGTCAGAAACCAGAGCTAAACTGTGCACTGAGGGGTTTTAGTGGATTTATCTTAAGTTTGTTATATTAATTTCTAACCTTAGAATTATCCCTATTTTCATATGTAGATTTCATACATGATGGCTTCGTACGTATTCCTGAACTGTCTAAAAATTTATCTGAGGTATAGGGTTGATGATTGGCTTTTTGTTTTTTAATTTGTTTTTTAACGACAGCCATAATTACAAAGTACACAAGTCATTTAACCTGACAATGTAATATATATGAATGTCTTCCTTCTTCATAACTTGAAGGTTAGAATAGTTCCTAAGGAACTTGGAGGAAGGTGTATTAAAAGGTCTCCCACTCAAATTCCAATAAAAAAATCCATCCTACTATGTAAAGAACATCGAAGATACCATACAGCTTGAAAAAAAATGCACTAGTGGTCTGCAAAATGATTGACTACACTGGAGAACTTGCCACGTGTACAACTAGTTGTATAGTTTTGTATTTGGTTTCCATCATAGCTTAGAATCAAAAATGAGAGAAAAAAAATGGGGAAAATTTTAAAATATATTTTATTTAACCTTTTAAAAGAGTAATTTCATGACAGAATTACTCATTAGACAGACTTATTTTCTGCTTACTTAGTTATCTGTGGCAGGGAGCAGACTAGATCTCTGTGTATTACATACAAACTGCCTGAACCTGTGCGTGTCTGGTACATCTGACCAACACGATCAAAACATGAATTTCAAAGGCAAATGCTGTGTGCTATGTTGTTAAAAAAAGTGATCACAAAGGTGACCATATATCGATTTTGTTCATTCTTTGTATTCCAAAACTCATGTAATAATTTAAGAAGCTGCCAGATACTCATGTAATAATTTAAGAAGATGTCAAGATACTAATTTTTTTTTTTTTACCTTTGTACACTTTCTGAAAACTTCATCTGGAAGAGAATGGACTGGTTGTGTGTGAGTGACCTGAAATTGTTGGTGAGTTTAATGTTTAAATTAGGTCCTAACTGGTCAGTGTTGTAACTGTCAAAAATCAGACCACAGAGCTGGGTGAGCTGACAGAGGGTCAGAGACTGGAAAGGACTTCAGGCACATTCCATTTACAATATACCAGGTGCAGTACCTTGGGTGAGTTGCCTTGCCTGTGAAACCTAGGTAACCTCATCTTTGTCATCTGTCCTTATTGTTTAATTCCAAGATGAAATTTGAGTGACCTCCTGGGATTAACTGGGAGAAGACACGCCTGCGCTGGGTCTGTTTAGGAAGTAAATGTACCTGACTACTTGAAAAAACTAGATGAAGGCCAGGGAACTTCACTGCTGAGTTTTAAGACCAGCCTCTTTTAACCATTTTCCTTCCATGAGTCAGACAGATCTTTGAGAATTTCTCATATTAACAAGTATTTTACCATATATAAATTTTGACAACTTGTAAACTGGCAGTTTGACAACTGCAACTGGCAAAATGAAATAGGGAGCTGTCAGTCATCATTAAGAACCAATAACCCTGAAATTCCTGATTTTGTAACTTCAGCAATATTTGGTGTGTGTTAATTACCTCAATGCAAGCTGCACAACCAGTGATCTTCACTAAGTGGCCTGGGGCTGTCAGGCTTTAAGCAGTAGGAATGACGAACCTAACGAGCATTCAGTTCACCTAATTACAAACATCTACAGTGCAAAATGCACATAGTGGCTAACACCCCAAGCTCTCTGTAGAGAAGACATGTAAGAGTGTTCTGTGTGCAATCCTTATGGCCTGTATTAGTTGACCAGTTTACAGTGTTGATGCTATTTTGACAGATGAATTCCGCACTGAAGTGGGCCTTGTAGCAAAATGCGTTCAGCATTCACTACATCCTAGTAAATCACCTAGTAAATATCTATAGCAGCTAAACCTTTACTGCAGTCACTTAATTCAGAGTGTGTTTAGGCATTTCTTTGCTTGTAAAACAGCTTTATTCTGGAGACCAAAGGGAACTCTACTCACAGGGGTGTTACTAGAAACACGTGGAACTGAATAAACAGTTCTATTTCCATGCAGCTGCAACCTTCTGGGTATTGGTGGGGACCCAGGAAAAGGAAGTCTTATATGTGACCTACCAAGTTTGTTTGATCAGATAGAGAGTCATTTTGACACCTCTTTTCTGAAAGGGATTGGATATCTAGATGCAACACCCCCAAGTTACTTTAGTAAGGTTCACGCATCAGGAAGGCTCTAAAACACTGATGCTGCACTTCCTAGGACTGCAGTACTTTACATTCAATGAAAGCAAATGTAATTAACACTTAAATCAAGTTTAACATCCTACTGTCTATAAGCTACAATAAGGGCAATTGAAACACAACACATATTTGATGTACATATCAATTGATATATGTGCACAAATGAGAACATGTAAGAAACTACCACTGGAACAGTTTCCACTAGAGAATGCAGATTTGTTTAAGTCACTACACTTTTCTGAGAAATTGGATGTAATAGAGTGAGATACTAAATCACAGAATCATAGAACCACATTTTAGTGCAGACCAGAGGAAACATAACATCTAAACTTGCCTCTTGCAAGCAAGAGAATAGTTTTTATTTTTGCTATTGGTGCACATTACAAATGACTGTTTTCTGCAGAACATTTATGGAAAATCTGCTCTATTGTTGCATTACAGGTATGGAGCATATGTCAATTTGCAAAAACACTTTTTCCCTTTCAAAAACTTTATAATAATGGCCAGTCTTCGCGAGCGAAGATCCGGGGAAGGTCTTTCCACCTTCCAGCCTGCGCATTGGATTTTTTAGGTGAGACACAGTGTGCGCGGAACTGAGCCCACCCTTTAATCCTAAGGTTCATCTGCCGGGGCCAAGCGAGCTTGGACGGTGGCAGCGAGGTCCTTAGGACGTAGGTGGGTTGCCTTTAAGGGCTAACGAGCCCCACCTGCCGGGGAGTGGCCCTGACCGGGAATCGAACCCGGGTCTCCGCGGTGATAGCGCGGCGCCTTTACCTCTAGACCACCAGGGGCTCTCAAAAACTTTACACAGGCCAAGAAAAAGTAACGAAAGAGTACTAAAACTGGGAAAAAAACCAACAAACAAAAAACATCCAATAATCAACAAAAACAAAAACAAAAACAAAAAAAAACAAACCCAAACAAAACAGGAAAGTTCTTTGTATCGTACAGAGCTGATTTTGTTTTTACTATTTTTACTTATTAGTCATATTTTTCAAAAGTGAAGTTCAAATCTGACAAAGCAAATTTGACTATAATCTTAATTGGAGAGGTAGAAATGACTATGAACTCAGCTTGCAAAGACAGATGTGCTTGCTGAGTGTAGACATATGAGATTCCTGTAGGATATAGACCAGATTAAAATGAAACATGGGATAAAATTATGAAGAGGAATGAGAGAAACAAAGTGAAATCATCCAGTTCCTATGAGGTAAATGGAAAGCATCTACAAGGACAGAAAGAACAAAAATTCAGTTAATGGTAATCTTTAAAAAAGTAAATATGTTTTGGTCTTATCTAACTATGTCCTAATAGAACTGCTTTTGTATGAGGCAAAGAATTGAATTTGAGATACATAGTGGATTCCAAACTTAGGCTTGAGTTCCAAATTCAATGAATTTTGGATATCTCATCAAGAAATTCCTTCCCTTGTGAGTGAGATCCCTCTAAAAGTCTCTTGCTACAAAACTTAAAAGGTAGATGAAGTGGTTTAGACTAGCTTTTTTGAAGGCATTTGTAGGGATCCATTATGTGAAGAAAAATAGGTAGTTTAGACTGGTTAAACTGTAGAACTTTGTATATCAGTATTTTAACAATTAGACTCTGATAGTTTTCTGTTTTCATCAAAGTTCCTGTGGTAGCACCACTATTTGTAGTTGTAACTTATTTTTTCATGTATCAGATGTTCCACAAAGGTTGGACTGGAGAAAGCTTACCTTCTCTATTCATTCAAGGACAGAAAAAGCATTTATTCAAAGTACACGTATATGTTCAGTATGGACTGATAATCCCTTTTGAAGAACCGTGTCCATGACCTCTTGAGAGAAGCAAGGCTGCAACAGAATGCATGTGGTGTAGCAGAGCTGAAAATGAACCTGAGCCTCCCTTTGCTCTAAGCATTCAGTTAATTGCCCTGGCAGACAAGAAACCAGCTATTACCCAAGCAGATAGGGCTTGCTCTCTTAGTTTTTCTCTTTGAGTCTCTAAATTCATTTTAACTTGTCTTAATTTGCTTTTCTATCAAGCATAATGAATTTACTGCTCTGAAGGCTGCCCCTGTTCCTGACACACTTTCCAGTAATGCTGACACAAACAACGGTGTCATCTGCTGAGTATCCACATCCATTCTCATCAATGTCTGCAGTATTATGTGGAGCAGCTCCACAAGGCTCGTGATTTACTACCCCATGGACAGCACTTTGGCTGATGAATAGATACAAATAAAAGCACAAGCTTCTCTTTTAAAGCAATAATGCCATAAATGCACCATGTAATAAAATTCACTCATCAAATTTCTGCCTATGATTAAATTGCTCCTCCTCTGCTTACTGCTAAATTTCCCCTATTTCTCACAATGAATTTCTGAGGGGCAAAAATCAACCAAACCATAGCATTACATTCACGCAACATGTGCACAGTTCTCAAACATGTCACTGTTATTCAATATATTTTAATTAAATAAGTCTATAAATTGATTGCACACTTGATAGTGCAAACAAGGAATGTTGGCTCTTTCAGTGACTGTGGTTCTAACAACGGTTTTGTTTGAAGCAGAAAAACTGAAAGGTTCTCTGCAGATGTCCAAGTCGTGCAAAAGCTCTCCTTTGCAATAAGAGAGATCCAGAGATTTCAACACTGGTTAAAACTGGTTTAGTGAAAGCCCCTGGTGGAATCAATACTGCTTGAAGCAGTTGTAACACACATAATTAAGGTACATTTCAGGTGATAACAGAATCTATTTTTTTTTGATCCTATTATTACTACTCCCAGGTCACTGAGAGATGGCTTGCTTTTCTTAGCTTCAAAATCACTAAAATATTACTAACTGAGAGCTCAGTGGAAGCACAGTTGTTGTTCACATATTACATAAAAAGGAAAAGATGAAAAGAATAAAAGCCAAGTCAAATGAATCACAAGCATTTAGTATTAGTAAAAAATTTTGGATAATGGAAAAAGAAATCTTTACATTTCTGGATCCTGTTTCAATGAACACACACACTAAAACATACACAAAGTTATTTACTTGTGTACGGATCCAAGTTTTCATAATTATTCTTTTCCACCAATGTGTCTGTTCTAGTTGTGAAAATAAAAATTTGGGTTTGTATCAGATTTTCCATAGGAAAAAAACTACATAGATTCAAACTACAAGTTAGAGAGATATTTGATGAACTACAAGAACTGTAAAACAAGAACTGTTGTCATAGAATTTTGAACATGTTGTGGATTATCCACACAAACCATCCATGACTGAATGGTGAGCAGGATTAAAGCAACAATGCAAATCAGATACTATCCATTTGTGAAGTTTATAAAAATCTACTAAAAAAATGGCACTGTCATAAGATTTTCACATTAATCTAAAATGTGCTTTATTTAGGGTTCCTGCATTTGCTATAGTGACAGACTCCTCATCTCTCATCAGGAGAACAGCATCCCTGAATTCTCTCTTTGAAATGAATGGATCCTCTATAAGGTTATTCTTTTCCCTGGCTGAAAAATGACTCACACTATAATTTACAGCTTGAGTAGCTGTATGGCACTTAAATAGGATTGACTGTGTGATTTATAATAGTTGGGGGGCTTCTATTGTCATTGGTACTCTTATTAAGGACTGGACTGTAAATCCCTTCCTGACACTGAAAAGCAGCTACTCACTGAAAAGGTCCTACAGCTCCTGGGAGCAGTTGTTCATCATAAAAAAAGAAAAGATTTAAAAGTCTGCATTTTAGTATTTTATCCTTAAATTTGTCACTAATAGAATTTCCAAGCAGTGACACAAAAAGTCTGAAACTGCTGTTAAAGATACATATTCTGTCAGCTACATCAGAAGATCCTTCTGGGCTTATCAATTCAGACTGATAAGACTTACTCAGATGTTGAAATTTCAGTCACTGGTGTTTTAGATTTGTCTGACTATCATCCATCACAAAGTTACAGCTTTGGTTTGAAGAACCTTTTTTCCACTCAGTAGAATGCCAGTTTTATTTCTCCAACATGTCCTGAATGCTCTATAGTTACTTTTCACAGGTCTTGGCATGTAAGGATAATTATGTGAGATTCATTCTGTCTGAACGTCTTTGTGTGTTGGTGGCCTACTGAGGAGACCTTTTCGGGGAATAAATGCAAAAAAAGGGAACTGGTTATTGCTTGCCGTTAGAGGGCAGTAAAACACCATATTTTTATACAGTATTAATTTATTCACACTAATTGCTAAGGGCACTTTTTGAAGGTTAACCAGACATTCAGATATCAACAGTATTTATAATCAAGTGATGTTTTCCACTCTTTTGGAGTGGTCTCACGTATCTGTTCTAGGAAATGTAAAGTACATACCTAGTGAAGCCTAAAATAACCTGTAATCAATACCCATTTTACACTACAGATGTTTTCCCCAGAAACAGGACACAGATGAGGGTTTCCCAGGCATAGCTGCATCCTGTGACATTCCCGAAGCTGCTATACTGAACATGTACATTTGTAGACACATTTAAGAGGAGGAAACAAGTCAGGAGCTGATCAGGCATTCTCTGTGGTATTTCTCTACCACTTAGAACACAGTTATGTGACGGCTGTGAGGACTTGTCCACACAAGAAAAATCTCTCTGATACATATCTCCTAAGTTGCTATCTTAAATGCTTATTTTTTTAACCTAATATGTAGAAAATGTGTTATGACACTGGTGTGAAGCTTGCTGTTTACACCAATGATTTATTATGTCAAGTACTTTTTCAAAAAGTATCAGTTTGTCCTGTATTCATACATTCAATGAATTTAATTTCCTCAAAATTTAGAGTAACCTGGTTGGACAATTCTGTCATTTTATGAAATCAAATTTCCTTATGTGCTGTGAACACTTTTCCCCCTAAAAATGTGGGGGTTTTAAAATCATGTAATTTAAAATTCCTTACTGATTCCGTACTTTAGATGAAATACCTTGATAATTCCTTAATGTGAAAGAAAATTGGTTACTGCGTCCCAAAAGACAGTCAGTTTTATAAAGAATTAAGAATGAAATAACTTACCTTGGATTTCTAGAGGAACAAATATAGAGGAAAAATATGGAGCAGCAATAGCATTGCTGACAGTCTGAAGTCAATAAGACTAAGAGAAGGGCAATAGGATGTTTATGGTTATGGAGCAGTGCTTAGGCTCTGGATGCCTTTGTAGCTTTCTCATAAAGAAATCTCCAGTTCAGCTTCATGTGGCATTGAGCATGGTCACAGCCTGCTGAATCCTACTTCTGAAGGAGAAATCTCCATCACCTATCAGGTTGCTGGCAATTATTTAAACCATTGGAACAGTTTTGTCTGTCTTTCCTCCAAAAAGACAATAACAAAGACATCTAAAAGATTTTTAGCTACACCACCATCTGCATTTAAAATTATGCAGGACAGACACATTGCTCTAACACGAACACATCACTTGTTGTAAGTTTTCAGTGCATTTAACTAATGTGTCACTAGTGGCACTGTGTTCGTCATGGTATATTTTGATTTAAATGGGGAAATCAAAGGCAAAAAGACAACAATGCGTTTTTATAAAATCTCACAATAAATCATTGGTAATTTTGTCTAAAATGCTTCAGAATACATGATTAACAGGGTTGTAAGGATGAACGCAAAAATCCCCAGAAACAGGGACTTCAAAATGCAATACGTATGTGTAGTCCACTCTAAGATCCTGAATATAAATTATTTGAGCCATGTACATACTTAGATGCATCTTTAAGCACTGCATAGTACTAAGTAGATAATACATTCAGGCTACATGCTTGTCTCTGAACAGATGAAATAAGTAATCTGTGTACAGCGGATTGCAGTAGAGAACTCAGATTTTTTATGGGGTTTTTTGTGTGGCCAGATTCTCATGACTGCTGACATTTCTCGATTCCATATAATCTTCCTTTTTTCCTTTTCAAAGCCACATGTAGGCAGAGAACAAGAAAAAAAGCTACTAAGGACTGAAAAGACCTCTACTTTTGTGTTCTAGGAGAGCTGTTTTTCAGAGGGGGATTCAAAATAACAACACAGTGTCAAGGAATACAGAGATGTGACTTCTGAGGTCAGTAGTTCTTCAGCTAAAACTTGGATATGTGGGAAAGGTTTAGGCTGAAGCCAGCTCACAGAGGAAATGCAGAGGAAGCCTTTCCTCACTTGATGGGCCATCTAGGTTGCAAAGAGTGCTTCTAAAAGGCTCAGCAACTAGAATCACAGAATCACAGAATATGCTGAGTTGGAAGGGACACATAAGGAGCATCAAGTCAAACCCTTAGCCCTGCAGAGGACCCTCCTTGAGTGCCTGAGAGTATTGTCCAAACACTTCTTGAACTCTGTCAGGCTTGATGTTGTGACCACTTCTCTGGGAAATCTGTTCCAATGTCCAACCACCCTCTGGGTGAAGAACGTTTTCCTATTATCTAGCCTAAACCTCCCCTGACACAACTTCAGGCCATTCCCTTGGATTCTGTCACTGTTTACCACCAGAGAAGAGGTCAGTGCCTGCCACCGCTCTTCCTCCCACAAGGAAGTTGTAGATTGCAATGAGGTCTCCCCTCAGTCTCCTCTTCCAGGCTGAAGAGACCAAGTGACCTCAGCTGCTCCTCATACGGCTTCCCCTCAAGGCCCTTCACCATCTTCATTGCCCTCCTTTGGATCGTCTGTAAGAGCTTAATATCTTTCTTACATTGCAGTGCCTTAACCTGCACACTGCATCTTTAAACCTACTGGGTGTTATACAGAGTGGCACTCACTACAACAGGAATTCTCTAGAATTCATGTACATGGCTGTAGCAGGCCACTGCTTATAATGGCAGAGCAAATCATAAATAACTACTCCTCAGTAAACTATTAATTCAACCCATAGTTCAGCCTCTTTGGAATATAGAATATTTTGAGTTGGAAGGGCCTCACAAGGATCATCAGGTCTCATATCAAGTCTTTCTTATAACTGACTGAAGAAATAGCATGTGGTGATTGCATAAAAAAGTGGAAGGAAACATCAATCTGAGAAGGTTGTTACTGTCAAGGATGTGCAGGGAGGGTGTGGTTGTCTGCTGCCCCTTGTTTGCTGGTCCAGGCTCCCTCGAGCCCTGCTGGGCTCCCTCGGCTCCACCTGCTACCTCTCTGGCTGAAAAAGGCCATTATTTAAAATCAACATTTTATACAAGGAAATATTCAGTCCTCCTTCTCCCTGCCCTCCCCTCACCTCCTTCACAAGGACAGACTCACTACTAGACTGCCCCAGAATAGTGCCTCACAGCTACCAGGAGCTCCCTGTCTGGGCTGAGGCTTTCAGGCCAGCCAGGGCTGCAGGAGGTCAGTAGGAAGAGCAGTTTGGCTGGAACTGGGTGCCTGAGTTTTCCCACCACTTCCTTCAGGGTAAGGCATCTCACTGGATAGGCTCCCAGGCATCAAACAGGAGGTCCAGCAGTCGCCTCCTCAGTGGGATTCAGGGAACCAGCTTGGAGGAGACAGCTTGTCATTGTGAGTGAAACACAAGTCCCAGGTAAACTCCTTTTAAACTTCTGGTTAATTAATCTAATGAAACTAAATTTGAACACTGGCCTTTTAAAAAGCTGAGTTATCTGCATCTGCATGTCTGAAAATGCATAAAATGCTGTCCCTGTCAAAAACGAGAGACAGGAGCATACAGGCTTTGTGATACTCCCAACCTGAATTTTTAATATTGAATATAGATCTTTGCAGTAATGTTTGTGACAGCCATATGCATAAAAATTTACCAGAATTGTGAAAAAATAGAGCTTGAGGAATTAGAGTTGTCACCTAGCCTGAAAGGAGGAATGAAAGCAGCGCTCGTACTTTTTGTGATGAATGATTCACGAGTCTGTTGTCAGCCCTGTCCTCGACCTCACCTGTAGTGTTTCAGAGCTGTTCCCTTGTATAAGTGATGCTGCTGGCAAAGGCAGCAGCAACGGCAGCGGTTTCATCTTATGAGGGACTGAAGACCCTTCCTGCTGACTGTGAGAGACACCCAACGGGGCAACTGACAGTGAGAAACAGCAGCTACCTGAGTCATCTGTAACAAAAAAATGGATCCAACAGGGAAAGCCTGTGCTGTACCAACACAGCCTCTGCATCCTGCTTAAGCTATTTTGCTCTGTCTGGGCATGCAGTACATAAGAGATCTAGGCTGATGATTCAGGGATAGAGACCTTTATGTTCACAATTGTGCCGTTAGCTTAGTTTGTCTAGAGGCTTTAAGGTGGGGAGCAAAACTGTTAATTAATTAGGAATGTTCACAGGCCCCCAGTAGAGGTTTTATTCTTTAATTGGTTGTTGTGTTACCAGGCTGCTTAATGAAAGTGAGGCTTCTCCTTAAGGCCAAACTGACCTAGTAAACTGGGCTGGCCCCTCTTCTCCACATCCACAGTCATATTTGCTTTGTCATCTAACTCTGGCACTCTTTGCAAGGATGGTTTTCCGCTGGTTTAGTTTCCTTTATGAGCTCAGTGTGGGTCTGCAAGCACAAGGGAAGCAAGAGAGGTGGTGGGAACATGAAGCCAGGAGCAGGTAGGGGGAGACAGGACAGGCTGTTCCAACCAGAAGTTAACTCTAAGATCTTCCTCTGGTCTGGAGATCAAGGATTATCAAACAAGAAGGGGAGAAATACCTCTCAACACTTTTTTAGCCAATCTTTATTGATGATGAGTTAATGAAAAAGGAGAAAAAAAATTCTGTATAATGAGAGGCAGAATCTAACAAATCCACAAAGCAGTAGAGGAATGCTGACAAAGTCGGGAGTTGCCCATTTTCTGAGTGAAATTTAGGCTTCCCCAGGTATTGCAAAGTGGAGGAGGACCCTCCCCAGGGTTGTCACTGACTTTACTCCATTGTATAAATAACAAATATGGACAAGGAATGGATTTTAAGGGAAGCTGACTGGTCAGAAAGGCAGGGGAAAAGCAGATGGGGTGGCACTTGGCACATCCCAAGATTATGTTGTACTTCCAGAACTGCAGGTAGTAAGCTCCCTCCTACTCCAGAAAGGGGTCAACTGGCAGGAGGAACTAATTTAAGAACTACCTTCTTGTTGGTATTCCCACATGCTAAGAAATTAAGGAATAGTTTAGGACCACAAAAACTTGTTTAGTCCATATCATCATTGATAGCATCTAGCTTGTAGCTTGGTCTTCAGTTTGCTACGCTGAACTGAGAAGCCCAGAGAGGTGTTGTGCTGCTGGACAGGCAAAGCCCAGCCCACAGTAGGAAATGTTAGCTCTGGGATGTGAGCTGGGATTATATACAAAATAACTGGGAGATTCACAACCTTGAAACGTCAGTGCAGATGTACTGATATTCTGATCATCACTATTTGTGAATTCCTAACCAGACAGTGATGTCCAATATCCAAGATTGAATTTTGGGTTGATTTTTTTTTTCGTTTGTTGTTGGTTAGGTTTTTTAATTTTACACGGTGTAAAAGCAAAAAAAGCTACAGCCTGCTCTATCAATTCCATATGACAGAATGTCACATTATCCTTTACTCCAAGTCAGAGCTGATTAGGTAGAGTCTTGTAAAAGTGTTTTTGTAAAAGTCACTGCAAATGTCTCCTTTTCTCACTTAGGGATATAGTGGCTGGAAACCAGCCAGGTTTGCAGTGCCTCCTGCAGTACATTACACAGCACACAAAACTCACTTCACTGTGCTGAGCTGGAGGAGTCTGTGAGTGACTTTCAAGGCCTGCCATAGATGGTGCTGCAGCTCTAGTTTGGGGGTAGCTTGTGCACCTGCTTTGTCTGGCAGAACCTGCAAAGTACTATCTAGTAAATGCTTCAGAATACCCCAGGACAGGTTTACTGACAAGCAGAGAGCTGCCAGGTCTGAGGAACAGCTACTTGCTGCATTACACAGGAGTGCTAGGTGATGCAGAAATATTCCAGGCATGCTGGTATAATGATGGGTTTGTTTTAAACCTGGTCAGTGATTGCTAAGGAAGAAAAATTCCCTCCCTGATACCTGCTGCTGGGCAAAAAGGTTTGTGTCGTATTTGGTGCATTATTCTGTGCAAATGGCATGCAAGGAGCCAGCAGAAAACCACAAAGAATGAGAGAATAGGATGATTCCAGTGCTGCAGAGCTTACAGTAAATTAAATCCTGCTGGGCTAAGGTTAGGTACAGTGAATTCCAACCCAAATTTAAGGAAAATGGTGATCACTACACTGGGAAAAATAAACTTGTACCCTCTGACTGAATTGCTTCAACAAACATTGCTGTGTTCAGGTTAAAAACATGTGATATGAATCACAGTAATGCTTCCCCATACATTGTGTAAGGTTTCAGTTTACTGCCAAGAAGATGTAATGAAAAGTAAAAATAGGGTTGTTATTATTAAAAAAAGGGAGAAATATGCATGCATTACTGCTGACATTTGTTAAAATAAGAAGGTACATGAAAAATTATTTATAGATTTGGTGAGTTAGAACAGGAAATGAAATACAATCAAAATGACACATACGGGAATATTTTTATGGAATATGGTAATAAGTGAAAACATTTGGGACAAAAGATAAGAAACAGTCAAAGAATCATTGGAGGATTTAATGCAATAGAACCATGTGCTTAGATTTAAAATGTAATTGTCTACAAATGTAACACATTTAAATGTTTTTAAAATATATTCATCTGAAAATAGTCAGAACTGCTGAGGAACTACATAGCTCACCAAGACACCAGGCACTTCAAAATGAAAAAAAGGCCTTGACAAAAAATATTTTACACATATGTCTCTGTGGTAATAAAAGTAGTTTATTTTTAAGATGTGGAAAGTAGTTCTTGGGAACATGTATTTCCTTTGGAAACAAAACCTATTGGGCAAGATTTTTTTAATCTGAGGTTACCCCTCTCTTTAGAGTTTATGATTCATTTCGGGACTTGAGTAAAGCAGCATAAGCTGGGTCGACTTAGTTTTTCCCTGAATTTTAATAATAAGAGTGAGAAAATGAACAGACTCTTGAAAAAAAACTAAAAATAAAACACTGCAAGGACCAAACTGAGATTACAATTATAATTTAATCAATAGGCTAAATTGATTACCAAATTAACAAAACAGGTAAGCAACACAAACTTTGTGGTTGACTGAGGTGAAGTTTGTATTATTTTGTTTTTAGATTTCAACTTCTTCTACCTACATACCCATGCAGAACTTTAGCTGATATATTACATTTACATACCAGAAGAAGGTTTGTGTTGAATATGAAAAACTTTACAGATTATAGGAATTGGTACTGGTCTTAGGCATTTGTCAAGGAAATTTTTCTGGTTCTTTTCAAGGAAACATAGATTTATGAGGGCCTTAAATGATTATGCTTTAACACTGAAGGCTAGAAATTATATAGTACAGGACTTAATATGCAAGTCATATCCTTTCAGAGTGAGATACAGACACCTATAATTAAAGCTTTATATGATTTTTATGGAAATTTGGACTCCCTCAGATGACAATTCCCAGCTCACTAATTTGAATTCAAAATCAATGTGATTAGTACACAGCTTCTAAAAAGATACAGACAGAACAGAAGATTTCAACTCCCATGACTTCTAGTGTATCTTATTTCAGATGCATTGAAGCATCTCCATTTATCAACCTTCTGATAGCTTTCAGACAGATACTTTTAAATAACTCTGCACTGAACTGCACAAGGCTTTCCCTTTCAAAGCCAATCTCCATTTCCAAGGAGGAAAAGGACCAGTGACATCATTTTATGTGATGGCCAATTTGATATGTGGGAAGGAGAAGGTTTCCGCGCCACCTACTCCTCATCTTGCTCTCTCAGGCATGTTGAATAACAAGGCTAATATCTCAGGAGACCAGGTGGAAAGGAGCTTCCAGCCATGTCTTTACTAGCAGGTCAAACAGCCCCCAGACATGTTGAACACCGAGGCCAAGTAGTAGAGAATGGCCCACATTTATGTCAGTAAAACTATACTCAGTAAAACCTGTTTCAACAGGCTGGTGGCATCCAAGCTTTGTGCCTGGAATGATTCATGGACTGTTAGATGTTTGAATACCTTGCAATATTTTTATTTTTATCTTCTTTTTCCTCAGTATCAAGTGACTCATAATGAATGTATGGAACAGTTATTTGTTTTGACATTAGGTTCCTTGAGACTGTGTGTCTGACTTGAAAACAGATAAATTAATAGATGAGATCTTTCACATCTTTGGAAAGCCTGAGAGGCAAGTCTGTCAAGTTGGGCAGTTAATCAAGAATATCCCGTGTATGATCTTTGGTTTGACTTTTAAAAACGTAGCTAATAAAGTTCAACCCAGAACCCCTCATATGTAAATTGTCCTCTGGTCCTTGTGTTAATTTTCCCCTTACATTATAGGAAACGAATCCAGAAGGTAATTTGCAGCTGTTCTGTTTTGACAGACACAAGATGTGTATGTTCCAGTGAAAAGGTTATCAGTAGGAGGTTGTTAGGTGGTTTTCAGGAAAAGCTGTCATAATTCCCTAGCTCCCAGCAAGTCTTTGGCTGTTTTTAAAGTTGTTGAATTGCAGAAAAGCAGTAATTAAAAGTCACTATATCTAAAATCCTCTGCTTGTCATTCCTTCCAGGAAAACATTTTCACTGTTCATGTATCATGTTGTTTTCCTAAGTGCACAAGATTCTGACAGATACCTACCTAGCAAGCAAATCATTAAACATGATTTTTCTTGTAAAACTGCATTTGATGTCAGTTAAAAAATGTCTTAATAATATTCTTTTCAATGTTTGTATATTCCTCTTAGTTACTTTAGAAGAATGTTCTGTTTGCCAAGGTGTAGGGGCCATTTGTCTAACTTACCATTTGCAGACATTTAAATTCGTTTCGATGGGTTAGTTTGCCAGTCTAAATTCTCTTTATCTCTTCATACGTGCTCATGTAACACAAATATTGTGTTTTCTGCTTTTATTAAAATCTCAGAAGTTTCATGATTTCTTTCTCCTCCATTCTGAACTAGTGTAGTAATTTGATGAAGTGCTAAAAATCTAGTGGCACTTTGGAGAACTGTCCTTGTTGGCTTGAGAATGCCACATCATAATTGTTAAAGCTAACAAGGCTACCCATTTCCATTTTATATCTAAAATCAGTCAGCTTCTACAAAGAAATCTCTCATTGCACATCTCAAATGTATATTAAATTGGTAAAAAGATGGTCTCAAAAGCTTCAAACACCAACAGTTTTCTCCTTCAAAAATTACTCAGAGGTAATTCCCAGTAAAATGACATGCAGCACTTTTATGGGTGATTTCTCATGGTGCATTAGGACAACATACACTTGAAACCCTTTTCAGAATAGACTCTGTAGGTTGCATTTTTTGTAGTAAAAAGGATGATAAAAATAATAACAGAAAATAAAAAGTATTGCCTGTGGCAAACAAAAGGGAATCTATGAAGTGTGTTTATTTATGACAGCAAAATCTGGAGGTGAATGAGCTGTCTACTTTCTAGTCCTCTATTTTACGTCTAGTTCCACCCTTGCTCCTTAAATATAAACCTGCTTTCTGCTGTCAGACAAAAAACCCACATTTTGTTTTAAAAAAAATTCGAGGCCATTTTTTATGTGTGTTTAAACACTTACTTGCCTTGGCTTGTGATGATACAGCTGTCAGCTGTACTTCCTTCTGGTCCCCTGAAATTTTGATGAATAGGTTCAGATCCACACCATTTAAGAGGTAGCTGGAAAAGAGGATACAGAACTTTAATAACACACTGAAACACATACATAAGTGTTGAAAACATACTGTGCTTCTAGAAGGAGAAATACTACCTTTCCAAAAGAAGTCCAGGATCAAATCCAGTTTCCCACACAGGATTGGGAGCCATGCAGCAGAAACAGGGAACCATCTACCTTCAAATTTCTGCTGCAGTTGGTAGAGGCTCACCATCTTCCTGCAATTAGTACATGTTTCCTGTCAACCTGTCTGTGTGTCCAACCTTATCATGCCCTGCACACTGACTACATTGAGGTGAGGCTTGTGTGGGAGCAGACTGCAAGAGGCCACCACAGTAAGCCCAGTCCTGGATGCTCTCCACTGCTCTTGGAGGCACTACGCCTAGCTCAAGCCTCCACCCCGAGTTCTTCCCACAGCACCTCATATAGAATTCCTGGCTGCATTTCCAGAGCTACTGGAAGTTTCTGCTACTTGAATGTGTCAATTGCACTAGAAAAATCAATACATATGTTTTGGGTTCTTTATTTGTTACAGACACATGGATGATTGTGTGATTCTGACTCCATAGCCAAACTTGAGAGACTGGGAAACATGAATAGATGTAAATGCAATCTCAATTAAGAAGTTCTATTTAATCTTTCTTCCCTAACATATGGTAAAGATTATTGGAAAGATTTTGAAACCTGTTAGGAGAAATTATGAAAAGCACATTAGAGGAATCTATGTGGCTTAGAGTGAGGAGAAGAAGCTTAAAGACAATAAGCAAGCATAATATTTGGGACTGTGGCATTTCCAGAGCCATTGTGAACATGTGTGGTAAGGAATTTTTCATATTTTCCCATAAAAATACATTACTCACTTCCTCAGTTGGCCTGTATGCTTAGGGTGACTCCTGGTTCAGTTCACTGCAGTTCACCTTCAAATCCCAAAGCTTCATTGTTCAATGAGTATTCTCATAAAAGAGAAAAAAAAAAAAAAAGAGAGAAGCATGCTGTGATTTATCAGAGACATCAAAATGTAGCACATTTTGTAGATATAATGTCAGACTAGACATTCTATCAAGTTGTCCACATCTTTAGCATGATGTCTACATTCCAAGAATTCTGAAAGAAAAATTGATTCATTTGCCAGCATAGAATCATCTTACATCCAAAATGGTGTTGTGTTGGAGGAATATGACATGCTCATAAAATAAGTGACAAGTAATAAAATTATTTTGTGAAATGTGCCTAAGTATAAATGCAGAAGAGAAGATACCACACAGCTATCTAAATCAGTTTTTATTTTGCACATGACTTCCATGTGCATGCATGTGTATGCACCTTGGGTATAAATCCCCATTGAGTGAAATGTGAATGTAAACCTTAATGCATAATTATCAAGTTTTAACAAACAAGATATGGTAATAAACCACCTAGCAGTTGAGGAGGCATAAATTTCTCATGGCAGAGGTGAGTGACTGGGGATGGCAGGAAGAAAGAGAGAGGGAGGAGAGAAACAATAGCAATCCCTGTAAAACAGTACAATGTGCTTGTATCCTTTAGGATGAACTAGGACCTCATTATACTAATGCCAGAGGTATTGTAAAAATGTTCCTGCTTTGGAAATTAGGGTCAGAGATGTTAAAAATGCTAACAAAAATATTATCCTTATTTAAACTGAGCCCTCAAAATTACATTTGTAGAATTTAATAGTGACTTATTAGAAACAGATTCACCTTTAAAATACGCAAAAGCATACCATGCTGAATATGTAAACTAGGTCAGCTCTCATTTAAATTCTGTATTGCTGAGAAAAGGATGCCAAAGGGAATGTGATTTATCACTAGATCCATCTGGCAGATCATAGCAAAAAGCTAGTGTTTTAATTACCATTACTTTGTCAAATCATAGAAATCACAGAAATGTGTAGGGAAAGAGACTTAAAATGAACCTTTTATATGCTCTGATACTCAAGTAAGATTACATCTCTTCTGAGAGATACTTGGCTAAACCACAATCATCCAGGGCTGATGATTTTACTATCTTTCTTAAAGTCTGTTAAAGCCTTTTAGCACTTTCTTCTCTTTTAGTCTGATACCTCTATTTCTGAAAATTAAGCTAATGATTTTTTCCTCTAGCTCTGGCAGACATGGAGAATGGCCACAATACTCTTTTGTGCAACTTTTTTGCAACCCATACAAAAACTCCTTTACTCCATTCTTCTCTAACCTGCCTGAGCCCAGTTATTTGGTTTTTAAATAGACCATAGTCCCAACAACCTCTCCAGCTGACTTTCTGTATCTGCCTGTCACACCTTTGACAGATGTCCCCCCAGTTGATGAAAACCCCCTATAAAAGTCAGAATGATATATTTGCAGAGCTGTTCTACCTTTGGCTGTCGCTACATTCCAACGAGGTAGACAGAGGCAGTGACACTCCATTGCTGCACTTCCTATCCTCAGTCTGCTCCTCCACATCCAGGTCTGGGAGGTGATTTCAGCTGAGGGTCATACTGATGTAGGGTGAGAACTTCTCCCCCTCTCCTCCATCCTGAAGCAGCACAGAATCCTGAGGGAATGGGACAGGACAATTAGGGAAAATTAGGTGGTCTTGAAAATTGCCAATGATTTCAAAGGCTGGCTGAACTGAACAGGGCAAGATTCCTCTAGTACGGCCCTTACAGTTTGGATCAAGATAGAAATTTGTGACATGTATGTGACAGGTCAAGTTATTGTTTTGGTATCATTCATAGGTGACAAAGGTTTAAGTTCTGTCTCTTAGGTATTATTTTTATAAAGATTATTAAAAACTGATATTTAAAGTTTCTAGAACATTTTTCTTCTGATGACATCATATTAGATTCCTTTAGCTTTTCTGGTATTCATTGTTCAGGCTGAAATTTGATATCTTTACTTTCTGAAGGTAGTGCTTTGGCTGAGCCAGAATTATTCTGTTTCTAATGATAATGCAATGTAGGTGAAAACACCTTTCCCATCATGAAAAATAAGTGTGTTGTCACCATTGCAGAACTCTAATATTGCTGGCTAAACTAAAGGAATGAGATTTGCCACACATTTTATTTTGGGGTAATATTAATTCCATTTGACAAACTTTGAAAGACTTGGTTTTAAATTTGCACGGACTACTTAAGCATTGATTCTCTTCATCACAGTGCACTTTCTAATCTCATCAGTGTTTTATCTTTTTTTGAAAACATATATTTTTGATGGACAAAATATAGAAGGGGAGAGGCAGAGTGACTGGCTACCCACAAGCAGATCTCACAGGGTGTTTCGGCAGGCTGGAGCATGGAGCTTCTCCACAAGACACTCTCCCCTGCAACTGGGAGAGGGCACAACTGGGAGAAGGTACTGTGGCCAGACCTGTCCAAAGGCTTGTGTAAGCTGTGTCCGAAGGCTTGTTGTGACCAGCAACTAATACAGGAGGGTGGAGGGATGCCTTCTAGGAAAGGAGGAGAAACTGTAAGTTTTATTTTTCTTCTTTTTCTTACTTGGGCAAATGTGCTGCAAACTGTTCTTTAAGTATATTTTAATTCTGTATATGTGTTTGGACTGTTTGCACAAAGAAATTGGATAGGGTCTTTTGACATTATAACGTAATGTCAAAATTATATATAACGTAATGTCAAAATTATATATAACGTAATTATCTAGAGTGAGATTTATGTGCAGTCTATACACACATTTATTAGTTCAGTAATATTACTGAACTTCTATTAGTTCCGTATCCCAGACAAGAACCTTATCTTTTATACAGCTCCTTGTTATTTTTCTTAAGACCATATACTACCTCTATTATAAATGGTCTTTAGTTTATCTTTTTAGTGCTTTTAAATCTTACCATCTAAAGAATTAAATCCCATCCCTCTGCATCCTCTCATGAGAAAACTAAACACATGCCAAAACCCCTGCAGCTATGGAGTTTCCTCGCTGTAGCTTACTTTAAAACCTGCCTTTCTTACATGACTCATTCATTTCAGTGTCTACCGGAGAAGGACATCTTTTATGGAGATGGAGAGATTTAATGGAGCAAAAGTAGGGTGTTTTTTTTTCTGTCACAGATTTAGAAACCTCAGGAGCCTTAGTTATGGAGGGAATGTTGTACCCACCCACCCAGGGAAATAATATCATG
The DNA here is from genome assembly GCF_022539395.1 of Myiozetetes cayanensis. Lineage (NCBI taxonomy): Eukaryota > Metazoa > Chordata > Aves > Passeriformes > Tyrannidae > Myiozetetes > Myiozetetes cayanensis. Next base: position 47,661,876 of record NW_026087742.1, on the reverse strand, counting down.
TTCTGTCCTATAGCACTACTTCATCTTATTATTTTTAACAATTATTTTTATTGTGTTTTGTGAAATGCTTTGAGATCTCAGAGGAAAAAATCTTATGTAAGAACTCAACCCTAAAAGATGCTAAAAATGCTCCGGCCAGTAAAACACTTAAACAAGTATTTAACTCAGAGTGCATAGGAATACCCTGGGGAGTAAATACACTTAAAGATAAATACATACTTCTGTGCTTTGTTGGATCAAAACTAAAGCCCTCAAATCCTTGCAGGATTGAGCTCTCCTTCTTTTTGTTTTTATAGAGTATTTGTTTACTGTGTTTCATAAATCTGAGTAGGTAATTCAGCTCAATTGTTTTCAAGTCTGTACTGCCTGCCCTGCACCATTTGACATCAGTAGGAAACTTTATTTCAATGGGAATGAGACCAAATCTTCATGGTGTGATAGATTGCTGTGGAAATCTGTTCATCTGTCAGACAGATAATTTATGTACTGAATGGTAAGTGCTCACACTCTGCGTCCTACAGTTATACACAAAAAATATTTTTTGCTTACTAAAAGCATTGAGAAACATTCTGTGCATCTTGCAAAGAAAACCAGAGTGAAACGCTCACATGTAAGCAAGGCTGGTGAGAAGGGAAGGGGAAGATGAGCTAGGAATACAGGCACACCTTAGGGGCGGAGCATGAGCCTTGCAGAAGCTCTTACTGCAAACAGCCTGTCTGACTGTAAAAAGAATGAGTCAACAGACTGCCACTTTGGAAAAAAGAAGGAAACCTTCTTTTCCCACTACTTCTCAAAGAGAAGAAGGTAGAAAATATTGTAAAAGGCAGCAGTTACAAGAAGCAAATAAAAAAAAGAGTCCTACTATACTCAACATAATGCAGTACTCAAAATTACTGGAGGTAAACCATAAGCAGATTTTTTTTTTTTAAACTTGAAGTAACTTCACAAAGTGAATAGCTCTACAACAAGGTTATGGCTACAAATAGTTTGGATAGTAACTATTTCCAGAACTCAAAATTATGAAAATTTATCTATCTACTGAAAAATGAACAGGAACAAGTTTCTTGCTTCATAGACACCTGTCAAAGATCTTTTCTTGCTTCATAGGGACAATGGCACAGTGACTGCTGCAGCCACTGTATTATATGTGGATAACAACCATGTATTTCTACTGTATTAAGTCCTAAAGTTCTGGAAGATGGAATTATTTTATTATAAAGGCACAAAATGATAATTTCTTAGATTTGTTTGCCGGGGTTTTGAAGTTGTTATCTCACTTGTCTATCATTGGTTCCTGTGTTGCCATAGTTATTATATTGCCTCCTTGCATTGGCTAGCCAAATGGCCAATCCCCTCCTTTCCCCGGCAGCCCTTATAAGCTGCGGGAGAATTTAGTAAAGCTCTCTTCGCTGCTGCAATCCCTGCGTGCTGCGTGGTTTCTGTCTCCTGCCATAGGCGCCTCCGCTGCCCGTCCCTGCCACGAGGGACGGGCGGCTGGGGGGGTGATCTCAGCCCTGAAAACTTTCACAGAGCGGCCGGGAGTGACCCTCCAGAAAACCCTCAAACTGCAACATTTGTTCACCTACCAACTTCTCCTTTAAAAGCTAGTCCATGGTTTACTGGTTTATGCTTTGCAATATATTTTAGCTCTTGCTTTGCTGTAAATTCATACAGTACCCCCTCATACACATACCCTCTTTGAAGTTCAAAGAAAACCATTAGCACTTAAAAGGGCTTTGGTTCTGTCAGACCTGAAATTTAAGTCTGTGTGAAAAGTCCTATGACAACAGCTCTGTCAGGAGGCAGGAAAGAGAAGAAAGCTTGAAATTTTTCTAGTAATTCACAGTAAGTAAATCATTAGCAGGACCTTCCTGTGTAAGGAGTTGCTTTTTTTCGCTCCTCTTAGTGATTTTTGGTGTGTTTCTATGGTTAGTAATTTATTTATTTGTTTTTAAATGACTATGAGTTTACTGCAGATAAACTTCCTCTCCTGGATATCCATGAAACAAATTACTTTATTCTGATTGTGGTCTTTGTGTTTTCCATTGCTATGCACAAAAGATTGTACTGCATTTTATGCCAATTAGATTTTCTGCAAATTTCCCTGATAATAAGTGATCAATATTCTGGTTTTGCCAACAGAGTACACCAGTGAACAAATGCCAGAAGCATGATAAATTACAGGAGTGGTCAATACCAGTTATGATTCATAGCACAAAAGGTCCCATATTGCCACTGTTGTTTCATTAGTTTGTGAAGCGTTCGCTGTGTACTATAGACCAGATCCCAATGACAATTACATTATTAGCAAAAAATCTTTTGCTAATTTGGGGGATTTTACATCCTCTCTTCAATGAGACAAATATGAATTCTTCAGATTAGTTGAACAAGCAACACCAGAGCTTCTTCAGAACTTCCACCAGTTTGGCTCTTGTCTGAGAGCACAGGCTGCAGCTCTGGCTGGGGAATCTGAACCACCCGCCCTGGAGGCGGCCAATGCCTCCACCCAGATGGAGCTGCTGAAGGGAGAGGCTGATGTGCAGACCTCAGCTTGCAGAAGTGCTGAGACCTTTTTCCTGGGGCAAAGACAGTCAGCAGACCTGCCTCCAAAAAGTGTGCCCAGTGAAGGACCTCCTGCTGCAGGTGGCTGAGCTGCAGAAGGGGTGAGAAGGCTGTGTAAAGTCAGGGAGACTGAGAAGGAGTTGGCTAGCAGGGTCTAAGTGCAGCCTGCAGTGGACTCACAGCTCACAGCCCATCAGTGAAAAGCTCTCCCAGTGGCACACACAGAAGGAAGGGGGACAAATAATACAGAAGAATGGAAGCTTGCAGCAGCAAGAGTGTTTGGGAGGAAGAGACTTGACTCAAAGCCTTAAGCATCCTTCAGAACCAGTCACTGCTTTGCAGGCTGAAAAGGAATGTGTCATCACATCAGTAGAGTGGATCTACAAAAGAGCTGGAGAGGAACTTTTTAGAAGGACATGTAGTAATAGAACAAGGGGGAATGGCTTTGAACTGAAAGAGAGTAGATTAAGATTAGATATTAGGAAGATATTCTTTACTGTGAGGGTGGCGAGGAACTGGAACAGGTTGCCCAGAGCAGTTGTGGATGCTGCATCCACAGAAGTGTTCAAGGACAGGTTGCATGGGGCTTTGAGCAACCTGGTCTAGTGGAAGGTGTTCCTGCCCATTGGAGGAGGGTTGGAAATAGATGATCTTTAAGGTTCCTTCCAACATGAGCCATTCAATGATTCTATGGTTCTATACAATGTGTTATTCTTGGTCTGAGTTTCAGAAAATATTGAACTGTTTACTCTTAACAATCTATTAGTAAAGATTTGTATGCCTGTCACAGTGCCTTGCAGTGAAGAGGATGAAGTAGTGGTACATAACAATCCTATGTGCAAATTTGTGGGGAAAGCAGAATTTCTGTGGTTTTATTACATAATGTGAATACAGAGTGCAAGTAAGAGTACACAGTTAAAAAAAGAATGCATAATAAAATGAGATTGTTTATGTGTATATCATATATTCCAAAGGAAAATGGCTGTGACTTGTTCAGCAGAAGGATCTGGACTTTTCAACTCCAGTTCTTCTGAGAGTAAATCTTGGCTGTTACAGAATCACAGAATATGCTGAGTTGAAAGAGACACACAAGGAGCATCAAGTCCAAGTCCTGTCCCGACACAGGACCATCCCCAAGAGTCACACCAGGTGCCCGAGAGTATTGTCCAAACACTTCTTGAACTCTGTCAGGCTTGGTGCTGTGACCACTTCCCTGGGAAATCTGTTCCACTGCCCAACCATCCTCTCGGGGAAGAACCTTTTTCTATTATCTGAAACAACTTCAGGCCATTACCTCGGGTCTGTCACTGGTCACCACAGAGAAGAGATCAGTGTCTGCCGCTCCTCTTCCTCTCACAAGGAAGTTGTAACTGCAATGAGGTCTCCCCTCAGCTTCCTCTTCCTTGGTCTGGCTGAAGAGACCATGTGACCTCAGCCGCTCCTCATACGGCTTCCCCTCAAGGCCCTTCACCATCTTCACTGCCCTCCTTTGGACACTCTCTAACAGCTTAATATCTTTCTCATATTGTGGTGCCCAAAACTACACACAGTATTCAAGGTGAGGCTGCCCCAGTGCAGAGCAGAGCGGGACAATCCCCTCCCTCAACTGGCTGGTCAATGCTTTGCCTGATGCCCCCCAGGACACGGTTGGCCCTCCTGGCTGCCAGGGCACTGCTGACTCAGATTCAACTTGCTGGTGACCAGGACCCCCAGATGCCTTTCTGTGGCACTGCTTTCCAGTTTCTCATTCCCCAGTCTTTATACACAGCCAGTAAAAATATCACTGCATGAGATTAACCCTTCCAAGGCTTCCAGTCTGTGAGGCATATCAATATTTTTGTATTTTATTTTCTGTTACAAGGGCAAAAGTCAAAATGCAGAAATAGTTAATGTACTAAAAGGCTTTCTGCTTTCATATCTGAAATGTCAAACCAGCTACATTTTAACATTTTCTGGTTTAGAAAGAATTTTTGCAGCTTCTAGAGTCAGTACATTGCTCTGTAGGAATCACAGCTCAGGAATGCATGAGATGTCCTCTTCTTGCAGCACATGGTGAGCAGAGGTCTTATCTGCAGCCTCACCTCAGTGGGGAGGATGGCACTTAGTCCAGTGTGATGAGGGCCAATAGAAGATTGAATCACTGCAGAAATGGGATTATGAGCACAGAACTTTGAAGTACCTAAGGCAGACATGAAAATTTACACATGCAATAGGGCATTTGGACTTTCCTGACAGAAATGTCTGCAGAAAGAGTATCTTCCTAATGGAAAATTTCAAGGAGATCCCACTTTCGTACAGGAAAGTCTCTTACATAAAATTTCTACTAGCTCCTTGACATTATTTGGTATTACAACATGACATGATGTAGCGATTTTTACATTCCAAGTCAGATAGCTAAATAAAGGCAGGCACAATTGGTCTCAGCTTGGGATTACTTGATTATGTAGTAAAAAAAATACTTTAATCATATTAGGACTTATTAAAAATAAATACCTCACTACAATTTAGCCAACCCAACTTTTTGCGGGGCAGACTCCTAGGTAATAGAAAGAGTCAAAGGGCCAAATAAAATCTGAAATCCAGATAAAAAGGGATTAATTTATAAGACATGCAAAACTTGATGCTGGGGTTTTGATTCAAGCCCAAATCTAAACTAGATGGAAATGCTTATGGCTAAAAACTGATTTAGGACTTTTAAACATTTCTTTTAAGGCCACTTAACATGCACTGTGACTCAAAAAGCACTTCAGTCTCAAAAGCACCTCATTTTAAATAGACATTTAAAAACTATTGATATCAAATTGACTAATTTTGCAACCACTTTCCCAGCATTAGATAATTTTACTGTTTATGTCACTTCAGTAACATGCATCCATTACATTAATGTTTTGGCCACTTCATGTTGCATGTCTTAGAAGCAATGAAAATGGACCTCTCTGAAGTTGTCTAGAGTCCCATCACTGTGGGATGCTGGCAGTAAGTGCAGTTGAGATGTGTTATCTGTGTTTGCTTTTTCAAATTAAACTGCACTTCATTCATTCCCTTATCTGAGAGGCAGCACTGGGGAAGGAAAGCCTTCCAAAGCACTGGAAGATAAAAGTATAGTCAAAAAAGGAGTAATCAACTTTTATAAAGACCTCAGCTTACTTGAATTGTTGCTGAAACAGAAAATTTGCAAGGCCTTCCAGAAAATGAATGATTTTTAGAGTGTAATTGCCAGTGGAGTGACAGTTCAGAAATTGCATATGATGCTCCACTTACGGGTTTTTTTCTGTACTGGGTGACAGTAGCTGGTGACAGTGTTTGCTCAGGCATGATGAGGTGGCAGTCGTGCGTGGAATTCTTAATTGAAAACGCAGTAAACCTCTGAACTCCTTGTTTCAGCTTGCTGAAGATAGCAACTGTTCATATGGGTTCAAAGAGAGAACAATTTAATGGAAGGGTAAACTAGAGGTTTCCTAACTACTCAGAAACCACATCAGCCTAAGGAGGTCTCTGGAGATGAAAACAGTTGGAATCTTGGAGCATATTAGAAAGAAGTATTGTATATGCATGTCTTGTTCTCTTCATTTTTGTAGGTACTTGCCAAAAATCCTATTTGATTACACAGTTGTTTGCAACATCATGACTTTCATATAATAGATGATCTCCTAACAGTAGGGGATTTCGCCATCTTTAACAAAGTTTGTGATTTCACAAATACAATTAAATTAAAAACAAGACAAACCAGTGAGCTTTCCTGGCTGCTGCCAGAGCCCTAGAGCACATTGTACTTGTGGGAGTGCTGGTATTTATTTCTAAGCAAAGGTATATTGCCTACATTGTGGTCTAAAGTAATGTTAATCAACTTAAAATCAATCCAGGTCTTCAGTTTTTAATTCTCAGTCTCAAAAATATTAATATTATTCCCCAAAAAATACAGCAATCAAAAGGTAATTACAAACAAGATAGAGTTATGATGCAAATAGCTGCTCCCCTCATATAGGTGAAAAGTTCAGACAATACAGTCTAAAAGTGTTGAAAAGCTGCTGAAAGCCTTAGAAGCCAAGATAGGAAAAGGGAGGTATTAATGTCTGTCAGAAAACCGAAAGCAAGATTAATCTCAAAATGGCAAAAATATCCTGGCAAATAGAGATAATACAGTATATTATCGGGAGGGAGAACAGCAACCATTTCATAAACTTGGTGCCCTGGTTTTGTGTTTAGTGTATTTCACTGCTGCCTTTGTGAATTCACTCAGTTTATTTAAAAAATTCGAGAACAAAAGATTAATTTTTCTCTCAATCTGGCACATCAGGCAGCTGAATATGCTTCAGTTTTACAAAGACTTTCCAGGTGACTTTGAACATTACAGGAAAATGTTTTTGGTGTTCCTGGGGAATGTAAAGCATTCAATTTAGAATCTATAATATTGTAGACATTTAGATGACTTTTCACTTTCATGTTTAAATCTACATAAAACCATATAAAAAATTTATTTTACTTCTTTTGCAAACTCCAAAATGAAGTTATAAATAGACAGACATCAAGGTGTTGTGTTCGAAAGTGTAACTATCTAATTACTATTTAAAAGCCAATCTCAGCATAATATACTTAAATATACTTTTAGCATAGGATCTGCTGTAGACTAATATATCATAGGTTCAAATGAAGTAAGTTGTCCTCCAACACTGCCTTTCATTACAGGGACTTTCTGAATACATGTAAATAAATGTAAATAGAATACATTGTACAGCACAGGTAAATGCAGGAATAAAAATTATATTAGGAAAAAAGAAAGAGTAAGTTTAATCATTATCACACACACACACTCACTTTGCTGCTACAAATACCACTTTCCTGACTGCAGATATCCATGCTGTTCACAGAAACAGTGGGCCTAGCAAACAGTATTCAAACTGGATAAAAATCATTATCAACCACATCATTACCCTCATCACATCATAACATGATATAATAGTCTTTCAGAAAAGGAATAAAATAGGAATAGCCTTTTTTTCCCAAGCAAATACTTTGAGAGATATCAATTACATTTTCCAAACTCTTGTTGTGGAGACTCTTAATGTCTTGGTTATCACTCTCTCCACTACCTCTCAAGTTTCAGAAATATTTAATGCATGAATACAACAGAATCTGCACAGAAAATGTTTATATTAAATAAATGTGCTTTGAATGAGTTCATAGTCTTTTTCTGTTCACTTTCTGTAGGTATACTTATACCAAAATTTAGTGGTAAAAATCTTTTTTGAGTCATATTACTTGAACATCAGTTCAAACTGTTCACAGAAAGTGCCTGTTTTAAATTACAAGATTTTGCTCAGGAAATTTGGCTAGAAATTATTTTATTCACACAACAAATCAACAGAAAAAAACCAAGACCACCACTGTAGTATTTACAATAAAGTGCACAGACCTATCTTCACATGTATCCAGTCCACTCACACCTTGGAAAAGCACTGGGGCAGAACCTCCTATGTTTATATCCAGAGAGAGGAGAGGGAACACCTATCCTCCAAAGGTTATCTCCAAGACTCATGTCCCATACAAACACCCAATACTGGCAGCAAGTCGTACATCTTTTCACTGCATGCCCTGGATTTGTAGTCTGAGAACTACATGGTTGTATTTGATAGAAAGCCTTGATGTAACTGGAGTAGGGTGGTCCACTAGGCAGCCCCAGAGATGCTGCTGGCTGAGGCAGCTCCCTTCTCTGGAGAGTGGAATCTAGCTGCTACCCAAACAACTGAAGGAGCCCCCTGCCTCGTCTAACTGCAGTAGAAAGTGTGGAAATGTCTCTAGTGGGGGAGAAGGTGGTGAGTTGGGAACAGGAGCAAGTAGAGATGGAAGAAAAGGCTGGCTGAGTAGGAAAGCTGAGTAGGGATTAGGTTGCTGGCACCAAGACGGTTGTCTACCAGCAGAACCTGCAAGGCATGAATCTGGTTCTTGTTCTGTCAAGATGCAGCCACCACCAGTCCCTTAAAGTCTAAATCATGGTGGGGAAAGAGGAGAAGCTACCCACCTCAAATACAAATCTAGACACAGACAGGCACCCAAAGCCATACTGTGCAGCAGAGGAAGTGGTTCTAAATAGTGCAAATACACAGTGAAGGTGGAAATATCTGTTTAGATACATTATTGTAAAAATGGTGAAGATCAGGCTTTGCATGATCAAGACTTACTCCAGTGGGAAAACACTGCATAAGAACTATGGGTATGAGAAATTACTGGTTCCTGACTGTTTCCATCAAAGCTAAACCAAATCTGGATCTCACAGCAAGTCCATGAATAGTTAAATCTAGCAAAGATTGACCCAGATGTGTTATTCATTTTTTCTTCCAGCTGAACTGGTGGCTCATTTACCTCCCACTTCACTCCTATAATGCAAAACCAGTTTGTAGCAGTTCCAAATTATTATGGCCAATTTCTCAGCTGGCAACCTCAAGAATAAACAGAATAAACTATTTTATATACCTCATTCAGTTCTAGATTTGCTATAGCTACTTAAATCTAAATTGACACCTGTTTCTATACATATCTAATTTGAAGGAATGGAAGTGACAGGCGGCAGTAGCAGTAATTCCTGTTTCCATTGGGTTTCCTGCATCTTTAAGTAGTTTTGATGAATGCCTCTGCTTATCATCTTCTATTCAAGATCACTCATAAATCAGAGCAATCCAATTTCTCTAATTAATAAACAAACATTCCCTTAATCCTATAGATCATGTGTAGACACCTCTAAATTCAGGAATAGGTAAAAAAAGTAATTTTCTGGACAAGGACATTGGGTTCTTTTTAAGTTTTATGTATACTTCTTGTCCCACTCTTGGTGCTAAGTCTTCCTCAGAGGCAATTCCCAGAAGTAAGATCTTCAAAAGAGGATATTCTGCAATCAAAATTCTGAGGAGCCACACGTTTCCCCTCCCTCTCCAGGTCTCACATCCTTATTATGGAGTGTACCACTAGCAAAATTATTCTCTTGTCTTCAGTGGCTGCTGTAATTGGAAGGAGGTTGTATGAGCCTTAAATAACATACTGCAATAATTCAGTCTAGTATTTAAATGCATGTTATTGGATATTATTATGCATATCATGCGTATTATATGGCATGCACAGGAAGACACAGGAAAACCTACCAAAATTCAGCTGATAACTATTTGGATCTATTAATTATAAACCAGGACTTTATAGAAAGCAATAGAGTTTTCCTCAGCAATACACTTCATGTCCTCTCTCTCTCAGATGAAATTATCGCAAGATTTTGACAGAGTGTTTGAAGAATCTAATACACTAAAAATTCTTCAGTGGAAGAATTTCATAACTAGAAGCTTTCTACCAGTCAGAAATCTCTATTATGTTCTGAAGACTCCCATGGTTTGCTCCAACATCTGCCTCCAGAAATAACAATCCCTTTAGCCAGAAAATTTTGAAGAGCAACAAGTTCAACAGTGGGTATAGCCAAGTACTTTCATTTTAAGAAAATTTTCTTGTTTAGCAAGGAATATAAAAAAAAAAAATTACATTGACTGTCATGATGCTAACAACTTCACTGTGGTTTTACTGGTGTCATTTGAACTCGGGATCAAAGTTTTATATTATTACTCTTGGTTGACACTAATTCCTTTTTCATTTACCTCAAAGAAAATACATTCGAACAGGTAGTGATCTTTATGAAATTCTATCCCTGATCCTTTAAGAAGAGCTTGTCTATAAAAACAGTTTTATGAGCTGCTCATGTAATTTTCTTCTCTTCAGAAATGTGTGTAGTTAGGCAGCAAGATATGCCCATTGTGTCTTGAGCTTTTATCTTCAAGAGATCTTTTCAACGTTCTGGTCGTAAAGGCTTTGAACATAAAGGAGTTCAAGGTTTAATGCACTGACTGAATTGCCAGAATTTCTGATGCAAAAATTTCTTGCACAAATTAAGTGATGAATAACAGAATAAAATCAATGGGATTCTACTTGCTCATCAGCAAGGCTTTGTACAACATTCATCTATATTTAGTTTTACTATAGGAAACTACTGTCACCAAGAGCAAAGCTGGGAGAAGATGGGCCTCAAAGAGGCAGCTGAAATGGAAAGATAAAGGCAATTAGTGCTGCTGGGGCTATCTGTGTGGCTGTGCTGCCTGTGGCACAGCTGAGAAAGACAGACTTTTTCAGACTCCATCACCTTGCAGAAGCTTACTAGAACTAATCATAAATCAGGTGTCCACTTGAACATAAATTTCAGTTTACCTCATCGTTGTTTCAACAGGTTTTCTTCCACATCTGGATGCCAAGATGAAACTTCTACGTGTTCATGGAAAGAAAACTAAAGCATATTTTTATTTGGACTTAACACTTGTTTTAACAACACTGAAACCTTTTACCTCCAGAAACCTGGAAGATATGTATATATATATGTGTATGTATATATGTGTGTGTGTGTGTGTGTGTGTATGTATATGTGCACATGTATATCAGCCAGTATAAGAGACTAAACACAACTTTTCTCTGGGAATGAGATGAATGAAAACAAACTTTGTGACAGATAAAAATGATTACCTGAAAAACAGAATCAAAGTATTGCTTTTCACTAATAACTAAAGGAACCACATCACAGGTTGCCTGGAAACTCCCTAAATTAGATTTTGGTGCCTCAGTACCACACACAGACTCAGCAGTGATCAATCTTCTACAATCCTAAAATCATTAGTTACTCTCACGAACAGCACAAGAGGTCCCATGACAGCTGGAGCTGGGCTGCAGGCATGCTCATTGTACATGAAAAACTGAGCAGAACAAAGAAAGAGAAAGGAGACCAGGAGTGGCTTGTGTGGTCTGCATCTTGCTCTAGTAACTAATTCTTGTCAGCTATGGTTCAAATACAGTGTACTGTTATTCTTATTTTCCAAGATGTCATAATAATATCAGTTAAACAAAGCATTACTAGGATAATGTTGGTCTCTCTGTATTATGATATATGGTCATAAACTGAAAACACAATACTGGTCCATGACCACCACAAAAAGTGGTGCCACAAAAAGTGGGATTCTTGAATCCAGCTGAGCAGTTGAAAAGATGGCATTTTAATACTGATGGTAGAACCAATTTAGAATTGAATGTGGAAATAAACACAGGGCTGCAAATGGAAAATGTAATTAGAACACACCCTAAGTTAGGAATCAAAGTTACACGCTGTCATAAATAGAGTTTTCTTTCATCATGCCATTATAAACTCCAACCATCTGTTCCTTGATAGGGATGGGAATGCTCTGGCATTACCAAGGAGTTATTCATGAGAGCAAATGTGCTGAAACAGGGTCTGAGGAGAGGAGGAGGGTTTCCGCTTGGGTTATGTATTAGCAAAAAGAGTTTGCAGAGGATGTGTGCATGTAATGGAAAGAGAAGGAATGAGCACAGTTATGAGAGCACAAACTGAACATACATCGTTTTTCACCTTTAGGGCAAGGATGTGCAAAACAGAAAATTCCCTTTGCAACCGAGATGACAATTTTCAGATTTGAAAAAGAACACAGAGGAGGAGGGGAGAAGCATCTCGTGTTTGGGGGGATAACTGGCACAATTCGATGCAGAAACAGGATTTTTCTGACCTATTTCTGAGTCAGTCAGACAAAGCATCAGATTGGATTTATGAATGTAAATAAGGCAGATATGCAAGGGGTTATTCCTGCTTTGAGACATCCTGAGACTGTAGGATGGCAGGAAAACCTTCCTACCACCAGTTACATGGTAGCATGAAGAGAGGCTGCAGCACGATGAGCAGAGGTCATCATGGTGTGGCATGATGAGCCTCCACTGCTCAGGAAATATATGATGTACCTCAGTAAATACATTAAACAAGTAAACTGATATTTGATGGGTTTGCAATAGAAATGTAAAAGCTTATCAAGTAGAACATTAATAACTGCATTAAAGATATTTGTTGGTGTGTTTTTCTGTGCTGAATCTAGTAAGGAGATTCAACAGCTGTCCTCATTTCCTCCTCATTGCTTTCTTTTTCTAGCGGCAAATTCAATCTGCTCTGTGGCACCGCAGTTGCCATATGTTCCATGGCCCATCCTTTCATGCCAGCGCATCCTTTGAGATAATAGCAGGATGCCATGAGGAGCCCACGGACTCAGGATACCCTGTGCCCTGACAGCCTTTCGCTGAGTCTGTGCAAAGGCAGAGACACAGCTGGCTCACCTTTAGCTTGGCAGAGCAATACAGACTGGCTGTGTGCTAATAAATAATGTTCACGGACACCTCAAAACTAACATGAATATTAAGCTGTACTTTCAAGTGTCTGGCTCACTTTCTCAACCACCTCTCCCAGCTCAAGAGATTTATTTGAAATTCTTGCTATCATACCCACCATTTCTGACAACAGTTCATTCCAAAAGTGGATTTATGCCCCTCCTCATCAAGCTGATTTTTATTCTTTCCTCAGGTTTCTCTTTTCATAGCCTGCTCCTGACCATCCACCCTGCCTTTGCCATCACACTCCAGAGGTATTCAAAACAAATTCATTGTAAACATTTAGGTAGGGACCATGCCTAGAATGTTTTCAGACTGCCCCTCTCTCCTGCACTGATGTATCTTTCATTTTCCTCTTTTGATTGATATGACTTAAGAAGTGCTTTCTATTTGGTGTAACTTAAGAAAATGTAAGGTAATTGCAGCCTATAATTTAGCTTACCTTTTGTCTCTTTTCACCTTATCACAATGCTTCCTGACCTCTGATGCTGAAGATGATTTGAGTTAATTTACGGCTACTTTGCTGTGAAGCAGCCTGGAGAACTCACACAGTCAGATTTACTGTTGTCAGCACTAGAGGAAATGGCCTCCAGGTGACAATAACCATTTGAACCCCTTTTGGTAGAGCCATGTGAACATGATTGTTAACACCAGCTAGCATCTCACAGCGATTAATGACTTGGTAATTCAGAGGAATAATATCAGGCTGACACCCTGCAAAAATAGGTAGGAAGCAGTAGCTTATCTGAGTATAGTGCCCACTCTTTAAGGGTATGAAATTGTAAACAAAGAAAATTAGAACTCACACTACCTGGTGACATTGGTGCATATGTATTACTTGCATTTCTAAAGTGTAATGAAAACTGCAAAAAGCACAAAAGTAACAGATATCTTCTGATAATAATCCTGCATTTCTGATAAGAATTATTTTTCTTCTAATATCATACAGTGAGTGCTGGAAGAAGGTGCAGCAATAACGAAGACAGGAGGACGTATTATGCTGATTTAATTAAAAATTACCAAAAGACATTGACTGACAATGCCAGTGCAAGTACAATAACTACTGAAGGAAAAATCCTATATTTATAGTTTATGAAAAAAGAGAGACACGAGGAAAAAATATGAATTAAATTAAAAATTTGATTTATTTTTTTAAATTAGAAAAGGATTTTAAGAGTGGCTAGCTGGTCTTATTACAAATTAAAAAGTGGTGTTAAATAATTCCTATTTTTATTTATAAAACTCTCTGAGCAGCTGAATTATTTATACACTGTACTACTGCAGGGTGTTACCCAGCTATTTTGTTATGATGAAAATAAAACCCATGCTACACTCTCATATCCCAAACCTGAACACTATGACAGCTGTCTAACAGTCCTAGCAAATTTTTTGGCATGTTCATGTAATAAAGAACATATCTGGCAACAACAGATAGAAAAATATCTGCTCCCATAAGAAAATATTCTCTCAACCAGAAGAACTCACATCTGCATTTCTTCCCAGTGCTTCCTCAGCCAAGAAGTCTTATGTGTGTGTGGTGTTTCAGCCATATTGTTACTCCCCAGGCTGTAAATCAGCATAAATTGCTGATGTTCAAGACAGAATAGGCATTCAGAAAGGACATAACAAGAAAAAGAAAAGCTTTCACTAGCACAGTGGTAGCAGGGGGCTTCCTGTGGTATTCTGATAAATACAGGATACTAGGCATAGTGGTGCCTTCAGTCATCAATTTTTTCAGCATCATTTTGTATATTTAGGTATCTTTATAAATGCCACAACATTTCTGCCAAATAATATAAATGCCAAAAATTCTTCTTTCTTTCTGTAGAGGAGGGTTTGGGGTAGTTTTACTCAATTCAACAGTTAAACAACTGTTTCATCAAACTCCAGGTAGAAGACTCTCTGCACAGTCCTTCCTCTTCCCTCCAGGGATGGGCAGTTCTGTGCATTATTTTGGGGACAGTTGATGTCACATCCTGACATGGCCTTATAGAAAGAAAATTATTCTGCATGGTTTATTTTGTGACTTTCTGGGATTATCACTGCTTTTTGTACTGGAATGCTGGGTCTGTAGTTCAGAAAATGTTAAAGCCAGAAAGGTTTTGCTGGTATTTCTCCACATTTTCAACAGGTCTGAGTTATTTCAATTTGGTATTTTCTCCTTCTATGCACATATGAACAGAGCCTGAGCTCCATCACTGAGCATTTGCTGTCAGTAAATGCTACAGCGTCTGTAGAGGTAAATCCTAAAGAGGCTTGAAGACACTGAATGTAAAAGACAAAGATTATCTAGTAGGCAGATGTTCAGAAAGACTTGGCATGGTTAAAATGGTGTGCTTAGAAATTGTTTTTAGCAGCATCATTCTCTGTGGCTTTGAAAGTGGCAAAACAAATTTACCAAGACTGCAGGAGCACTGCAAGACAGCACCGCAGGCACACACCCAGTTTCAACCTGAGCAAAAGTCAAGACAGTGTGTTTAACTAAAGCAGCTGAGAGAGGAGGTCAGAGAAGATCCTGAGCTGAGCACTAAACTGCTGTGACTGGTGCCAGAAGGGAGGACCAAAGCCTTATTTTCAATAAGCACCTGGAAAATGCGTTTAACTGTGCAAGTAATCACAGACATGGCCACTGAAGCTGTGTTTGTAAGGAGGCTCGTTAGAATGGTGTGCCAATAGAAGTGGTCATCAGCCTTCCAAGAGGATTGAATCTCCTAAGGACACAGAGAGAGACAACCAGAAGACCAAGAGAATGGCATTGAAGGCACTGGGGAAACCACTGTTTCAAGATGAGCACAGGACTAGTTTTAAAATGTGGTTGAGAGGAGCCATTTCAGAGGTGCTCAGGCAGAACACCAGGCAGCTTTCAGGGAAATTCTGTAGACAACTAAAGGTGGCACAGTCTTGAACAAGTTAGCCTGGAGATGAATAGGAGGAAATCTATGGAGCAGCCAAGTTATACCCTGACCCATAGGCAGATGATCTTCGCAAAAGGCATTTTTACAACCAGACCAGGTTTTATTCAGCCAGGCCTGAGAGCTGGGGATAGTAGGGACAGAATGAGGGACTCATGCTTATTTTCGATGTAGATCTGAACTCAGGGGAAAAGTGTCACTCATCCTGCTTTTCTGTGAATGGCAGGTGAGAAATTTGTTCCAACTCCTTCATAAAGCCCTGGACAATTTCCCCTATAGCAGCCTCAACTCCCAGGTCATTGAGTTTCCAGCTGTCCTGAAAGTACCAGTCAATTTATCATATTTACTCTTTTACCCAGGTAAACTACTGTGTTAAGAAGTTTGGACGAGCTATTTGGTCAACACACACATGCCTCTGACACTCCTTCATTCCACCAAATTGTTTACATTCTGCTCTAGGTGAAATAACCTAATCCATGGAGATCAAGCAGCAAAGAGACAAAGAATGACTCCTGTGCCCCAGTTCTTCCCTACTTTCCTCCTTTTCTATTCATTCATTCAGAGGCAGACTGAGCTCTTTCATGTCCATAATTTAGTAACCTGACCTGTTGTAAATGCCTCTCATTCTTCAAGACTGGACCAGCAGACAATGTACTGAGAAATGGAAGGACCTGCTTAGTTCAGACCAGTGTGCATATGGGATCAGGGTCTTGAACGTGGACAGAACTTGACATTTGTTGAAGTCAAATATACAAATAACATTTGGAACACGCACCGCAAGGAAGGGATAAATGCTTGTAAGAACAAAGTTGCAGCTGTTGACTGAAGGTGAATTCTATAGAATCAGGTGACTATTCACCTCAAAGAGAATAGAATATGGTGTGAGCCTGCGAAGAACAAGAAATACCCTTTGGAATTCAGAAAGTAGGAGCATAAAGTAAAAAAAACATTAAAATTGGAGTTAAATCAGGTCTTTTGGTGGAGATTTAAATAGAAAGTCAGAGGGTTTTGATCATGTAAATGAAAGAAGAAATTTTTGTACTGCTCTGTAGTGAGGCAAGGTTTATGGAAAATCCTGGACTGTCACAAAGTGAAGGAGATGTCCTATCCCACGTGGGATCTCAGGAAGCTAAAGCAGCCACTCTGTGAAACAGACTCCTTCAACTACCATAGGTGTTATTCATAGAATCATAGAACAGTCTGAGTTGGAAAGCACCTTACAGATCTCCTACTTCTAAGCCCCCTTCCATGGGCAGGAGCACCTTCCACTAGACCAGGTTGCTAAAAGCTCCATCCAGCCTGGCCTTGAACACTTCCAGGGGTGGGGCATAAACAACTTCTCTGGGAATCTTGAATCAGTGCTTCACCATCCTCATAGTAAAGAATCCCTTCTTAACATCTAAATCTACTCTCAGCTTAAAAGCATTCCTGCTTCCTATTACTACATACCCTTGTAAAAATTCTAGATGTGTGGTTCACAACTGCAGTACTAAGTGTATTTAATTTCAGAAATCATGTCTGTGTTCCAGGAAATAAATAAATGTCAGTAGTTTTTGTTTCAAGGTTACTAGGATCCATAACCTTTCTATGCTGCTATGAGGCAGGCTTGAGGGACAACTCATTGACCCATATTCCAGTGGAGGTGTCTCCTCCAGGCTGGGGAAGATGGTGCCTTTTCTTGGAGCCATGTCCCTCCTGCTCTAGGACAGAAGGCTCCAAAGACCAAAGGATGGCATGAGACCAGACAGTACCATGAAGCTGAGGATCTCTGGCTTGTGCAGAGAGGCCAAAAGATTGTGCTGCAGATCAGATAAAGACAGGCTTCCCAGGGAAAGAGGACTTACCTAGGGACCAGGTAAGAATAGGATGCCTTTCAGACATGGAGTTAGCTGGAAACAAGAACTTGCCCTTGAGCACACCTTCAAGGGTAGGCAGGGGAAAGGTACACATTATGTACATATAGGCATATGTATAGCAAAAACAAAAATAAAAAAAATTATCAGTCTATCTGACCTAACCACTAACTTTTTTTTAATTCAATTTTTAATTCAAATGATACTTGCCTTTTTGAGTTTTAAAGATTTTAATCTTTTGAAGGGACCTTACTGTATGAGGCAGTCCAGAAAAAAAACACCACTGAGTGCACATGTAGGGTGAGGGACAAATGAATCAGTAATACTCAGTACTAGTACAAACCTCCCTATCTAGGAACATAAGGGAATCACATTTTTGTACATAAGGATAACTGTCCTTCAGAAGACCATCTGGTAAACTTGGAAGACTAAGAAGATTTTGAGCACAGAAACCCTGTTTCAAGTTCTGACATGGCCCCTCCTGTCCCTTCATGGTTTTGGGAAGCATTGTCCCTAAAAACTTGTTTGATTTTTGCAATTTTAGCTGCTGGGTTAATACAGATGTAGTATTAACTTTACCTCACTCAAATAAGCCAGGCTTTGCTCCAGGACTCTTCTTATAGAAGATGCAAACGTGAACATGCATTTGAATGAAGTCATGCGGCTTTTTTACACAATAGCCACACTGGTACAAGCAGGATGCTGCAGTTTCCTGTCTTAACACATTGATGTGGCACATGTTGTCGGGGAGAGCTGTCCTGGCCTGCAGCCACACTAAGCTGTTTTTAAGCTCAAGTTTACATCAGCACACGGAGTCCACAAAGCTGCTGAAAGACCCAGTTAAAATTACAGGGATTCAATTAAAGCTGTGACATATACTACCGAGTTTTGTTTTTTCTAGTTTGTGGTTGTTGTTTGGGTTTTTTTCTGAGCGCTCGATTGCCCTGCTTTGAGGTAAAAGGTTTGTGTTTTTAAGGACAGATGCAGAACAGCTTTTAACAAGAGGAGTGTGGTGACTGTGTGCATCACTACCAATCTCTTCCAGGGCTCCCGTGGGGTGCTTGCAATTGCAACACCAAAGCAGACAAGAATGGGGAGAGAAAGGCAGCCTTAGACCAGCTGAAGAAAACATGATTTCTAGAGAATAAAATAAGCTAATTGGAAAAACCACTGACAAAATTCCCTGAAAGTGTATTTTATTTATGACATTGCTTAGCAAACACAGTTAATAGAATTAATTTGACTGTTTTACTTAAAAAGAGTTATGGACATTAATTGCAAATGGTAAATGACAGGGAGTTTATTTGGGGGCTTAAAGTAATTCCTAAGAGCTGAGCACAGGTTTATGTTTGTTTAGACTTACGTGTAGAAAAAGGGAGTCAACTTTGGCACATGTCACTGTGGAGCTGAAACACCATGCTAAGGGGCTGAACGGGTCACAAAACAAAGAACAATTTAGATACATGTTAAATTTATTTTTGTAGACTTTTCATTATTATTATCTTCATGTGAAACTAGGCAGCTGAGTTACTGGGAAACAGTTTGGAGGCATCTTATGCTTGAGCTGAGTATCTCATCAGCCAAATGGAAGGGATGATCATGACCTGCCTGTTTTACACTCAGTATTAAATGCAGGGACACATGACAGGACACATGAAAGGACACCAGCCCAAGTATACCACTGATTATATTTTCCTGCAAGATTTTTTGTAATCCTATAATAGGATTATCAGAGGCTTTTCTGATATCTTATGATTGTGTTGAATTCAGTTAGCTGAAGAACCCCAGGCCAAATTCTCACAAATAAAAGCTATAGAAAAGCCCAGTGAAGAACCAGTTATATAGACTTGTAGGAACATTTTTGATCTGGTGTTTTCAAGGATGCAATCTTCAAAGATGTAAGCATCTATGTGCAGCTCCCACTGACATCTTGAAATCTCCAAGTGATGGCTTTGCTATGGGACCACTGGAGTTGGCAAAAAAATCATGGTCAGGGGCCTGCTCTTTCTTTCAGGAAATAGGAGGTCTTTTGCTTTCTAGAGTCTTTCTTACATTTAAATTCCTGCTCTCAAGCATTGACTAAGCCCTATAGGTCTCACTCCTGTTAAAAGAGCTCTGCCGTAAGTGATCTCATAGATTTAGGATGGGGGTGGGGAGGGGGAATGAAAAATGACAGAATGTCTCCCAAATCTAGGTGATCTCACCAAGTAAATCAGGATTATTGGAAACAGAGCTGCTGGATTTTATGAGAGGCCTCGTGCTTCTCCAGGAACACCAAGATTACACTGTCTTCACTTCTGGCTCCCTGCCTCTCCATCTCACTAGTCACTTCTGTCCCACAGCTAGCAGGTTCCCCTTCATTTTCACATCAACTGCATCTGTGTCTTCACCTCTTATATTAACCTACCTCCAGTGCAACTTTTCCACTCAGAATTTCTTCCTCTTTTTCTTCTCCTGTCTTGCCTCGTACATTTCTGTAGTTCTTGTTGCTGAGGAAACTCTGCCCTTTTCCTCAGACAAAGGGAAAATACTTTCAGGGTTCAGGGTTCTTCTCCTGATTTTTCTCTCTTGTGTCACTCAGCTTCTTTTCTTTCTCTGTGATGCTGTTTGAGGAAGAAAGGTAATAATGAGATTAGGACATGAGGAAAAAAGTGAAGAAAAACACAAGACCAGAAGGGCTTGCACAGCTGAATGTGTCCACATCATTTTTCCCAGTCAGGTCCTGTGAAAATGGTACCGTGAGTCGCTTTGCCATCTGCTGGGAAGAGAGAGCAGCCAGCCTCGTTCCCTTCACCATAAGGCAGGAAAAGTGCTGTGAAACAGTGGCATGGTCAGACTCACCCTGTCAAAGGTTAAACCCCTGCTGTACGCTGCTATCTGTACAAGAATAAGACCGCAGTTTTAGGCAAATAAACAAATTTTTCCTCACACAGCTTATCTGTTTTGATCATGTCATGGGATGCTAATTTGAGGAACTGAGTACAAGGATAATTAGCAATCATGACAGTGATAGTACATTTATTTAAATTAAGTCAAACATGAGTAATTTGTGGATTTTTTTTTTTTTTAGCCAGCAGAGAGGAGAGTCATTTAGCAGCTAATTTTAGACTTCCCTGAAAAACAAATTCTAGAGGCTATTCCTGCTTTACATGTTAAGAAGACCCTGGGCTTCCCTGAACAATGTTTTAACATTGTTCAGGAAACTAATTTCCTCCTTTTGCTGCCCAGTTATGGAAGCAAGGGTTTTGATCTAAATGTTCTCCTACTTTCTTTTTCCTCCCACTCACCCTGTGGGTGGGGTCTCTGCCCTCCACACCAAGGGTAAGGAGCCATAGCACAGCTTGTTGCAGGCAATGGACACTTAAGTTTACAACCATTTGGTTTTCTGGACATGAAAGCTGCTTGAGTTGACGTATGACCCTTGGTGAGATTTTTTGGGTAATACTATGGTTTCTCACTAGTGAAATCCCTGCACATGAACTCCTGTGACACTCTTCCAAGTAATTTTCCCCCTTATATTTCACTGCTCCTCTGGCTAAAGGCTGTGGTGAACCCAGGCAGAGAGGTACTACGGCTGGGTGGTTGATGGATGAACTCCAGATAAGTTCCTTGCTAATCAGTCTTCAGTTTGCTATGGGACCATGTGATGGTGATCTCCCTCTTCTCAGGCGAGACCTTTGTACCTGGCTTTTGTACTGAGCACCTCCATCCAGGTGTACAGCCTGCTTGCCCTGGGTTTGCTGTGCTGTGCTGGCCCACGGTCTCTGCATGGACCAACAGCCTGTACTGGGGGCTGCACAGCAGGGTTTGGAGGCCTCATATGTGGCAAGAAACCCTGGCCCTGGGTGCACTTCCCACAGCAGGGTGCACACAGCAGTCAGTGTCAACCTTGCACATGAGACCCCATTCCACTGAAGGTTTCTCTTCTGCTTTCTTAATACCTTCCTCTGTCAGATCTGTCTGCTTTACTGAGGGCTTGGGAGGGACAGGGCTTCCCAGGGCTCTGGCCAGGCTTTTGCTGTTGTCTGCATGCCCAGAGTGGCCAGGGTGCAAGACCCAACTGCTCTGTGCCTCTCAAGAGCAGCTGTGACTAAAAACACACTTTTACTTTCCCATCTGCCCTCTGACTCTAATCTCTGCCCTGAAAGCCACCTCCTGCCCCACAGGGATCCTTCCTGAGGCACCAGGAACTGATTGGGTCTGGGATGGGCTGCCCTGAAGCTTTGCTCAGTTTTGAGGCAGAAATAAGACTGGCAACTTCTTCACTTAGAGTAACCAATTGTTTTATGCATGTGCCAAGCATTACCCCAGGAATCAAACCAAACAACACATTAGTTAATTTGAAAGATTATATAGCAAGTAAGTTAGAGTTTAGTGAGTCCTATTGATCTATTCCTTTATAATGTGTAATATTCCAGCCCTGGGAATTTTGCCACTAAGAACGAGATTGGCTCATAATATTTGGATCATCAAACTTTTTGGGACCTTGGGAAAACTGTTACCACATGCACTGAGTCCCAGACAGCTGACAATGAAAATTTTGGATAGATTTGGCCTAACAATGGAGAAACACAGTATCAGTGATGGTTAGTACTAATTAAATCTACCTCCCTAGAATTAGGTCATATGTGATATTGATTCATTCAATCACAGGGTTTCCCACTGCGGATGTAACGATAATGCAGAGGCAGCAAGCTGAGTGGCTCTCAGCAACATATCAGAGCAAAATACACAGCAGACAAACACCACTAAGGGACAGAAGATTGCAAAAAAAGTGCTAGTCAAAGCTCTAGAAGTACCACTTGCGTGATCCTAATGAAAGCTCCAAAAGGGAGCTCTTTGTGTGTTGTTTTAAAAAAGCAAAAATCTCTTAAGCTTTCTACGCTCAATACTCTGCTATATAGGTAATTGCTCACTGAAACCAGTGACTATTTCTGTTGCATTTTCTGGGTGAAACTGAAGACCAAACAGTCACTCAAGTGAGCCCGAGAAGGGCTGATCCCCGTAGGGGTCTTGGGAGAGACAATTTCTTGTGTGACCATGTACAAGCTTAAGTACAGTGCCCGTGGCCTCAGGCACAGGCATTTATCACCCTTTTATCACGGCATTTATCTGGCACAAGGCATCACTTCTCACTATGAAACCACAAAAGTTACATGCTCTTTGATGACTGAGTATTGAGAAAATGTCAGTGACATTTAGAAGTTTGGATTCACTCCAGTTTGCACTACAATGCTGAGGGAGGATGTTGCAGGGACGCTCTCTCCTGCCCTGTTCTACCAAACCGAGCTGTGCTGAGCTAGAAGATCCAGACTGCAACAAATGCTGGCCCTAAACTTATGTCTGTCATCCCATTTAAGGGCAAAAGTTGAGATGTATAATTCTGAGGGATATGAGAATGAATCACTTCAGCATTTGCAGAATCATAGTGCTTTGTTTTGTAATGCTGAATTGATCTTGTTGCTAAGATCATTTGATATTTTCCACTGCTTCACGGGAATTTCAGCTCAAGGTTGATGATTACTTGATTGATTTCTGTGGGCAAGGGAATGGAACAAATTCAGGGTGGTGTGGCCAGCAAATATGCTGTGTGGCATGTCCAAAGCATTGTTCAATGAGACATACCATTTTCTACAAACCCTGTCCTGTGAGAGGAATGAAAAGAGAAAAGAAGCCAGGAGTCCCCCTGCAAACTCAAGACAGTTCAGGACAGTTCACAAAACACAGTGAATTGCTTCAAATCTATAAACCCAAGAAATTTTCCCCAGGAAAACACTGGGGTTTTTCTAATAATTATTTTTATTTTAAATGCCTTTCTGATCAAAGTTTTCTGATCAACTCTACTTTTGAATACAAAAAAGTATAATAAGAAATTTAATCATTTGGAATCTTCGTAGACTTACCAATTTGGACTTTCGAGTAAGGTAGAAAAATTTTTCTGAGGACAGAAACATATGTAAATTTATGCCTATTTTAAAGTTAATAGTTTTATATTTAAATAAAAACATCGACTCTGCTGCTTCCTTAAATAAAACATTATCTTCTCCCTTAGGACCAAATGAATGTACAGAAGTGAATGGCAGATGTGAGCTGCAAATGCATCACTAAATTTCCAGTAGTGCCTTAAATAGATTTAGTTTTCTGAGACTCTGTAGAGTTGGGTGAAGTTTTTCAGTGAAAATTGGCAAAAATCCTTTGCTTTTGTTCAAATTTATTGAAACGAGTAGGAAATGCGAGGAACTGTTTTGAGATCCACTTTCTTCCCATAAAGCATAACATAAGAGGGACTGCACAATACTCCCAGAGCTTGAACAGCATTCAGAGAAAAAAGGACTCCAAAGCTACCAGGCCATAAGTATTCTGCTCTCTTTTACTTGATAAAAGGGTTATTTCAAAGTACTCTAAGGATTTCAACAAATCTGCTTGTAGAGACACATACAGGCATTAAGGAGGTTTCAAGATGGCTCCCTCAAAGGGTTCTGACCCTGAGCTCATTCCCATTATCCCAGTAAGGGTGGAAGGTGGTTATTCAAATATGATATTGAGAGAAATTCCCATCTGAGCACAACCTTAGCTTGCATGGTCCATAAGACATGAACTGAACAGATATTACATCTCCCTTGGAACACAAATATGAGTCCTGCGATGGGTTTGAGCTTTTTACATTTGTGATGGAACCTTACACACCAGCTCCTCAAAACAAAGCATCCTCTGAGCCTGATTTTTGTTTGCCATAGGCCATGAGGTTGTCACAGTGCTGGCTGTAGCAAACAAATAATTGTGTGAGATAAGACCACTGGGCAGCGCTGCCTTACACAGAGTTGAAGATGCGGCTTCTATCTATCTTCCTTTCTTGCTTTGAAGGCAAACTATTCACCTCAGCTTTGAATCTTGAGTTTAAATTTGTCTTTCCTTAGCCTTTTTGAAATATTTTAATCCATTCCTTTCCAACAACCAAGTACAACTAGAGCTACTACCTAGGGTTTACAATACATTAGGCTTTATGACTCAGTGACTGACAATGTTTATATCACATAGGTTTTCATTTACATACATTCTGTTTGTCTCAGTTCCCAAACCTCAAATTTATTAGCAAAGAAGAGCTAGCAGAGCTGATATAAGGAGCTGTATTTAAAATACATTTGTCAACCAAAATGAATCTGTGATGTAAAAGGCCTCTCTGGGGGTTTCATACAAAAAGTCTTATCAAAAAGTGTTTTTGCAGGAGTTGAGAAATTACCCTTCTCATGTATATGTACACAAATGCATATGTGTACCAAACAAGCCCCAAGAACTCATCTATCATCAGAAATAAAATTTACTTTAACCAAATGTATAGTTCTCTGAAGCTAGAGATTATTCCAGTGGTCAGAAAACTAAGGTGAAATAAAATGGAGACCCACATTTCAGGTGTCTAGCTTTAGGTATCTATGCCTTTACTTTCTAATATGCTACAATCAAGGACTTTCTATGGATTGAACCATACTTTAACAGTCATGAAACTGTGGTACCAGTTGACATCCAAAGCTATTCCATCTCACCAGCCACAAAGTAACTTGGCTGAGGTCATACAGGGTTTTGCAAAAAAACCTTAAAACATATCTAATAAGCATTCTATCAGTCTCTGCAGAGTTTCATCACCTTACCCAGGACAGCAGCAGAGAACAGTGCTCTGGAAGAAGGAGATTAAACACACGCTGAGCAATAGGCACACACAGGAAGAATTGCCAGCCCTGGAAAATCATCTGGGAAGGCATTTTATGGCATGACCCAAAATGGGCAAAGGCAGCTGGGCATGCATAGCAGCGGTCAGGGAGGCCGGCCGCCCTGCTTACAGGGGGCTCGAGCCGCTGCCTGCACCGCAAAGTGCCCGGGACTCCAGGGCACTTACTCCCCAAATTACAGGGGGGCCCTGGGCCCAAAGGCCCACGGAGGCTCCTTCTCTCCGCTTCGGGGGCACCCGAGCCGCTCCCCGCTAACGGGGCGGTCGCCCCGCACAGGCTGCCAGCTCAGGGAGCACAAAGGCTCCCAGACCCAGACCCCGCTTACGGGAGGGTCCACACCCAGGGAGCCACGGAGCTCGGCCTTCCCCCGCAGCAACGGCAAGGAGACTCAACTGCCAGGCAGAGGAGCTCATGGCCTAAGGCCCCGAGGTGGGCCCCGGGGACAGGGAGGGCATATGCCCCAGCCCCACGCCTGTGAAAGGCCGGGGACCCCGCGGGACACCCGCCTGATTACAGGGGGGTCCCTCCAACCGCCCGCCGAGCAGGGGGGACGCACAAAGCCCCACTTACGGGCG